>NC_065877.1:34735693-36040693 GCF_933775445.1 Argentina anserina
GTTTTGGCCGTCTTCCGGCCACTTTCCAGCGTTTTCGGCGCCACCATCTAGTTCCTGCCAGCGTCCCTTATTGGACATGCAGCTCCGGCCTCCTTGCCATGTAGTTTTATTGTCATGTGATACATTCGATGAGATTGTCATTTGTTTCAATCCCTCCTCTTACAATATCCTACGACGTATAGTCTAGAGACGTTCACCGCGTCGTTGACTCTCTTAATTTTATTTTGAGCATGTCCCGTAGTAAAATCGAGTGTCTTGCTAATTGCGTAACCACCTACACTGTCATACGGCGCAAGTAGTTGTTTTACGGATCTCGTGAGGAGATTGTGTTTTATATATTTGCGCCTCGCTAAGTTTTAAAAGGCCATATATGCCAATGATACATTTTCATCTTGATACTTATGTTGAGAATGGAGAGGAATATTTTTGTTAGAAATTCTACAAATTGGTTGTACGCAACCCCGCAACTGTCTCACAGCCCTGCACCTCCTGCTGCCCCTGCACTGCCCTGCAGCTGCACCGCATGCCCTCCTGACAAAACATGCTTAATTGATGACTCTTATTGTCAACCCTCTCATATGAAGGTTTCCGTTGAACATATTTCATTCTTACAAAGTATTTAATGTGACATTAGTGGACCATATCCAACCGAATGTGGACATTTTTTCGGTATTTTTATGGTATAGGTTAAGAGTATTAACACGTTGGTCACACGTCGCTTTGCTTTCCACATTGAACGTTGCATTTGCTAAAGTTTTTAGCTATGATCATCATACTAAGGGCTCACCACCTTTCCAATCCTCTCAAATCTATTTGATTGGATACCGTTGGAGAGTTCACCACCATGACTTTGATGATTTCGTTTTGTATATCTACTCGGATCATCGTTGAACATATTATTCCTTATGTTCATTCACTGCACGATCTAGCAGAGCTTGGATTTGGTTATGGGTACTAACCTGCCAATTTTTGCATGGGGATATATAATGATGTTGCATGCAGCGACACTTATTTGTTTCAGACCCACAACTTGCCAAGCATTTAGTGCGTACTAGATGGTTCCTGGATACGATCCCAACATTCTTTTCACTAACGCCTATTTGGTTAAGTTGTTAATGTGCCTCTCTTGTAGTAATCTCCATGGGTCTACATGAAACAATTAAGTATTTTGGTTGGTTATGATTTATGAATCACCAACACTTGTCCGCTATTTCCAATCTACAACTGTCGATCTCTATCCTGCAATATTAGCATACGTCACTTTGATGAGACATACTTCCCATCGTTAGGGGGAGATATGGAATGCTCACATTCCGGTTTTAACGCCAGGAATTGACGTGGTGTGGTACTATGTCTCATTAAGATCCTGCACTACTCTGAGTAAGCAATAAGTGCAACGCATTATCGACCTCCAGAAAGTCAAAGATTCGATGCTCAATGACTTTACCGATATTGCGAAAGTGACGAGATCGCACATAAATGCTGTGTTGTGCCGGTAAGGTTGGAACTCTAAGTATATGGGAGAATTTCAAATGACCTGGTCCTAGCACCGTTAGCACCATCCCTGACAGTGGAAAGGAAGCCGGCGATGACATCATCGTACGTTGTGATGTTGTCGGCACCCGTGGTATTGCACCACAAATCAAGGGCGGCAAACGCAAAGATAGACTAGTAAGGGTCATAGCTTCGGTCTTGGCTCCTACCTAGATGAGGGGGATACCATTATTCTTTGGAATCAAAAACCAGAAAGAAGTGAGGTGCGTAGGCACAAGTATTTCGCCCATCATCAATAGATATTCTCTAAACATGTATATCAACTAAGTTTCTGTGGGACACCACAGACTCTTTTTGTTGATGTTAGAGTAGCATAGAGATCTTTGAAATTGATCATATAAGCACGTGTGTATGTTAATGGATTGATCTCTCATGATTGATGATGTATTCGCTTATGCTCTTATTTTGTTGTAAAGTATCAACGATGAGCAACTTGACCAAAGTGGAAAGAATCAATATAGGCTGAACTAGACTTGTTATGTTAGTCATTGTTGTAAGTGTAATGATAAAGATGAAGTCATGCGATATTTCCAGGACTTATGGCGCAAAGATTGTCTCATTATCCTAGTATTGACTACGATGAGTCATATTCTCTCGTTATGGACATAATTGCTTTCCGCTACTTGATCAGTAGTAGTGTCCATGAAAACTGATTTGCAGCATATGATAGTAGTCATAATATATCTATAAAGAGATCTTGACGCATATATGAGAGTGCATGAGGGACTTTAAATACCTCCAGACCATGGGTCTAGTTTTACATTTAGCGAATCAATACATTCCTCTCACACTAACGCCGTCAGCAACTCATACATAGTAACACACACGTTAGTTTTGATGTTGACACTGGTAGCATAGAGGATATGTATGATTCCGTATCGGACCAAAATTAATCCTTCATTGGTCCATTCCCCCATTCCTTTGTGAAAGACACATTGAATGTGACAAATTAGAATCTGTCCAGTTTCGTAGGTCAACTTCAACGAGACCTATAAAACAACTCGCTTAATGAAATATGGTGAAATAGGTACCGTTGGAAAGATTAATGTGTCTACTTTTCATGGATACTAGCCATTTGTTCATAGCTATCATATTGAGTGAGTTATGACCGTTTTAGCAAAGTATGACAGTTCTGCCCGGTAATTTGCAAGTGAGTCAACTTTAACAGAGCACTGTACACTGCTTCGGTCGAATTAGGTTGTGAACTTTATGTGATTGGAAAGCCACATGTGTCTAATTTTCAGAACATTTTACGGTTCGCTGATACCTATTGTGACAAAGAAGTTATGGCTGTTAAGTGAGTGAATGTCATTCTACCCGAGAATCTGATTTTCATTGCAAACTCTTGTTTTGAGTTGTTATGCAATCTTGTTTCCCAAGATCTAAGTTTGGCTATGTATAGCATGTATGATCTAAGGATGTGTGGCGAAATTAATGATTAATCATTAGCCCAAGACTACGTTTTGATAAGCATGTAATGAACGTTGTATACGTTGTTTTTTGTACTCCATGATTATGACACTAATCAGGGGGAGTGTTTCGTAGACTTCAGGGATAGTCTATCTCACATGATGCTATCAAAGGTAGACGGTGCGTTGTGCTCTTTTTCCATTCGATCAAACTTTTGTTTTTTCACCGAAGAGGTTTTTATTTTGCTTAAAAATTTATTTTTACTGAGGCAACGATGTGTGCACCATGCAACCTAGGCATGCGACACAAAGGGGAGTGTTCCGGGAGAATTACTATTATACCCTTGTGTGTGTCTTAGCCTTATTAGGTTTTCTGTTAGAGATAGATTCACATCTCTGTAATAGATTATGATTACAAATCCGACGGGATTCAGGTGATGTAATGCTTATATATAGGCCCCATTATCAATCAATAAAAGGTTACGTTATGTTCCATTATGTCGTTATTATTTTCATTTCGTTTCTCCTTAAACAATTTATTAATTAAAATATGACAACACAATTAATATTCATATAATTTTACCAAAACACTTAAACCAATATATATATATATATATTAAATCAAGATAATGAAATCGAAGAATAAGATAATCATATACGTACTTTGTTTGGATGAATCCAGTTACACCGAACTGATCATCTATTACCGTACATAATATGGAACCTAACAAACTATAAGCGCTTATAATTTTATAATAAGTGCATATAATCATACTTACTTAACCTAACCACCATCTTCAATGTTTGATCAAAGAAATTTTATTTATTTGTGTTGTTTTACGTATGGATTTATATATATATTAGTTATTTCGATAGTTAACTTTATGTTCATGAGATTCAAAAATTAAAGGAGTTTTAATTGCTGAATTTTAAGGTGTGAAAAGATTCTAAAATCGATTTATTTGGACTATGGGCATTTCGGAAAAATTAAAGAGGTGCAATAGCATTTTTGTTGTTTTTAAATGAAGATGAGGTTCAAATACCGTTTTAGGATGTATAAATAAAATCTCCCTTCACTGACTTCAAAAGGTTGTTGCTAATGGAAAACGTTGTTTACTCTGTCAATTTGCTTCCGAGATCATTAGGGTAATTAGGATAATGCGTGTATATAAGGCTAGATAGCTTTCTGCCTTGCTAGATAAAATTCTATTTTTTCTAGATGAATTTCAATCTGTTACAATGAAAAACAGAGAAAACCACCAAAGTTAATTAGAACCTTGCTGGCAAAAAGTTGACGGCTTTCTTTAAAATATGGATCATGAGATGAGAATAAAATGAAGTTTTATTGACTAATGTTGAGCAAGTTTACCGAGCAGCACCTGCATATAAAAGAGCAGATGCTACTTACCAGTACAATCACATTCCCAACAAAAAATGATGTACAAGGAAGTGATACAAGTAATGGCATAAGCCCAATTCCAACAATTCAAAACCTTACAAGACCTCCTTATGTTTCTTCTCTGGGGAGGCAACTTCTAGCACTATACCACCTTCAAGCTCACTTTCTATCCAGGCTTCAGCATCTATCTCTACATCTGGAGCATCCACCATCTTCTTATTTGAAACTTCACCGCCGGATCTCCGCCTCTTCAATTTATCTCTGATCCGGTCAATGTCAATCGCATTATCATTCTGATCATCTGGTTCCTCTCTTTCAGGTTTGATCTCAGCACCACCATCCTTCACATTACCACTTGGACTACCCCTATCACATGTCTGACATGGTATAGGTTCCTTTGTGGTGGTACAATTCTCACCTTCAATTACATTTTGGTTGTAAGAAATAGTAGACTCTCCTAGTCCTCTGTCCTCTTCCGCCAAACTGCTGTGCCTAAAATTACCATCGATCACAGCTTCACTTGAAACACATGACTGAGAGCTACTAGGATCACTTGGCCTTCTGATTAAAGTTTCAGACTGATTTTCCTTCCCATTTTTGGGTGAAAGAGGTTGTTTTCTGCTTGCCTTCCGCAAACTTCTTACCATCTCCCGAATGACGTCTGAAAGAAGTTCAAAGAAGTTAAAATCATAAGAACACGAGGAGACTTTAAAAAGAATCTATTCAAATTTGACACTCTTTCTGACCAATGCTATACGATACATTTGGTTTAAGAAGTATTAAACAGCATACGACAAGAAACCATGACAGAAAATAATGAGAAACTGAAAAGACTTGCTACCAACCATCTAACTGTTTACAGGAAACATCAAACTCTGCCCACCAAACTTTTCCCTCCTCTTTAGGAAGTTCAACTTTTTCTATTTGTGCAGCGAGAAATAATGAACCAGCTGCAATGTAGTGGGGCTCGTACTGCAAGCACAATGATGTGCAAAGGCTAGACATTCACAAGATCAATCAGTCAAGGGAACGGCAATCATAATATCCTTAAATCTCCCTGAGATGCATACAGAAAGCTCCGAACGAAAGATGCAATCCTCACCAATCATTAACGTAATTCCATGCCCTCTCAGCAAGGACAGGGAGGAGATTTAATTTCCTTAAAGCTTCAACAAGTGATATGTAAGGAAGCTGCATCTCAAAATCAAAACCGACTGTGGACAACAGAATTATCTCGGCACCTATGACCAATTCCTTGAAGACTTCCTACATGCAGAAGGAAGAAATTAAGCAACCATGGTGTCTAGGATCTATAGACTCTATAGAAATGGGCATGTCTGCTTACTTTCCGTCTCACATATGATAACACAGAAGCATCTAATTTCTGGAGGATATCAGATGCCTGTCGAAGAACATCATTCAGAGGGCGCCGTGTATCTTGTATTTTGCAAGCAAGAAAGATACTGACAGTCGCTATTGTCTGCAAATTGTTGACAAAATGTTCTTAAATGAAAATGGCAAAACCTACTTCAGTTAGATAAATGCAAGATCCAGAAAATCCATACACAAAACCTGCACCTTCCAATCATTCTTAGCGTGAGACTGACGCATGTAAAATTGGTGGCACAACATCATTGCACATGCTATTGTCACCTGAGGCCTGAAAGATATATAATACCAATCACCTTTACCAGGGATTATTAAATGCCCTGAAATTTTTAAGTTCAATTCCACGACTTGATTGGAAAATGGAAACAACAGAAAGAAGATACTTTTCCACGACAACTTAGAATTAGTATATATGAAATACAATATAAGATATAGTGCTCTAAAGCAAGTAAAAGGGAAATAAAAGATATAATATACATCACCGTTACCAGAATTATTTTATCCTAAAATTTGTATGTAACTAAACAAAATAGAAGCTGCATAGCTGATTGGAAAGGGGAAACAAAATAAATGAGATATACTTCCCCCAAGGCAATTTAAAATAGATGTTATACGTTCGAGGAAATGGAAGACGCTCAAAAGGAGAGTAACACAAGCGAACAATTGATATGGAGTATCTACTTCACACTTGCAGGCAACTCAATTGAAGGGTGTTGTGAAAACTTCATGGAAGACAAAATTGAAGCTTCAACTGGAAATTTGAAGAATTAAACAACATCAAGAGGTTAAGAAGTAAAGAAGGTGATGCTAATGCAGTAATGTTGATGGCACACAAGAAAATTTCAATCATTCCAAAGGAGATACATAAAATATCTCATCTAATCCCAGAAACAAACACATAATTGTATAGATAGTACAATCAACAGTCATAGTATTATGTCAACAGGCCTAATCTATTCACAATTGACTGACTGATACATAATGAAAAGGCCTTAAGCAATGACATAAAGTTCCTTTCTTGTCCGTTCACAAAATAAAGAGATAATGCTGCCTAGTTGGAACAGCCAAAATGATGATAACATCAGAGAAAACACAGAATTTCCATAAACTAACCTCAGAAGCAACCAATACAAGTATGGTCTCAACTTACAATTCAACCCTCATGCCAAGCTCTTTAAGATACGAGCAGTACGACTCCCGCAATTCTGCCTCTTTCTTCTTGCTGATGCCATCCCTCCGAGATGGAGAGCGATGCTCTATCTCCTGCTTCGTATAATACCTCCCACTCATAGAGCACTGTGGTTCCTCTTCTTCTGGTATGCACATACTATACAACACAACCCTTTGTAAACTTGTACTTCAACTTAGTAATTTCCCGGGATTATGAACTATACATGAGTCAGTATTCATTACTTAACCTCCCAACTACATATACTATACTAATGCCCAAAACCCAGAACTTACATTGCCAAAAATTTCATTGTTAAAGTTCACAACTTTCACCAAACCCATTTCAAATAACAAAAAAGCTGATACAATTACAGACCCATTAATCTAAAATCGCAAAGAGTACTCATATAAATTCTTCAGAAGCAGAAAAATTGAAACTTGCAATCTATCTAATCAGGTTAAAATTGAGCGCATTTGAATCAATGAAAATATCAATCTTTATTGGTCATTTCGTTATGGGTTTATGGAGTGGAAGCAGTACCTGTTTCTTGACTCGTCAGAAAATCAGTTGCCGCATTATTGGGCTCCGGCGAAGTCGAGAGAGATGAGGGAGTGCGTTTAATTGAGAAAGACCTAGTTGGAAATTTGGGGAAAGATTTTTAGGGATTTGGCAAATAGGTTGGGACCGGAAAAAGAAAGGAAAAAAGATTTGGGAAATATTGGGTAGGCTTAAACCGAAAAGGGGAAAAGTATTTATATTTCATGTTAGGCTTTCTTGATTACCAAGTATCCAATTTGATACTTGAACGTGTTCCGGGTCCTTCTCTATTGATTATTATCGGTTTTATCTTGTAGTTCTAATATATTTTGGAACTTAAATCATTGTAAAAAGCTTTGTGAGTTTAGAAAAATGTGCTAGCGTGATATTTTAGTGGTAAAAATGTATAAGTTTTGATTAAAATATGCCGATTTGAAAAGAAAAAAAAAATATTGCTGCTTGTTCTTGTTCCATCGGCAAAGGGCGCAAATGAAGATTACGAGATCAAATATTTGAAATTGTGTTTAGTGACCGGCGAATCACGCTATTAGGGAAATTGAGTGTGCGCAAGCATTCAAAAGGCTTTTCCGATGCTTAAGTCGAGTCTCTATAATTAAGTGTATATGTGTGTGTGTGTGTGGGTTTGGCTTAATACCTCGAAAGATTGATTCACTATTGTCTGATTTGTATCAATGCAGAGTTCAAGACGATGCATCGACCGATGCGCGCGCAGTGTGGTGTGCTTAACCTGCAAGTCATTTGTGAATGGATCTATTCGCTATTTTATGGACATTATCCGTTTACTAATCCGCTTCACCCTAGTTAGGTGAGGAGATGCATTTTGGTCACAATCAACCTCGAGGGGAATTGCAATAAGTTTCTATAAAAAGATCCACTTGGTATCTAAAAGACAAACATGAGCAGTCTTACATATTAATTAACTGACCGAGATAATCACTTAAAGAAATTAAAGACGCAAACGCATATAACTACTAATAGGATCATCAATCTTCATGATCACCGAGGTCAATTATTACAATGAAGTAACGAACCATCCTGAACAAACTTACAACAACAAAACTACGTGAAGGTGTTCAATTCTCAAACACAAACCCTACCACAAATACAACATCATTGCAGATCAACACAAACAGGCACAACTACGAAGACTTAACCAAATCTTATCAGTCGTTATCGAGGAAAAAAAAACCCCAAATCATATCAGTAATCAGTTGTTCATGCAGACATGCAGCCAATTCCATGGCGAGAAGTAGGAAACACAAGAAACAAGCCACTGCAAACAATTCCCACCATCAACGGGAAACTCTCCATCACTTCATCCATCTCCTTCTCGTGCCCGGGAAACATACACTCGGTCACGCGCCGGTCTGAGAACGCAATCGCCATGAACACCATCACTGACATTATGGCATGAACGAAGTCTGTCAACCCCACCCTATACCTCTCATCCTTGGGCGTGTCCACCTTCAGCCCCGGCTTGAAAACCGCCAACCCCCTCGGCGTCACGAAGCCGTAGTACACCTTCCCATCAGGGCCTTTGAAACTGTCGGTGAAGTGGAAGAAGAAGCAGGAGAGGGCACAGATTCCAAGGAGGACGTGAGTCATCATGGTAGTGACGGTGGTGCACTCTCCGTTGCGGTAGATGGCAGGGAGGATCATCTCGAAAGTGAGGAGGGTTCCGGTGGGGAGGAAGTTGACAAGCATTGAGGTTTTGGAGATGGTTTTCTGGACTCCCTTTGCGACGGCGCGTCGTTTGCGACCGTGGAGTTGGTCGTGGTTGAGACGGACGAGAGGGAGGGATGAAGAAGGTGGTTTAGGGTTGGAGCCCATGCAGGAGGAGGAAGCGGCGGAGTTCGGCTTAGGATGGTCCTCGGGGTCAGGTGGGTCGCCGTACACGGCGTTGTTGTAGATTTTGATGCCAGAGTCTTGAGGTTGATCCATGTTCGAAGGTTATTGATGATGAAAATGATGGAACTGTGACTGTGAAGAATGCGTTAACGAGAGAGGGATCACAAGACTGTGTGAAGAAGATAGAGATTCCGGAACCGTTTTTGAGGATCTGTAGAATGTATGTATAAACGGTTTGCAGGTTTGAATTCATAAACTGAGGTGGTTATGGCGGTTATTACTTGTCACTTGTTAACTGATGAAATATCCAGACCACACCCACATCCTCCTCATCTCTGATGCCATTTTAGAACAGAAATTGGGCCCATTACAGGATTTACACAGGCCTTTCTTTACTTCATACATTTTAAGGTTTGGTTGATAAAAACTCAGAACTCACATGTATTGCAAGGAAAAAACTTGCCAGAACAGCTTTGGTCGGACAGAGCTAACCACGACCAATTATTTACACTTAAATTTTTTCTTCTCATTTCTCGAGTAATTATTTTGTATACCCGCCCACCAGATTCCATGACAGTGACATGTGATGTACCCAGTCAATTATATTACGTCATGGTATAAGTAACATGCACGCGGTAAAAATGGAAAAAATTTATTTACATATAATAACAAATCAAAAATATTCACAGTAAAAAATAGACTAATAACGTTAAGATAACACACCGCCATGTAAAATATGTGACGGATATATATAATAATTTCTTTCATTCTCTTCAAACCCCCGTAAGATATGAATCAAAGACCAATGACTGAATAAGATAACGGTGATAGTGATGTTTCTGATCACAACAAGGGTTTATGGGTAAGATAACAGTAATCAAAAGAGATGAATCATTGGGCAATAATCATACTCGCCCAAATATCTCTCCTCTTACTCCCGCAATTGAAGCTAGCTTTTAGAATCCATGGCTCATGGCTTCATCTGTTGCTTCTTAGTTCGACAACAATTAGGGACTTTCCTTAGGCGTTGAGATTTGAGAAGTAAGAAGAGAGAGAGAGGAAGAAGAGGATGAGGAAGAGGAGGATCTTCTTCCATGGAGGAAGAGAAGAAATCTGATTTGATTGCCGGGAAAAGTAGAAATTTTCTTTTAAGGTGAAAAAAAGACACGTGTTTTTAAATTGTTGGGCGTGGTCAATTCTAGTTAACCATGGCGGGTGTGTCAAGTTTTATTTGTATTAAAAAAGATTACAATAGAAAGATGTGCAAATGACTTCAAAATTGTAAATTACCAGAATGTAATTAGATAACACAAGATATTTAGAGGAAAACCTAGCAAAATTATAGAGATGACAGGATGCAATTTTGCATTTATGACGCACTACATGTCAATCAATCGAGTTATGTGTGAAATTACTAATGATATGACCGATTAAAATTAGGCGACATCCATCAAAATAAGTAGTGATATGAACGAAGAAGCATAACCTAGTCATAACAGTTAAATATGTGGAAAAAGAAGTGATTGGTTCTAATGATTTTATCAGTTCCTTGTTCAACTTCTTACAAAATATTGAAACTAATGTAGGCTACATTCACATCAAATAAAGAAGTTTTGACTTGTGATTATGCATAAATGCATAATTGATAATCTAATGAGCCACTTCAATTTTTCCAAGTGTGTGGCACAGAGAAGAGGATAGACTTCGAAGAAGTTCCATCACCTATGCAACATAGTTCTAGACCGTTCCCGTGTCATATGGAAAGTAAGACCAGACAAAGCAAATTTGAAGTTGCTGGAAACATCCAATATTTCCCATATATAGCACTTCTTTGACACTGGCTCCCTCCAACTGAACAGTTTACGATTTTCAGTAACATACCAAACCAACTGCTCGATCAGAGCTCAATCTTCAGTTACTCACACGTACTACACCTTCAACTCTTTCACACAAGAATGACACCTGCACTCTCCCTATCTCTCTCCCTCTCTCCGGTCTGCAAAACCCAAGAAGTTTCTAAGGACATCCAGCTCAAAAGCACTAGCAGAGAAACCACATGCCACAAATCTCCTTCAAACTTGAAATCCACTAGGCGGTCTCTGTTAAATGCTGCCTCTTTTGGCGTTATAGTGCCTGGAACACTCATGTCTCACTCTGCAAGAGCTGAGCCTGTGCCAGAGAGCCCAGTAGCATCAACTTCAAGCAGAATGTCATACTCAAGATTCTTGCAGTACTTGGATGAAGGTGCTGTGAGGAAGGTAGACCTTTTTGAGAATGGAACTGTTGCGATCGCGGAGATCTTCAATCCCACATTAGAGAAGCTCCAGAGAGTCAGAGTTCAGCTACCTGGATTGCCACAAGAGTTGCTGAGGAAACTAAAAGAGAAGAACATAGACTTTGCAGCTCATCCAAAGGAAGTGGACTGGTGGCCTGCAGTACTTGACTTATTGGGAAACTTTGCTTTTCCACTGATACTTCTTGGATCATTGCTATTGAGGAGTTCACCAACAAACATGCCAGGAGGCCCCAACTTGCCTTTTGGACTTGGAAGGTAAAGTACTATTCCATCACCAAATTTCTCACCTAAATATATGCTCACTTAAAAACGATGAGTGATGCTATGAAATTGTTATATCTACCTGTTTTGTTTCTTGTTGTTTTTCTTGTCTAGGCAACTTTGTGATAGAATCCAAATAAAAACTTGACATGACTTGTTGTACGATGAATTACAGGAGCAAAGCCAAATTCCAAATGGAACCCAATACAGGGGTTACATTTGATGATGTAGCTGGGGTTGATGAAGCAAAGCAAGATTTTGAGGAGATTGTTGAATTTCTCAAAACTCCAGAGAAGTTTGCTGCAGTAGGTGCAAGAATTCCTAAAGGGGTTCTTTTAGTAGGGCCACCGGGGACTGGAAAGACATTGTTGGCTAAGGCCATTGCAGGGGAGGCAGGGGTGCCTTTCTTTTCTCTGTCAGGGTCAGAGTTCATTGAGATGTTTGTAGGAGTAGGAGCTTCTAGAGTAAGAGACTTGTTCAACAAGGCGAAAGAGAATTCACCATGCTTGGTTTTCATTGATGAGATTGATGCTGTTGGGAGGCAAAGAGGGACAGGAATTGGAGGAGGAAATGATGAGAGGGAGCAGACATTGAATCAGCTGCTTACTGAAATGGATGGATTTAGTGGGAATAGTGGAGTAATTGTAATTGCTGCTACTAACCGCCCCGAAATTCTTGATTCTGCTTTGCTCAGGCCTGGAAGGTTTGACAGACAAGTAATCTCTCTAATCAATGTAAAATAGCAAAGTCCTCTTGAAGAGTTTGATATATGAAATTCATGTGTGACGTTTTTGTTTTGGGCAGGTCACGGTTGGATTGCCAGATATTAAGGGAAGAAGAGAGATATTAAAGGTGCATAGCAACAACAAGAAGCTTGATAAGAGCGTTTCTATTGATATAATTGCTATGAGAACTCCTGGATTCAGTGGTGCAGATCTTGCAAACCTCATGAATGAAGCCGCGATTCTTGCTGGTAGGAGAGGCAAAGATAAGATAACAATGAAAGAAATAGATGACTCGATTGATCGAATTATTGCAGGGATGGAAGGCACAAAAATGACTGATGGAAAGAGCAAGACTCTAGTAGCTTACCATGAAGTAGGCCACGCCATTTGTGCGTAAGTAGAGCATTCGATTCATTCCTCATTTATGTTGCATAATGCTCTCAATATTGTGTAGTAAACTCATGTATGTGTATTGTCTTGTTTTTGTGATCAATTCCAGAACATTGACTCCAGGCCATGATCCAGTGCAGAAGGTCTCTCTTATTCCCCGAGGCCAAGCTCGAGGTCTTACATGGTTCTTACCGGGGGAAGATCGTGCTCTCATTTCTAAGAAACAACTGTTTGCTAGAATAGTTGGAGGTCTAGGAGGTAGAGCAGCAGAAGAAATAATATTTGGGGAGCCAGAAATAACAACTGGTGCGGCAGGAGACTTGCAACAGATCACACAAATAGCAAAACAGGTACATGCAACATTAGTAAGATCTAAGGCCTAGCACTAACTCCTTAAGAACCAGGCTAACAGTTTCTCTGTCTATCTTTTTTCAGATGGTAACAATGTTTGGTATGTCCGAGATCGGACCATGGGCATTGACAGACCCAGCAACCCAAAGCAGTGATGTAGTGTTGAGGATGCTAGCAAGAAACACTATGTCTGAAAAGCTTGCAGAGGATATTGACTTGTCAGTGAGACGCATAATCGAAAGTGCATATGAGGTTGCAAAGAATCATGTAAGGAATAACCGAGCAGCCATTGATCAATTAGTAGATGTACTATTAGAAAGGGAGACACTCACTGGAGATGAATTCAGAGCAATTCTGTCTGAATTTACTGATATTTCCATGGTAGAGTTAAGTAAGAGCTCCATCAGGGAGATGATTGAAGCCTAGTTGGTATAAGGTTTAGGACAATAGATCTAAAGATGGTATGCCTGCTACTGGTGTGTGGTGACTAGCTACATTGTAATGTATATAAATCATAAGTGGATATGTTCATTTAATGATGTCCTACAAATTACAAGAACAAACTCATCTCTATACTTATTAATTTTTTACCAACACGTACACATATAAACTATCAATACATTACACATACACTACCTATATGCTTATTCTCACCCCCACAAACGCCATCACTGCTCAAGTAAAGCAATTTACAGTCCAGACTCCTATATATCTCTATATTTATTCATAAAAAAAAACGATAATTAGCTGAGAAAAGGATATGCAAATGTATCTTCATCACTATTATTCTATAGCCAGGGAAGGGAGGCAGGCGCATGGATGTGTTGTGAAGCTTGGTTTGGAGTTTGACCTGTATGTTCAGAACAATTTGGTTCATTTCTATGGGGTTTGCAAGAAAATTAAGGATGCAGTGAAGGTGTTTGATGGAATGCCTGAGAGAAGCGTTGTTTCGTGGAATGTGGTTGTGACCGCCTGCGTTGATAATTTGCCGGTGAATGATGGGATTGGGTATTTTGTGAGGATGGGGGAGTGTGGTTTTGAGCCGGATGAGACTACGGTGGTGGTGGTGTTGAATGCGTGCTCCGAGCTTGGGAGATTGAGCTTAGGAAGAGGGGTTCACTCGTATGTAATGTCTAAGACGCTTCGTTTTGAATTGTCAGCTGGGTACTGCGCTTGTGGACATGTATGCGAAGTCCGGGGATTTGGATTGTGCCAGATTGGTTTTTGATAGAATGGAGGGGCGGAATGTCTGGACTTGGAGTGCGATGACTCTAGGCCTAGCTCAGCATGGGTTTGTCGAGGAAGCCCTTGAGCTTTTTCAAAAGATGTTGAACTCTTCGGTATGCCCGAATTATGTCACCTTTCTAGGGGTCCTCTGTTCTTGTAGCCACGCTGGACTGGTGGATGATGAGTACCGATACTTTTATGATAGGGAACATGTTTATGGAATTACACCCATGATGATACATTATGGTGCCATGGAGGTGGCTTATAGCTTCATGAAGAGCATGCCCTGTGAACTTTGTCCTATCATATGCAGAACATTGCTCAGTGCATGCAGTACTCATGATGTCAATGATGAACTAGGGATCGCGAATAAAGTTATAGAAAATTTGCTTGAATTGGAGCCCAGTAGGAGTGGGAATTTAGTGATGGTGGCAAATTTTTTAGTTGAAACTGGGATGTGGGACAAAGCTGCCAGTTTGAGGAAGGTTATGAAAGAAAAAAGGATGAAGAAGCGGGCGGGAGAGAGTAGCGTTGAGTTGGGTGGATCCATCCATAAGTTCTTTTCTGGCTATGATTCTCGATCTGACTATGAGGATATCTTTGGGATACTAGATGTATTGAGCTCGCACATGAAGTTGGATGACATGTAGTCCAAAATCCCTTGTGGGTATCCTTCAATTCATAATCTGATGATAAGATAGCAGATTGCCAGATTTTGATATTTCTTTCCTTTCATTGTCAAAATTTTGGTATATGCTATATACTAATACAAACATCTTATTCATTAACATCCCATACACCAGTGCATATGTTACTGATTTTCTCCAGAAAGTTTGGTATCAAGCCTATAATTCCTTGATTTTTTTTATATACAAATGTACACGGAGAATTTTTCTGTCAGTTTTTTATTCAATCTCATATGTTTGTTTCACTATGAAATACCTTTGCTCCATAAGAAGCAATAATAACTTAAAAAATTCTTATGTGCACAAGTTGAAGAAAGATTTCAAGTCCTAAAATTTAATATCATCCAGATCAATGTAGACAGCTAGTGAGTTACAATAGCCTAAGAGCGACAAAATTACTATAGTTACAAAGACAAGGGGAGCATCCTACAGATGCCCTATTATATCTACCAGAGATGTGTAAGTACCAAATATGACGACTCCCACACCTAGTAGTATTATACCCCATATGATCAACATCTCACATCCGATTTTTCGGTAACTGCCAGAAATCTTTAGGTAGCAAGAGCACGGCATTATAATTGAAGCTGTGACGCTCAAAAATGCTCCAACAAGTGCCATGAGATATGCGAAAAAAGGTACAGCCAAAGCTACAATGACACAGCTGATTACCAGGGTTGTACTCAGGAATATGTTAAAGAATCTTTTATTCTGGTAACGAGGAAACCATCTTTTTGCAGCAGCCATTATGGGTGTAACCATCAAAGCAAATTTGGATATCGGATTGACCAGGGTGGTGTATATTGCGACCTGTGAGCTTATCTTGTTAGTTGGGAGGTTTAGAGTTATCTGTGACTGAACCCCTGACCCGAACATTAAGTACCCAAAAACTGCCATTGATGCATAACAGATGGTGCATAATATAAAGCAGATGAGGAGAACCTGCAAGTAAGAACAGCAGATTGAAATTCGGTTAGAACCCAAGCATTTCGAGTATGCAATACAGTATCAGCAAAGTTTGAGCATTACTTACATTGGAGAACTGTTTTTTGTTTCTCATAGAAGTGTACAGGGTAGGAAACACAGGATGAGCACAGTAACAAAAGGCGTATAAGCTGATTGCAGTAGGGATCCCTCTCCACTTAACTGGTGACCCCTTCTCATGAAATCCAACTCCATCAAAAGCACCGGTCCACAAAATTGATCCCAGAATGATAGCAGAAGCCAAAACCCCACTAGCAGATACATAAGAAAGAAGGCTCAAGTTGTCTAACCAAACAGTTGGCAGGACAATGAGGGCGACAATCACTATGAAGCATTCTTTCCCACCAATTTTAAAACCATCCACTTCAAATCCCATGTCTGGAAACATGTTGTGTAAGTTATCTCCTTCCAAAATCAGGAAACCTGTTGCAACTAAGTAAAGTTCTAAGTTCATGAAAACTGACATCAACAGTTTTCCCTTTTTCCCAAATGCGCGGTCGCCTATATCAGGATAAGTTCTTATGCTAGAATCCATATCCATACATCTCTTTATTAACAAGCCTGTGTAAAAGGCTGAACCAGCAATCAAAAACAGAAGTGCTAAACTTGACCAACCCCCAGTTGCCAGTGCATAAGGAACTGATAATATCCCAACTCCTGAAAACCAAGAAGAGAACAATTCTGGCATTAAAATTGATACTATCGCTTCATTGCTTGAGCAAGCTGGTACTCATGAACAATCACATACAAAAATGCAACATTAGCTACTTAATACTTAGAGATCAGAAATGATTCACATAAATGCCCCGAAACTCATTCAATCACTCGATATCAGAATACCAAGACATAAAATGCTCCTATAAAACTTGGTAAATCACTAACAAGTGAAGTCTTGGAGTTTCTCACTTAATCTGTTGCATAAAGTGTAAAAAAATGAAGTAAATGACAAGAAACTGGAGATATGTAAGAACAGTAGATAACCTGAGAGAGCATTGAGTCCATTGAAACAGGTCTTGAGGGTAGATGTTGTGGCTTTACTGTAAGGATGAGAGTTGTTGGACTCTAATTCTTCTTCAACTACCTTAATATTGCTTCCGGGCTCATCGTATTGCTGCGCATCAATGATAAGAGGAATGGTCAGTGAAGATTTATCGAGGGGTTCAGCTTCCATTGCTGAGAGATCGAGACAGAGAGCACTTGAGGCAGATACGATCTTTCGTAGGGCTTATGATTGATATGCGTGGAGGCTCCTATAGTCCTATATATGGCTAGCCTTGACGGCCAAAGAAACGTGTCAAGGGTCAAATTAATACGTACTGTCTTAATTTTAAATTAACACATGGAGATCTCTAGTTTGAAAGAACGAGTAGCTGGAAACCAATTTCTCATGTTCACGACAATAGACAGACCAAAAAGAAAAAAGGAAAAACAAATTGCCCATTTGCCATGTAAGGCTGTAATAGGGACAGAACACTACGTTACTTCGATCCAGAATGATGGGCCAGAATGATATAAGTGATTTACCAAAAGAACAAAACAGACTATCGAAGCACATGTGCTACGTATTAATGATATTTTACATGTTTGGCCCCTTGCATTATTGTACATAAATAATGTGACGCAAATTTGTGAGAAGTGGATTCGATCAGAGTCATCAGACATTCAGACCTGAGAGAGAGAGAGAGAGAGAGAGAGAGAGAGAGAGAGAGAGAGAGAGAGAGAGAGAGAGAGAATATGCTGCAAATAAGCTAAGTTATCCTGCAATTGCAAACTTGTCATTATTAGTGTGGATATTCTTCAATATGCAGTTATATCGGCTTAATTTGGGGATGGGATATGCCTTACAATGTAAATGAAAAACATCGATCACTGAACCGATCAATAATTATATATATTTAGACTAACTTCGAGGAAAATAGAGTAAACGTATAGTGTTTTTTAACTTTGAAACCGATCAATAATCATAGGCTTGAGGAAAAAGTTGGTAGGATATTTCAAGATAAGACTTCCACATAGGAGTACTTTCAAACACGCTCGTACAAATCTTAATGAGCAAAACCCTTAGTTAAGCCTCCATCTGAAAGTCTAAGTGCTGAGCATCATATCATTTTTTTTCCCCATGTAAAACTTTGCCACGGAAGTCTCAATTGAGGTGCGTCGGCAATATCTAGTCAAAAGGGTGACTAGATAACACAAAGCCATTGATCAGCATAAGTTAAGATTAGGGTTAGTCATCCACCAACGGAACAGTTATATGCGCTCGGAACTAAAAAGACCCCAATTTTATAAGCCAAACAAGGAAAGCGTGGTCGATTATATACAATGATGTAATGATTAATCATAGAGTGAATTAATGATTTGAGTCTCTGATCGATCAGGCATAGAGTCCCGCAGAAACATGCATGCATGTCATGCACGTAGGAGGGGAGGTGGTGCTTTCGCAACCGCTGCTGCGGCGGTCACAGTTTGCATTAGCCTCTTCTACATCATCTAACTTGTCGCCGTCATATTTCGAATTCGAATAGGAATTCTTTTGCATGATAGGGATGTCGAGAGAGGATAACCCATCACGATTCTCAGCCTCCATATATGGTTCTGCAGACGCAGACAATTCAATGATCCACATGTAAATGACATATTGACAGAGACGCTAGCTCGAGAAAAGATCGAACAGGAGAGTACCCAATGTTGGCCGGGAATGGGCTCAACTGAGAAAAAAGGCATGAGAAAAACAAAGAATTCTCTCATGTATATCATGTTTTGCGTGGTTTGAAGTTCGACTACTAGTCAGACCAAAAAAAATAGTTAGACTACTAGTGAAGTATATCCAAAGTCGAAGGAATTGTAATGTAGCAGGAGCAAATCTTAATGAGCAAAACACGCTCGTAAAAAAAGAATTGTAATGTAGCCCGTTGGTTATTCTTTTTTTTCTTCTTCTTCTATGGAATTGGATAATACTTGGCTAATTACAAGGCGTATGTGTAAACTTGGTTAATCATAACTAAGTAACTAACAATAAGAATACATTCCGTTTTACAATATTACATATCCTTCGTTATAATTTTACAATAGGAGATGAAGATCAATTTGAAGAAGGTGATGTTTAATCAGGGTCTCCTGTTATTGACTATAGTTATAGCCTTGGAGCTAACCATAGCTTGTTGGCCAAGTATAATCCATCAGGCTAGCTAGCTCGAAACCTTGAATCATGCCCTGTCATCTGCAGGGAGAATGCATGGGCTCGATCCAGAAGTGAAAAATGAAAGACACAAAAGTCCGTGCTCTGAGAATGAGTCAATTGAGTACGTAGATCGAAAGTGATGTGTAATAACCTAATATGAAAGTCAATTTAGTATAACATGATAAGGATACTTGGCAAAACAGTATACGAGAGTTTCGGCCTCTATCTACTTCTTGATGTCAATGATTAATTGAATTGGTGAAACTAAAGTTTAACGTGATTCATCATATGTATCAAGATGTATCAATCACTTCACTAGTGACGGGATAGATAATTGATTTCTATCTATAGCGGTGGAAGATTACGAGCGACGTGTACGGCAGTTCCACAGACAACTTACACAGTAATGACAGTATGATTTCGTGGCTTCTGGCTATTGGTCACTGCTCAGTGATTGATCGATCTGCTATGTCCTAATTAACAACTTCTTATCTGATCGAGCTCTAGGGAATAGGATAATTGAGAAAATAGAAAACTGGTAAATTAAGTATCATTCTCTAGATAGGTTGCTGAACCTAGTATTCTTTGGGGGATAAAGTCTGGGTCAGAAGGAAAATTCAATCATTTACCGAAAGAAATTCGGGACTCAGGATGAGTGAGTGAGTGAGTGAGCGGAGCTATATAACACGTTGATCACTTGGCTGAACGGATCGATAATAATTAAGCTAGTACGTCAGTTACTCAGTTATAGCTTGGATTATAGTGCAAATGTTTCATCTTGAAACTAGGTGTTTAGTTGGTTACATGTCATGGAACTCTGTAATTCTACACTGGCTGTTATAGTAGCTCAACGTGCAGCTCATAACTCAAGACTTGCAACAATATGCATGCTGTTGATTAGTATAAAGAGAGCATGCATATTGTTGCAAGTTTGGTGTTTGGAGATAATCAGTACACAAAGAGAGCATGGACAAGGTTGCAATTATGTAATTATGGTGTAAAGAGAGCATGCATATTGTTGCAAGTCTTTATGTTTCTTACCGGCACAAAATGCACAGGTTATGATTTTGTGCACTTCAGCAATAATTCTTCCACCAGCTCTTGGAAAGAAAAAAGAAATTCAATGTGTGCCTCATAAAAAGAAGAAGTTACTAATGGAAGATTATGAGGATGGAGCTTAACCCTAGGTCTTAGGTTTTGAACTCAAAACAAAGTTTCAAAATAGCTAAGAAATCACTTGTGTTAGAGACTTATAGAGTGATCTTGTTTTTGCGGTCCAACAATCCACTTTGATCGACAAGCTTGATCTCGGTGGTCGTCCGTCAGATGTAACATTAGTGACGTCGGTGCCGGTAGCGCTGATTTGCTTTGTGGAAGGATGATTTGGGCCTAGGCTTTAGGGGAGAGCCAGCAAGATATGGTCCCTAGCGTTTTTTTTTTGAGTCTTAAGCTATGTAGCACGGACACGGATACGAGTGTTCATATTGGACACGATTCGATACGTAGACACGGCATAGAGAAAATTTTTGGATACGGACACGTGGTGGACACGTCAATTAAAATTATTTTAATATATATATATTTTATTAAAAAATTAATTTAAAAATTTAAAAGTATTTAGATGTATATATATTAAAGTGTGCATAAATATAACAAAAATTGAATCTGTTGGAATGGTTGAGGATTTGTTAAATCCTCTGGATGACCAAGGTTCGAATCCCACCACAAGCATTCTTATTTTTATCATGAGTTTCTCTCCTTATATATATTAAAGTGTGCATAAATATAACAAAAACTGAATATGTTGGAATGGTTGGGGAGATGACCAATGTTCGATTATCACCATAAGCACTTTCACTTTTATTATGAGTTGGTGCGTGTCCGCTTGTCCGTACTTCATAGGTCCTAAGTCTAGTACATGTTACTAGGGTAGCTCAATTAGTTTGTACAAGTCTACAATTTTGTTTACAACAAATATGGAGTAGACGGTTAATTAGGCTTAGAAAAGAAACATTTGTTGATTGGTATTAGGCTTACTTGCTAGCGAGCTTTATTGTTAGTAATGAACTGCGATGCCTAAGGTAAAATACGGTGAATTGCATAATTGTCAAACACAGACAAGAACTAACTACACTATAAACTAGCAAGCTGATGACGGTCTTAGGCATTGCAATCATTTTTTTTATTGCAGTTCTTTTTTTGTAGGGAGCTTCTGTTCATACCTCCCAAAACAGCATTTGGACCTCTATTTTTTTCTAACTTAGTATTGACTTTTCAACACATGTAAAATTACCAAAAAAAAACATATAAGAGATAAACAAAGGAAAGAAAAAAGAATTATCAACTTACCTATTAAGTACAAATATAAATCATTTTGATTTCCTTTTTCGTGAATTATTTATTTATTTCAGCCTTCCAGGATACCCTCATTTTGGAATAACAAAATTAAATACTATGATTCATATTTATTTTCTTTTTTCATTGTTAAACATTATTTTATCTATCTATTTATTAGTAATAGTAATCTTCATGTATCAATTGAAGATGTATCAATTGAAAACATAATAGAATTGTTCATAAACTTTAGTTAGGGTATGAGAGAACATTTGTATGATAGATATTAGAATTTTCGTGTTGATTATACTGTTAGGTGAATTGCATATCAATGAATAAAAAAAAATTATTATAAATTTAGCGAATGAGTGAAAGATGAAATTGATTTGAAGAGATGAATTGTGTAATTATTATACATATTTGAGTCGTCTATACATATTGAATGAAAGTGTAATTGTAAAGAAATTGATAGATATTAGTTTGATTAGATATATCTAATAATGCTATATAGATTATGGGTATTTTAAAAAAATTAGAGAGATCTAAATAACATTTCAGACATTCGTAAAAGTAAGCTAGAATTGTATTAAGTAGAGAGGTTCAAATACAAAGATATAAATAGAAGTTCCATTTTTTTATTGACAAAAAAAACTGCAATGCCTAGGCAATAATAAAAATAAAAAAAGAACTGTGATGCCTAAGCAAGACCGTCATCAGCTTGCTAGTTTATAGTGTAGTTAGTTCTCGTCTGACAATTATGTAATTCACTGTATTTTACCTTAACAAAAGTCTGAGATTTAATTAACAAACCAGCTAGGACCAACAAGATTACAATTGGCAATACCGACAAGTCGACAACAATAAAGTAAAAAATCTGAAAATTGTGCTTTTGGAGGTCGCGATTGATGGTTATATTGATCAACCCGTAAGTAATATAAAAAAGCTTATTGCAATGTATATTATGCTCCGGTAGTTGGTGTTGAAAAAAAGAATGCTCTATTTGCCCTAGATAAAGATTGCATTGGTATCAACCTATTATTTATTGTCTCGTGAGCAAAATAATGTCCAGAAACAACAGCAAATAAACCATCATATGATTAATTAAGCTGTATAATAGGCGAGGTATGTCCGTTACCTTTTTGTTTGTAGTTAAGTAATCGCAGTCACCATTGGTAATTAATTGCTAGATAGCTAAATATCGTTAGCATACCAATCAACCACTTTATATAGAATGCATTATCACAAACTACAAACCAATTAGAGGTCCTTCCCAGAATTCTCATTCACTTAAAGTCATTTAAAGCATAGTCTGACACAGTTGTGTTGTGAGAATAATTATTTTTAAAACGGTTATGCACATAATTGCTTTTGAAATTATTGTGAGAGAAATTGACTGAGATATTTGATAAAAATGTTTTGAAAATTATTATGGCTATTTAAAATTACCAAATCAGACATGTACTGCTCAAAATACATAATTTACAAAACTTTACAATTCTCCCAAGATGAGTTCTATGACCAAATGAGCAAATAGAGGATCAGCTGCCCAACTTAATCAAACCCAGATATGTTTTGGGTATAACCAAACACAAATCAATATTTATCCAAACTCCTAAGAAACAAATTCACCAAACCCAGATTTGGTTTGGGTATAACCAAACACAAATCAATATTTATCCAAACTCCAAAGCAACAAATTTACGCAATAGAAATCAAGTTCAGTTGAAAAAGATATCGTCCACTTTGGAGGAATGGCTGAAGAATGTGTTGGATACGTACTCAACAACGTGAGCTGTTTCTTGTGTATGTGTGGGTGGTTTGGACGGAGAGAAATAGTGTCATGTGGAACAATACTTCCTTCAATGGCTATAATGCAGCGGTTTGGTCGTGTAGGTTCTTGGCTGAGTATAAGCAAGTTCATCCTAAGGGTAAACCTAGAGCTAAGAGAGCCCAGGCTCGTTGGGTCAACCCTCCGTCCGGTAGATTTAAAGTGAATATCGGCGGGAGTTATAGGCCGGATTTGGGTGATGGTGGTGTCGGGGTGATAGCTCATGATGATCAGGGGCAGTGCTTGTTTGCGTTTGCTAGGCACTTCCAACATGTTATTTCAACTTATCACATGAAGGTTGAGGCTTGTAAACCAAGCCTTCTCTTGGTTGCTCATCAAGGGTTGGATAATTTTATATTTGAAAGTGATTTCTCATTGATGGTATCTGCTCTACAACAACACATCGAAGACATGTCAGAGACAGGGCGGCTTTTGGAGGATTGTAAGTTCTATCTTGCATCTTTTAATTCTGTCTTGGTTTCACATGTTTTTAGGAAAGCAAATGATGTGGCTAATTGTCTTGCACATCTTGCTAGTTCTATGGGGATTACAATAATATCTAAAATGTAGCGCGAGGTCAAGGTTCTATGTCCCCTCGTCGCAAAGTTTATTTTATTTTCAATAAATGGAACCGGACATGGGGATGAGCCTCTCAGCTAGGTTAGGTTCCAAACTACGTTTCAAAAAAAAAAAGATCGTCCATGCTTAATTTTGATAGATTGACTTCCGTTAAAAAATGAATAAATTTACGAGTTGAAAAACAACAATACAATCAAGTTGAAACAAATCACAAAATATGTCTATCAAATCAAAGAATAACAAATCAACAAAAGAAAAACTAGATGACCTAGACTTGAATCAACGAATCAGATTGCAAAGTAAACTAGTTTAACGAACTAATTAGTTAGACTGTTGGATGAAGTCGTAAGAACATGAGTGAAAGAGGATGGTGGATTGTGAATCCAATATATATATATATATATATATATATATAAACTAAATCATATCACTGTGAATCAATGTCTTTATCATTGAAGAAGGATTTAATTTAAAACCCAGTGCATATCCCGTGAGAAATCAATGTTTTTTTTTCTTTAAGAAGAGACTTGAATCAGATATAGTCAGAAGGATATATTTGGGACGGTAACATTTAATATAACTTGAGAGAGCAAGGAGGATATAATTGGTAGTTGAAAAGTTTCATTAAAACCCACTACCTCCTAGGGCTGGATTGGTTGGTATACCAGTCTTAATTTTCCAATACCATATACCAACCAATATATATTTGGTATGAAAAATCCACAATTTATACCAACCAATAACGTTGGTATACCAATTAAGTGGTACGGTTGGTACTCGGTTGGTACGGTTGGTAATGGGCTTGTACCAACATATTTAAGGCCCAAAAATTTTAAGGCCCAACCCAAATAAATAATAATAAATAAGTGAAATAACAATAGAATTCCAAAGTCTTATATAACTTCAACCAAATTACCAAATACAAAGTCATAAATAGAAAGTCAAAGTCCAAATAGTCAAACTGTTAAAGTACTTATGAATTCTCAAAACAATTGAAAAAATAAATGATAAGTTTAAATGTGATATATGTTGACATGTTGTAAGCAGTGATGGTGCTACTGATAGGTTTAAGCATTTGTACTTGGGAATTCGATTGAATCGATTCATTCATAATTAAATAAAGAAATTGAAGACGAGAAAAATAATGTACTTGAGAAAGAAACTCAGAGAGATTAGATTAAGGTTAGTAGATATATATGGTTTGGATTTATTTTTCAATAAATCTACAATTGAAATTTAAAGATATATATATATATATATTTTTTAATTAAATAATTTAATATAATATAAGTTGGTAGGTACGATATACCATGGTATATAGAAAATCTATACCACCTACCTACCGTATTTTTAATATTGGTACGGTATACTGTACCATATACCATGTACCAAGTATTTGGTATACCAACATATTTGGTACGGTTGGTATACAAATTGGTTGGAATGGTTTTCTATACCATTGCCACCCCTACTACCTCCATTTGGTTCTCACAAAAGTAGAAATAAGAAGTAACTCATAACCAGCTTTTGAAATCCAGCTGTTAGAGCAACGCTTCTACCCAAAAGTTGATATTTTGAAGTTACCAAACACCATTAGACAATTATGGGTCATCATGGGCTGGGGCGGGCCCTAGTCCTAATTTTAGGGCTTAGGGTAATATCGGGTCGGATCGGATCGGGCCGGGTTTAATTTTGGTCAACTAATTTTAGAGTTGGGCTGATGATTTAATATACAAACCATTACTCATCCTATAGACCCATTATAATATAGCTAATTAAAAGGGCGGGCCGACCCTTCTGATAGGGCAAAAAAGGACCGAGCATGTTTAGCATTAGTATGATTTTTACCTCATAATTTAGTTTATATTAGTTTAAATTTGTAATACAAGATTTTTCTTTATTCATATATTTATATCTTGCACACACACATATATATATAGACATTAAATTCAACTTTCTACTTTTATAAATGTAAGTGTAATTGGCTATATTTATATATTAACTCTTTAAATCACTTAAAATCAATTATTGTTTCTCACAACAACAAAAAAACATAGAAGAAATAAGCTTTATAAATCAATTACAAAATATGATAAGATGTATTGTATATAAAATATGAGAAATATATTTAAAAATTAATTATTAAAATGCCCTAAAAATGTCGTAGCGGACTTTTAGGGCAAGTCGGACTTGGCCCTATAAGGCTCAATAGGACCGAGCCGTAGGATAGAGCAGGGTTTCATTTACTTGACCCTTCTCTTATTCTATTAAAAAAAGCTTGGGCCTAGAGAGGGTCGGACCGGGTTTGGACTAAGGCCCAAGGGCTATTTGATGAGGCCTATCATATCGACATCAGTTCTACCCATAATCTCTTTTGAACCAAAAGCAGGTTCAAAAACAATGTCAAACTAGCTTGTAAATATCGCGCTTCCTACCAATTTCTAGTCCAATATTTAGGTATTAACCGTCCCAGTCTACACCGACCCACTTACCCACTAGAGCTCACCTGCAACCTTGGCATTTCACTAGCTATAGTTACCATATGTCCTTCATTCGTTCCCGTTATCTACATATTCATTATTCGGTTCCAATCATTCAAGGTTGTTAGAAAAACGAAAATGGCAAAAACAGAGCTAGTCTCAGTAGAAAACTCATCAATAGTTGAACATCCAATTTACCCCCCTGGCTTTCCGAAAAAGGTTTACATACTTGTATAGTTGTATATGTTGTATGTTCATACGCATTGTACATACGTACATCAGATGTAGATATAACACCTACAGATATATACTTTGGTTATACTTCCTTGCATCTACTTATATAATAATGTATATAGCATTTCAATTTGAGAGAATACATAATTATGTGTGAATATGTATAGGTGGTGGCAGAGATAATAGCTACGTTTCTGCTGGTGTTCGTGACATGTGGTTCGGCTGCTCTTTTCTGCTAGTGATGAACGAAAAATCTCAAAGCTTGGAGCTTCAATGACTGGAGAGCTTATAGTGACGGTGATGATCTACGCAGTCGGGCACATCTCTGGAGCACACATGAACCCGGCCGTCACTCTCGCTTTCGCTACTTTTCGACAGTTTCCATGGAAACAGGTACACCTAGCTTTCTGAGAACCCCTTATATGCTGCAGCTCCTTATTAATGCATTAATTCCTACCGGATTGGTGCTCAAGTGAATCGTTCGGTACACATGCTGTATTGCAATATACGCTTTCGTTCAGTACACCTACTCTTCCCGGCCTTCAAAATGTTTCTTTAGATTAATACTTTCATCAACGACGACTGACGGTTTTTCACTTCGTTCTTTTTTGTCATTTCAGGTGCCAATCTATGCATTAGCTCAACTAATAGGATCAGCATCTGCTTCGTTTACTCTGTCTGTACTATTGCGCCCCATTAAGCATGTGGGCACTACATCACCTTCTGGATCAGAGCTTCAAGCTCTAGTCACAGAGATAATCGTGACATTTTCTATGATGTTCATCACTTCAGCAGTTGCAACCGATACTAAAGCTGTAATAGTGCCCTAATTACCTGATATAAATAAAAGAGAAGTTCACTTTCCGCTATGCGTGGACTAATTCCAATTCTGATAGCTACATTTCAATGTTGACAACAGATAGGAGAGCTAGCAGGTATAGCAGTTGGGTCGGAAGTATGCATTATATCCATCTTTGCTGGGTAAGTAATCATTGTTGACATTAAGTTTGTTCGTTATTATGTTATTACCCTCAAATAATATATGATGAAACTCTACACTAATTGAAGCGTTGTGGAGTGATATGCATAGACCAATATCAGGTGGATCTATGAATCCAGCCAGGACAATGGGACCAGCACTTGCAAGTGCATACTACAATGGGATTTGGATCTACATGGTAGGAGTAGGACCGGTGATCGGAACACTACTAGGGGCATGGGCTTACAGCTTCATTCGGGTGAATGATAAGCCGGTTCAGGCAATTCCACTTCCACCATGTTCAGTTTCACTCCAGCTTCGTCGAATGAAGAGCGATGTTAATGTTCAGCCTATTACCCTCTGCAAAGACCCCCTAGATTTAGCTTGAAGTGTCCATCTCTGTATATGTCCATCTCTTTGATATTTCCGATATATTCTTCGATATCTTTTAACAAAAAACGATATATCTTAAGAGTAAATATCTTATTTTTTACTGTATCTGCGATATTTATCCGATAACATAAAATATCTCTCATATTTAAGATATATCTTTGATATTTTAGAGAAATATTTGAAAATTTTTATTAAAAAAATTTATCTAAACTTAAGGATGTCTCGGACTCTCGGAGATAAGTTTTTGATTAACTAATCACCTCAAACCTCTAGGGGTATCAAAAACAAGACTAAAAGAGTAGTCACTCATGTAACAACCCCGAAATTTCAAGTGATAAACTCGAAATCGAAGCCATGAAAACTCTAAAACAATCGCAAGGATATTGAAATCATCTTATAGTCACAGCGTATCATAACTGAGTTCGTAGTACATCTCAGTCGATTTGATTATTACAAAACAAATTTATAATTCAAGCATTATAACAAATGGAAATGTAAAATTCTCACAATTCTCACCACAAATAGAAATAATAAACTTCGAAATCTTCAGAGTAGCCCTCCAATTTTTCTAATCCACACCTGCAAAACTATCCCCTACACCATCAAATAGGTGCACCAGAATTGTAAACACAAACCCGGTAAGCTTCGCAGCTCGTATGAGTAAATCAACAGTTAATACACATAGTAAAGAAAAGAAGATTTAGATGACATTTAAATATAAATGCACTTATAAGACACAGGACGACCCATTTGGATGTCCAATAATATCTGAAAATATGTGTACTCATGAGACATTGGGCAACCCATCTGTTTACCCAAATTACATTTATAATACGGGTACTCATGAGACCCAGGTACACATCTGTTACCCCTCATGCAGTACGTCATCTGATACTGGATAATCCATTTGTTACCCAATATTACAAAAATATGGGTACTCATGAGACCCAGGTAACCCATATGTTACCCCTCATGCAGTACATCGGTAGACAGACTAGAGCTCTAACTGAATCGTAACTGTCACCCGGCCAATGTTTGGTTCCGATATTGCCAACACGTCTGAAGACAGAAAAACGTTTTAACATGACTCAAAGTTAAAACCACGTACAATATAATCCTCACATGTTGTTGTACAACAACCAAGCGACTCATGCTCAAATAAAAAAAATATTGGTGTTATAATAAAACTCATTTAGAAATAAGAATGTGACAGTATATAATATAGCAACCCATATATATGTATCGTATTTACCATTTATACACAAACACAACCCACTATATCATATACATGTCATAGTTCAGTCTTTTAAATAATATGTAAATATAAATCACCGCTAAGGGTAGACTCGTCATAGTGAGATTTACTCACCTTATTTTCCCGAGCGTAATTTCCACAATACCAAAAGCAAATCTTTCACTTGTTTTGTCGATCACCTAGTTGTATAATAAAGTGGTTAGAGACGTTACGTAAAACCTCAGATGCCGAATCAGTACTACTGTTTACTGTTAAGCAAATTACGGTTTTTACGCAGTTGCTGTTCACGCAAATACTGTTCACGGATTATTGTTCATGTAAATACTAATCACTGAAATTTACTTTTATAATTAATGCTTAGAAATCACTTTTCACAATTTACTGTACATAAATTACTTTTTTACATTTATTGTACATAAATTATTTTTATCCTTTACTGTACAGAAATTACTTTTACAAAAATTACTGTTTGGAATCACTGTTCACGGGGGTTCACGCGCTACCCTTCGGCAGCTGCAAGTAGCTCTCACACGCCGCCCATAGTGGGTGCGCGTGGTGCTGAGTGCTGACGCACCACCTCAAAACACGCGCGTGGCTTGCCCACCACCACCCAAAACTCTTTTTTCTCCTCTCCTCCTCCCTTCCATGGCCTAATGCCATCTGCCTGCACTTCCAAAACCTCATATGCGCCGCCACAGACGGCGACACGCGCATCACGAGCGCCACCACCTCCTCCTCTGAAACCACATCAATTCACAATAATTTCAACATCAACCATGTAGATTGTACGAAGGGAGACATTTTTCTACCTAAATCGGGCCCTAGGACCGCCGGGAAGTAGCCGGAGGAGCTCGAATCGTCGACTGTGCTTCATTTCGTGGAGGATGAAGTTCGGCGTAATTCGAGTCCCAATCCGCTTGCAGGTGGCACCGGGGGGGGGGGGGGGGGGGAGGAGCGGTGGATAGGAGCTATCCCCGAGCGCTTGCATCGCCAGAGACGAAGGTTGGACGACGGCGATTTGCAGAATCTTCAAATCATCGAGGAATCTTCGGCGCGGAGAACGGCGGCGTGTAACATCCTAGGGTGGGAGCTGGAGGTCGTGCGGTGCCTTTGGGGTCGACGGTGAGGGCCACGGTGGCCGGTGAGGCGAGATCACCGGAGGAGATTTTTCAAGAAAGGGGTCGGGGTCGAGAGGGAGAAGGAAGCTCTTGGGGGGGGGGGGGAGAGAGAGAGAGGGAATGGTTTCTGTTGTAGGAAACCCTAGTTTCCTAAAAACTCCTTTTATACTTTTTTCAAAATCGGAAACCAACTTTCATCGACGATAACTTCCACATATGACGTCCGATTAAGGTGCGTGGCGTGTCCATGAACTCGTATCGATGTGATATATAACTTTCGTGAATGAAATTTTTGGAGACGAGCGACAGAGTAAAAGTCGACTCTCGAGTCGAGGAAACGTAACGTTTTTACATTTTAAAATTCCGCAGTAGGTTTTTCTTTCGTTTGACATCGACGAGAAAACGAAAAATGTGATTTATTCAATTCTCAAATTAAATGACTTACAAGAATTTTTACAACACAAGCCCGAAAAATCGGGGTATTACACCTCAATCGGCTAATTTTTTAATTTTCGTAAAAGATATCCGGATGAGAAGCGAATGTTCAACTCTTAACTCTTAAGAGTTAAGATATATCAGTGACGAGTGCTCTATTTGACCTTTAGAGAATCTAAAATAAAAGTTCACATAGTAGTCACATGAAGGCCATAAGAGGATATTCAGAATTCCAGATTCATAGTGAGCTTTCGAGTAATTTCATGTGGAGGATTTGAGCAGTTTACTTGTGAAAACAATTTTGATCATATTACCCAAGATGAGGCCAAGGATCTAGAGCAGGTAGTCATGGTGCGCAACAACAGAATATGTACAGGAGGAGGACAAGATGAGTCATTAATGATCAAAGTATTCAATCTATTGTTACTTAGTTTTGATTCTATTAGTTCAGGCACAGAACACAGTGAGATGTCAAATGAATCACATGAAGTCAATTATCAATCTTGTTATCTTATTTACGATTATGTTCAGTTTTGAGAAGTATATGATCAATCATTAAGTTAGATTCATCCTTACTATATCCTCTTCTCGGAGAAATTGTCGGTAGCTCGAAAGAGATTTATGACTATTATATTAACAATTACAATTTGCACTATATGGCTTGTATGTCTTAGATAAAGTATTGTACCTAGAGGTTCTTTATGGTATTAGATAAAATTAATAATTATATCTGTTTATACGCAATTTAATAATAAATAAATAATTTCAGAACACGAATGATATATATTTTCTAATATCATCGATATATCTGATATCTTCATTTTTCAAAAGAAAAATATATATTTACCAATACCGATATTTGGAACCTTGCGCTGATCATCTAATTTGAATGTCGATATATAGGCTCTATATATGCGACTTCCAATATATGCATGCAGAAGTATCATTTTTCTATATTTAAACTTTTCACGGTACTCATTTTCTTTTAATTTCCGAATATATACACTCTCACACACACGGCACATGTATAAAGTAATAAACATCTAGTTTTCATCACTTATGCATGTGGCTTGAAAATCATTATATCTGGGCCTCCACTATATACTCCATCTAATTCATCGATATCGTCGTCTTGCTTCGAATTCTCGTGCATGATAGGCATGCGATTAAAATGAAAACCCATCACAATCAGATGAATTAGCTACACGAACTCCTTCCCTCAGCAACAGTAAGCTGTAGCTAATCACATGAGACATAATTTAATTCGGACAGAGAGACTGCGGACAAGAGGTACATATAAAATGAAAGAGGTCTTTGTCTCTTTATGAAGTTGATGAGGAAGTATATGACATGGCGCGGCACGGGCTGATTTCAACTTGCAATTGCAACTTGTTCTGCTCGGTTGAGATGGAATCAGTATTCTGTGCTGCACGTAACAACACCCAGCAGTGTCCAAACTTTTCTCAACATTATCTATAGGCCTGTTGTGGAGAGAAATGGTTAAGTATATATGTTTGTTGTCTGCAAAAGGCTTTCCAGACGTTTAATTGTTTCGACTGATCAACACATATATTTTCCCCTATCTTTTTGAGCTATATTTTTCTTTTTTGGATTTTGGGAATTATTTTAAAATTTATCAGTATCACCTATCCAAAGGTGTTATAAACTACTGGATCTTTTCAATACAACTAGTAGTTTATAGTATGAGAACAATATATTAATATATATGCTTGTTGAATGAAACTTGACATCGACCGTCATAAATTACAACCTTTTAATTAAGCGGTTTGATGATTAATTTCTTTTCTGATAAACTTCTTACTTCATTGTCTAAGACTTTGAGATAATGAGTGCTCCACTGAAGCACCCCGTTGAGTGCATGCAAGTTGCATGGAGCCTAATCAATTAGTAGGTTTCAATTTAAAAGTTAGAATCCCATACAATCTTACCTAGCTAATTATTTCCATAAAAGTGCCGCGAAGTAGCGGGAACTGCAGAGCCGCGCTGCCAGATCGCCGATTCATGGTAGGCGACTAGGCGAGGGGGTTAGATAAGCCCGTCCATCTCTTTTGGAGATGAGATGATATTCTTGACCTTTTCTTGATTGACGCCAATGCCCAACTTACGTTAATTCTTGTTCAAACTTGACCTAATTGATCGATCCGAAATAGCAGTAGTGATAATGACAACAGGCTGGTAAGATTGACGTACGGACGGCAAAGATCCTCTTCGCACGAGCGTAGAGTTCACTAGTTTTGTTGTATGTATGCTAGTCGTTCAAAGCCTAAGTGTAAGACGTAAGTTAATTAGGTTTTTCCGGTGCCATTGTTTAGTAGATTTTAGTTATCATCACCCGAGTGGCCGAGTACGTTAATGACTTCCCGACTATCTACCAATCCTACCATGCATGCATTGGCAAACGATAGTACCTAGCTTATACAAAGTAAAGTAGTAGTAAACATGCAAAGCACACCTACCTACCCCGAGATTTTTTTTTCAAGCGATGCAAAACCTAATTGAGCAACCGATATAAATTTAATTAATTAAGTAGATTCTTCTATTCTCCATCAATTTCGATTTCCACTCTATTTTCCTTTATAAAGTATCTAACCAATACCACTCCCCTCCCCATGCCACTTTGCTCCAAAAAGGTTGGAACCTTCTCTTTTATGTGAACAGTTAGCGCCACTGTCATCAAACACCATCTCAGCTTTCCAAGCCCTTTAACATCTTTGATGATCGAAATTGAAATCTGAACTACCATGTTGGCGAGCAAAGACTTCCGCTAAGTGGCTGCAACTATCAATCGTATATATATATACTTAGATATCCTTCATTCCAATTCATCAGAAGTACAGTAGGTTCTCTTCAGCCAGTGGAGTAGCAATGGACACAAAAGAGCCTACAGAACCCAGAAACCACACAAACGACTCAGACTTGGTGTGTTCAAACATGTATCATATCCAGATATCATCAGTATTTCAACGACATTATCCTCCTGGCTTTTTGAAAAAGGTGAGTTCAATCGATTGTAGTTAATTTGTGGTCTTTATATAATCTATACGTGCATGTATATGTAACATTTACAAATTATTCTTCTTCTTTTTGTATATGAACATAGGTGGTGGCAGAGATTATAGCAACGTTTCTGTTGGTGTTTGTGACATGTGGTTCAGCTGCTATTTCAGCTAGCGATGAACACAAGGTCTCAAAGCTTGGAGCTTCCATAGTCGGAGGGCTCATAGTAACGGCCATGATCTATGCTGTTGGGCACATCTCCGGTGCACACATGAACCCGGCTGTGACTCTAGCTTTTGCTGCGGTGAGGCATTTTCCATGGAAACAAGTACGTACAGCTATCTTTCTTTCATTCTGAGATCCCTATGCTTCAAATGTATGGTTGGTGCAGTTTTTTTCTAGATTAAATTTCTGTGAACTTTGGACAAAACAAATAAAACGATCCAATTAATGCCAGCCAATTCGCAATACACACATCTGATGACCATGACCACCCCCATGAAAGGTACTTATGGGATCAGTCCAGGGGCATGCATCATATTGGGAATAATGGGATGAATTTCCCACCACAAAAACCATAGTTCATGAAAGAAAGGACTAATACTAGCAATATATCTTACTTTCCAAGATTTTTGGTATCGATTTTAGATTTATCAGAGCTTCAAATTGGGCTAGGCAGAACACTATATAATATATATATCTTTTGGATCGATGCTCCATCATCCTTATTTTCTCCCCTTTTTTTTCAGGTACCAATATATGCGGTAGCACAACTAACAGGATCAATATGTGCCTCTTTTACTCTGTCTATACTATTGCATCCCATTAAGCATGTGGGAACTACATCCCCTTCTGGATCAGATATCCAAGCTCTAATCACAGAGATAGTCATGACATTTTCCATGATGTTCATCACTTCTGCAGTTGCCACAGACACTAAAGCTGTACAGCATTTTTCCTCCCTAATTTCATTTGACATGGAGGCATGCATGGACTTTCAGTTGTTCTCTAACATTTCCATGTTGACAACAGATAGGAGAACTAGCAGGTATAGCAGTTGGCTCAGCAGTATGCATAACATCAATTTTTGCAGGGTAAGCATATCCAGCCCTAACAACTCATCATAATTATATTATTATAACTCGCAGAACAACTAACCTAGTGAATATAACCAGACCAATATCAGGTGGATCTATGAACCCAGCCAGATCATTAGGACCGGCACTGGCTAGTGCATACTACAAGGGAATTTGGGTCTATATAGTAGGACCTGTGACAGGTACCCTATTAGGAGCATGGACTTACAACTTCATTCGGGTGGCTGACCAGCCGGTTCAGGCCATATCACCGCGTTCATTTTCATTCAAACTAAGGAGAATGAAGAGCGACAATGATGCCCATGTTGTTAGGTGTTTGGACCCTTTAGATTCAGCTTGAAGTTGTATAATAATGTATCTATTAGATCTATCAAATAATGTCTCCACCTTGTATTAGCTTTTAAGTCTGGCTTAAATCACCTAATATTTGTGCATCAAATGCTATGCTTATTAGCGTGCCCTATGTAACGTTTTTTTTTCCTTATCCGATGATGATAACAATTTGAGGGTAAGTTATTATTGTACTACTAGCAATAGTTGTTGTCGGAACAAAGCTTCCTTTCTCATATCAGGGGCTCCAGCAGAAAGGCTCCTAGGCGTGGATCAATCTCTACTTCTAGTAAATCTGTAATGTAGGACGGGCCAAGGCCGTTTTATCCCACAGGCTACTGACTTAAACCTTTAACTTGCTTAAGACTCGAGTTGATCGAGAAAGAGGGCTAGGCCCGGTTTTTGGTGACAACACCTGGAGATATCAGAACTCAGAAGTGAGAATGCTGACATGAACACTGGACTTGTAGTGGATGACTAGTCTATCTTCAACCAATTATCATATATATATTATATAGGAGTCGTGTCATTGTCTTTCTTTCATAGGGTTTTTAATTATGTACATCCAATGGATTATTGGATCCATATTGATGCAATGCGGCTAGATGAAGAAGCTGCGCTAGGCATCTGATCTTTTAAGAATTTCCTGTGCTAAACATATGAGCCCAGTTATCATTTGTCCGTAGGATTATAGCCTGAAAGGTGCCTTTCGGAACTTTATATTCAATTGGTTACAGTTACACTTTAAAATAGTGTTGCTCCAACAACAAGGAGGAAACTACTCTGGAATCAACTTTTGCTTTAACTTATCGGGAGAAAAGGGAGGATACTCATGATCTAGTCACAGGGTTTCATTTCTCAGTGAGTGAAAGATTTGTCCCTGGGTGTACGTTGAAAGCTTCTTGGTGGACAGGGGTACGAGCTATTGTATTGAGAAGGTAATAGCCACGAAAGATAGAGTTGAGTCTGATACATCAACTGTCTACTCTTCTCATTTTCTCTCTTTTGATTATTTTCCTCGCGTATGTATAAGACCGAATTCATTCGATTTCTAAAATAATAACTTTTTGAGGAATCCTCCGTGCATGATCGAGGAGGGGCAATTGATGAGCGGTATTGATCATTTGAGAACTTTAGGTACTAAATTGTTTGTTTTCATACATCAGGTATCAAATTGTCCAAATAGACAAACATTAGGTACCATAGAAGTAATTTACCCATATATGAGCGAAGGGTGTTCTAATGTGTTAGTTCTATTACTCTGTTTCTAGCTATTGAAAAGCTAACATAGGTTCTCCTTTCTAACTTAGGGCCAATTTGGCAAAGCTTTTGTACCTGCTTTAGCTTTTGGGAGCAATTGATGATATTTGGTAAACTTCTCTAAAATTGGTTTTGACTTAAATTGATTTTGACCATAACTGACAATGGTGTGAGTATATAATGAGTGATATTAGACGTTTTATAACAAATTGGTCGAAAATCTTATCATAAATTTGGTCCAATTATTTTGCTGACAGTGACACGTGTCAATTCGCTACTAATCGAAAATCTGCTCTAATTATTTTACCGACAATGACATGTGGCAGTAACACCTGTCAATTATCTATTAGTTGAAAATCTTATCGGAAATTTTGGATAATATCGAGTCGATAATGACACGTGACACATTAATTATTGGTTGTAAATATATCTGATAAAAAAATTAATTATTTCACAACAAGACAAAATTAAATTGCTTAAACAAATTGTAAATGGGTGTGTGAAAAAATCGATTTGATTGAACAAAATATGAAATCGATTTGATTGAACAAAATATGAAATCGATTTGCTTGAAACAAAATTTACTTCTGGTCCTACTATTTGCTTAAGCAAATCCAATTTACGGGTGTGAATACTCTTCCGAGAATATGGGCACATGTAGGGTACACCTAAAACTATTTACCATCATATAAGATAAGTCATTGGTTACTGTTAAGTTTTTTGCTTGATGCCTGGATCACAATTCCAAAACCTCAAGTCATAAACAACGTATAACCTTCTCCACAAACCATGGAAGTAAAACCAGAAATTGCATCAGTGACTATATAGAATAATAATAGCCATAGCCACATTTAAGGCAGACTCTATCTCAGTGACAAGATCAGCTAGATTTCTGATCTAGCCCCTTTTTTAACCCAACAAAAACCAACTCAGTTCATAGAGAATACAGATCATATATATAGTTGGCTATAAGTAAAGTAGACTAGATAAGTGGGAAGAGAGCTCAAAGGCTTCAAGGGCATTTTGGTCCTCCTTCCTTGGTCTTCCAGTTGTTGTAGCAAGGGCACACAGCCTTGTTGCCATAGTAACCAGGGGGCACACACAGGCACTTGCTGCAGCATTTCTGGCAGAAGAACATGCAGGGCTTGTGGTATTGGGTCTGACTGCACCTCCTTGTACACTGTGATGGGCATTCTGGTCATTCCAAATGAAACAAAGCTAACATCAGTCAAACACATCCCCAAGACTATGGTCAAAACTTTGACTAGGAATCCCATTGTAAAACATATCAGCGTTTGTTTCAGATCTGAATTGAGTGAAAATAAAGAGAAAGAAGCACTGAAGATTTAGAACTTACGGAAGCTCTTCAGACTCCCTGGTCCATATTGATTCTGAAATCACAGAAAAGTACCAATCTTTAAGCAAAATGCTACAATCTGAATCATAAACAAGGCAAAGACAGAAGCTTTAAAGAGAAATGGATCTTACATTGCCTTTGTGGTGACCTCCATGGCCATGGTTTGCCATAACCTGCACAGATTGATGAACCAGAACATGTTAAAACTTATCAATGTGGGTCAAGTCACAATTCATTTAAGTAAAATTAGGTTCTTTTCCTTATGTCAAATGAAGAGAGAGTGAGTGAGAGACTCATACCATGGTTTGGAGCATGGAGATTGCAACGAGTGACAAGATCAAAGCAGCAACAAACTTGACCATGGCCATTGTGCTACAGCCAAATCTAACCCCTCCTAGAATAGCAACACCACAACCTCAAATCTAGAGGAAGAAGGAGAAACAGTAGAAGAGGTTAGATTTAGAGTGGGGTGGTACATGGTGGTTCTGGGGGGGTATAAATAGTAGAACACCAAATGATTCAATGGGGTTGGAACCTTGTTGGGTCACATGGGTGCTAGTTGTGGAAGCTCATGATCAAAGGACACGTTATCAAGAACATTGATCATACGGCTAAGATCTAGCTGAAATGGGAAAGAGAGTAACATTATCCAACTTTGGTCAGAATATTCATGATTACTTTGTTAAATGTCTTCATCAGTTTACTTGGAATGTGGGATTAAAATATCATAGCATCAAAGCAGAAGCATTATCATAGGCTCATGGGCTCATGGCTCACTCCAACACTCAGCTGGACTGGTATGTTACTATTTTAAAGTGTACAAGATTTCTCATCGGGCAGATAAACAGATGAAAATTGTTAAGAAATGAACAGGCTGAGATTAGTATGTTGGTTTTTTTTACTGTTACAGTATCAATACTTCAGGTCTGTAGGGATTTTTGACACAATTAAGATCTGCTGCACAAAAATGTGAACATAACTTGTAACCATAAAAAGAAATGTGAAAATAACTTCCAATTATTGAAGCCAAGATGTATACATTAGTGTTCCTTCTTCAAACTCAAACACTACTGATAGATCTCATAGAAGAGGTTATAAACCCAGAACTGCAAGAATTGGTGAGCAATAATAGGAAGAAGGTGAACTGGTTTGGGCGTTTGGCTGATACAATGAGAGTCAATAAGAATAAAGGGTAGCTCAGCCTTACAAAAGGGAAGACAGCCCCAAAAAATAAGGCCAATAGTTGGACTACTGTATAGTGTGAACCATGATCTGTATATCCCTATCTTCTGATAATGAGAGGGAGAGTACGGACGGTGCAATGAAGAAGGAAGGTAGAGCCGCAGAGGTAGTATTAAAATTGAGGAAAAGAAAGAAGGGTTGAAAAGGCAGGGCCTTTGTCTCTCACCATGTGCCTTAAGCACATCACATGAACCAAAGCTGCCTTAAGGGGGCCTCTCCTATGGCTGCTGCTGCGCGGCGATGTGAACTAAAGTGCACAACCTGCGCTCCTCCCATCCCTTTCGTTTTCTGGTCCAAATATATCATTGCCGCTCGATCACTCTCTATTTCTCAGATGGGCATGGCTTGCATGTTACGGATTGTTACCTATGTTAATGCTCTCTGCCCCCCCCCCCCCCCCCCGATGCACATTGCTTCATTTTCAACTGCCTCACCGTCATTTCTCCTCCCATGTTAACCGTCACGATGTGAAGTCATGAACCACCGAGATCTCGGAGACTCATCAAACACTATCTTCATTATTACCTCGAGTGTGGACTTAAATCACAAAATTGCTTAAATTGCTAATGTCATATGCAGTTACACATTGTAAATTTGTTGTTAGTGGAATGAAGTAGGTGTGAGTAGTAGGTATAGTGGTGGAGATAGTGGAGTGAGTAGGTGAATGAATTAGCCTATATATAGGAAGCAATTTGTATATGAATCATCAATCAAAATTCAGAAGCAACAATAAGTATTTCCCACTTGGTATCAGAGCCTTCGTGCTCTGTTTTTCTGGGTATTTTTCTTTCCGGTCGTGTTTTGTTACAGTCGGGTCTCCTCTTTACCGCTGCATCCTTCGACCGGCTCCGTCACTCCGGCGCTCCACGGCGACCTCCGGTGCTCGTCTGGCTCCGTCCTGCCACCCCGACAGCGCCGCTGTCCTCCGCTGCTGTGCCCGTAGCCGTCCCTCGCCCGAGTGCTCTCCGGCCGTTCCTCGACCCGACGACGCCCGGTGTTGCTACGTCCCTCCGGCCCGGTGTTGCTGCGTCCCTCCGCCGATCGCCCCGCAGTCGCAGTCCGCCTCCAACGACATCCTTCGTCGCCGGTACTTCTCCACAGCCCCGCCGATACTTCGATCCAATCGAATATCAGACCCGGTCCGGCATTTGGTATCAATCCGACCCGGCCCAGCAACTCAACCCGGAAAATCAATCTGACCCGGTCCACACGATCCGATCCGGTCAGCCCGACCCGGCCCGCCTGATCCGATCCGGCCCGTTTGCTCCGATCCGGCCAGATTCTGTCAGTGCATATTCACCGTCAGTGCAAATACACCGACGACAGATTGTTCAGTGCATACTCACCGTCAGTGCAAATACACCGACGACAGATTGTTCTCAATTTTTTGTTTTTTGTTTGCTATCTTAACACCTTGTTTCTTTTCAATAGGTTCTGGACACGAAACTGAGGGTTCTCAGCTCCCGACCTTCGAAGTATCTGTCAAAAGTACTGATAGTGGATCATTTGGGGGCACCAAACTCAACGGAACCAATTTCCGTAAATGGAAACGACTCATGACTGCTCATCTTCGAGGCATGCACAAGATGAGACATGTAACCGGCATCACTAAGGCCCCTAGTCCTGAGGATATTGTTGCCTACAACAAATGGGACGACGACGACGGTCTTGTCATGTCCATCTTATGGAAAGCTATGAATGATGAGATAGTTGATCTGGTGGAGGCATGTGCCACCGCACAGGCAATATGGGAGACACTAACTAGCTTATTTACTAATGACTCTGATTTCATACAGGTTCATGAGTTAATGTGCACAGCTTTGGCCATACACCAGGATGGGCAACCGGTGGCGCACTATTTCACCAAACTAAAGAATATTTGGGCTGAAATTGATGTGAAACGTCCTTGCATGATTCAAAATCAAGAGGATATCGTTTGGTACCAAAAGGAGAAGGAGCTTGAACGAGTTCACCATTTTCTGAAAGGTCTTGATGCAAAGCATACCAGTGCGAAAGGCGAATTGCTCCGAATGACCGAACCACCTAGCCTACTCACCGCTTTCACCTATATCCGAAAGGATGAGTCTCAGCAAGAGAGTATTCTTCCGGCACCGGCTGTCATTTCCAGCCTTACTGTTCATGCTCGATCTCCGGCACCATCCCTTCCGCAAGCAACTTCTGCTCCCCTTCATCGACAAGGACCACCACCAGGTTTCGGAAATCAGCCCCGCCCTCCTTACTCTTATTGCCATGACACCAACCATGCTCGTGCGACCTGTTGGAAATTATATCCACATCTTAGGCCCAAAAGGCCTAATTATCGTCCCCAGGCAAAAGCAACAGCAGCTCTTCACTTAGTTCCGGAACCCGATATCTATGGTGTGGTTGGACAGGATCATCATACTGTTGGAGGAGCACCTACCGCATCCATCGTTGGCCGTGATCAAATTGGTATGGCCCTTAATATTTCTCACTCTGTTAGTTCTGATACCTGGATTATTGATTCTGGTGCATCTGATCATATGACTTATGCCAAATCTTATTTTACCATATTATCCCCTCCACCCGTACCCTATGTTACTAATGCTAATGGTGAGGCATTCCCCGTATTAGGGACAGGGTCTGTTCGTATTACTCCCACCATAGAGCTTCACAATGTACTCTATGTTCCTGCTTTATCTCATCATTTGATCTCTGTTCCCCAATTGAACGCTGACGCTCAGTGCTCTGTGACCTTTTTTCCTATGTATGTGATCTTTCAGGATCTTCTCACCAGACGGGTAATTGGTCGGGGGTATCTGAGGGGCCGGTTGTTTCATCTGGATCTGACATACGCAGGGGAAAAACCAGGGGGACCGTCTCAGACCGCTTTACTCTCCACTTCTGACAAGCTAAGTGAAGTTTGGTTATGGCATCGTCGCTTAGGGCATCCATCCTTTAGTGTTATGAAAAAATCCATGCCTACTTTATTTATTAATGTGGACGAGTCTTGTTTATGTTGTGAGACATGTGTTTTGGGCAAGAGTCATCGATCTACTTATTCCCCTAGTACTTCTACTAAAAGTTTTCTTCCTTTTGAATTAATCTATTCTGATGTTTGGGGACCCTCGAAAGAGTCAACTGTATCAGGAATGCGATATTTTGTGTCATTTATTGATGATTGCACACGTCTCTCATGGATTGTTCTTCTTAAAAATAAAAATGAGGTTTTTCCAGCTTTTCGTACCTTCTATACCTCTGTCCAAACACAATATAATGCCACCATTCGCATTCTTCGGTCTGATAATGGGGGGGAATATGTGAATCATGTCTTTCAGGAGTTCTTTAACACACATGGAATTGTTCATCAAACAACGTGTCCTTACACACCTGAGCAAAATGGGGTTTCTGAAAGGAAAAATCGTCATTTACTTGAAATGGCTCGGTGTATTCTCTTTAGTGCCCACATGCCTAAATACCTTTGGGGTGATACTGTCATTACTTGTAATAACCCCAATTTTTCAAAACGATATTTGGTTGAATTAAATTCTATTAAGTTGTGAAGTTGATTTAAACCGAATACGATTACTTGCAAACGTTACGAAACGGGAACGGAAACGTTCCGAGAACGTTTAATAAGAAAACGTTACGTTTCCGAACGAATTTATCGACTTTTATTTCGTCGCTCGGTTGTGAAAACTTTCTTCACGAAAGTTGTAGAGCACGTCGATACGAATTCGTGGATATGTGACGCGTTCTAATCGGACGACGTACGTAAAAGTTATTAACGTCGGAAGTTAGTTTCCGATTTGGAAACTAGTATAAATAGAATGATTTAGAGATTAGGGTTTCCATTTCAGGAAAACCCATTCTCTCACTCTCTCCAAACAGCCGCCCCCCTTTTTCTCTCTCTCTCTCTCTCTCGGCTCTCTCTCCTTCCCCCGACTCCCCCTTCTTCAAGAAATTCCACCAAGACCGGACGAACTCCGGCTCCGTGCTGCTCACCGCCGGTCGCTGCTCCACCACAACACGTCTGCATCCTTCCCGAAGCAAGACGCGCCTTCCTTCGTCGCGGTGGATCGACACCGAGCCTTCCCCCCTCCGAAAACTCCATTGCCGACGATCTCCTCATCCAGGTGGTTGTGTGCTACACCGCTCCTCCCTACGGCATCACGAGTTCCCCCTCGCCAAAACCCAAGCTCGCCACACCGCCCCTCACCCGAGCCGAGCACTGCCGATCCGACAAGCTTCGGTGCATCCAAGAGTTTGATTAGGTGAGTTTTACGTTTGTTTGGTTGTGTTGATGGGTTGTTGAAATTTTTGGAATCGAATTGGAGTGATTTTGGAGAAGATCGGAGGAAGGAGGGTATGGTAGACACCGCCGCCTTAGGCGGCGCGTGTGGGAGTGTGTAAGAGTCTAGGAGCGGCATGAGGCAGTGGAGGAGGAAGGGAAAAGAAAAGGGAGTGATTTTGGGCCGGGGTGGCGTCACACGCGCCGTGGGTGGCTTCGGCGAGTGAGCCCCACGCGCCGCCTGCCGGCGGGTGGCGCGTGTGCCCCACGCGCCGCCACGTGCGGCGGTGTGAAAATATTTTCCGATAGGGGTATTTTGGTAATTTACTGAAATGTAAATGTAAATTTTATTTACTGCGGTAAATGTAATTAAATTTTACCTTCGGTAAATGTAATTATAAATTACTTTCAGTAAATGTAAAAAGTAATTTGTAAAAGGGTAATTTAGTAAATTTTATTTACTGAGTTGTATTTACATTTAAATCGTACGTATACGTACAAAAATACGTATTAATATTTATACGTACAGAAAATACGTATTAATATTTATACGTACAGAAATACGTATTATTATTTATACGTATAGAAATACGTATTTAATATTTATACGTACAGAAATACGTATATAATATTTATACGTACAGAAATACGTATATAGTATTATACGTACAGAAATACGTATTAATTGAGTATTGTACAGTAACCGTGAATAGTGAACAGTGGACAGTAACTTCGTATAAACCAAAATTGCTGAACAGTAACCGTATATTACTGTTTTGGCATTTAAAGGTTTACGAAACGATTCTAAATTCTTTTCTTATTCTTTTAAGGTGATCGTTAAATCGAGGAAAGGAATTAGCTTCGCGAATTGTGGAATTACGCTCAAGTCAATAAGGTGAGTAAAATCTCACTGATTTACGAATCTACCCTCGCGGTGATTCAACATTTTTGCAAGTGTGTTTATTAAATGAATTACAACATGTATATAATTTAGTGAGCTACATATATACAGTATAAATGGTAATAAGTACATATATATATATATAGTTCATTAAATTACTTACTGTTATTAATTCATTGAAAATAGTCATTTCGGTGACAGAAAAATTGTGCATGTGTATGTGATTTCAATGGTACGATATGATGTGAGATTATCGTACGTAATTTTTCAGGTGTTTATGAAATATGACATGTATAGGATATAGTGGACTATGTATATGCGGTATAAATGGTAAATAAATACGAATATATATAGTTTGCTATATAATATACTGTTATGATTTTTATTATGGATATATTGTGAAAGTTTTAAAACGTACAATATGATGAGTGATTATTGTACATGATTTTATCACGGAAAATGTGAAATATTGTGATTTGTTTCGGACGTGATGTGTGATACAATATGATGTGAGATTATTGTACATGTGATTTTATCACGGAAAATGTGAAATATTGTGATTTGTCTTCGGACGTGATTTGTGGTACAATATGATGTGAGATTATTGTACATGTGAGGCAAGTCGGAACCTAGCCTTTGGCCGGGCGAAAGTTACGATACAGTTAGAGCTCTAGTCTGTCTGCCATAGTACTGCATGGAGGTAACGGGTGGTTATCTGATCATGGGTACTCAGCTTGTTTGGATGTTGGGTGGCGGGTGGTTACCCAACATCAGCGGTATACTAAGTGAGGGGTAACGGATGTGTACCAGCGCTCATTAGTTACCATTTTGTGAAAGTATTTGAGTAACCAGATGGGTTGCTCGTTTTCTCATGATTTTCATTATGCTGTGTTGATGTGGAGTTGTGTCTTTTATGAGACGAGAGTTATTTTAATATTTTACTCATACGAGCTGTAAAGCTTACCGGGTTTGTGTTGCAATCCCGGTGCACCAATTACAATGGTGTAGAGGATACTTCCGCAGGTGCTGAGTAGTGGTGATTGAGTGACGACTCCGAAGACTCGAAGTCGATCGCATCCAGTCGTGGTGAAGTTCCAGCGTGGATTGTGTGTGTGATTTGGTGTGATTTTATTTGTGAGGTTGTGAGGATTATACAATTCCATTTGTTATATGTTGAATTATCATTTGGGTTTGTAATAATCGGCTTGACCGAGTTATATTTTAAACTCAGATGGGATCCGCTGTTACGCTTTAATGATTTCGATTTATTTGAGATTATTTGGTGTTTAACGACTTTAGAATTTTGAGTTTTTAAGCTCGAAATTTCGGGGTCGTTACAGTTGGTATCAGAGCCTAAGTGCGTGTTTGGCGATTATCAATACCATCCAGGAGCGATGATCCGACTGCAGGCGGGCTCCCATCACATGCTCCTCGGTATTGATATGTCGTCGGGTACGCGAGAGTGTTAGGAGCCACACCTTATGGTTTGGTCCTGTAGAGAGTATTGTGACGATACTCCGATGATTCACCTCCTTCTGAAATTTCATGATTGATATCAGTCGGATCTATTTTGTCGAATTCGAGACTTCACATATATGACTGAGTGTTAATTGTTGAATGGTGATGAAATTGGAAAATGGCCGTGGACAGGGCCGAGGACGGACGAGAGGTCGAGGCCGAGTTAGGGCTGCAGGCCGAGTCCGCAATGTGGAGAACCTTTTTGAGGAGGCTGCTCCACTGGAAGGACAAGTTGATCTTGTTGCTATCGTTAGAGACGATAGTCGTGTGTTGAGGTTGATCAAGGACATGAGTGAGCTACTAGTGCTGTCATTTCATGACGCTTGGATCATATGGTAGCGGACCACTGGATCGGAGTATTGGGACCTACTTGGTGATGATTGAGTACTCTGAGTTAGAAAAGAGGATGATAGCCATATTCATTTATTGATAGTTGGCAGTGGAGGGGTTAGGATTGATTCCTACGCCTATGGGAAACTCTTTATGTGTCACTTCGCTTTTGGAGTGTTCCTCGAAATTGGAGACAATGAAAGGCTTGTCCTATTGTGATTGGAAGTAGAGAGTTCTCTGCTTATTTGATAGTGATTCCGGACCACACTATGATGTGATCTGAGGAATTGATTGGTTGAGGCCGCAGTACGCGGTGATTGATTGTGTGGACATGATGAGTTCTTTCATAGACCCAGGAAACCAGAGTTTCGTATCTGTGCCTCGAGTCGGATAATGCCATGATAGCTAGAGTCTTGGAAAATGTGGAGTTTGTGGATCTAGAAGTGGCTATCACAGACATTGTTCTACTATTCGAGTATAGTGAGGTGTTTCAGGAGATGCGGAGTTACCTTCTTCGAGAGTTGGTGATTTCCTTATTGATGATGTGCTTGGTATAGCATCTGTATCAAAGGCGCCTTATGGGATTGGGAAAGAACGAGTTTAAGGAATTGAAAGAGCAGATAGATGACATATTAGACCTAGGGTGCATCAAACCTAGTGTCTCAGCTTGAGTGGTGCCGGTGTTATTCGTGAATAAAAAGAAGTCTCATGCGGTTGAGTGTGAATTATAGGGGAATGATTAAGGTGACCATCAAGACTATGTATCATTTACCTAGGATTGATGATGTGTGTGATACGTCCTTAAGGTGGTGATACAATTATTAAACTGAGATTCTCATACGTCGTGGTTGCGTTTCAACTCGTTTTGTTTCGGACATTGACAATTGAAGTTACACATTGTTCTTGGCTGAGCAAGAAATCTAATGTGTTAGAGAAATTTCATTTTTGACGTCACGAATTAATTATTTTGCTAGATGAGCATTTAATTGAGAACGCTGATCTTTCAGGATTTAATTATTTTGGTGTTGGGGATTTGAACTTCACAATGCTACAGGTCCAAATGAGACGCAATGGCGGTGAAGTAACTCTATTGAAGGTAAGGTATGAGATGACCTTAGCTTAATGGTGTTTTGACGAATTTTCGTGACAAGCACCTTCCAACCGATAAAGAAATGGTTGAAAAATCAATTTTCTTTTCAAGTGCAAGTGGTGTTAGTATGGGAAGACTTAGATGCACTTCTTCCCTCCATGCATCAGATTATTATTGTTGGATAAGGCGAAGTTGACTGAGGTGTTCAATAAGGGATAATTCTACGATAAAGAGTAATCAATTATATTGCTGTTTGCGGAGAAGTTATGTTGGCCGAATGTGTCGACCATGAGAGTCCTTAATGAAAGTAAAGAAACAACTGTTTATAGTGGTGGTGTAGCAACCATTTTTGGGTTGATTTTGAGGAGACAATAGACCCAATAACCAGCTTCCGTTGTTGAATTAATTGCAGAACTTATTAGTACTACGACGGTGGGGGAAATCAATATGTTAGATGATGCCACTGGGGCGTTTGTGTGGGACCGTATGTCATGAATTTGAGGCATGTATGAACCAGGGGGTAAAGTATATCTCGGTCGCGGTCTTGTAGGCTTTTGCGCTGTAAATTCGCTTAATTTTCATGTTTCACCGTTGTGGGATAAATACCACCTTGGTCTAACTTGTAAATTGTGGCACACCACTCAGGGAAGCAAGAAGCAGAAATTAATTTTCGATGGTAAGTTTTGATGAGAGGGGTAGGATGCGTGATGCATCTCTCTTGTGGTGGTGGTAGAATTTTCTACAGCCTTTTGCGTATATTAGTCGATTCTCTGGTGAACTGTTTGAGAGTAATTCATAGTCCAAGATGGTGTTCTGTGATGGTTGTGAACTCGATGAGTTAAGATTTCCTTATAGTGATAACGATACAAATAGGGTACTTGGGTGGGTATCATGCACGACAACTTTTATGGTTATAATAAGATGATCTTGAAATAAGATTATTTTGTTGATTGGAAGGATTGGGAGATTCGTTATTCTAGCGATGCATTGTGGTGAAGTCATGAAGTTATTGTCGTGATAAAGCATGTTTATTTGAAAATCACTATGTGTAATGTAAGTAGGAGGCATGTGTTAACCATTGATTTGACTCATGTTAGATGTTGAGAGTTTTGACCCTGCTCAGTGGTAGGAGCTACCTCTTGACGTGAGGATAGTCTGTCAAATCGCAAGAGAGGGGTGAACTAGACAAAATAGGGCGTCAACGCCTCCATGCTGAAAACATCATTATGTTTCGAGAGGATGATTATATTTTGAGTAGCTCACTTGCAACTATTATTGTTAGGACATGTGACAAATTGTCTAATGGAGGAAGTTTGAGGTAACAGCAGATAGGTTGAGAGCTCGTATGCTGGATTGTAAGGTAGCTGTGAAATCATTTGAGATTGATTGAGTTCGCCTACAACGACAGTTACCATTCCAGCATCGGCATGGTACCCTATGAGGCACTTAAGGTGGTCCATGTCGATCACCTATCTGTTGGGCCAAATTTGGGTGTAGTGAGATTTGGCAAGAAGGGAAAGTTGGCTCCGAGGTACGTTGGACCCTTTGACATACTTGAGAAGGTGGGCGAACTAGCTTATCGACTAGCCTTGCCTACTAGCATGTCAGGTGTACACAACGTCTTCCACATTTCCATGCTGAGGAAGTATGTACCAGATGAGTCACATGTGATTGATCATAGCACCATTGAGGTGAAGGAAAATGCTACATTTGTGGTCGAACCGGTTCGTATCCTGGATAGATCCACAAAGAAGCTACGGAGGAGAGAAGTGGGATTAGTCAAGGTATTGTGGAGTCACCATGATGAGGGTGATGCATCTTGGGAGCTAGAGTCAGACATGATGACCAGATATCCACAGCTGTTTGTTGAGTGAGCTTGAATTTCGGGACGAAATTCCTTTAAGGGGGGTAGATTGTAATAACCCCAATTTTTCAAAACGATATTTGGTTGAATTAAATTCTATTAAGTTGTGAAGTTGATTTAAACCGAATACGATTACTTGCAAACGTTACGAAACGGGAACGGAAACGTTCCGAGAACGTTTAATAAGAAAACGTTACGTTTCCGAACGAATTTATCGACTTTTATTTCGTCGCTCGGTTGTGAAAACTTTCTTCACGAAAGTTGTAGAGCACGTCGATACGAATTCGTGGATATGTGACGCGTTCTAATCGGACGACGTACGTAAAAGTTATTAACGTCGGAAGTTAGTTTCCGATTTGGAAACTAGTATAAATAGAATGATTTAGAGATTAGGGTTTCCATTTCAGGAAAACCCATTCTCTCACTCTCTCCAAACAGCCGCCCCCCTTTTTCTCTCTCTCTCTCTCTCTCGGCTCTCTCTCCTTCCCCCGACTCCCCCTTCTTCAAGAAATTCCACCAAGACCGGACGAACTCCGGCTCCGTGCTGCTCACCGCCGGTCGCTGCTCCACCACAACACGTCTGCATCCTTCCCGAAGCAAGACGCGCCTTCCTTCGTCGCGGTGGATCGACACCGAGCCTTCCCCCCTCCGAAAACTCCATTGCCGACGATCTCCTCATCCAGGTGGTTGTGTGCTACACCGCTCCTCCCTACGGCATCACGAGTTCCCCCTCGCCAAAACCCAAGCTCGCCACACCGCCCCTCACCCGAGCCGAGCACTGCCGATCCGACAAGCTTCGGTGCATCCAAGAGTTTGATTAGGTGAGTTTTACGTTTGTTTGGTTGTGTTGATGGGTTGTTGAAATTTTTGGAATCGAATTGGAGTGATTTTGGAGAAGATCGGAGGAAGGAGGGTATGGTAGACACCGCCGCCTTAGGCGGCGCGTGTGGGAGTGTGTAAGAGTCTAGGAGCGGCATGAGGCAGTGGAGGAGGAAGGGAAAAGAAAAGGGAGTGATTTTGGGCCGGGGTGGCGTCACACGCGCCGTGGGTGGCTTCGGCGAGTGAGCCCCACGCGCCGCCTGCCGGCGGGTGGCGCGTGTGCCCCACGCGCCGCCACGTGCGGCGGTGTGAAAATATTTTCCGATAGGGGTATTTTGGTAATTTACTGAAATGTAAATGTAAATTTTATTTACTGCGGTAAATGTAATTAAATTTTACCTTCGGTAAATGTAATTATAAATTACTTTCAGTAAATGTAAAAAGTAATTTGTAAAAGGGTAATTTAGTAAATTTTATTTACTGAGTTGTATTTACATTTAAATCGTACGTATACGTACAAAAATACGTATTAATATTTATACGTACAGAAAATACGTATTAATATTTATACGTACAGAAATACGTATTATTATTTATACGTATAGAAATACGTATTTAATATTTATACGTACAGAAATACGTATATAATATTTATACGTACAGAAATACGTATATAGTATTATACGTACAGAAATACGTATTAATTGAGTATTGTACAGTAACCGTGAATAGTGAACAGTGGACAGTAACTTCGTATAAACCAAAATTGCTGAACAGTAACCGTATATTACTGTTTTGGCATTTAAAGGTTTACGAAACGATTCTAAATTCTTTTCTTATTCTTTTAAGGTGATCGTTAAATCGAGGAAAGGAATTAGCTTCGCGAATTGTGGAATTACGCTCAAGTCAATAAGGTGAGTAAAATCTCACTGATTTACGAATCTACCCTCGCGGTGATTCAACATTTTTGCAAGTGTGTTTATTAAATGAATTACAACATGTATATAATTTAGTGAGCTACATATATACAGTATAAATGGTAATAAGTACATATATATATATATAGTTCATTAAATTACTTACTGTTATTAATTCATTGAAAATAGTCATTTCGGTGACAGAAAAATTGTGCATGTGTATGTGATTTCAATGGTACGATATGATGTGAGATTATCGTACGTAATTTTTCAGGTGTTTATGAAATATGACATGTATAGGATATAGTGGACTATGTATATGCGGTATAAATGGTAAATAAATACGAATATATATAGTTTGCTATATAATATACTGTTATGATTTTTATTATGGATATATTGTGAAAGTTTTAAAACGTACAATATGATGAGTGATTATTGTACATGATTTTATCACGGAAAATGTGAAATATTGTGATTTGTTTCGGACGTGATGTGTGATACAATATGATGTGAGATTATTGTACATGTGATTTTATCACGGAAAATGTGAAATATTGTGATTTGTCTTCGGACGTGATTTGTGGTACAATATGATGTGAGATTATTGTACATGTGAGGCAAGTCGGAACCTAGCCTTTGGCCGGGCGAAAGTTACGATACAGTTAGAGCTCTAGTCTGTCTGCCATAGTACTGCATGGAGGTAACGGGTGGTTATCTGATCATGGGTACTCAGCTTGTTTGGATGTTGGGTGGCGGGTGGTTACCCAACATCAGCGGTATACTAAGTGAGGGGTAACGGATGTGTACCAGCGCTCATTAGTTACCATTTTGTGAAAGTATTTGAGTAACCAGATGGGTTGCTCGTTTTCTCATGATTTTCATTATGCTGTGTTGATGTGGAGTTGTGTCTTTTATGAGACGAGAGTTATTTTAATATTTTACTCATACGAGCTGTAAAGCTTACCGGGTTTGTGTTGCAATCCCGGTGCACCAATTACAATGGTGTAGAGGATACTTCCGCAGGTGCTGAGTAGTGGTGATTGAGTGACGACTCCGAAGACTCGAAGTCGATCGCATCCAGTCGTGGTGAAGTTCCAGCGTGGATTGTGTGTGTGATTTGGTGTGATTTTATTTGTGAGGTTGTGAGGATTATACAATTCCATTTGTTATATGTTGAATTATCATTTGGGTTTGTAATAATCGGCTTGACCGAGTTATATTTTAAACTCAGATGGGATCCGCTGTTACGCTTTAATGATTTCGATTTATTTGAGATTATTTGGTGTTTAACGACTTTAGAATTTTGAGTTTTTAAGCTCGAAATTTCGGGGTCGTTACATTACTTCCGCCCACCTTATTAATCGTCTTCCATCTCGTGTCCTTCAAGGGAAAGTTCCCTATGAGGTGCTTGCATCTCACGTCTCCTTACCCTCTTTTCATAATCTTCCTGCCCGTGTTTTCGGTTGTGTTGCTTTTGTTCATCTTCCACAACATCAGCGTTCTAAGTTGGATGCCCGGGCAATTAAATGTGTGTTTGTTGGGTACGGAGGACATCAGAAAGGATACCGGTGCTATCATCCCCCTACTCGGAAGTACTATGTCACTATGGATGTTACCTTTTTTGAGGATATGAGTTATTTTTCCTCTTCTGATACTACTCTTCAGGGGGAGAATTCATATTTTGAAGAGTCATATCATGGAAAGGGGGAGACAAGTGAGCCAGTCGATGTGGTAACAGGTCCCGTTGAGATTACCAAAGTATCAGCCACACAAGCGCCACCAGAGGTTGTCACTCAATCAATTGAGACACCAGAAGCTGACAACACAACTGCCCCTCATGTCTCCCGTATCACTGTTTATACCCCTGACCAATGCTCTCCTGGTACAGAAGATCACTCATCTGAGGTTAGTCATTCTATTAAGGATACTAGTAGACAATATGTTTTGCCAAATAGGTCTACTCGGGGACAACCAACAAAAAAATATGAGCCTACCCTTCAGACTAAAGCCAAGTATCCAGTGGTAAATTTTATATCTACCAAAAGATTATCTAAGTCATATGAGTCATTTGTGAATCAAATATCTACTGTATCAGTACCTAACAAAGTGCAGGATGCATTGGGAGATCCAAAATGGAGGAAAGCAATGGAGGAAGAAATGGAAGCATTACAAAAGAACAATACTTGGGAGCTTGTACCTCCACCATATGGCAAGAAAACTGTAGGATGTCGTTGGGTGTTTACAGTAAAACATAATCCAGATGGGTCAGTCAGCCGGTATAAAGCACGCCTAGTAGCAAAGGGGTACACCCAGACATATGGCATAGACTATGATGAGACATTTGCACTTGTGGCAAAGATGAACACTATCCGGGTATTGCTCTCTGTCTCTGCTAACTTGAATTGGCCACTTAGGCAGTTTGATGTCAAGAATGCATTCATTCATGGAGAACTAACAGAGGAAGTATACATGGATCTTCCGCCTGGATATGTGGCCACCTCCCCAAGTAACTCCGTATGCAGATTGAGAAAGTCTTTGTATGGTCTTAAACAGTCACCTCGTGCTTGGTTCGGAAGATTCTCACAATTCATGAGGAAACTTGGCTACAGACAAAGTAATTCAGACCACACGTTATTTCTCAAACATCAACAAAGGAAGGTAACAGCCCTAATTATATATGTTGATGATATGGTAGTTACTGGGAATGATACTGTTGAGGTGGATAGATTACAGAAACAGCTTGCCACAGAGTTTGAGATGAAGGACCTAGGTACACTCAAGTACTTCTTAGACATTGAAGTAGCCCGGGGAAGCAAATGTATCTATCTGTGTCAAAGGAAGTACATCCTTGATCTACTAACAGAGACAGGTATGTTGGACTGCACTCCCATTGATACTCCTATTGAGCAGAACCACCGGTTAGCAGAGTATCCAGATCAAATCCCCACTGACAAACCGCGTTATCAGAGGCTAGTCGGGCGCCTGATTTATCTATCACATACCAGACCAGATGTTGCGTATGCAGTAAGTGTAGTAAGTTAGTTCATGCATAACCCCAGTGATGACCACATGGATGCTGTTGTAAGGATCTTGAGGTACTTGAAGTCAGCCCCAGGGAGAGGAGTAATGTTTTCTAATCACAACAATATCGTTGATGTTTGTGGTTTCATAGATGCAGACTGGGCTGGAAACATTACAGATCGGAGGTCAACATCAGGGTATTTTACCTTTGTTGGAGGTAACCTTGTTACATGGAGGAGTAAGAAACAAAATGTGGTGGCTCGATCTAGTGCTGAAGCAGAATACAGAGGTATGGCTCAGGGAGTGTGCGAGTTGTTGTGGATTAGGAATTTGCTACAAGATTTGGGTGTTAAACCTAAGAATGCTATACAACTATACTGTGACAACAAGGCAGCTATTAATATTTCACAGAATCCTGTGCAACATGATCGTACAAAACATGTAGAGGTTGATCGTCACTTTATAAAAGAGAAGTTAGACGCTGAGATCATTTGCTTTCCGTTTGTTCCTACAGAAGAGCAACTTGCAGATATACTCACCAAAGGAGTGTCCAAGAATGTTTTTTATGACTCACTTTGCAAGTTGGGCATGGTTGATGTGTATGCGCCAACTTGAGGGGGAGTGTTAGTGGAATGAAGTAGGTGTGAGTAGTAGGTATAGTGGTGGAGATAGTGGAGTGAGTAGGTGAATGAATTAGCCTATATATAGGAAGCAATTTGTATATGAATCATCAATCAAAATTCAGAAGCAACAATAAGTATTTCCCACTTTTGTAACGCCGCATAAATGAGAAAATATGTCATTTTTAGAATTGTGATCTCCGACGTGTGGAGTTTATGTGTCATTTTTTATGTCTATTATATTGGAAAATCTTGACTCATCTTTAAACCGTCCTACAAATGCATGTGAAGCTAACCAAATCGATACAAGTAGTTGCTTCTAGTGTATGCAACAATTGAATGTTGAGCATGGGTTCAACAAGTATGAGGGGGGAATAAATAGTCATATTCCTCTCGAATAGGAAGGACAGTCTCTGATCTGCAACATTAGGCATTAGCCCTTCCTCTCCGAATAGGATTGCAAATTGAAGCTTCTTTCTTTCATGGTCCACTTATACAAACAAACTTGATGATAACCATCACATAAATGAGAAAGGATGAAGCTCACGCAATTTGCTATATAGAAACGACGGAGTCGTGGATTGCACGGTGCATTGGAGAAAGAAGGAGGAAAGGTAATACCTTATTGTACTACTCATGTTCTTTCATGTGAGCATGATCCAACTTCCACATGGGAGATTGCCTACATATATTTAGTTTGGCCCAGCCACTTGACTACTTAGTCAAAAGTTCTAATAATCTCATCCTCCATTCCTGCTTCATCCTCTACTACACTTGAGCTTATTGCTTAACAATTTGGTGCATCATTGATCATTTGATCGTAATCATTTTGATCTTGATGGTTATTTGATGCAAAATTCTTAATAATCAGTGGTTTTTATCCCTTTGCCTTTCAAATGCTCGTCACCTGGTAGACATAAAAATGTGACCATCTGATGAACTAGACCTTCTAATGCGACACCCTCAAAATTATATCTCTATAATCATCACTCAATATGGAAGGGGCATGTTTCTTTTATGTGTATGTCTATCACTACCTATATAGGTTCTATACTTCTATTGATCATGAGATCGTTGCCATTAGTACGTTTTTTTTTCTTTTTCTTTTTGAGGACGGGAGCCATTAGTACGTTTTGTCTTCGGTAAATTTCTCTACAGGTAATTCGCCACAGAGGCTATGAGCATTATGATCAAAGCAATTGGGAAGAGAATTACAAGAAATTACTGCTTATTCTTTCTGTGAGCATTTGCTTCATTTTGTGCTGTCAATCACACAGCGGTAAAAACTGGAAAGTAACATGATCAAAGTTACATAAAATCGATGAAATTTGATTTGATATAGACTGAGTCACTGTTGTCTAATCTATCTTGAAGATGATTCTTGTTCTTCTTCTGTTCACACCCTCGGCCCCTTCTGCTGAGGCCCACGATAAGTGGTCTCGCCTAGCCCTTACTCGGCTTCCCGTAGCCTGCTTAGGCCCAAATCACAGTTTTGGCGGGCTGGGCCTTCTGTCTAAACCGGAACTTTCTGCATATAACGGTTATATGCTCATCTCATGTACGTAACCTCCTGATGAACCAGACCTCTTGTTTATATACCCTCAAGGGCTCAAATTGTAAACTATAGAATTCATTGAATACATTTGTTTTTTTTTTATACAAAAGAAGCAGATCGACACTATAAATTTAGAGGGTTTGTGCAAGTTACAATTTCCCAACCAGCAGATCGTCTGGTTCATGTCACAGGAAAAGGGCTTAATTAGCAAAGAATCTTGTCACAAATTTCCCTAAACTTCTTGTGGAAACACTTAACCAGTTCTAGATATCCGGATACACTTCGTTAGGATTTTCATTCCGCACCTCTCTCAACAAGCCATAGCTGGCTGTTTCTTTCTCCTCCAGCTTCGGCACGAGATTATGATATAATTCTCAACATGCTGCCTGTCGCTTTAAAACAGCATGAGGACGTTCTGCCATGGACTCGCGCATGGCAAAAGCAAAAGCATGAACTGCAGCTTTCTGATCAAAATTACTAACTGGCAAAGAATGTTGTGGAAGCTCCCACCGGTGAAAAACGACCAAAGGTTGGAGTGGCAGTCAGCCAGTCGCTATAATAGTTTGTCTGTTTGATTACCTCTGGTATCTTATATTCCCTACATAACGCACAACAGTTCATCACAGATGACTTGGAACGAAACAGACGAAAATACTAATCCACTGTCAAACAAAGTAGTGTTCATAATTAAGCCTCCGACGCTTTTCCACAGCTGCTCTCTTTCCTTCTCCTCCTAGGAAAACGCAATACGCAGGATACATTTCCAAGTTGAGCTAAGTAAACACAATACAAACACATACATGGAATAGTGAAACCCTGACACTCGCACACACCTGCAACTTCTTCAGCTTTCTTTTAAGCAATGATCTCACCTTCAATGCCTCTCTTGTACACTCTTCCACAATCCTAAATCACATTCATAAAAAATTCAATTGAAATACACAACACAAGAATGTGATCAGTAAATTTTTCACACACCTCATTGTTTCGCTTCCTTTTGTTCCTTCCGATTGTATGGTTACCAGAACAGTTCTTCATACTAAGCATTCAAGTTTCATCCGAAGAATATTCGATTCAGTAAAAATAAAAAACGTACTGGGGCCAAACCTGAAATCCATATTTTTCATATCCAGCACGAAATTGGTCCTCTTTAGTTTAGTTTGACGAACTTGTAGGACCGACCGGTGTGATTGAGACTGTGAGTAGCGAAATCAGAATAAGAGCACCAGTGGGTCGGCGGAGGTTAAAAAGACATGAGAGAAACTCCGTTTATTTCGCCGGTCGGGTCGAAAGCCAGTTTGCCACAGAGGGAAATAATAGATCTTCTCGAGTTCTCGTTATACCCTTTAGCAAACTACTCATTATCTTCTAGCAAACTAAAGTATGAGTAAAGCCATGTCTTCTAAAGTATAGCAAAATGCATGCGTACCAAATTACTATAACGTCATATTTAGTCTCAAATTTGACTAAAAGCTCGTAGAGGCAAGGGACGACCTCTCATATATTAAGCTCCAACTATTTCTAATCTCGACCCCAAACCCTTGTTAATACAACTATTTCACACTCTTATTATGGCATTATGCCCTTCAGAGCCTCTTCCCCTCTATGTGCCCTGTTACTCAGCTCGACTTGCATTGTCCCGCTCAGAGATGAATTCTCTGTTAGTTAACACAAGCAAGATTGGATCGGTAAACTACAGTTGAACTGGACAATAATTGTGCAAAATCCATGCATCTTATTAAGTTGGTCACAAGGTAACTAGTTAGTTAAGATGAGAGTTGGTGCAATAATCTAGCTACAGAGTGAGCCCAGCATTAGACGAATCGATCAGTGGCATTGGTTAAATGGGGTATCCCACTTCCACACAAACCTCATAATAATTATTGGATTCGATCATTTCCAGAGAAGAAGTTACGATACTGTACCAACTTAACAATATTTAGGTAGACTTGTCAGACGCCATTAATGGAATATTTAAGCTGTCTCTCATCTAAGGCATCATCTGTGTGGTATCCGTCATCTTCGTCGTCCTTCTAATATCGGGTAGGTTATAGGTTATGCTCAGAGAATCAGATCATTCACAATTGAAACTTACTCTGATTGAAGACGACTGTGAAATTATCGATCATATAATTCGGCTTTCACCCTTCTCTTGCGTCACCTGATAATTTGCATGCCTTCTGTGAAAACCACGAGCAATCAAGTTTCCTAACTCAAAGAGTCAAAGGTAGCTCCATCAACAAGGAACTGCATGTGTGTGTGCTTATATATAGATAGGTCATCAAGCACTTTCAGTCTTTGAGATTATATAAATCGATCTCTGCTCAATCTGCAATAATTTCGGTTTTCATAAATCATAATAACAACTGCAGTACTTGCTTTTCTCTGGTGTTGCATGTTGTTAGGCGTGTCTTTGATGCCAAAGATAAACACTTGATGGCCATATTTACATGTGCAGGATAATTTGTGTATAGTTTGTGTGGGAATCTCGTCCATATATAAGCTTTTCGATATGATCCAATTGGAGTACTAAGAGTCCTAATTGGAAGGTCTAATTGGGATCGATCTGAATGTAGGTCATACTACCTTGGAGAAAAAACACGCAAGTGCAGGTGCTCTATAAAAGTGATGCTGGCCGGTTGTTGCCTTAACCCGTTACATGGGAAGCCAAAAGAGTTCATAATGTCTCATCTATTGAGTACTACTATTTAGGTTCATGTTTGCACTAACCCATATTGAAATTTGTTATAATACACACAAAATAAAATTAAAACTTATATCCATGTCACTTATATAATGCAAACATAACGACATGTATCGATCACCCTACTCAATCGGTTAAGATTTGTAATAACTCAGGAAACAAAACATTACATATATCGTATGACTAATTCTGACTGTATCATCCGATCATCATTCACTAATAAGCTTTGATCGTTACTGCACTTTTGTTAGTCACTAATGCATTATTGGACATCAACTATGCTTGTCAGCTTAATTTTGCAGTTCTACAGTTTCACCAATTAATCTCTCATTCATTTCCCTACCGACATGGAGCTAGTTAAAATCCAAATAAGCTGTGACAACGTAGGCAGCTTTTACCACGTATGACCCGAGCTAGAGTTAATATGATATCTACCCCTCCCCCATGGATCCGAGGTTGAAAGGACAACGAGGAAAAGCAATGTACGAACCCTAAAATAAAACTCTCTAGATGTCTCTGCATGCCTAGGTTCTTTTTTCCTTTCTTTTTTTTCTGGTTTTTTTTTCTATACCGATTTGCCCTACCTAGGGTTGGACTTGGAGCTCGAAGAAGATATTAACTAATTCAACTCTTATGTATATCTAGTACTTGATGCTTAATTAATATTTTCTCCTTAACTACTAGTAAGTCTGAGAAAGAAAGAGGGTGATCAGAAATTGATGCAATTATTGGGCTGGTTATGGAACTCAGCAATTTTTTTTCAGTAGAAATTATTTAATGGAAACCCTAGCTATCTGCATGACTCATGCACCGGAGAATAATTAAAAAGCAATAGAGGGGTCAATTATTAATTAGGTTTCAATTATTCAGCTAATGTTTTGTGATTAGGTACACACTAGCATATTAAACCCAAATGATCGAAGACAAGACCTTAATTCCTAGGATTAGTTGGTTAAGATCCCCTGATCCATTCATTGGTTAACACCCTAATTCATATAGTTTGACGTGAGGAGTAGGTGCGTTGTGTGCACTTCGATCTCCTTTGGCGATAATGATAGTGCTTTTGTATTACAAATCCTAATTAATCAGTCATTTCAAATATTGATAACTTTCAATATTTATGCACTTTGCCAATTAGATTTTAATTGAACTGAAATCATAAGAGTCAAGACTAATAACCTTTGTAACATAAACATCATCACACTTGTAATCAATGATCGTTGTGCGTATTTATATGTGAAATGACCATTATTGGATGGTATGGTAGGGAATTGTCTGAGGGTCGAAATGCATTTTAGGCTGGATCGCTAGCTAGCTAGATTGAATTTTAATTTAATGATTGAAAGAGTTGTTTCCCTTCAGTGATCTATAATTAGTTTATTTTGGGTTGTTGAGCTTTCAACATTATGGCATTATGCCATACTATCTTCAGGTTGTGCAAGCTGGGTAACAAGAGGCACTATTATTGCTCATGTAGGAAACTTGCGTCAGTACTAACAGCAACCAAATTATCATTATTTTGGTTTCTCTTCTATAATCTCAGGTTCTGCATTTCCATTAATATCCCTATTGTACGTGGATGTATTGAAGAAGGAACGAGTACGTACATGAATCCATATTTCAATTATTTTTGCTCACTGCATGTGTAATTTAATTTAGTATCAAAATGGTTGTTCTTTGTAAATTAGTGCTAATGAGTCCATCGTAGAACGGTAGAAGTTTACTGTTTACGTACAATGACACCTCTGTATAGAGAGAGAGAGAGAGAGAGAGAGAGAGGGAGAGAGTAATTTATCGGAGGATGATAAATTTGATGGACTGTCCCTGAGAATGGGAAACTTGTAGGTGTGCGGGTGGCATGTCCCTTTTGAAGCCTCTGGTCATGGTCAGGACGACTCGATCGGGGAGCTTTTTGGATCAGACGTTGCAATTCGATATACGGTCCCACGCATATGTAGCGGTCGGAGATCGTACCGGGTTCCACCATTGAATCCGGGAACAAGTTAAGTCAGGATATTTGGGACAAAAGTCGTAGAGCTCATACATCATACAGCTCAAACTGTTCCTTCTTCTCGTTAGCTATCTTGCAATTGTTCGAGTAGTTGAGAACATCAGTCATTAAACTCGTAAATAGAGAATCATCTTCAACCTAATGAAGTAATGAACTAATGATAGTTAAGTTGGAACTCCCATCAGTCCCATGTGACTTCTGTACCCTCACCCATCAACCAAAACATATTATCACATAGAATGGAATTGTACCCCTTGTTGTTGTTGTTTGAATAGACTTTGTATTCATAACAGAAAAAATAAAACCTCACAATGCCATCATCTTCCACTTCTTGATAGGTAAGAACTACATTATATTGTCAAAATCTAACAAACAAGTTATAAGTGCCTAGAGTGCATATCGATCAAGTTATATAGTACATGTATTTCACTGTTATATAGAGGAAATAGAGGCAATAGACAATATATGTATCAGAGAAAAAGCTAATATTACTATCGATGAATGATTGGCGGTTTATTTACAAATATTATGATTTTCTTTTTTAAAATATAATTTATTTATAAAAAATGTATTATTTTATTTTATTTTCAATGAAACTAAACTCACGGGTTGCGAGTTTCGATACATGTGGACACAATGGGAATGTGGGTTGACACACCATTGAATGCTTAAACCTTAGCTGCTCCATCATTGGTCCAATGACGTCATCCATACTCCTCTTTTTCACAGCAACTCCTTAATTAATTACACCCCATCCTCCTTAAATCCCCAGAATTGTGTAAAGTCAGTGTGCTTAACGGTTTCTGATCCGAGTCGTAGACCCTCTAAATTTACCCACCACCGCAGTAAACGCTACAGTGCTCCCACACGTACAGAACCACCGCCTCCTTCACCTCTATCTTATAGATAATTATGGCTGACCATGACTTTAATAATTCGCATACGAACCGGATTACGAAGCAACGTGGCAGCCCCTATCGCTACGTGTCACATTATTCGAAGTGCTTCACACGCGTCGCGTAATTAAGCCGGTGTATTACGTCTTAAGCAGGATTACGTTCCATGCAGAAGGTCTAATAATTCTGCGCGATCAGCACCTGAAAACGTTGTCGTTTGGTTCGAACCCTTTCCGCGTCCGAGAAATTCTCGAAAGCCGACAGAGATATACCTTTAATTTAAGGGGGACGTGGTGCCCTAAACACCCTGGATTTTCACAGATTCGTTTCTTGTTAATCCAATTTCCAACACTGACCATAGTCCCGTAAGATACAAACCATGGTTACTGTGGGGTGATTTAGGGGCAGGAATGTCTTTGTGAGTGGCTAAGCACAAAGTAGACGAGTGATGGAAAAAACAAATAGGAAAAAGCTTACTGTGGGAGCGGTCCAGACCCCTCACTGTGCAACTTGACAAAAATATTAAGACGTGTTACAGTCAATGTCTGAGATTTGCAGGACCTCTAATTTATATTTTCTCATCAACTCTCTCTGCGGGTCAACCCGGCCTACATCCGAGTCATAATTGCATACAATATCGTTACCAAGGATAGCTCACAGCCCTAGTCACGCTTTAGTAGGGCAACCCCTACTTTTGTTTTCCCATAACAACTATCTAATTTCGATCAACTGATAACAGTTCACGACTGAGATTACACTGGAGGTACGCGTACTTACTATTTTACAATTAATTTATAACGAATAACGAGGAGCAATCTATCATAATTCATATGAGACTGTGAAAGTGAGTAAATTCGGACATTAGTATTGATTTAAGATTACACCGTGTACATATGCTCGTGTATACAATCGATTTGTTTTACAGATGGAAATAAATTTGTAATGGGAAAAAACTGGCATAAGGGTGTGGTGCTAAGATGTATTTATTACTACACAACAACCTTAACCCCATTGGGGACCCACCAACTTAACCATGGGATGATTAGAAAAAAAAACTAGGGTTAAAAAAAAAGGAAACAAAGTGGTTAAGAAGGGACAACCACAAAACCCAGATTTTTATTATCGACAGTCATCACTGCTCATCATCATCGCCATCATCAACTTCTCTCTCTTTCTCTCCGTTCTCTTCTCTTCTAAACCCAACCATTTCTCTCCTCGTTGTGTTTTTCATTTCGTTTAAAAAACCCAACAGCTATAGCTTTTTTAAGCTTTATCTTTAGCTTCCATGGAGGGTAGTGTTTACTCTAATCTTTACCACACTCCCCTAACCCTAACTCCTTAAACTGGCCAGAGCAGACTTTTCTAATTGGTCTTGTTTAATCTCCCCCACCTCCGGTTTTTTTTGCTTGTCTCGGTTTCTGAAACCTGTTAGATGTTCGAGTGATGGAGATAGCGCCTTCCATCACCACCACCGCCAGCACCAAGTCCCCGGAAGCCGACAGCGATACACCGACCCGGATCCAGCCGGCCAAGCCCATCTCCTTCAGCAACGGCGTCCTCAAGCGGCACAATCCTGCCCACCTCCACCACCACAACAGTAACATCCCGGTCACTCCTGTAGTCGTCAGCTACAAAGAATGCCTCAAGAACCACGCCGCCAGCTTGGGCGGCCACGCCCTCGACGGCTGTGGCGAGTTCATGCCTTCCCCTACCGCCACCCCAGCTGACCCCACCTCGCTAAAATGTGCAGCTTGTGGTTGCCACCGAAATTTCCACCGCCGTGACCCGGAGGACAATATTCCGGCGGTGGCTCCCGCGACTCATGTCATCGAGTACCAGCCCCACCACCGCCACCACCCGCCGCCTCCACTCATCGGCAACCGAAGCCCCAATTCAGCTTCTCCGCCGCCGATCTCCTCCTCCTACTACCCATCAGCTCCCCACATGCTGCTGGCCCTCTCCACGGGAGTGTCTGACAACCCGAACAACCACCACGGCGGTCAAATTGTCTCCCCCGGCGGCGGCACAAATGCGAGGAAGCGGTTCCGGACCAAGTTCAGCCAGAAACAGAAGGACAAGATGTTCCAGTTTGCGGAACGAGTTGGGTGGAAGATGCAGAAGCGCGACGAGGACATAGTACATGAGTTCTGCAACGAAATCGGAGTCGACAAAGGAGTTCTCAAAGTGTGGATGCACAACAACAAGAACACCTTTGCCAAGCGCGACGTCATCAGCGGTAGTGGTGGCGCTGCTAACGGCATTAGCCCCACCGCTACCGCTAGAATTCCCGACAGTACTGGTCTGGATCAGCACCAACTCCACAACATGATGAACGGTAACAACAACAATAACAACAGCAATGACGAGGATGATCATCCCAACAACAACAGCAACAACGGTAACGGTGGTGGGAGTCTGAGCAACATTCCGAACCCGAATCACCACCACCACCATCACTACCAGGTTGGCGGCAATAATCACCCGCACGGTGTCACTAACGGTGGGTCGTCATCTTCTTCTTGATCATTTTCGAAGAATAATTAATAAGGAGAGTACTTAATTAGTGAAGATCATAGAGTAAGAGAAGCTAGCAGTACGTATTAATTAAGAGACCAGTTTCGTTTTTCGTTTCTTTCTCTTTCTCATGCTGTTTAGTTTAATCAATGAGATAATCACTTAATTTGCTGATGCTGAGGATGTTATAACCTGGGGTGCAGCTAGAGTTTGGTTCATCATCCAACAAGGAATTAATCAATTAATTTGCATAATTTTCTTCTTCTTCTTAATTAGCTAATGCAAAAAAGCAATCCGTGCCATTTTTATCGTATTTGTTCTTACCAGAATAATTAAACTAGCAGCTGGCAGCTCTTTTTCTTTTTGCAGAAGATTATTGTTTCTGAATCAAATGTCTCATCACAGATTGCTAGGGATTTTCATATCATGCATGTGTCTGATACAAAGAAGCAGAAAGTGAGTAGCAAAAACACAGGGGGGGGAGGGGAATTTGCTAATTATTCTAGTTTATCCCACATTAGCTTTACGCATTTATTTTCACTTTTAATTATGAAAGGGGAAAGGATAAGAGATCTAAGAACAAATAGAATGATATTAATATGGAGGTTTGTGTTAGCTTAGATTTTCGATAATTAATAATGGGTATGGTCCTAAGTGAAATCCCATCATGGCTTTAGGTTATTATATTCAGAATAAGGTATGGGGAATGTGTTTCCGTTTTTGGGTTGGATTGGATGGTAGGCTATAATTAGGGAGTACTCAATCTTTGATTAATATTAAACATGCTATTATTAGCATAACCGAATAAGGGAATTAGGTTCGTGACTTACCTTTTAAGGGAAGTAGATCAGGTTGGTGATGATTAATTAATCTAATTGATGTGTTAGTTTAATAAAATCCAAGACGAAGGATGAAATGGTGTGTGGTTTTCTGTGGGTTTGTTTTTGGGGTTTTGGGGGTGTCATGGGATGTAGCCATGTAGGATGAAGTCAGTGGTTTTGTTTTTGTGGGGGCGTGTCCTTAGACCTTACTGCATGCCTTTCTGGATCTAACTGCCAAGTATGGGTCTTTCATTAGGTCAATTACCCTATAAACCCTTTTGTGGGGAGTAGGGAGTGGTGGCTTTTTGACAAAATCATTGGTCTTGATTCTTGAACTAAAGGGAAAATGACCATTTCTCTAGTTATGCTCATTTTTTTAATGTAAAATATTGCTAAATGGTAATTTGATGCATAACCAAGCGCTTTGAGGATTAATTTTACAGACATTTCTAAAACATGATTTTCCACTAGGGATTATGTATAATGTGAACACGCCATTATGATCCCAAAAATAAGTGTCCTTCGCTATTTATTCGGTTAAAATTATTTCTAATTAAGCAAGAGAAATAGCTCTCGCCAAATGGTAGACAACATACAATGACATTCGAATGTAGAGTTGCAAAAACCTCGAAAAGTGATGTTTTAACAAGGGCATTGAATGACGTAATTAGAAAAGAGAGTGTATATGTCCCGTTTTGTCTAAAACTCTATTCAAAACTGGAGAAACAAAACATTACTGAATGGTACGCAACATAAAATGATGTTTAAATTGAGATTGATTGACCTTCAAAACGGATCTTAAGATTTGCTCCATGAAATGACATTTAATCAAAACTATAACTTGAAGAAAATAAACATCTCTTTTCAAATGGGGCAACATGCAATGACATATATATATCAAGAGATACACACACATCGAAAAGTGATGCTCCAATACGAGGTCGCTAGCATACTGCATTTACGATTTGGAAATAAAAATGTCTTCTACAAATTAAAATTAAAACCATTTTTTTGACAACAGGAAACATATATATCTTGCCAAATGGTATGCAACGTAACATGACATTTCATCATACTAGCTTAACACGAACCTTAAAACCCGATCATCTTTGGGTGTATAATGCCATGCCATTACGTATTTAAGATTAGGAAGAAAACGTGGTTGATATTTTCTTTGACATAATTTGATTTACGAAGAAGAGTGAAAATGTACAAAATAATGAAATTCCTCCCATATGCAACAACTATTGAAGCTTTTCATCGGGAAAATAAAAATAAAAAAACAACTATTGAAGTTGGGGACCAGCGATGATAAAAAAAACACTGCAAATCCGACATCTTCTAATTAGGAATTTCATAGGAAACAACTTTCATCCCGTTTAGGAAATAATTACATACAATACTTCAATGAATCGGTAGTAATATATGGTGTAAAATTTCAGGCTTATTGAAGAAAATATGTTATAGCAGTTTGCTTCAAAAGAGAGCCTTTAGTTCAAACTTGAGACTTTGAAATGAACAAGCAATTTATCTTTCACTTTTGCCAGAAACAGAATACATAGCACATGGGTTTGGTGAGTGCGAGTGTACCCAGAAACTAATTACAGGTACTTCTTCACCAAATTCAGATTCATATACCCCGCAATATGAATTACACAAGATTGAGGCAACTATTTTATGTAGTATGCATACCTATAACACTTACTGGAACCCACTTATAATTCACCATATCACATGGAGCATATTATGTGCGAGTTCATGATTTATATCTTTGTTGGAGCCCAGAATTGCTTGGGAAGAAAGATATAATATATATATATATATGAGGCCGGATCAAGAGCGGACCGTCTATATGGGCTACGTCTGCGATATCGGCGACGCGCAATGACGGCGTAGAAGGTGCCAACTGTGCTCCCCCCTCCCAACACTCATGTTTGTATCGGCCGGAACTCAATCACCAGCCCACGACAACTGTAATCTGTAATTTTTCAAAAATTTCAAGTTTATAAAAAATTTGTAGATTTCGGCCGCCGTAGACTAGGGGTGGGCACGGGACGGGATGGGACGGGACGGAGCTCATCCCACGTCCCGTCCCACTCTTTTGAATCGGGACGGGATCGGGACGGGACGAGGGTTTTTAAGAATGCATCCCACTCGGGATTAATCCCGGTTGGGACGGGACCGGATCGGGACGGGACCGGACAAATCCCACCTTTTTATGAAGTTAAATAAAAACCTATATTTTTATTTTTTTTCATAACAAAGTAACATTTTATAATGAAAATTTAACAAAAATAATGCATATTATGTTCAAAATATTATAAATTACCATTATTATTTGAGTTGATATAATTTTAGAGTTATTAAGAACATAAATTAGTTTCATTTTGATACAAATATATAAGAATTTTTAAATTTTCATTAAAGGTGGGACGGGACGGGACGGGACGAAGCGGGATAGAAATTATTCGTCCCACGTCCCGTCCCACTAGAATGAAGCAGGACGGGATCGGGACGGGACGAACGTTTTTAGACCTCCGTCCCGTCCCTATGAATTTCGGGACGGGATCGAGATTTCCGTTTTTTATGCCCACCCCTACCGTAGACTGGCAATAGAACTCCAGCTGGCACATACATGAGCGGAGGGGAGGCACAACCGACACCATCTACGTCGTCGTTGTGTGTCACTAGTTGCTGAAATCGTCGACGTCCCCACGGACATCCGCTCTCGATCCTCTCTGACTCTCTCATATATATATAGTGAGGGATCCTTTTTTGAGTTAAAAAAAGGATAGGTCACTTGACCAATTTTTCGACTACATTTCAACATTTCTACTGTTCAACTTTTAGAATCTAATATGTAGATCATCTCTATAAAATTTCAGCAAAATTGGAGATCGTTAAGGTATGCAAAACTGAGATTAAAACATATAAGTATGAATGGTTCAAGTTTGACAGATTTAACACGTCAATTGCTTTCACCAAGTTTGATACTTTAATGATCACAATTTTTGCTGAAATTTTACATAAGTGATATATAAATTATACCCTAAAAGTTGAATGGTAGAAATGTGGAAATGTAATTGAAAAGTTAGTTAATGAGCTATCCCTTTAATATACCAAAAAAAAAATCCCTTAGTGGAAATGCCATATATATATAAGCTTAGCTTCGTAGATAATGGAAGATTGATGAAGTGTTCTTTTGATTAGTAGAACAAAAGTTATTTTCATCGTCCGGTTATCTTTATCTTAACAATTTTATATGCACAACTTGGTTCAAATTCTGTAACTGTTAGAGGTCATCTAAACATTGTTGCGAGTTAATATGGTAAAGTTCCGTAATCACTAATTAAGTGGTCGCCAAATGTTACTGTCATAGCAAAAGACGGAGTGGTGGGTGTGGGGAAGGATTGATATACAGTCAAGAACCACCATTTTACTTTGGTAGTCATAATGCAATGTCTCATCTCCTTTAAATTTTCTTTCCTTCAATTGCAAAACCATCCAAGGTGTGACTATGACACTATGCTATCGGTTTTGCCCAGATTAGTATGAAACTACATCATGCTAGCTCCCATGTGTTGGAATTGAAAGTTGAAGTACGTACTTAGAGTCTTAGATGCTTAAGCACATTTCCAATGTGAATAATATGGGAAGGATGTGAAGAGAGACAACAGCAGAGGGAACTGGGGAACACATAGAACCTCAGACCGATTCACATGGTGGATTTTCATGGTGTTAGTCTCAACTTGTAAACATGGAAATTAGGCATGCCAATTCAAAGAGCCATAATCTTGGCTTCTTGGTGTAGTCATAGTCCATTTTCCCTTGGATTCTGTTAGAGTACCTTTCAGTGTTATTATGTTTTTTTTGTGTCACTATATAGCCTTTTGTCCATATACTCTCTAAAATGGTGGACACTGTTTTAAATCGAAACTAATCTAGAAAAGGATTATGACTCGTAATTTGCATGGACTTAATTAACTCAAATTAATAGTCTGCCAACATATACATTGTTATGAGCCCGTCCGAATGTTGATCCGGATGCCTGGTCAAACAATGTTCACACGCCATAATCTTTTACTTCGTCCGGACCTGCAAGACAAAACCGGGTTAGATGTCAAGACCGGTGTGGTGCCGGTCTATGACTCTCTGATGTTTAAGTTAGTAAGTATTAAATTCTTAAGCAGGAAATTGAGGACTTGATTGTGATTCATTACCTATTTTGGAAGGTTATGTCCCTTTTTATAGGCTTTGGGAAGTGCGTCTTTCTCCCAAATGTCGATGTGGGAAATTGAGCTATTGTGAACAGTGGTTCCCTTACAGTGGGAGGTCCACTTTATGGCGTTGGGCTAGCGTTGGCGTCAGACCTGAGGGTCACCGGCCAGTTTTTGGAGGCGGCAGTGGTGGGACCAAGTTCCGCTCTTTGTTTTCCCTGGAGGATGACCGGAGGGTCAAGGAAACTCGCCCGGAAAGTCTCTCGACGAGGAGGAGTTAACATACATTTTGCTTTTACAATCAGATTAAGAGATCGAATCAAACTTAAGCACACACACTGTACAAGTTTGTAGTATGATATACATAAGCCTACGTAATAATTAAGAGGAGAATTTATTTGAGATCGACCGGATAGAAAGACGCGAGTTTGCATGAGATCGATCCTTAACGTGAGGAATATTCTAAAAGTTGTGGTGTTGCACAGTTGTTACCAATTAAGCTTATACATAATGTTCTATTGCCATTGGATGATGGTGATTGGCGGCTAAGATATCCTCAACTAAACACAAATAATTAAACTTTTTCAGGGTTATAATATATGAACGATTAGAGACCGAATTGAGATCAAAGATCATGAAAACTTATTCTTAATAAAAGGGTTATAAGTGAGGCTATAAGTAAGCAACGTTAATTAATCAAGCTTTGATCACATCTATTCCAACAAAATCAAAGCGGCACTCTTCACTCCTTTTTTTTTTGGTCAATGGCACTCTTCACTCCAGTTGCTTGATATCAACACAATCAGCTTACCTAGCAAATATATTCGCTAGCTCCATTATGATGTGATTTTTAGTTTTGTTTTCCATTAACTTTTCTACGTTTTAGCTAATTAATCCTTATCACACTTGGTTTATAATTATATAATGAAGTTTACGTCGACATAAAGCTAGGTGGAAGAAGAAGAAGAAGCATTGTAAAACAGATGTAATCTGAAAAAGATTTCAATCACTTATTGCAGGTCAATGAAGGACCACGCAATAATTTTTTTTGCAGTATAAAGATTTATGCATTAGTGACTTGGTGGTCCTCGTATGAAGCTATCTCTATCTTTCATATTCCTTATTTATCGCTTTATTAGTGCTAATGTCTAATGCACTGATAACTAATTGCAAACCCTAGTTGGGTTTGTTTTAGCTCTTTCTATTGTGAACACTGAAACCTTATCTCGATCAGAAACTGAAAAGAGCCACTGCTGGCTTTTGCTTAGGGTTGTATTATATTGTTTTGCAGAACTCGGAAATGAAAACAGAGATCAGTCTCATCTCAATTGACCGATATATACTTCCAAAGTGGGACAGACAAACATAATATGAGATCAAAACCATGGCATAAATTGTCATCACGATAGAACTGCGTGAATCTAGCTACTTGATCGATCTAAACTTGCTGGTATTACAAATACAAATGTACAAATGATGGTAACAACTGTCTACGATTGTTGGATAATCAACAAGTGAAATGTGATCATTGTTAGCGTGAGTAATGGAGGGACAGATGAAGAGACAGCTTTGTGAGCTGTGTGAACTATGTTACTCATGGTGGTAGAACAGCTAGGATGCATCATTAGACATAGTGTTACAACAATGCAATTATGCAAGCTCATTTCCTATAAATAGCTTTGTATCAAATACTCAAAGATCAATACAATCAATACAAGTTTATACCGTTTAATTTGGTATCAGAGCTCTACCGAGTCTCTGCCTTTTTTCTGGGTTTTTTGGGTTACCACCGTCTGTCTTGCCGCCGACGACGAGGATCTTCGGCGCTGCCGTCTCCTCTGCGCTCCGGTCGACGCCTACCGCTGACGACGTCGCGCTCTCTGCCCCGGTGCTCGCATCTCCGCTCCGACCCGGTGTCCTCTGCCCGTTGTCCTCTGCCCACCGCTCCGGTGCCCGCATTCACCCCGACCCGCTGGTCTCTCTCCGGTTCCCGCGTTCACCCCGACCCGCTGGTCTTTCTCTACGGTGCCCGCATCTTCGGTGGTCTTCCTCAGTGGTTCCTCCTCTCCGTTCGGTGGTTCATCCTTCAAAAAGCAGATATATAACTTCATTTTCAAGAAAAAAAATCGGCAAATCGTTCGACCCGAGGCCCACGTTCGACCTCGGGCCGACCCGAGTTTGACCCGACCCGGACCGAATTTGACCCGACCCGGTCCAAGTCCGACCCGAATTCTGTGGTCTTGGTTGTCAGTGTAGGTGCACCCAAGACAGGTTCAAAACCTTTTGTGTTTCCGTTGCATCAATCCTGATTTTTTCGTTTTTCAATGGGTTTTGGAGACGACACAGAAAGTTCTCAGATCAATAATGTTCCACAATTTGAAGTATCTGTCAAAAATTCTGAAAGTGGTTTTTTTTTAGGGGGGGGGAACTCAACGGAACTAATTTCCGTAAATGGAATAGAATTATGGCCGCTTATCTTCGAGGCATGCACAAGATGGGGCATGTAACCAGAGTAAGTACGGCTCCTAGTAAAGATGATATTGTTGCCTACACCAAGTGGGATGACGATGATGGTCTTGTAATGTCAGTCTTGTGAAAAGCTATGAATGACGAAATCGTTGATCTGGTCGAGGCATGTACCACTGCGCAGGCAATATGGCAAACACTGGAAGGCTTATATACTAATGATTCTGATTTCATACAGGTTAATGTTCACAACTTTGGCAATGCAACAGGATGGGCAACCAGTGGCGCAATATTTCACCAAATTGAAAAATATTTGGGCTGAGATTGATATGAAACGTCCTTGTATGATCAAGCATCAGGAGGATATTGTTTGGTACCAAAAAGAGAAGGAGCTTGAGCGAGTTCACCATTTCCTAAGAGGTCTTGATGCCAAGCATAACAATGCGAAATGAGAATTGCTCAGAAAGATCGAACCCCCTCGCCTAATTACCACATTCACATATATCCGTAAGGATGAGTCTCAGCAGGAGAGTCTTCATCAGGCACAAGTTGTAGTTTCCAGCCTTACTGTTCATGCTCGATCTCCAGCATCATCCATTCCGCTAGGCACTTTGGCTCCACTTCATCAGCAATGCCCACCACCAGGCTTCGGGAATCAACCACGCCCTCCTTGCTCTTATTGTCATGATACAAACCATGCTCGTGCAACCTGTTGAAAGCTATATCCACACCTTAGGCCTAGAAGGCCTAATTATCGTCCCAAGGCCTAATTATCGTCCTAAGGCGAAATCAGCTATTCAATTTATCCAGGAACCAGATATCTATGGTGTAGTTGGACATGATCATCATACAACAGGAGGAGAAACACCTACCGCATCCATAGTTGGTCGTGGTAAAATTGGTATGGTTTTACATATTTCTAACTTTGTTGGTGTTGGTACATGAATTATTGATTATGGTGCGTCTGATCATATAACTTATGACAAATCTTATTTTACCATATTGTCTCCTCCACTAGTACCCTATGTTACTAATGTTAATGGTGAGGCATTTCCCGTATTAGGGACAGGGTCAGTTCGTATTACTCCCACTATAGAGCTTCACAATGTGCTATATGTACATGCTTTATCTCATCATTTGATATATGTCCCACAATTGAACGCTGACGCCAAGTGTTCTCTGACATTTTTTCCTATGTATGTGATATTTCAGAATCTTCTCACTGGGGAGTTCATTGGTCGGGGGTATCTGAGGGGCAGGTTGTTTCATCTGGATCAGACATATGTGGGGGAGAAACCAGGGGCACAGTCTCAGCCCACTTTAATCTCTACTTCTGACAAGCTAAGTGAAGTTTGGTTATGGCATCATCGCTTAGGGCATCCATCTTTTAGTATTATGAAAACATTTGTGCCTACTTTGTTTTGTAGTGTGGATGAGTCTTCTTTACGTTATGAGACAGGTGTTTTGAGTAAGAGTCATCGGTCTACTTATTCCCCTAGTACTTCTAATAAAAGTACTATTCCTTTTGAATTAATTCATTCTGATGTTTGGAGACTCTCCAAAGAGTCTACTGTGTCCGGAATGCGGTATTATGTGTCCTTTATTGATGATTGCACACGCCTTTCATGGATTGTTCTTCTTAAAACTAAAGATGAGGTTTTTTTTCAGCTTTTCAAGCCTTCTATACCACTGTCTAAACCCAATATCATGCCACAATTAGAGTTATTCGTTCTGATAATGGGGGGGGGAATATGTGAATAATGTCTTTCAAGCGTTCTTTATCACACACGAAATTGTTCATCAAACAACATGTCCTTATACACTTAAGCAAAATGACGTTTCTAAAAGGAAAAATCGTCATTTACTTGATATGGCTCGTTGTCTTCTTTTTAGTGCCCATATGCCTAAATACCTTTAGGGTGATGCTGTCATCACTTCCGCCCACCTCATTAATCGTCTTTCATCTAGTGTCCTTCAGGGAAAAGTTTCATATGAGGTTCTTGCATCTCATGTCTTATTACCCTCTTTTCTTACTATTCCTGCCCGTGTTTTCGGTTGTGTTGCTTTTGTCCATCTTCCACAACATCAGAGATCTAAGTTGGATGTCCGGACAGTTAAATGTGTGTTTGTTGGATATGGAGGACATCAGAAAGGGTATCAGTGTTATCATCCACCTACCAGGAAGTATTATGTCACTATGGTTGTTACCTTTTTTTAGGACATGAGTTATTTTACCTCTTCTGATACTGCTCTTCAGGGGGAGAATTCATATTTTGAAGAGTTGTATCATGGAGAGAGGGAGACAAGTGAGCCAGTACATATGGTGACAGGTTCCATTGAGATTCCCAATGTGTCAGCTACACAGGCACCACCGGATGATTCCGATATATGCCTCCGAAAAATCAGGAGCCAGAAGATGACAACACATCTGCCCCTCATGTCTCCCGTACTATTGTTTATCCACCTAACCAATGCTCTCCTGGTACATAAGATCACTCATCTGAGGTTAGTCATTCTATTGAGACTAATACTAGTGAGACTCATAGTTGACAATATGTCTTACCAAATAGGTCTACTCGGGGTCAGCCAACAAAGAAATATGAACATACCCTTCATACTAAAGCAAAGTATCATGTGGTAAATTTTATATCTACCAAAAGATTGTCTAAGTCATATGAGTCATTTGTGAATCAAATATCTACTGTATCAGTACCTAACAAAGTGCATGATGCATTGGGAGATCCGAAATGGAGGAAAGCAATGGAGGAAAAGATAGAAGCATTACAAAAGAACGATACTTGGGAGCTTGTATCTCCACCACATGGCAAGAAGCATGTGGCATGTCGTTAGGTGTTTACAGTGAAACATAATCCAGATAAGTCAGTGAGCCGGTATAAAGCACGCCTAGTAGCAAAGGGGTTTACCCAGACATATGGCATAGAATATGATGAGACATTTGCACCTGTTGCAAAGATAAACATTATTCTGGTATTGCTCTCTTTTGCTGCTAACTTAAACTGGCCACTTAGACAGTTTGATGTTAAGAATGCATTCCTTCATGGAGAACTAACAGAGGAAGTGTACATGGATCTTCCGCCTGGATATGTGTCTGCTTCTCCAAATAACTTTGTATGAAGATTGAGAAAGTCTTTGTATGGTCTCAAACAGTCACCTCGTGCTTGGTTTGGAAGATTCTCACAGTTTATGAGAAATTCAGACCACACGTTATTTCTCAAACATCAACAAGGGAAGGTAACAACCCTAATTATATATGTGGATGATATAATAGTTACTGGGAATGATACTGTTTAGGTGGATAGATTACAGAAACAGCTAGCCACTGAGTTTGAGATGAAAGACCTAGGTACACTTAAGTACTTTTGGGCATTGAGGTAGCCCGTGGAAGTGATGGTATCTATCTGTGTCAGAGGAAGTACATCATTGATCTACTAATAGAGACAGGTATGTTGGATTGCACTCCTATTTATACTCTTATTGAGCAGAACCATCGATTAGCAGAGTATCCAAATCAAGTGCCTACTGAAAAAACTCGTTATCAGAGGCTAGTTGGACGCCTAATTTATTTATCACATACCAGACGAGATGTTGCGTATGTAGTAAGTGTAGTGAGTCAGTTCATGCATAATCCCAGTGTGGACCACATGGATGATGTTGTAAGAATTTTGAGGTACTTGAAGTCAGCTCCATGGAGAGGAGTAATGTTCTCTAATCACAATAATATCCTTGAGGTTTGTGGCTTCACAGATGCAGACTGGGCTAGAAATATTACAAATCGGAGATCCACATCAGGATACTTTACCTTTGTTGGGGGTAATCTTGTTACATGGAAGAGTAAGAAACAAAAAGTGGTAGCTCGATCTAGTGTTGAAGCAGAATACAGAGGTATGGCTCAGGGAGTGCGAATTGTTATGGCTTAGAAATTTGCTACAAGACTTGGGTATTAAGTCTAAGTGTGCTATGAAGCTGTACTGTGACAACAAGGCAGCTATTGATATCTCACATAACCATGTGCAACATGATCGAACAAAACATGTGGAGGTTGATCGTCACTTTTTAAAGGAGAAGCTAGACGCCAAAATCATTAGTTTTCCTTTTGTTCCTACAGAAGAGAAACTTGCCGATATGCTCACAAAATGAGTGTCTAAGAAGGCATTTTATGACTCACTTAGCAAGTTTGGCATGGTTGATATGTATGCGCCAACTTGAGGGAAAGTGGTAGCGTGAGTAATGGAGGGACAGATGGAGAGACAACTTTGTGAGCTGTGTGAACCATGTTACTCATGGTGGTAGAACAACTAGGATGCATCATTAGACATAGTGTTACAGCCATGCAATTATGCAAGCTCATTTCCTATAAATAGCTTTGTATCAAATACTCAAAGATCAATACAATCAATACAAGTTCATACCGTTTAATTATCATATACACAAGTTGCTTGGGTTTTCCTTTTGAGTTTTTTTCACCAACAGTCCCTCAACTCTGGTGTACCTACCAATGTGATACCTCAACTCTTAATCGTACCAATGTGATACCCAGACTCTAGTATTGCTATCATTGAAGTACTTCCGTTAGTTTTTTTCAACTTTTCCGTTATCTTGGTGACGTGGCAAGTACGTGAGGCCCACAAAGAGGGTTAAAAGACAAAATTAACCTCATCTGAGAGGAGCAATGTTTTTTCCGCCCTTTACCTTGAGAAAGACACCCAACAATTCCAATTTTGGCGCCAATTTTCCCTCCCTACTCCTTAATTTGTGTCTCTTATCTAAACTAAAGAACTACCGCCAACCAGTCGACCACAATCTGATAAAACCTAGATCAATCTCATTTTCTATTTTTACCCTAGCACTTGTTAAACTAACAGAATAAATATAGAAATTTATATGGAACATCTCCTTTCCACAATCTCATAAGAATATAAAAACACATAACTTAACGAAATTCAAATACATATTTAAGTACCATTAGTTGCCACCTTTTATGTTGATCTGCCATGATTTTTGCTTGTAAGAACTAATGGTACATGTAGTTAAATTTCGTTAAGTTATGTGTTTCTATATTCTTATGAGATTGTGGAAATGAGATGTTCCATATAAATTTCTATATTTATTCTGTTAGTTTAACAAGTGCTAGGGTAAAAATAGAAAATGAGATCGATCTAGGTTTTATCAGATTGTGGTCGACTGGTTGGCGGTAGTTCTTTAGTTTAGATAAGAGACACAAATTAAGGAGTAGGGAGGGAAAATTGGCGCCAAAATTGGAATTGTTGGGTGTCTTTCTCAAGGTAAAGGGCGGAAAAAACATTGCTCCTCTCAGATGAGGTTAATTTTGTCTTTTAACCCTCTTTGTGGGCCTCACGTACTTGCCACGTCACCAAGATAACGGAAAAGTTGAAAAAAACTAACGGAAGTACTTCAATGATAGCAATACTAGAGTCTGGGTATCACATTGGTACGATTAAGAGTTGAGGTATCACATTGGTAGGTACACCAGAATTGAGGGACTGTTGGTGAAAAAAACTCTTTCCTTTTTGATCAGAAAGCTGCTCTGTTCTATGAAGGTCATGTCTTTTCCTAGCTAATTGGCCAATTTCCTTTGTTTACCGGCCATGCAATCCAACTATCTATATGTATATATAGATGGTTGAATGATACATTGTGTTTCATCAACTCAATTATCTACTACATGCGCTATGTCAGATTCGACTATGAAAGATTAAATTAAAAAAAAACCGTTAAACATTATAAGATTTTATACGCATAGAGGTCGAGAAACCATAAATCGTGTAAATCTTAGCAAAAGGGGCATGATTGCCAGCTAGCCCATCCTTGAGTGAATTCACGGTAAAAAAAAGGTTATAAAAGCCCAAACCCGAAGTTAGTTTGCGAGCTCTAGCTACCTAGCTCGTGTGGTCGTGTATGATGGAATAGACTTTGAATCGCTTGTGTGAAAAAGCACAGAAGAAAAGGGTCCACTGTCTAACCCAAAATAGGAAACTTTATCGTGGCCCATTTGATCAGTTTACCTCACGCGCATGCTTGCACTGGAGAATTCCAACACCTGACAACTTTGTTTTTTAAGTCTCGTAAATCATCTATAGGGTTAACAATTTCATATTGACATAGTTTAAGATCCACTGATGCAGGAAATAATTTTAACGTGAACAACTGTGGTAATTAATAGTTCTATCAGTTTTACATGTGTCCCTGTTAGATAGCGAAGTGGACTCTCCTAATTATAAGCAGTTGAAACAAATATTAAATCAGAGTTTCTTATAACTTAATTGAAGAGAAGATTAGACTAGCTATATAATTTTATAAGGTTTATAGAAATGATTTGGGTTTGTAAATATATAAAACAATGCTCTGGAGATCGATCACAAGCGTGTCCTCTGTGCTCAAATCTGGGTTTGTTTCAACTGCCATATGACATATTTGTTTTTAAGCAGTCTACCTTCTTAACATTTTCTCTTTAACATTTGATTAGTAGGATCTTAGTACAGTCTAGGGTTTGTATTTCTGCACGGTTTTGATCCGAAACTGATAAGGGTTCGGAATCCCCTGTGCCAAATTGAACATAACTTTTCTTGACCCTGTTGGTTGTTGCTTGGTTTTTGAATGGTCTAGTCCACTTAGTTATCCTTGTACCGGAAGAAAGTTCAGATACCCCTGTCAAGGCCGGCCCAAATTCATTCTCAAAAGTGAAAATTTTAAGAATCATACCCGACAAATGGCTCACTCTAAATTAAGTGTAATTTAGTTTCATTAACTTTAAAACGGTACACAACATATAGATTTTGACCCAATATTTGTACCTGTCGTTAGCCCCTCCGTTTGTTTCATAATTTTCCGTCTATTTTGCAAGGGTAATTGTGTTCACCATCCTTTTCACCTCTATTGAGTCCGCTTCCGCAACTCCATGTCTCCATCCACTACAACTAAACCCTCAACCGTCGTATCACCATCCGAGCCCCCGACCTCCCAACCAACGTCACCACACATGACACCTCCATGTGCGCCACCCCCTTCACTAACACCTTTGCTTTCCAACAACCCCTCCCAACACCCTCCTGACTTCATCGTCATCGACATCTTCCAGTTGGGCTTCTGACGTCATCGACTACATCAGAATCTCAAGAATTGACTTTAAAAGGAATAGGTTATTCTCCCACTGTGTTATGCAGTTACGTCAATCGATTTGGGTCGTATTAGAAAGTGAGTTCCGATTTGAAGTTATCCGTGTTCCCAAGTCTTCCCGATCGGGTCAAAATGACGAGGTCTCAATTCCCCATTTTCGCCATAAACAATAGTACATTGGAAGACAAGAGCTTTAGGGTTGTGGTGAACAACTTCTATGAGTTGGAGTCGAGGTATATTGATTAACTCGAGAATGATTTGAGGATCGGGATTGATTTGGTTTCTCTATGCAATAGAGCAAACTGGTTAAGTCTGAAAGAGGCCGAGATGGTTCAATTGACAAGGAGATATCAGAGTGGTGCTTGAATTGGTTGGATTAGATTATTCAAAGAAACCCAACTTGGTTGGGGTTGAGAGGGAATTTGAGATAGATAAATGGTCTCTACCATGTTCTCTAGTATACGAGGGATTTTGATATACTTGCGCAGTGCATACGATGAATTGGTCAAAGAAGGGGAAAGATACTATTACCCTTGCAAATATTGGATAGAGTTATAGACGTCGTGTACCGTTTTAAAATTAACAAAACTAAATTACCTTTAATTTAGAGTGAGGCATTTGTGAGGTATGGTTCTTAAAATTTTCACTTCCCAAAAATAAAGAGCTAGTTCACTTTGAGGGAGAATTATCATCATTTGGTAACAGTCATAATGAAATTGTAGTAATGTACTTATGTACGTGCAAGATAAGAGAGAACATTTCAGCAAGTTCAAATGAAAGAGAGTGTTTTGGTGCTAATGAAAATCCATATGAGTCTATGAGAGTACGTCATGACAAAACCAATCACCAATATCTCATAGAACATATTTCTAATGAAGGTCTCCGGCGAGGCAGCGATGCTGATTGCCTCGGAAATTCGGCTAATTTGCATCGGATGTAAGAATAGTGCAGTCTTATTATCCTCACCACCTATAAACGGCCGATCCAAAGATTTATTTACTATATATTTAGAGCTTGAATGCTTCTTATTGTTTCGAACTTTCATATACACAAATATATCTCCAATGCCTTTCTCAAAAAAAAATATATATATATATATATCCGACTCTCTCGTACAAATAGAAAGAAAAAATTTGCTGAAAAATTTCTGATTTCAGTCAAAAAAATCATAGCTACTAAAAATTTAATATAACCAAGGTTCGAAAAAACGTTAGGCAATATGTGCAGGCAGACAACTACCTCCTAGTGCCAAGACGGCTAGGCGGCCTCCTAAACGGATTCAAATTATTAAATATTTATTTATTTTTATACATGTATTTAAACTATTTATATGATTAAAAATATATAATGATGTTCGATATTAATTTTCAAAATAGTCTAAACTCAAAATAACTTAAGCTCAAAATCCATACAAAAATATTAGAACAAAAAGTTAGTAAATAGTAAAATAAATGCAAGACTAAATCTCAAGTTCTTATTCTCCAAATCATTCTCTAACTCTTTCGGTATCGTACTTAAACTTAATATATATTTATCCATCCTCACCTTCTGTATCATCATCCGAAATAAAATCTTCGTCATGAAGTATTTTTACTTCCACTATGTTTTAATTGTTTTTTTAAATCCACCCATTTTAACAGCCACATACCATCGAAAAATGCCATGGACCGCCTAAGCAGTCGCGAAATCCCTCGAGCGCTACAGATAACCAAATAGGTAAAAAGTGTGGCGGTGACCCGCCTCCTAACACCTAGGCGACCAATTTTTACTTTTTTAGAACATTGAATATAACTAGAAGATGCATTCTGACTTGTAGGATGTAATAACCCTATTTTTCAAAACAATATTTGGTTTGATTTGAATTCTATAAAGTTGTGAAATTCAATTAAAATGAATTTGAGTGTTTGCGACTTTACAAAACGGAAAAGTTCTCGGAACGTTTAATTAGAAAAAACGTTACGTTTCCGAACAAATATATCGACTTTTATTCCGTCGCTCGGTTGTGAAAACTTCCTTCACGAAAATTGTAAAGCTCGTCGATACGAGTTCGTGGATGCTTTACGCGTTCGAATCGGAGGTCGTACGTGAAAGTTATTAGTGTCGGAAGTTAGTTTCCGATTTTGGAAACGAGTATAAAAAGGGCATTTTTGTGATTATGGTTTCCATTTCTGGAAACCACACTCTCTCACCTCTCACCGCCTCCCTCACCTCTCTCTCTCTCTCCGATTCTACTTCTCTCTCCCTCCGAAAATTCCTCTCGTCGATCTACCACCCTCCGGGCCGCCGTGACGTGCACCGCTCAGCTCAACGTCGTCGCAAGGACTCCCACATCCACCCTCCAGCTCGCCAGCTTGTGCCCCGCTGTCGCGAAGTCGCTAGGACTTCGTCAAGTTTCTGCAGATTTCCTCCGCCGCTGCCTAGCCTCTCTGGTGCTCCCCACGGTTCAAACAAGGTAAGGGTTGATTGAATCGAGTTGTTGTGATGTTGTTGTTGTGTTTTTGGATGGATTTGTGGAAGATTGGAGTAGATCTAGGAGGAGGGGTTACCGCCGCCTTAGGCGGCGCGTGTGCGTGCGTGGAGGGAGTAGGAGGCGGCTGAGGCCGTGGAAGAGAAGAGGGAGGAGAAAGGAAGAGAAATGGGGCGGCGGTGGCGTGATACGTGCCGTTGCTAGTTTCGGCGCGTGGACCCCATGCGCGGGCTGCCGGAGGTGGCGCGTGTACCCCACGCACCGCCACGTGCGGCGGCGCGTGAACAGTGTTTTCGAATGGTAAATTTGTAATTTATTTTTACGTACGGTAAATGTAAAAGTGATTTACGTACGGTAAATGTAAATTTTATTTACATACGGTAAATGTAAATATAAATTACTTTTAGTAAATATAAAAAGTAATTTCAAAAGGGTAATTAAGTAATTATTATTTACTGAGACAGTACGTACATTTGAATAGTATTTATACGTACAAAAATATGTAAACAATATGTACTCGTACAGAAATACGTATTGGATGTGTATTTGTACATTAATACATGAATATTAAATATGTGAATAGTATATAGTGAATAGTACTCAGTGAACAGTAAATTCGTAAAACCGATTATTACTATTTCGGCATTTAAAGGTTTACGAAACGTTTCTAAATTCTTTCTTATCTTTTCAAGGTGATCGATAAATCAAGGGAATGAATTATCTTCGGAAATTGTGGAATTACGCTCGAGTCGATAAGGTGAGTAAAATCTCACATAATTACGAATCTACCCATGCGGTGATTTCAAGATTTTTGCAAGAGTTTTAAATATTGAAAAAACGACATGTATATGATATAGTGGAATATATATATATTTGTATAAATGGTAAATAAGTATATATATATATATATATATAGTTTACTATATTATATACTGTTATGAATTCTTTATGAATATGTCATGTCGATGACGAGAATTAAGTATTGATAATGTGATTAAATTGGTACAATATGAGGAGAGATTATTGTACGTGGTTTATTCATGGTGTTTGTTAAACGTTTTGTCTTCGGACGTATTTATGAAATATGACATGTATATGATATAACGGATTAGATATATATTGTATAAATGGTAAATATGTACATATATATATATATATATATATTTTGCTATATGATATACTGTTAAGATTTTATAGTGACAATGTCATTTTGATGACGAAATTTATATATAGAACCTGTGATTTTGATTGTACAATATGAGGTGTGATTATTGTACGTGATTTTAACATGGAGATTGTTAAAATGTTGATTGTCTTCGGACTTGATTTTTGGTACAATATGATGTGAGATTATTGTACGTCTTTGGCAAGTCGGAACTTAGCCTTTGGCCGGGCGAAAGTTACGATACAGTTAAAGCTCTAGTCTGTCTGCCGGAGTACTGCATGTGAGGTAACGGGTGGTTATCGGCTCATGAGTACTCATATTGTTTTGGATGTTGGGTAGCGGGTGGTTACCCAATATCGGCGGTGTACTACGTGAGGGGTAACAGATGTGTACCAGCGTTCATTAGTACCCGTATTATAAATGTATTTGGGTAACCAGAAGGGTTGCCCTATTTCTCATGAGCACTTTCATTTCATATATTTTTGGGACAACCAGATAGGCCGTCCATTAACTCATGAGTACATTTATATTTGTTGATTTGTGATTTTTCATATATGTTGATATGCGAATTCTATTTTCATTTTACTCATACGAGCTATAAGCTTACCGGGTTTGTGTTTACAATCCCGGTGCACCAATTCAATGGTGTAGGGGATAATTCCGCAGGTGTTGACTAGTGGAGATTGAGAGACGACTCCGGAGTCTTGAAGTATTTCATTATCCTGCTTGTGGTGTGGTTTTCATTTCAGAATTGTGTGTGAGAATTTGTGAGGATTTATTGGTGAGTTTTGTGAGAGATTGTGAGGATTATTACATTTCCATTTTATGTAATGCTGAATTATAAATTTGGTTTGTAATAATTGGTTTTCTGAGTTGTATTGAGAACTCAGTGATGATCCGCTGTGCATTTAAAATGATTTCAATTCGTTGAGATTGTTTTGGTGTTTCACGACTTTAAAATTTTGAGTTTTTAAGCTCAAAATTTTAGGGTCGTTACATAGGAGACTAGGAGGGGCATTGATGCTGTGACTCAGTTAAGTGGGATATGTCTTTTTGAAAGGAATTGAGTTGTCTTTTAACTAAAATTAAGAGTGATCAACATTGTGCAAAGTAACTCCAACAGTAACATACAACAGAAAGAAAGGAAGCAAATATTCATCATCTTCTCCACGCATATAATATTAGTTAAAAGGGTTTAAACATGCATGCATGGGCATATTGAATTATGTTCTTCTTATCGTCTCACATCAGAAGAATACCGCCCGTACGTATATCTGGCGGGGCTTAATTATGGTTTTGTTTCCAAAGATTGATCTTTTGTTGAAGACGGCAACGGCAGCAGATGCGCGCTATGAGTTGGCATAACAGTATCGACATAGCACCAAGAGGGGAAAAAGAAACTAGTAATGCATGTACGTGTATCATATATCATATATGTACAAAGCGCAGATTGCACTGAGTTTCGTAGTTTTCTTGATAGAGGGCAGGGTCAGCTGGATCTTAGCCTCTTACATTGCTAGCTAGAAGCAAGAACATGCATATATAGGTAATGATGAACACACTATTCTTTTTTCTCATGGTTATATATGCACATACTACTTTGATATTCAACAGAATGGACATATTCCCGACTCAAACACATCGAATGTATATGTTTACCTGAACGTTTGTTCCCTCCATGCCATTGCCTAACTTGATTATAACAACTCACATGAAGAATATATATCTAAATTAACCCTTGCTGCTATGAACCATCCAAAAGAAAGAAAGATTCCTCTTGTTCTGCACTTGCCATTTTCAGATATACCACACAAACGCACATGGTTTAATAATTGTACGTTTATGTTCTGTAATGTGTTTAAGCTCAGTTTTTAAAGATTAATTCTTGGGATTATTAATAACTTGACCAACCAAAAGAGAGGTAGTTTTAGCTCAACCAATAAATTAGTGAGGGGCCGGGTTTGATTAGACTAAGCGCGCCTTAATCACCTTTTCCGGTAGTTGATAGAGATCGAAAACCCTCCAATATAACAACCAACATGATTAGATAGATGTGGGCCGTAAGTCTTAATTAACTACAAAGTAATCTCAGCATTAATATTGCTGATAAGTATAGGACGAATAATTCCAGAACTGCTGTTTATATCAGTCGGCAATATTCATGAATTGATATGCTTTATGCCAATTATATACAGTAATCAGGCCCGGAAGTAAAGAGACTTCCATCAACTTAGAGTACTAGAACTATGTTTTATTAAATGAACTAGACAATCAAATATATATAGAGATTGATTATGCTGCTATGATAAAGTTTCAGAATCAATTAGTTATATAGCTAGGGTACCTATTGATCCAAGCTAGGGCTCAGAATTTTTAACATGTACATGAAGCTGGCTTGTGCAAGTATATATGTGGTTCTTTGTAGACACACTACATGATAATACCACCAGCTACAAAAATGGTTTTGACAGAGAGACTCAGAATTAGGTATGATAATACAGCATAGGTACGCTGATTTATGTTTCTGGTAGGACCTCAATGCTCTTGTTTTGTGGTGCTGCACACTTCAAATCAATTTATAAATTAAATCTCATGACCATAATTGAAATTTCTCTAAATCTCCATCTAAACATACATCTATATAATAGATGGTCTACTCGATCATTTTCATTTCAAACCAGGAAACCAACACTCAACACTCTCAAAGTCACACAAAAGCACATCAAGCAGTGAACACCAGTAGTACTACATCATGCATGAATTAACTCCACCTCTTAATTAGACAAGGAAATAAAGTGGTATTACTTATTTTGGATGGTCAGGCCTCAGTTGAAGTAGGTGAAGAGCACTCGCAAACAGTCTCGACTTCTCTTCGGTGGAAGTTCCGGTGGCAGCCACAGGCGGCGCAGGTGAGTGCAGCTGTGCCCTCCTCTCCACTCGCCATGAACTCCCTGCACCCATCAACAGCATACCCTCCAACTCCGGCGGCATGATTCTTCTGGCACTCTACGTATCTCACGTGCCTGATGGTATAAGATGAAGGTTCTTCTTTCCTCACGACAACCTGGCGCTTCCTCATGATTCCAATCGGACAATATCAGATCCCAAGTCCCTGAACAGGGATTGGGTTTCATCAAAGGAAGGTAATAGCTAGATTGAAAGGGGTCGAGAGCAAGTGACAGAAATACAGAGAGGACGTTAATAGGCGAGTTTGCTATGCTTTATGGATGGTATAAAGCCCTAACCCTAGATATATATTTATAGCATATTAGCACGAAACCTTTCTCTTAATTCTTGCTTTAGTCTTAGTGCTACAGATAGGCACGTTCCTAATTATTATTATCCTTTTTTCTTTTCCTGTTGTTTTTGTTGTGTATAGACAGGAGGTGGGGTACGGTTGATGACACCAACTTTTTACTAGTGGTAAGAAAACCCTAACATTTTTGGTCGTGAATTGATGGTCCAGCAACTTCACTACAACTCACCTGCGCAAAAAAATAGAGATACAAATCGATCTGTGTCGTAACTAATTAAGATGGCTGAGGAACCTAAACGCTGAATATGACGGATCGATAAATATGGAATGACCAGCTAATTAAGGAGAAAACTAATTATGTAACTTAGATATGGTGTTTGATCTGTCATCTGTGTGTACCTAGCTAGCTGATAAAAATGTGCTGTGAGTTCTAGTTGTATTAGTAGTACATGGCCCTTAAACGTTATCGCAAATCTAAAAGGGAGGAGTGGTTTTTGTGTGGGGTGCAATGAAAGATGGCAACCGCAAATTGTCGACCTTCATCGACAGGGCCGGCCCTGAGGGGGGGGGGGGGGGGCAGCCAGTGTTACCGCACTGGGCCAAGGCCAAATTTTTTTTTTTTCTGTTTGTTTGTTTTTTTTTTCAGTATAAGGGCCAATTTTTTTTCTGTTTGTTTTTTTGTGTGGGGAAGGACCCATTTTTTTTTCTTTAGACTGTGCCTCAAATTTTTCAGGGCCGGCCCTGTTCATCGATCACCTAAAAACTCAAAAATGAAAGCTAAGCTTGGCCAAACCCTGTACGGAAATTCCACTATTTACCATCTTTGTTTGCTTGCTTAGATTGGCCGAAGACACTTATATCGTAAATGGGGGTTGCTCGTGATAACTTGCAACATATAACAGTGTCCCCTTGAATACCCGTGAGGGCAGTATTTATGCTTTCCACTTAAATGTCATGTGTACGGGACTACGGGTTCATCCAATCAACCCAAATTGTAGTAGTAGCTAGTAGTAGTGATTACGACTTGAATGCGATAATACTTGATCATACCTAATGGTGGTGGCACAATTTAATCAGAGGTCAAATTAAAGATTGATATTAAGAATTTTCTCGCGTTAAATGTTACATGGTAATTAACGAAAACTTAATGCTCTGGATCACTATCAGAAAATAATTAGTAACGATTGTTAATATGGCTATTGGATAATACGGGAGTGAAACAAAATTTGCAAGGATCGAATCACACACAGACACACATCAGAAGTGCACGAGTCTAGTCAATAGCCAAAAAACATATATATGAGATCAGTCATATTTCAATCGATATAACTCTGGTCGATCACCACTTCATCTGCTTTATATACATATATATATATATATATATATATATATATATATATATATATGTGTGTGTGTGTGTGTGTGTGTGTGCATGACTTCCAACCACAAATTTTTTAATTTATTTTTGCGCCAACTTTGAACCTGACAAAATGAATATTCATGTGCTTCTAGCTAAGAGCTATAATTTGCACATGAACAAGTATGAAAGACGGATATTGGTTCGAAAATTAGAATGAGAAATGACAAGCATGTCAACAAGTGATAAGCACATGCACGTAATTAGGTAACATTTTGTGGCATATAACACTGATCAATCTCAATGGAAGAGTATGCATTAACTTTTTGCCATTTTTATTCATTCGGTCGTGCTTAATTTCTGATCCACAATTGCACGCATGCACCTGATAATGTGATTTTCTACCAAAACCATTCATGTTATCATGTAGAGATATTGGTGTCCACAATGATCGTGATCAGGATATTAAGACGTACACCAAGGATCGGAGCAGATTGTCGCTGAATATTTGGAGTGTAACTCTCGAATTGAATAATTATGGTTATTTGAAGGTGCAAGTAATTTGATGGACTAATCTATTTTTAACCTAATATAAATGTTGCATGCATGCTATAATTGACAATATAATGTACATACAAGTTGGTGACTCATTACCAAAGGAACTAATTAATTAAGTAATTACCTTTAGAGAAAGCTAGCTGCACCGCTCTAACTGCATGTGTGTACGTTGGTTGGTAGTCCAGTTGATATTGAAATTTGGCCAATTGGTACTTCAAGAAGTGAAATTTGAGTGCAACTAAATGCACGTATACGTGTAAGCGCTTAATTAATTTCGATCAGATGATCGATTGTACGTTTTAGTGGAATGGAAGCCCAAATTTAAAGATAGATTAAGCCATTAAGGAATGATGAGGTCTTTTAATTAGTATGATTATGTTATGAGAAGATGGCCGAAAGAATGAAAGGAGCAATTTGCCTCTCAACAACCGAACCCAATTTTGTGATGGCCATTCTCGATCAGAGGCAGAGTGATCGATTGGTGCTGTGCCTTTAGAGTATTGGGATTAAAGCAGCTTTGCTGAGCTTAACCACGTACTTACCGTTCTATAATTTAAACTTGTAATGCTATTCAATGATGTGCGTATAGTTTAAGTAATGCTCACTAGTCAAGTTGATCGATCAATAATACAAAGTGAAATGGAAATGTTACACTCATCTCGAAGTTATTACAAACTAAAATGGGAAGTTTGATAACAACGTTATAATCAAGTTGATCAATTGAAAATGGAAACTTGGGTTTGATTGATGCCACTCGACCTAGATGATCTAGATCCTTTCAAGTTAAGTTAATTGACTTAGTTCACAGGTGCTATCGTAGAAAGTCCGACTTGTCAATTGCCAAAGAAAACTTACTGTCTGTGGAATGAGCAAAAGATGATGCCTCGTGATCATTTGTTTGGACCACAAATTAGTATAAACGTCTCTATTGAGTCGGAAATTGTGGGATTGTCTTTGGAAAAAACTAGTGGCGGATCAAAAGTCGTCTCTAATACTATTAGAGACAGAGCGTAGCTCCTCTAAATCTTTTTGGCGCTACCTCAAAATTTTGAGCCTCAATTTTAAAGATCAGCATGTTTTAGAACGAAAAATTGGATTAGTTTTTGAGAAAAATTAAAGAATTCTCTCTCTCTCTCTCTCTCTCTCTCTCTCTCTCTCTCTCTCTCTCTCTCTCTCTCTCTCTCATGAGAATCCCTCAAGGACCCAACTCAGATCTGACCAAAACTGCCATCCTGTTTTATCTCTACTCATTAGATTGATGGAAAGAGCAACCATCACGTCTACATCAAATTCCTAAACTTGGAATGGGGAAACCACAACGCTTTTCAATCCTACACATGCCAATAATCTCAAGTGTTTGGTTTCAATTCGAGGCAAAGGACGATCAGATGAAGGCTTCAAGGACCTAATCATATTCGCCCATTCACCATCAAGGACGACAAGGTTTGTATTCTAACCCTAGGCTTTAGCTTGTTGTGGAATATTACAATCTCACCACACAGTGGTTTCATAGGAATCTAAATAAACTTTGGGCTATGCCTATTAGGTGTTTGCATAAATGCCTGAGTAAAAACAGTTGAAATTTGCCGAATAAAAGTCATAGACTTGCTCCTATTTAGAGATATGGTTACTCATTGTAATTTTTAATTCTCTTTTGATGCATGAATGTATTTAGGTTGGAGTTGGACTCATGTTGTTGCAAAATTTGGGGTGCATGCTAATGTAGTAGCACATTATGCAACAACAAATAGAGAAAGATGGCTTTTGCATCCTTCTACTACAAGTGGATTATATATGGGGTGTTGTTACTATTGTGTTCTTCATATTCTGCAACTTTTTTATATAAATTCTGGTCGCATCCATTGTGTACTAATATGAGTGACTGCATAGTTCTCTATTAACATATGATTTTAGTTCAAGTTTTTTGTTTTTGTAGTTACTGATTGATTTCTTTGCCTTGCTTTAATTTTGGAATATAGGGTTGTCACTCTTCAAGCCAAAGTCTCCACTTTCTTATGTCAATTCAATGGAGATGTTTGATTGCAAAATATAATGAAGGCTATGAAAGGTTGTGCTTCTGTTCCGAAATCTATACTTCACTCGGTAAGAAATTCTAATAGTCGATGCTATTTTGAATTAGTATCAGTTCATGTTTCTCTATTTTTTCTATTTGGTAGTATTATGAACTTGTTTTTATCAAATCACATGTTTGAACTCATTAGCTCAATATTTGCAGATACAGGTTTAAACCAAAAGCACTCTGATTTTGTATTATAATCTAGTAATTCTCTAGTAATGCACAAAATATATGATAACTATTTTCCTTGGGGTTTCTCAAGTAGCATTGCACATATATCATTGTCTCTGATTGAGGTGGGGTAATTATATAAGTTTCACAACTGCAAATAGATAATGAGTTGTGTTTGATGAACATCTTATCTAGAAACTAATATTTGGAAATTTTCTCACAGATTCTTGGTCTAGAATCGAGTGCGTTCTTAACATACATAGTTGGAAAATAATTACTTCTAATGGTAGAAGGGGGAAGATTATCCTAACTATATGGTATTGAATATAGATAAGTTCACTGTGATTAGATCAAATGTTTGTAGGTTTCTACCGGCGGATTGTGCTTGAGTGTGTTTTTGGTTAGTTTGCCATTCTTATCTCCGGTTTTATTTCACACTAACCTTGGCACTCTTATGTTTTCCTTGTTGTTTTCTTTATAGATAATTGAGCTTACTCTGAGCTTAGCAATACATCTAGTTGTAGAAGGCGCTCATGCTTTTCTACCTTGAACCAATTTTGAAGTGGTAACATTTCACAACTTCAAGCATATCAACTTGTCTGAAGCTTACCAATTGCATCTATAATAGAATGCATTCTTTCTCAGGGTCAAAGTCATACACAACATGTGGAGCATGATTACCCTGGTTATTATGTCAGGGGTGAGCTTTATGTACTATAAGTCTATAATTAATGTCTTCTGGAAATTTCTAACAGAGTTGGAATTGTATTAGATTTTCTCAAAAACAATGAAGGTTCGGCTGGTATTCATGGTAATTGGTCATGTGGTTGAATAGTATCATACATGTTCAATTTCATGATGGAATGGACTGATAAGGTATGTCAATTTCGTCTTTACCATTCTCTTTTTCTTTCACATAAGACTGTTAATATCCATTGTCAACAGCATGCCCATTCAGTAACATTGTTATGGTTGTTAACCATTTCCAGCTTAACGATTATGTTGGTAGAAGACCTACAGTGCTAGAGACCAAGGGGCGAACTTAGATTATGACTTTTTTGGTATTGTTTCATACAGTTCCACGCTATATAATCTAACAAACTAATTATAACTTAAGTGTTTTTCTTTTAGGTTGAGAGGCCAGAGAAATTGAAAATAACGACCGCAGAAGGTAAAAATATTTTGAACATTTCGAATGCATGGACTACGTGATTGCTTATAAGGGATATGTAGGTGTTATGGAAGCTTAGTTTAAAACTTTTCTATTTGTATCCAAACTTAGTGTGTATACTTGATCAATTTGAAGTATCAATGTATATGTACATTGTATATTTAAATGTTAAGGCCAATTCTTATTGAGTTGTTGCTGCTATACATTCTTTAATTTATTGAAATGTGTTATTGTTCTAAATTTGACCCAACAGAAGAAAAATAAAATAAAATTATGGGCTCATTCAAATGGGTTCATTGGATTGTAATTGGCTGTGTTCATAACGTTTCAAATAGTCTTTTTTTTTTAAAACCAAAAGCCCAAGCTACAAACCAAAAAATCCCTCACGTCTCTCAAACAGTCAAACCTCACACTTGGTGAACATTTTATTTATTTTTGAGGTAATTTTTGCTATTTTGGAACATTAAAATGCTTTTAAGTCTATTATATATTCATTTGTTATTACAAATAATAAAAAAAATATAAAAACCGCCTAGGTGTCTGATTAATCGTCTGGGCACTTTGCGCTGACTGTCCACCTAGGGAGCGCCCGAAGTTTGTTAGAACCTTGTTTGTCACTAATATAGCTTTAGAGACATTTTGTGGTTATCTCTAGAACCCATAATTGGTGTAGTGTGTTCTTCATTTGATGTGATTAAACGATAAGTTCTATATGTGCGGACTTTGATTAATTTGAAATTACTAGCTAGTTATTAGGGGCTTAAAAAAATAGAAAATAGAAGACCTATCTAGTGACGAGGTTATCGAACTCCTTTTCTTTTTCTTTGTATTATCATGATGAAAAGTTTGATTGATATTTTTTATCGATCGGAATCTTCTTTCACTATAGAAAGGTTTACTAGCCAGAGATTCTCCACGACCATGCATGTATATATCTAGATGTATGTGATCATGACTGTATATATACTTAGAGTGCACTGTGCATATGGCAAGCAGTGCATAGAAGTCACTCAAACAGAGAGAATCGAAATGCACAGTATATATACTTAGGGTTTATATTATTACGAAAGAGTTCATGTTTTTAGCATTAGTATCTCTTGCTACTCAATTAGACTTAGAGATACACAAATTATTCGACCTTCAACTACAGCCCACAACTGTTACAGATTACCAATCCAGTCTTGCCTCGAATTCTAGCACAGGCTGATCCACTATCATTCTTGTAACCAAACCCAATTTTGATTCGTGGTCCCTCTTTGATCATTTATTTTTGGGTGTCGTTATTGACACACCTCAAATATCTAATAACACACCCCTATCAATTTTTTATTTATTTATTTTAATCTCATTTACAAATCACCTAAACTACCATTTGCATTTGTTTTCTTTTCCTTCCCTTTCCATTCTCCTGTCATCCTCAAATCCCAAACTACCTCTTTAAGTTTTATTCGCACACCATCATTAATTCATACATATGTATACATCAATAATATAGGTTGATGAAAATTAATGTAATTGTATTCTTCGATTCTTTATGTCCCTTCGAATCAGAAACATGGTAAAACTTTCTTTTTCTTTCTGAAGCCACAACGTACGCTTCCATTTCCCTATTTTGTTTCATCTTCTTCGGTCAACATACAAAGCCAATGGTAGCTGCTGCAATTGCTGGTTTATATATGGTCACGACGATGTCTAATCGAAAACGGAACCGTCTTCGAAAATTTAAATTGGAATAACGTTACGTTTCCGCGAAGCGAGAGTCGACTTTTACTCCGTCGCTCATTTCCAAAAACGTCTTTCACGAAGGTTGTAGAGCTCGTCGATACAATTTCGTAGACACATCACGAGTTCTAATCGGACGTCGTATGTGAAAGTTATTAGTGACGGAATTAGTTTCCGATTTTGGAAAAGCTATAAAAGGGAATTTTTGGAAACTAGGGTTTCCAAAAATAGAAACCCTCTCTCACCCCGCAGCCATCTCTCTCTCTCTCTCTCTCTCCCCCCGACCCTTTCTCCCTCTCAAATCGCCTCCGGCAATCTCCAAGACTCCGGCCTCCGTGGCTTTCACCGCCTGCCTCAAAGGCATCACGCGGTCCTCAGCAGCAGCCCTTGACCTCAACACGCATCCCTTCGCCGTCGTGAAGCTCGCGCGACAACCCAAGGTTCCTGCGATTCCGCCGCCGTCGAAGCTTCGTCGCCGGCGAGACCAGAGCACGGGGACTAGCTCACCATCGCCGATCCTCATCGCTGAAGGCTTCTGCAACCAAATTGGAGTCGAATAGCACCGCCGGCCTCACCTCTCATGAATTCGACCACCGTCGGTATTCTAGCTTTCCTGGTGACTTTCCGGCAATCCTAGGTCCAATCTAGGTATGGAAATGCTTTAATTCGACTGTTGCACATGTTGCGTGTGGATTTTTTTGTTGATTTTGTGAAGTTTTGGAGGAGGAGGAGGGAGTGTTTGTGCCGCCGTCTGTGGCGGTGATTGAGGGAGTGTGAGGGGGGCAGGAGACGGCCTTAGGCCGTGGAAGGGTGGATGAGGTGAAAAGGGAGAGTTTTGGGCGATGGTGGGCGAGCTACGCGTTGGTTTTGAATTGGCGTGTGAGCCTCACGCGCTGTCGGAAGTGGCGCGTGAACCCCACGCGCCGCCATGTGCGGCGTCGCGTGAACAGTAATTCCCGAACAGTTATTTTGTAAAAAGTGATTTATGTACAGTAAATATAAAAAGTAATTCTGTACAGTTAAAATGTAAAAGTAAGTTACAAACAATAATTGTAAAAGTAATTTACATACATTAATTGTAAAAGTAATTTTCTGAATGGTAAATCAGTGATTAGTATTTACTATAACAGTACATTTGTGTACAAGAATACGTAAACAATATGTACATGTACATTAATACGTGAACAATATTTACGTGAACAATAATTATGTAAAAACCATAAATTACTTAACAGTAAAACAGTAGTACTGATTCGGCATTTGAGGTTTTACGTAACGTTTCTAATTATTTTTTTATACAACTAGGTGATCGACAAAAGAAGTGAAGAATTTGCTTTCGGTATTGTGAAAATTACGCTCAGGAAAATAAGGTGAGTAAATCTCATATGGCGAGTCTACCCTTGGTGGTGATTCATAGTTACGCTTTATTTTAAAAGATCGAACTATGATATGTATATGATATAGTGGGTTGTGTATGTATATAAATGGTAAAATCGATACATATATATGAGTTGCTATATTATATACTGTCATATTTTATATTTCCAAATGAGTTTATTTATATCACTGATATTTATCTCATTTAAGCATGAGTCGCTTCGTTTTTGTATAATAACATGTGAGGATTGTATTGTACGTGGTTTTAACTTTGAGTCATGTTAAAACGTTTTTCTGTCTTCGGACGTGTTGGCAGTATCAGAACCAAACCTTGGCCGGGTGACAGTTACGATTCAGTTATAGCTCTAGTCTGTCTGCCGATGTACTACATGAGGGGTGACAGATGGGTAACCTGGGTCTCATGAGTATCCATATTTTTGTAATATTGGGTAACATATGGGTTGCCCAGTATCAGACGGCGTACTGCATGAGAGGTAACAGATGAGTATCTGGGTCTCATGAGTACCCGTATTATAAATGTAATTTGGGTAAGCAGATGGGTTACCCGATGTCTTATATTTTCATATATTATTGGACAACCAGATGGGCCGTCCTATGACTCATGAGTACATTTATAATTAAATGTTTTCAGAATTTTTCTCTTGTATTACTATGCGTGTTCTATTGTTGCTTTACTCATACGAGCTGCAAAGCTTACCGAGTTTTTGTTTATGATCCCGGTGCACCTATTCGATGGTGTAAGGGATAGTTCTGCATGTGTAGATTAGCATAATTGGAGGATTACTCTGAAGATTTCAAAGTTTCTTTATTTTATTTTGTGGTGAGGATTGAAAGAATTTTACATCTCCATTTGATAAAATACTTGAATTATAAATTGGTTTTGTAATAATCAATTCGACTGAGATGTACTATGAACTCGGTAACAATACGCTGAGACTATAAGAAGATTTTAATTTATTTGAGATTGTTTTAGAGTTTTTCATGGCTTCGATTTTGAGTTTAACACGTGAAATTTCGGGGTCGTGACATTCCAAGCCTTATCTAATCAAATTGCAACACCAACCATCACTTTCTATTAGTTTCTAAGGTGTGAATCACCATAATTAATGAACAAAAAAATGTTTTGAACTATTGATTGTGCAAAGTTTCCAGTTTTGATAATTCAAAGTTGTACCCTTGGAACTGTAGTGTTTTATATAAGCTAGGTTCTTAATTAGTCTATTATGTTGGTCTTTTGTAATAATAATAAGAAGAAGAAATTTAAAAAAAGTAAAAGGGTAATTTTGTTTGTTTGTAAATGAGATCAAAATAAAGTAATAAAAGATTAATAAGGGTGTGATATTAATAATTTGAGGCGTGTTAATAACATCACTCTTTTTTTTTTCCTGACAGACATACTTTTCTGCCCATTTTGGAGATCTGACAGTGTGCAATTTAATTTCTGCCAGAATTAATTACTTTATTTTTTCCTTAATTAACGTGATGACTGATGAGGAGCAATTTCTTAGAGCATGTGAATGTCACATTAGAATTTATGACACAGTCATGTGGTAGCATTTAAAGTGACAGCAAAGTATTTCCCTGTTGTGATATCGATCTGCCGTAGCTAACTCATCGATCTGCAGCATCTTAATTCCTAATGCTAGTCGGTCTTAATTTCCAATCACTCTTCTAGAAATGTTAGTTAATTTCTTCCCGCATGTTTTTGCAAGAAGGCAAATTACGGTGCTGCATGTTAATCTTGTCCGGAAACTAAGGCTCCCATGCATGAACTTCTCTCGCATATTAGTACTGCTGATTTGACATGTCATCTCAGACAATAAATATAGCAGCAACTTAAGCTCACTCAGGAGTCAGGAGACTTTTGCTGCGATCATTAATAATAAGATGAGTTTTTTGGTTGAGATCCATACATCTACCAGAGTTTTTCCCTATACAAGTCTCACTGTTACTCCTTATACACGCGTACTGCAGTCTCGGAAAAATGATTAGAAAATGAGTACAGTAGAACCAAATTTTGGAAGTTTTTTTTTTTTTGATTCAAAGATAACTTCACTGATGATGAAGGATTATAAAAGAGTATGATCTCAAACACAAAACCCAGTAGGAGAATAGGGAGAGAGACCAAACGAGATTTCGGACAAGAAATCTGAACCAAGACTTAACACTAGAAAACGTAACATAAAAGGATAGTCCAGCGAGAGTGAAGCATATAACCTATATATACTTGGAGAAATAGTACAAGAATCCTCATAGAAAGCATGCATCCTGGATATATAATTACAGGTTTCTCATCATGTAATAACCCTAAATTTCAAACATTTTAGTTTGATTTGGAATTCTATAAAATTTCGAATTTTATTAGAATGAACGTAATTGGTTGCGACGTTAGTAAACGAGAAAAGAAAACGTTCTCGGAACGTTTAAATTGAAAAACGTTACATTTCCGTAACGTTTATATCGACTTTTATTCCGTCGATTGGTTGCGAAAACTTCCTTCACGAAAGTTGTAGAGCTCGTCGATACGAGTGCGTGGACATGTGACACGTTCAAATCGGACGACGGATGTAAAAGTTATTAACGTCGGAAGTTAGTTTCCGATTTGGAAACCCTCAGTTTCTCTCCGCCTCCCTCTCACTTTCTCCCTCTCGCTCTCCCGAGTCTCCCTCTCTCTCTCCCTCACTGCCCACCGGCGATCTAGCCTCACCGGTTGCCGTGAGACTCACCACCCACCCCAAAGACGTCGCTCGACCGCCCTCAGTCACCCCTGGACACGACGAGCCGCGACTCGCCACCTTGAAGCTCGGGGGATCTCATCGCCGTGCTTCCACATCGACGACGTGCTCGAGGCAAGCTCGCCACCGCTCCTCCTCATCCCTGGAACCACGCGTCAAAGATTAAGCCTCGAATCGCCGCCTACCTCCACTACTGCTCGATCTCCTCCGCCGGCACCTCAAGCTTCACCATCGTCGATTCAAGGGCTCCGCCGTGCAATCAAGGTAAGGAATGATGATATTGATGTTGTGTGATGATTTTGGATGATTTTGGGATGGATGTGTGGAGATCGGAGGGGGATTGGAGAAGGTTTGAAAGAGAAGGCTTACCGCCGCAGTGGGCGGCGCGTGTTAGTGCGTGGAGTAGCCTAGGGGCGGCGTGAGGCCGAGGGAAGGGCGGAGGAAGGGAGGGGAGAGTTTTGGGGCGGCGGTGGCGTGCTACGCGCCGTCTCTGGGCTCGGCGCGTGTGCCCCACGCGCGGCCTGCCGGCGGGTGGCGCGTGCACCCCACGCGCCGCCACGTGCGGCGGTGCGACAGTGTTTCCGATAGGGGTATTTTGGTAATTTACTTAAATGTAAATGTAAATTTTATTTACTACGGTAAATGTAATTAAGTTTTACCTTCGGTAAATGTAAATATAAATTACTTTCAGTAAATGTAAAAAGTAATTTGTAAAAGGGTAATTTAGTAAATTTTATTTACTGAATTTGTATTTACATTTAAATCGTACGTATACGTACAGAAATACGTATTAATATTTATACGTACAGAAATACGTATTAATATTTATACGTACAGAAATACGTATATTATATTTATACGTACAGAAATACGTATTAATATTTATACGTACAGAAATATGTATTAATATTTATACGTACAGAAATACGTACATAATATTTATACGTACAGAAATACGTACATAATATTTATGCGTACAGAAATACGTACATAATATTTATACGTACAGAAATACGTATTAATTGCATATTTGTACAGTATCTGGAAATAGTAACAGTGAATAGTACCACTGAACAGTAACTTCGTAAAACCGAAAATTGCTGAACAGTAACCGATTATTACTGTTTCGGCATTTAAAGGTTACGAAACGATTCTAAATTCTTTTCTTATCTTTTCAAGGTGATCGCTAAATCGAGGAAAGGAAATATCATCGGGAATTGTGAATTACGCTCGAGTCGATAAGGTGAGTAAAATCTCACTGAATTTACGAATCTACCCTCGTGGTGATTCAACATTTTGCAAGTGTGTTTATCAAATGAATTATAACATGTATATAATTTAGTGGACTACATATATATAGTATAATGGTAATAGGTACATAATATATATATAGTTCATTAAATTACGTACTGTTATTAATGCATTATAAATAGTCATTTCGGTGACGGAAAATTGAGCATGAGTATGTGAGAATATTGTACGTAATTCTTCAGGTGTTTATGAAATATGACATGTATAGGATATAGTGAACTATGTATATATTGTATAAATGGTAATAAATACGAATATATATAGTTTGCTATATAATATACTGTTATGATTTTTATTGTGGTGATATCGTGAAAGTTTTAAAACGTACAATATGATGAGTGATTATTGTACATGATTTTATCACGGAGAATGTTAAAAATTGTGATTTGTCTTCGGACGTGATGTGTGGTACAATATGATGTGTGATTATTGTACGTGATTTTTAACATTGTGATTGTTAAAATGTGAATTGTCTTCGGACCTGATTTTGGTACAATATGATGTGAGATTATTGTACGTGTTTGGCAAGTCGAAACCTAGCCTTTGGCCAGGCGAAAGTTACGATACAGTTAGAGCTCTAGTCTGTCTGCCTTAGTACTGCATGCGAGGTAACGGGTGGTTATCTGCTCATGGGTACTCGGTGTATTTTGGATGTTGGGTAGCGGGTGGCTATCCAATATCAACGGTGTATTACGAGAGGGGTAACAGATGTGTACCAGCGTTCTTGGTACCCGTATTATAAATGCATTGGGTAACCAGAAGGGTTACCTAATTTCCTCATGAACGTTTTATTTCATATTTCTTTGGGTCAACCAGATGGGCTGACGAGTGACTCATGAGGGCATTTATATTTGTTGTTTTGTGATCTTTCGTATATTTTGATATGCGAATTATATTTTGATTTTACTCATACGAGCTGTAAAGCTTACCGGGTTTGTGTTTACAATCCCGGTGCACCAATTCGATGGTGTAGTGGATGACTCCGCAGGTGTAGATTAGCGGGAATTGACGGACCGCTCAGAGAACATGAAGTGATTTACCTCCAGCTTGTGTGAGGATTTTGTGTGTCTATTTTGTGAGAGATTGTGAGGATTATTACATTCCAACTTACGTAATGTAAATTATAAATTTGGGTTGTAATAATTGGTTTTCTGAGTTGTATTGATAACTCAGTGATGATCCGCTGTGCACTTAAATGATTTCGATTTGCTTGAGATTATTTTGTGTTTAACGACTTTAGAATTTTGAGTTTTTAAGCTCGAAATTTTGGGGTCGTTACACATCAAACCACCAACTATCTAAATATTAGCAAGATGGTCGAGCCAAATCAGCCAAGCATGCATGGGTGTATTGTATAAAAGTATAAATTATAAAATTTAGATGACCAAAGAGTTCTGATGACCTATTTGTTTAATTTCTCAGCCATAGCTAGCTAGCTAATCCTTGCATCGACATTCAGATTGAAATTTATCGATCATAAAGCACATACCACGTACATTTACAAATGAAACCTTCTGCATATATAAATGGATCTTTAGAATATTGCACATGAATCTGTTTCATAACAGCTAGCTAGGTTAATTTCTCACATACGCATGGCTGGAGGGACTTGCTAACAATCGAGCCAGAATCTACCTGTAAACCCTAAAAAGAACTACTTTAGGCGTGGGGTCGAACTGAATGTGAGCATAGAAAATTATTACGTAGGGTTTGGATGTTTGAAAATTGAGACATAACGTCAATGCAGAGAATTAAACTTGCTGTACTTCGCTGAAGCTTTGATATAATGTTTGATGGAAATTAAGGATATATTGGAAGATCAATTGGTGTCTTGGCAAGTCAATATACAAGAGTAACTAGCTTCACATCACATCCATCACTCCAAAGCGGTCATTAGTCTCATTACTGTGTAGGCTGTCTGCATTAACCTAAATTTGTTTCATATCTAATATGCTTGACTTATCTCTTTAATTTTAATTTGGTTAGTTATGTAGCTTGGAATTCATGCACACTAGCTAGCTAGCACGAAGATCACGAGCATTAAAGACAAATAGTTCTCGGAATCTCACAAAAATGTAGTTACATATATGTTCTTTCTGGAAGCAAATGTACTTGCAACAAATTTATGATCGAGTACTATTTGGTTTGAAGGGTAATGCCATAATGGCACGGAGGTACGCATACCAATATTGCCCCTAACGCCACTGAGCACGGCACTTATATATCCACTAGTAATCTTGGTTAGAAATGGCATAAATGTACAGACAGGCAAAAACGTACGTAGAAGGCTATAGGACTGCGCGCGTACGTTCGTATATTCAATGTACGTTCAAGAACATCGCAGCTTTAATTAAGGATGAATAAGCAGATTATAGAACCACCTTGACATGGCTAACAAATGCGAGGCAACGATATTGCATTATTGCATGTACATAGCTAGCTAATAGAACCGAGCGAATTTTACAAATTACTAAGCAAAACAGAAAATTTGATAACATTCTACAGAACGGGAGGGTCGTCAACATCTTATAATTGTTAAGAGGAATCATTATCAACAGTCTGTGAAGCTTGCAAATTTTGATTCAGTGTCCAACTTGGACACTATGTATGTGTAATTGTATTAACACATTGATTGGGAGGCTTCATGCTTCCTTGCATATTAGCATGATCGATGAACCATGATATTTCCCATGTACGTCCAGCTTCTTTCTTGTGGGGTTCTATTCATGGCTTTACAGACTGTATTACTTGCCTGGATAAGTTTAAAGTGCCCCAACATCAACTTGGTAAGCACAAGTCATGAACATCGAAACGCTTCACATGTTCTACTTCATTTTTCCTGGCCGGCCATCAGACGCTTCACATGTTCGTTTTTAAGGTCAATTTGCAAATTTTTCTCTTCCCATTCAATTTAGTTTGTGTTGTTATTGCTACATAACATGGAGAGTTGGAAAGTTTCCAGGAATGTGCTTGATCTTAAATGTAACTTAATTTAACTGGTAAAGACTGGTTTTACAAGCAAAACAATTCATATATATGTGAAAGCTTTAAAAAATTTCAAAGGGTGTAGATAGATACTTAACTCTCATGAATGCTTCTGCACCTACTTGATTTCACTTTTAGTTTATGCAGGGCTGCATGGCATGTTGACTTATTAGTGTATCATCATTCAGTTGTGTTATCTGCGTAGTTGACTTGGCTTCCATTTGCCAATCGGAACGCTGTACGTAATCTCCCTGATCATTTCGTTTTCATTCTACCCAATAAGGTGAAGCTCGATCAACTTCGTCTCGCTTGGTTCATCGATTATCAGTGTCTAACTCTAGAATAAGAAGAACCCCCTTGAATCTCATGTTTGAAGTTCTCTTAGCTTTGAAATAAGCTTGCCTCTTTTGTTTGTTTGTTTGTTTTTAAGTTTCGTCGGATATTGAACCGTTTACATCCCTCAAACCAAATATGGCTGTGTGTGGAACTGGAACTATTGCTTTGGAACCTCAGTACGTTAACAGTGAAAAGATTGTCTATACTGATTCTAACACTTCAACACGAACACAAGAAAATAATAGCACTTGCCAATAAGCAAGTGATCAGGAAATTCAATTCATCACAGCAGCATCCTGATAGATTTTACAGAATGAAATCTACAGCTCAAAATGAGAAATTGAATTACTGATCTCCGCTAAGACGTACGTAGACTTGACATAATAGCTTAAATAATTTTTTATTTTATTTTTACATTTCCGTGTTCTAGCAAAGAAGATTTCTAAGAATTTCCCTCTGCTACTTAAATCCCCGTGAAATTAATCAGTAGTTCTTCAACAGATCTACAAGACTACAACCAAAAGTGAGCGAACTAAAGAAGAAGATGCTCCAATGTGCCCAGAATGAAACAAGCAAGTAGTGATACTCTTCAGCAAAAGTCAGCATTTTCACCATCTAAAGCCATAAAATCACTATAGTGTACTTCTTTCCCTTGGATAACGGCAGCTTCATCGAAAAGCCACTTCTCCAGCAATGACAGTGGCAATTGATCTTGGCCGACATCCGGTTTGCTTTCGGCTTGGAATAGGTTGCCCTGATCAGGTGACATAGTTGGGGAGAGATCCGAATTGGAAGCTTCTATCGAGCACTCAAAACCAAACAGAGACTCAAGTGCATCAGACAATTCTGCATTTCCATGGCCAACAGTACTAGTAGTGGTAGTAGTGTTTGCTGCAGATAGTGCCGCCTCCTCATTACTTGATGTAGAATTAATAACCCCAGCAGCTGCGGTGGTCTTAGTCTTGGCAGACTTTGGAGGATTTTTCATCCAACTTTTGAGCAACCTTGAAATGTTCTCAGTGCTAGAAGCGTAAGTAACAGCACTCATAGCGGTTGAAGGTGATTGATCTGCTTGGCCTGCAGGTACAATATCCATCAAGGGTTTCAAGTCTGTACTGGTACTAGTGCTAGTACTACCCAAACTCACAGTGCCTGCAAATCCATCGGGCTTGTAGTTCTCAGCAGGAGAAAGCGCTTCACGAAGAGCTTGTCGAGCCGTGTGGATATCAGTTTGAAGCCTTCTCTCCCATTGACCTCTTGCTATTGTTGCCTGCTGAGAACAAGTACTACTGAATCCCTCATCTTTTGAGTGGCCACCAATTTGGTTGAGCTTATTCAGCTTCTTCTTCAAGTGAGTGTTCCAGTAATTCTTGATGTCATTATCAGTTCTCTGAGGTAGATATGAAGCTATTGCAGCCCATCTGCATCACCAATAAAATAATTGTAGAGCCATAAATTAGATTTAGACAAAGCAAACCTAACCTGGCCTCCCAAATTTAATATCGATATTATTGGAATAAATCACCGAAAACACACTCAATTATGCAAAAAGGGTACTTCAGTCTAATTACCTATTGCCCAGCAGAGCTTGAAGATGGATGATCATCTTCTCCTCATGGTCAGTGAAGTTCCCGCGTTTGATCCCAGGCCTCAGGTAGTTGGTCCATCTAAGCCTGCAACTCTTGCTACATCTCAGCAGACCTGAAATACAAGAATTAGTAATTAGATGAAATACATATGAGTTTGAATAACCAGATCATAGATCACCACATGCAAATATACCCAGATGTGCCTTTATATGGAATTGAAAACCAAAAGAACAGAAAGCTATGAACTTGTATCACAAACATGTTCAATCAAATACAGTAAAAGACTGAAAGAAGGGAAATCTGAGTTTACCAGTATTGGTAGGAACAGCCCTCCAGTTTCCAGGTCCATGTTCTTGTATGTAAGAGACTAAAACGATGTCTTCTTCAGGAGTCCAAGGTCCTTTCTTGACACCTTCTTTGTCACAGCAAGGAGGTCTGCCCATTTTGCCTTGTTTTCTTCTTCAATTCTTTCTCAAAAACAAAGAGAGGAGCGGTCTTCCTGGGTAGCCACAAGAGAGACTGAAGAGAGTGTTGAAAACTAAGACAATGTTTTTTTCTTTCTTTTTCTTCTTCCTTGGAAACTTTTGAGACAAGCCTCGTCTGCATAAATAGGAAAACAAAGAGGAGAGAGAAGGAGAGAGAAGGAGAGAGAGAGAGAGAGACGCTGACCTAAAAACGAAGGGATAGAGAGAGATGCGAAGGAAGGGTTGGCGAAAGAGTCAAAAGGTGACAGCAAGGGCATTTACTCCATGGGCAAGCCAAAGTCAGCACCACAGCAAAGCACAGGTTTCTTCTTCTTCTTCTTCTTCTTCCTCCTCCTCTCTGTTTTTTTTTTAATCGCAAAAACGCGTGGCATTGAATGAGCTAAGAGATCAACTGGACAAAACTTACCCCTTTGAATTTCAGTCTTTAATGTCTTCCTGCTCTCTAAACCTAATGAGGGCTCTGCATGTCATCAGTGCTTTCCAGCTGACTATAGTCTCGATCTTTTAGTAACTAGTAAAAAACCAGCAACACTACCTATATATGCCGCTGCCCACTGGTAACTTCTCCCAAAGCCGCTCACTTTAACTCTCTGTCAAAACGCGTTGACTCGAAATAATTCAGTTCAATTGTATTGCTTTTTTATATGGATTCTGTCTAGGCTTTAGAGAAATGAGCCAATGAGGGATTGAGGTCTGAAATTGTCTAACCTGCGTTTTTTTTCTTCTTATTTTTTTTATTAATTTTATTCGAATAGTGTTAGTATAACATTAGAGGAATGAAGAAACATATCATAGTGTAGGCATTATACAATGTAGCTAAGTTTCTAATCTGGTAGATCAAGGTACGTAACTGGCTTTGTTGAGCGCAAAGTACGTTCTACTAAGTGGCATGCTTTTGAGCGTATGAAGTCTTTGCGTACCTTTCTAATATGTCAAGAAAATTCGTTAAACTAGTAACAATTGCTTGCCCATTTGAAGTTGAGCGCCTGAACCATAACGTACTTTAATCTGAGCTTATATTCGACCAAAAGATGGCTAGTGTGTTAGCAAGCAAATTAAGAGGAAAACCACATCTCTTGAGAGTGCGTGGATGGTGCATATATGTCGATCACTGCTTTTTTCTCATCCTTCAACATGATTGAATTGTTTTTTTTTTCTGAAATCAGAAAATTGTAAAGTTTACAGAGCCTCTTTTTTTTTTGTGAGAAAGGTAAATCTATGTAAATAAAGTCTAAAATCAAAGGAGATCGGCGGTGAACATAATTCGTAGACTACTCTTCTTGACCGCACCAGGGACAAATCTCCATCATTGGTGACACCTCAACCAACCCAACAGGGTAAGACCACTGCTTGGCTACGTACCCGGCCTCCTGTCTAACGACAGCGCCAACTGACGCACCGCCAGACACAAACCAGTAGACCAAGTTTCAAAACCCTAGAGTTTTCACTCCGATAAACCCGGTTCTAATTAAAGGGTAAAGTTAACAAAGCCTCAATACAGCTAGTTAAATGAAGTGTCTGACGTAGAAAATAGAGTTTAATTAGGTCGGGGCAGCAAACATAATGAGCACATGATATACGGTATCATATACTAATTAGTATAGACATCTACCAAAGAATCATGTGTTATATATTGTTTTTAGCTATAATTTTAGAAAAATCTCTGGTACGGGGATGTTGGATTTGTCCCCTAGATTTCTGCTGATTCAATATATTGGTCTTTGACTTCGTCAAGGAATGATAATGTATAATCCATCGTCATGATTTCAAATGGAAGCTGCTGAACTTAACTTGTAAGTCAACGGATTCATATCCAAGTAGATAATAACCATATATACAAAAAAATATGTACAACTGTACAAGTATACAGACACACTAGCTTTTGAACATATCATGATCATTAATGTCTTCACAATTTTGAAATCGACTGAAGTTTACAAAAACAAATCATTTACGATCTATTAGAAACTAAACAAGCAATGAGATTGTAATAGAAAATGTATGTACTTCCAAATTAATTCGAAGATATACACATACCGAATATAGATGAATTGATAAACACAATATTGACGAGGGTCGTCTTATCGTGCACCATGCATGTCGTGGTGGGGCAATGCATGGATCGATGGACGATGGCTATAGTGGTAAGAAAGTCAACTACATATCATGATCATTAATGTCTTCACAATTTTGAAATCGACTGAAGTTTACAAAAACAAATCATTTACATAGATCTAGAAACTAAACAAGCAATGAGATTGTAATAGAAAATGTATGTACTTCCAAATTAATTCGAAGATATACACATACCGAATATAGATGAATTGATAAACACAATATTGACGAGGGTCGTCTTATCGTGCACCATGCATGTCGTGGTGGGGCAATGCATGGATCGATGGACGATGGCTATAGTGGTAAGAAAGTCAACTACACTCATCACCATCAATCGAAACACTTGGCGGATGCTACACGTACTGCGCTTATCATCATCTTATATTCTTATCCTTAATGGCTTGATCGAGCATTGACTGATGAATCGTCCTTAACCAGCTACGCTAGAGCCATTACGTACTCGATCACTAGTGTATCCGTAATGTTCATTCCACCTATTATTATCCTTCGACATACATATATATACTTGTTTACGTGTAATAATAATTTCAACCTTAAAAACAAAGTTTAGAAACTAAAAAAAAAAAAAAAATTCTACGCACCGATATATACTAATTGAACTGACAATCAGTATGCAATCTCAGTCACTCGTTTAATCATCAACTATTCACGTGACACTAATGTTGATACATTATTAAGGGGTGTGTAAGGACAAAGTTTTAAAATACTATAAATGAAGAGAAAATTATCATATTGGAGAGAGGAGCCACAATTTTCATAATCCACAATAATAAAATTCACAAATTCATAAGGCCAAAAAAAGCGGTGTCCAGATGACCCAACTGATCGATGAAGGTTCAAGTTGAAAATCTGAATCCGCTAGGCGACTTGCACACTATTGAAGGCTGCTTAGAACCAACTCTTTATAAAACTGTAGAGCACCAAAACTAACTTCCACTACAAAAGAGACAGTTCACGATCGAATACGTGTGGAAATTCCGACCAAACAATTGAATTAGAACTCCATGAGGGATTGTACGTTATGTATTTTCAATATACGTTCAAATAAACTGCATGCGTGATTGTTGTCACAAATTAGACAGAAAACTTCTAGCTTAATATAGAAGAATACAAGAGTCCTGAAAATTGAAAGTTAACGGGGTGGTCTAGCTAGCTGTCTTCGGTGATTCAAGAGTTTGGACCATCATTTACTCGTAACTCGTAAGACATCAAACAACGAAAATGATGGTTTACTCCGAGACTGATGCTATTACAAACCTCATTATAGCGCAAAGCGCTAATTCAAACCGGCTAATTAATACGGCCCTATTGGTTCCCATACCTTGAATTGAATATTAATTTTCTACCAAAGATGGTGTCACATTAAGTTTGTCGGCTTATGGAAAATGTACAAGCAAATTATCAGTTTCCATTGTATGCTTCTTCTGAATCAAGAATTGTCGACCACTCTCAATCTACCTTGCTTCCAATGAAGAATGTACTTGCTATTCCAAAGGCTCCAATGTACTCCGATTCCTTGCTAATCAATCATCTTATCCAATGTAAATACCGAACAAATCTGCCCTATACTAGTAGTCTTGCATAATCCCCAAGGATCACGAACATTTTAGATCTCAGAAGCTCATGCACATTGTATTGCAAACGTATATTATCAAAATTGTATAATTTGTTCATACTTCATAGTATTCTCAATGTCATCGAGTGGACCTGCCGGCTTCAAGCTTGGCGAAGATGCAGGAATGGCAGATCAATGTACCTATCTCCGTTATATGTGCATGTTTAGTAATTTGGTGTAACTAAGATCCATTATTGTGACTCGATCATTCTGCAGTGTACTGCAAATTCCCATGTGCTCTTTAATGATGCTTCTGAATATCATCAATTCCTTCGTCTTCCTATTTTTCTGATCAAACACTATGTGCTATTTCTGTGTGATTCTGCGGGTGGTAAAGTAAATTAGTATATCATGTTGTTTTCTGTAATTCTGTTTCATATATTGTATTACATCGGTACAGAGTTTCTACATGCACTGCTTGTTTTTTCTAAGCCAGCAGCCATCTGCACTTTTTACCACAATATATCTGATCATATTGTAAGACGTACAGTATCCCATTTCATTATTACATATCTACAATTTTATATAGCCGTTTATATATCTACCTAAATAGCTTATGCAAATTCAGTTGTGAAGTATTTTACAGATACAAACTGATCAACATATACTTCTTTCTTGAGGGGGTTCAACATGTACTTGTAAGTTATGACTTAAGCACTAAAAATGAAAAATTGCATGTTACCTTCTTATACGCGTGACTGGTAACTATTGTTTTATTTTTAATTCAAGCGAGACGACGACGGATCTATATGCTTGTCTATTACATATATATTGTTACATGTGTGTTTTACACGAGACGACGGCCGACATGATCTACATTTCATTTCCCTAACTCATAACCCATATATCTAGTCGTATTCAATTTTTGTATTTCGTGGACTTGGGTAGATTGTGTAAGTATAAATGTCCATACTGATCATAAGTAGAGAAGTGACTAAGGGCATTCCTCCATGTATGAGCCATAAGTTTCATTGTATGAACATAAGAAAACCAGTTGTAACCTCACACGTATGTCAGAAACAATAAATTGAAGGGTAGAGGTGGCCGGCTTAGGATTTTTGAAGTCGGGGGATGCTTTCAACTAGTAAATACATTGAACTTGATAAGCAACTACTAGATATATAGATTGAACCGAATGAACTCGATCGATCTCCAATCAACAAAACAAGCTTGTAGCTTTATTATAGGTATGGGACACTGAAATCTCATAGTTTGGAGGAGGGTTCGAGAAGGCTGATGGAAGAAGAAGAAGAAGAAGAAGAAGAAGAAGAAGAAAGAAAGAAAGAAAGAAAGAAAGAAAGAAGTGTTTTGAGTGTTAGTGTTTGACTTGTGAGACAAGTCACAACGTTGCTGGCATCAGCCCATTTCGGTAATTTTGTGAGCCCAATATGAAAGCTAGAAAAAAAAAGGGCAATGATATGGGTCTTGGTATGCGGCAAAACTACTTTGGGCTGCACGAGTTCAATCCATATTAGTCAATTTTTTCTCGTCGTGAATAATATGAAGAAGAAAAAATGTCCTAGGGTTTACTAATGGGTGCTTCTAAATGCACCTAACAAATCTCTATATAGACCCGACAATTAGTTATTTTCTAACTTTACCCTTGATTCCAATGACAAACCCAGCAACTCCAAAACAAATGCGTTACCTTATCGAATAATAGCCCACGAAAAAATCAAAAGGGATCCCATTCATTGGTGCAAATACATACACAAGAGATTAATGAACCATATGTGAGAAGTTCCATCCATTGATCACACACAGAGAGATAGGCAAAAAATGGGCATAAATTAGAGAGAAGGATCATTGCCCATAAATCATGCAAAATGAAATCGAATATCCATACTAGTGTTCTAGCTTTCTCCTTCATCAAAATCTTTGCTTTTGTGATTATGGAGATGACAATTAAGTTTATGTCGAGCAAAACTTGCGTCAGTTGAATTGTTGGGGGGTTTGGATTTGCTTGCTGGGTTTAGCAAAATAAAAGATAAAATTGGAATATTTGTACAGACAATATTGTTGTTGCCTTGTTGAGTATATTTAGAAATTTGCTGAGTACATTTAGCGACACTCTTTTATAATCTAATAAACTACCCTCCACTACATAGATACATAATTGCATGGTAGATAATTCGATCCCCGTATCAGCCAAACGATTAAGGCATGCTCCTAAAGCATATAGTTTTTTCCACGTACTATTCAAAATATCATATAGTTATTTCTTCCATATTGTAACGTACGTACTGAGCAGTTCATGTCTCCATTGGAAGCGAGATGAGGGTGATTGTTATACATCATATTCAAGATAGTACAAAGAAAGCAAGACTTGATAGAGAAAATGAGTGAATTCAAGAGGTTTGAGACTTTACGAGCAGGAAGGAGTACGTATATACTACAAAAATGTTGCACTCATATTAGGCTTACCACTCGCGACTAGGACTACGAAACTAAGCCATTGAGATAACGTGTTAATTAATATACTAATATATACACGCCGTGTGTATAGATTTAGAGTCCGATCTAGAAGGAATGAAGGATGCATGAGCATTATTGTTTTGACTAGGTTTGGGTGGCTTCTCCTTCGTATAGTTTTCTTTTCCTCTCTTCTAGAAATATTAAGCATTTGGACAGTGTCGGGTTCATCTTCTCTCTTCTGGCCTAATATTCTCCTGCGTCTCCATCTCATGTTGACAGTGGAGAATATATATAACGAATTTTCTGCCATGTGAAGGTAAGAAAACACGACCCCTTAAGAAACCTCCATATCCTTGCCTCCTTTTCTGGCTAAGTTAATCGAAGCTGTAATAGCTGTGGCATGAGTGTGACACCTTAGACATATATATGCGCCGCATAGCCCACACGTTATTGAAACTTGATAGTGTGAGTGTGGCTATACCCATTAATTTTGCAATACCGGCCGTCGTGTTTCATATTTGATAGCTTTGATACGATTCCATTTAGCTTGTAACTCAAGTCTGCTTAGAAATGTTGGTTATGTTAAGGTGCATATTCTTGAAGATTTGCAGAATATTTTGTTGGAACACTACTAGCCTACTACAAAGTTGCGTATTAGTGTTTCTTGCGTGTTTACATATATGTATGCAATTCGCCAATGCTTGGTTCACATCGTAAGTGTAAGCTTTCATCGACGAATAAGAGTCGAGTTACATGTATATATAGGCTATCTATTCCTCCTGCTTTGTGCATGATATCTAATTCACACTTGTATGTTCTAGACTTTTAGCTACTTGTTAATTAGTACGTACACCAAGGAAACCGAGGCATAGTTCATCAAATGCATTGTGTTCTCATATTCTCACTTTCTCAACTAACATGCTTAAGAGTCAAGACTTTGATCGAGCAAATATTTTCTTAACTTTTTTTTTTCTTGAAAGTATTTGGGCTAATTTTGTAAGAAGTTTCCTAGTACATGTGTAGTTCAAGGAAAGTTATTCAGGACATCAAGTAAACTAACAAATATTGTGCAATCTCAGCGGTTCATTCAATTTACATTTTTTATTGCACTAATACCGTTAAAAACTTGGAATAACTGAGAAAAAAAATAACAGAGCACGTGGCTTGCACTAATTTCAAATGTATATAAGGTGCATGCACATGATCAAAGGGTATGTAGAATTAACTCTAAAAGTCTAAACGACGATTTTCTTCATTTACTATAAGGAATTACTCAAGAGTCCAGGCAAATAATTTTGCAGGTATAAACGTCCAATACATAAGACTAGCCACGTGGCTGAAATGCAGAAATATGCGATGTATCCTTGCCTCCTTCCCAGTTCCCAGTCCAAACTAGAACCATACAGACTACATACGTATTCATGAATTTTGTAGTTTGATTTTGTAAAAATACTAATTACAAGAAATTTAGCATTCGATGTAGCTAAAGAACATGTCTTCTCAAAAAAGAAAAAGAAAAAGAAAAAGAAAAAGAACATACAGTTGATTATGAACCTTCGATTTATGCATCTAGATATGGTCAAATATGGTGGTACATGTAAGTAATCAGGTTGTTTGTTTGTTTGCTAGCTTGTTAGTTTGTCAAATGATTAGAGTAGCGAGGTTAAGGTTTAGATACATGAATACCCTTGTACTTTTGTTACTGATTCTATAACCATGACCAAATTCGATTCTACTTTGCATATAATATTTAGATCGATATGATACTTAATCTTGTGTAAACCACCTAATAGAGCCAAAGCAGAGCACGCCTTTGGCTTCTCTTATTGTACGTTTTTGGTTTGTTTTGATTGATGGTAGTCCATTACCAACACAACAAGCTATGTAGGGATAATGATCGAGCTTCGCTAGCTAGCAACACATAGAGGCAATAGCTCATTTAATTTAACTTAATTACATCAGCACGGTTTTGATCTTTCTCGAGGAAGAAGAAGTGTCCAAAGTACGTGCTTATTTTCATTTCTTTCCCATTTCCAATTCACATAGCAAAGCACGGTGAAGTTGGATTCAAGGTAATTGATATGATGAATGCTAAGGTTGTTGCAAGTTCGTAGTAGCTGGAAAAATTTATGGTGCAACGCTACATACCATACATACCTTTAATCCACAATTCATACATTCTACGGACTCCACGTGCATTTTAAGACACATTATATCTACCGTCCGTTTCAGTATGTATAGTATGCAGCGCTGCACCATAGACGAATCTCGTAGTAGCTAAAGGGTTTCAAGAAAACAGTTCTTTTTTTAATATTTTGGTCTTGGTAAAAACACAACACGATTGTCAAAATTGGAAAGGTGAATATCTCGGTCATCATCAACATCAAGTTTTGAGCTCGAGGTCAAGGGGCAAGACCGACCAGAATAGCTGAAAGGCGTAAGCTTTAAATTTCACCCAATTCTCTGTGAAAAAACTTTGGATCAGACCTTTCAACCAAAATGTGAAAATCCTGGCTCCATTGTCAAATTGTCAATCACTCACAAACACTACATAACGTTCCTCAGAATTCCACGCCTCTAAGCAAGTAAAGCAACCCATACGATTAGTGTAAATCCCCACCCAAGTCGCTCCCACGTTCTTTTCTTCCCTAGTTTCTCGGTCTTTCGCTAACAATTTCCCTCATTAGGTTGGATTTCAACCTCCCTCGATCGCATTCCAGGCAACCATTTTGGGATTCAGCTTGATTTTACGGGTGGTAAGTCCATCTCGTGGATGAAATTTTCAACGTGGGAATCACAGTGTGCATGAACTCCCTCTGTTTTTGCTTCAGACTGAAATAAAGTGATTCATGGATTTGAGTCAAGTCTGCCCTGAATTAATACCCACTCTGGTTCGGTGAACATGGGTGGTTCATCTAATTTGGTTTTCAAGAGAAAGATGTCTCCCTTTTCTGGGTCTTTCTCAGTTTTTGTCGCCTCCATTTTGCATACTCTGTTCAGGTTTTTCAGCTCAATCTTTGTCAGGTATGTAAATTCAGGGATTTTGTGTTTCTTTATTCATATATTGAAAGCGAATAACTTCTTTTATTGTTTTCGTTTGTCTTGCAGGTTTGACGAAGAACAGAGTTCTTTGGTGAATGAGTCGTATTCTTTTATTGAGCGAGCAGCTATGCCCCAACAAGTTGAGTCTGAGGTTCCAAAAAGTGATGATGATTCAGAGTACTATGATGTTGAAGATGAAAAGGAGACGCCGGAGCCAAGCTTTGTGTTCAAATTTGAGTATCAGACTAAAGCTATATTAGAAGCAATGGAGAAAGTGAATGCTTATGGTCATTCTTCTATTGTCAACAAAGAGAATGAGTTGCTGCCTGAGAAACTTAGCAGCAGAAGGTACGCTTTTCAAGCTGAGAAGCATGTTAGTTTCTTTGAGGAAGAACCAAAAGTTGCAAGCTTTGTTGTCAGAGAAGCATCTGCTGATAACTCAAACTGTGGTTCCATGGTAATTGAAAACGACTGTGTGAAGCAATTGGTTACAGAGGCATGTGTTCATGAGGAAGAAGAACAATCAAAAGTTGCAAGCTTTGTTGTTAAAGAAGAATCCGCTGATAACTCAAATTTTGCTTCAATTGTAGCTGAAGATGAGGGTGTTCAGAATTTGATTACTGAAGAATGTGTTCGTGGAAAAATTCATATTCCTCAGGATCCAGAGAAGAAACTAGTTGGGGAAGAGTTTCATTTGGATACAGAAGAAAAGTCTCCTGAACATGATTCTGTGGATGAGAAAGTGGCTTCTCACGAAGATAAGTTTCTGCACAGAAAAGAATATGTTGTAGTAGAATCTTCTTCTGATTATTCGAGTTCTCTTTGTTCAAGCCCCGAGCTTTCGATATTGGGTCGATTTAGTGGTGATGGATTTTTGTCAGAAACAGAGTTTGGGGAAAGGGTTGAATTTGGTGCTTTGGAAGATATTGATTTGCAGAGTTTGGATGTTGGGTATGAGCCTGATGGATTTGATGAAGAAGATGAAGATATAATGGAGCAACTCGAATAGCTAGAAGAGTCAACTAGGAATGAGGAACATCATAAGCTTCGTAACCCAAAAGTGGCCAAACCTGAAGGGTTTACTGCCACAGATGAAAAGCCTAATGAGGATTTACAAAATTCTGAAAAGGTCAGAAGTCAAGTTTCGGCAGCTAATGATTCTGAGGATCCAAACACATTGGAGACATTGTGGGAACATCAAGAATTGATAGAACAGTTGAAAATGGAGCTTAAGAAAGTCAGAGGTTCTGGTCTGCCTACTATCTTTGAAGAATCCGAGTCTCCGAGTATGGATGATTTGAAACCATGGAAGATTGATGAAAAATACCATCATGGAGATCGAATGAGTGTTCTTCACAAGTTCTACAAGAGTTACAGAGAACGAATGCGAAAATTCGACATTTTGAGTTACCAGAAGTTATATGCAATAGGTCAGTCATCACTTCTCATCAAACTTCTTAATTTCCTTGATGTATTATTTCTCTTAGGTCCCAAAATGATAGTCCTTGTGTTTTTCACCGCAGTTTTTTCATTTCTAGTTTGTTGGAAAAAAAAAACCCAGAATAGTTCAAGAGATATATAGTATATATGATATATCTAGCTGTTCTAATGCATTGAGCTTATTAACCCAACCTACCTTAGGTTAATTTATTAAGTTATGACCCACCAAATCTGGTTGGTTGATCACAGAATAAGCATGAGCCTGGTTAGGATCCAAGCATCAAGTGTGATTATTACATTTAAAGTGCCTATACATGAACTAATTAGGATATTACCTTTCATAGTTCTCAATTGTCAGCACTTCATGAAATTAGGCTCCTTTGCATGTGTCACTGTATATATATTGTGTAAAGCACCACTCACATTCTAGTGGGATATGCACACAGTACCTAAAGCCTCACCATTGCCTTAATTTATGATAAGACTCTAAAAAGTTAAAGATTCATATCCATTACTTGTAGTATATAAAACTATTTAAGCATGCTGATCTTAGCTTCACCAAATCATGAAATTGCTTTAGTGCTCCACCAGTTTGATGAGATTAGCATGACATTGGTTTCTTTTACAAAGACAAGTTTCAGAAATTCATGTGCATGAGAAGTTACTGTCTACTCAGTGAAAGTTACTATCAGCTTATCACAATCATCACATAGTTCCTCTGCATTTGTGGTCTTATTTTATCTTTTTAATCATGGATAGGATTTTTGCAGTCCAAGGACACACTAGAAACCTTTTCGAGCTGCAAGTCCTCAACTCCAGCAATCAAATCATTTCTTTTGCAGAACTTTGGGCTATGCAGACCGAAGAAAAATTCTGATTCTGACCCACTGGTTAAGTTCGTTAGAGAATTGCATAGTGAATTGGAAGTAGTATATGTTGGACAGTTGTGCCTTTCTTGGGAATTCCTTCAATGGCAATATGAGAAGGTATTGGAGCTTTGGGAATTTGATGAATATGGTTTACGTTCGTATAATGAAGTTGCAGAGGAATTTCAACAGTTTCAAGTGCTCATGCAAAGATTTGTTGAGAACGAACGGTTTCAAGGGCCAAGGGTTGAAAATTATGTAAGAAATAGATGTGTTATGCGAAATCTTATGCAAATTCCAGTGATCAGAGGTACGTGAGAAATCTGAATTCAATGTTATGTGTTTCTTTAGTGATATTACAGATGAACTTGGACTGATAAACACAAAATCTGTGTTTCAATGCAGAAGACAGTTTGAAGGAAAAAAAGAAAGCCAAGAGAGAAGGTAAAGACATTGATGATGCAATTGGATGTGATATTCTAGTAGAGATTTTGCAGGAATCCATAAGGACTTTGTGGCGATTCATAAGAGCTGATAAATCTGCCAATACAACGGATGCTTGTCGAAAAAGATCAAAGTTGGAACTTGAAGATTCCTTGGATCCAAAGCTATTACAGGAAGTTCAAGCAGATCTTCAAAAGGTTAGTAGTGATTAGTGATACTACCATGGCTCTGATGTGTTACTGTTGTCATTGTACTATTTCCATCAATATCAACTGTATTAAGCATGAGAATAACTTGCATTTATTGTGAAATGCAGAAAGAGAGGAAGCTTAAAGAGCTGTTGAAGAGTGAGAACTGCATACTGAAGAGATTTAAAAAGCACCAGGAGGAAGAAGAGAGCGCAGAACACCTTTACTTTTTTTGTCAAGTTGACATCAGATTAGTGTCCAGGGTTCTAAACATGTCGAGCATAACAACTGATCAACTAGTCTGGTGTCACAATAAGCTAAGCAGGATACAGGTTGTGAACCGAAGAATTCGTGTAGATCCTTCTTTCTTACTATTTCCAAGTTAGTGAAATTAGTCTTTTTTGTCTCGGCAGAAAGTCACTTTAGCATTTCCAAAGCACATAATCATCTTATTGAGTCCTCAAACATCATCATGGTTCACAGAAAAGAAGACTATAGGATCAGATAATCATAGACATATCCTTCCAAAGGAAAATAACTTAAGAAACTGGAAATAGTGTACTCTGAAGACTAGAGGATGTCCATTAGTTGGATCATGCATTATTCCAAGACCGTTGCAGACTTGCAGCAGCAGCAGTCCTTGAGTAACAAGGAATAGGGTATGTATCGACTGAGTAGCCCAATGAGAGAGAGAGGCGCCCGCCTAGCCTAATGTCCGGTTAGAATCTCAACTAAACAGTTTAGGCGATCGCCTAGAACTCAATTAAACCGCCTAGGTGCCTACCTAGAATCCGCTCAGCCAGTCTAGACTCAAATAAATGTTTTGCTTTCATTTTGTTATACAATTATTAAGAGGGTAGTTAAGTTGTAGGCTTTCTAGACATAAGCCTCAATAGATCAGGACATTGGGCTTGGGCTTTCATGCATATAAATCCATCCGCCTAAACCTCTGTTCATACATCTTAAACCCTGCTTTTTCCTGCACCTTTTGTTCACATCTACACAGATACACAAGAACCTAAACAAAGATCGCTACTTTTCCTGTAACAATCCATCAATGCCGTCCATGGTAGCGACCCAATTCACACTTGCTCAAACCCCTTCTCCTCCACGTCTCACATTCAAACCCTCCAATCTTCCCAACCCATCATTCCTCAAAACCTCTCCTCCTCCCCAAACTCTAGGCTTCTCCTTGAAGCTCGGAGCTCCTAGGGTTCTGCCGGTTTCTCCTCGATTGAGTATCGGTGGAGACAAGGCTCCGTAATATCCGACGGAATTCGCGGAAATTTGGTGGGAGAAATGCGAATGCAAGGACCCAAAATAGCGACATGAAAAAAAGAGATGGAAGCTGATCAAGGATCGCATAATCTCTAAAGGCGGCGTAGTTGCCGCCAAAGATCTCGCCCCATTTCTTGATTCTCTAGAAGATTCCGGACAACATGAAGAAGCATACATGTTTCCTGTTCTTATTCGTTTTCTTGATAGGTTGCTTAAGGATTGGCATACTGATGTTCAAGAACAAGAGCAACGATCGAGAGAGGTTCACTTCCGGAGGCTCTCAACAATCATCTCTCTAGTGACAAAGGTCCTCAGCTGGATTCGTAGGTGCCTTGATAGCTTCATCGACTTTATTTGCAGCTGTAACGGAGGGTCACCGTGGTTTGAAATTCTATTGCTGCTCTGTATCGTCGGTGTGCTTGTATATATTTTCCCTATTTTGTTCTTCCCTGTCCTTATTTGGAGATGTTTTTAAGGAGAGACCAGATCCACCCCCTTCGCCACCGCCCTTCAATCCCACCGTAGTGAAAAAAATGTTTCCATTCATCAACCCTGGTATAGTGAAAAACTTTCTGCCGATCGATCCCAATGTAGCGGACAATTTGTTGCAGTTCAGTAGCGTCAGAGTAGCGATGCTAGCGACCTAACCAAAGCTTTTTATTCCAGTGATGCTCATGGTAGCTGCAGTAAGCTCAGCGCCGGAATTAGGAAGGGAGAATGAGTAGGGCTGGTTTAAGGCATAAATTTTTTTTGATAAAAAATTAAATATCTAAATTTTTTGTGAAGAATATGTTGTAACTAAAGAAAAATAGTGAGAAAATTGAGGAGATAATATAAATAAATATAGATTTATTAATAGAAAATAGTAAACAAAACTGTAGAGTAAAATAATAGAGAAAAAAAGTGACAAAGGAAAGAATTGGGAAGGAGGAGAAAAAAGAAGGGATGAAAAAAGAGGAGATAATAGAAATAAATATAGATTTACTAATAAAAAATAGTAGACATAAATGTAAAGTAAAAAAATAGAGAAAAAAATGAAAATGAAAGAATTGGGAAGGAGAAGAAAAAATTAGGGATGAAAAAAGAGAAAAACAAAAAAAAATATTGAAAAATGAAAGAATCGGGAAGGACGAGAAAAAATTAGAGATGAAAAAAGAGAAAAACAAAAAGAGGAATGTGGGAATCGAACCCACAACCAACTCTATCAAAAAATAATTAAACTTACCATTTAGCCAACTCCACCAACTCAAACTTTAGTAAGACTAGTACATATACTTGGTAATATTTCAGCACAATTTTCGATTGAACTATAACCCTACCAATCCGCCAAGTGGTTCTGCCCATGAGTAAGCTCGATCGGGTATCAACGTCTAAGGGCAGAGTAAAGATGAGCACGTACAAAAAGAAATGTAGAAAGCCTCTGCGGTTCCTAATGGAAATATGTAGAAGAGATCGATCAACTTTGGCAGTTGTTAGTTGTTACTACTTTGTTGGTTTTGGTTATTACATGTTTGCTAATTAAATTTGATTTACCAAACTTCCTTCCAACACAACTGTACTAGCCCTTCTACTGCTGACTTTAACAATTTGCCCACTTCTCAAACTATGTTTGATTGCAAATGGTACTTGTGGTATCGTATATTTAGTGAATCTGTAATGATTCCTATTTTTTTTTCTTCATTGAGTAGAAGGTTATATTTTTCAATTAAGCCATGCCAGAACGGCAGAACCAGCTTGCATAGGAATGTCTGCTCCGCCTATAATTTATGGAGCAAGTAGAAACCTCGCTTCCTCTCATTGTAACAGTGGAGCTAGCTAGGTTATTCCAGCACAAAATTGAACATGGGTAATAGGTGAGATCTCTTTTCGTTGGTGCACGGTGTGCACTCAATTGGTGCTTCAAAATACTCGTTAATCCGCTTAAGCGTAAAGACACATCACATCGATCATCGATCATAATAAGAATGTGAAAAAAAGTTTAGCAAAATGAATATGTCCATACCATTCACTGGTTGAAGAAACAACTCTCTTTGTTCATTATTGAGAGCCAAAGCAGGCTCACTTGGATAACTCGAGGTTGCTAGCTCGTCCCCTTTTCAATAGTATCTCTTTTCAATCAAAATAATAACGAAATAACGCAAATAACCTTTATATTTGTAAATATGTACAGTAAAACCAAATTTAACTTGCAAGGACTAATCTACCCCAAGATTGTGTATAGAGTGCATATAACATACACCGTGTATGGATCTCAACCCTAAAACCCTACACCAATATATAAAAGAAAGTTTTGGAACAATTCAATCTATGGCGTCCGCGGTCACCACGACCTGCTTGAGTCTTCCGCCAACACCTCGTGTTGAGATGGGCTCAAATTAATGCCATGTTGATTACAACACCAATAATGTTTGAATGGAAGAGATTAGCTGCAATATACACAAGATAAATGCATGTGAAATAACTCATTTAGTGTGATGTAGAGCTAGAAATAGCTAGGGTGGTGCAGCTATATTTGAATTACGTATGAGAACAAGTCTACAATCATGCAATGTTATTGTAGGAATGCATGGAGAATGAGTAGAGAGCATGCATGCATGAAACAATAGTTGAGAACTATTGGGAATAGTTTGATACTATTTTAGTGTAGAACATTGAACGGGGAAAGAAGGTTAATTAAGACTTTGGTTTTGCTCTATGAATGTGTTCTCTATGTTAGCTTGACAAGAGTTGGCTATAAATAGCCATGAAGGTTGTCATTGAAGAGTGGTAGATGAGCATCCGAGTTTTGTGTACTCTGTTGTTTAGGGAGAATTTCAGTGTATTGGGAAAAAAATTGAGAGTGTGCGTTAAGAGGAGTGTACAAGGGTTCAAGGGCTTTGAGTTTGGGTATAAATTTTGAGTGAAACACCTTATATTTTTTTCACACTATTCTTGATAGTAAAGAAAAATCGGATCACGCCTCGTGGATGTACCTCAAGTAGTGAGGAAACCACACTAAATTTTTTGTTGTTGAGTGCGTTTGTTTTTCCCTATTATAGTTGCTTCTCAATATCGTATCTTGTTGACTAATCCGTTGCGTGAAATCCAACACTTTGATCTCGTTTTACTTTCAAAAGCTCATCACCTAATCTTCCTAGGGCTGCTCCTCCCAAAATATTTTTTTCTGTCCAAACACGGCCTAGAAGCTTTTCTCCTAGGGTTTTAGTTCCGGTTGCGAGAAGCCTTGGCGGCGGCGTTTTGAAGAAGAATGAATGTAGCTCAGATTTGACAAAGCGTGGAGGAAAATCGTTGTTGTACAAGTATTGGAGGCAACAAGCAATGCAAGGCGAGAAGGAAAATGAGGGTCAAATTTTTCACGAGGAGTTGTACAAGGTCATGAAATCCACGTCTCCATACTGTCATTTATATCTGTGGATGGTGATCCAAATAAAGGAATTTTAGAAGAAAGATGCGAGTCAATTTTGCACTATATACTCTATAATTTTGGTGATCATCATTCTCCTGAAGAGTATTTGACCCTTATCTTGCAAAGCTTATCATGAAATACTCTGACATTCGAGAAAGGCAGCAACGTGTTCGAAAGCTTGAATTTCAGGAATTCTGTTTAAGAGGAAAGCTCCTTAGCTTGGTTAGGCCGTGCTGGTGTTGCCTTAAATGGGTAGCTGCTTTCTTGGCCGGGGGGCTTTTCTACCTTCTGCTCTTTTTTGCCTTCGTGACTTATCGCTGTGCTGCAACACCAAAGCCCTCGGCGCCCGAACTTTATTTTAATTATCTGGATGTTCAAACAGATCTACAAAATCTGCACGAGATTACAAGGACCTGACGATCTCTCATTAATCAGTGTAATTTGCTTTTCTACAAGTATAATTTCTTAGACGGTAGCATGCATGGTTTTGGCTTATAATCTCCATGTTTTTTTAGACTCATATATTCAAGTGCTCTTTACCAGATTTACGTATCTCTGCAATCATCGATTCTAACTCTCATCACCGGATGATCTTTGTAGGGAGATCCCATGTTAGTGAGAATTTATGTAGTGTATGGAGCAGGGCATGGTATTTTAATAGGATGAAATCTAAACTCGTCATCAGTATGGTAGCAAAACTCACTTCGACTAAAATATTGTTCCTCCATGATTTCGAATGGGAGACATTGAAACATTGTGTAATAACCCTAAATTTCAAACAACATTTGAGTGGATTTGAATTCTTTAAAAATTGTGAAATTTAATTAGAATGGATGTGATTGATTACGACGATAGGAAACGAGTAACGGATACGTTATCGGAACGTTTAATTCGAAAAACGTTACGTTTCCGAACGTTTATATCGACTTTTAATCCGTTGCTCGGTTTCGAAAACTTTCTTCACGGAAGTTGTAGAGCTCGTTGATACGAGTTCGTGGATATGTGACGCGTTCGAAACGGACATCGTACGTAAAAGTTATTCACGTCGGAAGTTAGTTTCCGATTTAGAAACTAGTATAAAAAGGAAATTTTTGTAACTAGGGTTTCCATAACAGGAAACCCTTTCTTTTCCGCCGCATTCTCTCTCTCTCTCTCTCTCTCTCTCTCTCTCTCTTCCTCTCTCCTTCTCCTCGATCCCTCTCCCTCTCACTCTCGGCCTCACCTCCGATCTCCCTTCACAGGGAGACGTGATCGTCACCGCCTAGCCGGGAAGCACCGCGCCGCTCCCCTCTCCAACCCCTGAGCTTGCGGCGCTCAACCTCACCGCCGAGAGCATCACTCATTCCCCGAGCTCCATCGTCGACACCGTCCTCCTCTTGCCTCCGGAGCCTCCACGATAAGAGTTGAACCCCGATTCGCCACACGGCCTCACCTCCACTCGCATCGACTGCGCCGGCCTCCCTAACGTCACCACCGACGAATCGAAATCTCCACGTTTGAGCTAGGTATGATCGTTGATTTGATGTTGTGTGTGCTTGTATGGTGATTTGGGGGTGATTGGGAGAATTTGGATTCGAATTGGGGAAGAATCGGCAGTGAAGGAGGGTGGGAGATACCGCCGCCTCTAGGCGGCGCGTGAGGGTGCTAGGGGTAGATTAGGGGTCGTCGGAGGCTGTAGGAAGGAAGAGGGGGAGGAGGGGGAGAGTTTGGGCACGGTGGTGACATCACACGCGCCGGTTTTGGGCTCGGCGCGTGGGCCCCACGCGCTGCCGGCCGGAGGTGGTGCGTGTAACCCACGCGCCGCCACGTGCGGCGGTGTGAAAATGTTTTCCGATAGGGGTATTTTGGTAATTTACTTAAATGTAAATGTAATTTTTATTTACTACGGTAAATGTAATTAAATTTTACCTTCGGTAAATGTAATTATAAATTACTTTCAGTAAAAAGTAATTTTGTAAAAAGGGTAATTTAGTAAATTTTATTTACTGAATTTGTATTTACATTTAAATAGTACGTATATGTACAAAAATACGTATTAATATTTATACGTACAGAAATACGTATTAATATTTATACGTACAGAAATACGTATTAATATTTATACGTACAGAAATACGTATATAATATTTATACGTACAGAAATACGTATTAATATTTATACGTACATAAATACGTATTAATATTTATACGTACAGAAATACGTATATAATATTTATACGTACAGAAATACGTATATAATATTTATACGTGCAGAAATACGTATTAATATTTATACGTACAGAAAATACGTATATAATATTTATACGTACAGAAATACGTGCTTAATATTTATACGTACAGAAATACGTATTAATTGAGTATTGTACAGTAACCGTGAATAGTGAACAGTGAACAGTAACTTCGTATAAACCAAAATTGCTGAACAGTAACTGTTTATTACTGTTTTGGCATTTAAAGGTTTACGAAACGATTCTAAATTCCTTTCTTATTCTTTTAAGGTGATCGTTAAATCGAGGAAAGGAATTAGCATCGGGAATTGTGGAATTACGCTCAAGTCAATAAGGTGAGTAAAATCTCACTGAATTACGAATCTACCCTCGTGGTGATTCAACATTTTTGCAAGTGTGTTTATCAAATGAATTACAACATGTATATAATTTAGTGGACTACATATATACAGTATAATGGTAATAAGTACATATTATATATATAGTTCATTAAATTACGTACTGTTTTTAATTCATTAAAAATAGTCATTTTGATGACGGAAGTGAGAAATGAGCATGTGTAGTGAAATATGACATGTATAAGATATAGTGGATTATATATATATATTGTATAAATGGTAAATAAGTACGAATATATATAGTTTGCTATATAATATACTGTTATGATTTTATTGTGATTATATTGAGCATGTGATTTGAATTGTACAATATGATGTGAGATTATTGTACGTGATTTTTAACATTGAGATTGTTAAAATGTGAATTGTCTTTGGACCTGATTTTTGGTACAATATGATGTGAGATTATTGTACGTGTTTGGCAAGTCGAAACCTAGCCTTTGGCCGGGCGAAAGTTACGATACAGTTAGAGCTCTAGTCTGTCTGCCTTAGTACTGCATGCGAGGTAACGGGTGGTTATCTGCTCATGGGTACTCGGTGTATTTTGGATGTTGGGTAGCGGGTGGCTATCCAATATCAACGGTGTATTACGAGAGGGGTAACAGATGTGTACCAGCGTTCTTGGTACCCGTATTATAAATGCTTTGGGTAACCAGAAGGGTTACTTAATTTCCTCATGAGCATTTTATTTCATATTTCTTTGAGTCGACCAGATGGGCTGACTATTGACTCATGAGGGCATTTATATTTGTTGTTTTGTGATCTTTCGTATATATTGATATGCGAACTGTATTGTGATTTTACTCATACGAGCTATAAGCTTACCGGGTTTGTGTTTACAATCCCGGTGCACCAATTCAATGGTGTAGGGGATAATTCCGCAGGTACTGATTAGCGGAGGTTGAGTGACGACTACAGAGGCTCGAAGTCGTTCGGATCCTACTTGTGGTGAGATTTTAGCATGGATTCGTGTGTGAGGATTTGTGTATTTTCATTTGTGAGATTTGTGAGTGATTTGTGAGGATTATTACATTTCCATTTTGTGTATGGATTATAATTTGGGTTGTAATAATTGGTTGTCTGAGTTGTATTGAGAACTCAGAATTGATCCGCTGTTACACTTTAATGATTTCGATTTATTTGAGATTATTTGTGTTTAACGACTTTAGAATTTTGAGTTTTTAGGCTCGAAATTTTGGGGTCGTTACACATTGAACCCAGATCCAAATAACCCTCCAAATTTCTTTGGACACCCTACTCAGTTTGGGTATTCACCAATTACTTTAGACACCCGAGTCCTTAAGGACTAACCCACTATCACCGGTTCGAATTTAGCTTCTCTGCATATATTTACTTGCATTAGGATTATTTTATAACGATTGAGTAACGTTGATGCAAGCAACTTATATCCATTGTCATACTTATTCAATTCAATGATTTTAAAGATCCAAGCAAATCTGAACAAGAAAAAAAATCAAAGCAGAGAAGCCGAATTTCACAAGCTCACAGTTTTGTCACCGGTCGGCCGTCTAGCCCGTCTTGAATCTTGACACAATCGATTAATAATTTTCCGATAGTATTCATATAACCTTTTTACATCGACAATCACATAGCTCATACCATCATTTCTAACACAAATGAGTGTGTCAATTTCACCCAATATACTTTTCAATAAAAGGGCTCCAACAGCCCCAACCCCCCACCTCAATAAACCCTAAACCAATTCAATGACTAATTAATCAGAGCAGGTAAGTTCAACTCACTAATTTATACGTGCATTACATGCTTGCCCAGTTGCCCACCACTCTGGTTTTTCTTTTCTACTTAGGCTGGGGGCGTAGGGGGATCACCTTCTTTGGGTTAATAAATGGAAATTTGTATCTTCATCGAATCATCTACTCTTATTTCCAGCACAAGTCCATAATAGTCAAATTAGTCCATCCATGATAACAGACTTTTTATCCGAGACTTCGGAAATATCCCAGATTCTCTTTCTCTCGGATTTACCAAGGCTTCTCCCATCTCCACACCTCAAACTCTCTCTGCAATACCAGAAAAACCCCAAAACATGAACAAGATGACAGAATCCGGGTCCTCATTTCTTTTCTGGTTCTCCTTCCTCTGTTTGCTTCATTATCTTCCTGTCAACTCTGCCAAATCCCTACCTCCTAGATTCCCATCTTCATTGATAACCCCAGAAGAGAAGGTATCACTTTCTGCTCGTCATAACCAACTTTACAGAACCAAATACTTCACCCAAATCCTCGATCATTTCAATTACTATCCCAAAAGCTACGAGTCTTTCCAGCAGAGGTATTTGATAAATGATACGTTCTGGGGAGGCGCCAAGAGCAATGCTCCGATCTTTGTCTACACTGGGAATGAAGGAAACATAGAATGGTTTGCGCAGAACACTGGTTTTCTATACGAGACAGCTCCTCATTTCAAAGCCCTCATCATTTTCATTGAGGTTAGTTGACTCTGTTCGATTCCTGAATTGTTAGCTAGTTTTATATTATCAACACTGTTTGAGTGTTTTCCTTGATTATATCTTCAGATATACACTCATATATGATATATGTTACGTTCTTAGATCAGATTGCAAATTAGTATCAACTAACAAGAACAAATTAATCACCCATCTGATAAAGTAATATAATTCATATGTAACACTGAACCACTGATCATATTGCAGCATAGGTTTTATGGGAAGTCTATACCTTTTGGGGGCAAGAAAGATGTGGCTTACAGCAATTCAACTACACTTGGATATCTAAGCTCCACACAGGCCTTGGCGGATTATGCTTCCTTAATTATTGACTTGAAGAAAAACTTGACAGCAACGGACTCACCTGTAGTGGTCTTTGGAGGTTCCTATGGAGGAAGTATGACATATGTTTTGATTTGTAATTATCAATAGTAGTCTTGATCTTTTATGTATATATATGTAATTGAGCATACACGTTGTTTTTGGGAATTACAAATTTTGATATGTTATGCAGTGCTAGCAGCATGGTTTAGGTTGAAGTATCCCCATGTTACGATCGGAGCTTTGGCATCATCTTCTCCAATCCTAAATTTTGAGAACATTACATCTCCATATAGCTTCAACAATATAGTCACTGGAGACTTTAGGGTACTCTCTCTCTCTCCAAAAGACATTTAAATCATGACATACACTCATACTTGAGGGTCCAATAATGTGATAATGCATGCATGTGTCACACACATGCAAATACTATTCATGAATTATGGTTATTAAGTGCTTATGGATCAAAAGTAGATAATTAATTACGTTTTAATTGTTGAACATAATGACTGAATTAGAGCGAGAGTGAGAGTTGTTACAAAGTGATCAAAGGATCGTGGCAACAGATCGAAGACACCGGAAACCAACCTGGAGGGCTTGAGTTACTCCGAAAATCGTTCAAAATATGCAAGTACGTTCGATCAAAATAATAATAATAATAATTTCCAAACTATATATAACTTTCAATTTGAATTATTATTACAGGAATGATTTTAGATCAGGTGATCTTGAAGGTTGGCTTGGAACCGCGTATATTTACACAGCAATGACAGATTATCCTACTCCCTCAAATTTCTTAAGTCCCATGCCAGCATATCCAGTGAAACAGGTTAATTAGAGAAAACGTATAGACAATAAAATTATCTCTCTTCTTTTAAAGACATATAAACATATAATGGTATTTATTTCAGTATATATGATAAAAGAAAATGTAATTTTATTGGCGGGCAATAGATGATCCAACGACAGGAAATGATACATTTGCGAAGTTATATGGTGCAGTTACTGTTTACTATAATTACACTGGGACTGCTAAGTGTTTTGATCCTACTGATAACTCAGATCCTCACGACCTTGGAGGATGGCAATGGCAGGTAGGAACTTCTTCATTTTTTTTTCCTTCGTATTTTGGATTTTATTTTACTAAATCAAGCGAAGTATTTTCAGCTCATATGAGCTTAATTTACAATGATTGTTGATTTAGGGTAGTGTTTCCCTAGTCATTTTGATTACTTAATTCATAATCAGCTGCAACCCTACTGAAATTCAATGATGGAATTCTTCAACCACTATATTGTATCAAGAAATTGAATGATAAGTGACAATAGGTCAATAGTTGCAATGGCCTATATATATATATATATACTTTACGTGCTTGATCATCATTTGGACTTAATAAGTATTGGCACTAACTCATGCAGGCGTGTACGGAAATGATAATGCCAACAAGTGGTAACAATGAAGAGAGCATATTCCCACCTTCTGAGTGGCAATACAAATATCGAGTCTCTTCTTGCGAAAGGGCTTTTGGCATAGAACCCAGGCCTAATTGGATCACCACCGAGTTCGGCGGCCATGTGAGTAAACTTTCTCATCAAACTTTTATCATTCCCCCAACTTCGTCACTAATATTTCTACGGAAATTTTAGTGAACTCGCTTGGGTTTCAATTCCAAATCAAATGTTGGATGTACTGTATGAGCAGGATATCAAGAGGGTATTCAGAAAATACGGGAGCAACATCATCTTCTTTAATGGCTTAAGAGACCCTTGGAGTGGTGGAGGGTACGTAATTAACTAATTAATGATCAATATATTTGTTTCGTAGTTAATTAGTTTGAATCACCTAAAGCCCTAAACGTACTCTATTTCTTAACCATATATATGGCCATATTATTGATTTCTATTGGCGTTTATCTTTTCAGGGTGCTGAACAATATTTCCAAGAGCATAGTAGCAATTGTTGCAAAAGAAGGTTCATAGCTGGTTTTCCAAATCAAAATGTATATATGAAAGCAATTTGAGGAGAATGCAATACATATGTACTAACACATTTTGTGATGCTGGTTTGTAATGAACAGGTGCTCACCATGTTGACCTGAGGTTCAAAACAAGTGAAGATCCAGAATGGCTTAAAGATGTGAGGAAGAAAGAGATCAGGATCATCGCAAATTGGATGTCAGAATACTATCACGACCTTGCTGATGACCAACCATCGTAATCATTACTTTCCTTTGGTTCAGCACTGCCTTCCTGACTTAATTATCTTTAATATTTAACCAATTTTTTAACAATTGGCTTACATGTTAATCGAAATTCAAACAAGAATTGCTTAAGATCAATGACATGTTTATAGGATGAGTGCGGCTATTGACACCTCACCGTCTATTTTAATCACCTCATATCATATTATTTTAGTAAAATATTGTAATATCATAATGTAAAATTACTGAAATAGACAATAAATTGTGTAAATTTACAATATTTTTTGTTTATTTCATAAAATAGTGAAATACACATTACACATTTATTAATATATATATATATATATAATAGTTAAAATTGAAACTAATAAAAATATTGAAATTCTTATACTTGGGCAACAATTTAACAATAAAGAGCGTGTTTTTGTTGTTGTTGGGATTTTGACTTCAATGTGATCGAATTTGTTTTCCTACCTGATATTTTTAACTTAACTAAATTATACTATTGATATACGTATAAAGTATAAAACTACATTACGTGACCCCATTTTATATTTACAAATTCTAATTACATGTAGTAGTAATTACAAGCTTTTTTCTTAATAGAAATTGTCAAAATAAATTTGAAATAAAATCTGAACAAGATATGTTTATAATTGAAAAAAATGGTGTAATGTAAGAAGAGAATGTAGAGTGAACAAAACAAGCTTAAAATTGAAAAAATTATGTTGGATGAACAAAATATTATTGAAAAATAGACAATTTAGATATTATAATTGGGTGAACAAAGTAATTTAAAAATATAAAAAAATATACGTGTGATGAAAAAAAATATAGATGAACAAATAAATTGTGGAGTGGTAATAGCCGCACATCATACAAATTAAATATAGAATGGGCATATGGATATAGATTATAGAGCCAAAATTACTTGTATGCATAATCATTCAATAGATTATAGATTGTTGATCGAATTGATCCATGTACACCGGTACCGTACGTGTTCAGAGAGTTGTAGATAACTCATAGATTTACTCATTTTACATTGTTGCAAGTATTAATTCTAAGTATGTCTTCGACATTTTTGGGAACCAAACATTCAAGCTCGTAACTAGCTTAACCCATTTTAAAGAAATAATGTTAGGAGCATCTCCAACCACTCATCTTTAAATTATCTATTATAGATGATGAAAACACCAAATGTCTAAAACAAAAGGACCTCAACTCCAACATCTCATCTATTATATTGTATAAAATTAAATGCAAATAAGTATTTATACAAAATTAAATTGAATCTCATAATGTCATAATTTATACAAAGACTAGATAAAAGATGATAAATATTTTTTGTTATGTTTTAGGATGAAGAGTGATTTGTTTTTGTAAGAAATACCGTTTAGAGATTGGTTTTAAAATTATAGAGATCTTGTTTCTCTCTCTTCACACTTTCTCTCTTATAAAGAACGGTTTAGATGAATTGTTGAAGCTAAAATTTGACATTTTTCCTCTATAAAGAGATTATTTGAGTTTTAAAAGAACTATTTGAGATGCTCTTATACAACCATACTAAGTAGGTTTTGGCCCGGGAAATTGTAATGCAATGATTACAATAAAAAGTACAAAAGAGAAACGCACGATACATAGATGGGCATATGTAAATGAGATACTATTTCGAAATATATAGTATCCTAAGTTCCTAACCATAGAAACTTAGAAAATATCTGTAGCAATTATCATGGACGAAAGCTATATGGTTCATTGTCCTTCCCTAAGCATCAACCAAATCCATGCTAGTTGCTGTTGAAACTTGAAACTAGTCCCTCACTCTTCTTATTTTTCAGAAAGAGTCATCCTAAAAGTACCATTAACATTTTCATCAAAAAATAAGTACCATAACGTACATTTGCAGGCATGTCCTCCTTTCCCGCAGTCATGACTATAGTCAACCTTTTGGCCATGTCCCGAGCAGTTGTGAGCTTTCGTCTTAGTGCTAGATCCGGGGACTCAAAATCTCTAGCTAGCACATTGCTGTCTTGCTAGATTTCTTTTCTGAATATCAGCATTCCTCTTGAGGAAGATGACGCAAAACAAAACGAACCTCAAGCAAGGAATCGTGGTGATAGAAATAACAAAAGCCTGAAGTACTGGAAGCATGGCAGAGAAAAACTCTCTTAATTCCTTGGCTGTGGGTTGCAGAGACATAAATCTGTATAGAACATTTCCGTTGTTTTCATCAATCACAGGATGACCCTCATATCTCATCAGAACCGGTAACATGTATGATTCGTCGTTCATCGCATGGCTGTCATTGTTTTCTCTACTTTCTAAAGGGTTGAGATATGGAGCAAGCTCTTCAGCTGCAACAACACCGCACTTGGATGTTATGTACTGTCCAATCAACTTCCATCTCTCCTCGTTTGTTTCCCTGTTTGGATCACCATCGCCAAACATGAATGACCTAATGGATTCAGTGGTTTGGAATATGAATTTTTTTATAGGGTCAGGCACGTTCTCATAATCTCTGTGTGTTTCGAATGATCGAGGCCTCCAAGATGGTGCTCTTCCACACTTGAAATCAACGACCCCGCGTCCATTTTTCCTAATCTCAGTGGTGGAGCCGAGACACGGTCTGTCAACAGGGAACAAAGCCCTAGATTCTTGATGAAGCTTTGCAGAAAAGCATGCCCGGAAGATCGGTGATGGACTAGGATTATGAAAGGAATTGAGAGGTCTAGGATTAGGGAAGACTGGAAGAGTGAACTGCTGGAAGGGAAACGAGGATGGAGATTTTTTTTTTTGGTAATGAGGATGAGGAGTTTGTTGAAGTGTGAAAGGGGTCGCCACCAGGACGCCATAGCTTGATGTTGAGATCTCAAGAAGTGCGCGCGCGGGTCTAATTAGGGTTGGGAGGTAGATATGTTTCTGCTTCTTTGGGTCAAAGAGTGTAACGACCCTAAAATTTCGAGCTTAAAAACTCAAAATTTTAAAGTCGTTAGAACACCAAAACAATCTCAATGAAATCGAAATTTTTTAAAATGCACAGCGGATCATTACTGAGTTCTCAATACAACTCAGAAAACCAATTATTACAACCCAAATTTATAATTTAACATTATTTAAGATGGAAATGTAATAATCCTCACAATCTCTCATAAAACTCACAATAAATCCACACCAATTCTCACACTCAAATCCACGCTAGAAACCTCACCACAAGCAGGATACGAACGACTTCGAGTCACCGGAGTCGTCACTCGATCTCTACTAATCAACACCTGTGGAATTATCCCCTACACCATCGAATTGGTGCACCGGGATTGTAAACACAAACCCGGTAAGCTTATAGCTCGTATGAGTAAAATGAAAATATAATTCACATATCAAAATATACGAAAAAATCACAAATCAACAAATATAAATGCACTCATGAGTCAATGGACGGCCCATCTGGTTGTCCCACAGAAATATGAAATGAAACGCTCATAATAAATTAAGTAACCCTTCTGGTTACCCAAATACATTTATAATACGGGTATCAAGAACGCTGGTACACATCTGTTACTCCTCTCGTAATACACCGCTGATATTGGATAGCCACCCGCTACCCAACATCCAAAACAATCTGAGTACCCATGAGCAGATAATCACCCGTTACCTCACATGCAGTACTACGGCAGACAGACTAGAGCTCTAACTGTATCGTAACTTTCGCCCGGCCAAATGCTAGGTTCCGACTTGCCAAACACGTACAATAATCTCACATCATATTGTACCAAATCAAGTCCGAAGACAAATCAACATTTTAACAATCTCCATGTTAAAATCACGTACAATAATCTCACATCATATTGTACAAATCAAAATCACATGCTCGATATATAAATCTCGTCATCAAAATGACATAAAACACGATAAAATCATAACAGTATATTATATAGCAAACTATATATATATATATGTACATATTTACCATTTATACAATATATATATAATCCATTATATTATATACATGTCATATTTCATAAACACGTCCGAAGACAAAAACTCGTCCGAAGACAAAACTCGTCCGAAGACAAAACATTTTAACAAACTCATGTTAAAACCACGTACGATAATCACACATCTTATTGTACAAAAATCAAATCACATGCTCAATATTTAATTCTCATCATCGAAATGACCAATTCCAATGAATTCATAACAGTATATAATATAGCAAACTATATATATATGTACTTATTACCATTTATACAATATATATGTAATCCACTATATCGTATACATGTCGTAATTCAATATCAAAAACTCTTGTAAAATCCTGAATCTCCACAAGGGTAGATTCGTAAATATGTGCAATTTTACTCACCTTATCGACTCGAGCGTGATTTCCACAATTTCCGAAGATAATTCATTTCCTTGATTTATCGATCACCTTGAAAATATAAGAAAAGAATTTAGAAACGTTTCGTAAACTTTTAAATGCCGAAACAGTAATAATCGGTTACTGTTCAGCAATTTTCGGTTTTACGAAATTACTGTTCATTATTACTATTCAGTGGTACTGTTCACTGTTCATGGTTACTATTCACGTATTTACTATTTATGTATTAATGTGCAAATACACATCCAATATGTATCGTTGTAGGAGTACATACTGTTTACGTATTTCTGTACGTATAAATACTATTTAAATATACGTATTGTCTCAGTAAATAATAATTACCGAATTACCCTTCCAAAATTACTTTTAACATTTACTAAAAGTAATTTACATTTACATTTACCGTACGTAAATAAAATTTACATTTACCGTACGTAAATCACATTTTTACAATTACCGTACGTAAAAATAAATTACAAAATTACCCTTTTCGGAAACACTGTTCACGCCACCGCACGTGGCGGCGCGTGGGGTGCACGCGCCACCTCCGGCAGGCCGCGCGTGGCGCTCACGCGCCGAACCTAGGACCGGCGCGTAGCACGGCACCGCCGCCCCAAAACTCCTCCTTTTTTCCCCCTCTTCCTCCCCACGCCTTCACGCCGTCCCTAGACCATCCACGCCCTCACACGCGCCGCTTAAGGCGGCGGTATCCCCCTCTTCCTTCCTCCTCCCCCGATCTGCAACAAATCATTCCAATCCCAACAAAACCACACCAAACAACCATACAATCAATCAATTCAACTCACCCTTACCTAATCCACGCCTTGAAGTCACCGGAGATCGTCGGAGGGATGCATGACAGCGGCGATGGAACTTGCAGACCTCGGGTTGGAGCGGAGAGACTCACGCCGGCGCGGGGAGGTATGGCGAGCTCAAGGGTTGCTGCGGTTGTCCGTGCGAAGCTTCCCAGGCCGGCGGTGTGCGACACGGACAAGTGGAGGTGGAGATCGCCGGAGCTGGTTTGAGAGGGAGAGAGTGAATCGGGTGAGAGGGAGAGGGAGGCAGAGAGAAGAGAGAAAATGAGGGGTTTCCACTTTTGGAAACCCTAGCTGATTAAACATCCTTTTTATACTATTTTCCAAAATCGGAAACAACTTCTAACGTTAATAACTTTTATGTACAACGTCCGATTAGAACGCGTCACATATCCACGAACTCGTATCGACGAGCCCTACAACTTTCGTGAAGGAAGTTTTCGCAACCGAGCGACGAAATAAAAGTCGATATATTCGTTCGGAAACGTAACGTTTTTCGAATTAAACGTATCCGTTACTCGTTTCATAACGTCGTAACCAATCACATTCATTCTAATTAAATTTCACAATTTATAGAATTCAAATCAAACTCAAATATTGTTTGAAATTTAGGGTTATTACAAAGAGTCCAAAACAAATCACACTAATCGAACGACACTAAGCATGTTTGAAAGACGATCATCAAGATCCAATATTATCTTTATTAATTTCCTTTTGAAATGTTGGAACGATAATTTTTTGAAAAGAAAAATGTTGGACGGATATTTGTTGAAGTTTACAGGAATACAGCGGAACTCGTCAATGTGACACGGGTTTAGGTCGAGGAAACCACATAATCATGACAGTATGCCCTTCAACACTTCTCGATCAATTTGAAAAGTATTTTGTACTATATTAGTACATTCCACGTCTATATATGCATTAACGATACCTAACGAATCCATAGACCACCATTAGGAACACTAAAGAATTCAGTATCTCGTGTATTATCTTCGCTCAGTTCGCTGTCAAAGTCAACGATTGGCAATCTTTTTAGATCTCCTTGAGCAATCATCAATCAATTAATATGGTTAAACACACTGATATGGCAAGTTTCGATAGTCTTGATATATGCCCACTTTTATGGATGATCGAATCAATATTTTTAATTAATATTCAATAGAGTGCCGATTATATTTGTATCTTTGGGATATGCAATAAAATAGTTATAATTCCACGGAATACATTTGTATCTGCTATATTGATCATTTGATCTATCAAATATGAAAAACTCAAATTCTAATCTGAGACTCTGAGAGCCTATAGCCTGTACAGGCTTATTACAGAAAGGTTATGTTGAGCACAATAAACGTTGTGGAGGTACCATAGATTATCTCTTGCTTCTTCAGTACTTGAGAATTCCAGCCATAGTTCGAGCACTAACGATCTTTTGTCTTAGCAGGAGATCAGGAGATTCAAGTGCTTCAGCAGCATGTTGTCTTCTTCGGTTTCGTTTTTCAATGCCAGCATTCTTATAAAGATATATGAGTCCAAATAACATAAACCTGAACAATGGAATCAATACAAAAAAAGAAATAACAGAACTATCGAGTAGTAGTACGGCGGTGTATAACATTGTACTACCTTTTATCTTCAGTATCCACCTTTTAATTAGATAAATATAGACTTCCCGAAGAACTAAACCAAATGAGACAACCCTTACTCTCTCAAAACCGCTAGTCTTACTGAATTGCCATTTCTTCTCCTTGAAGAATTTTTGCTCAACGTCGTGCAGTTCCTTATCTTCCGGCTGTAGTGATATAAACCGGTAGAGAACGTTGCCCTCTTCATCAGTTACAGGATGACCCTCATATCTTTCAAGAACAGGTTTCATGAAACTTTCCACATTGATTGGGTCGTTCTTAATTTTCCCTGAAGTTTCTAAACCATCAAGATACGGAGCAAGCTCTTCGGCCGCTACAATACCACCCTTGGAGGTTATGAATTGTTCAATCAACTTCCATCTGTTCTCTTCATGAACTCCTTTGTTTGGATTACCGTCGCCGAAAACGAATGACCATATAGAACCAGCAAATTTCAACAAGGAGTTCTTATGTCCGGACACTTCCGATGCCGGAACTGGCTCAGATTGATTTTGCACCACCGATGTTTTAAAGTGGTCACGTCTCCCACAGTTGCTATTGTAGGAGCCAACGCTTGCTCTCACAACAGGTACCAAAACCCTAGTTTCTCGAACCTTCAAGCACCTTGGGAAAGCCGAGCTTGGTATAAGATGAGGGAAGGTCTTAGAAGGTTTGGGGTTAAGGAAAAGGTCCAGAGGACGAGGCATTGGTACAAGTACAGAGCTGGTCGCGACTATGGCCTCCATGGATTAGGGTTTACAAGTTATGGCTAGCATGGTTTTCTTATATATGATATGGACATGAAGTCCAATTTTCTAAAAATGAGGGGGCCAATTTACAATTTCATAAAACCTCCATCATATTAACGGCACGTGCCCAAACAAATTACACCGTAGAAACAAACGACAACTCCCCACAGCCGTCAGATCTAGGGTTTGACATCCCTTGGAGTCCCTATATAAGCCGCCCCTTCTTCACTCTCAAACCCTTTTGCTGCAAGTCCGTCGCACCCGAACCTCGAGCTACTCTCCCAAAATGGTGCAGCGGCTGACCTACCGTTCCCGCCACAGCTACGCCACCAAGTCCAACCAGCACCGCATCGTCAAAACCCCCGGTACTTCTCTATCTCTCTCTCTCTCTCTCTCTCTCTTCGATTTCACCATTTCTGTTTCAGATTCGAAGTCTCTGTTACGACGTCGTTTTACTGCTAAAGCTGATTGGATTCTGTGCGTGTTGAATTGTAGGTGGGAAGCTGGTGTATCAGACTACTAAGAAGAGAGCCAGTGGACCGAAATGCCCTGTGACCGGCAAGAGAATCCAAGGGGTATATTCTCCTCTTCTTTCTTATTTTCTGTTTATGTTCATATTGAGTATTAGGTCATTTTGATTGTTTGACTATGTTTGGTTTATGGATTTTAGGTCTTATTTGTGGCTAGTTTTATTTTAGTTAGTTGATTCGATCTTTCACCGTAGATTTAGTAACCAGAATTCCACACAGAGGCTGTAATAATAATGTTGGAAATTGACTTTTAACACGACTATCAGTCGGTTAAGTTAGTTATTCTCTAAGTTTAAAAGATTGATGAAGGTAGAGTTGCCGGGAATTTGATCATGTCTTGCATTGGATGAGAGCATTTGCTTTGAATAAACTGGATTACTGGAGTTTGTGTAGTAAGCGCAATTTTGGTGATTTAGGAGTCGGTGGGAAAGTGATGCATTGTTTATTTTCAATTGGAGCCTTCGTCTGTGGTGGTATGTTAAGTCCTTGGCGGTTGTTCGATGTTCTTGCCAGTGATTTAGCTGATATTTGCTGTAGATTATGTGGATGGAAGCTCATGGATCTTTGTTGTTTGGAAATTCTGCCTGAGTAGTGTTTCTTGTTGCTAGCTAAGTCTAACTGTATTGAGTTTGTTTGGTTTTTCACTTTGTTTACCTGCAGATTCCTCATTTGAGACCTGCTGAGTACAAGAGGTCCAGATTGTCCAGGAACCGCAGGACTGTGAACCGGGCTTATGGTGGTGTCTTGTCTGGAGGTGCTGTCAGGGAGAGGTATGTTACTATCTTACTATGAATCATGCTAATTGCTCTGTTTCTTATGCTTTTCCTCATTCTAATTGTTCATATTTCTGTTTCTTACATTGAGCTTTATTTTGATTTGTATGTAGGATTATTCGAGCTTTCCTGGTAGAAGAGCAAAAGATTGTGAAGAAGGTTTTGAAGATCCAGAAGGCCAAGGAAAGGCAGGCAGCCAAGAGCTAAATGATGCTGCCAATGAAGCAAAAGCCTTTTGAATTATAAGATAATGGTTGAGCAAAGATTTTGACTTAGGTTGTGTTGATGAACGATTTCCAGCTAAATTGGAATGCTTTATTGTTATTCACTACTTTGATTACTTGGGTATTTCATTTCAATGACAAGTGTTTCTATTTCGTGATTAATATCTTCAGAAATGATCTGTTAATCCGGTCAAGTTCAGATCAATAGCTCAGTATTAAATCGCCGTCGTCTTTAGGCGCTTCATGCACCTGCAGCACCATTGAACAACGCGTTCTTTTAGGTACTACACTAACAGAAATCTTGATGCCGTAAAATGTTGGTATTGTGTTTCAACAAGTTTCACATTGTCTAACGTACGGTGGCCGGAATTAATTGCATTGAACGGAACTGAATCAAACGTTTCACTATTACCGGGCTATCCCTATGTATTGGAAACTTAGCAACTCAAAAAGCAGGGTAGAATAGTAAATCACTATGCATCAGTGACAAGTGCGAAGAGTAGACAAGAGGTCCCAGCAGAACGAACCCTTATCTCTGTTGTTGTTAACTACTACTTCCAAGCTTCTCAAGTCCCAGAAATCGATTACGTAGAGAAATTTGCAGGCTTGTCTTTATTCTTTTCTGAACCGGAAACATTGGGTCGCAGAGCCATCACTGGAAAATGCAAGTGTTGGCATGCAATTCTGGTCCTCTTCAATCTCAAGCATTGAGATTGGGCAACCCCAACTGCCGCTTCATTGGAAGAAGGCAGCTCTTCTTCAATGGCATGTCCTCTGCTTTCTCTGAAACTCCATCCAATCGTATCCATCATTCTCCAGACGGCGGTGTTTCTCTCTCCCCCATATCCTCTCCAAGGTCCATTTCAACCTTGCACTACACTCTTGAATTGTACCAGCCTTTTGGGTTGTATCTTATTTATTGTTCAAGTTTCTGGGTTTTCTCATTGTGTTGTATCATATATTCATATTGTTTGATCCTTTTAGGACTGTTAAAGAACTGGGCAAGGGTATAGAGCCTTTAGTGGGCGAGAGTACCCCCTTCACAACTAGGAGGGCTATGTTTGCGAGTATATTCATGTACTCGCTGTATGATCCTTCAAGGTACTTGTCAGGTTCGCACAATTTTCAGCTTTGTGTTCATTTCAAGTTGGATGATGTACTAGGACTGTCAAGAATGTCATATCAAAATTATGCAGTTTGATGCAAAAACATTGAGGTTCTAATAAGCTATGCAGTCAGAAGCTTTACACTTTCTTTTGTTTGGACGATCCACTTCTGAGCTATGATACTTAATGTAGCCTCAGTACTTACTACCAATATGCCCATCGGCTTCTGATGTTGCGCTTTTTTAGGGATTTACAGCTTTAGCTTTAGGGGATCCATCTGTTACAATTGAAGAAGTAACGCCCCCAGTTTTTGCTTCCGGGGTACTCTTCCCCACTGAGGTTTGTAATTTGCCACAATTTGTGTCCCTTTTATATGGGGGAGTTGGTTTTTAATCATCTTTTTCTCTGATTTTGTGGCTTGATTGTTATGATATGTGTCTGACGGACAGGAAAGAATTGTCGAACTCTTTGAGAAGAACACGTATTCTGTTGTTAACATTTTTGACGTAACATTGCGCCCTCAACTTAATGTAACTGGTGTGGTTGAGGTGTGTGGCTGTTTTTGTCTTCTCCTTTTATGTTGTCCTTTACTGGAAGTAGACTTATCACCTTTGTTTCATTTTTCTTTTAATTCATTGTTTCTTAGCAAAATGTAGCACTACCATATTTGAAGTATGAAAAATATTGTCAGAGAAAGTAATTGTCTTATAATTGTACCAGCAGGTTCCCGAAGGAAACGGTTCAGGAGTCGTTTGGGATAAACAAGGACACATTGTAACAAACTATCATGGTAAGAGCTAGATTAGCTTTGCTTTCAAAATCCAGTTTAGCCTTTTCTAATGTAATCCCTCCGGCTGTGGAGGTGATCATAACCTCCGAGTGTAATGATCATTAATCAATGAAGTAAATTCATTGCCCTAAAAAAAAACTATCATGGTAAGAGCTTCTGGTGAAGCTACTTGAATTATCATGTAATAAGTTGATTGTGCGAATTGCATATGTCTTGCAATATTTTCTCAACTAGCTGTTTTTCTAGTATTGCTATAAAGAATTTATGTGTTCACATTCACTGCTAATGACCAGCTGTAATTTAATTCCCCTCCATGCTATACACTGATTCATTTGTATTCGTTTCCTTCTTCTACATGTCTGTTGAATCACAACCAGGTTCTCACTTGGAATTCGATACATCTTTTAGCATCTTTTTATTATCAAGAATTAACCTCAAAAAGTATTTGTATAAACAAGAATATAACATCCTTTGTCCTGCACTTGTGATTTTCGGATTAGACTGAAATTTGATGATAACAGTTTCTTTACTTCCAGTTATTGGCAATGCACTCTCAAGAAATCCAGGTCTTGGGGAGGTTGTTGCACGAGTTAACATTCTAGCATTGGATGGGTAAGATGTCAGAGCATTTATGGAGAGTCTACTAAGCAATGTCATAATCAAGAAACTGACCCATCTCATTTTCTTGATTATCTAAAAAGGGTACAGAAAAATTTTGAGGGTACATTAGTTGGTGCTGATCGTGCAAAGGATCTTGCTGTCCTGAAGGTATTCTTTTACTATTTGTGCCATGATAATAATTTGCTTCAATGACAATGTTCTCGATTTTTGTCCACTTTTGCTGTACTGTACCAATTTATGGCTTAATTCAACATGTCAACTCAACCACTATATGCCTGTTATTTTGTTATACCGTTGACCTGAAGTTTAAAGTTTGATTCATCACTAGTATTCTGTGGTTAATGTCCTAAAAGTTTACAAGTACCTTGGTACTGATATCTCTAAATTACTAGGTTGAAGCCTCTGAAGATCTGCTGCGGCCAATTGTTGTGGGGCAGTCATCTTCTCTAAGAGTTGGGCAGCAGTGTTTAGCAATTGGAAATCCATTTGGTTTTGATCATACCCTTACTGTTGGAGTTATTAGTGGATTGAATCGAGACATTTATAGTCAAGCAGGAGTCACCATTAATGGTGGAATTCAAACAGATGCAGCTATCAATCCTGGGAACAGGTTAGTCTCTTCATTCTAATGTAAAAAGTGTCGGTGCAGAAGTTTTCGTCCCCACTTTATTTTTTGACATAAAGGAACTCACCACTGCCAATCATTTTCACCCTCCATAATTTTTTCAAGCTCTTTAATTGATACACACATATTTCCTATAGTCAGTGAGCAAGTAGCTAAATGCTAATGTTAGTCATTACCTGCTTCTAACTCCTACTCTGCCAGTGGAGGACCCCTGCTAGATTCGAAAGGAAATTTGATTGGGATAAATACTGCAATATTTACTCAGACGGGTAAGTAATGTGAAAGTAACATCCATCATAAAGTCTCTATTATATCTAAAACTTAAAATATAAGACTTGGCAATTGTAATGATTTCCCACTAAGTTTGGTTGGATTTGCAGGGACATCAGCAGGTGTAGGATTTGCTATCCAATCATCAACTGTGCTAAAAATTGTTCCTCAGTTGATCCAATTTGGCAGAGTATGTGTACTTGCCCAGTATTTAAAGTTCCAGTCATTCTTAACTTTCCTCTTATTTATTTTGACGAGTCAGCACTCAGTTTTACACCTTGGCCAGTAGACTTCGTTTCACTCTTTCCTAATTGGTTTAGCACAGGATGCTTCTTTGCTCTATGATGTTATAGATTTATTGTTTCTTTTCCTGGATGACATGCACTTTTGTGAAGATAGATTATAAGAACCACTCGAAGGAGAGAAACATTTGGACTATACCAGAAGACACTTACATGGTTATCCCTTTTGTGCTGGTTCCTCCATGTCAGGTTGTTAGAGCTGGTTTGAATGTAGATATAGCTCCAGACCTGATTGCAAATCAGCTTAATGTTCGATATGGAGCTCTTATTCTACAGGTATCGTGTGGATCTCAAGTGATGCAAGTCATTTAATCTCTAATGCTGAAATGTTTTCAAACAACTTTGCAATTCTTCAGGTCCCTAAAAATAGTGTTGCAGCCAAGGCTGGCCTACTTCCCACCACAAGGGGATTTGCGGGTAACATAGTCCTCGGGGATGTCATTGTTGGAGTTAACAACATACCTGTGAGCTTATGCTTATTCAAACTATTATCCTTACTTCTCTTCTTGAGATACTTGATTACTTGCAGTAAATGTGGACATAAGACCCTTATATCAGTTATATGGAAATAGTTACTTAGCTTGATTCTATATCTTATAACAGATCAAAAACCAAGCAGAGTTGAACAGCGTATTGGATGAATTTAGAGTGGGGGAGAAAGTAACCTTAAATATTCAGAGGAGCGGTGAAAATTTGGAGGTTCCCATAATATTGGAGGAAAAAAGTTCATAATTGAGTTTGCTGGTGAATTTTGCTTGTTAATCAGCACACCATATGCTCATGTATACGAGAGTATATTATTGTTCTGTGTCTGATATACGATGAGGAATTAGTGACTGTATATAGAAATTTATGGTTCTGGGAAAGTAATATGTACCAGCAGGTAGCTAAATGCTTAACAATATTTATCCATCTGGATCATCAGAATCCGGCATCTCATATCGGAAAATAGGGCAATAGTGACTCCGTCTCAGCCATTTCTCAATGCAAGGTCTATGAAGTACGAAACGTATGCAAACATGGCATTTGAGCAGCATACTTTCCGGCAGTAAACTCATCGGAACAGATGGTACAGTCATCCCTTTCACCTGGCCGTTCCATATTATTTCTCCTAGGAGATTGCCTTTCCATAAGCCGTTATGATCTTGAGTTCACTGTCCAAAACTTCGGCTTATTAAGAATGAGGTAACAATGAGGAGTTATACTTGCAGGACATTGTGACATTATATTGTTAGAGATCTCTAAGTACAAAACTTTCACCATACATGCATAGCTGCAAATTAATCCAGATATCAAAGAACAAGCATATCCATTTCCATTGATAATATTTATATCATTTCTACAGAAAACATTTATGGTTTCCATGGACGACAGTCTACACAAACAATCTGCCATATAAGTTGTACAATTCTGGATCCTTCATGATGTCTGATTTGGTTGTTTTAAGTTTCCATACATCAGTAATAGGGGGAAATGGATCCTCCCCATCTTCGCAAAGATACATATGAGCCAAAGGATCAGGCACTGATTTCCCTTCCCAGTCGTCATCATCGAAGTGGTACTCAGGCCGATACTCGCAACACTTGGCAGACGATCTTATATCTAATTCCAACTCTTGCGTTTCTTGGGTTTGGGATAGACCCACGGAACGGGCAATCATATGTCAAGTGTTCATTTTCCAACTCACAAACGTCACAAAATTCTCCATCATCAAATCAAATTCATCTGTGTGATTGTCAGTATCCATTGTCAAATAAAAAAATAGATATAATTAGAACAAGCACAACCCGTGCATGTTAAGGTTTACACTATCAAATAAAATAAGAAAACCTACCTTCATCCAATAGACCTTGGCTTTAAGTGTACCTTCATCCAATAGACCTTGGCTTTAAGTGTATCTTCCTCGCCTCCTCGGCTTCACTGAACTTAAAACCATTGCAATTGCATCGCCATAGGACAACACATAAATATATAGAATAATAGAAAATTAGAAAGCATGCATGCATGCATGCATATATTTAATACAATTCGTTAAGCCATACTTTGACGAAGGTAACTCAGTAGAGCTATGTTTATTTTGTCTGGTATGGTTGAGGCTCTTGATCGAATAAGAGTTTGAAACTTTGAATAGTAACTTTGCAAGTAAGCAACATGACAGAAAAGGTTTTGGATTATCTAAATTATATAATATGTAAGGATGTTGCTTTCAAATAGATCGATTTCTCTTCCTTGATTACTCTGCAACATATTTTTAGGCCTATATATGTAACGACCCCAAAATTTCGAGCTTAAAAACTCAAAATTCTAAAGTCGTTAAACACCAAATAATCTCAAATAAATCGAAATCATTAAAGTGTAACAGCGGATCAATTCTGAGTTCTCAATACAACTCAGTCAACCAATTATTACAACCCAAATTTATAATCCATACATAAAATGGAAATGTAATAATCCTCACAAATCACTCACAAATCTCACAAATGAAATTACACAGCTTCTCACACACAAACCCACGCTAAAACCTCACCACAAGTAGGATAAGAACGACTTCAAGCCTCTGTAGTCGTCACTCAACCCCCACTAATCAGCACCTGCAGAATTATCCCCTACACCATCGAATTGGTGCACCGGGATTGTAAACACAAACCCAGTAAGCTTATAGCTCGTATGAGTAAAATCAAAATATAATTCGCATATCAAAATATACGAAAGATCACAAAACAACAAATATAAATGCCCCCATGAGCCAATGGTCAGTCCATCTGGTTGACCCAAAGAAATATGAAATAAAAAGCTCATGAGGAAATTAAGTAACCCTTCTGGTTACCCAATGCATTTATAATACGGGTACCAAGAACGCTGGTACACATCTGTTACCCCTCTCGTAATACACCGTTGATATTGGATAGCCACCCGCTACCCAACATCCAAAATACACCGAGTACCCATGAGCAGATAACCACCCGTTACCTCGCATGCAGTACTAAGGCAGACAGACTAGAGCTCTAACTGTATCGTAACTTTCGTCCGGCCAAAGGCTAGGTTTCGACTTGCCAAACACGTACAATAATCTCCCATCATATTGTATCAAAAATCAGGTCCGAAGACAATTCACATTTTAACAATCTCAATGTTAAAAATCACGTACAATAATCCCACATCATATTGTACAATTCAAATCACATGCTCAATATAATCACAATAAAATCATAACAGTATATTATATAGCAAACTATATATATTCGTACTTATTTACCATTTATACAATATATATATAATCCACTATATCTTATACATGTCATATTTCACTACACATGCTCATTTCTCACTTCCGTCATCGAAATGACTATTTTTAATGAATTAATAACAGTACGTAATTTAATGAACTATATATATAATATGTACTTATTACCATTATACTGTATATATGTAGTCCACTAAATTATATACATGTTGTAATTCATTTGATAAACACACTTGCAAAAATGTTGAATCACCACGAGGGTAGATTCGTAATTCAGTGAGATTTTACTCACCTTATTGACTTGAGCGTAATTCCACAATTCCCGATGCTAATTCCTTTCCTCGATTTAACGATCACCTTAAAAGAATAAGAAAAGAATTTAGAATCGTTTCGTAAACCTTTAAATGCCAAAACAGTAATAAACGGTTACTGTTCAGCAATTTTGGTTTATACGAAGTTACTGTTCACTGTTCACTATTCACGGTTACTGTACAATACACAATTAATACGTATTTCTGTACGTATAAGTACTATATACGTATTTCTGTACGTATAAATACTATATACGTATTTCTGTACGTATAAGTACTATATACGTATTTCTATACGTATAAGTACTATATACGTATTTCTGTACGTATAATTATTATATACGTATTTCTGTACGTATAATTATTAAATACGTATTTATGTACGTATAAATAATAATACATATTTCTGTACGTATAAATATTAATACGTATTTCTGTACGTATAATTATTAATACGTATTTCTGTACGTATACGTACGATTTAAATGTAAATACAATCTCAGTAAATAAAATTTACTATTTACCTTTTACAAATTACTTTTTACATTTACTGAAAGTAATTTATATTTACATTTACCGAAGGTAAAATTTAATTACATTTACCGTAGTAAATAAAAATTACATTTACATTTTACCGTACACAGTAAATTACCAAAATACCCTTCTGTCGAAATTGCTCACACCGCCTCACACGGCGGCGCGTGTGCCACACGCGCCGAGCCCAAAACCGGCGCGTGTGATGTCACCACCACTCCAAAACCCTCCTCCTTTCTCCCCTCTTCCTCTCTCCGGTCCTAGGCCGCCTCCTACTCCTCCCACGCTCCTCCACGCGCCGCCTCTAGGCGGCGGTAACCCTCCTTCCACCTCTCCCTCCGATCTCCACCAACAACCTCCCATTTCATCTAAAAAAAATCACACAACATCACAACCATGAATTAAAAGCCTCCTTACCTAGATCGGAGTCCAAAACCGTCGGGAACGTTTGAAATGAGCTTCCTCTTCGTTGTGGCTCCTTGGCGGCAGGAGGAGGCTCGGCGTGCTCGAGGTGGTGGTAGGGGTCTTGCGATTCCCAAGGACGGTGGTGAGGTGCAGCTGCTCGGTGAGGAGAGGGAGAGGGAGAGGGAGAGGGAGAAAGCCGAGAGAGGGAGAGGGAGAAAGAGAGAACCGAGAGAGTGAAGAGAGAATGAGAGAAAAGAGAGAAAAAAGAGGGAAAAGAGAGAGTGGAGAGAGAATGGGAGAAAAGAGAGAAAAAAGAGAGAAAAGAGAGAGTGGGGCGGCGGAAAAGAGAGGGGAGAGAGAAGAGAAAAGAGAGAAAAGAGAGAGGAAAGAGAGAAAAGAGAGAGAGAAGAGAGAAAAGAGAGAAAAGAGAGAGTGGGGCGGCGGAAAAGAGAGGGGAGAGAGAAGAAGTGTTTTTTTTTTTTTTTTTTTTTTTTCAGAAACCCTACCTCACAAAATGTCCTTTATACCCCTCCCCTTAAAATCGGAAACTATCTTCCGTCAATAATAACTTTTACGTACGTCGTCCGATTAGAACGCGTCACATACTCTCGAACTCGTATCGACGAGCTCTACAACTTTCGTGAAGGAAGTTTTCGCAACCGATCGAAGGAATAAAAGTCGATATATACGTTGCGGAAACGTAACGTTTTTCAAATTAAACGTTCCGAGAACGTATCCGTTTTTTGTTTCAAAGCATCGTAAACAATAAGTTTCATTTTATTTGAAATTCCAAAACTTAATAGAATTCAAATCAATTCACATATTGTTTTAAAAATCTAGGGTTATTACAATATACCCATATATTGATATATATATGTGATTGAGAACATTGAAAACGACGCATAAACCTGTAAGGAAATTCCCTTTAAACTATAAATACTTTTTTTTAGAAGAAACGACAATATTAAACTACAAATACTTAACTTAATAATTACAAGTTGATAACTTGATAGAGTATTGCAGATTTATTAGTAGGATCGAATTGAAGTTGCTATTATTGACTTCTATCTTAGAATAAACATGAAGTTTGGGTTCATTTACACTTGGTTTAAGATCTAGTTAAAGTTAATGATAAGAACAAGCTAGGTATTATGCACTTATGCAGTATAACTTACTCAACAAAAATCACTGACTTTTCACCCCAAAATAATAATAAAAAAACACAAATCACTGACTACCGATCGAGTAGAAAATACTTTTATGCTTCTAGATAAAGAATAGTGCTGGACTTCAGCTAATAACATTGTTAGAACTTAGAAACCATAAATTCAAAACCACTAGCTATATCAGGCTAAACAAATTTACACATTATAGAAACCATATATTGAAATTCTTAAGCCACCAGGTATACATGAAGTATGGGTCGTCTATGGTACAAGAATGTATATCATACAAACATTTACAACTGATTGAACAAAATTACCACATTGACAACAATTTTATTGAACTAAATTACGACTTTGACAACAAAATTATCATATTCATTTTACAAATTTACATATAATTGAACAAAATTACCATAATTATAATAATTTGTTTAAAAACTTGTAAAATGTTGTAAGTGAAGTAAATATAGTAGAACTACAAATATTTAAATAGTTATTCGTTTTACCACAATGACAATAAATTTGTAGTTATATTTGTAAATGTGGGTAGCTAAGAAAATTTTCATGAAGTAGTTATTATATATTCTTAAAGTTGCTGAGGAAAATAGACCATAAATTAATGCTAGGATTAAGTTCAAGTTTACAAAGCAATGCAACTCTTTGTCAATATCATTGATGTGGACTTGTCCTAAAGGGAACATGGTTGTCCTTGGATAGCTGATGTTTGCTGAGAAAAAGGTCAGAAAGTTTGTGTCTGAAAGAGTTTTGATCCATTTTAAAACTTAGGTTGCATGTATGGGTGCCGAAACCCTAGGTCAGAAAAACAGACAAACAGTGTTGCAAACGAGGGTCTATATCTGGGGAACTTCAGTAATTTGAGTCTCCATTTGGCCATATATGAGTTTGACCTGATGATCTTCATGGCCCCGGCCATAATCCATCAATTAACTAATGCTTCATGACTTGCAATTAATGTACCAGGCATGGTTAGGAAAACTTGAGCAACCGACCATTAGTTAATTAGTTTACATGATTACATCAAACACAGCAGCGAAATTAGTTTCCTGTTAAAATATCAAATTAAGTTGCCATATGCTGGATTTTAGCATCCATTCCATTCGATTTGAAACTTGAGCAATCTTTGATATAAACACAGCAACTCGAACTCAAGTGTCTGGAAATTAGGGATTTTGGGTTCCGATATTCTTGATGAAATCAAAAGAATTGACCTACGCCTTCTAATTATTTTCTATATTCTTTTAGCTAATGACATGTCGATTGATCTTGAGAAAAAAGTTTAGGTGGATCCTTTCCTTGTTTCAATATAAGTTACATCACCAAACTGAAAGGCGAGTTCAATGACTTAATTATATATAGATGATATGTATGAGATTAGTGATTCCTTCAAAAGGAGAGAATATGATTACACAAAAATTGCTCCTAGTCTCTACTCTCTAGTAATCAAAAACAAAGTTAAACTTCTTCTTGTACGTTACAGTCTGGTTCACCAAATTTACCTTAATTACTGTGCTCCCTTACTAATAATAGTTCAAACTAGTAATGTTTGTCTAACCTTGTCCTCATTGCAGCGGTACAGACGTACAGTGGAATATTATTTACTTCTGGATAGAAATTAAAGACATTAACTTTAACTAATTTACCATTATTTTTCCTTCCCATATATTGTAATACGTTTGAAATTGTAGGCCATTAACTTCAAAGAAATTAACACTTTAAATTAACCAGAAAATTCTTAAAGATCAAGTCCCCTGTTTTATCTTGCATGATGGCGTTTTCTTCTGGCTAACCAATAGATCGATCGAGGAAAGGTTGGTATGCTTGAGCTACCCCAAAGTAATACATCATTACTAGATTGGCCATATCTAATTGTTAAATTATCCACTGACATGTCAGTTTCTCATATGTGGCAGATGTAGGAATAGAAGCTCTCAGAGTATGTAGAATAGAAATGGCATTTTTGGATCCTGGGATTCAAATGATATTATTTCATTTATTTCCTTTGATTAAAAACGGAAAAGGGGTCTCACAGAATTTCCAATTTTTACGTACATATCTCTTAGTTTGACTGTAGTTTTAAGTTTTTTAGTTTTGGAAGTTGATCCATATACATGATGATTATTTAAAATGTCTTATACAGCCAAGGAAAAATAATTTATTTAAAGGTTGATATATAATAGTTTGATAGGAACCTGTATTTGTCATTTTGTATTTGGTTCTTTGAAGATTAATGAGGGTGGTTTCTCTGATAACTGAACATGAGCAACTGCGAAAGCAACTTAATTGGTAATTAAAAAATGCCATTATTTTCTGAATTTGTAGCCTCTTTGAGATCCTTAATTTGGGTTTAAATAAGACCCGTATGCAGTAGTATTTCAAGAATCACCAACTTAAAGAGCCTCTCAATTCAATAATCCAATTCACTTGACCTGTGTTCCTTGGTAACTGGTCTTAAGAGGGGTGAGAATCTAAGCTTCTTTACCAAGTCATCGTGATTTTCGTGCAATTGTACTCTTCATTACTCATTCCTGAAAGGGCGGCCGAAGCTTCGGAGCCAGACCCCGTTGCAGGTGGCACATGAAAGCTTTTGGATGAAGCAAACACTTATTTGTGAAACTCACTCGATCTGCTTGGTTCTCTTTTAAGCATATGCCAAGGAACCGGAACTCCTTCAAAGCCTAGTGGTACTTTTTAGACTTTTCTCAAGGGTCTGGTTTGAACTTCTGAATTCTTATCTTTCACCTTTTGGAGATTTTTAAACTTCAAGTAGAGAAGTATGGGAGAGAAGAATGATCAGATGGATAAAGTTGATGATGTAATGTTGCCGGGTTTTCGCTTCCATCCAACTGATGAGGAGCTTGTTGGCTTTTACCTCAAGAGAAAGATTCAGCAAAGGCTTCTCCCCATTGAACTGATAAAGCAAGTGGACATTTATAAATATGATCCCTGGGATCTTCCAAGTAAGAAATGACTCCACTCACTCAAAATCTTGTCTGTCTTAACAAGTTTTCACGTTTGGGTTTTGGTAGCAAACGTCCAAGTTTTCGCCTTTGCAACTGTTATTTATCTGATCTCTTTGGCGAGATAAAGGTTCTTACTGCATATATGGTATTTCTCAATTAGGTCAACAATGTAATAAGACGTGGATCGATTTAGTAGTCTGAATCTTACATATTCCACGGAACGATTACAAAAATTGCACAAACTCTTTAGTAGTGATTACAATAGTTTATGATGTTTATCCCTTTTTCATGTTTGGTTTGAAAGAACATTTTAAATTTTTAACTGATCTTAGCAATTGTTTCTTGTGAATTGTTACTGATCGAAGTTATGTTCTTCTTTATCATGATGCAGAGCTGGCCGGTACTGGGGAGAAAGAGTGGTACTTCTACTGCCCAAGGGATCGAAAATACCGCAACAGTGCTAGGCCTAACCGAGTCACTGGAGCCGGGTTTTGGAAAGCAACAGGAACAGACAGGCCAATTTATTCATCTGAAGGGTCCAAGTGCATAGGCTTAAAGAAGTCCCTTGTTTTCTACAGAGGCAGAGCTGCTAAAGGAATCAAAACTGATTGGATGATGCACGAGTTTCGCCTTCCTTCTATCGCAGACTCATCACCACCCAAGAAGCTGTTAGATAAAAGCCTTCCTCCAAATGTAAGTAGCAGTACTAGCTTGTTGGTTAAGACTTGGTTATCTCCCATTTTCGCCTATTTTTAGTTTTAAGCTGGTTTTTCAGTCTCTAATCTGATATGTCATGTTGTTCAGGATGCATGGGCCATTTGCAGGATTTTCAAGAAAACAAACTCAATGGCACAAAGGGCTCTTTCTCAATCTTGGCTATCTCCATTGCCTGAACCAACAGCGTCTGGTTTTCTAACTCAGTGTCCTCAGTTCAGCTCCGAAAACAACATATCTTGCACCACTGACTTAGGACCAGCCATCCAGTTTTGGAGTAACAACAATGACTTACAACATCAACAAGCTTCAACTTATTCAGCTTTTGATGCTCTCCCTTATAAGCCCAACTTCAGTCCTGCATTAGTTGGAGAAAACATGTCCAATGGCTTTATGTTCTCTCCAATACAAATGTCATCACCACCCAATTTCAACCATGTCTTAGTTGGTGACATGAGTAATAACAACACCTCAGGGAGCATAGACTTTGAAGGTTCACAACAGCAACAGTTTAGTGGCTTCTCAATCAGTTTGGCACAAGATCAGATTCAAGAAAACACCAACACAGTCCAGGCTAACAATACTAATAATCATTTGGGGACTATCAGATCAATTGGCTTTCCTTTCAGTTTGGGCTCAGATGATCCTAGTGACATGTCTACTAGCTATTCTACAAACAAGTGCTATACATGATAGAGTTGATAGTTTACAGGACAAGGAATCTATTCTTCTAGCTCTAGCAGTTTGAATAATGTTTGTTATTTAGCTACTAGTCATGTACAGTTTCCTAAGTTCCAATTATACCATTTTAGGCTCTACATTGTTTCTTCAAACCTCATTAGCACCAACCAAAAAAAAAATTAACATTATTACATTAAAACCAACCAAAAAAAATAGATGTACCAAAATTACTACAACACTTTGGATCCAATTAAGTTCATGGTAAAAAAATCAAAGCTCTATACTTCACCTAATACCATTTGGCGTAATGTCCTAAATGAGAAGTCGTGAGTCAAACACACGAAACACTTATTAAGTTGTAAGATTATTTTTTCAAGAAAGTTGAGAACATTTGGGCCACTTGAATGATATCTATGTTTAGTACAACTAGACTTATCAGAAAAGTAGCTGAGTGTTTGGTAAACTGACTTTTATAAGTAGTTGTTATTGTCAAAAGCAGTAACAAAGCGTTTGGTAAATTCAAACTAGCTTATGCTTTTAATTTTTCAAACGAAAAATTTAGACACTTGAGATCATTTTTGATTTTATTGTGAAACAATGTTCCTCATATATATTCTTAACATTACAACTTGGTTTCGATTAGGATGATATTTATAATTATACTTCATTTCATGTTACGACGCTCGTCCATCAAACTTTGAGCAATGTTATTTCTTGTGCACCATGATGATTTTGCTCTTCTACGTATCATCATCTTCTTCTTCTTCTTCCATTTCTATTTCATACTTTCACTTTCTTCACCTAGCACAAAATGTCTATCACGATGCACATATCTATACATGTAATAACCCTATTTTTCAAACAATATTTGGTTTGATATGAATTTTATAAAGTTGTGAAATTCAAGTAAAATAAATTTGATTGTTTGCGACTTTACGAAACGGAAACGGAAACGTTCTCGGAACGTTTAATTAGAAAAACGTTACGTTTCTGAACTAATATATCGACTTTTATTTCGTCGCTCGGTTGCAAAAACTTCCTTCACTAAAGTTGTAGAGCTCGTCGATACGAGTGCGTGGACATGTGACGCGTTCGAATCGGACATCGGACGCGAAAGTTATTAACGTCGGAAGTTCGTTTCCGATTTTGGAAACTAGTATAAATAGAAAAATTTAGGGATTAGGGTTTCCAGAGTTCACCCGCCCCCCTTCACTCTCTCTCTCCTCTCGCGTTCTCTCTCCCCGATCGCCTCCCTCCCTCACTCGAAAACAAGCCGGCGATCTCTGCCTCCAGGCCGTCGTGCCTCTCACCGCCAACCTCCAAAGCACCGCAGGGACCTCCGCACTCAACCCCGAGCCCGGTGCACCCCACTACAATTAATACGTATTTCTGTACGTATAAGTACTATATACGTATTTCTGTACGTATAAATACTATATACGTATTTCTGTACGTATAAGTACTATATACGTATTTCTATACGTATAAGTACTATATACATATTTCTGTACGTATAATTATTATATACGTATTTCTGTACGTATAATTATTAAATACGTATTTATGTACGTATAAATAATAATACATATTTCTGTACGTATAAATATTAATACGTATTTCTGTACGTATAATTATTAATACGTATTTCTGTACGTATACGTACGATTTAAATGTAAATACAATCTCAGTAAATAAAATTTACTATTTACCTTTTACAAATTACTTTTTACATTTACTGAAAGTAATTTATATTTACATTTACCGAAGGTAAAATTTAATTACATTTACCGTAGTAAATAAAAATTACATTTACATTTTACCGTACACAGTAAATTACCAAAATACCCTTCTGTCGAAATTGCTCACACCGCCTCACACGGCGGCGCGTGTGCCACACGCGCCGAGCCCAAAACCGGCGCGTGTGATGTCACCACCACTCCAAAACCCTCCTCCTTTCTCCCCTCTTCCTCTCTCCGGTCCTAGGCCGCCTCCTACTCCTCCCACGCTCCTCCACGCGCCGCCTCTAGGCGGCGGTAACCCTCCTTCCACCTCTCCCTCCGATCTCCACCAACAACCTCCCATTTCATCTAAAAAAAATCACACAACATCACAACCATGAATTAAAAGCCTCCTTACCTAGATCGGAGTCCAAAACCGTCGGGAACGTTTGAAATGAGCTTCCTCTTCGTTGTGGCTCCTTGGCGGCAGGAGGAGGCTCGGCGTGCTCGAGGTGGTGGTAGGGGTCTTGCGATTCCCAAGGACGGTGGTGAGGTGCAGCTGCTCGGTGAGGAGAGGGAGAGGGAGAGGGAGAGGGAGAAAGCCGAGAGAGGGAGAGGGAGAAAGAGAGAACCGAGAGAGTGAAGAGAGAATGAGAGAAAAGAGAGAAAAAAGAGGGAAAAGAGAGAGTGGAGAGAGAATGGGAGAAAAGAGAGAAAAAAGAGAGAAAAGAGAGAGTGGGGCGGCGGAAAAGAGAGGGGAGAGAGAAGAGAAAAGAGAGAAAAGAGAGAGGAAAGAGAGAAAAGAGAGAGAGAAGAGAGAAAAGAGAGAAAAGAGAGAGTGGGGCGGCGGAAAAGAGAGGGGAGAGAGAAGAAGTGTTTTTTTTTTTTTTTTTTTTTTTTCAGAAACCCTACCTCACAAAATGTCCTTTATACCCCTCCCCTTAAAATCGGAAACTATCTTCCGTCAATAATAACTTTTACGTACGTCGTCCGATTAGAACGCGTCACATACTCTCGAACTCGTATCGACGAGCTCTACAACTTTCGTGAAGGAAGTTTTCGCAACCGATCGAAGGAATAAAAGTCGATATATACGTTGCGGAAACGTAACGTTTTTCAAATTAAACGTTCCGAGAACGTATCCGTTTTTTGTTTCAAAGCATCGTAAACAATAAGTTTCATTTTATTTGAAATTCCAAAACTTAATAGAATTCAAATCAATTCACATATTGTTTTAAAAATCTAGGGTTATTACAATATACCCATATATTGATATATATATGTGATTGAGAACATTGAAAACGACGCATAAACCTGTAAGGAAATTCCCTTTAAACTATAAATACTTTTTTTTAGAAGAAACGACAATATTAAACTACAAATACTTAACTTAATAATTACAAGTTGATAACTTGATAGAGTATTGCAGATTTATTAGTAGGATCGAATTGAAGTTGCTATTATTGACTTCTATCTTAGAATAAACATGAAGTTTGGGTTCATTTACACTTGGTTTAAGATCTAGTTAAAGTTAATGATAAGAACAAGCTAGGTATTATGCACTTATGCAGTATAACTTACTCAACAAAAATCACTGACTTTTCACCCCAAAATAATAATAAAAAAACACAAATCACTGACTACCGATCGAGTAGAAAATACTTTTATGCTTCTAGATAAAGAATAGTGCTGGACTTCAGCTAATAACATTGTTAGAACTTAGAAACCATAAATTCAAAACCACTAGCTATATCAGGCTAAACAAATTTACACATTATAGAAACCATATATTGAAATTCTTAAGCCACCAGGTATACATGAAGTATGGGTCGTCTATGGTACAAGAATGTATATCATACAAACATTTACAACTGATTGAACAAAATTACCACATTGACAACAATTTTATTGAACTAAATTACGACTTTGACAACAAAATTATCATATTCATTTTACAAATTTACATATAATTGAACAAAATTACCATAATTATAATAATTTGTTTAAAAACTTGTAAAATGTTGTAAGTGAAGTAAATATAGTAGAACTACAAATATTTAAATAGTTATTCGTTTTACCACAATGACAATAAATTTGTAGTTATATTTGTAAATGTGGGTAGCTAAGAAAATTTTCATGAAGTAGTTATTATATATTCTTAAAGTTGCTGAGGAAAATAGACCATAAATTAATGCTAGGATTAAGTTCAAGTTTACAAAGCAATGCAACTCTTTGTCAATATCATTGATGTGGACTTGTCCTAAAGGGAACATGGTTGTCCTTGGATAGCTGATGTTTGCTGAGAAAAAGGTCAGAAAGTTTGTGTCTGAAAGAGTTTTGATCCATTTTAAAACTTAGGTTGCATGTATGGGTGCCGAAACCCTAGGTCAGAAAAACAGACAAACAGTGTTGCAAACGAGGGTCTATATCTGGGGAACTTCAGTAATTTGAGTCTCCATTTGGCCATATATGAGTTTGACCTGATGATCTTCATGGCCCCGGCCATAATCCATCAATTAACTAATGCTTCATGACTTGCAATTAATGTACCAGGCATGGTTAGGAAAACTTGAGCAACCGACCATTAGTTAATTAGTTTACATGATTACATCAAACACAGCAGCGAAATTAGTTTCCTGTTAAAATATCAAATTAAGTTGCCATATGCTGGATTTTAGCATCCATTCCATTCGATTTGAAACTTGAGCAATCTTTGATATAAACACAGCAACTCGAACTCAAGTGTCTGGAAATTAGGGATTTTGGGTTCCGATATTCTTGATGAAATCAAAAGAATTGACCTACGCCTTCTAATTATTTTCTATATTCTTTTAGCTAATGACATGTCGATTGATCTTGAGAAAAAAGTTTAGGTGGATCCTTTCCTTGTTTCAATATAAGTTACATCACCAAACTGAAAGGCGAGTTCAATGACTTAATTATATATAGATGATATGTATGAGATTAGTGATTCCTTCAAAAGGAGAGAATATGATTACACAAAAATTGCTCCTAGTCTCTACTCTCTAGTAATCAAAAACAAAGTTAAACTTCTTCTTGTACGTTACAGTCTGGTTCACCAAATTTACCTTAATTACTGTGCTCCCTTACTAATAATAGTTCAAACTAGTAATGTTTGTCTAACCTTGTCCTCATTGCAGCGGTACAGACGTACAGTGGAATATTATTTACTTCTGGATAGAAATTAAAGACATTAACTTTAACTAATTTACCATTATTTTTCCTTCCCATATATTGTAATACGTTTGAAATTGTAGGCCATTAACTTCAAAGAAATTAACACTTTAAATTAACCAGAAAATTCTTAAAGATCAAGTCCCCTGTTTTATCTTGCATGATGGCGTTTTCTTCTGGCTAACCAATAGATCGATCGAGGAAAGGTTGGTATGCTTGAGCTACCCCAAAGTAATACATCATTACTAGATTGGCCATATCTAATTGTTAAATTATCCACTGACATGTCAGTTTCTCATATGTGGCAGATGTAGGAATAGAAGCTCTCAGAGTATGTAGAATAGAAATGGCATTTTTGGATCCTGGGATTCAAATGATATTATTTCATTTATTTCCTTTGATTAAAAACGGAAAAGGGGTCTCACAGAATTTCCAATTTTTACGTACATATCTCTTAGTTTGACTGTAGTTTTAAGTTTTTTAGTTTTGGAAGTTGATCCATATACATGATGATTATTTAAAATGTCTTATACAGCCAAGGAAAAATAATTTATTTAAAGGTTGATATATAATAGTTTGATAGGAACCTGTATTTGTCATTTTGTATTTGGTTCTTTGAAGATTAATGAGGGTGGTTTCTCTGATAACTGAACATGAGCAACTGCGAAAGCAACTTAATTGGTAATTAAAAAATGCCATTATTTTCTGAATTTGTAGCCTCTTTGAGATCCTTAATTTGGGTTTAAATAAGACCCGTATGCAGTAGTATTTCAAGAATCACCAACTTAAAGAGCCTCTCAATTCAATAATCCAATTCACTTGACCTGTGTTCCTTGGTAACTGGTCTTAAGAGGGGTGAGAATCTAAGCTTCTTTACCAAGTCATCGTGATTTTCGTGCAATTGTACTCTTCATTACTCATTCCTGAAAGGGCGGCCGAAGCTTCGGAGCCAGACCCCGTTGCAGGTGGCACATGAAAGCTTTTGGATGAAGCAAACACTTATTTGTGAAACTCACTCGATCTGCTTGGTTCTCTTTTAAGCATATGCCAAGGAACCGGAACTCCTTCAAAGCCTAGTGGTACTTTTTAGACTTTTCTCAAGGGTCTGGTTTGAACTTCTGAATTCTTATCTTTCACCTTTTGGAGATTTTTAAACTTCAAGTAGAGAAGTATGGGAGAGAAGAATGATCAGATGGATAAAGTTGATGATGTAATGTTGCCGGGTTTTCGCTTCCATCCAACTGATGAGGAGCTTGTTGGCTTTTACCTCAAGAGAAAGATTCAGCAAAGGCTTCTCCCCATTGAACTGATAAAGCAAGTGGACATTTATAAATATGATCCCTGGGATCTTCCAAGTAAGAAATGACTCCACTCACTCAAAATCTTGTCTGTCTTAACAAGTTTTCACGTTTGGGTTTTGGTAGCAAACGTCCAAGTTTTCGCCTTTGCAACTGTTATTTATCTGATCTCTTTGGCGAGATAAAGGTTCTTACTGCATATATGGTATTTCTCAATTAGGTCAACAATGTAATAAGACGTGGATCGATTTAGTAGTCTGAATCTTACATATTCCACGGAACGATTACAAAAATTGCACAAACTCTTTAGTAGTGATTACAATAGTTTATGATGTTTATCCCTTTTTCATGTTTGGTTTGAAAGAACATTTTAAATTTTTAACTGATCTTAGCAATTGTTTCTTGTGAATTGTTACTGATCGAAGTTATGTTCTTCTTTATCATGATGCAGAGCTGGCCGGTACTGGGGAGAAAGAGTGGTACTTCTACTGCCCAAGGGATCGAAAATACCGCAACAGTGCTAGGCCTAACCGAGTCACTGGAGCCGGGTTTTGGAAAGCAACAGGAACAGACAGGCCAATTTATTCATCTGAAGGGTCCAAGTGCATAGGCTTAAAGAAGTCCCTTGTTTTCTACAGAGGCAGAGCTGCTAAAGGAATCAAAACTGATTGGATGATGCACGAGTTTCGCCTTCCTTCTATCGCAGACTCATCACCACCCAAGAAGCTGTTAGATAAAAGCCTTCCTCCAAATGTAAGTAGCAGTACTAGCTTGTTGGTTAAGACTTGGTTATCTCCCATTTTCGCCTATTTTTAGTTTTAAGCTGGTTTTTCAGTCTCTAATCTGATATGTCATGTTGTTCAGGATGCATGGGCCATTTGCAGGATTTTCAAGAAAACAAACTCAATGGCACAAAGGGCTCTTTCTCAATCTTGGCTATCTCCATTGCCTGAACCAACAGCGTCTGGTTTTCTAACTCAGTGTCCTCAGTTCAGCTCCGAAAACAACATATCTTGCACCACTGACTTAGGACCAGCCATCCAGTTTTGGAGTAACAACAATGACTTACAACATCAACAAGCTTCAACTTATTCAGCTTTTGATGCTCTCCCTTATAAGCCCAACTTCAGTCCTGCATTAGTTGGAGAAAACATGTCCAATGGCTTTATGTTCTCTCCAATACAAATGTCATCACCACCCAATTTCAACCATGTCTTAGTTGGTGACATGAGTAATAACAACACCTCAGGGAGCATAGACTTTGAAGGTTCACAACAGCAACAGTTTAGTGGCTTCTCAATCAGTTTGGCACAAGATCAGATTCAAGAAAACACCAACACAGTCCAGGCTAACAATACTAATAATCATTTGGGGACTATCAGATCAATTGGCTTTCCTTTCAGTTTGGGCTCAGATGATCCTAGTGACATGTCTACTAGCTATTCTACAAACAAGTGCTATACATGATAGAGTTGATAGTTTACAGGACAAGGAATCTATTCTTCTAGCTCTAGCAGTTTGAATAATGTTTGTTATTTAGCTACTAGTCATGTACAGTTTCCTAAGTTCCAATTATACCATTTTAGGCTCTACATTGTTTCTTCAAACCTCATTAGCACCAACCAAAAAAAAAATTAACATTATTACATTAAAACCAACCAAAAAAAATAGATGTACCAAAATTACTACAACACTTTGGATCCAATTAAGTTCATGGTAAAAAAATCAAAGCTCTATACTTCACCTAATACCATTTGGCGTAATGTCCTAAATGAGAAGTCGTGAGTCAAACACACGAAACACTTATTAAGTTGTAAGATTATTTTTTCAAGAAAGTTGAGAACATTTGGGCCACTTGAATGATATCTATGTTTAGTACAACTAGACTTATCAGAAAAGTAGCTGAGTGTTTGGTAAACTGACTTTTATAAGTAGTTGTTATTGTCAAAAGCAGTAACAAAGCGTTTGGTAAATTCAAACTAGCTTATGCTTTTAATTTTTCAAACGAAAAATTTAGACACTTGAGATCATTTTTGATTTTATTGTGAAACAATGTTCCTCATATATATTCTTAACATTACAACTTGGTTTCGATTAGGATGATATTTATAATTATACTTCATTTCATGTTACGACGCTCGTCCATCAAACTTTGAGCAATGTTATTTCTTGTGCACCATGATGATTTTGCTCTTCTACGTATCATCATCTTCTTCTTCTTCTTCCATTTCTATTTCATACTTTCACTTTCTTCACCTAGCACAAAATGTCTATCACGATGCACATATCTATACATGTAATAACCCTATTTTTCAAACAATATTTGGTTTGATATGAATTTTATAAAGTTGTGAAATTCAAGTAAAATAAATTTGATTGTTTGCGACTTTACGAAACGGAAACGGAAACGTTCTCGGAACGTTTAATTAGAAAAACGTTACGTTTCTGAACTAATATATCGACTTTTATTTCGTCGCTCGGTTGCAAAAACTTCCTTCACTAAAGTTGTAGAGCTCGTCGATACGAGTGCGTGGACATGTGACGCGTTCGAATCGGACATCGGACGCGAAAGTTATTAACGTCGGAAGTTCGTTTCCGATTTTGGAAACTAGTATAAATAGAAAAATTTAGGGATTAGGGTTTCCAGAGTTCACCCGCCCCCCTTCACTCTCTCTCTCCTCTCGCGTTCTCTCTCCCCGATCGCCTCCCTCCCTCACTCGAAAACAAGCCGGCGATCTCTGCCTCCAGGCCGTCGTGCCTCTCACCGCCAACCTCCAAAGCACCGCAGGGACCTCCGCACTCAACCCCGAGCCCGGTGCACCCCACTTCGCCGCCGGCCTCCCCCATGCGACAGATTGAAGCTCGGAGACTTCACCGCCGTGCTTCCCCGTAGACGATGAGCTCGAGGCAAGCTCGCCTCCACCCCTCCTCACCTCTGGAGCCCCCCACGTCAAGGGTTGAGCCTTGAGTCGCCGCGCACCTCCACCCCTGCACGATCTACTCCGCCGGCACCTCAAACACTTCCATCGTCGATTCAAGGGCTCCGCCGTGAAATCAAGGTAAGGGATTGATGCTATTGATGTTGTGTGTTGATTTTGGATGAATTTGGGTTGGATTTGTGGAGATCGGAGGGGGATTGGGGGAGGATTGAAGGAGAGGGGTTACCGCCACCGTGGGCGGCACGTGTGGGAGCGTGGAGTGGCCTAGAGGCGGCGTGAGGCCGTGAGAAGGGCGGAGGAAGGAAGAGGAGAGGATTTGGCGCAGCGGTGGCGTGCTACGTGCTGCCACCGTAAGTGGCGCGTGCACCCCACGCGCCACCACGTGCGGCAGCGCGTGAACAGTGAATTCAAACAGTAAATTGTAAAATTTATTTTTATGACGGTGAATGTAAAAATGTGATTTACGTACGGTAAATGTAAATTTTATTTACGTGCGGTAAATGTAAATGTAAATTACTGTTAGTAAATGTAAAAAGTAATTTTGGAAGGGTAATTCAGTAATTATTATTTACTGAGACAGTATGTACATTCGAATAGTATTTATACGTACAGAAATACCTAAACAGTATTGCTCGTACATGAATACGTAATGGATGTGTATTTGTACAGTAATACATGAATTGTAAATATGTGAATAGTACACAGTGAATAGTACTTAGTGAACAGTAATTCGTTAAACCAAAAATTGCTGAACAGTAACAGATTATTACTGTTACGGCATTTAAAGGTTTACGAAATGTTTCTAAATTCTTTTCTTATCTTATCTTATCAAGGTGATCGATAAATCAAGGAAATGAATTATCTTCGGAAATTGTGGAATTACGCTCGAGTTGATAAGGTGAGTAAAATCCCACATAATTATAAATCTACCATTGCGGAGATTCAAGATTTTGCAAGAGTTTTTAATATTGACTTACGACATGTATACGATATAGTGGATTACATATATACTGTATAAATGGTAATAAGTACATATATATAGTTCGCTATATTATATACTGTTATGAATTCATTATGAATTGGTCATTTCGATGACGAGAATTATATATTGAGCAAGTGATTTAATTTGTACAATATGAGGTCTGATTATTGTACGTGGTTTTAACATGGTGTTTGTTAAACGTTTTGTCTTCGGACGTGTTTATTAAATATGACATATATATGATGATAACGGATTATATATATATTGTATAAATGGTAAATAGGTACATATATATATAGTTTGCTATATAATATATTGTTATGATTTTATCGTGATGATGTCATTTTGATGACGAGATTTATATATCGAGCATGTGATTTTGATTAGTACAATATGAGGTATGATTATTGTACGTGATTTTAACATGGAGATTGTTAAAATGTTGATTTGTCTTCGGACTTGATTTTTGTACAATATGAGGTGTGATTATTGTACGTGTTTGGCAAGTCGAAACCTAGCCTTTGGCCGGGCGAAAGTTACGATACAGTTAGAGCTCTAGTCTGTCTGCCGGAGTACTGCATGTGAGGTAACAGGTGGTTATCGGCTCATGAGTACTCATATTATTTTGATGTTGGGTAGCAGGTGGTTGCCCAATATCGGCGGTGTACTACGTAAGGGGTAACAGATGTGTACCAGCATTCATTAGTACCCGTATTATAAATGTATTTGGATAACCAGAAGGGTTGCTTGATTTCTCATGAGCACCTTCATTTCATATATTTTTGGGACAACCAGATGGGCCGTTCATTGACTCATGAGTGCATTTATATTTGTTGATTTGTGGATTTTCGTATATATTGATATGCGAGTTATTTTTTCATTTTACTCATACAAGTTATAAGCTTACCGGGTTTGTGTTTACAATCCCGGTGCACCAATTCGATGGTGTATGGGATAATTCCGCAGGTGTTGATTAGTGGAGATTGAGAGACGACTCCGGAGACTAGAAGTTGTTCATTATCCTGCTTGTGGTGAGGTTTCTAATGTGGATTTGTGTGCGAGAACTCGTGAGGATTTATTTGTGAGTTTTGTGAGAGATTGTGAGGATTATTACATTTCCATTTTTTGTTGTAACGACCCTAAAATTTCGAGCCTAAAAACTCAAAATTTCAAAGTCGTTAAACACAAAATAATCTCAATAAAATCGAAATCATTTAACGTGCACAGCGGATCATCACTGAGTTCTCAATACAACTCAGAAACCAATTATTACAAACCAAACATATAATTCAACATTATATCAATTGGAAATGTATAATCCTCACAAGATAGTCACACCAAATCCTCACGCAAGCTGGAGATAAATAACTTCAAGTCCTCTGAGCGGTCCGTCAATTCCCGCTAATCCACACCTGCGGAGTTATCCACTACACCATCGAATTGGTGCACCGGGATTGTAAACACAAACCCGGTAAGCTTTACAGCTCGTATGAGTAAAATGAAAATATATAACTCGCATATCAATATATACGAAAATCCACAAATCAAACAAATATAAATGCACTCATGAGTCAGTGGACGACCCATCTGGTTGTCCCAAAGAAAAAGAAGCGCTCATGAGAAATTAAGTAACCCTTCTGGTTACCCAAATGCATTTATAATACGGGTACCAAGAACGCTGGTACACATCTGTTACCCCTCTCGTAATACACCGCTGATATTGGATAGCCACCCGCTACCCAACATCCAAATCAACTGAGTACCCATGAGCAGATAACCACCCGTTATCTCACATGCAATACTAAGGCAGACAAACTAGAGCTCTAACTGTATCGTAACTTTCGCCCGGCCAAAGGCTAGGTTCCGACTTGCCAAACACGTACAATAATCTCACATCATATTGTACCAAATCACGTCCGAAGACAAATCAACATTTTAACAATCTCAATGTTAAAATCACGTACAATAATCTCACATCATATTGTACCAAATCACGTCCGAAGACAAATCAACATTTTAACAATCTCAATGTTAAAATCACGTACAATAATCTCACATCATATTGTACCAAAAATCAAGTCCGAAGACAAATCAACATTTTAACAATCTCCATGTTAAAATCACGTACAATAATCTCACATCATATTGTACAAATCAAAATCACATGCTCGATATATAAATCTCGTCATCAAAATGACATAAAACACGATAAAATCATAACAGTATATTATATAGCAAACTATATATATATATGTACATATTTACCATTTATACAATATATATATAATCCATTATATCATATACATGTCATATTTCATAAACACGTCCGAAGACAAAACTCATTCGAAAACAAAACTCGTCCGAAGACAAAACGTTTTAACAAACACCATGTTAAAACCATGTACAATAATCACACCTCATATTGTACAAATTAAATCACATGCTCAATATTTAATTCTCGTCATCGAAATGACAAATCCCAATGAATTTATAACAGTATATAATATAGCAAACTATATATATATATATACTTATTACCATTTATACAATATATATATATAATCTACTATATCGTATACATGTCGTAATTTAATATTAAAAACTCTTGTAAAATCTTGAATCTCCGCAAGGGTAGATTCGTAAATATGTGAGATTTTACTCACCTTAATGACTTGAGCGTAATTCCACAATTCCCGAAGATAATTCCTTTCCTCGATTTAATGATCACCTTGAAAAGATAAGAAAAGAATTTAGAATCGTTTCGTAAACCTTTAAATGCCGAAACAGTAATAATCGGTTACTGTTCAGCAATTTTCGGTTTTACGAAATTACTGTTCACTGATACTATTCACTGTTACTATTCCCGGATACTGTACGTATAAATATTAATACGTATTTCTGTACGTATAAATATTAATACGTATTTCTGTACATATAAATATCATATACGTATTTCTGTACATATAAATATTAATACGTATTTCTGTAGGTATAAATATTAATACGTATTTCTATATGTATAAATATTAATACGTATTTCTGTACGTATAAATATTAATACGTATTTCTGTACGTATAAATATTAATACGTATTTCTGTACGTATAAATATTATATACGTATTTCTGTACGTATACATATTATATACGTATTTCTGTACGTATACGTACGATTTAAATGTAAATACAAATTCAGTAAATAAAATTTACTAAATTACCCTTTTACAAAATTACTTTTTACATTTATTGAAAGTAATTTATATTTACATTTACCGTAGTAAATAAAAATTACATTTACATTTACCGTACACAGTAAATTACCAAAATACCCTTCTGTCAAAACTGTTCCCACCGCCGCACGTGGCGGCGCGTGTGGCACACGCGCCACCTCCGGCGGCCGCGCGTGGGGCCCACGCGCCGAGGTTAAAACCGGCGCGTGTGATGTCACCACCACCCCAAAACTCTCCTCCTTTCTCCCCTCTTCCTCCCTCCGGTCCTAGGCCGCCTCCTACTCCTCCCAAACTCCTCCACGCGCCGCCTCTAGGCGGCGGTAACCCTCCCCTCTATCTCACTCCGATGTTGAATTATAAATTTGATTTGTAATAATTGGTTATTTGAGTTGTAATGTGAACTCAGTAATGATCCGATGTGCATTTAAAACGATTTCGATTCGTTGAGATTGTTTTGGTGTTTCTCGGCTTTGAAATTTTGAGTTTCTGCTCGAAATTTTAGGGTCGTTACAATACAACAACTTACGAACAACTTAGGCTATTATACAAGTACATTAATATCATCAACTTCAAATAACAACTTATAGAACTTGCATTGATCATATCCCTATCCATAATGAACAAGATAATATCCATGTGCTCATTTAGCTTTCAGGTCCATATCATACGAGAAGGTATAAGCAATTGCTAACAATTTCTAGTATAGGAAAAAGGCAATGAATAATGAATGATATTGGTTCAAGGTTAGAATTTTCAATATATCTATTTGTATATGAATATGTACAATGAATCATCTCATTTTAACAGAGAAACACTCTTCTTCAGCAATACATATGTGATAAATCCATCCTATATATACTCTAACAATAGTAACAATTTATCTACAAGAAGATTACCCCTGATACTGTTAAGCTCCCTCTTCAAGTCTGGGACAAATTTTTTTTCTCTTTTGCAGCAGTACTGATCATGCATGAATTGCCTGGAGTTAATGTAACCCCATAATAATGAATGTGCTCTACTGCTTGCTTAGCAATTTGGTCATTGCAAGTGCCAAACTCTTGAATGCGTTCATAGACCAACTAGTGATCACATAAAGGACTGCATAAATGAATGAAAATTGTTGTAATCACCATTGTTTTTCTCCTGGCATTTCATAAAAACAAACAGATAATTAAATCTAACATAAACACAAGTGTGGCTTTGAAACTGATAAACAAACATATTAATTAATAACCGATAACAATTTTATATATCACATAGTGCTAGAGTTTCTTACAGGTATGCAAAATAGTTCTCTATCACATTCATAATTCGTACGCATAGATTTCTTGATTTCATCTATTCATTCATCTTATGACAACTTTGATGTTTGGCCTAGAAATTTATGCGGATGTCTTTGTTCTTCATCATGCTCCCATGTTCGTAAATAATGGAGAAGAAAATTTTGACTTGCGATAGAACTAATGGATCATTGGGAATTATATTATAGCAACCAATTCATTCTCAAATTGCCTACAAATCATTAATGCCAACAAATCATTGTCACATAGGAACTAATGACATGTTTACTAACGTGGAATGAAATTGAGAATAGAAGAATTGATTACGGGATAAGAGAATTTATCGTTTACTAATACATAAGAAAATTAGAATGAATGTGGGTCTCACCTCCTCATTAGGAAAATTGATTCATACTAAAACCCTTACCCAAGAGGCCAAAGGGGGAGATGGGTATCAGAATCAATTCTTCCATCAATCCGGGTATCAATTTTATTACCTAAACTACCATAATTTAGTTGAGAATATTTCTAAATTGTCTAACCCAAATTGAAATATATATATATATATATATATATAGTATTGTTAAAACCTACAAATAAACAATTACATATATTCTACGGGAGTACTTAAAGTCAAATATTCTCTTTCTCTAATAATATTCTCCAATTTTGTTTATCTTTTATTTACATAATTTATGATCGATAAGTGAAATTTAGTTGAAATTGGATTTGTCTTTTGGGGGTTAATGGAAAAGAACTTTGTATATCGTTTTGATGGAAAATATTGATGTAGGACAATAGCTGTTGATAAATATATATATATATGGGTATTTCAATAATAAAATTAATTGTAATTAAATTCTGATGGTAAGTAAACAACATCAATCGTAATTAGTATTGTTTATGTTCTAATTCCATATTGTAAGTAAACAGTTTAATAAATTGAAATCTCCACATCCAAATATATTCCATCTATCATTCCTAATAAATTTCATTCCTGATGAGTTTCATTCCAAATTAGTAAACGTGTCATAATTGAAATCAAAGAATCAGTGACAAAGAAGATAAAGAAGATGTATGAAATCATATTCAATGACTGGTAAACTAATTGAATCGAAAGGTATCAAACTCAATATAATGTAATAATAACTTCTGCTTTCAATCTAGAACTCATCCAGTCAAATGTAGAATCCTACTTTAATTAAAAGAGAGAACGAATGAAGATTACCAAACTCAAAACCGAAGCTTACATATGAAATCACATTACAAAAACTAAACAAATATTTAACATCATTCCCTCTTTGGCTAATAACACCATCAATTTCTTGGCACATACCATGTTAATCCTACAACAAGCACAATCCAAGGCTCCATATCAGTATTTCCTAATCATCAAGATCATATATTGCAATTGCTATAATTGTGTGATTGATTCAGCCAGTCATTGAATTAGATTAATTTTGTAATTGTCTTAGATAGAAAAGATCATGGATCTAAATTGTATAGCTCCTGTATATATTTGCACGAGACATGTGTAGAACGGTAATCTGAAACCAATAAGAGAATGCAGACACGTGTACAAATAAATATAATTTATTGAATATCAAGCGCGAGGTTACAATCTTTGGTGAACTCATCTGATTCTATCTCCGTATGTGATTTGGCTCAAGGGTGACATGCACTTGATCTTGAGGATTTGAGTTTGATTTGGATTTGATTTCATGAAGAACGAGCGATTTGGCCGCTTGATGATTCTTTGTGGACTTGAGTTTGGATTGGATTTGGATTTGATGAATAACGAGCGATTTGGCCGCTTGATGATTCTTCGTGGACTTGAGGTTGGATTTGGATTTGATGAAGAACGAGCGATTTGGTGACTTGACGATTCTTCGTGGATTTGATGATCTTCGTGGACTTGAGAGACTTCGGGATTTGTCGAGAGTGATTCTTGCTCAAGTGATTTCTCCCATTCTTCTCCAAAAATCCCCCTCTCTTCATGTTGAAAGGGTATATTTATAGTGTAAAGGTTTCTATTTTGTAGAATATTTTAATGACACTAAAATAATAAATTTTTTAATTCTATAATTAAATCAATATGTAATTTCCGATTAATTTAAAATTAGTTATTCTCATAACTAAATTAAATAGAAAATAAGTGATTTAATTATGACCGTTAAGAAATTTATTAATTTAATCAAATGTCCGATTACTATTTCGAATCGTCAATGACATTCAATTTTCTGCTGCAATTCGGAATCACGTAGCTTCGATTGCGATCATCCGTTTATGTGCTGACACGAGTTTTATTCGGATCCGCACCAACTTTGTTGACTTTTGGCCACGTGTGCAATTTTGTCGGACTCTTGGTGGATTTAATTATTTAACAAAGATAATTTACTTCATTAAATTTCATGTGTCTACAACATGAATGTAAAAAATCAAGCTTTATCTTCTCTATTTTGAATTCCTTCATGGTATCACACACAATATTCTTTAAGTCTTAACATCACCACTCAAAATCCAATCACCAAAAGGGGAGTGAATTCGATGCTCTATCTATCGGTGTGTAGACACTAGCGTAATTTAATGCTCTGTTTGACATATGGCTTGTGACTCTTTACATCAAACTACTATTTTCTTACCATTTTCCATTTTTACCCTCTTTAATTCTCTCTCATCCGTTTTGGTTACCCACTTCTTGCGAGTACATTGATGTCTTTATCGTTTGCTCCAATCATGTCTTTGATAGACTGCAAGCATCTTGTTCCAAGTTAATCATGATTAATGACCCATCTACAATTGCTATCACAAGGCATGGACTTTAACATGCAATCGTGGGATATCGATATCGAAACCCAGGCTAGGAAATAACAAGGTAGCGATTATTTTTAAAAAACCCATAAAACTTCAAGGTTTACGTACGACATTCCCCACTGCTATCCAGATTCTTCAAATCAGGAAGGCTCTGGTGGTCGAAGGCAGGACGATCACTAGAGAGATTGTGGGGATAGTGTTCGAGATTTCGTTGGAGGAGGGTAATTTGGTGGCTGTTGTTTTGTGTTTTTAAGGGAAAATATTTTTTTGCTGCAATATATATATATATATATATATATTATTTTTATAAAAAAAAAAAAGAAAAAAAAATAATGCTACTCAAGACTAAATTGACTGAAAATTTCTTCGCTGATTTTGGTGAGATTGGCAGAGAGAGAGAGGGGCAAAAAAGCCGGATTATACAAATAATTAATTATTAACTTAATCTAATTGTTCATGGAGAAGTGTTAAAGACCACGTATCACAAATCTATTAGGCGGTGTACATACATCGTTAGAATGGAAGGTGCATTGAATCCGTTTCCCACCAAAAGAGTAACAGATTCTTATATCAGTGATCCCACTAAATTTGAACTTAATGGGTAACAACGAATCGGTACCTAAGAATTTGATTCAAAGGGCGCTTCAATTCCATCACTTCTTCCAACCCCACTTACTCTTCACTAAAATTAACGAGACATAACAAACAAGTACGAAATATCACGAATCAGAAGCTCAATTGGGTGCTGCTTAAGTATTTGAAATATTGATTGCAAAAGAGAACCAACCAAAAATATAATTTTGGGGCTTGAGGATGAACATTGAGGATGAGATCTATGACATTTAGATTTCGAATTCTGCAGGAACGTTGCTGATGATGGTGGTCTTGTTTTTCTTTGATATGTTATGAGGTCGTAATTAGCTGAAACCACGAAGGGTACCATTGGTATTCATTAATTCCAAAATAACTCCAAACACGCCGTCGTTCAATATTGCCTAATGAGTGAATCCTGACTATTCATTTCTAATTAACGGCTCAGATCTCCTCATCTATTCTCCCACTCTCTGTGAATTTAGTTCTTCATTATTCTGGAAAAGAACTTCTTCTCTAGCCCTCTCTCAAATCCTAACCCCGCAGTCCCGCCTACTCTCACAACAATCTCAACCCTTTTTTTTTTCAGTCAACCAGACAATCCTGTCTTTTCAGTTTGTTTTGTTTATTCTATTTTTGCTCAATTCTTAAAAGAAGATGCAGAACCCAAGCTTTGAGAACTGATCATAAATAAAACCAGATGCGTTCAATTCAAATAGTAAAACAAAGAGGAACCAGAAATTAATATAACCTTGGGTATAATTTGATCTATTATGAAGGATGCCCTTGAAGTTCAACAAAGATACCATCCTTTTGCTCTAGGTATTGGGTAACCCTCAAATTGCATCATAACAAACAAATTAAAAAAAAAGATAGGAACTGAAAGTTTAGAAATTAAGATTGAATTGGATCTGCTCCAATTTTCTCTGATCAAAATATAGGAGATAGGAGTGTGAATGTGTGATATTGAATGCCGAAAGAACAATTCACCATCATTATTGAATCTGAATATGCAAAGAGAGAGAAGAAGAATAAATGATGAAATATGAGCCGTTGATTAACAATGGACAGCCATGATTGACTTATTATGCAATATTAGGAGACATGTATTTGGAGAGGAACCGGGTCCGTTCTGATTCTACTCTGCTTCTTTTGTAGTCCCAAATTTAGGGCTTAGGGTTTAAGCTGTGTTAATCCCGGCCACCACTTTCCCTCAGTTCGCGCTTTTGCTCTCAAATCAGTCAATTTCTCACGTCTCAGGTCTGCCCCTACAATTTTGCTCTCTAATTTTTTTGCTTCCCAAGGGTTCTTCATTTCAATTTTATAAAGCTATTTGATTTGTGACCTTCATGAATTCATCTCTCAATTAACTGCCAAGATATGGCTAGAGGCTCTGTAAGTTCCCTGTTTCGAATTTATGGTTCTAAGAAAAGCATATCTAGGTTTAGGGTTTTGATCTTGAATCAATATGACCGCTCTGTATCTCCAAAGTTCACATCTTTTCATGCTTTAGCTCCCCAAAATCATTCATTTTCAACTAGCTTAGTGGACCCAGATGGGCTTAGATTCAATTCACAGAAGAACCCTAAATTTGTGGGGTGTGATGGTGTTCTTGTCAAGCCATATTCGACTGGTATGGAGGATGGGGATGAGGATGTGAGTGATAGTAGTACAGCAGTGGTTGATGAGTTTGATGTAGATGCGGGGAAAGTTGTGGGGCTTAGGGTCCCTAGTGAGGATGAGGAGAGTTGTAGCTCGTCGGAATCGGAAGATAGTGAAGGTGAGGATGATGCTGTTGTTAGTGATTTGATGTTGGAAGAGTGGGGAAATGGTGATGAGAATGTGAGTCCATTGACAGCGGTGAGCTTTCAGCATGTTGCGTCGCGTGACCCTGTTGAGCTGTACAGGGAGCTTTGTGATAGTGAGAAAGGTGCAAAGCTGTCGCGGAGAGATTGGGAGGCTCTACAAGATATTTTCCGGCATTTTGCGAAATCAGGTTGGGCAACTGATCAGGCTCTTGCAATATATATCGGCAGGTCATTTTTTCCTAGTGCTGCGTATAAGTTTCGGAGCTTCTTCATCAATAACTGTGGTGCTGATGTTGCCAAGTATTTGGTGTCCCTTGGTCAGTCTAATGATGCAGTTAAGTTTTTGTTTCCAGTGTTTGTTGAATATTGCTTAGAAGAGTTTCCTGATGAGATCAATCGTTTTCGTGATATGATTGCATCCGCGGATCTCACGTTGCCCCATACTTGGTTTCCGTTTGCTCGGGCTATGAAGCGTAAGATAGTTTATCATTGTGGTCCAACCAATAGTGGGAAAACTTTCAATGCCCTGCAACGGTTTATGGAAGCAAAGAAAGGTATCTACTGCAGTCCTCTGAGATTATTGGCAATGGAAGTGTTTGACAAAGTAAATGCGCTTGGGGTGTATTGTAGCCTTCACACAGGGCAAGAAAAGAAATTTGTCCCATTCTCTAACCATGCTGCTTGTACAGTGGAAATGGTGTCAACTGAAGAAATGTATGATGTTGCTGTCATTGATGAAATCCAGATGATGGCAGATCCAGCTAGAGGTTTTGCATGGACGCGAGCATTACTTGGCTTAAAGGCTGATGAGATACATTTGTGTGGGGATCCAAGTGTTCTCACTGTTGTTCGAAATATCTGTTCAGAAACTGGTGATGAGTTGTATGAGCAGCATTATGAAAGGTTTAAGCCATTGGTGGTTGAAGCAAAAACGCTATTGGGAGATCTTAAAAATGTCAGGTCTGGAGACTGTGTGGTTGCCTTTTCAAGAAGAGAGGTATTTGAGGTCAAAATGGCAATTGAAAAGCACACCAACCACCGGTGTTGTGTTATTTATGGTGCCTTGCCGCCAGAAACTCGTAGACAGCAGGCAAATTTGTTTAATGATCAAGATAATGAATATGATGTTCTTGTTTCTACTGATGCGGTGGGAATGGGTCTGAATCTTAATATTAGGAGGGTTGTATTCTATAGTCTGCAAAAATACAATGGTGACAAATTTCTCCCAGTTCCAGCATCTCAGGTGAAGCAGATTGCTGGAAGAGCTGGTCGGAGAGGAAGTATTTATCCTGATGGACTTGTTACCACATTGAATTCAGATGATCTGGATTACTTGATCGAGTGTTTAAAGCAGCCTTTTGACGAAGTAAAGAAAGTGGGTTTGTTTCCTTTCTATGAGCAGTTTGAGCTTTTTTCAGCGCAATTTCCTGACATAACGTTCTCCCAGTTACTGGAAAAATTTTCTGAAAATTGCCGCTTGGATGGATCATACTTCTTGTGCCAACATCATCATATAAGGAAGGTTGCAAATATGTTACAAAAGATTCAGGCATTATCTCTGGAGGATCGTTTTAACTTCTGTTTTGCCCCAGTAAATATCAGGGACCCAAAAGCTATGTTCCATCTGTTAAAGTTTGCTTCATTATATAGCCAGAATCTCCCTGTCACTATTCCTATGGGCATACCAACAGCATCTGCTCGTAGCGATAAGGAACTCTTGGATCTTGAGAGTAAGCATCAAGTGTTGTCTATGTATCTGTGGTTGTCAAACCACTTTAAGGAAGATACTTTTCCATATGTGAAGAAGGCTGAAGTAATGGCAACAAATATTGCTGAACTGCTGGGTGACTCTCTAGCCAAGGCCAACTGGAAACCAGAATCAAGGCAAGCGTCGAAACCTCGACAGAAGGAAGATAGTTATGAGAGGCCATTGTCACACATTAAACAGTATCAGAAGTAAGTTGTTGTATAATTATACCTATGACGTCATCCTGTACTGATGTATTTTGGTTGTTAGTCAAACATAAACTATGGCATCTCTAGTTAGCTCTTAATTCTACATTTGGTTTATATTTTGTCAGAAGATGCATGTTCTGATTGTTGTCTCCTACCATTTGGGTCGATATTATTGATTTCCAACATTAGTGATATTGTGTTAGTAGTTTATTTTCAAATTTGCTCATTCTGTTATTCAGTTCAAAGGATAGCTCCGATGATTTTGGTTGTAAAAGGGGTTCTGAAAGGTAGTTTTTGAGGCTTTTGAGGTATCGTTTATAAGACAGTGGCAGAAAGTAGCCATTATTCACGGTAACATGTTTAATCACTTCCATAAAAAAACTCCCGCATCAATAATACTATAATAGAACCCAAAGATGGATAGATGGATGTAATTAACAATAGTATGCTAACTTGAAGATTAGGTGTAGTATTTTAGACTATTTGTGTATGGATTGCATCTTTTATACGTTTATTTAGATCTCCTAACCATGTTATGTTCCCCTTTCTATGACTTTGCAGGAACAGGCACAACCAGTCTGTAAATTCTGAGCACCCAAAGGAAGTTGCTGCATAGCGCTCTTGCTGGTAATTTTCCTATCAGAATTAATAGGAAGGACCGAAGGAGACTAGAATATATGTACAATGCATATGGAAAACAATTAAGGCTTTGTAACAAAGCAGAGGACACACTCTTGCTGGAAATTTTGCTGTCAGAATAAATAGGAAGGAGACTAGATATATGTACAACACATTTGGAAAACAATTAAGGCTTTGTAACAAAACAGAGGAGGCAATTGCTTCCTTTTGGAAACACATAACGGGGAGATTTGCTTCCTTCAGTTGTGAAAAAAATTGAGCTTTCAGTTTTAAAGTTTTGACTTTGTACATGTATAGATGCATGTGTCTGTCGTCGCAATAATGTAAAACTGGTAGGAGTACTAGAGTAGATGAATATGAAGGTCCTGTACTTTAATGGATCTGTCTCTTCAATGAAACTGCAGGTCTAATACCATTTGGTCGACCAATCAAATCAGCAAAGCTTACAGCTTATTAGAAATTAGTAACATGCAAGTGGAAAACTGAAATTGTTGAGACCTTTTCAGTACACAGATTCTTCCGATCACATTCAGATAAATTTCTCCGGCGACAAAGGGTACTTCAGATGTTAGTGCCGCCAGGACCAATTGCATCATATAACTAATAATACAGTAATATGCATTCGAAAGAATTTGACATGCTAATACATCAATGCTGAAAGTGAATCGACCATTTCTACAAGTTGTTCCAAGTAATTGTTGTATACTCCAGCTTAACAGCACCAGTAAATTCACCAGATGCTGAAAGTGAATCGACCATTTCTAAAAGTGATGGATGTTCTCTTCTTTCAGGTTCTCCAATATCACCAATAATATCAAAATTTTATATGCCTAAAGAATAAGAATCACAGCTATTACAGTTACAACAAATCGATCTTAACTAAGAAGAAAATGAGGATTGAAGCACTTCCATATTGTATCCTCTCCTCTCAGTTTAGAGATCAAGTCATCATTGGTTGGACCAAGAGCATCTTCATGAGATTTGAGTACTGAAAAATACAGGTTTGAGATCAGAGGGTTCTTCAGAAATGGACTGATAGTTCTCCCCAGTTCAACAACATCAGACAGTAGATGTGTACTATCTTCTTTATGCCAATTCAACATGCAGTTCGAGATGGCATGGAATGCAAGCAGATTGGAATACAGGGGAAGGAATGAATCCTTATGGTTACCCACTCCACCAACCCAATCAGCTCCGCCTAATTTGTCCATGCGATCCTTGGCAAACGACATCAATTGGCAGGAAAACCTCAGTCTCCAATCACATAAATAATGCTTAAACTGCTCCTTGTCTGGAATGTCAGCACAAGATCTTGCAATTGAGAGCTTCTCTAATTGAGAACAGCAAAGCTGGCAGATCAACAGTTTTTCCTCATGATGATTATCAATTTCCTTATCAAATACCTGTCTCACAAGATCACCTTTGGACACCTCGTGGCTCGCTGCGTTCAGTACACACTGTAAAAGAAACTCCAAATATCCAATCCAGTGACCAAAGATGAAAGTTAGATGCTCAAAACTTGATTCTATCACTTTCTCCACTTGAGTTGGAACTTCTCCAGTAAGAGAGCTACTTCCAGATTTCTGGCAAGAAAAACACCTTTGGATACCCATGGCCAGCCTTTGCCTAATCTCGTCATCTTCATCCTCCAGCAGTTTGATACATGTGAACCATGTATCTAGTACTTGATGAGCATATGTATTAACAGCTTCTTTTCCTTCAAAATGAGACCATGAAAAAAGGATTCGGCTGTTCGATACAATAGAACCAATCAGCGCAGCTTGCTCTAGCAAACCAGATGCTATGACAGACTCTGCAGCTGCCTTCCGCAAATTTACCGGCTGAGATGGATCACTGTGTTCCTGAATTAATTCGGTGAAAAAGGAAATTCTACGGTGAAGTGCGGCCAGTTTTCCCAATTGATCAGACTCATTGTTGTCAGTTGCATCAGAAAGAATAGACGTTGTAAATGTACCTCCAAACCTCTTTATGCAGATACCGATGCAGCATATGAGTGTTTCTCGAGTCTTTGCATGTCTTGTGAGATTGTACAAGGAAATCAACTTATCCCAAAGCAGAAACACAGAATCACATTCCATACTGCCAATATAAACTGATTCAGTGCCTTTTTCATCCCGATGCTTCTGGAACTGTAACGCATTCCAACTGAATATAATTCTGAGAATGTAATATGAGCATCTATAATAATTCTCCACATCTAAGAGATCAACCAATGAGGTTTGTAGATTAGTTCTGATCCAGTGTAGGATGATCCTAACCTCACTGCTGCAATTATGGGGCTCTTTACCAGATTCTGTTGATTTTAGGAATTTCAGTAGCCACTTCAATGTTGCAAGTCGAACTTCATAATCCGAATCTGACAGAGAGCGGACCAGCCTTTCCGGCAGTCCTATAAAAGCATTTTCTGATTCAGGTATATCCTGATTACTTGAATCAATCTGAGAATACCTCTGAGGCATAGGAAAAGCCTCGATGGCCATTTCCTCAGTTGCTTGAAAGATGCAACTGAAATAGGATGCTGCTGCTTGTTGGCGGAGTTGAGCTATTGTCGAATCATAATAAGAAAACTGATGAGAAGCTTCTACATCTAGGCATTCTGTAGATAACTGTAACAGTAGGTTGCGTACAACATAAATATGTTTGCTGGTATGGCTTGTCCTTGCAATACTTAGAATGTGGTCCAGCAGCTTTAAGAAAGAGGCATTGAGGATGGGGCAAGGGCACCATCTGGGCTTTGCGATCCATGTATGAGTTAGAAGAGCTTCAAATAAGTCACCTACAATCTGATCTTTCTTTAAAACATCGGCCAGATTTCTACAGTTGGTATCCAGGAGAGAACTTAACTGCAACAGAATTCCATGAATCCAGTTGCTTCTTCTGGTTTTGTGAAGTAATAAGGAGGACTCAGGAGTCATCAGTGCTTGGTTGTCTATGCTAGGCAACTCTGATACTATATTGAGAATTACAGTTGGCAATTTCTCATTAGATACAAGGCCTGTCAAAGCTCTAGATGCAAGAACACGGACTCTGAGATTGCTTTGGGTTGAGCACCTCCTAATGAATGGCATGAGCAAAGAAGGATCCAGGTCATCTCCAGTCTCACTTGCAATAGTTGAGGGCTTAAGCCTGGATAACAGAATTAACACAGGACACAAGCTTGGGTGCACAGCATCTTCCAGATTACACCGAGACCGTCCAGAAGGCCCATCCCCAAGTAACTCAGTTGCAGCTTTCAGTTCCTTGAATAGAAATGGATGCAATGAGGGATACCTTCATGAGAAAAGACATTCTGATTTAGTGTATATTCATAGAAATGTTATTTAAGTTTGGTGCACTTAGCATGTAATTAGAATACCTTGAAAATTCCTTTGCAAGCTTCAAACTAGCCTTTGAAATCAAAAGGCAAAGTGTAACATAGAAGAAAGATTCAGGCCTATCTAAAAATGATTTCAATTATGCTGTGGACAGTGGAAACTCATACAAACTCCTTGCACTAACCGTCATATCAAAAATCACCAAAGGGATGAAAGTGTGTCAATGAAATCTAGACAAAGCTTAGTGGTACTTTAATGACACTTCCTCAATTTACCAGAAAGAAATGCATTACAGCAATAATAAACAAATCAGGAGGTGCATCAACAAATCAGGCTCATTTTTCACTGTCACGTTGGCAGAGGTTCAAAGATCCTCAGTAGCTATATCCTAGAGTTTCCTATCTCCTAAAAATTTAGGGTTCAGCAGGAGGCCAAGCCTGGGTCAACAGAGAGAGTTTAGGGGATTTCTGGGGTGATAACAACAAAAGATGACTAAAGTATTCCTCCCAAAAAAAAAATTAAAAATAATGGAAAGGGACCTTGTGATGTCAAATTAAACTTCCAGCTCAATTATGACAAATTTTATACTTTCCTGGATAATTATACTTCTAATATAATAAGATTCAAGAATGTGAACAGCATTAACCAACTGAGGGGAGGGGAATTATAGAATGCATACCTATGAAAAAATTCGACCCCAGTTAGTGCACGCCTTTGCGACTCCCGTTTCTGGACATTAAGGAATCCAATCATGCGACGAACTAAAGCAGTGTATGCCTGACAAGCACTGTTCCGAACCTCCCAGTAGGGAGAAGAGAAGGAACGAATCGAAATAATCATAGCCTCAGCAGAAAACCCTGATGTATCAGTAGCCAGGTTGGTGTCATTGAAAGCAGCTCTAAGGACATTGAATGCATGAACGGTAGGAATGACACCCTCATCCCGTATTTTTGACACACTTATATTTCTCTCTGATAGCAGTGCAGAATCAAAATTATTGTCGGACTTTGCTGAAGTAAATTTATGCATGTCACTGTTGCTCTCAAATTGGTCCAGGAAGGACTCTTTAGCAACATCTATTAGCCACCGCAAGGCCCGGGGGAGAAGTTTCTTAGGTGCACCTTCAGGCTCTGAGAGGAATAAAGCTGTAAATGCTGCAGGAATACCTGCACTCCTCCTTAACAAGTCATCCACTACTTGACCTTTGGCCACAGTTCTTTCCATAAGTTGCTCCATCCAGGATTCTGTTAACTTACAAAGCCTGGAATAAAAAATATTAGAAGATGGGTTCATCAGGCACTTGCATCAGGCAGTAAGGAATTTGCATCTGTAAAATTCTTATTAGACAAAATGAAGTAAAAATCTCCTGGCTATAAGGATTGGACAAGTAATCTTCTGAATGGTGAGGACTTGATATATGAATACTTCTACCATAAAATTGTGTTGAAGACATCATCTAGAAAATGGAATTCAATATTAGAATGTACATAGTTGAAGAAGCACAAATGAAACAGAAACATACCTAGGATCGTTTGAGCAAAGTAAACGGTTGCAAAGAGCTGTAAATCCAGCCCTTGTTTTATCAATCGCACCATTATGCTTCATTTTAAGGAGGACTTCTAAAAAGTGATTCCCAATTGTTTCAAGTTGTTTCAAATCAAGCATTGCATCCGAGACCATCATAAATGAAACTCCAGAAGCACAAGAGGTGTCTTCTACACGTAACGGTTCTGAGGAAGGGTTACTTGGTAAAGGAACCTTCCTAACAATAGTTCCCAAAAGAAGACTCACCTGAAATTTTTGCATAATTAACTTTTAGTGTAATGAAGTAAAGGTATTGCCATACTGAATGCTACAATATACTATCCTATGGAACAGTCATTTAATAGTAAAAGAGTTTTATGCACTTTCTATTGGTTTACAACTCTATGGATATTGGTCAACTAAAGATCCCATAAAGAGTTGTATGCACTCTCTATAGCTTATCCCATAAAGATATCTTAGGTACATGTATTAATGCAAAGAAAAGAGTACAAAAGAAATTTGCAAATACCTCTTTCATCGCAAGCCAGCAACCAACCATTACAGTTTGTTCTGATCGCCTATTATCCTGCAAAAGTGTGGAGTTATTGTTGTTATGCTCCAACTGACATGATTTCGCTTCCACCACTTCTGGAACCTCAGACAAGAAAGCTCCATCATCAACCATATCATCCATGTCTTCAGGCAGATGCAAAGCATCTGCAGAAACCACCCAAAGTGCCAGAGAAGTTATTCGCATCACAAGCTCCAAGAGTTTCTCTAATAGATGCCTCATCTCTGAAATATTAGACAGTACTCCATCAGAGCTGAAGTCTAACTCCTCAAAAGTATATCGTAGTGTGAGTAGAACTCCATGTACAAAGCTGCTTTTGCATGCTTCTGAAAGATCCCTTTCCCCTACCTCTATGGAAACATCCAACCAATCAATCAGCGATCTAATATACTCAATCACAGGTTGCCGAGAATTATAATCCTGACCATCTCTGTTTTCCAATCCAGAATTTGATCGAACGCAAGCTACACTAACTGAAGCTTGAACAGTCCATCCTAGCTGTAAGACATACTTACTTAAAATTAGCCTTAACACCAGAGCTCCAGCATCACTTTCTCTCACACGTGGACTGCAAACTAATCTCTTAGCCCAAGATACCACAATCTGGACCATATATTCATCTGAAATTCCAGGAAGTGGATTTGGAAAGTGTAACAGTATCCGAAAGAAACTCTCTCTTAGCCTGTCCCAACTATCAATTATTGATCCAACTAACAACAACGTTGAAGCAGGTGATGTGGTTCCTTTATTATAAGGATGGAGACAGCCTTCTAAAAATACAGAGCCATTTTTTTCTTCAGTACCAGGAACAATGGACCAAACATTAAGCATTATCAGAATGAGCTGTGTGGCCATCATTTTTCTCTGATAAGGGGCCGATGGATAGCATGAGAAAAATAGAAATGAGCTTAACCATCTCATGAAATGGAAAAGATCACTTGCTCTGTTAGCTTCAGTGCTCTCATTTCCATTTGAAAGATGTTTTCCATTGTTGTTATCTAAAATGGGTTGCCAGCTTCCCTGTTTGAATTGTCTCTCCAAGGCTGTTCTGACCCGAGAAAAGAACTTTCTAAACAAGCTACTCCATTTCATTTGAAAACCTGTAGAGCAACACCTCATGTTCAGTGGGACTGCTTCCTTTAATAACATGAGTTCTAACTGGGAAGGCAAACTAGCCGTCTTGGGATTCAAGAAAAGAGTATCTGCAGCATCCACACGTAATGACTCATCAACATGGGTCAACGCAAGCACTAGCCACTCGACAACTACTTCAACTTTTATCCCCTTGACACAAACAAGAGCATATTGATCAGAATCTTTGCACCAATCAATGTCTCCTTCAATCAAAGCAAGCAAACGAGAAACCTTCAGCAATGAAACCAAAATTGCCACCTTTTGTTCAACCCTCAATACCATGTTTTCACTAAACAGGTCAGGATATAACAGTTGATCTTCGCCCCTACTTGGACCAACTGAAATGAACGCCAACATGGAAAATAAGCTGTCCTCATCCACTTCAAGTAAAATAGGAAGCGCATAAGTGTTCAGATTGGAGCGGAGCTTTGAAACCCCAGAAGAAAGTCCATACAATAATGGGGGCAAGCAATGCCCTCTATAAACTGTGTAACCACCTTCAATACCATTGCTGCTCCAACACTCGTCACGCAAGTGCTCAAGGAAACACTTCAAAAATGACGTGACAGCACAACAGACATCATCATCAGCATAGGCATGCACAATCTCATTCATCAGGCCAGGACTCATATCCAACATAGCTTTTGCGCCCAATCGCTTGGTCAGTGAAGATAAAGGAACATATCTCCCTTTGCAGCGAGGACCCAGACGAAGAAGATCAGAGGCAACATTCTGCAAGAACGACCTAATTCTCTCACTACCTTCTGACCAACAAAGGGTGGAACGAATGTCCAAGAAGAGATCAAAAGTAAGATGAGCCTGCTTAACCGTTTGACTCAAAGGATCCTCCAGATTATTCCATGCAATTTTCAATATCCGGGCCCCCATTTCCACCGGGATTGGATCATAGTCCTCCGATGGGACTGTAAGATTAGCTAACATTGACGATTTTATTTGCTGCAAGCAAATCTGCAACACAGTTAACGCATGGAAGTTAAAATGGCTATCCGGGGGGTTCTCGCAGTAGTTACACAGTTCAGGCAAAATTCCATCATACAATATAGACATAACACGACCACCCTCATTTCCATCACTCACATTGCCATTGCAACTACCCCTGGACATATCAAACCGAGTATTGAGCACTGTTCTCGACACGGCAGTAAGTATCCCTCTTATCAAGCAAAGTCTACTCATATCACACAAACATCCTATCTCATTGTACACATCTCCATCATACGGAACTTTAGCAATAGCATTCTTTAACTCACTATCACAATTAGCATCCGAATTTCGACAAACAATACCTTCAATTATAAACCAGCCAAGCTCCTCAGGACCTAAACACACTTGCAGAGCTGCACAGAAGCTCACACCAGCCGCCACGTAGCAGTCCCTCGAAAACGCCACCGACTTCAAAATGCTCATAATCACAGCCATACTCATCTCCAAAACACCGCCGCCGCCGCAGCTGAACTTATCAGCAAAGCGCTGAAACAGGTAGTACAAGCAGGACAGAGCCTCCTGGCACTGCTCCATCACAATCGGCGACGGCCTCGCGGCGGCTTTGGTCTCGGAAAGAAGAGCATTCAAGCTCGAAACAGCGTCCAAGGCGATCACCACCGCGCACTGCTCCACCACCTCCACCAGAAACCCCAGCTTCGGCATCCCCATCACCGACAGCGCCGCCCTCGAGACGCAGAACCGCCTCCCCTTCCCGCCGCCGTAGTCCTCGCAGAGGCGCCGGAAGCATTCTCCGATCAGCGACTGGAAGCTCCGGGCCTTGGCGAGCGCCGCGACTAGGGTCTTGTGGAGAGGGAGGGAGTTCTCGAGGAAGAGAAGCTCGAGGTAGAACGGCGCGGCTTCGGAGACTAGGGATTCGTCGGCGGCGGAGAGTAAGTCGGCGAAGGAGGAGGAGAGGGTTTTGGTGTGGTGGAGCTGGGCGTAGGTGGAGTTGAGGGAGACGAGGGAGGTCAATTGGGAGAAGAATTTGGAGGCGGAGATTTGCGGAGGGAGTGACGTCAGCGAGTCGGTGAAGGAGGCGGGAAAGACGACGGTGTTGTAGGTGTACTTGTGGCGGTGCTGGATGGCGCGCCATTTGGAGGACATGGTTTTGGGTTTTTGAGAATTTTGGGCGGAGAAGAGTGTGGGAGGGTTTAACAGTCTTGGTTAGTTGAAGTTGTGGAGACTTTAGAAGTTAGGGCACACGTCAGACTGGTGCTAAATGAATTTTTTTTACTGGTTTACCGAGGTGATTGGCATTCAGTGACGGGTTAAAATTTGGGTCATCTAATTTTCATCAGTGTTCTTAGAACTCTCTCATATTTGTGAGTGAAGTCAAGTGTATTTCACTGTCCTAAAGATTAAGGTAAACTATATTTGGTGCAATCACAGTGATTTGATGTCCATTTTGTTATTTCATATTTTAAGTTAGCACCTTAATTTGTGTAAAGATGTATTTTTGCGTACATAGTTGTTGTTTAGAAAATATAAACTATACATATAAGTTTTTTATTTCTTAAAAAAAATCAAAATTTAAAAAGTAATGTCGATCCATAAATATATAGTTTCGAAAAATAGAAAATTAAAATTCGCTTCTATATACGGGGAAATCCTTCTAACTTAGAATCTCCAGCACTTGTTAAGATCATCCCTAACAAGCTAATAGTCTTCTCCACAACTTGGAGGCTTATTGAGAGATAGAATGTAATTTACATCATGTGTTTAGTCTTTAAAGTTGTTTTACTCATACTCTTTGAAGGTCCCATGTACCTTGGTCCGTATTTTATTAGTTCTTCCCAGTATTCATGTCCTCCTAGTCAATGGCATGCAAATTTTGCTCTCAGGAACCAAGATATGCATGAATGAGTTGTTCCCTTTCGAGCATCCTTACAAATAGACACGCATATTGTTCTTCAGTCTTCAACATCTCCCATTAAGCTTATAGAATCGAACCGAGTGAACCTGTAGATAAGAGTTGAAGGAAGCTTATTAAATTCCAGGCCAGAGAGAGAAACCTTTTATCGATCTACCCCTAGTATGCTTCGGTTTCCTCCAACATCTTATCGAACACCTCCTCTTTGCATCCGTAGTTCTCTTTTGAATGTTGTATGTGAGAATTGGAGGGGACTAAACAAATTGATTTTGACGAGGAAGTTTATAATTTGTTTAGTTTTCTTCTATTTTATTTCCGGTACAATTTAGATGCCGCAAATGAGACATCGGAGGAAACTAAACAAACAAGAAACTTCCCAAGAGATTAATTGTTTAGTCCCTTCCAATTCTCATATATGACTATATTACTTTAGATGTTGGATATGAGAATTAGAGGAAATTAAGCAAATTAAAATCTCATAGAGATAGTATTTGTTTAATTTCCTCTAATATCTTATCTCCGGCATCTAAATTCTAAAGTGAAACTTCATGTAGCTTTCTTCATTTAAAAGTCGTATGTGAGAGTTGGAGGATACCAAATAAATTCATACCATAACGACTTCAATTTGTTTGGTTTTCTCCAACATCTCATCTCCGACCTCTAAAGTTCATTCCCAGAAGAGCTTATGAATTATTGTTGCTACTCCCAGCGTGTTTGTAGTCTCTCTGGTGTCACTGTTGGTTATCACCAGCCAGCAATCAGACTTCGGCTGAACAACAATGCTAAATTGATCATCAGAGAACTATGGCCAAAGTTACCACGGAATACAATGACAAATTTAACGAATATGATAAAAGTCTTCCAACTGTTGGCATTCAACAAAAGGGAATTGCATTAAACTTTCATCGGAACCCATCCAGAGCCCGTAATAATCCAAGAACAATATTCCAACTAGCCAAATGTAAGGATAAATTATACAGGCCATGGCTTCTACAAACAAAATAAACCAACCGTATATCCTTCTTCAAGCAAGGTACCTGTACAATTTTCTATCTGTTTTATCCCTTTCCAAAAACTCCCGCTCAATGAGGGATTCGATACGCTTCTTTATAACTACAGGGTTGGGCAAGAAACGCGCCTGCAGCTGCTTCGTGACCTCAGCAACTATGTTATTGTGATCCAGCACCCGCCTTGCCTTCATGATCCTCACGATCGCTGCCTCAATCTGTGGCTTTCTGTCTTCCTCCACTCTCTGCCGGGTTTCTAGGTTTTCTGGTTCAGACTCCCTTTGTGCAACCACAGTGCCAATCTTTACTTTGAAAAACTTGCTCGTGAACTTGTCATTGAAGAAGAAGGTATCATCCTCAACTATGTCCTTGCTCATTGGCTCCTTCCGAAGAACATTTTTCCCCTTAACACAGGCCAGAGACTGAAGGCACCTCTTCAGATCAGTGGCTGGGATCTCAGTAGCCTGTTCGATATCCTTGTACATCAACCTGTCAGCATTGTTGAATAGCATCAGCACACACATCTGATATGTCGAAACATTCAGCTCATGCTTCTGGCCCTTTCCAAAAGTTGTTTTCAAATCAGCTGTTCCCATGTTAGTTTGCCAGGACAATCTCCGCCCAGTATGGGTCCCAAGATAATAACTCTTGAACTTATCACAGACCCACAAAATTTCAGATGGAAGGTTGCATGCAACACTTGGCTGAGTAGGCCATGAACCTGTGGTGAGGACCTGGACAGTTAGTGTTGGGCTATCACCTAACTGAGGACCAACTGCTGTGTAGAACCCATGCATTGTATCCTGAGAGGTCTTCATATCAGTGAACATACCCTCCAACTTGGAAGTAAACTGATATCCACACTCAGTTTTGAGCTTTACAATCAGACTTCTTTCTGCATCATCAGAAACAGTTTTACCAGAAAGAAGCCTCTTTGCCAAGTGTTGCTTGTAATACTTTTCAAACACATCTTTCTCCTGAAGGTAGCGGAAAAGCATCATGACCTTGTCAAGTACGACCTCTACATCCTCCTCGCTAACCCCTCTCAGACCTTTCCGGAGCTTGTCATCCACAAAGAGTGATATGAATTCAGGGGACCTGGCATTCAAATTTATGAAGTATTCAAAGGAAGAGTTTAAAGCATTCTGGAATGTCTTGTCATTGTTGAATGCCAAACTGATAATTTTGTCATACTTATCCTTCATATCAAGAAGTCGTTGGACAAAGTCTACAGGATCCCTCAACCTTTCTGGGTCAGTAACTAGGTGCTTTCCAGTATCTCGGATGTAAAAAGTCATGACATCTCGTACAATTACAAGTCCAGTCTGCACTCTGCGAAACAAGTTATACATTCTCCCCAAGTCTTCATATTTGTCATCTACAAGCATATTAACTAAACCTGAGCTCTCCATATGAACTAGTCGGTTCATGTGACTCTCAATCATCTCCTTTTCCACCACACTGGTAATCTTAGCTTCACTTCTAGCATCTAAGTAATGGGTCACTCTCTCCATCTCCTCATTTAGGCGCCTTTCAGCCTTCTTTAGATAGTTTCCACAATCGCATGACTCGATGAACTCTTGAGACTCACAGCGGTAAAAATCAGCTGAAACCTCCAGAAAGTGCTTCTCGAAGTCCTCCTGGTAAACATAAGAACCTAAATCCATCAACATTTTTATAACATTCCTCATCAAGCCTCTGTTGATTACATCACCATTTCTTTCTCGAAGCACTAGCTCAAGAAGAGTGTCCAAAAGCCTAGACTGGGTTTTGCTAGAATGAATAACAACATCCCTCCAAAGGTTCAGACCAAGCTCATGAACAGGGGTTTTATGGCTGCTTGGGATAAAAGTTCTGTCCATGTACATCAATATGTCTCGAATCATCTGCAATGCCTTGTTATGCTCTGCCCATTTTCTGTTCAGCTCTTCCAGAAACAGCTCTCCCTGGGCAGCTTCAATCGATTTGGATATTTCTGTCAGATGATAAGTCATGGTTCTAACGAGACCAGAGTACAGTTTCTCTCCAAATTTGTGCAGCACCATATTGTAAGCATTCCTGAAAGATATATACTTAACATCAAAAGCATATTCGATATCTGAAAATAAAAATAAAATAAAGCCATAGTGATAAAGTGCAACTCCTAAGCTCTCGACTTTTCATGCCCTGGCAAGATAGAGTAAAAATTTTGAAAATCAATATTACATGATTAAAAGAAGGGAATATGCACTTTAAGCTTTAAACTTGTAATCAATGATGATTATTATAACTCACGATTATTTTGTTCATAAGAAGTGCATAACAGAAGGACATAAGACAGATCGACTAAGTCGGATAGCAGTATAAATGACAAGTCATCTGACAGGATACAAGGTAAAAAAGACTCCTTGGTAATCCTGTTTGCTCCAACATCAAGAATGATAGTACCGGCAAGCCTCAAATCAATGGGGGCGTACACGTATCAGACAATTTTTCAGGCTAGCAACTATTATTACATTGCAATCTAACTTATACATGATATTCTACATTTTTTTTCTCATATATTCTCATTGTTAACTCATTCAACCGCACTTTCCCACTTGGTTATTATTCCCGGTAGATATAACCTCCATGAGCTTGTCAAGAAAGTTCATATACACATTGCGTGTGTTAACAGGAGAATAGATAGACAGAGGAACTTGAACTTCTTTCTTTGATCAAATAAGAGCCTCCTGATGTAAATCAAGGTACAGAAACGGGCAAGACATAAGAGTCCAAACTTGTCGTGACCGATCCTTTTATATAACTACAACAAGCGAGAGAAATACACATACTAATGAAAGGAAACCCAGCCAAGTAAAGTCAAGGCAGACATTTTCAAAGTGCGTGAAAGATAAAAGTCCAAATGCACTAGACCACAATAACATTATATGAGACTGCACGGTCCAACACTTACTATATAATACAAAAGTTCTCCTGGTAATCCTAATAACAAAAGCAGAGATTGTCTTCTACATTATCTTTGTATTTCACTAGTTTTTCTCACACTGAGCACAATCTCCACTTTAAAATCAAACTTCCCTAAAACTCTATTAGACACTCCAACTCTTTAAACGGCTAAAAAGCATACATCTTTCTACTATAACAAGCCAATCAAAACATCAAAATGGACCTTTATTTAACATGCATGTGACTTTAAATGATCAGACTAACAATCCCTAATTATTTCTAATAAAATCAAGAGTAAGCAAATCAGTACTAACAGTTAGACATCAGAAAAGCATGAAATTTGAGTACGGAATCAAAGCAATAAGAGTAGCAAAAACCTATAGAGCTCTTCAAAACTGAGGCCGCTAGCATTGTGATTATAGATTTCCTTGATCGCATGCTCCAGAATCGCCCACGTCTTCTCTGCGTACTTGGGATCAACCACCACCCGATGCTTGAACGCCTCAATCTGAAAGTTCTTCTTTTTCTGAGCACTCATATCGCCGATCGAACTTCAGCTTCCGACGACTTCAATTCGGAAAAGGACGAATCGCGGTCGAGGTCGGTGGAGTGGGTGAGATGAGCTGGGAGCGTGAGGGTGGGGGTTGAGATTGAGGGAGTGAGAAGTTAGGGTTGGGGAATGGAGAAGACAGAAGTGAATTAGCTGAAAAGAGGAGGACAAATTGGGGATGGTGAAAATGATGAGGGTTATGGAAGACGAGAGGTACTTCTAATTTTAATTTTTAATTTTTTTTATTCATGGGTGAGAATAGTGGTTTTGTTTGTCTACTTGTTTGTGTTGCGGTAAATTTTGTTGTGCGACTAACGCATCACGTGGACACGTATCAATTTTTCTTCCGCATCAATCATAACTGGAAAATCAAAGCCGTAGATATTGAAGAGAAAGCCGACTATTTGTAGAAGAACCCCGAGTATCTTGCTTGCCTCAGCCCCCACTCATGGGTATACATACATAAATACTATTTTTACAAACAAAATGATATGTGGAGTAGGAGGGAGAGAAGGCAAGGAGAGTTTGGGATACAATCAAGACTTGGATCTCTTCTTGGGGTTTGCAGCCTCTGCCATGAGCACAGCGCAACGAAGAAGGAGAAGAATGCATTCACTTGGGCATCTATATAATTAAACCTTAGTGCAAGATAAATTAAGGGCGTGCGTCAATTCCATGACCGCCAGGGATTTGGAGGAGTTCCGATCGGCTCGATGAGTTTAATTTTTGGTTTTTTTTCAAGTTTTTAGTCGGGAACAAAGTGATACATATCGAGCTATTATTAGTCGGTCATATTGTCCACGTGGTGCGTTTGTCGCACAACATAATTTCTCCAAACCCCGCATGTCTCCACGCCGATAAGAAATTCAATTCCCTAAATAATAATAAGAGTTAATCAAACTCTTTGGTTGCACAATCAGAGTTAAACAACCTCTGATAGCTAGCAAAGTGACATGGCTAGTTTTAAGACAAACTTCGTCATCCTGAGATCCAACCCATGTTAATTATTTGGTTCGGGTTTTGTATTTTTCAAAATAGGACTCAAGCGGATCAGAAATGAATCGGTTCGGTTCTCGGTTCTATTCGGTTCCAAAATGAATACGTAATCATGTAATCTTCGTAATACATTCAAGTCTTTGATGCAATATATAATTATATAAATCTATCAATAAGCAAGAGAAATCAACCAAATTACAAACAATCCCACAATATAATATATAAAGTATTAGACAATTAAATCAATATTCAATTTTAAAGTAAGAACAAATGATAAATCCTAATGAAATTCTTAGTTCTTTCAATTAAAGCCTCTTGCACATAATCAAAGACACTAGGAGATTTGTGAGAGTGGAATGACAGGTTTGATTCTAAATAACTCATCACAAAAATTACCCTAATAATCTAACGGTTCATATCATGAGTATAGATTTAACAGTAACTGGTTCATATATATTTTTAGAATAAGATCTGACCTATACCCGAATTTTCTTAATTAATTCAGATTCTAAATAAAAAATATTTATTTAAAAAAAACCGACTCAACTCTCTTATTTTATTCGGATTGGATCGGTTCTATTTGGACCCGATCCAAATGCACAGCCCTAATTCGCAACATCCCAAAGTAAACAAGAAGGGCTCAATTCCACGCTGGCTAGAAAAGAATTTCCCAATTTCATTAGTTGCGGCCCAACCCAGTTGTATTCAAGTGGCAAGATAGTCATTCGACCAGACTAGGGTTCTAACTCTAGGTTTTGCAATATAAGTTGGCTTTGTTTCATTTGGGTTTTCACTCTGCGCCTCCCTCCTCTTGCTCTACTTCTCTTCACTCAGAGATCTGACCCAAGGAGGAACCAAATATGGTGCACGTTGTCTTCTACCGGAATTGTAAGCCCCTCTTCCCTTCCTTTGTTTACTTACGCTATCTCTCTGCAACGATTAGGGTTTTGTATTTAGTGTGTGTCTGGGTTTTAAGGGCTGAGCATGATAACAGAACACATTTTGCTTTCTTGTTTTGATGGCTTTTATTTGACCTACGATATAAGTGATGATCCGTCTTCTAATTCAAACTGCGAGTATGAAATTATAGCATATATTATAATTCGTTTTCAGATAAAATATCTATTAGAAAGGGTTAGATCTGGTTCAATTTCGATGTTTTGATGTTGTTAGGTTGATTTAGCTGTTTTTGCTTTCGATATTATACATTTAGGGTTTCTGTTTGATTTTTTTTTTACACTGCATGTTTTAGTATTACACATACTTGGGAGTAGGTATGAAAATCTGTTGTGAGTTGTTTTCCAGTTTGGTTGCTCGTTATTTTGGCTGAGTATTAAGAAGCGAGTTTATGTTGCTGTTTGTGTTTATGGAATTTGATAAATTGTTGTTCTGTTTGTGTTCGTGTTGATTAGACGGAAAGACTTTCAAGAAGCCAAGGCGTCCTTATGAGAAGGAACGTTTGGATGCTGAGCTGAAGCTTGTTGGAGAATATGGGCTTCGGTGCAAGAGGGAGTTGTGGAGGGTTCAGTATGCGTTGAGCCGTATCCGTAATGCTGCCAGGGAACTTCTTACCTTGGATGAGAAAAACCCTCGCCGTATCTTCGAGGGTGAGGCACTTCTGCGAAGGATGAACAGGTATGGGCTTCTGGAAGAGAGCCAGAACAAGCTCGATTATGTCCTTGCTTTGACCGTCGAGAACTTCCTTGAGAGGCGTCTCCAGACCCAGGTGTTCAAATCTGGTATGGCCAAGTCCATCCACCACGCCAGGGTTCTCATCAGGCAAAGGCACATCAGGTATACACATTGTTTACTTTAATGTCTGTTTATTGTGGTTTTGAATGGTTGATGAAGGTGTGTACTGTACCTACTGGTTGTGGTTTACTACCCTAATGTGCTTATTGGAGGTTGTCGTAATTGGATATGAACTTGTGGTTCTACATTGTCTAAAACAACTTGAAATGTATCTTGTTTGTTGGCTGCTCTATGTCGTCACAGTTTTCAAAAGGTTTTAAAGATACTTGTATTCTGATTTTTTGGAAGATACTTTAATTGCAATATCTAATATCTTCATCTGCGAGGTGCACTAATGGCTAGTGTTAATAGTGCTTTTTGTTTGGTTATTGCTTGAACCGAATGCCAGTGCCTAGCGAACCACCCTTTCTTTTCTACTGATATTTTTCCTGATTTGTGGTTATTTGGACTAGTCCATGTTAGTTGGTTGGCTTGCTTGTGTGCATATATTGCTCACGCTTGGTTAATGGACTCTTTTTCTCTTTGGTTTATTTATTGTCATTTCGTAATACCACACCATTGTCACTTGTCACTGTAGTTTTATTTAAAAGATTATGTGAAGATCTAATAGCAACAAGTATTAAATTCATTTTTCTTTTGTCCCCAACAGGGTTGGAAGGCAGGTTGTCAACATCCCATCTTTCATGGTGAGAATCGATTCTGAGAAGCACATTGACTTTGCCATTACAAGTCCTCTTGGAGGTGGCCGCCCTGGAAGAGTGAAGAGAAGGAACCAGAAGGCCGCCGCCAAGAAGGCAGCTGGCGGTGATGGAGATGAGGAAGATGAGGAATGAGCAATGAAGTGTCCTATGGCTTGGATCTCATTTTACATTAATGCAGCATTTGGTTTCATGCTAGTTATCTTCCCAGACTTGAGTTTATTATTGTAGTGAATGTTTGTCAAACTATCTTGTTCTGGTTTCTAATTCGCATTAGAACTCCTTTGTTTTGCTGCGGACAACCCTATAGATGTTCTTTTTAAGATAATGAATTTTGCGGTAGCTTATTAAATCTTTCATTTTAGTTTCCTATTTCCCTATTTAGTAATTTCTCACCGATGATGAGATCATAGTGCTTCGCCTTTTGATCTGAATAGTTTGCAATATGATAAGCTGCGGACTATCATTGTCGATCTGTATCTCTTATTGTTCCTGTGCTCGGTTACGTAGCTGGTTTGCTATCTCTTTGTGCACGTATTAGAATCGAAAGGTCTCTGTATCTCATAATGTAGATGCTCGTTTTCGTGCCTGGTTTTCCAGATTGGTACCTCTCGTGCACGCATTAGAAACCCTTTTTTAATACGATCATGTTTTTAATGATCACTACGATCGTTAAAATCGTATATGGACTGACCTATACAACCCTGTTGTACCTCAACACTTGTCCATACTTTTTCTAGATATCTTTTCATTCCTCTAAACCCTCAACACCTGTACGTCTTTACATTACTGAATTCTTGATCAGATAGCTGCGTCACTTATAAAGTTATAATTTGGTCAATCAACTTAATTAGATAAACAAAAAAGAGTGATCACCTCTAATCCTAGTGACGTGGCAAACCACCCCGTCGGAACGGAGTCGAGTTTCGTTATTGACCACATTATCCCGTCCCATCAGTCCTATTCCACGTGCACAGCCCTCTTTTCTCTCCCAGAAATTCCACGTGTCGCTCAACCACTAGCTTCCTACCCAGTCTCCCACTCCCAATAAAAACTCCAAAACGTCCTCAAATCCCAAAACCAAAAGCTTCTCTCTTCTCAAATCCCACCATGATCGCAGTGAGGCCCAACCACGAGGAAATGGACGTCCGTTGTTTCGCGGCGAAGGCGAAGGCGAAGCCGGCGGCGTACAGCACCGACGAGGACAGCGCGGGGTCTTCGGAGGAGATGGAGTCGCCGAGGTCGGTGCAGGGCCGGTGGAGGAGGTCGTCGACGTTGAAGAAGGTGGCGTACGTGCACAGCCAGATCTTGAGGATCAGAGAGGAGGACTCGCACCTCGGCGAGAGCTCTTTTGGCGCCAAAGAGACGGTTGCGCGCGTCGACATTGTGATTCTGGCCCGCCCGGTCTTGCCTTCCTCGCCGCTCAGGAACACCGTCAACGCTTTGCACTGAACTCGGCTTATTCAGGTTAGTTAGGGATTTCTATTTACAAATCGATTTTGTTCGTTTCTTGTTTTATAGAAAATCTTGATGATCATTGAAATTTCTTGATGAAATGTCGTTCTTCTTTGTTTAATCTTCTGCTTTGATCCTATACTTAGTTGTAATATGAATGATCCAATCAAAAGAAATGTCTAATTTCTTCCAAAGATGAGCTAAAATTCTATGAGAGGGAGAAATGTAGAGATTAAACGTTAATCTGATCAATTATGGCTTTAGTTTCTGATCATTTGAAAGACGACAAGGAAAGTCTGGTTAATTCTGAGAAAATATATTTACTCTGTTTAATTCTCGCTTTATTTTTTTCACCGCTTGACGGACCATTTTTAATTTTTTACTGCAGTCTTTATTCACTTGTGTTCTGGTCTTGGTTCGCTTGGCCTTTTATGACTCTTAATTTGGACTGTGCACTAATTCTTTTCAGTTCCATTTAGGTGATGAGCTGATGGGAATTTGAAGGGAGCGCAGCAGCTATCAGAGGCCATCGATATCGAAACTCCGAGAAGATCAGAGAGTTAGAAATCAAGTCTTTCTTGACTTCGTCTCGTTTTACTTTTCTTGTTTCCGTAGATTTGAGTCTAGTTGTGCAAATGTTTCTGTACAGTTAGCAGAGTCACATGAGATGATGTTGTGAGCAGAATTACATGGGATGATGAGCGATTTCTTTTTCGGGAAAAATACGCCCAGAATACTTGGATATATATGCATATAACACAAAGAACATTTACAATAGAGTGCATAGGAAATCAGTACAAGACTGACTTATTGAAAACGAAAGCATCGATTAATCCAAGATCACATAGAGAAGGAAATTAAGATAGCTTGTTCATGGTTAACAGACCAATGAGTCCATTGGCAGAACCCAAACACAGCATTGGAGATATGCAGACTCTAAATTTCTGATAGCTAATATCTAGTACTCATCATCCTCACCATCTTCACCTTCAGCTGACTCCAACCCAACCTCTTCATAATCCTTCTCAAGAGCAGCCAAGTCCTCCCTAGCCTCCGAGAACTCACCCTCCTCCATACCCTCACCGACATACCAGTGGACAAATGCACGCTTAGCATACATCAGATCAAACTTGATATCAATCCTCGAGAACACCTCAGCAACACTTGTGGAGTTGGAAATCATGCACACGGCCCTCTGAACCTTGGCCAAGTCACCACCAGGGACAACAGTAGGAGGCTGGTAGTTGATACCACACTTGAACCCAGTTGGGCACCAATCCACAAACTGAATGGTCCTCTTGGTCTTGATGGTGGCCACAGCCGCATTCACATCCTTTGGCACCACATCTCCTCTGTACATCAAACAGCAAGCCATGTACTTCCCATGCCTAGGATCGCATTTGGCCATCATAGACGCTGGCTCAAAGGCGCTGTTGGTGATTTCAGCCACAGAGAGTTGCTCATGGTAGGCCTTCTCAGCAGAGATCACCGGTGCGTAGGATGAAAGCATGAAATGGATTCTAGGGTATGGCACCAGATTGGTCTGGAATTCAGTCACATCCACATTGAGTGCTCCATCAAAACGCAGTGAAGCAGTGAGTGAGGAGATAACCTGTCACAGTCACCCCAATTCTAATTAGCAGCCATTAAAGCAGAGCTAGGCAATTTATCAAACACAACTAAAACCTCATGTGCACAATAATAGAGCTAAAGTAATTATCAAAAACCTAATGTGAACAATAATAGAGCCAACCTATCATGTGCACAATAATAGAGCTATGCAAATCCTCGAAAAAATACTATCAGATAGATCTAGGCAATTTAATGAAAACCTCGTGCACACAACAATCAGAAACCTAATGCAAACAGAGCCAAACAAATCATTGAGCAGCTTGTGCACACAATAACAGATCTGGGCATTTTATCAAACACCTCATATGCAGAAATAGCATAGCTAAGCACATCATATAAAATGTTACACGCACAACAACAGAGCCAAGTAAATCAAAAGGCACCTTAAAAAGCACAATGTCAGGGTGAGATTCTTATACCTGAGAAACAAGCCTGTTGAGGTTGGTGTAGGTAGGCCTCTCAATGTCGAGCGACTTACGGCAGATATCATAGATGGCCTCATTGTCCAGAAGCACAGCCACATCAGTGTGCTCCAGGAGCGAGTGAGTGGACAAGACACTGTTGTAAGGCTCCACAACAGAGGTCGACACCTGAGGAGACGGGTAGACAGTGAATCCAAGCTTGGATTTCTTCCCGTAGTCTACAGAGAGCCTCTCAAGGAGCAGAGACCCAAGCCCAGATCCAGTCCCGCCTCCGACGGCATGGAACACCAGAAAGCCTTGAAGCCCAGTGCAGTTGTCCGCCAGCTTCCTGATCCGGTCCAAGCACAGATCCACTATCTCCTTGCCAACTAGATCAACACATAAAATCGAATCAAAATCGTTGCGCTCCGAATTAAAACTAGGGTTTGGATGAGACTAGGGTTGAATGTTAGCTTACTGGTGTAGTGGCCTCTGGCGAAGTTGTTGGCGGCGTCCTCCTTGCCGCTGATGAGCTGCTCCGGGTGGAAGAGCTGACGGTAGGTCCCGGTCCTCACCTCGTCGATGACGGTGGGCTCCAGATCCAAGAAGACGGCGCGTGGGACGTGCTTTCCGGCGCCGGTCTCGCTGAAGAAAGTGTTGAAGGCGTCGTCTCCGCCGCCGACGGTCTTGTCACTCGGCATTTGGCCATCAGGCTACAATAATATCCAAAAACCACATTATAAAACTTCACAACAGAAAAGGAAGATCGGAAAGCGGAGAAGAAGACGGACCTGGATACCGTGCTCGAGGCAGTAAAGCTCCCAGCAGGCGTTGCCGACTTGGATTCCGGCTTGGCCGATGTGGATGGAGATGCACTCTCTCATTTTGGTGGATCTGAGATTAGTAGTAGATCTGGGTTTTTGAGAGTAGAGAGAGTGACTCTGTGACGTATACAAAGACGTCTCTGGGAATTTTTTTTTTTTTTTGAAATTTTTTGGGGGTGGAAATGGGGAGGGTGTGAGAGTTGATATAGAGTGATAGTGAAGTGTGGGTGTTCATTGACCAAAAAAAAAAAGGAAGTGTGGGTGACGGTAACGGTAACGGGTAACGGGTAACGGTAACGGGTGACGACGAATGCGGGTGTGATTTAAATTTTGAAAATTGGGTTACAGCTCATCGTGATAGTTACGTTTGGGGTTTGGGTTTGTGGATTTGAAATTTGAATGTGTGAGGAAGCGGGGGGAAAGGGTTTGGGTTTATTGGACTGGGCTGAGTGCTGATCATCAAGGCCCATTATTATTCGCTTCGTTATAAACCCTAATTAAACTCGTTTAGGATCGATCGTTTTTGGCTTATTTTGCTGGATCATCCTCCTGCCAATGTTGTTGTGGATATCTCGTCATATAAATCCACTGTTTATGTAAGAGACTGCTGATAAGGACATTCTTGTGCTACCTGAGGAGCCAGATGTGAAGAAGAAAAAGGAAGGGAAATTCAGATTAGGATTTCTTTTGTTTAGGTATGGTGAGGTGAATTTGTTCATGATCACAGAATAGAAATAAGTTAGGGAAAAGAAAACATGCTGAAGAAGTAGATTCTGAAATGCCAAGCAAGAAGAATGAGGACTGATTGGTCCGTCCTTTATTATAGTTTTGGCGTACTTAAGGCAACTAGTTTGCTGTTCTATATAAAACAAAGTTGCATGTGTATTCATTTTAAGCTGCTTCTGCAGTTTTATGACTTCTTTATTTCTTATGGACAAGAAGCTAGAGCAGATATTGTTACATAAATGAAAATTCACTATTAATTCAAGTGTTCCAAATAGTACCCTTGAAATTATATTTCTCTTACTTAATTTGTTTGCCTATTCTAGCTTGGATTTTTCTTTATCCAACGCCCTATTGACCTAAATGAGTTGAACTGAGAAGGATGCACATGCCAAGAGAGCATCATCCAGACTTCAAGATGATGAGCGCAAAATCTCAGGCCACAAATTTTTGTCATGAGCACTGTGTGAATATCCAAATGTAAAGAAAAAAACAAACGTTTAGCTAAGGATATTGTTGGCGATCAGGAAGAAACACAGAAGAAACCAAGGACTGATCCAGTAGTGCTACGATAGCTAGGTTTCGCCAACTTAGGCAATCAGTTAGTTTTTTTTTTTCCCAACTATAAAACTAAGTTGTGTATTCATTTCAATCTGCTTTGTGGTTTTGTGATCGACTGCTTAATTTCTTATGGAAAAGTATAGCTGATGAATTGTTGCATTAATACTGGGAATTTGATCATAAATTCAAGTGCTTGCCTTTCTCCTTGGATTCTCATAAAGCCAGTACCTGAATGAGATTGAATTGAGAAAGGTACACATGCCATGGAGCATCATTGAGATAATGAGCACATAAACTTCAGCAATGTAAAGCTCTCCCAGGCTTAGCCTGCTCTTACTTTGGAGGCAATCACCAATCCCACTACTAGTAGTCATTAGCTCTTTGTGAAAAGTAAGTAACATTATTAGTTTCGATCCATTGATTAAATTCTTTTTTCTGTTATTGGGGCCATTATGAGCTATGCTACACATGCAGTGTTTACTCCTAAATAGCCTCTCTACTGTTTTACTTTACAGATATAAATCGAGCATAAACCAACCCTACAGAGAAAGTTTTAGCCTATCCCATGCTTGTTTTCTACAGCTCAAATTGTTGCATTATACTTATGTTATAACAATACGACCTGAAGGATGCTTTGTGTTTTGGTTCATACAAATGAGCAAAAACTACTTACCAAAATATTAGTTAAAGTCAATTTGCTCTAAATAATTCCAGAATTGGATTGGAGGCAATTGACTAGTCAGTCTCATATGCATGACCTCTCATTGATAGCTGCAATAACAAGTCCACATCTCTTTTCCACGCACACCTCTAAAAATGCTATGTTTTCGATCACGTAGTTCTTAACCAAGAACATAGAACCTGTAAAGTATGACTAACAATCAAAGATTGTGACAAGTTAATGGTGTGGTGCAGATGAGATTTTGTATATGGGACTAGAACTACAAATTAAGGACCACTTCACTTCTTTTTCCATGATTTTCAGGAGCTCTTTGATTATTATCAAGTCTTGAACACTATGTGCATCTGCTGTCATGATTTATGAACTTAGCTTTTGAACAGCAAAAAGTGGTCTTCAAAACAAGAATGATACAACAGTACACCAGATCAATCATGTCAATTTCGCGCGCTCGACACACATATCATCAAGGGCCGTATCCATGTTTGAGGTACATAGTCATTTGCTATTAATTGTAGTTGAGTTTGTTTGCGAGAAAACGTTAACTCAAACCTTCAACTCCACTCAACTTGTTATACATTGTTAACTCATTTCCTAAGTGCCGAGGACACATTAATAGTTTAAATTATAGGTTGTGGTACTTAAACAATGTGAAGTTGAGGGAACACAGACTTCAACAATGTGGTCCTTGAGCTTAATTAGACCCTTCCCTCCAGATTGTGGTCCTTATTCTTTCTGTGTTCCTAGCAGCTTCAAATTTTGCCTGCTGGGCCAAAAAATTATTTTGAAAAGAAGTTCAATAATTAGTAATCTCATTAAATATTTCAAGAGCTCGTGAAAAAATCGAATAAACCCTTGATTTTAAAAGCATATCACATGCCAGGATATTATGCAATGCAAGCAAAATATAAACTAGGACAAGATTAGTTCTCTAAAATGGATCTAGTGTCCCCAAAAGGAGCTACCATGAGACCAAAGCCACTTCACTTCATAGAGAAATCCTTTTAGACCAATTGGGAGGAAGGGGGGGGGGGGGGTATATGATCTATATTTATAATTATAGCTGCTTTCAACATGAGAAACCCAAAGAAATATACTATTGGGGCTTAGAGGTTGCACAAAGTACACTTTGACAGTCAAATGGGTCTGATACTTTGATCAAACCTTTGAAAAGAGCTGAACAGACCCAGTTTTGCCTCTTTGTGATCAGACCTTTGGGCATCTTTCTGTTTGTTTTATAACTTTCACTCAATTATATATGCTATATTGAGCAGGTTGTCTCTAACTTGAATGCCGTCACACTTATGAGTTTGTGGCTTTTAGAGGAAGAGTGGCTCAGGTTTTTTTAGGGATACAGATCAAATCTTAAGAGGCTGTCACACTTGAGAGAGAGGGAAGATTACAGATCATAATTGTTAATACGATGGAATGTATTTGTACTATCAGATAATAATTATTATTTTGGTTAATCAGATAGTTAGACTATGAAGAGACCATGCAACTCATCATATAATTTTCTTATGAATATTACAATAAACCAAGTTGGATAGTATTTGAGTGAACCCAGATTTGCTAACTTGTTATACATGTGATTTGATAACAGCTGGTCCATCATTGTTTGGTTTTGAACTGAGGTTTGATAATGGCTTGCTAACAGCTTTTCCAAGAAGATGCTTGTCACAAGCTCCATTCATATGGTGTTACAACTATTAAACAAACATTATCTATAACTTTTTTATACTTGGGAATCATATTTATTTGGATTGTGCATTTAACAAAGATAGTAATGATTATGAATTGGAGCTTCGTTAACAAAAAAAATCACTTTTAGATCAATTTTAGCTAAAACAGATGAAACTTGATAGAATGATGCTATAACATTACAGAAAAATTATTATATGTACTCGGTATATAATAAAGAATAGATTAATAATATTAAAGAATATGCTAAGTAGACTATGTACAAGTTACATATAATAACTATAATAATTTTTTCACCATAAAGTAATATGATTGATCGAGTACACCACATGATAGTGCACATAGTGTTTTTAGTACACAAAATATTTACTCTGAACTTACAAACCACCACTTACTATGAGAAATACTATGCCACAAGATCAAATAAAAATATAAAAATGGACATCGAAATTAACTTTTTGACAATTATGTTATTTTAAAAAGTAGTATAACTAGAAATATTTATAATTTACACGCAGTAGCCCAAAAAATGGACTGTTTTAAATTAAGGAAAATACAGTATCAGATTAAGATAGACAATCTGGCAATCTGCAACCACAACACGTAGTAGATCAAATTGGTGCATGTAACAGAATTTACTTTTGTATTTTAAGTACATTCGAATAAAGTTAACTTATGAGAAGTATGATGGGAAATCTTAGATGTGACCTGCGATTAATAGAGGAACTCTGTCTAAGAGCTTAGGCTTATTTCCAGACATATCAAATGTAACCTGCATTTTCAGCTGTGATTGATTGATATATTTCATAAAACAAGCAATTCATACCTTCATATAGATTCGCCACCCCACCCACTCCTACCATGGCAACATGCCATTGTACCCTATTGAGAGCAGACAAAAAGATCTTGATAGGTTGTTAAAACCCCAAATGATGATTTAGAAGGCTAGAAGTGATAATGTAATGTGCATAAAAAATGAGTCCATTTAGACTATGTAATCTCACGAAACTTATTCAGTGCACGGGCTGTCCATATACATGGGGCATTTCAGCCGTTCAACTCACTACGTGGAAGAAACTTTGTTCGTTTGAGATCAAACTCTTTGTTTAGCTTTTGTTGCGCGAGTGAGGCTATCTCCTTCCACCTCAACGCGAGACTCTCTCCAGAAAAACTCCACCGAGCTCATCATCGCCAGCTCTTCTCCGTCTCACATCGTTCGGCGATCTAACGTCATGCAACAGCACCAGCATCCTACTCCTTCTTCTACAGAACCATGTTTGTCGATCACACTTTCACCCACGTTTGTGTTGAGACCGAAATTGAAGCAGCAAGTTCAATCGGGAATACCCGGCGAAGCTACGAGCTCCGGCGAGCCATTCAACCTTGTATAAGGTAGGCCTAGCCTCATATCTTGGCACCCAATATGATTTTCCTTTTAATTTCATCAATCGAGCCCAACCCAAATCCCGCCGCAACGCCGCCTTTTCGCTGACATACAATTCATTCTAATCAATTCATCAAAGTCAGTCAAACTCAGATCATGTTCTTACAGTGGTGCTTCCTTTTCTAAGCAAACCAGACCCGATCACCAAAGTACCAAACCCATATACTTCATGGAGAATTATCACATGGTCTATCAATTTCAGTTTTAAAAGAATGAGAAAGGATTGTTAATTAAAAACGAATGAGAAAGGAAGATAGAGACCAGTGGAAAAATATTACCAGTAGCACCAGAAGCGCGTGGCTGCACTTCTAACCTGTGTATATATACGGCCCGTGTATGGAATAAGCTCTCGTAATCTCATCATAAGACATGTAAATTATAAAAAGATTAGAGATTTTTTGCTTAGCATTCATAACTATATACAAATTGCAATTTAGTGACTCGGTTATTCATTCACATTTTAGAACATATCCTACAATAAGAATCATACATGAAAATTAGTGACAAATTTTATCTAATTTAACTACAATTTTTGAAATTAGAGTAAGCAAATAACACTTCATTTTTCTGTCACAAATATGCGTTACATATTTAAAAGTGTATTTTATTAGACATTACAGGTTAAAAGACAAGGATAGATTGCAATTTTCATGCTTAGTAAGCCAATTTTCATTATTGGTTAAGAAACGAAGCTTCCTAACCTAATATTCCATGAGAAAAAGAAAATTACTTGCAAGGATTAAAGGACTGTTTGAACGAGAAGGAAATTAGTTGGCACCTATTGAAGAACTGCATAAAAACCAAAGTACTGCAACAGAACACATGCATTGTCAGTCAAAAGGTTGCTTCTACCTGTATGAATCCAAACATGGGCACATATTATATGCAAGATTTCAAAATTTTGAAGGAAGTTACTTGAGGTAAATATATCACTAATAGGATTAGTAATAGTAGATTAGTTGCATCATTTCTGGTATGGTTTTTGAGATTTCATTATGATCTTTTGTGAATTTCTTTCTGTTTCCAGTTTTCTCATTTGCTTTACCATTTTCAGTTTAATCATACCTTCAAAAAAAGAAAGTATGCTGCTGATAATAATAATAGCTTCTAGTTCATCTTTTTGCTTTCCATGTCACTATTCACTGATTTGAAGCAACTCATGTTTACCATGTTTCTTACCCTTGTTGTTTACATTTCTTTCAGAAATTCCAGATTCCTAATGTAATCAGAAAAGGAGATGCAAAGAACGAGAATCGAGGCTAAGCCCCAGTAGAGAGCAGTGTAGGACACACAGTGGAAAACTGTTACGCAGATTCTCCAACTTTCACCATTCCTGTAAAACTCACAAAGCTCACCGTAGTTGAATAAAGCGCTGCGCTTCGCTCTCCCTCTATATATAAAAACCACTTACACACCTCTCTCTTCAAATCTCTCACCTCTCTCACCTCATTTTCTCCACCTCCTTTGACCACTGGTCCACTCTCTCTCTCTCTGCTTTTTCCGGCAACCGAAGTCTGTGAAGTCATCAGTATCGGGCTGATCACCCCCCTCTAAAAACGACATTGACATCTCTTCCTAGACAAAAAAGATGGCTTCTTTACAATGATAGATCTCTCTCTCTCTCTCTCTCTTCTTCATTGCCATATGAAACAGAGCTCTCTCTCTTTCTCTCTGACTCAAAACAATTAATGGCAAAGAATTAAGCACCACCCTCTTAGTTTCTCAATCCCCGACTCAATCTACTTCTGACCCTTTTTCCTTCTCTCGAGCTAGATTGATACAATGGCTGAGAGCGCAGAGCCAACGAAGACATTGCCGGAAGCAGACAAGAAGAAAGAGCAGAGCCTACCGTTTTACCAGCTCTTCTCCTTCGCTGACAAGTATGATTGCCTTCTCATGGTCTCCGGCAGCATAGGAGCCATCATTCACGGCTCCTCCATGCCCGTGTTCTTCCTCTTGTTCGGTGAAATGGTTAATGGCTTCGGTAAAAACCAGATGGATTTGCAGAAAATGACCGCCGAAGTTGCCAAGGTTGTTTCAACACCTCTCTCACTCCCACCCAGTTCTAATCACCTCCCTCAGATCTTAGATCTAACAATCTAACATGTTCTCTGTTACATTCTTGCAGTATGCTCTGTATTTCGTCTACCTGGGCCTAATCGTCTGCTTGTCATCTTATGCCGGTATGCTGTGTATATATTACGCTCAATTTTTTTGGTTGGAGGGATCAGTTCTCGGAACATCTTACAATACTTTTCTTGGGTTGTTCATCAGAGATTGCATGCTGGATGTACACCGGGGAGCGACAAGTGAGCACTCTGAGGAAGAAGTATCTGGAAGCCGTGCTGAAACAAGACGTGGGATTTTTCGACACAGATGCAAGAACAGGTGACATAGTCTTCAGCGTCTCAACGGATACTCTTCTAGTCCAAGATGCCATTAGTGAGAAGGTAAAGTTTAGTTCTTTGGTTCTGTTTCCCGCATTCATTGCATTCACTCGTTCACTTCCCTTTTCCTCTCTGGTTCGGTCTCAGTCTCTCTCTGTCTTTTCCCCCCAAAATTTACCATGTTTTCAGCTTTCACGTTTTTATTGTCACAAAATCTAGTGACGGGTGGTGTTAAATTTGTGAATGCTTAGTCTGGGTTGTACTGGGATTCACAGTAATGGGGTAGTTGGGCATTTGCATTGTAATTGTGGGTGTGTGTCTGGGACCATGTAGCAAAATCCTTGAGCGTTCTTCTGACTGCGCACGTTAGCAAACCTTGACTTGACGTGCGCCGGTCTGTGATATTCTCCCTAATCCGTTTTTTTTTGTGATATTTTTGTTTTTATTATTATCATTATTATGATCATGGAGACCTATCTAGTCGGTGGATCTTTGAATGATGATTCTATGATGTTTTGTTAATTTTGGGTTGGTTTGGTAAATTTGATTTGGTTGTAGGTGGGGAACTTCATACACTATCTTTCAACATTTCTGGCGGGACTGGTGGTTGGGTTTGTATCAGCATGGAGGCTGGCGCTGCTGAGTGTGGCAGTCATCCCCGGCATTGCTTTTGCTGGCGGGTTGTATGCGTATACGCTTACCGGGCTCACGTCCAAGAGCCGAGAATCGTATGCAAATGCCGGCATTATGGCTGAGCAAGTGAGTTGATTTAGACCAACGTCTGTTTGTATGATCAAAGTTGGATTCTTTGTTTTGGTTTTAGTTGTGTTTCTTATGAAAATATGTGTGGAAAGGCAAATGAGGAGTGTGTAGCTTATATGTTTGTTAAAATGTCTGATCAGGCCATTGCGCAAGTTCGAACAGTTAAATCATATGTGGGTGAAAGCAAGGCCCTGAATTCGTATTCAGATGCCATACAGAACACCTTGCAGCTGGGTTACAAGGCCGGAATGGCCAAAGGTCTGGGGTTAGGGTGTACTTACGGCATAGCTTGTATGTCGTGGGCTCTTGTTTTCTGGTATGCCGGTGTGTTTATCAGAAATGGGCAGACTGATGGAGGGAAAGCATTCACAGCCATTTTTTCGGCCATTGTTGGTGGCATGTAAGACTTTAACCTGAAAACCTTCATCTTCTTCTGTTTTTCTAGAATAAGTCTAAACATTATTGAATGATACAGGAGCTTGGGTCAGTCATTTTCCAATCTTGGGGCCTTTAGCAAAGGTAAATCAGCTGGATACAAGTTGATGGAGATTATCAAGCAAAAGCCCACCATAATTCAGGACCAGTTGGATGGAAAGTGCTTGTCTGAGGTTAATGGCAACATAGAACTCAAGGAGGTGACATTCAGCTATCCATCGAGGCCAGATGTTATTATTTTCAGAAATTTCTCAATGTTCTTCCCAGCTGGAAAGACTATTGCCGTTGTTGGCGGCAGTGGTTCAGGGAAAAGCACTGTCGTCTCTCTGATTGAAAGGTTTTACGATCCTAATCAGGGTAAGTTGGGGGCTTTTCTGCTATGGAGATCATTGAAAGGGGTCATATCACATTGCTAATGTTTCTGGTTGGCTTAGCAGGGCAGGTTTTGCTGGATGGTGTGGACATAAGAACACTACAGCTGAAATGGTTGCGTGATCAGATGGGACTGGTAAACCAGGAGCCTGCACTCTTTGCTACTACCATTCTTGAGAACATACTCTATGGAAAACCTGATGCAACAATGGATGAAGTAGAAGCCGCAGCCTGTGCTGCTAATGCTCATAGTTTCATCACTTTGCTTCCTAATGGGTACAATACTCAGGTTAGTGTCAAAATTCATTCTAGAAAACAGCATTGGTTATGTGAAAATGCAATGCACCATCCACTAACAACTCTTTAAATTGAATGCCAATGGATTATCAGGTTGGAGAGCGAGGTGTCCAACTCTCTGGAGGCCAAAAACAGAGAATTGCAATTGCTAGAGCTATGTTGAAAGACCCAAAGATCCTACTCCTGGATGAAGCAACCAGCGCTCTTGATGCAAGCTCTGAGAGCATTGTTCAGGAAGCTCTAGACCGTCTTATGGTTGGGAGAACAACTGTAGTTGTGGCACATCGCCTTTCCACCATAAGAAATGTTGACAGTATTGCAGTTATACAACAAGGGCAAGTTGTTGAGACAGGAACTCATGAAGAACTGATTGCCAAAGCAGGGGCCTATTCTTCGTTAATTCGATTCCAAGAAATGGTTGGGAACAGAGACTTCAGGAATCCTTCTACTCGTTGTTCACGTTCGTCTCGGCTAAGCCACTCATTGTCTACCAAGTCTTTGAGCCTCCGATCTGGCAGCTTAAGGAACCTGAGCTACAGTTACAGTACTGGTGCTGATGGGAGGATAGAGATGATCTCAAATGCTGAGACAGACAGGAAAACTCGAGCTCCAAAGGGATATTTCTTTCGACTTCTAACGCTAAATGCTCCAGAATGGCCATATTCAATTATGGGTGCCATAGGATCAGTACTATCAGGATTTATCGGTCCAACCTTTGCCATTGTAATGAGCAACATGATTGAGGTGTTCTACTATAGAAGTCCTGCTTCCATGGAGAGGAAGACAAAGGAGTATGTCTTCGTGTACATAGGAGCTGGGCTCTATGCTGTCGTCGCATACTTGATACAACATTACTTCTTCAGCATAATGGGAGAGAACCTCACTACTAGAGTAAGGAGAATGATGCTTGCAGGTATAACAAATTTGGCCTTTCTTCAATTTACACTTCAAAGTTTACATCTTTCGTCGTTTTTTATATTTTGGTCTCTGATTCTAACTGTTACTCCCTCTACATCAGCAATTTTGACGAATGAAGTCGGATGGTACGACGAAGAGGAGAACAACTCGAGTCTCCTGGCTTCCAAACTGGCCACAGATGCTGCTGATGTTAAATCCGCAATTGCTGAGAGGATTTCAGTGATACTGCAAAACATGACTTCACTGCTCACCTCATTCATAGTTGCTTTCATTGTGGAATGGAGGGTCTCCCTGCTTATCCTAGCAACTTTCCCCCTTTTAGTTCTTGCCAACTTTGCTCAGGTAAGCTTTCAGTTACACCCTTCCATCACCATTTTGCCTTGAAAAAAAAATACCAAAGCTTTTCTCTTTAGTATTAGGTCTGTTTTTGCACCCTGGAATCTTTAACTCCTTCCCCAATCCCAGCATTCAACGACAAAACAAAGCTGCTGCGTGTCAGCACACCATGTCACTGCACGTGCTTCCTTCGAGCCTTGTGCACACTTAGCTCTGGGAAATCATGCAATAATAATCAAAGTATAATACTAAGCACTCCTAACAAGATATAGATTAAGATTCTATACAGAGGCCTGCTACACTGCTTATTTAGCAAGGGAAGGTTCATATCATTCTCTCTAAACTAAATTATCATATTATGACTACCTTGTTGCTTAGTTCTAGAGCCCTAATGACCCATTTCTATCTTGGTTTAGTTTAGTCGCAGTCATGTTTGACCTAGACTGGTTCTGGTTTGTATCTTCTTATTGGCCCCTGTATAATAATTTAATCCACCACACTGCTCATTACAGCTACAGTATATATAAATATATACGTCTGTCCATCTGTCATAGACCCAAGTTGAACCTCTATATAGTTGTTTAATTTCCTCAATGCATTTGGAGCTCTTTTTCTGTTTTCCTTGCAATTCTTTAGAAGACAGCCATGTGAGAGTTGCGGGTGAACTCTATTCCCGTCTGTGATCACATTATTTGATAGGGGAGGAGATACAAGAAGGCTCTTTCTATTATTGACCAACAAGTATGGTGTCGGCTTGATACTTGCGATTTGTGCACCCTCCTTTGCTTATTATCTTGTCGGTATTGGCAAGAGGCTTCAGTCTTCTGGAGCCCTTGGGTGACTGTTGGGTTGGTTTTCACACACTAGTCTTCATGTAGAACCAAGGGTTCTCTGTGAGACTGTTTGTCTTGTATGATAGCGTTCTAAATTTTGCGCATGCTCTAAGTACAGTGAAATGGACCTAACTGAGTAAGGACGGTACCTTCTCCAATGTATTTCTGTCCTTGTCCCGTGAGAAATCATGTAGAGCCCTGCAATTTACTCCTGGGCCTACTCATTGAGCTCTGTTTCAGTGCTCTGTTGCTTTTGGTGGGTCTACATTCTGTACCCAAACACAAGCCCCTGGTCACCAAATTGTGAAGGCAATAACTCTCAACGGATACAATAACATGAATAAAAAAGAATAAGAATTTTAACTAATGCAAATGTCTCTTCACTCAGTATGTTACTTTGTCTAGAGAAAAACTGCTGCATGATTTTAGTGTGGTTGCTCAGCGCACCCAGAAACCAAACTTGACATTTGTTTAATGCAAGTTTCTGATCAGCAATTCTGCTACTTTGTGCATTACGCAGCAACTTTCGCTTAAAGGCTTTGCCGGAGACACTGCCAAGGCTCATGCAAAGACTAGCATGATTGCAGGGGAAGGAGTGAGCAACATTCGAACAGTTGCTGCCTTCAATGCACAAGACAAGATCCTCTCTCTCTTTTGCCATGAGCTTCGTATCCCACAACTAGGAAGCCTTCGTCGGAGCCAAACTGCTGGTCTCCTGTTTGGCCTCTCACAGCTTGCGTTATATGCCTCTGAAGCTCTCATTCTATGGTATGGTGCCCACCTTGTGAGCAAAGGTGTCTCAACCTTCTCCAAGGTCATTAAGGTTTTCGTGGTCCTGGTTGTAACAGCCAATTCAGTAGCGGAAACAGTTAGTCTTGCCCCTGAGATTATTAGGGGTGGTGAAGCTGTTGGCTCTGTTTTTTCAATTCTTGATCGCCAAACCAGGATTGACCCTGATGACCCTGAAGCCGAGGTGGTTGAAAGAATTCGAGGGGAAATTGAACTAAGGCATGTTGATTTTGCATACCCTTCACGGCCTGATATTATGATCTTCAAAGATTTTAATCTCAGAATCCGTACTGGCCAAAGCCAAGCACTTGTTGGAGCTAGTGGTTCGGGGAAGAGTTCTGTGATTGCATTGATTGAGAGGTTCTACGATCCAATAGTTGGGAAGGTAATGATTGATGGCAAAGACATCCGACGTCTGAACTTGAAGTCTCTTAGACTAAAAATTGGTTTGGTGCAACAAGAACCAGCTCTCTTTGCAGCAAGCATTTTTGACAACATTGCCTATGGAAAAGAAGGTGCAACCGAAGCAGAAGTGATTGAAGCTGCACGTACAGCCAATGTGCATGGATTCGTTAGTGGATTGCCTGATGGGTACAAAACTCCAGTTGGAGAGAGAGGAGTTCAGCTCTCGGGGGGACAGAAACAAAGAATTGCCATAGCCAGAGCTGTGCTCAAGGACCCAACAATACTTCTGCTAGATGAGGCCACAAGTGCATTGGACGCAGAATCAGAATGTGTGCTACAAGAAGCACTGGAGAGGCTGATGAGGGGCCGAACCACCGTGCTAGTTGCCCACCGTTTATCAACAATTAGAGGGGTGGACAGCATCGGCGTGGTGCAAGATGGCCACATTGTGGAACATGGAAGCCACTCGGAACTTGTGAGCCGCCCAGATGGGGCGTACTCAAGACTGTTGCAGCTACAAAATCATCGTATATGAGAAGATAATCAGTTTAGGTCAATCAATTGCAGCATGCATGGCCTTGTTGGGTGGTGTTGATTATGTATGTCCCATTAACGTTATGTAATCCTCTATTTTTCATCTAGTTGTAGATATGGCTCATGTTCAGAACAATTTCTCTAATCTCAATGAAGTAGCAAGTATTATATTATCAGAGTACCTTTCTCCTTTCATAAGCATGTTACTAATGTTGGTTGTTGGGGGGTTTGGGCTCATGGGTGTGATTATTCACTCAGCTTTCCTTTCTTTTCCTTCTGTAGATTGAGATTTATGAATGTATATAACTTGTGGAAAAAGCAAAAAAGGGCCACAATCTTATCTTAGAACTTTCCTGGATTTTTCCTTTTCCATTGCATGTGTTTCGTAGCTAGTGTGATCTTCTTGGGTTTTAGATAAGGAAGTGACCTTTATCTTAAGGGCACCTTGGGACAGTTAAACCCAGCAAAGGCCAAGCTCACGATCATTTCTTTTTGATAAAGAGACAGACCCATTTGTTGCAGATGGTTTGAATTATTGTAAAGCGGTAGATAATTTCTTTTAGAACTTGGATAAGAAGCTTAAGAACACTAAAGGCAATAATGAGTCACTTTGATTCATTCATCTGTCCTGGATTCCTTCCATTCCTGAAGAACTGAGGGCCCAACTTTTGTACAGTTCAATGAGTGCGCCTGTATAAGATTTCATCATTTAGGTTCCCTTGGTCGACTGTGGTTATTTAGTGGGTTTTCAGAAAGTTTGATCCCAACATGTAAAGGTTCGAGCATCTTGTTCACAAATGTTACTTGGTGTTTTCAAGTATCTAAACTTGGTAGCTAGCAAGGAGCCATTAGATTAGTCCATCCTGTGGAACAAACCGCAAACAGCGACTAATCCAACGACCCTTGACTTCGGATCTTTAATACTCCGAAGCATCGTAAATGCTATAAAAACTTCTGATCTTGCTCTATTCTCATATTTAACTGTACATTCATACTTTCATAGTGATAACCTTTGAGGGAAAAAAGGGCTGTCAGGGAAAAAAGGGCTGTCAGATATATGTGCCTGGATTATCTGTGACTGGAAAAAGATAAGGCTCTATGTTATGACTTATGAAGATGGTGCATTGGTATCTGTTACTTTTGACAGTTCAATTCATTGAGTTGGCAGTAAGACAGTGGAAAAAAAAAAAAGGGGAAAGAGACGCTAGGTATGGCAGATTGAAAATAAGGAATGGGGATGATGATGAACCCACAGCAGTGCTCCACAGTCTCAATTATAGTTTTTTTTTCTGCAACTTCTTGTGTACATAGATATCATATCTGCTGGCTCTGGATGTGGCTTTAGGACTCTACTGTACTCTTGGATCTTGGTTATGACACTCTAGGATTTACTGAATGGAATAAAAGACTGTGCAGATACATAGGTGCTGCAACTATATATGCTTCAGAAATGAAGTTGATTCTGATACTTGAAATACAAGCTGGTTTTTACTGCATGGCAATCTCTAAATTAAGTTTCTTATAGCTCTCATCAGTATAAGTTGGATTTAAAAAGAGGGTTGAGACCAGAAATGGCAGTGATAGTGAAAATGAAAGTGACCAATGAAATTTGGTAGCTAGTGCAGGTCTTTTCCTGTAAGATTCTTAAAGGGGCCCTTATTCCTTAGTCCTTACCCTCCTTTATATGTTTCTGCTTCTCTCTTTGTTTCAGTGTCTGTGTTGAGTGCTACGTCTATCTCTATGAATGGAGAAAGCTCCGACTCTGAAGACTAACACAGTACCACTTCAAAGGCTCCGGCAGTCCGGCCCATTCTCTCAGGCCGTACCTGTTTTGGTTGTTTATGCCACTGAGATTTTACATCACCATCATAATAATTCATACCACTCGATCACTTCTGAAAATTTCAATCACAAGATTCACAGATGAATAATGCAATGCATGCATGTTCTCATAATGCTAGCGGGCCACTTGGATCTTGACCACCCCAAATTTATTTTGAATGATTTTCCAGGATCACTGGGGACCCGATTTGGTGAGGTGAGTGGTTCCTTCTCACCTCAAGAAGAATTACAGCTGCTGTAGTTGAAGTATAGGCAAAATAATTATCAGATTAACTATAATTTATCACACTTATTACAGCTAGTATTATTAACTGGTAATCTGGTATGCATCTCTCTTGCTTGGATTGCATAACATGTTATTGTTTACTTGTTTCGATTTTTAAGAGTTGAAAAAGCTTACTTCGGATCAAGAAGGTAGCTACGCATGGGCTACGGTGGGCTACGTCTCATCTCAAATTACTAAAAAACTTATTTTTCTAGCTAAATTTTAATGTAAAAAATTAAATTTTAAATATTAGTACACCTTAAATTTCTATATATAACTCATAAATGATTGTAAATTTTTTTCTAATCAAACCCATTATGAAATCATAGCTCCGCCCTTATTTCAGATCTGTTTGTTTATTGGATTTCTATGATGGAAAATCCCTGGATCGAATCATAGGTTTCTAAATTAGTTAGAAGTGAGTTTGCTGTTGATTTTGTCAGCTTACAGTTGAGTTTGGCAGCCTGAAAAATATACAGTACGTATGTGTTGCGAAGAAATAGTGATATACTACAGTTAATGATAGACTACGTACAGTTAGAGGCCGGTCCATTCCTTCTTAATCACTCAACTAGCTAGATCATATCTTTAATCACTCAACTAACTCCTAAATTTCATTTTGCATGTTTCACTACTAGAAAAATTGCATCGACGACGCCTCATAGAGGACGTATAAATATAAAAGCTAACAAGGGAGCAACCTTCTCATGAAGAGTGCCGAACAATATAATTGGTTTTGGGCTCGAAGTATTGGGTCAATTGCTAAATCCTAAAACAAATTGCTAGTTTTAATGATTCTACCCTTCATGGTCCAAAGATAGTGGGTACTAATTTAAAACCCAAGGTCATGGGCCTCTTGATGAAACTCCTCTTTTGGACTATTGTTACGTTGTTAGGTTCTATGAGAAAGGGTATCAACAAGCTAGAATATAGGAAGTACGTATTGATGTAGTTGAATACGTATTCTCCCTTGTAGAATTCTTCGCCTCCTTCTTTTCAATAAACCACGAATCTAATCTAGCTTCTATGAAAATCTTCGTCTAAAAAACAAGGGCTTTTACTAATTGGTTTAATTTCCAGTTAAAAGAAACTTAGCTTAGAGACTTTAGCCAATATGTTCGGCCTGATTTTGCAAATTAACCTTTGAAAGAAAAAGGTTATTTGACTAATTTGAGTTTCTGATCGTACAGTACACACATGTTTATGCAGGATCGATCATGATGAATGCAATAAGTGAAACTTAAGAAAGTAGGAAAAAAAAAAAAGTAACCCACAACGAGTGCCAAAATTACAGCACTAATTTGGCAGTTAATTAAGCAATGTGAAAGTTGGGTAACTTTTAACACATTTACAATTCCATGCCTAATTTACTGATGGTGTTTGATTAAATCCAGTTTCTGATTAGTACATGCGCATATAATTACTTGATATTCACATCAAAAAACAGAAGAAAATCATCAACTAGTCTCTGAGTGAAATTTAAGCGCGAATACAATCATTTAAGCTTTTATACATGTGCTTCTATTCTCGCTTGGGATGCATCAGTTGCATGCATGGGTAGTTGAAATCAAATCGGCTTCCTGTGAAAATAATCGTTCAGAAGCAGAGACTTCCTAACTTAAGAGCGTAGCGTAGAATTGCAATATTAATTGGCAATAAGTTTGAATCTGACTTATGGCTAAATGGCGCTTTTTGTTTTTGTTTTTGATGAATGAGTGTAGCAGGGAAACCTCTAGCTCTAAAAATCAAATTTATTAAGTAAGAAATTGATGATGACGAGAATTGAAGAGGCTGGGGGACCTAACCAAAACCTCGTGAAGAAACAAGAAATTCCATACATAAATACACAATGGTATCGAAATCCAAACTGCGGATGGGAAGAACCGGAAGACCTAAAATATCACTCTCAAAAGACGACAATGTAAAAGGAGGCATAGCCGACCATTTACTTACTCTGAGATAGATGCGCGCTCCATAAAGGATTAGCTGGAGCATCTGCCACCTGCTATTTTCTTCCCGAAATATGTGTGAAGAGAGCCATGGTAATTCAAACAATTGAAGAGTACGTCTTGTTCATCCATAACTGGTATAAAAGTCTGTTTTCCCTGGCAATTTTGTAGGTTCGTAATGTAAGGAAACTATCTGCAGTATCCGATCGTTAGATCATCGTCTTTTTGTTTATCGATTAAGGAATTTCAATGCAGTCATATGGTGCTACCAAACTGCCTTACGGCCCTTAGTCCCTTACCCTAATTATGAATAAAAACGAAAATTCAACAAAGAAAATCATTAAAGTTTTGTTGGAGATTCACCTACTTAGAATTAAAAGCGCTTTCTAAAGTCCAGAACTGTGAAAGTCAAGTGCACTCGTGACTGCTTCACCAGAAAAAAGTCGAGCATTAGGGTTTGACCATTATGAACTACAAACTTACGAACACAAATTCAAGGGATTGATTAGTGGAAATTGGAATGAGAATGTAAGCCTTTAATTGGTCTTTCTGATTAAGAATGAGTCAATCAAGGGACTAATTTTTCGGAGACTCATCATCACCTCTAACTGACAAACTGAATTCAACCAATTGATAAGGTTTATATGGACACAAACGATCATCTGTTAGATCGCTAAATATATAGCTAATTGTATATATTCAGTTCATCTAAACTGTGCTTAAATTCCCATAAAAAATAAAACTGTGCTTAAATTAGTCAATACATACCGCTTGGCGCATGTGTCGGCATGGGAGCAAATATAAACATATTGTAAGCCAAACATTAGAAAAATCGTAAAACAAGCTAAGGGCGGCTTTCTTTCTTATTATTAATTACATGTGACCCGTTCCAAAATACTGACTTTTTTAAAAACCGGAATTGAAATCGAAATCGGAAAAGAAAAAAGGTCCGGATTTAGCATCATTTTTTTCCGGAACCGGAAAGAACCGGAACCGCAAATATTTGATCGGTTTTTAGGTTTTTACGGTTCCAAAAATTCATTGTAATATATATTTATCTTCAAGCCTAAAACAATAACAATATAAAATACTAATTTCAAAATGCAAATACAGAATATCAACAACCTCCCAAATATAATTACAAAGTGATCAACAATTAACATACTCAATTATTTCAAAAAGAATTGAGAGAGACAGAAAGACTGCAAACCTAGGATAATTTAGATTTTAGAAAGTAACAAAATAATAGAGGAAGTGATAGTGAATAGGGGTTTTATAGTTTTTATAGTGATTAGTAGGAGTATAAGAAGTAAAGAAAAAAAAGCGACGAAAGATGTTTCTTATATAGTTGTAAATATTTGGTTCTAACGATTCTAAAATCATTTTCAAAAATAGGAACTTGAATCGAATCATATTGGTTGTTCAAAACGGTTCCTCTAGGGTTAGTAATTTATTTATTTTAGAATCGAATCGAATCGACCATTTCAGTACAATTCTAACGATTCTAAACGCTTCTGATGTCTAAAATCCGGGGCCTATTATTAATTGACGATGTATACTTGTGGAACCTATTGCACTCGTAACTTGAAACTTCGAACGTTCATGTACATAACTTTCAAGAAGATTCATGAAGTAGCAACCCATCATTGAACTTTTAGTTAAACTTGAAGTCTTCTCAGCATAAAAGAATGACCCAAAACAAACCAATTATAGATGAAGCTTTCAGAAACATGGAAGAACACGACTGGCCCTCCGCGGACCCCAAAAATTGGCAACACCTCTTCAATTGGGAGGGGGACCTCGTGACTGATTCTGGTTTCTGAATCATGATTTTTATTTTTCTCAAACGAAGAAGGAAATGTATAACAAACTATAAAAAGAAAGAAGAGTTGATTTTTCCTTATCTAAGTGAGAGTTTTCTTTGTAGATAACGTAAAATGTAGGTACGTACTGTATTTTTGATGAAATTTTACTGAAGTACTATCACATGCATACGGCCAGACTACAAGTCTCATAACACATTTAGGTATAAGGACAATACGACATTGAATGTGATAAGATTATATATATGGTGGTCAATTTAGTTACCAATAATAGTTCCAAGTAATAAGCCATGCATGTGAATCGGTTTGTAATACATGTCGCATTTATATATGCCTTTACATTTATCATTATTGGTTCAGATCGACTCTTCTCGGTTTTCTTACAACAATGAACAGAAAATGATCTCCGTCCTCAGAAATTTCATAGACTGAAAAGTATACCATACCGGCCAAATACAGGAACGACGATTGAACTTGTGCCGCTCCAGAACCATATTGAGAGATTCTTAAAATCCAGAAATGAAAATGCATTGAGAATAAATATCTACTGTATTATTGTCATCCCAACGATTATATAGTTGGTGGGTGCCCAAAACGATCTTAGTTACAGATCTTGCTGGTTGTTGGCGAAAACTGAATTTGGCTAGCCTATGGCAATTGCAACAAGCTGAGATCAAAATCATCAGATGCGTGATCTAGAACACGTACATGCAACATAAACTCATCAGATATCGAGAACATCTATATCGGAGACTCAGAGAGAGAGAGAGAGAGAGAGAGAGAGAGAGAGGGCGGTGGAGGGGACGCTGGAGAGACAAAGGGGTCATCCAGAGTCCGGCCAGCGCGATAATCTCACGTGACGGTGCTTGACAAGAGCTTGGAAATTGATTTGACAAGTATTGCCTGTTATAGAAACCCTAGCTCTTTCTCCACCTCTGATGTACTCAAGCTCATGGCACGCCACCTGGCATGTCGTGATTGTCAGCGAAATGGCATGTGACGCCTGAGACTGGTCGAGCGACGGCTTTGACAAATGAGAATTAGTACAGCTCCATCGCCACCACGTTGTGTCCCAAATTCACAGGAAGCAGGGGAGAAACAATTGTACAAATTTATAACATGGGCGGAATCAAAGGTGATCAATCAGATTGTCTGGGGATTTGCTAGCTAGCTTGTTCCTAAATCTATTTTGAGACGTTCAATGACTTTAATCTAAGCTCGCGTAAACAATCGGGATGCATGCCCCATGGTTGTAAAGGGTTTCTATCTTCAACTTATATGTAATTTTGTTGTACTTATTAACCGAGCTAGACAGCTAGTCGTGGTGGATCGATCTGTTAGAATGTTCTTATACGGTGATTATTCAATTGAATTTAATTCTTATGTAATAACCCTCGTTTTCAAACATTATTTGAATTTAATTAAATTCTATTAAGTTGTGAAGTTTGATTTAAACCGAACATGATTGCTTGCAAATGTTACGAAACGGGAACGGAAACGTTCCGAGAACGTTTAATAAGAAAACGTTACGTTTCCGAATGAATTTATCGACTTTTATTTCGTCGCTCGGTTGTGAAAACTTTCTTCACGGAAGTTGTAGAGCTCGTCGATACGAGTTCGTGGATATGTGACGCGTTCGAATCGGACGTTGGAGGTAAAAGTTATTAACGTCAGAAGTTAGTTTCCGATTTGGAAACTAGTATAAATAGGTAATTATAGGATTAGGGTTTCCTTAATCAGAAACCCTCATCTCACTTCTCTCTCTCTCTCAACCCGCCGCACTCTCTTCTCTCTCACCCTCGGATCGCTCTCTCTCTCCCGAAACCCCATCTTCCTCTCCTTCGCAACCCGAGCTCTCTCCCATCTTCCTCTCCTTCACGATCGAACACTCTCACCTCTTCCCGAGCTCTCTCTCCCTCACCCTCGGATCGCTCTCTCCCCGAAACACTCCCACCCTCACCTCGAAGAATTGCCCGGCGATCTCCCACACAGGGCTGCCATGACGTGCACCGCTCGGCTCAACCACGTCGCGAGGACCACAGCTGCCACCCTTCAGCTCGCCTGCTCGAGACTCGCCGCCGTGAGGACGCCCGACGTTGCCAAGCTTCCGCAAGTTTCGGCAACGATCTTCATCGCCACCATCGAGCTCCAAACGAGCTTTCCATCATCAAATTGAGGTGAGATACGTGCTAGGATGGATTGTGTGTTTGTTGTGTGATGTTTTTGGTTGATTTGGGAGGTTGTTGGTGGAGATCGGAGGGAGAGATAGAAGGGGAGGTTACCGCCGCTTTAGGCGGCGCGTGAGGTTAGTAGGAGGGGGTACGAGGCGGCGTTAGGCCGCGGGGAGGAGGAGGAAGAAGAAAAGGAGAAGAATGGGGCGGCGGTGGCATCACACGCGCCTTGGTTGGCGTCGGCGCGTGGGCCCCACGCGCGGCCGGCCGGAGGTGGCGCGTGTGCCACACGCGCCGCCGGGTGAGGCGGTGTAATTAGTTTTGACTGAAAGGGTATTTTGGTAATTTACTGTGTAACGGTAAATGTAAATGTAAATTTTATTTACTACGGTAAATGTAATTAATTTTTTTACCTTCAGTAAAATGTAATTATAAATTACTTTCAGTAAATGTAAAAAGTAATTTGTAAAAGGGTAATTTAGTAAATTTTATTTACTGAGTTGTATTTACATTTAAATCGTACGTATACGTACAGAAATACGTATTAATATTTATACGTACAGAAATACGTATTAATATTTATACGTACAGAAATACGCATTAATATTTATACGTACAGAAATACGTATTAATATTTATACGTACAGAATACGTATTAATATTTATACGTACAGAAATACGTATTAATTTTTATACGTACATAATTACGTATATGCTATTTATACGTACAGAAATACGTATAAATCATATATTTGTACAGTAACCGTGAATAGTAACAGTGAACAGTAATTTCGTAAAACCGAAAATTGCTGAACAGTAACCGATTATTACTGTTTTGGCATTTAAAGGTTTACGAAACGATTCTAAATGCTTGTCTTATCTTTTTAAGGTGATCGCTAAATCGAGGAAAGGGATTATTATCGGAAATTGAGGAATTACGCTCAAGTCAACAAGGTGAGTAAAATCTCACTGAATTACGAATCTACCCTCGTGGTGATTCAACATTTTTGCAAGTGTGTTTATTTAATAAATTACAACATGTATATGATATAGTGGACTATGTATATATTGTATAAATGGTAAATAAATACGAATATATATAGTTTGCTATATAATATACTGTTATGATTTTTATTATGGATATATTGTGAAAGTTTTAAAACGTACAATATGATGTGAGATTATTGTACATGTGATTTTATCACGGAAAATGTGAAATATTGTGATTTGTCTTCGGACGTGATGTGTGGTACAATATGATGTGAGATTATTGTACATGTGAGGCAAGTCGGAACCTAGCCTTTGGCCGGGCGAAAGTTACGATACAGTTAGAGCTCTAGTCTGTCTGCCATAGTACTGCATGAAGGTAACGGTGGTTATCTGCTCATGGGTACTCAGCTTGTTGTGGATGTTGGGTGGCGGGTGGTTACCCAACATCAGCGGTATACTAAGTGAGGGGTAACAGATGTGTACCAGCGCTCATTAGTTACCATTTTGTGAAAGTATTAGAGTAACCAGATGGGTTGCTCGTTTCTCATGATTTTCATTATACTGTGTTGATGTGGAGTTGTGTCTTTTATGAGACGAGAGTTATTGTAATATTTTACTCATACGAGCTGTAAAGCTTACCGGGTTTGTGTTGCAATCCCGGTGCACCAATTTCAATGGTGTAGGGGATACTTCCGCAGGTGCTGAGTAGTGGTGATTGAGTGACGACTCTGAAGACTCGAAGTCGATCGCATCCAGTCGTGGTGAGGTCCCAGCGTGGATTGTGTGTGAGATTTGGTGTGATTTTATTTGTGAGGTTGTTGTGAGGATTATACAATTCCATTTGTTATATGTTGAATTATCATTTGGGTTGTAATAATCGGCTTGACTGAGTTATATTTTAAACTCAGATGTGATCCGCTGCAACATTAAAATGATCTCGATTTCATTGAGATTATTCTTGTGTTTAACGATTTTAAGATTTTGAGTTTTTAAGCTCGAAATTTTAGGGTCGTTACATCTTAATACCTCCAAAAACGATGTGATCCCATCCCAAACCAAGAGCTTTTTTTTTCTTTTTTTGCAAGAAAAAGAGTATAACACCATATGGTAATCTAGCTAACTGAAGAATGAAGATACGAATCCTTCAGCTTTAGGTATTTTAAGACCTTCCTGTAAAGAATAAGTATCATATACCAGAATGAGATGCCCTGTTTCAAGCTCAGGTGATGCTTGCAATTGCAAGTAACCAAGAAAGTTCGTCGACCCATTGATCGATGAGGTTTCTTAATTAAGTTGCAGAGTAAATCTCTAACGGTATGGTCATTCTTTTCAACAGACGAGTACGTACGTCAAAGGTATGGTCATATATATATATATATATATATATATATATATATTAAAGAGAATTCATTCATTGAGGATAAACTCAAGCCAAAAAGACTATTACATATCTACTAGCTTCCATACGAGAGGCAAGCAAATAAGGTTTCATGTACACGGATCATAGTGATATATATAATAAATTTACTATTAAAACTACTCACGCACCATACAAGGAAAAAAAAAACATACACCATAACAAATATGACTTCGGCAACAAACAAAATTAAAACAAAAAACAAACTAGAGTTTAAACAATAAATGACTTCAACCTCAAATAAAGGCAAAGAAGCCAACTAAACTGAAAAAAGAAAAAGAAAAAAAGTTTTCCCCTTCCCCTCGGAGGTAGGGGGTGGAGGTATGGTCATATATTAAAGCCATGAAGATGAAGTATGATTCGATCACTTGCCAAGCAGACCTGTTGAAGTATCAGATTACGAGCCAACCACAGCACGCCAAGTCAGAATCTTTGAGAAATCTATGCAAGTCGTCTCCCTCCAGTTTGAGGAATTACGAACTGCCCTGAAACATAGGAGTAGTTCTGGAAGCTTACAGGGGCGAGGGCTATCGTGGGAAAAGACCATTGGTCAATAAATTTCAGGAGAGTATAGCTGTGCAATAGTAGAGAGTGAGCTAATTAGGTTAATGAGTATCCTATGATGATCACATGGCGATGCGTATTGAAACATATACAGCGAGTCCCCACCCATTGTTGGCTCAATTACAAACACCCATTTGAAATCAAACCCCAACTTGGGAACACAACAACTACTCTCTCTCTCTCTCTCTCTCTCTCTCTCTCTCTCTCTCTCTCTCTCTCTCTCTCTCTCTCATCTGGTTTTATTTTCTCTGTTCTGTAAGCAAGAAATTGGCAGAGAGAGAGAGAGAGACTGAGGGGGAGGGTTGGCTAGTCCTCTTCCCATTGCATTCTCCAATGCAGTTGTCCTCTTCACATCCAACATCGCTATCTATCTTATTGTACGTTTTATGAATTAGCTCAGTGGTCCTTCGAGTCCTAGCTAAACCTCATTACCTCCTTATATCTCTCTTATCACTGTCGTCCCCCAACCCCCGCCCCCTAAAAAAAAAAAAAAACCCCAACCCTTGGTAGAGTATATATCTATCACTCCATCTTACAAATTTTCTAAGACAAACTAGCTACCACTGCCACTCCTACTTCTCTTGCTTCTGCTATTTCCTCCTCGTCATCTCTTCTATCTCTGAAGTTGCTTCTCGCCCACTTCCTTCTTCTAGCTAGGTTTTCCTACTCCACTATATACTCGTCCACTGTATATTATACTCTAGCTAGCTCATAAGCTTTGGCAAAAGCTAGATTGGTGTATGAACTAAGTGGCTATCTAGACTGATATAATACATACTGCAAGAACTACTCCGATCGATCATGTCTAGCAGAAGGTCATCAAGGCAGTCATCAGGAACTCCATCAATCAAAGATGATCAGATCATCGAGCTCGTCTCCAAGTTGCGCCAACTGGTTCCTGAGATTCGCGACAGGCGCTCTGATAAGGTACGTAACAACCATCGGTGATCGGTCTCCCTCTGCAATTTTGTTAAATTAACCCAGGCCGGCCGGCAGAAGATAGAAAATGGCCGGGAAAGACAGGTAGATGCAGTTAGATTTAAAACTAATGCAGCTAAACTTGACCCGGATATTTAGCGCTTGACTTGGATAAATTTCCGTAGCTTCAATTAATTATAGGGCTTCTCGATGAATTGACTCCCATTTATAAAGTGTCTCGTGGTTTGAGTTGGGACCGTGTAGTAGTAAAACCTACTCCTTCATGGTGGCGTATAAGACTAAAAGCATATATATTTGTATTGTACGTATGGCTTCAGTGTATCCGAGTGTCTTAGACGTCATTGATACACCTTAATTCTGGCATCGTCCAGACGTATATAATTTACGAAATAGTTGTTTAACATACGCGCGAGCTAAGATTTAGCTATCAAGTTCAACGACAGCATCAACAACAATTCGCAAGAGACATAGAACACTGGTTGTTTTAATTTATTGTTATAAACGAAAAAAATTAAAGGTGGTTGTAGAAAGATTGTTACGTCAAAAGCCAGAAGTGTTGCATTGTTTTAGCAAATGAGGATGGGATCTAAATTGTCGACTTTTTACTTGGTTGTGCAGGTATCAGCATCGAAGGTCCTACAGGAGACCTGCAGCTACATCAGAAACTTACACAGAGAGGTTGACGACTTGAGCGAGAGACTGTCCCAACTGCTCGCTACTATTGATGCTGATAGCGCTGAGGCCGCCATTATTAGGAGCTTGATTATGCAGTAGACCTACTCTATAACTCTATAAATATCGTTATGTTAGTTAATTTATATATAGCTATATAGTTGCACTACATCTTTATTACTTAATTTCTAGGTTTTAATCACCATGATGATCAAGGAAAGGGTTGTTTAAGTACTACAACGTACTCATGTACCCCAGCTTAGAGAAAAAGCTCGTGTAATGGATCAAGTTTGTTTGATTAATAAAAAGGACTTGCACTAGCTAGCAAATCCTAGCTATGAAAACCCTAGTACGTATGCCTTTTCTTTATGTTAAACCCTAATATATATGTAGTCAATTTATACAAACGTGCAATGTTCTTCTTCTTTTTGAGCATTTTCTTTAAACTGGTTATAATTTTCATGTGAAGGACCAAGTACTCAATTGTACACATATCTCTACTACTAATCTGAGCTAAATCCGAATGGTCAATTTTCATGTGATATAATTAGTAACGAGTTGATCGATTGTACACTTTAATATGATGATTAATCCCTATTCTCTTCCTGGTAAAGTGGCCAAGACAATAAGTCATAAAATGTCAGCACACCTGCCCACCAAACACTCACGTGATAATAATTCAATCGTCATGTGGTCGATACACTATTCTTAGATATGCAAGGCGAATCACATTCAAATTGCAACGTGGTAAGTAATTTGGTAACCACTATACTATTATAACACCGAAAATTGGCTTCATGCATCGATTTATCTTTAACATATATACCTGAATATATCTGTACCCAAAAAAAAACATATATACCTGAATATGTTGGCTACTGCCTACTGGTGATCGAATATTATGAAAAAATAGAGAAGTTAATTAGGAAAACCGTCTTCATTCAAGAAAGCTCATGATCAAGGCCCGCCCGTGAGATTATTTGATCCCATGAGGGCTTAGGATGAGAGTCATGAAACAATTAAAATATCAAATGCACTAATTTGAATATATATATTTCACGAAGATATTCTGACAGGAGGACGTCATGGATTAGTTGCAAGGTAACTATTAAGCTGTTCATTTTTTTCCTACTTCTTGTTACCGGTGTGAAATGCACACAATATATGCTCTACAAAACTAGAGGCGGAGCTACGCAGAACCAGTAGCGCTTATTTGGTGCAGTGGAATGATCTTTATATGCCATAGCACATGTCTGATGTTCGACTCACCCTGGGCTCCGCCACTGTGCAAAAGAATATAAACTTACCAATATGTTTTTGGTAAATTTGTTTTCAACACTTGCCACAAATGCATACAGATAATTACTGTTATGTCTGTTTTAATTTGGTTTGAGTAGTACTCTTCGACTCTGCATCAAGATGGGTTCCTCATGGGCTTGTGACGCTTGTCGATTAATTTTTGCAAGACATTAAGAAACTTTTGATGGAGTGATGTTTGTTTTGGCTTATTTTGAAACAATACTTGTCAAGTTATAACGTGATCGAGCACTTACAGTTGCTGATAGATAACTAACTGCTCCTTTGGCCACATGCATGTAATCACCATATCTGTTTATGCAGTATCGATCGATTATTAATACATACATCGATCGTTTGCATCACGAAGGCCCCCCCCCCCCTTCTGCTTGCAATCCTCTCTAGTTGGAAAACACCTAAATTCCATACATAACTTAATTAGCTAGGCCCCCGGATCTGTAACGATCTTAAAATTTCGAGCTTAAAAACTCAAAATCTTAAAATCGTTAAACACAAAATAATCTCAATGAAATCGAAATCATTTTAATGTCGCAGCGGATCACATCTGAGTTTAAAATATAACTCAGTCAAGCCGATTATTACAAACCCAAATGATAATTCAACATATAACAAATGGAATTGTATAATCCTCACAACAACCTCACAAATAAAATCACACCAAATCTCACACACAATCCACGCTGGAACCTCACCGCGACTGGATGCGATCGACTTCGAGTCTTCGGAGTCGTCACTCAATTACCACTACTCAGCACCTGCGGAAGTATCCCCTACACCATTGAAATTGGTGCACCGGGATTGCAACACAAACCCGGTAAGCTTTACAGCTCGTATGAGTAAAATATTAAAATAACTCTCGTCTCATAAAAGACACAACTCCACATCAACACAGTATAATGAAAATCATGAGAAAACGAAAAACCCATCTGGTTACTCTAATACTTTCACAAAATGGTAACTAATGAGCGCTGGTACACATCTGTTACCCCTCACTTAGTATACCGCTGATGTTGGGTAACCACCCGCCACCCAACATCCAAAACAAGCTGAGTACCCATGAGCAGATAACAACCCGTTACCTCCCATGCAGTACTATGGCAGACAGACTAGAGCTCTAACTGTATCGTAACTTTCGCCCGGCCAAAGGCTAGGTTCCGACTTGCCTCACATGTACAATAATCTCACATCATATTGTAACACACATCACGTCCGAAGACAAATCACAATATTTCACATTTTCCGTGATAAAATCACATGTACAATAATCTCACATCATATTGTACCACACATCACGTCCGAAGACAAATCACAATATTTCACATTTTCCGTGATAAAATCATGTACAATAATCACTCATCATATTGTACGTTTTAAAACTTTCACAATATATCCATAATAAAAATCATAACAGTATATTATATAGCAAACTATATATATTCGTATTTATTTACCATTTATACAATATATACATAGTCCACTATATCATATACATGTCATATTTCATAAACACCTGAAAAATTACGTACGATAATCTCACATCATATCGTACCATTAAAATCACACATGCACAATTTTTCTGTCACCGAAATGACTATTTTTAATGAATTAATAACAGTATGTAATTTAATGAACTATATATATATATGTATTTATTACCATTATACTATATATACGTAGTCCACTAAGTTATATACATGTTGTAATTCATTAAATAAACACACTTGCAAAAATGTTGAATCACCACGAGGGTAGATTCGTAATTCAGTGAGATTTTACTCACCTTATCGACTCGAGCGTAATTCCACAATTCCCGATGATATTCCTTTCCTCGATTTAATGATCACCTTGAACAGATAAGAAAAGAATTTAGAATCGTTTCGTAACCTTTAAATGCCGAAACAGTAATAATCGGTTACTGTTCAGCAATTTTCGGTTTTACGAAGTTACTGTTCAGTGGTACTATTCACTGTTACTATTCCCAGATACTGTACAAATATGCAATTAATACGTATTTCTGTACGTATAAATATTATATACGTAGTTCTGTACGTATAAATGCTATATGCATATTTCTGTACGTATAAATATTATATACGTATTTCTGTACGTATAAATATAAATACGTATTTCTGTACGTATAAATATTAATACGTATATCTGTACGTATAAATATTATATACGTATTTCTGTACGTATAAATACTAATACGTATTTCTGTACGTATAAATACTAATACGTATTTCTGTACGTATAAATATTAATACGTATTCATGTACGTATACGTACGATTTAAATGTAAATACAAATTCAGTAAATAAAATTTACTAAATTACCCTTTTACAAAATTACTTTTTACATTTACTGAAAGTAATTTATATTTACATTTACTGTAGGTAAATTTTAATTACATTTACCGTAGTAAATAAAAATTACATTTACATTTACCGTACACAGTAAATTACCAAAATACCCTTCTGTCAAAACTGTTCCCACCACCGCACGTGGCGGCGCGTGTGGCACACGCGCCACTCACTGTGGCAGCGCGTGAGGCACACGCGCCGAACCCAGGGACGGCGCGTAGCACGCCTCCGCCGCCCCATTTCTCTCCCTTTTCCCCCCCTCTTCTCCGCCACGGCCTCACGCCGCCTCCTACTCTCCCCACGCACTCCCACGCGCCGCCTAGAGCGGCGGTAACCGCTCTTCTTCCTTCCACCTCCGATCTCCAACATCTCCACTCCAAATCATCCAAAAATTCACACACACAACACACAAATCATGCTAAACTAATCCCTCACCTCAAACAACGTTTGAACCGTCGGATTCGTCGCCGATTGTGTCAATTTCTTGCGGAGGTGAGTCGTCGTGTCTCTCCCTACGTTCGTAGATGGCGCCGTGCCTTGAGGGTTGATGGAGGTGCACCTGTGTTGCACCCTAGCTTCGTCAAAGGCAGGCTTGTACGACGGCGGTGTGTTGCAGAGAATGGAGAAGCACGGTGACGATCCACGACGATGAAGGGAGGCGCGTCTTGCCTCGGAGGGGACGCAGTCGAGCTTGTGGTGGTGTGGCGACCGGCGGTGAGAAGCACGGAGCCGGAGTTCGTCCGATCTTGGAGGGGAAATTTCTGAAGGAGGGGGTGAGGGTTTCGGGGAGAGAGAACAGAGGGAGGCGGAGAGAGTGAGGAGAGAGAGAGGGATTTCCACAAATGGAAACCCTAAATCAGAAAAGTTCTTTATATACTCGTTCCCAAAATCGGAAACTAACTTCCGACGTTAATAACTTTTCCGTACGACGTCCGATTCGAATGCGTCACATACTCACGAATTCGTATCGACGAGCTCTACAACTTTCGTGAAGAAAGTTTTCGCAACCGAGCGATGTAATAAAAGTCGATATATACGTTGCGGAAACGTAACGTTTTTCAATTTAACGTTCCGAGAACGTATCCGTCGCTCGTTTTATAACGTCGCAACCAATCACTTCCAAACATAATAAAATTCCAAATTTTTTAGAATTCAAATTAATTCAAAATCGTATTTGAAATTTAGGGTTATTACAGGATCAGTGGCGGATCCATATACAGGCCGGTCTTGGCACTTGCCTTGGCTGAGTTTTTACTTTTCCTATGATCATACAAGTTAATTGTAGGTAAACATGAAAAAATGGCAGAAAAAGAGAGAGGAAAAACCAGTTGAATTTGGGGAAGAAAAAAAACTCCCAGCATCCTTTTGTTCACAAATTATAAGAACTACATTGTCTTATTAAATGGTAGACCAATTATACTCATTTTAGAACTTAATTAGAGGGAGAAAAAAAAACTTTAACATATTTCTGATTGAAGAGTTCATTAATTAGCAAACACATTCGTAATTGAGCCCTAGCTTGCACTTATTTAGAATACGTTCATTTTAAAAAATAGACGAGTTGCAATCCTCAATTTTTTTGGTATTATATTTAGATTTTTGAGTCTGATAAATCTGAATTAAGACTCAATTGTCATATCAAAAACTAGTGTGTATTTACCTATTCCTTTATTAGTTGTTGCATTTTCTTTTAATTTATTTTTAATTAACATTATTTTTATTTTTATATTTTACTAATTAGTATAAGAATTGCCTTGGCTGATCGAAATTTTTGAATCCGCCACTGCCCGAATGGCCTAATTTGCCAAATGTCTGCCCTTCGCGCAAAGGTAGGTAATTGTCTCCATGTTTCTAATTAAGATACAGTTTTACGTTCTTTGTTTTCTAGAAGACGTTATAGAAATGTTTTAAAAAGTCGATCTGTTAAGAATGAGATGAAATTGATTTAATTGTAATTATGTATATACAATTTTGCAGGAATGTATCGTTTAGTACTGTAATTTCAATGTTGTCTAAGAACAAAGATAAGTATCATTTCATATATAGATCTAGCTTATTTAATTTGAATACATCGATCAAGATCTCATATTTCCCTTTCTAAGTGCACCGTCAACTGGTAAACTATTAGTTAGGACATATTTGGTTCAGTATGTATACTAGAAAACATATATACGCCCTGCTAATGTGTCGATGACTGGCTGAGCTAGGTAGCTGCTTAATTACTTCGTTCAATCCCTTAAAGTTTAAAGTGCATAATTGGTTGATGATCGAGACTAGCGATCAACTTTTTTTGTTTGTTTCAAAATGTCATCGGGTTTAATATGTATAGTTAAAGAGGGTTAGTGAAGTACTATAACAATCCCTAAACAAATCTATATATGAAACAATAAAAGATACACTAAAGATCTATCTTTCATGGGCAAAGGAGCCTAATTTGTACTATATGTATACACAAATAAAGAAGTATTTGATAGCATGAAGTCACTCCTCGATAACAGATATCGTGTTTCTTTCCTTCTTTTCTTTGCGGCAATATTTTTCTTTGGAATGAAGGTACCTCTAGATGATCCTATATATTCATACCAACATGAACTCGATCGGAGCCTACAAAGTAGATCTCTACTTATCTGGTATATTGAACTTGGGAAACCCCAAACGTCATCGATCGTATTTTGTGTGTGCGTATCAGTTCATGACTAGGTAGCTCTCTTCATGATGTTACAAAATCTTCCGAAGGCCGGAGTTGAAAACAACCGTCCATGCATGCATCTGAAGGACTCAGTATATATGGTACTGTTTATGATGCATGCCAGTCTCTTAGAGAAGGATCGGAAACTGATCGATCAAACGTACAGTACGTATCAGAAGGGAGTAGAAGCAATAGATGATGAACGAAATTAATCACAGATGGAATCATGGAAAGTAGTATTAAAGAACAAAATCGATCATTACCTCAATCAATCTCAGGTCAATGCATCAGAAAGAGAAATGTGAGCAATCAATCCAAGGAGGTATCTCGAAACTATTGGCTGTTTGCCTGTTAGATAATAGTTACAGTACAAGGTTTTGGAATAGAAAAGAAACAAAAAAGATCCGAAATATGGAAAATGAATGAAGTAAAATCTAGCTAGCTAGTTTTCCTTCCCTGACGACATGCACATGAAGATTCTGTACAATAGATGAAATCTATCTGCAAAGGTTGTCAACGTTAAAAAGAATCATTTCTGAGGCCACCGAAGAGATATTGCCTTGTATTAACGCCACATTAATTCTAGTTAAAACAAGATTTAAATATCTCATAAACCAACTAAAGGACAGCCACAGTTTTATATGAAAGTTTTGTTTCATTGCCAGCAAACAAAGGAATGGAAAGCTTGGATTGTACGTTAATTCCATAGGAATGGGTACATAACTATATATAATAAGAGGTAGTTAAATTTTTAATCGACTAATCACTATTAGATTGAATATAACTTCGTCGAAGTCAGGGTTATGCGAATTCGATCGAACTTATTCAGAACACCAAAGTTTAAGTGGACCAGTTATTCAGTTAAACACGTGGTGAAATCTGGACCATTCGTTTGATCCAGCCGTTAATCAAGCCTTACTTTTTTCAAACAGTCAACATCCTACAGCCGGAGATGTTCAAGAAAAAAACCGAGAAGAATGTGTGTTCTGGCTTTTAAGTTTAACATTCCCAGATGGACTTATGGGAACATACCCAGATGAATTTAGGTTCTTCGATCTTCACAGAAGATTACTCTTTCCTAATGAACCCACCCCACCCGCCATTCTAGCTCGATTCAGCTCTCATCCTCGTAAGGCCACAGAGAGTCGAAGGGAGAGAAGAAGAAAATCAAGATCTGCACGCAGGGATCGAGCAATTAAATTGGGGTCGGGATATTCTTCATCATAATCGATTACGAGAATCACCATATCAGATCGGATATGACTAAAACTGATTATGATTGATACATAGCGAACATAGGAAAATAATTGAAAGAAATTGCTGAGTTCTGCAATTGTAAAAATGAAATTGGTGAGGTTCTGGAATTGTACGGATCATCTCCTTAATTGAACTAAAATCAATCCCAAACTCTTAACTATCTGGTATCATAAGAAATGAACTCCAAGCCTAGTTCTGTGAAGCACCTTATGCGCCTCAGTTTGGAATTCCAAATTTCCAATCAAAACAAGAATTAATCGAGTTAACATCAACCACTGTCACCCACAAATCCTTAGTGAATTTCCATATTTAAATGCTGAAAGCAAGATCCACATGATCATCATCACCGTGAGGGGCATTACTGAAATTATTTTATGCATATTTCATGAGCAGATCCGGATTTCTCGTTCGATTAGCACGAGTTTGGTTTCAAATTAAATAGAGCTTTATATCGAAGATTTCTAGGATTAAATCTAAGGCTCTTTCCTCTTTTCAGAATTATATGTAGATAATTTTCCGGGTCTTGAAGAAATAAATGGATGATGGTTTCAATATGAGGAGCACAAAAAAAGATTATATAAAAGAAACTAATAGAAAGAAGACTCCTGAGGGGAGAAAGAGGACTGGGGAAAACAGAAGGAAGATGATTTGGGAGACTGACACAGTAGCCGAAGAATGTAAAAGGAACAAGAAATGGGAGAGTTTTTTTTTTTAAGTTAACAAAGTTACACTCTTGTTAAGTGGTGATAAGTTGAACCGATGTGTCATCATAACATTGGAGGATAGAATTAGGACAGGAAAATTATGGCACAGGTGATTTCGGCCCCAAGAACACAACTGGAACTTGATGCCTGAATAAGCTCCCCAGTTATTATGATTAAGCATCAGCTTACTTGCATAAGCTTTTCTTTCTCCAATGAAATTTGCATAAGTTTTCTTCCCGAACTAAATTTCAAAATTTGTATTCAAGTTCGTTTGGGCCAATCCATGAGTCCATGACTTTTACCGGCCTTCCTAAAACAATTCTTTATGTCGAATAATTGGGCTATAGATTATTGGACTAGCATGTTTTTTTGAAGATCGACAATATATTAGAACCAAAGAGATTACATAGCGTTGAGGAATGGGCCGGGTTGGGCCGGGCCGGGCTTACTAATAAAATCGAGGCCCACGGACCCGGGCCTTACGGGCGATACAGATGAAGAACCACCTGACTACATTATCAACTGTGATGGAGAGATGGAAGAAGTAGGGTTGTACTTCAACCCTAAAATTGACATGGTTAAGCCAAGGTTCAAGTTGGATATGATGTTTGCTAATGTTCAAGTATTGAGGGATGCTATTAGGGAGATGGCTATACAACGGGGTTGGGAGTATAGCTATGCGAAGAATGATAAAATTAGATTGAAGGTTGTATGCAAGTATGATGGTTGCCCTTTTCTAATAGTTGCTTCCAAAATGCAACATGAGGATACACTAAAGATCAAGACATGGATTCCGAAACATAAATGCATCAGGAAATTTAACAATAGTATGGTAAGGCTAAAAGCTTTGGTGATGAAGTTCAAAGATCGAAATTGCCCTTAACCCGGATTGGAAATCGGGTAATTTATTGTCTTTTAATCATTGTAACAGTCTGTAATGTTTCAAAATACTTACCATTTTTCATTTGATAATGTTACATACTCACTTAAAAAGACCATGTCATATGAGATTAAAGCAAAAGTTTCAAGACAAATGACATACAAGGTCAAATGCGTAGCACTGAGGGAGATTGAGGGTTCCATCATAGCTCAGTTTTCAAGGTTAGAAGACTATGAGAATGAATTAAATAGGGTTGATCAAAATACTACAGTAGATATACGATATGAATTTATCAACGAAAATAAGGATATGATCTTCGAAAGAATGTACATTTGCTTAGGAGCTTTGAAGAATGGGATTAAAAAGTGGTTGTAGAAGTGTAATTGGCTTGAATGGTGCATTTTTGAAGAGTGTATTTAGGGGACAACTTTTGATTGCTGTTGGATTAGATGCAAACAACTACAGTTGGATTATTGCATATGTCATGGTTGAAATGGAGACCAATGACTCATGGATATGGTTTCTCAAACTTCTGTGTAATGACTTAGATATCAAGGAAGATGGAGCATGATGAGTTTTCATTAGTGACAAACAGAAAGGTCTAATTCCAGCATATCAAACAGTGATCCAAGTGCCCATATCAGATTTTGTGTAAGGCATATGTGGACCAATTTCACAAAACTTTACACTCGACAACTTTACAAGAATCAAATGTGGAAGTGTGCTAAAGATACTACAATGCCTTACTATCTTGATGACATGGAGAAGATGAAGGATCTCGATGATAAAGCTTACGAAGGGATGACACGTAAGTAAAACCAAAAATTTTAGGACTCTAAATTTGATTACAGTTACGGTGATTGTTTTGTAGCTTCAAAATATAAAATTTTTACTTACGTTACTGTTTTGCAAATGAGGATAGGCCCCCAAAATATTGGTGTAGGGCATTCTTTAACACAACTAGCAATTGTGACATTATGGACAACAACATATGTGAGAGTTTCAACTCTTGGATAATGGAGGCTAGAAAGAAGCCACCTGTCACCATGTTTGAAGAAATAAGATAGAACCTTATGAAAAGAATTCAGTTGAGAAGATCAAAAATGGAGAAGCATGAAGACCACATTTGCCCTAAGCCGAGAAATACTTTGGAGAAGAACAAGATCAAGGCTCCCACATAATGTACTCCAACTTGGAATGGTGGTGATGAATTTGAGGTTGGCAATGTTGAATGAAGAACACATACGATCAATCTAAGACTAAGAACATGTAGTTGCAGAAGATGAGATTTGACTGGCATTCCATGCAAATACGCAGTTTCAACCATCTATGATAAGAGAGAAGACCCAGATGATTATATTGCTCACTGTTATTTGAAGAAAACTTACATGTTTATCTACAACAACTTCATCATGCCTGTCAATAGTATGGACATGTGGACAAAGTGCGGAGAGCCAGCAATTCTACCTCCGTCATATTCTAGGCAGTCTGGTCGGCCAAAGACTAGATTATTCTACTGAGGGTAAGTTGGGAAGACAACAAAGATCCCTTAAATGTAGCAACTGTCACCAAACAAGCCATAATGTGACAACTTTTCAAATACATTTGGCTCCAAAGGAAAGTAAAAAGAGGAAGGCAAACAATGAAGCATGTCAAGAGTCTATTCAGGTATATTATACTATTTTTTCTTTTTGAAATAGATACTTCAAATTATAATATACTAGTTTATAACTAATCTCAATGAGGAAGAGAAGCTTAATTGTGTTCTTGCTTGTTGCAACCAAAGAAAAGCAAGCCAACTCCCATGACTGTAGATGAATTGAGGAATAAATTAAGAGAGAGAACAGAAGTTCAAAAGGTAAAGCATCGTTATTTTATCCCTCAAACTTATTTAGAGTGATTTCTTGTTGGAACATGTTTTCTGTTATTTGATATCCATGTGTTGTAATGTTGGGATAAAAAAATATGTTGATGCCAAAACTACAAAGTTGGCAGCAAATAGGGCTATTGCTGCAACTTCCAGACCACCAACTTCACGACCAAGGCAAAGTGCAGCTGCTACAACTTCCGGGCCAAGCCAAACTGCATCTACAACTTCAACAAAAGTATCACATATGATGAGATGGAAAGTAGTTTGTTAGCTCTAGTCTTATTTACGATGATTAAAGTTGAAAATTTATCATTATAACAATTTATGATGAATGTATTGGTCCTTTCTACTAAGCTACTGCTTTCTAAACTTAGTTCATGAGGTAGCAATTTTTAACGGCCACATTAACAGACTAACAAAGTAAACTGACAGAGTGACTATTAAGAAGGAAAATTGTTACTATAGGGACTATTCAGATTAAGATAAATTTTTTTGGACTAAACAGATTACTAGTTAAAACTACAGGAGTTTGCCCAAAAAAAATATCAAACCGACAGAGTAGCAAGTAAATTCATTTGAGAGTTTGAGACCTTCATGTAAAAACTAGACAGACAAAAAAAAAGGAAGATACGAGAAAAGTTTAATGAAAGCATAGAAGCTAGAAAATGTTGAGCTTTTCAGTTCGAGACAAGTACCGCTGATCCATTTGGCACATTTATCTTATCGCAACTGCGAAACCAGGTTCCCAGCCAATCGGATCATACACAACTCCGGCACCGACCCAAAAACCAAACTTCCACGTTCTTTCAACGCCATTGAAACCAAGCTCAGCAGTTCCTTCTTCTCCTCTCATCACGATCGATCCAGACCCAGGTATGCAAGATTGTTATGATTTCTCAAATGAACTTCTCAAATTCATAAACTTACATTTCTGGGGTTTTCATATTGAAGAATCATAAACCGTAGTGGTGTCTATTAGCGCTGAATCTAATGTGATCATTCACATGTTAAAGATGCAAGCTTTCACTACATGTTAGAAGCATCAAGTTTATTGGGACCACATGGATGGTGGCTTTGGCTTCTATCTATGTTGTGATAATTTTTCTTATCCCTATTATTGGTTCCTTGAGCATAACCTTGATACAAGTTGAAATTTTGATTGATTGGGAATGCATCCATTGTGCAATCGAAATACTTGTGTTACTCCAAGTAGAATGTCCTAGTGATTCTTAGATTACCAATTAGGCTGTACTGTAAGCTTGTTATTGTTGTGCTTTACTTTTCCCAGGTTCTGTAAGTTGAGTTTGGAAGAGGGTTTGAGACTTTTGAGGAAAATGTACCCTGGTGGTTACACTGCTGAAGTTACGAGCTTATCCACTAAAGCCACTGAGAAGGATGTTTACGATTTCTTCAGTCACTGTGGGGCAGTTGAACATGTTGAGATAATGAGGTAGAGTTCATCTGTCCCTGATTCTAATTGCTGAAGTTCACTACTTTTGCATTTTTATTTGAGTGATTCTAGGGGTATTGCGTTTAAATATTGACTATGTGTTTGTTTGTCCACCATAAACTCATTGAATTGATCAGAAGCTGTTTGTTTATTGAAAATGGTAAAAAAAAAAAACTACCTTTGCAATGCCTATTTCATTTGCTAAGCTTAGGTTATTGGCTCAGTTAGCACCAGTATTTGCAAGTCATCACATTGGCTCAGTCGTGATCACTGCTGTTTGTACTCCTGATTTCTCCTAATGGCCTTGCCCTATAGCCATGGAACCATAAGGATCAATATTTATGAATAGCAGTAAATTCATTCCCTGTGATTCTACCGATTTCCATTCGACAAATGAATGGTTTCAATAAGAATGCATACATACACACACATATATATATATATATATGTATACAGAGCTTCTCGGCTGCGGACGTCCGCACGGTGCGGAATCGGCGATTCCGGCCACCGGCGACGCGCAACGACGGTGCCGACCAGCACAGCCGCACTCCACTCCTCCCGGCGCTCATGTATGTGCCGGCCGGAGCTGCAGTGCCGGCGTGGGCCAGCCGGAATCTCGAAATTTCAAATTTCTAGGCACCGTGCGGAGATTTCGAGATTCCGGCTGCCGTAGGCCGGCGCTACAGGTCCGGCCGGCACAGACAGGGGCGCCGGGAGGAGGGGAGTACGGCTGTGCTGGTTGGCGCCGTCGTTACACGTCACCGGTGGCCGGAATCGCTGAATCCGCACCGTACGGACGGTGCAGACGTCCGCATCTGAGAATTTATGTATATATATATATATAATTTTATGGCAAATATGAGCATCTGTCATGAGAAATCTTCCATTTGAAGGACAAAGTCCCAAATATTGAATGTTGAAATCACAAGTTTAAGTACGTTTGATCATAATGATTTGTGTTTGTGATTAAATTGTTGACTTCATTGTTGGAAACAGGTCCGGCATATATGCCTGTGCTGCATATGTGACATTCAGAGATTCTTATGCTCTTGAAACTGCTGTATTGCTCAGTGTAAGCTGTTGTTTGCTCTTACCTTGAAATGCTTCCTGAGTTGAAAAGTTTGCTCTCTGAACTTACATTAACCTGAGTTTTGGTCACGTTCTATCATTACGAGAGCTACTATATGTGATTAGCTGTTGATGTCCAGAATAATCAGCTTAAAATTTAGAATTGTATAACTTTTGTTGATCACTCTTACCTGAAAATGCTTCCGGAGTTGAAAAGTTTGCTTCTTGAGCCTGCATTTAGAATTGCATAACTTCGGCCATAAAGTGAGATGCATTTAGTTGGGGTAACAGATTGGCAGCTCAAGTTTTCTTGCAATCATTCTCCATTATATTCTTTCAAGTATTGGGAAATTGATCTTATAAGGATGAAAGACCATCTGTTACTTAAAGAATCATGATAACTAATCCTCATCAAAATTCATGTTGCTCCTTTAATTGTATCAATTTGACATTCAGCTGACATTAATAATGCCTCCTCTGTGCCAATTGCCCGAATCGAAGGATGAACTTTCAAATGTTTGGTGCGAAGTGACCACTGAGTTTTTGTTTTATCCCTTTCTTTGAAAATTTCAGGGAGCCAGAATCGTAGATCAATGTGTATGCATAGCACGCTGGGGAAATTATATTGATGAAGTTGATCCTTTGAATGGTCCTGCATATAACTCTGAAAGCCACAATAGCTCAACGGTATGTGACAAAGCCCTATGTATTGAATCGGCTCACTTGCAGGTTCATACCAAATATAATGCTTTGGAACTTTAATTATTTGTTGATTTGTGAAATTTACTAAATGGTTAAAGTATGTCTCTGAATATGTGATGTTGAAGCTCAGATTTCGATAATCTACTTTATTTCTTAATATGCATTGGGTTTGTATCTTATTCTTACTCAGATAACCCTTTTTAATATTGTTCCAGGCTTTTCAAACTAGCCAGTTCATTTCTAGCCCAGGAGAGGCCGTAACTGTTGCTCAGGAAGTAGTCAAAACAATGGTAGCCAAGGGATATGTTCTTGGACAAGATGCATTAATCAAGGCCAAAGCTCTTGATGAGTCCTATCAAGTATCAGCAACTGCAGCAGCCAAGGTCTATGAGCTTAGCGATCGAATAGGGCTCACCGAGAGAATTCATGCAGGCAGGGAAGTGGTCAAGTCCGTAGATGAGAACTTCCACGTTTCAGAAATCACGAAAACAGCTGCAACTGCTACCGGTACGGCAGTAGTGGTAGCGGCAACAGTTACCGGGAGAGCAGCTTTAGCAGCAGGAAGTGCTGTAGTGAACAGCAGCTACTTTGCCAAGGGAGCTCTTTGGGTTTCAGACATGCTGACTCGCGCAGGCAAAGCTGCAGCTGATTTGGGCAGTCATGACAGTAAATAAGGAACACATTTTCTCTAGTATGTTCATCTGTATCAACCGATATCTTCACTTTCATATATAAATAAAAAAAAACGATATCTTCACTTAAGATCAATAATCTGATAAATGCCAGCATTGAATATAGAAATTGTCTCTCTAAATTCCTCCATCTATCTGAATATTTGTACATTAAACAATATTGAAATTTAGTAAACATTGTTATATGAAATCGGAGGTCAGTCTAAATCGTCTTGACCATGAATCAAAATGACTTATTCAACATTCTTCATCAGCATGTTTGACCTTGTTCTTTTCTTAATTGAATATTTATGGAGGTAAATGCCCTTGATGATTGGCAACGATGTTGACTCTGACAGAATGTCACTGTTTCGAGATCATTAAGTTAACTTCTCTTCCATCTCTCTCTCTCTCTCTCTAACACAGTAATCTCTGAAGCTCTTGGTGAATCAGAGCAGAGAGAGACAGCAAGGTTGTGGCTACTTTCAAAATTTAAGGGGCAGGCTTCTCATTTCTATCTGCTTCCCATCAACTACTATCTGTTTTTTCTTTCTTTAAAATGCTACTACTATTCTCATCTACCAAAGTGCCAACCAATCTATATATCAATCAGTAGTGCAGCAGTCTTTACCTCCCAACAACCCCTTGATTTTGAAAGTTGACATTATTTTCTTTCTTGCAGAATGTTCACGCTCAAATTCTGTACAATAACATCCAGAAAAGGACAAGTACGAACAAGAAATAAGATTTTTTCATCAAAAAAACAAGAAATAAGATTTATACAATTACGATTAATCGATACAATGATACAATTACGTGGGAGCTTTCATTTCTCTCTAATGACATTGTTGATTCTCTACTTTCTTATCTGCAAGTGCAACCTTTTGCTTCCCTTTCTAGAGTTTATAGTTTATACCATGGCATGGACAAAAATCAACTAAACAAAGGGTTTAAACCCCTTCTAAGATCTGAGCTTTATGCTTCATTATGACGTTGAGTCCACAAAGTAGACAAGCATCCATGGTACTGCAGACATTGCTGTGTAAGAGCTCCATCATTTGAAAACATAGAGCACAACTAAAAAGGCTTGAAATTGACTTCCCTTTTTAGCTTATTGTGTATCAGGTATCACTTTCCAGAGAACAATCAGAATATTTAACAACCATACTGATCCAACAGCATGCACTCAAACCCTTTTTCTTCTTCTTCAATCTTCTTTTACAAAGAAAGATCCCAGTGGAGGAGTGGACCCAAATAGTCTCTTAGATATCCCAAGAATTAATGGAAATGTTTCTATTTTAGCTGTTTATGGCATTGTGTTTTCGACCAGAAGCAGTTGTTCATTACCTCCTTTACGTGATGGGCACCATTAATACCCTCTATCACTTTGAACAACCGTAATGAAATGATATGATTTGATTGAATGTAGATGGAGATGGTTTTCTGCTGTTGATTATTAAGAGAATAGAACGAGAAATATGAGCTAATGATGATAGGTACATTTCGACACTCATTGCTTTGTAGTATGCTGGTGTCCCCTTGTTGGCAACTCCATTTCTATATGGCACCATCTCCAAATATAATATTTGTGCGACCATACCTCTCTGCCGTGCCCTAAATTACACTTTATTGAAGGAAATTAAGTGTTTAAAATTTTTAAATTAATATACAGCGAGAAGAATGTTAGCAATTTTCTCTTTAATTTTATTTTACATGAAACTTAAAATTTTACAAATCTCGGATTTTAACACCTTTTGAAACACCATGCAAGGCTTCATATCTCCAATGTGTGATTATGACAACACTCGGCTATCGAGATGGGTAGTCTTATGCAGTTATGCCACTAGAATAGGTGCAACTTGGTTTTACATATTCATGAGTTCCAGGTGATTTCAAGCAAGTGAAAACAGTTGGGGGTCACACATTTTGCTTTCACAACAAGGCCTTACCTAAAGACTGATTCTTTATTTGGTTGGGGGCTTAATTAAGGGATGGAATTGAGTAGGTAGGAGTCCCTTTTTAGGGGCTCAAAATGTGATTCCCATTCAGAAGATGAAGAGCAATATCCAACCATTCTTTCTTCCTTCATAGTTTTCCCAGCCTAGCGGCTTGAAGTCCTAAGACGGTGGATTGACCAGGTCATTCAACTCAACTTTGATTCACTCGCCGACTTTGACCTAGATGAACGTTTCTAATTTGCTTGTAAACTTTTGCATTAACATGTTTGATGACCTTTCCCATCTTTGAGATGGTTGTTTCCAACTATTGTATCATTGTGATATTTGAACAGAAGTTGTATAAACAATTCATACTAAACAAACTTGTTTTCTTGTACAGAATAGGACACTGTAGAAGTCTAGCACTACATCAAATTGAATTTTCAATTGAAGGTTCCTTCAATTCTGGTTAATATGAAACACAAACAATGGGATTAGGTGGTCCTAACAACCTTATTAAGTAATAACTGGCTTAGAATCAACTTCAAGTCAGATATTTGTTTCATTGATTATAGTAGGAAAGGTTTCAAATATCTTTGAATTGATTCAATTCCGGAGCTATAACATTTGATCGGTGTTAGGTACATAGATAACAGACATGTTATTGCCAATACAATGAGATGATGTACAATTTGATTTAATAACATATAAGTCTCTTGTGAAAGTAAAAGGTCGAACTCACACTAAATTAGTTGTCATATATATGTATTTTATAGGAAAATAAAGGGTAATGCAATGTGATAATACGATTCATAGTTTTTTTTTCGAAAAACTTTCTTTCAAGTTTCAACTTTATTTGATTTGAATTAGATATTAGCGGACAATTTTACTCTTATAATTTCTCATATCTCAATTCCCAAGAATAGAAAAGCAAGCTGAACGTAGAACAACAAGCTAATAAGACTGCATTTCATATGTTTCTTTGAATTCTTGTAAAAGACATACAAAATGTACAATACAGGCCTTTCTCATTTGTTTTCTGGAAAAAGGACAAAGTAACCAATTATACAACTTTCATGACACTAGATATTGAGGAACCTGCATGCTTGAACATTATTCATTGTTCACTAGTGCAGTTTTCTTTTTTCTCTCATCCATTTCTTATAAAATGTAAAATAACTCTTTACTGTACAAGTATAACAATCAACTCATTAAAGATGGAAACCAAAGGAAAATGAAGCACCAAAAAAGGGGGTCAAAACTAAGTACCTGGTTTTAGGCCATACTAAGAACACTAGTAGCAACAAATGGGACAACGTGTCAGGCCATTTTCATTACAATCTGGGCAGCGTTGGAATCCACACTCACCCTCCATTGCTTCTTCTTCTTCTTCTTCAACATCTTCGCCTTCATGTTCATCGTATCGATCTTCATCATCTTCATAGTAAATTTTACAGCTACCAGAACATGTCTCACATGGCACAAACCTTATATCTCCACAAGCTTCACAAACTCCACCACCACCTCCACCACCACCATTCAACTTCTCACAAGATTCAAGCAACTTCTCTAGCTTCCCATCTTCGTGCATTTGCCTAATCTCTTCAGCTCCACCAATGTACTTCTCCCCCACAAACACCTTAGGCAAAGAAACTCCACTGCACCCATCTCTCACTAGGTCTTTCAATTCCTCCTTGAACCCGGAATGCATCGAAACATCTCGCTCATCAACTCGAACACCTATGCCTTTCAGAATCACCCTCACATGGCAGCAATCCTCATAAGTCTTTCGCACCCCTCTAAGACTAGTGAAGTACAGCATAACTTTCTCTCTATCCTTCCCCTTACCAAATGACACTTCACATTTGTAATCTGAAGTGCCACTACTTGCCTCCTTGGTTTCATCCGAGAATTGAAAAGAGTCATCAAAGGACTCATCCTCCTTGAGCTCTTCTTCTCTATCCTTGCGATAAAACGAATCATCGAGCTCTTCTTCTTTCCTATCACCAAAGTGAAAAGATATATCCTCACTGAGCTCTTCTCCATCTCTGAAATGAAATGGATCATCCACCTTGAGCTCTCCAAACGACTTTCGAAACCCAGAAATGACCTCAGCATCAAACTGTGGAATCCCAGCATTGGTGTTCATGTTCTCATTATCAGCCAATTGAAGCCACATAGGCTTAGGTGAGGCATTACCAATCTCGTGAAACCTCGACTTGGGACGATCAACACAAACGGGAACTGGAACAGGACATGGACTCTTAATAACATCAAACGAAAAGCTCCGAAGATGATGACCTGAATTCCTCAGAGGACTTATGTCTTCAAGACCCTCCATCAACTCCCACGCATTGATCGTCTCCGGCTCTCCCGGCGGCGTTCTCGTCGGCGTTTTGGGTATAACCTTGGGAATCTTCTGGTTGATCATATTGGACCACGTCTTCGCCTCAATCAAACCCATCGAGAATTCCGTATTGCTTCCATTGACATTGTTCTCCTTCTCCTCCTCAAAAGTCTCCTTCACCTTGTGGATGTGATCCTTATTGTCATTGACAATGGTCTTGAACTCGTACTCGATCTTATTGCTGCTGAGAGATCCCAAGGTGGAGGAGGTGAGGGCCACAACATGGTAGCTGTCTCCTCTGTTCTGAGGTGGATGATGAACGTGCATTGAGTAGCTCCGGGTAACCGGAGATGAATAGTGGTTGTGGCAGTGGCCGCACCGCGGAGATTTTTTCGAGCTTGCGCAACCCATCACCGGAAAAAACACCAGTAAAAAAACAGAGCAAGACTCTGAGATTGGTACTTGGTTTATATGAAAGTCTGCAAATTTGGATTAAAAGAACGTTCTTTGGTTGGTGGTGGGATTGGGAGGAAGGAAGGGGCACAGACTTTTGGGAAATGAGATTGTATTGAGGATTTGGATGAGATCACAGAAATCCTTAGATTTGGGATTAGGAATCCTCTGCTTATTGTTCTTGGATCTTCATCATGCATTTATTTGAGGCAGGCAAGGACAGAGGAGGACAGGGACAGGGATATAAATATGATCAAGAAGAAGGGAAAATGTGGAAATTAACTCACAGATTTATGCAACTGTGGAAAACCTATCTGCAAGGATTGGCCTTTAATGGTGAGCCACCTCAAGCAGCACCAATCTGCAAACTTTGGGGTGGGATTTTCGGAAGGGTTTTCCAAATGTGAAGATTGAAATCCCGTGAACTTTGAGATGGAAATTCCAGAAAGTTTTGAGGATACAAAAGGTCAAAGAATGAGGGCGAAGACCATTTGAGTAATTGAGTTGTTGGTTCCCACCTTTGATGAGCGATCCTTCTTCTCTAGAAAAGAAAGAAAGAAAAAGGAAAACTGCGATGGGGTAGAAGCAGGAAACCCGAATTGCTTTTCAAGAATGTGTCAATATATATGTGCTTACATGATGAATGACATGGTTTTGCTTCCTTTTCATAAACTAATCAAATAGTAGCTCAACTTTTTAGTAGTATAATAAAATGAAACGAAATTACTAATACAACTTGAACAATAAGTTTTTCCTTTATCTTGGGAAACACCATATTCCATAATCTGCCATAATCTTAGGGGATTTGTAATGTGGGTAATCCTTCCTCATTCAATCATTAATCCTACCAAAATTAGAAAGCCAAGAAAGTAGTTTACATGATTTTAGTTTAATTTGTCTGCAAACTACACAAGAATTAGATGTCTAAATCATACATAATTCGATATTTCTTTTTAGATACATCTAATGATCGGTCTTGATTTTTCAATAATTAAACGACACGAAAGAATAACCAATATACTTTTCGATTGTATTTTTTTTATATGAACGACGATTTGTCATTGATATATGAAAAATGTAGGAGTACAACATAAACTTTATCCACCCATAATAGGGTTTCGTCAAATTAGTGGAACCAAGCGAAATAAACTAAAACAAAGTCTAACAATCTCAATGTCGTAAACCCTAAACTTATAAACCAAAAAAGAATCAGAGAACAATGTTTTTTGTTAGCATGGCTAACTTATTAAAAATCTAAAGGAAAAAGGAACTATCCGCAAAAAGACTCAATTCGACCCAAAGAATGAGAGAGAGACTAGGAGAACCGGACAGAGATGGGGCCAAAGACCCTAGCCCATAACCATAGTCTCATCTTCCTCCACCGGACCAACTGACTCGCCTACGAAATAGTTCGCCATCAAACCTCTGGCGGTCGGTCACACACCTCTGCCATGGATGAGATGGGAAGCCGACCTAGATCCCCAAGCTCCTACCTCAACCACCACACGCAAGCCCCTGCCTCAACTGCCACACACGGTAAAGAATCAACCGCTCAAGATCCCCCCTAGCACCACAACAAATATGATGCCAGAAAAACCAAGATCTTATCCGGTCGACGCTAGGGAATCAACCACTCCCTAAGAACATGCCTCCATTGTCAGAAAAAAAGCCGCCGCCATTGCCGACTGAAGCAGTAAAATCCCCTTATCAGGCAAACCACGAGAATACAACATAAGGAAGAGGAGAAAACCCCTCACCCCTATGTCTTGTTGCGCCAAAACGCCTTGCCGCACCGGAGCGCCTTTCCGGCAAACAAGATCTAAATCACTGTTGTCCTTCCTCTCACCTATAGCGAGAGCGAGTTTGTTGCTGCATAGGTTCTCAACAATCCTCCAAGTCAAATTCTAAAATAAAAACTTAACAATCACGCATTTAACACTTAATTATGTTTTGATTGTATTCTTAAAAGAACGAAGTTTATATGTGGTCTCAATGAATTTGTGGTTGAGTAGACAAACACTATTACTCTTGGTCCATTAGATTGTGTCAATTAAAACTACTAATTTTTTGAAATAAATTCAAAATAGCAGGGAGATCTTAATAATTTGGATAAAGTGCGGGAATTGTTCCTTGAATGGCTCAAGAGGGAGTCCAGATATATAGTAGGAGTGTAGGACCGTAGGCGACGAATGTCTACATGGAAGGTTCCATGAGGGGCGAAACAGAGCACAAATCGCTGCTAGAATTGGGTGAAGTGCGTGACGTTATTTTAGCTGTTGTGGTCTTGTGGATATTTGTGGTTCCCGCGTGTGCTTGTAATTTTGCCTCCACATTGGAGCGTGTTTCGTAAATGCCCCTGAGGTGCGTGGGATAAGACTCGATTTTATGTGCCGCGTGGAGTGCGGGTTTAGGGTTCTTGACTTAATTAGAAGAATAACAGTCTTTCCGGGACGGCGATTAATTTACACATAACTAATAGTTAAGTGTTCCGGGAGAATTACTATTCTACCCTTATGTGTGTCTTAGCCTAATAGGTTTCCTGTTAGGAGATAGATTAGCATCTCCGTAATAGATTAGGACTCCGAATCCTACGGGATTGTGGTTTTTTAATGCCTATATATAGGCCCCCATATCATTCAATAATACACAATTATTTCATCCTGAAACACGTTATCAGCACGTTGCTCTAAAAACCCTGAACTTTTAGAGCCCTATTTTTTTTTCTCTCTCTCCTCCGCCGGCCGCCGTCGATTCCAAGCTCCGGCATCTCCTCGCCGGCGCACCTCCTGCAGCCGCCGCACCACAGCCCCCCCCCCCGCAGCCCCGCGCGCAGCCCCTGCGTGCTGCCCCCGCAGCCCCGCGCGCAGCCCCCGCGTGCTGCCCTAGCAGCCCCGCGCGCAGCCCCTGCACGCTGCCCCTGCGACCCCCCCCCTGCAGACCCTGCGACCCCCCTGCTGCCCCTGCACGCAGCCTCCGCAGCCCCGCAGGGTATCCTCCGCATTCGCTCCGCAAAAACATCTTTTTCCCCCGACAAACCCCGCATCAGAGGATTCAAAATTGCTCCTCCCGCATATATACGCAATGAACGCGAACTGCACAAGCAAACTCTTCGCTCAAGAGAAGCTACTCCCGTCTTCTCTACCCTTTTGGGCCTTTAAACTATTTCTCTTTTTTCCTTTTTCTTTTCCTATTGCTTATTAAATCATTTATTTGCACGTTTTCGTTTTCTAACTCTGTTTCGCGTGCTTGCATAGGAAAAGTGATTACTCGTCGTACTATGGTGATGACATTCATGCCGAGATGGACGATACTTTTGCCATCTACATACGATTCCGATCGTATCCTCCCAAGATTTTTATGTCATCGGACGAAGATCGAAAATGAATTCAACAAGCAACTTCATGCATGACGATCGATTTGCAGAGCAATTTACTTATATGCGGTCTATTTGGCAGACCAACAAGTATGTTTTTCTTAAAGTTGCTGCTTTTTAAGATATATATATAAATTATCGGGCGCTATTAGCTTTTTTTTTCATGTCTTCTTTTCCGGCCTTTCTTATAACGCCGATGAGACCAAAGAGGGATATGATTCCCCTCCTGGTCGACGTTTTTCGTGTGACGGTCCTGGGGGAGTCACGTTATTATTTAAAAAGGAAGATATCGATTTCGTGTGGTCGCCTGAGTGCACCGCTGTTTTGGGTGCGATCATGAGAATCGCCGATATGCATCGATTATTTTGTGACCATATACATCACAACCCTTCTAATTCCGGTTACATACTTGAATATTTCGATTATTCGAAACCTATACAACCCTCGTTTCTTATGGATGCGTCGCCATCGCGACTGTTATTTGAATGTTTGAGTTTTCTTAAACTCATGTCTATAAACGATAATCCCAAGGTCTACGTACTCATTTATTTGAGTTGATTCATTACTCTGATGCAGCACTATTTGCTGACAAAAGATCCCAAAAATAAAGAATTCTATGGGACACACTTAAAGTGATTTAATGAACGTCTATGACGTTGTATTATCAGAGTTGACCTTGATGCATACTCCACATCCAAGAAACGCATGCCCTTTTTTTGGCACATGTATCTATTTCTTTAGGGAATTTTGGAGATGAAAAAGTAACATTCTTCCATTCTCAAGTAAGCAAACATTTTTGAGCCTCAGGCTAAGGCTCCGCCCAATCCGATATGCAAGATTTTGTTGCTACGGACTTTTGATTAGTCACTCTATTTTGACTATGTCTTCTGCTTACTATTTTTCAAGTATGACGTTGGCATTGCCATGATTATTGCTCGACTTTATCCTAAGTCGTCTATTGGAATTGGAAGCTTGTTTGTGTTGTATTAAATATTGGCATATTCTATAAAATTTCTCGTCTTTCTTGGACTTGTGAGAATTTTATTTGCCTTGGCTTAGCATGCATGGTCAACATTTACAACTCACGTGGTTTTTAATTGGCCGCTTTTGGGTTACATGGGACCCCAATAGCACTACATTGTGATTTTGGACTTTGAAATTTGGAAAACGGACCTCGAAACGTCAAAATTGACGTCGTTTTTTCCGGTTACTGTTCCGGAGTTTCCGGAACGTTTTCCGGCGTTTTACCGGCGTATTCACCGCCTTCCGGCCATTTGCCGGCGTTTCCGGCACCGCCATCCGGTTCCGGACGGCGTTCCCTGTCGGACCTGAAGTTACGGCCTCCATACCGGCCAGGTCCGGCCACCGCTGGCCGGATTTCCGGCAATCGGTGCCGCCAGCTTCCGACGTTTTTTTTCCGTCGTTTCTCGTCATGTTTTCCGCATATTTCAGCAGTTCTTGCTGTCACGTATTCCCAGTCCAAATTTCACCCGGTTTTGAGTTAATTTGACATGGTTTTCCGGTTAATTTTCCGGTTTTCTCCAAGTCGTTTCATAGCTCAAATGATTTTATTATTATTGGTGACCACCCGCACCAAATGGAAGGTTTTCCACCATAATTGTTTGGTATTCAACTGCTCCAATACCATGTTTTTCCAACTCTTGAGTTGAAGAATGTAGTTCTATTGCCATGTGATACATTCGATGGGATTGCCATTTGTTTCAATCCCCTCTCTTACAATATCCTACGGCGTATTGTGTAGAGAAGTTCACCGCGTCGTTGACTCTCTTAATCTTCATTTTGAGAATGTCCCGCCGTGAAATCGAGTGTCTTGCTAATTGCGTAACCACCCACACTGTCCTACGGCGCAGGTAGTTGTTTTACGGATCTCGTGCGGAGATTGTGTTGTATATCTTCGTGCCTTGCTAAGTTTTAAATGCCATACATGCCAATGATGGATTTTCATCTTGATATTTGTGTTAAGAATGGAGAGGAATAAATCTGTCAGATTTCATTGACAGTATCTTTTTCAAGCTTCGACAGTAGCTTTGTTAGCCTGTAGACATCGTTTTGCTTGCCTGCACCAGTAGCTTTATGTAACTCAAGATTCTTTGAATCATGGGTTCGGTTTTACTGTCTTCTCGGTTTTGACATGATCGTTTTTTGGTCATTTTGAACAAGATATGATGATTCGAGTTCTTTGAAATTCACATTATCATCTATTTTTCATGTTCACGAAGCGATTGGAGGACCACCTCACCCATGCTCCACACGGTGAGGCCGAGCCTACTCGTGCCATGCACGGTGAGGCCGAGCCTGCCTATTTCGGCGGCTCCATGGCATTAAGGCCGTTGGTGGCGGCATCCCCTCCTTCATAGGAGCTTGTGATGCCTCACGTGTCTTCTAATGCCTCCATGACAATCTCTGATGCCAATCGCTCATTTTGCAAAGCTTGTTCTTTTACTAGATTTCAAGGAAGTCATTATTTGCTAAGGCTCCAACCGAGAACATTCAATTCTTACAAAGTATTTAAGGTGACATTAGTGGACCCTATCCAACCGAATACGGACATTTTTCGGTATTTTTATGGCATAGGTTAAGAGCATCGACGCGTTGGTCACACGTCACTTTGCTTTCCACAAGAAACGCTGCATTCGCTAAAGTTTTTAGCTATGATCATCATACTAAGGGCTCACCACCCTTCCTATCCTCTCAAATCTATTTGAATGGATACCATTGGAGAGTTCACCTCCACGACTTTGATGATTTCGTTTTGCATATCTACTAGGATCGTCGTTGAACATATTATTCCTCATGTTCATTCACCGCACGATCTAGCAGAGCTCGGACTTGGTTATGGGTACTAACCTGCCGATTTTTGCATGGGGATATGTAATGATGTTGCATGCAGCGACACTTATTCGTTTCAGACCCACAACTTGCCAAGTGTTTAGTGCGTACCAGATAGTCACTGGATACGATCCCAACATTCTTTTCACTAACGCCTATTTGGTTAAAGTTGTTTATGTGCCTCTATTGTAGTTATCTCAATGGGTCTACTTGAAACGATTAAGTATTCTGGTTGGTTATGATTTATGAATCACCAACACTTGTCCGCTATTTCCAATCTACAACCGTTGATCTCTATCCTGCGATATTAGCAGACGGTCACTTTGATGAGACATACTTCCCGTCGTTAGGGGGAGATATGGAATGCTCCCATTCTGGTTTTAACGCCAGGAATTGACGTGGTGTGGCACTATGTCTCATTAAGATCCCGCACTACTCAAAGTGAGCAAATGTGCAACGCATTATCGACCTCCAGAAAGTCAAAGATTCGATGCTCAATGACTTTACCGATATTGCGAAAGTGACGAGATCGCACATAAATGCTGTGATGTGCCGGTAAGGTTGGGACTCTCAGAATATGAGAGAATTTCATATGACCTGGTCCTAGCACCGTTGGCACCATCCCTGACAGTGGGAAGGAAGCCGGCGATGGCACCATCGTACGCTGTGGTGTTGTCGGCGCCCGTGGCATTGCACCACAAAACAAGGGCGGCAAACGCAAAGATGGACTAGTAAGGGTCATAGCTTCAGTCTTGGCTCCTGCCTAGATGAGGGGGAGACCATTATTCTCTAGAATCAAAACTAGAAAGAAGCGAAGTGCGTAGGCACAAGTATTTCGCCCATCATCAAGAGATATTCTCTAAACATGTGTATCAACTAAGTTTCTGTGGGACGCTACAGACTCCTTTTGTTGATGTTAGAGAAGAATAAAAATCTCACGAATTGATCATATACAGCGCGCGCGTGTGTTTAATGTATTGATCTCCCATGATTGATGATGTATTCGCTTATGCTCTTATTCCGTTGTAAAGCATCAACGATGAGCAACTTGACCGAAGTGGAAAGAATCAATACAGGCTGAACTAGACTTGTTATGTTTGTCATTGTTCGTAAGTGTAATGAGAAAGATGAAGTCATGCGATATATGCAGGACTTATGGCGCAAAGATTGTCTCATTATCCTAGTATTGACTACGATGAGTTATATTCTCTCGTTATGGACATAATTGCTTTCCGCTACTTGATCAGTAGTAGTGTCCATGAAAACTGATTTGCAGCATATGATAGTGGTCATAGAATATCTGTAAAGGGATCTTGACGCAGATATGAGAGTGCCCGAGGGACTTTAAATGCCTCCAGACCACGGAGAGCTTATGTAATCAGATTACGACGTTCGAGAGAACGTAGTACAATCGGTTGCAAGAACTCATACCCATATGTGTTCATATGAAGCTAATTCTTGATTCTCTATTCCGTCTAAGTATAGACGATGAAGAGATTCAATGAGCTATACATTCATACATGCTAGTGTTGTTGGGACACTATTGCTTTCATTATGACGTGATTAACTATGCGCCAATGCATTGTCATTGGACTTGCATTGCTTCTTTGACATGGGTTTAGTTCTACACTTAGTGAACCAACACAAATCCTATCCACACCAACGCCGCCAGCAGCTCCAGCAACATCAACGTACGCCTTGGTGTAGCAGTCGACACTGGTAGCGTAGAGGATGCGTACGGTTCCGTCTTGGACCAAAATCAGTCCTTCATTGGTCCATTCCCCCATTCTATTCGCGAAAGACACATTAAATGTGACAAATCAGAATCTGTCCAGTTTCGTAGGTCAACTTCAACGAGACCTACAAGACAGCTCGCTCGATGAAATATGGTGAAATTGGTACCGTTGGAAAGACCTATGTGTCTACTTTCCATGGACATCAACCATTCGTTCATAGCTATCATATTGAGTGAGTTATGGCCGTTTTAGCAAAGTAGGACAGTCCTGTCCAGAAATTTGCAAGTCAGTCAACTTCGACAGAGCATTGTGAACTGCTCCGATCGGATGAGGTTGTGAACCTTATGTCACTGGAAAGACACGGGTGTCTACTTTTCAGAACATTTTACGGTTCGCTGATACCTATTTTGACGAAGAAGTTATGACCATTTAAGTGAGTGAAGGTCATTCTACCCGAGAATCTGATTTTCATTGCAAACTCTTGTTTTGAGTTGTTATGCAATCTTGTTTCCTAAGATCTAAGTTTGGCTAAGTATAGCATGGATGATCTAAGGATGTGTGGCTAGATTAATGATTAATCATTAGCCCAAGACTACGTTTGAGAAGCATGTAATGAACGTTGTATACGTTGTTCTTTGTACTCCATGATTATGGCACTAATCAGGGGGAGTTGTTTCGTAGACTTCAGGGGGAGTCTAGCTCACATGATGCTATCAAATGTAGACGGTGCGTTGTGCTCTTTTTCCCTTCGATCAAGCTTTTGTTTTTACCCAAGAGGTTTTTATTTTGCTTGACAAGGTTTTTACCGAGGCAACGATGTGTGCACCATGCAACCTAGGCATGCGACACAAGGAGGAGTGTTCCGGGAGAATTACTATTCTACCCTTATGTGTGTCTTAGCCTAATAGGTTTCCTGTTAGGAGATAGATTAGCATCTCCGTAATAGATTAGGACTCCGAATCCTACGGGATTGTGGTTTTGTAATGCCTATATATAGGCCCCCATATCATTCAATAATGCACAATTATTTCATCCTGAAACATTAAGTTATATCTTGTCCTTTACAGGGGAGATTCTAATCACATCCTTTTCATTTGCGAACTACATATATCCCATCCCAAATGTTTTTCTTTTCTGAAATGTAGGTTACAATCGGTACATACGTAACTGATACATATGAGTATATGACTAGATTTCTCTTTATCTCAGTGACTCGAATTCTCTGTGACTCGAATTCTCTCCTCTTAATAGTATTGTTCGGTAGTTTTATTTGATTCAATAATTGATTCTTGATATTCTATTATTCATTTTTGAGAAAGAAATACAAATTAGATACGTCATTTTTTTATCTTCGATGTGAAATATAATACACTATTACTTAATAAGAAATAAGTAACTGAATGAAAATAATAAAGTTGAGATTGGCATTGATATTGTTCCACTATGGTTACCTCCCGATGTTGTTAAGTGTTAACTATTTGCTTGTTAATTTTAATTCCTTAACTGTTTCAAACAAAGCCAATATTAATCTAAATATTGACATGTTAACCAATATCCTATATGACATGAAGAATTCACATCTATTCTAGAATTTTCAATACAGTTGAAAGTAATTAACTCGAACAAGGAAAGGGTATGGCTAGAAGCTAAAACATATACTACCTACTACTTCTTTGTCGGCATTGTGCCATTGAGAAGCACTTTAGCTTAATTATTAAATTATCGGAAAGACTTGAGTTTTACAGCCAGGACAATTTATTGGGATTGGTTTCGAATGATCACCGATGAGAGCTAGTGATGATTTAGCCGCATCCACGTGACGGCACGTGGACTCTTCTTCACCCAATTCCATGAAACACCATGAAAGCAATATCACGTACACTTTGTTTCTACTGCTAATCGATTATGCTTCGAATTTTAAACCCAATGAAAGGTTTTAGGTACATACAGGCTGATACAGCTTACAGAAGAAACAATATGGGATGAATATATACCTAATACTGATGCTTACGAACTACCATATTCAATTTACATCATTACATGCATCATGCATGCCACTCCCTCTCTCTCTCTCTCTCTCTCTCTCTCTCTCTCTCTTAAATCAAAGAAATCAAAACCCTAATGGCTGCAGAAACGATTTAACTAAGTTGAGCTGACCACGTTCTGTGGGTTTCAGAAATGGGTGGCCTTCTTGGATGGAATGTCTGTCTCCGTTGTGCTTCTCCTTAGTTTGGGGCATTCTTCATGGTTTCCACTAACCCATTAAGTAATTAGGCCATTCCTTAATAACTATTTTAGACAATTCAGAGGTCTCATCCGACGGTGGAGGCTCCCTAGTGGATGTCTAATCTTTTGAGATGGTCATTGAAAGGAGATGGTTTGACAAACCAAATTGCATTACTATATGTTTATTCATAGAATGTTGCATGTCTGGTTAGATTAAGTGTTCATATTTGACTATCCTATCTTATTAATCTCTCCCTATCTCCCTTGAATCTCTTCATCAACATGATGCATCTATTTGGTGACTTAATGAACACTAATAGTGTTTCTGGGATTAGGTTCGATCGATCAAGTATTGATTCATGTACCTCCATTATTTTATTTTTATATTCCTTTTCATTGTTAATTTTAAGCCATGTCAATGTTAATTTTTGAATTTATAGAAATATAAATTCACGCGATTTTCACCAATAAAGCTTATTGTCGATTCAGATGATGGCGAAGTTGATGCGAGGCTAGGATGTAATTTCATTTTGTAGTTATTGGTGTGTGTGGATTTAACAACAACCCAACATTGAATGATCATTTCAACTTAGATAGGTTTTCTCTCCGACCTAGAGTCGGAACTTAACCCCTCGCCCCCAAAAGAGCCTTTTTCTCAGAGCTCGTCTCCAATATGAGGCATTGAGGCTTATATTTGGGGTATGTGATAAAAAGCTTCATCTTCGATAAAAAAAAAGACTATATTGTTATTGATGACGTGTTTGGTTTTGGGCTTCTCTCTAAAACAAGCTTAACAGCCTCTTGAGATAATTATATTATCTAAGATTAGGTTCCTTAAGTTTGGGCTTTTCCAGGCCCTTTTTGAGTAACTATATTGACAGGCCTCATCATTATCAAATGGGCTACAATTGGAATTCAGTATTTTTCCGAAGTCATGTTTGACGTTCTTTCACTCAACTAATATATACACTTTTGTGAAGCTTGCTCATAAACTAACACACAGAGCTAGTTTTGATTTGCTAAATGATATATAAAAATTAGATGAGGCTCTAGTTATTATTCGGGATGCTCTCTGTGAATGTTTGATAGAGATCAAGGCTTGACGTCCCTCTCTATGCATCATTTTCATTAAAACACAGTAAGTCTAGCACAACAATGAGCCTCGTAGCTAGCTAGTTTGTTTGGGTTTCAAATCTTTTAGAAAAGATGAAGTTTCTCTGTTGAAAAAAAAAATATTTGTATAAGATTCGATCCAATTATAGTTACATGCATTAACTACTCTAAATTTATTGTTTGTGAAAATAGAAATCTCATAATTTATCCTGCTACTTGCTAAGATGTATTGTTGTATCTGGGGCCTGCTTAATTAGTAGAAACAAACAACCATATATAAAAGTCTTAGCATCCCCTCACCCATCATCATGTCTTGTTTTAATTAGCAGATACAGAAACACCATGATCTTTCCACACATGACTATTTATTTCCTAATCCAGAATACTCCCATCTGCTTAAGGCAACTGAAACTCAATTTAATTGATTCTGATACCAACTGATCATACAAGGGTGACTCTGCAAGGAGAGGTTGTCCCCATCAGATTAAATGATCGATATGATAAATGTTGAGTATCAGAGAACTCAGAAGTATAACCACAAGAACATAATGAACTAAAGGAAGCGCCTTAAACTATATATTGGGATGGTTGGAGATCGAATAGAAGAAGAATAAAGCAGAGATACTGAAATAAACTAAAAATTTAAATAACTCATGTGGTTGATGAATCCCCATCAAGAAGGGGAGGAGGGAGGAGGGAGGAGTCGAAGGGCAGGGCACATGGAAACAGAAGGCCATGTGGGGAAGATTCAGAAAGAGAGCCACTTTCTTTAATTGAAATTTTTTGAGAGGTGGTGATGAGCTGAGCAAGCTTAGCAACAAGGGCATGTGATTGTAAGAGGAGCTTTGTTGTAGGCCAGGCTAATTCAGCAGTACTACACCCCTTGCGTGGGTTCCCATTAACCTGCCCCAAAAGAACCTAACCCCATGTCTAATGCTATCATAATCTTATAATCTACCCTATAATATTCTTACGTTCATGCAGTTTTGATAGTCAGTCACGTTCATATCAATTTAAATCGTTATATCCTAACAATTAATGACTTAAGTAACCAACCGTTAGTATATTACCAACACGTACTCTCTTTCCGTATATAATTAATTTATCTCATAACTGAGGTAATTAAGTACCATATTCGATAAAAACTGCCGGAACAAAAAAAAACTATGTCAGCCTTTGCTTTGCTAGGGTTTTTCCCTAGCAGTCAAAGTGATCGAACTTTCTTGATGCTGGTTTTTCTATGGCTAGTAGTGATGATGGGCTTCAAGCCTAGAGTCCATGGCGGTGTTGCTTTTTGATGGAGGACGATCACGTCGGTATGGTGACGTTGCAGAGGCATCTCGGTGATGATCGTTTGGGGAAGACTACATAGGTGCTTTCCGACTCGATGATGATCTTGGCATTCTCGACAAAGGTAAGATCGATGCCTCCTAGAAGCCGATCGCAGTTGCAAAAGTTCTCTTTAACCGTAGCGGGTTCGGATTGGCTTCTCTTGGATGCAGGCTTGGGAGGCTAGAAGAAAGGGCGGCCTCTTATCTATGAGGGTGGCCGGATTGCAGCTTTTCTCCGGCTGACGGCAGGGAGGAGGATGAGGCATGAATCTGCTAGGGTTTGAGTGTGGGCTCAGGTCTTTGGACCTGGGTCTAGGTCCAAAGTCTGGCTGGTTTGGTTTCTTGCCCTTGTTGTGGCCCTAATATTTGGATTGCTTGCCCTAGGGCCTAGGATAGTTAAGATTTTTTTCCCCTAGCCTATTGTTATGCTTATATAAGTAGTAGAATATGTTTTTTTTATATATTTCAATTCAGAAATAGTTCTTAAAGAAGACATATGATATGTACTAAGTTTGAGTTTCAACTTAAGACATTTGATCTACTGCACGAGTTTCAACAATAGCAGATGAGTATGTAATGACTATTTATACATTTATTTTATATAAAATCCTAGTGGATTCCATAAAAAAAGTACTATATTCGATCTATCTTTGTATTCGATCAATATTTATCTCATTTTACTACTTTATTTAAAATTTATTTGCGTTGAATATGCCGCTAATACAATATTTTCTTAATTTACTAACGTCAATTAGGATTAATCTAATATGGAAATGATTGATATAGGCGAAGACCCACAGTAATGATAGCAAAATCGAATTATGAAACTAACGGACAAATTATAGTTTGGAGAGATGTTGAATATCCTTAATGATGCATCCAAGATAAACGAATTTTCTGGGAAAAAAGTGCTTGGCGAAGAAACAAAACTCTCGTGTAATGTCCTTGTAAGTTACGGATGCTAACACAGTAAGCGCATGAAAATTTTTGTGAGAAATAGCTAATCTATACCTGAGAAAATTTGGAGGATATTCACACAGTTAGGCTAGTTCTAGGTATTGTCACTAGGAAAGTGAAAGCAACCATTGATTTCTCCTTCCATGGAAAAATGACACAGAGAGTCCCATCAGTTTTCCTTTTGAAGGCATATCTGCTTCTCTTTCAAAGCAGAAGATGGAGGCCAAGGATGAAGGATCGGAGTGGGAAGAGATGACCCATCTTCAACCAATACGGAATCTCATGTGTTCTGCCATTCCATCTTAATCATGTCCTCTGGACAATATGTGTCGGGGTAGCAGTTGGTGATTCCTTAAGATAATCATGGATTCATGGTTAGCTAGTGTTTCTTGTAGGCTAATTAGGTTAGCCTCACGTCCGTTAACACGAATATTAGAAACCCTAGTTTTAGCTCATATCATGTCTCAGTTTCAAACATTTCACGTACATGCATAACAATGAGCCATAAGAAATTTTACGTGCCAATTTGCTTTTCTCACCATCAATCACATGATTCACATCCAATATTCCCCATTAACGAATAACATACGTATCAAAGCTAAGATACTTAACAATTTTATGGTTCAATAGAATTCTGAAGAAGATGACAATGACGTTCGGTTTCATGGCTCTCTCTCAATTAATAAGTAATTACATGTAAAACAATAATATCACCGTTAAGAAAAATGTTGATCGATTATGTAAGAGTTCACGGATTATAGTACGTATCACAAATGTGATTTAGTTTCTTCCTCAACCCCTGGCTAATGGCATGCCTTGATCAAGGAGGAGATCTGATGATGGAGGAACATTCACCATGTATGTAAATGAACTGAGGTAGTAGTTCAAATTATTAACTTCATGGCCATAGATTTATTCACCTGAATTAAAATGTATAGCAACCATGGTTCAAATCCCAAGGAGACACAGCTGAGTATAAAATATCCACATTTTTTTTTTTGGTTACAATAAAATATCCACATCTTTGACACAGAATAACCAAAATTCTCCAGCAAATGACAGACTCGGTTTACTAATTAATTAATCGTTAATGCAAGATCCACCAAGATGAATGTTAAATTAGTTCATCATGGCATGAACTATAATATGGCTGCTAAAACACACATTAGCTTCGATATCTACATATTGTCTATTATTTTCTTCTCCTTGGATTCTGGGTTTTCATGTTGCCAAGTTTCCTCGTCACACATGTGGAATCAAATATGTGATGCCAACTTGATTTTAGGGTTTCACTTATCAGTTATCACCTTTCCGTTGTTCTAGCTAATTACTTGATCCGTAATAGATTTACGTTAACACGATTAACAGCTCTGTACTTAACTGGGGGCTCATGGACGGTAATATGGGAGCTAATTCTTTCTTTCATCTCTGTGATTTTAGATTTACATGATTTTCTGTGCTGAGATTTTGTTTTGTTTTATTTAAGCACTCCCAGCTGATTTGTTAGTATAATTAATTCGTATGCAAGATAGAGAGGAGGTATAGTTGTGTATAATATATAGTAGAGCTTGGAGAGGTTTCTTGGACCCATCCTAGGATATGGATCTCTCCCTCTTTTCTTTTAATCTTAATTTCCTCTCTCTCTCTCTCTCTCTCTCTCTCTCTCTCTCCACCCAAAAATCGCTGTCTTTCAGTCTCTGCAGCACCATCACCCTCTTCTCTCTTTCTGAAAGCTCTGTCACCATGAGAGTGAGAGCCAGACCATAATCCCAAAGCCTCTTAAATTTGCTTCAAATAAGCAACAAAAACACCCAAACCAAGGACACAAATCCTATATATCCTTAGCTGCATGAACAGTACTCGTACCTAGCCTTTTAGCAATAACATGCTGCATTTTTGACATGAATCATGGCCTTCCCACCTTGTCATAGTTTCATGTTCCAAACCCATGAAGATCCAGACCTCCACATATCTGCAGCTTCTTCCTCCCTCAACAATCTTCCCTCTTGTCCACCACAACACTTTAATGGTCTTCTTTTTTCTCTCATTCATTTCTATATATGTAGTTATCATTATTGTTATAGGGCTTATTTTTGTGTATAATTGTAGGTGGCGGTGGTGGAGGAGTGTCTTTCATGATGAAAAGATCGCTATCCTTCTCCGGGGTTAATGATAAGTGCAATCACCACCACTATGACCATCAAGATCTGCATGGAGGTGGAGATCAAGATGACTTGTCTGATGATGGGTCACAGCTGATTGGAGAAAAGAAGAAAAGGCTGAACCTTGAGCAGGTTAAGACCCTTGAGAAGAGCTTTGAGATGGGGAACAAACTGGAGCCTGAGAGGAAATTACAGCTTTCCAAGGCTCTTGGTCTGCAGCCAAGACAAGTTGCCATATGGTTTCAGAACAGGAGGGCTAGGTGGAAGACAAAGCAGTTGGAGAAAGACTACGATGTCCTCAAGAAGAAGTTTGATTCTCTCAAGGCTGACAACGATGCCCTTCAATCTCACAACAAGAAACTTCTGGCTGAGGTAATTAACACTACCACTATTACTACAACTGGGTCTATCTATGTTCATGCTTAACCAGATCAGTTTTGGATAAAATCTGAATGAAGATTTTTTTTTCTTTCTTTCATGGAGTTGGTTTGAATCTTTTAGTTTATCCTATATATATTAGATGAAGATCAGTATTGATTATGGTGCATTATGATTACTAGGACATCTTAATTCTGCTAGTTGTTGGAGCTCTTGATCCAATGTACTAAAAAATATACTAACATCCAAAAGTCATACTAATATTCCCTAATTTCTCTTATAATTAATCAGTCTGATCAGTCTGTCTGTCAGATGTGCATCTGATGATCAACAACAGTAATTTAATCTCGGTTTCTTTCAATTGTTGTAAACTTGTAATACATATCTAACTGTTTAAATCTAATGTTATGTTAATGACAATCTTTTCCCTATATACGTTCTATACAATTATCATTATATCTTATCAAGTGAATCCAGTGGTGTACGTACGTGCTGGTTATATACATTCTCTCGTACACCGATCGTCTTGATTACTTCAGTTCAAATGCTTCATGATGCAGTTGCTGGCTATAAAAGGCAGTAAAGATTCAAACTTTGATGGGGTGCTTAACAATAATATGAAGAAAGAGACTGATCAGGGTTCATGGAGTAATGGCAGTACTGATGACAACAGTTCGGATCATATCAACTTAGACATGTCTAGAAGTACCACACCAGCAGCAAACAGCCCTCAATCGAATTCCCAGATCACAAATGGGTCAAAAAACCTGTTCCCGTCATCCCTCTGCAGGCCACCGCACGCTAGCATAACCCAACTCCTGCAAGGCTCATCAAGGTCAGACCTCCACAGCCTCAAAGTCGACCAGATGATTCAAGATGACCAAACCTTCTGCACCATATTCAACAATGGCTCCATTGACCAAGACCACCAAGGTAACTACTGGACATGGCCTGCTGAGCAGCCGCACCAATTTCATTGATCAAACCCCATCACGTAGTTCCCGGCCACATATGGCTCATTTAGGATTCAAATTCCTATGAGTTTTCAATTATCAATTCAAGTTTTTGGCTGTAGAACAATGGTGTACAGAGTTAAATATTTTTGCTAATATCATCAGTAATGGGGAATTGATTGCCTCCTAATAATACACTTCATATTACCATTTCACGTTCTTTTCTCAGTTTTCTGCATATATATTATGCTATATTTGCTTGCTTTGCTATTAGATCATATTAGGGATTAATATAATGGAGAAAGATACACACATGTGCCAGTGAGTGGATTTCCAGCTCTGTCATAGTTGGTGCTTTGGATTTGTATATATTAGGGAATCAAAACTCGTAATTTGGCTGAAGTAATTGTGACATTACAGATCGAAGAGGAAAAAAAGCTGACTTCATGCATTAGATCTCAGAAGTATTGATGATGAAAATTAAGTGAGGAAAACTGTGTAGAAAATCTCAGTGGAAGAGGTAGCTAATATGAGCAAAGGACCATTGTAATTAGGAAGGGGAAATTAAAAGAGGCGGTGAGATTCTGGAGCACACAGGCCAAGCAAGAAGAAGCCAAATAGAAGCGGAAGGTTAGGAAATGGTCACTGTTTTCGTTTTGAGGTTCTTGAAGTCTTGAAGGTTGAAGGTGACGTTCGTAAATTTACATCTGACAACTGAAAGTATCTAACTGCGTACTCCCTCTGTGGCATATATAACCATGTGAGCTTTCTGCCATCATGTCCTTTTCCTATCATTCAACACTACCCCACCCAACACCAACTCTCTCTCTCTCTAATAACCCTCGTTTTCAAACAATATTTGAATTTAATTAAATTCTATTGAGTTGTGAATTTTGTTTTAAATCGAATTTGAGTTGTTTGCAATCGTTACGAAACGGAAACGGAAGCGTTCCGAGAACGTTTAATAAGAAAACGTTACGTTTCCGAACGAATTTATCGACTTTTATTTCGTCGCTCGGTTGTGAAAACTTTCTTCACGGAAGTTGTAGAGCTCGTCGATACGAGTTCGTGGATATGTGACGCGTTCGAATCGGACGTCGGAGGTAAAAGTTATTAACGTCGGAAGTTAGTTTCCGATTTGGAAACTAGTATAAATAGATGATTATGGAATTAGGGTTTCCATAATCAGAAACCCTTCTCTCTCTCTCAACCCGCCGCTCTCCCTTCTCTCTCACTCTCTCGACTTCTCTCTCTCTCTCCTCACGACTCTCTCTCTCTCCCCTGCCCTCCGACCTCAGCCCGCCGTGGCTCACACAGCCACACCCTAGGCCACCGCAAGCTCGACTTCCCTCCCTCCTGGCCCGGACGCGACCTCCACCGTCGCCAAGAAGCCACGCCGAGCTCCCGCACCTCCTGCAAGATCGGCACCGATCTCCTTCGACACCACCGAGCTCAAGGCGAGCTTTCCACCATCAAATCAAGGTGAGATACATGCTATGGACGATTGTGTGATTGTTGTAATGAAATTTTGATGTATTGGAGTGAGATCGGATGGAGATAGAGGGGGAGGGATACCGCCGCCTAGTGGTGGCGCGTGGGGGAGCGTAGAGGGTGTAGGAGAGGGTCTGCGGCCGTAGGAAGGAAGAGGGGAAGGAGGGGGAGAATTTGGAGGCGGCGGTGGCGTCACACGCTCCGTGGTTAGCCTCGGCGCGTGGGCCCCACGCGCGGCCGGCCGGAGGTGGCGCGTGTGCCACACGCGCCGCCGTGTGAGGCGGTGTAAATGGTTTCGACTGAAAGGGTATTTTGGTAATTTACTGTGTAACGGTAAATGTAAATGTAAATTTTATTTACGTATGGTAAATGTAATTAAGTTTTACCTACGGTAAATGTAATTATAATTTACTTTCAGTAAATGTAAAAAGTAAATTGTAAAAAGGGTAATTTAGTAAATTTTTATTTACTGAATTTGTATTTACATTAAATCGTACGTATACGTACAGAAATACGTATTTAATATTTATACGTACAGAAATACGTATTTAATATTTATACGTACAGAAATACGTATTAATATTTATACGTACAGAAATACGTATTAATATTTATACGTACAGAAATACGTATTTAATATTTATACGTACAGTAATACGTATTTAATATTTATACGTACAGAAATACGTATTAATATTTATACGTACAGAAATACGTATTAATATTTATACGTACAGAAATACGTATTAATATTTATACGTACAGAAATACATATTTAATATTTATACGTACAGAAATACGTATTTAATATTTATACGGACAGAAATACGTATTAATTGAGTATTGTACAGTAACCGTGAATAGTGAACAGTGAACAGTAACTTCGTATAAACCAAAATTGCTGAACAGTAACCGATTATTACTGTTTCGGCATTTAAAGGTTTACGAAACGATTCTAAATGCTGGTTTTTATCTTTTTAAGGTGATCGCTAAATCGAGGAAAGGGAGTATCATCGGAAATTGAGGATTTACGCTCAAGTCAATAAGGTGAGTAAAATCTCACTGAATTACGAATCTACCCTCGCGGTGATTCAACATTTTTGCAAGTGTGTTTATTTAATGAATTACAACATGTATATAACTTAGTGGACTACGTATATATATAGTATAATGGTAATAAATACATATATATATATATATAGTTCATTAAAATTACATACTGTTATTAATTCATTAAAAATAGTCATTTCGGTGACAGAAAAATTGTGCATGTGTGATTTTAATGGTACGATATGATGTGAGATTATCGTACGTAATTTTTCAGGTGTTTATGAAATATGACATGTATATGATATAGTGGACTATGTATATATTGTATAAATGGTAAATAAATACAAATATATATAGTTTGCTATATAATATACTGTTATGATTTTTATTATGATATATTGTGAAAGTTTTAAAACGTACAATATGATGAGTGATTATTGTACATGATTTTATCTCGGAAAATGTGAAATATTGTGATTTGTCTTCGGACGTGATGTGTGGTACAATATGATGTGAGATTATTGTACATGTGAGGCAAGTCGGAACCTAGCCTTTGGCCGGGCGAAAGTTACGATACAGTTAGAGCTCTAGTCTGTCTGCCATAGTACTGCATGAGGTAACGGGTGGTTATCTGATCATGGGTACTCAGCTTGTTTTGGATGTTGGGTGGCGGGTGGTTACCCAACATCAGCGGTATACTAAGTGAGGGGTAACGGATGTGTACCAGCGCTCATTAGTTACCATTTTGTGAAAGTATTTGAGTAACCAGATGGGTTGCTCGTTTTCTCATGATTTTCATTATACTGTGTTGATGTGGAGTTGTGTCTTTTATGAGACGAGAGTTATTTTAATATTTTACTCATACGAGCTGTAAAGCTTACCGGGTTTGTGTCTACAATCCCGGTGCACCAATTCAATGGTGTAGGGGATACTTCCGCAGGTGCTGAGTAGTAGTGATTGAGTGACGACTCCGAAGACTCGAAGTCGATCGCATCCAGTCGTGGTGAGGTTCCAGCGTGGATTTTGTGTGAGATTTGGTGTGATTTTATTTGTGAGGTTATTGTGAGGATTATACAATTCCATTTGTTATATGTTGAATTATCATTTGGGTTTGTAATAATCGGCTTGACTGAGTTATATTTTAAACTCAGATGTGATCCGCTGCGACATTAAAATGATTTCGATTTCATTGAGATTATTTTTGTGTTTAACGATTTTAAGATTTTAAGTTTTGAAGCTCGAAATTTTAGGGTCGTTACAGTTGGTATCAGAGCCTAAGTGCGTATTTGGCGATTATCAATACCATCCAGGAGCGATGATCCGACTGCAGGCGGGCTCCCATCACATGCTCCTCGGTATTGATATGTCGTCGGGTACGCGAGAGTGTTTTAGGAGCCATACCTCACGGTTTGGTCCTCTAAGGAGTATCGTGATGATACTTCGATGATTTATCAGATTTTGGAATGTCATGTTGATACCTATTGAATCTGTTTAGTTGAATTCGAGATTTCACAAGTATTGACTAAGTATATTGTTTTTGAAGGTGATGAACGGTGACAAGGGCCGAGGACAGGGCCGAGGACGGGCGAGAGGCCGAGGTCGAGGTAGGACCACAGGCCGAGTCCGCAACGTGGAGAACCTTTATGAGGAGGCTGCTCCACAGGTAGAGCAGGTAGGCCGAGGTCGAGGTAGGGCCACAGGTCGAGTCCGCAACGTGGAGAACCTCTATGAGGAGGCTGCTCCGCAGGAGGAGCAGGATGAGCCAGCTCCTGCGGTTAGAGATGACGGTCGAGTGTTGAAGCTGATCAAGGATATTAGTGCACTGTCAGCTCCGACATTTCATGGGGGACTAGACCACATGGTAGCTGACCATTGGATCGAGGGTATGGAGGCTTATTTTGAGTTGATGGAGTGCACAGAGATTGAGAAGAGAAAGATAGCTACATTCTTTCTCAAGGGTGATGCTCTAGATTGGTGGAAGAGCATGAGACAGACTGTGGATGTGTCTACATTCACATGGGGAGATTTCACCACCATATTCCAAGAGAAGTATTTCCCAGCCTCAGTACAGGAGGACTTAGAGTTGGAGTTTCTGGCATTGGTGCAGGGAGACATGACCATTAGAGAGTATGATGCTCGATTCTCGCAACTGTATCGGTATGTCAGGCCTATGGGTGCGACTGCTTTAGCTCAGAAGTATCTACGTGGGCTGAAACAGGAGTACAAGACCATGATATCAGTCCTTTGCCTGACTTCACGGGAGCAGATATTTGAGAGTGCTATGAGTTTGGAGCAAGCAGAGAAGACTCGAGCAGGTGATGTGGGGAATAGAGATGCGAAGGGGAAAGGCAAGGCAGTCTATACAGGCAGCGAGCACTCAGGACCGAAGGATAGGTCATGGAAGAGGCCAAGACCCCACTATCAGGCCCCGACAAGGGCACCACCCTTAGCTATCAGGGCAGCACCAGTCAGACCATTAGCAGCAGTGAGGTGTTATGGCTGCAATGAGATGGGACATTACGCCTCAGCATGTCCGAAACCGAAGAGAGGAGGGTGCCACCGGTGCGGGCAGCTGGGGCACATAGCTCGAGATTGTACCCGACCACTTCCGGGTAGACAGGAACGGCCACAGAGACAGCTACCAGCAGGCCAAGCTAGAGTGTTCGCAGTGGGTCAGCGAGACACAGGAGTGGAAGGTACATTATCACTTTTTGACTACCTTGCTAGAGTGTTGTTTGATACGGGAGCATCGCATTCATTCATTGCTAGTTCGGTAGTGGAGATGCTAGGATTGATTCCTACACCTCTCGGGGACGCCTTATGTGTCACTTCACCCCTTGGAGTGTCACTTGAGTTAGAGACAATCTGCAAAGCTTGTCCTATATTGATTGGGAGTAGAGAGTTCTCTGCTTCGTTGATTGTGATTCCGGACCACACTTATGATGTGATCTTGGGGATTGATTGGTTGAGACCACAGCATGCTGTGATTGATTGTTTCGACATGGTAGTGTCCTTTCATAGACCTGGAGAGCCAGTGTTTCGTTATCGTTGCCTCAAGTCCGACAACGCCATGAGATCAGGAGTTTTGGCACATGTGGAGTCAGTGGATCAGGAAGTGACTATCACAGACATTGTGGTAGTATCGGAGTTTGGTGAAGTGTTCCAAGAGATACCGGGGCTACCTCCTCGAAGAGTGGTAGATTTCTGCATTGATGTAGTACCCGGTACAGCACCTGTGTCAAAGGCGCCATATAGAATGGGGCAGAATGAACTTAAGGAGCTGAAGGTGCAGATCGATGAGTTATTAGACCAAGGGTTCATTAGACCTAGTGTTTCACCTTGGGGAGCACCTGTTTTGTTCGTGAAGAAGAAAGATGGTTCTCTGCGGTTATGTGTGGACTACAGAGAACTGAACAAGGTGACCATCAAGAATAGGTATCCCTTACCTAGGATTGATGACTTGTTCGATCAGCTCAAGGGTGCCACAGTGTTCTCTAAGATTGATTTGAGATCCGGTTATCATCAACTCAGAGTGAAGGAAGAAGATATATCGAAGACAGCCTTCAGGACCCGGTATGGACATTATGAGTTTGTCGTCATGCCATTTGGTCTAACGAATGCACCAGCTGTCTTCATGAGTTTGATGAACCAAGTATTTAGCCCGTACTTGGATGAGTTTGTTGTGGTGTTTGTGGATGACATTCTGATATACTCCAAGACACAAGAAGAACATGTGGTGCATCTGAGAACAGTGTTGCAGACCTTGAAAGAGGCGAGACTGTATGCCAAGCTAGAGAAGTGTGAGTTCTGGAAAGAAGAGGTCAAATTCCTTGGTCATGTTGTCTCAAAAGATGGAGTACTAGTGGACCCAGCAAAGGTAGAGGCAGTGAAGAATTGGAGTCGTCCAAAGAACCCTACAGAGATACGTAGTTTCCTCGGGTTGGCAGGTTACTACAGGAGGTTTATCGAGGGGTTTTCTAGTATAGCATCTTCATTGACCAAGTTGACCAAGAAAGATACTCCGTTTGTGTGGACGGATGCATGTGAGGAAGCATTCAACAAACTAAAGACTAGACTGACCACAGCTCCAGTGTTGACAATTCCCTCTAGTGGTGGTGGCTATGTCATTTACAGTGATGCTTCACTCCAGGGTTTGGGTTGTGTGTTGATGCAGCATGGAGGAGTCGTTGCATATGGCTCGAGACAGTTGAAGATTCATGAGAAGAATTATCCGACACACGACCTAGAGCTTGCGGCAGTTGTATTTGCCCTGAAGATTTGGAGACATTACTTGTATGGTGAGAAATTTCAACTCTTTTCAGATCATAAGAGTTTGAAGTACTTGTTCTCACAGAAGGAGCTGAATATGAGGCAGAGGAGGTGGATGGAACTCCTCAAGGACTATGACTTCACATTAGAGTACCACCCGGGGAAGGCAAATGTGGTGGCTGATGCCTTGAGCAGAAAACCGAGAGGAGTAGTAGCTTCACTTATGGTCCAGGAATGGTTCATGCTAGAAGCTGCATCAGAGTTTGATTTGGTACCATCGGGAGGAGAACCAAGGGTCTTTCTTGGTAGTGTCACAGTGCAACCCACATTGATCACGAGGATCATACAGGGTCAGGCGCAGGATAGACTCTTGCGAGCTAAGTTGGCGGATCTTGTAGTTGATACGCTTGATGGGTGTCCTTCTGAGTGGAGAGTTGGACCCGATGGAGGGTTGAGGTTTGGGGCAAGATTGTGTGTTCTAGATTGTGATGATCTTCGGGAGGAGGTTCTTCGTACGGCACATCGTTCACGCTATACCGTCCATCCAGGGAACACCAAGATGTACAAGGACCTATGCAGACAATTCTGGTGGAACGGTATGAAGAAAGATGTAGCAGAGTTTGTATCGAAGTGCCTTACATGTCAGCAAGTGAAAGCAGAGCATCAACGACCAGCTGGCATGTTGAAACCACTGACTATTCCTCTTTGGAAGTGGGAGCAGATATCTATGGATTTTGTGACCGGGTTGCCTAGATCGAAGAAGGGTCACGATGCCATATGGGTGATTGTCGATCGATTGACGAAGTCGGCTCATTTTCTCCCAGTGTCGATGAAGTACTCAATAGACGTGCTTGGGAAGCTATATGTGGATGAGGTAGTGAGACTTCATGGTGCTCCAGTTTCTATTGTTTCCGATAGAGATGCACGTTTCACTTCGAAGTTCTGGGGTGGTTTGCAGAAGGCGATGGGCACTACCTTGGATATGAGTACAGCTTTTCACCCTCAGACGGATGGACAGACGGAGAGGGTGAATCAGGTGATGGAGGACATGTTGAGAGCATGTGTGTTGGATTTCAAGGGTAGCTGGGAAGATCATTTGAGATTGATTGAGTTTGCCTACAACAACAGCTACCATTCTAGCATCGGCATGGCACCTTATGAGGCACTTTATGGTAGACCATGTCGATCTCCGATCTGTTGGGCCGAAGTTGGTGATGAGGCACTGATGGGTCCAGAGGTGGTTCAGGAAACCACGGAGAAGATCTCGATCATTCGAGATAGAATCCGGACCGCTCAGAGTAGACAGAAGAGCTATGCAGACTTGAAAAGGAGACATGTGGAATTTGAGGTCGGTGATCATGTGTTCTTGAAAGTTTCACCTATGAGAGGTGTAGTGAGATTCGGCAAGAAAGGAAAGTTGGCACCGAGGTACGTTGGGCCCTTTGAGATACTTGAGAAGGTGGGCGAACTAGCTTATCGACTAGCCTTGCCTACTAGTATGTCGTGTGTTCACAATGTCTTCCACATTTCCATGCTGAGGAAGTATATACCAGATGAGTCACATGTGATCGATCATAGCACCATTGAAGTGAAGGAAAATGCCACTTTTGTTGTCGAGCCGGTTCGTATCCTGGATAGATCCACTAAGAAGCTACGGAGGAGAGAAGTTGGGCTAGTCAAGGTGTTGTGGAGTCACCATGATGAGGGTGATGCATCTTGGGAGCTAGAGTCAGACATGATGACCAGATATCCACAGTTGTTTGATGAGTGAGTTTGAATTTCGGGACGAAATTCCTTTAAGGGGGGTAGATTGTAATAACCCTCGTTTTCAAACAATATTTGAATTTAATTAAATTCTATTGAGTTGTGAATTTTGTTTTAAATCGAATTTGAGTTGTTTGCAATCGTTACGAAACGGAAACGGAAGCGTTCCGAGAACGTTTAATAAGAAAACGTTACGTTTCCGAACGAATTTATCGACTTTTATTTCGTCGCTCGGTTGTGAAAACTTTCTTCACGGAAGTTGTAGAGCTCGTCGATACGAGTTCGTGGATATGTGACGCGTTCGAATCGGACGTCGGAGGTAAAAGTTATTAACGTCGGAAGTTAGTTTCCGATTTGGAAACTAGTATAAATAGATGATTATGGAATTAGGGTTTCCATAATCAGAAACCCTTCTCTCTCTCTCAACCCGCCGCTCTCCCTTCTCTCTCACTCTCTCGACTTCTCTCTCTCTCTCCTCACGACTCTCTCTCTCTCCCCTGCCCTCCGACCTCAGCCCGCCGTGGCTCACACAGCCACACCCTAGGCCACCGCAAGCTCGACTTCCCTCCCTCCTGGCCCGGACGCGACCTCCACCGTCGCCAAGAAGCCACGCCGAGCTCCCGCACCTCCTGCAAGATCGGCACCGATCTCCTTCGACACCACCGAGCTCAAGGCGAGCTTTCCACCATCAAATCAAGGTGAGATACATGCTATGGACGATTGTGTGATTGTTGTAATGAAATTTTGATGTATTGGAGTGAGATCGGATGGAGATAGAGGGGGAGGGATACCGCCGCCTAGTGGTGGCGCGTGGGGGAGCGTAGAGGGTGTAGGAGAGGGTCTGCGGCCGTAGGAAGGAAGAGGGGAAGGAGGGGGAGAATTTGGAGGCGGCGGTGGCGTCACACGCTCCGTGGTTAGCCTCGGCGCGTGGGCCCCACGCGCGGCCGGCCGGAGGTGGCGCGTGTGCCACACGCGCCGCCGTGTGAGGCGGTGTAAATGGTTTCGACTGAAAGGGTATTTTGGTAATTTACTGTGTAACGGTAAATGTAAATGTAAATTTTATTTACGTATGGTAAATGTAATTAAGTTTTACCTACGGTAAATGTAATTATAATTTACTTTCAGTAAATGTAAAAAGTAAATTGTAAAAAGGGTAATTTAGTAAATTTTTATTTACTGAATTTGTATTTACATTAAATCGTACGTATACGTACAGAAATACGTATTTAATATTTATACGTACAGAAATACGTATTTAATATTTATACGTACAGAAATACGTATTAATATTTATACGTACAGAAATACGTATTAATATTTATACGTACAGAAATACGTATTTAATATTTATACGTACAGTAATACGTATTTAATATTTATACGTACAGAAATACGTATTAATATTTATACGTACAGAAATACGTATTAATATTTATACGTACAGAAATACGTATTAATATTTATACGTACAGAAATACATATTTAATATTTATACGTACAGAAATACGTATTTAATATTTATACGGACAGAAATACGTATTAATTGAGTATTGTACAGTAACCGTGAATAGTGAACAGTGAACAGTAACTTCGTATAAACCAAAATTGCTGAACAGTAACCGATTATTACTGTTTCGGCATTTAAAGGTTTACGAAACGATTCTAAATGCTGGTTTTTATCTTTTTAAGGTGATCGCTAAATCGAGGAAAGGGAGTATCATCGGAAATTGAGGATTTACGCTCAAGTCAATAAGGTGAGTAAAATCTCACTGAATTACGAATCTACCCTCGCGGTGATTCAACATTTTTGCAAGTGTGTTTATTTAATGAATTACAACATGTATATAACTTAGTGGACTACGTATATATATAGTATAATGGTAATAAATACATATATATATATATATAGTTCATTAAAATTACATACTGTTATTAATTCATTAAAAATAGTCATTTCGGTGACAGAAAAATTGTGCATGTGTGATTTTAATGGTACGATATGATGTGAGATTATCGTACGTAATTTTTCAGGTGTTTATGAAATATGACATGTATATGATATAGTGGACTATGTATATATTGTATAAATGGTAAATAAATACAAATATATATAGTTTGCTATATAATATACTGTTATGATTTTTATTATGATATATTGTGAAAGTTTTAAAACGTACAATATGATGAGTGATTATTGTACATGATTTTATCTCGGAAAATGTGAAATATTGTGATTTGTCTTCGGACGTGATGTGTGGTACAATATGATGTGAGATTATTGTACATGTGAGGCAAGTCGGAACCTAGCCTTTGGCCGGGCGAAAGTTACGATACAGTTAGAGCTCTAGTCTGTCTGCCATAGTACTGCATGAGGTAACGGGTGGTTATCTGATCATGGGTACTCAGCTTGTTTTGGATGTTGGGTGGCGGGTGGTTACCCAACATCAGCGGTATACTAAGTGAGGGGTAACGGATGTGTACCAGCGCTCATTAGTTACCATTTTGTGAAAGTATTTGAGTAACCAGATGGGTTGCTCGTTTTCTCATGATTTTCATTATACTGTGTTGATGTGGAGTTGTGTCTTTTATGAGACGAGAGTTATTTTAATATTTTACTCATACGAGCTGTAAAGCTTACCGGGTTTGTGTCTACAATCCCGGTGCACCAATTCAATGGTGTAGGGGATACTTCCGCAGGTGCTGAGTAGTAGTGATTGAGTGACGACTCCGAAGACTCGAAGTCGATCGCATCCAGTCGTGGTGAGGTTCCAGCGTGGATTTTGTGTGAGATTTGGTGTGATTTTATTTGTGAGGTTATTGTGAGGATTATACAATTCCATTTGTTATATGTTGAATTATCATTTGGGTTTGTAATAATCGGCTTGACTGAGTTATATTTTAAACTCAGATGTGATCCGCTGCGACATTAAAATGATTTCGATTTCATTGAGATTATTTTTGTGTTTAACGATTTTAAGATTTTAAGTTTTGAAGCTCGAAATTTTAGGGTCGTTACACTCTCTCTCCAAAACCAGCAAGTTTTTAAGCTTTTCATCATCTCTACAGAACAAGCGGTCGAGAGTACGTAGGGTTACTATTTTGATCGCATTATTGATTGATCACATTTTGGCGAGGCTGGCCAAGGCTTATATATCTTTTGCATGAAGGACTTGATTTTCCTAGCTTGGACTTAATAATGATGTCGAGTTGTCGAGTTGCACCGATAAGGAGGAGCTAGGATTGAAAATTTGTTCTTGCTGCCTTAGATTGTAAAGGTAATCATCAATGATTGGCTACTAAACATCAAGTGCACCGAAGTCATACAATCATACGGTGCATACCCTCAAAAACCTACTCAATCCCCATGATTCAATTTAGGTCATTCCGTTCTGTCTTAAAAAAAACAATTTGTTGAAATTGCTTAAACTATATATTCCCGCTATAATCATCAGCCAAGACCAAAGGAAACCAATATACGTATGGGATCCTATATACCTTGATGTGAAAATCAAAATTAGACGAGAGATTGAATATGAGAAGCAGAAAGATGAAATGTCACATGTTTTGTGAGCATTAATTTGTTGTAGGGCAGTTTATTAGGTAACTCATTTAAAAGAATAATTTTGTTTTTGATCAAACAAACATTTCACTGGACATGATACATAACAGTATACATGAGTTTTTGTTCGGAACAGATCAAATAAGATTCCAAATGAGGAACTCATATGTGGAAGGGAAAGAATAACATATTTAAACACATACGCAAATAAACATGGATAGCAAATGAAATAAATTTGCCGACTACTTTTCATTTGCCCACCCTTGTAAACTCATGTCATGTGTTCAATTGCTCAATTATTATCTAAATATGAGTTGAGAAAAGACACATGACATATATGGGCACAAAATGAGAAAATGTTGCGTGGTCGGCAAATTTGCTTTCAGATAATAAACATACGCAAACAAATAATAATGTAGTAAAGAACACAAAAACAAACACCAAACAACGACAAAGTGACTAATAACTTCGCTTCTCCAGACCAAGACATAGTAATTCGGGCTACCTTGGGATCGACTAACAAACCTGTTTTGCTTGAACGAAAGAATAGATTGAATTAAAGAAAAGAAGATGGAATTATAAAATTGATGGGCTCATCCTCATGGGATTGTGAATCCAATGGATGTTCCCAACCCACTCCATCTAAGGAATCAAAAGGCACCGCTTACCATCTGGGCTATAGTTCCATTTATCCAAGAAAAGATCTGGTCTTGGACCTTTTTGGAGATTAGCCCAAATTGAAATCGGCAAAGCCGAGAAGAAGAACACTACTCCTTTGACAAGTTCCAAGCAAATCACCCGACATGAAAACACAAAAGGTCCTCTCAAACATAATAATTAAACCCAGAAAAAGAAAAAACCACCTTTCAATACAAGTTTTACCAATTCTAAGTTTCCATACACACATTTTTGGGCAGCCATAAAATAAAGAGTTTGAAATGCCAATTTTGCAGAAGAGAGTGAGGAGGTTTAGATATGCCAGAAGAAGAAGCTGTAACGTAGTGGAGTGCCAAGTGGGAGGAAGCAAATATGGAAAGAGGCATTGCATCATCAGCATCACTGCAAACACCCTTGTTGTTGTTCCTCATCCTCGCTCCTTTTCATGTCTAACGCACGTTTGTGGTGCCCTTCTTCCTCAAAAAAGAACCAAACCGCATTGGTTGTGCTTCTTGGTTTTCTGGTCTAGCATGGACTCGGCGCCCTTTCTTTAATGTTGTTTTGTCTCTTTCTATCTCTCTCCGCGAGTGAAATGTGAGTCAGTTTGTGTTTATAAGCTGTATATGAGCTTATCATGTCATATGATCACTGGTTCGGATTCTGTTTCTGGGTTGGTGTCTGGTTCTTTTTTGCCTTTGCATGTCTTTGGTTCCATCTTAAGGGTCTTGTTTCGTTGAGAATCATGGTCTAATTTGCTCAAATGGGCTGTGTTGGTTTTGGGTTAGATTGTTTCTGAAAAGGGTCTAATGTGTTGTTTTTGAATTTTGATGTTCTGAGTGGGTTTCCTGGTTTAGGAGATTTTTATGCATTTTGGTTTTGTTTGAATTGGTGAGTTTGTGTTTCCCTTTCAAGATTGGTTCTTTTGGTGAATGAGGGTGTTTTAGAGTTGTGGGGGGTTTGATTTTAGGGTTTTGAGAACATGGGACTTGAGCTAGAGGATTTGCAGGTCAAGGGAAAATCTAAGGAGAAGCAAAAAATTGAGGATGGTGATGAATTCAAAGGTTGTTGGATGAAGTTTAGGTTCATGGGGAGATGCATGTCTCCAAAAACCAAAGTGGATAATTCTACCAGTGGAACTAGCACACAATGTGGTAAAATTCAATCTTTTCCTTAAATTTTCGTATTGTTTTACAATGTTTATAAATGCCTCTGCTTGTTTTTATGGTTGTATTTGGAATGAGGTGTTCAATATTAATTCTTTACAATGTCAAGGTGTCACTGTGTTCTACAGCATGTCTGTTGCCCCCTACAGATATCTGTGTTCATGTGTAGCTTAAAAATCATCACTTTGTTTAACTATTTAGCTGTGTATGTGGTTGTATGGTCATATGTGGTCACAACCAGTTGCTTGGAATCGATTTCAATTGAATAATTGATAGCTCGTGGTATTTCCTAATCAAGCAAGGTGAGGAATTATCAGAATTTAACCAAAAGTGTTGTCATATATTTTTCAATCAGGAACTTACTGATTCGTGTTTCCTTAGTTATATATAAATCTCCAGCATGTTTTGTTGGTTCTAAACAGTGTTCTGTTATTTAGCTTCAACTTAGATCTGTGTTTGCTGGACGCTCCATGAAGTATGGATGCAGAGCCAGTTCGTTCTTTGATTATTTTAAATAAATGCCATGCATCTCTTTGTTCAAGTGTTTACTGCATGAAATAAGTCTGATTCCCATTTCTTGGGGAAAATTGATTGAGCGTTGTGTTGGCATTAATGGATCTTCTGCAATGAGATGTATTCTGTGCACGTGTAAAGACAAATCTAGCGTTACTCGCATATACGTGTGATGCACTCTGTGCATGTGTGAAGGCAAATCTAGCGTTACTCGCATATACGTTTGGCTATGTGCTATGAAATAATTTTGACTCCAAGTTGTACAGAGCATTGATTAATAGTTGTCTTGACAATCATTTCATTCTATATATACATATGTCGAGACTCGTGGGGGAAATTTGCTAACGTTATGCACGTGTTGTATGTAAAAAGACTAGTGTTAACCGCCCACCTGCGAGTGTGGCAATGGAAACAGCAAAATGTTTCCTTAAAAGTAACGGTCTCTATATTCCCTGTAAAGTGTTTGAAATGCTTGTAGGTCGCCTACTTATACCTGTAGTCCATATCTCCATAAACTCTAAAACTTGATCTGATAGACACAAATTATCCTGTGGTTGAAAGAAATTGTATTTGAAAAAGAAAAATATGAGCAGATACAAAACTAGGAAACATTCTCCTATTGCAAATTGTAGTGTATTACTTACCTTATCAATACCTTATGCATATATAGGCATGTCATACTTAGGATATGTAACTGCTCCTTATATCTCATGAAATTTGTGGATCATCGTTAGTTTCATTATCACTACCTGCATAATTTGCACCCTTGACCTCGAGCATTGAAATGCAAACATTGAAAGGTTCAAAAGAGGACCGGGATGGTGATTCCTGTCTTCTTTGATGAGATACTCTAAAATGTTTTTGTTTAGCTGGTTTTCTCAAAATTCATTGGATGATATAATGTATATATATTTTTGAACCAGAAGATAGCAAGTCTACAAATGACACAATACACGACCAAGCAGTGGCTCCAATTGCTTTGTCTTCAACCACTAGTAACACAGAAAGTGCTTTGTCCACTCCCAAAGCACCTGAGGAATTGAAAGTTGCTTCTCAGCTTCGAAAATTCACCTTCAACGAGCTTAAGTCAGCAACAAAGAACTTTAGACCTGAGAATATTTTGGGGGAAGGTGGGTTTGGCTGTGTATACAAAGGTTGGATTGGTGAGACTGGAAGCACTCCAGCAAAACCTGGTATTGGGCTTCCAGTTGCTGTAAAGACTCTGAACCATGATGGACTTCAGGGCCACAAAGAATGGATGGTATGATGCTTCATTTTGTTACTTTATCTACATTACTGTTCATCAGGAAATGAAAGTAGTTTGAATTTACTCCATGATTGAAGAATTATTTTTTGTCTTGTCCACATTTCAGGCTGAAGTTATTTACCTTGGTGAACTACTTCATCCTAATCTAGTCAAATTAGTTGGTTACGGCATTGAGGATGATCAAAGATTACTCGTGTATGAGTTTATGCCTCGAGGGAGCTTGGAGAATCACCTCTTTAGAAGTATGAAACCGAAACTGTATCTCCTATAAATTGTTTATCTGTAATATACTCTTCCCTGTGGCAGTTTCTTTTAGTAGTTTATTTGGGAATATGGGAGGTACCATGAAATCTGAATTTACTCTGTGATAGTAGAATGTACAAAAGAGGTCCTTTTATCACTTCATTCATCTGAGATATTTGATTCCTGTTTTATATTGTTACTTTGCTAATGTGTCGCTGCAGTATACTTTGAACATTATGTTTGTTCCACCTATTCAATAAGCCTAATATTTTCTTGTTCTTGAAGAACTAGGTTTTCCTTTAGATTTGCTGTTGTTTGGACAATTTTGGCCCATATTATATGTCAACTATAGTTACTTTTTAAATTAATGATCAAAATAGGTACATGATAGTTTCAGCCTACAGTTTGTCTCATACTGTTAATTAATATTGTTAGGGTGATAAGTTATGGGTGAGATGATGATTACCTGACAGTTTCTAGTAGTTGCTTTAATACGCTTAGTAATAATGTTGTTATCCATTGCAGGGTCCATGACTCTTCCTTGGAACATCAGAATGAAAATAGCTCTTGGTGCTGCAAAAGGTCTTGCATATCTTCATGAGGAATCTGAAAGACCAGTTATTTTTCGAGATTTTAAAACATCTAATATTTTACTGGATGTGGTACGTAACTAAGCTGAGCTTTCAAATGCTTTGCTTTGTCCACAACCTGTTTCTTATGGTTATTACTATTCCAGGACTACAATGTTAAGCTTTCTGATTTCGGACTCGCTAAAGATGGTCCAGAGGGAGATAAAACTCATGTCTCCACCCGAGTGATGGGCACTTACGGTTATGCAGCCCCCGAGTATGTTATGACAGGTTAGTATTATAAACTGCATGTATCGTCTTGGTCTGAGCAATTGGTTGCATTTTGTTGGATTATGTGATTGCTTTTGTATTCTTTTTGCTTCTTGCACCTGAAATCAAATTAACCTGAGAGTGACACCCTTAGGTATATACCACATAGATAGCAAATTGCATTTGCTCCTTCAAAAAGTGACTCTGACAGATAACTTGATCTTTTATCCCCCATTGTTGCATAAAGAAACACTACTCAACACCAAGATATGCATAGTTCTCAACTCCATATGGATGACAGTATATCCATATACTTGCAAATGTTAAGCATGAACTAATTTAGGGTTCAAGGGTAATTTCGAATTGATCCAAATTTTATGTCTTCATCTTCTATAGGTCACCTTACTTCAAAAAGTGATGTATATAGTTTTGGAGTGGTTCTGCTTGAATTGCTGAGTGGACGAAGATCTATGGACAAAAACCGACCCCAAGGGGAGCAGAACTTGGTGGAGTGGGCACGCCCACATTTTGGAGATAGGCGAAGATACTACCGACTAGTAGATCCTCGACTTGAAGGTCGCTTCTCAATTAAAGGTGCTGAAAAGGCATTTCAGTTGGCTGCCCACTGTCTTACTCGCGACCCAAAGGCTAGACCTCTAATGAGTGAAGTTGTTGAAGTAATGAAGCCTCTGCTGAACCTCAAGGATCAAGCCTGTTCCTCATCTCACCCCCAAGCCATGCATGCAGAACGTCAGGGTTCCAATCCCATTTCTATAAATGGCCTTGGAGTTCAGGGTGGGTTTTCAAGAAGGAATGGACAACCATCTAGAAGCCGGTCTCTACCAAATGGTCCAAATGTCTCACCATATAACCATCCCCACCGCTCTCTATCAAATGGTCCCAATGTCTCACCATATCACCCAGGCCATCCTCACCAATCACCCAAACCATCTACAGCCAAGTCAGCTACACCAAAATCACCCAAACCTGCTACTGCTTGATTGTAAGATTGAGCCGGATGTAGAAGCGATGTTGGAGTATGTGTGTTCTTCGGATGAATGATGATATAAGCTAGGTTTCGCCTTTGCCGTGCAGTTACAGCTGGACTTTAGAAATCCATACACAGCATAGCATAGAATATAACAAAGAAATATCTATAGCTTTCTTTTTTAGGTCGTTGTCCTTTTAATCAAAATGGAACAGAACTTTGTAGCTGCATGTTGCAATGTAAAGGTGATGCTCTTTGTATGTTTTCTCTTGCTATCTCCTATCGTTATAGATAGTCACCAAAATCTCCGGAATGCCGAGGGAAAACTCACATTCCTTTCAGAAAATCTTAACTGTTTCATGTGGTAAGTTGCATCCCTGCATCATCGGGTAATAAAGAGTAAAACACTAGCTATGGGTGAGTAGTTTGGGTAGCTGCTGTCTTTCATTGATCAAAATAGTTATAATAAGGTTCCTACTCAAAGATTCATACATCAGACAATCGAGAGAGAAATTTATACACTTCCCTCTTATTTTTTGGTACAAATTATACACTTTCCTCTTGAGCTACCTCTTACAGATTTATCTAACAAAAAACGAGACAGCCAACAAGGTTCGGAATGGAGTAGTTTTACAAGTTCAAGATGTTTAATGGTTTGATATGGCCACAAACATCTGCATGTCACCTCTTACCAATTCTCCACTCGATTGTACGGTCTTCCTTTCTTATTTCTCCACAATGAATTCTTGAATTTCAATTCCCGTATGTCGGGCTCCTCCCTGTAATCTGAGCATAATTTCATCTCCAATTTTAAGTGAAGTCACTGGTATTGCAGTTTTTTGCCCTCCACTTTCTGCAGAAGATATAAATCGTTGAAGCTTAATGACTGTAAGATAAAGTGGGAGGGCAAAAATGAAAAGTAACTAAAAAAAATCGAAAATTAGTTTCAGAGGCGAGAATAGACCTTTCTGGGGACAAACTAAGGCAACTGTTTCTGCATTTTGTACAAGTATACTGTAGATTGTTTGATCATCCGAACCTATCTGAAGCACAAAAAAGATGTCAACATTAATAGAAAAAGTTCATTAAAGGGCAAAAGTAAGCAGTTCTAACAAATATGACACATTCTAAAAAAACAAGCTAAGAACAAAAGAAGATAAGGAAATTGTAGGTTAGCCATTCTTCACTTTAGTTCACAACTTCAAATTAAGCAGCAAAACCCTCAAACCAATATTTCAGCAACCAACTACCTAGAAGTCATCATTGTAGTTCAAATGAAACACTAGCAAAATTCATAGCATAGCTGGGCTTTATCAGTCTGAACATTGAATAAGCTTTACAAGGATTAATCTGTATCTGACAATGTATCTTCTTTATAATGTGAGATTCCTGAAAGTTCAGATATTTTCTACCATCTAGCTAGCACATTATATCACCAAAGTTATCAAAGTCCTCCAATTTAAGACAAATTTTGATTTCCCAACCTAGCTAACTTGTTAATGCTGTTGGTACTTGGTACAGATTCACACAACTGCTTCCTACTGTATAGAAAGCTTAAACCGTTGAAAGCTCAATTATAACATAATCTTTGATCGCATCCTATCATTGTCTTAACCTCTGCCACAACAAGGATTACCTTTGCCTCAACAATGATTAGTGGTCTCGTCTCTATCTTTACACGTCCGACAATTGCTGTTCGTTGATGACCTTTCTGATCAACCAGAATCACCTCTTTTCCTGCTTTCAACTCTGAAAGGTAGCTTGTTTTCCCTCCTGGAACAGCAACATAGGCATGTACAGGTCCCTGCTCATATTACCAATAAATAAATAAATAAATAAATAAGCACTCATTGGAGAAATATTATATCAACAGAGAGGCATATTGTTCACTGCCTCTAAGCAATTCTACGCAACACTTGGACCAAACTCACCGCATTGACTCTGAAAGGTCTGCTGGCAATGTAATTTGATTCCAAGCATTCTGAATGAACCAGGAATAGTCCTCTGGCAAATGATCCGACCTTGCAAGATAGTGAGGCTATAAGAATTGTGGCATGCAAATTAAATTACTTGCTCAATATCAATAAAAACAGCAATGTTATATCAGAAAAGAGAGAGATACATACAAGCAATCCTTCACCAGGTCTCATGAGACTACAGAGATCAACACAAACCCGATCCCCCATTCCAGCTACTTGGACTCCAGTTACAATGGCTTTGGTTAAACTCAATATGTTGCCCACTTCATCTCTTCTGTCAAAATAGTCCTGATAATATTAACCAATGTAAGAGAAACAATAACCCCTTTATACCAACCAAGAAGTCCCGAGTCAAAAACTAATCACCTTTAAGTCAAGAACTGCTTGAACATCCTCAACTTTCAAAACAACTCCACCAAGACCATGCTCGAGCGCCTACAAGCACATTGATCTCAATTCAGTAGTTCAACACTCAAACACCTGTCCACTTGTTCAATCTTAGCACATCTCATTCCTACCTCAAAGAAGACTTGTGCTTCCACTGGGGTTTTTGATACAGCAAACACTGTCTTCTGACTCCCTTGAAATGCTGCAACTATATTCTCCGCAGGTATCACCTAACAACAACACCTCACAAGTCACAGACTTAAACTTCACTCCGAAAACAGAAAGAACTCAAGCCTAATGCACCAGAAACTAGCAGCATTATCTAATCATTCATCGAAAAACCTCACCTGCCAATCAAGCAAATCAACAACAACATTCTCAACTGCCCCAATTTCGGGTTGAAGCTGTTCCAACTCATTAGGACTAGTAACTTCAACAACTGTGGCAACTCTTGTGTTCTCACTATCGAAAATCCCTCCCTCCTTGATCAAAAGAGGATCTATCAACGCAATAGCTGCTCAAACCCAACATGCAAATCCACAAATGAAACAAAATTCCATTCACATCAAAAAACCCAAATGCAATTCCACATAAAGCTTCCACCTTTATCAAAATATCACACTTAAAAGCCAAAACCCAGATCAATATAAAGTTTGAATTGACTTACAAGACCAGTCATCGGCGAGTTTCTGACTCTGAAACACGAAGGTGTTCCAGCCTCTTTCCACGGCGGCCGTCATAACTTGCCTGTTCTCCGTCCAAACCCACACAGTCTTCTTCGAGCTCCCAAACGACGTCGTAGAAGAAGCAGCGACTGATAAAACCTTAGTTGCCATTGAGTGTTTATTTTGTGAAGCAACCAATCTGCAAAAGTTACCCCATTTATCTGCCAAAAAACACTAGTCTTTTAAATTTACAAAGAGGAAAGGTTAAAACAATATATTTACGTTTTGGTTTTGGAGGGGAAAATTGATGGCGCGGTAAATAACCTGTAGGGGGAGTGAAGCAGCAGATTCCGACCAAAGACACCATCTCTCTGTTCAACTCCGATGGGGATATTATCCAGTGGTGTCTCAGCTGTGTTTCTTACAAGAAGCCACAACAAACGACGTGTCGGTTCATTATGGGTTGGTTAGAGTTCAAGACTAAAACACCCCTTCCTACTGGGTCTAGGACCTTATTTGGATTATTCGATTTAGTTATGAAAAACATGAGTCCTGTTGAATTTGAGCCAGTTGGCTCGTTTGTTACTTCATGCACATAGTTCTGAAGTTTTCTGTTATTTGGATTTGATACTAGACTACTAGTAATAAACTCACTCAGTAATGCCAAATATTCAAATCAAGGCACCTGTGTTTCCATGAGTACCGATTGAAAATGGAAAGTACTCGATCAGATTCAGTCTATTAAGTATCAACTTTGAAAACCTCGCATTCCTTTATTCAATTGTCGGAGCTGGTTTTACAAGCAGTGGAGCACTAAATAGCAAATCTAAAGCATCCACTACAAATGAAACAGTTAATGCACGCTCCTGGTCATATGATTAAGCTGTAGTAGAAAACTTGAACAGCATATAATGCTTGTAGGACTTTGTTGGAGTCACAATTGTTGAAGGGAAATTTGGGTGGTTCACAGCATCCGGAAATCCCTGAGTTTCCAAGCACAATGCCGCACGTGGTTGGTATACAAACCCGCCTTTCCCCTTCACATCTTTGAGATAGTTGCTTGTGTAGAACTGCATACCGGGAGCATTTGTTGAGAGCTCCAACATCCTTCCTGACTTGCTGTCATGCACCACAGCGGCGCGCTTCAACTTGTTGCCAGCTGGGCCATCAAGTACATAGTTGATGTCATAACCTTTGGTTAGCTTGAGCTTGTCGATCCTGCTTCCAACAGCCTGAGGCTTGAGGAAATCATAAGGTGTTCCTTTCACCGATGCATATTTTCCGGTGGGGATGAGGCCACTGTCTACCAGAGTGATTTTGGATCCAAAGATCTGAACTTTTTGGGAGAGAATGTCACCACTATTGTGGCCGCCAAGGTTCCAGTAAACATGCGTAGCTAAATTCACCGGAGTTGGCTTGTTTAGCGCCTTAGCTTTCATTTTGATGCTCAATTGTTTGTCTCCAAGGAGAGTGTAGCTGACAGTGACAATAACATCTCCAGGAAACCCTGTAAATAACATGTGACAGATTTGGATTTCTTGTGTTCATATATATAAATTTTATATGTAAATTAAGCGGGCAATTACCTTGTTCCCCATCAGTACTATGGTAAGTGAAGACAATGGAAGGAGTAGGACCTCCATTTTTATGCTTCTTCACTTTCCAAATACAATCACTAAATCCTCTAAGCCCACCTGAAATTTCAGTAAACCAATTCAGCAACTTAACCGCAGGTCTGATACTTCTCAATTTTTGGGGTTAAAGATTGCAACGACATGTTTCCCTATAAGACAAGTCTAATGCATACCATGGAGTATGTTTTTCCCTTCATTAGCAACTAGCTTGTAGTGTGTTCCATTCAAAGTAAACTGAGCGCCACCGATTCTGTTAGCAAAGCGACCAACAATGGCACCAATGTATGAAGTATCATTCTGCAGAATTGCCGTTACAAGGTTAAGTAATCTGTTATAGACTAATAGTATTTGAAATGAATATGTAAGACACAAAGTCTTCTGTTTAGTCAACTTGTGCAATGTTTAGTCCATTAATTGGTTCACGTGTTGCTTTTAAATCTTAATCATGCAATTTGAATTAAATATTAAGAAGTCTTTTACTTTAGATCAAGTGAGAGGTAGATTTCCATTGATGCTGGCCCTCAACTTGTTCTGCATATTTCCCAACACTTTCTCCAAATTGCCTACTAGTACTAGTTTATTGTATTCTTGACAGTACATAATTACATATTATATTTCAGTAGTGTTAATCACATCTTCCAGATTAGCAAAGTTAATCATACAAAGAAAACAGAAACAGCTCGCAGACTCCACTAATTAATGAAATATATAAGCCATGTGGAAGAAAACCAACTGTATACTACACATTCTTGCTACAACCCCAATTTAGAAGTTGTACACTAAACAAAGACAGAGAAAAAAAGTGGATGAATAACATTGCTCATTACTAAATTGAACATTATTCTTCGTTTTCTTTGGTTAGAAATTAAAGTTAATGGCTTTTTGCATAATTTTGTAACCAAAAAAGAAGAAGCTGGAGGCGTTGGACCATATGTATATGAATAACAGGAAATGCAGAAACAAACATAAAAGATAACTGTTGGAAGAGAAAGAGAAAGAACTCACATTTCTGTCATCACAAATATCCAGAACTTTGCTACAGTTTAATCATGTTAAGAAAAGAAAAGTAACTAGAGATTATAGAAGCGAGCCTAGTTCCCAGTACCCCAACTAATTAATCAAACTTTCTTCAGCAAAATAGCTTAATCAAATACAATGGCCAATGCATGTGGAATTGTGGATGTATCCGTCAAAACTAAAAGTATAAAGCTTTATTATTGAAGATTTTGAACGCAGTGTGAATATGCTGTGAAATACACAAATGCTGAAACAGAAGAACGGAGAAAAGTACCAAGAGAAAGAAAAAAAAACTCACCTTGTACTCATTCACTGAATCATATCCAAGAACAACATCAGCCAGCTTTCCTGAAATTACCAAATAGAATGCATAATTAGTTCAAGAGAAACTTATAGGTAGCCAAACCCACAAATCTAAAATGAATAGCTAAGAACAAACCATTTTTGTCAGGCAGGATTAGGGAGATGATAGTTGCACCCCAATTGGTGAATTTGACAGAAAAATCACCCTTCTTGAGCTCATAAACACCAACCTTCTCCTTTGGTTCATGACCAGAACCATTAGCAAACCCAGAAGCTACGAAAATGGTGATGACCAAACAAAGCAGTACAGAAATGTTGGCCATTTTCTCAATACACGAGACTAATGGGGTACTTATAAATGAGAGAGGCAGAGGGCTCCAAAGAAAAAGACAAGTCAGAACAAACTGTGTTTGTTCATTGTGGCTGAGCTCTGATGGTGCTTGCCGCTTGTGTAGTGTTTGACTTAGTAAAAGGCATACAATGGGCTAAGATTCTTCTTATTTCATAGTTCAAGGTGTGGCCCAAACAAAGAGATGATTTTTCACAGTAGAAGGCTCATTTTTTATTTTCTTTTTTCAAATACAACTCATTTTTCAAGCAATGATATAAATATAAGGTTGAATATAATGAATATTGTCTTTTGACTATCTTTCCATAATATTTGGCATCTTATGAGTGAGGTAACAGCTGATAAATCCCGTGTGCAGTGTGCTATAGCTCATACAGATAAAACTGCGACTAAATGTGTGAACTATGTCAGCTATGAAACCGAAATGTATGATTCTTCTTCAAGGTTTATAGATTGAAATCACAACTAGTATAACTGAGAAAAGTATTTAGCACGCCGTATTGACAAAGCTGAATTGTGATCTTAGACTAGGTATCCCAATGTTAGGCTAGGTTTCCCCATGCCTCATCAATATCGTGAATTAACAAGAGAAGTAAAACTTTGCAATCTGATAGAGGAGGAAACATCCCACTGGGTTACACCAATAATTACACATCAATGAAAGAGCAATATATGCAGATGCCAGTCGAACAGCAATGTTTGATATTACACATAAAGAAAAGAAAAGAAAGTTCCAACCTTGTGAACAACAACTTCGAATTCGTTTGTCATTCTCTTCCAAAGATCCATTAGATGACCATCTTCCTCACGTGTTCTGATTGGTACTCAAGATTCAAAGAATTGGAAGTGTCTTTCGTTTCTATGATAACATACGATCCTAGCTGGCTAGCTTGATGGGCACTGGTGCTGGGTTTTCCCGGATCAGAGTATGATTGGCAAGATGAGGAGAAGTGATCAGAAGTTCAGAACATGCATCATTACATCAATGTGAAGCTCTTCAGAATATATATTGGAAACAAGCAAAGTTCGAAAAAGCATTAGGCGGTGTGTAGGAGAACAGCCATTTCTTAGCGTCTAGACGGCTAGGCGGCACCTATCCGGTTTCAAATTATTAAATATTTATTTATTTTTATAATTAAAAATATATAATGATGTTCAATATTAATTTTAAAAATAGGTTAAATTCATAATATATTAAATATAAAGGCCGTATAAAAATATTAGAATAAAAGATAAATTATAAAAACAAATATAATACTAAATCTCAATTTCTTTTAGTTTTTTTTTTGTCAACTGATTTTTTACCACCTAAGACTGCATAAACAGCTATCTAATTCGTAAAACACTGAAAATAGCCGCAAAACAAAAGTCACGGCCGAGGTTGGCCGCTTTTTAGAACAGTGAAAACAAGAGAAAGAGCGTGGAATTACTGGAATATATAGGAGGACTTAACATGGTGCACCACATTATTTTTGGGCTTTTGGGCCAGGTGACCAAGTCCAAATAAACCACAGGTTCTTCCCAATAAAGTGCTCGGATTATTCTCTTTAATATTGTACCAAATCATAACTCCATCCCGGCCCATCGTATTAAATTTGGACACGTGCACTAAGCAGGATGAGCTAAACACCATAAGTAATTAAAATGTGTTAGAGCATATATGTTTAACACTTTAACTAGCTCCCTCATAGATTGTCTTCTTTCTGAGTTAAAAAGAATCATATATCAAGGGATCACTCATATTAGGTAGCTGGAATTACCAAAAAGAGATACAAGATAAAATTTAGGCAAAAATGCCGATTTGCACCCTATCCGTTAAATTTAATATTTTTCATCCAATTTTAAGTCACATGTCAAGCATTTAAGGGACAATATTGTTATTATATATTTATTCATATTAATAATGAAATAGATTAATAAAATTACTTAAGTGGAACACTTGCTACAATATGTTTTTCCAAATATGTTATTGATTTATATATTTATTATTTTACGTGATATAGTATGTTAAAAGATATTAGAAAAATATAAATAAATACATTGAAAATTAAAAATAAATATTTGTTTCGGGAGAATTACTATTATATCATTGTGTGTGTCTTAGCCATATTAGGTTTTCTGTTAGAGTTAGATTCACATCTCTGTAATAGATTAGGATTCCGAATCCTACGAGATTGTAGTTATGTAATGCATATATATATGCCACATTATCAATCAATAAACGGTTACGTTCTGTTCCATTACGTCGTTATTATTCTCGTTTCGTTCCTCCTCAAACAATGTGTACATATAAAAATATATATATATATATACACAACACACTATATTTGAGTGGGTAGGTATGTTGAATATATAATTCGAAGTATGGTTAAGTATGTAGAAAAAGATATAAATGATGCATGATGAAATAACTGTATATTTATTGAATGATATGGGGGTCTATATATAGGTATTACAAAACCACAATCCCATAGGATTCGGAGTCATAATTTATTACAGAGATTTTAATCTATCTCCTAACATGAAACCTATTAGGCTAAGACACATACAAGGGTAAAATAGTCATTCTTCCTGGAACAGTAAATAACTAATTTGATTAAAAAAATAATCCTCCTTTTAAAGAATATTTTTATTTGTTTTTAAGAAAAATATAAGGAGAAAATGAAAATATTACCCCTCATGTGCATGACATGTGACGCAAAATTGGATAAAAACAGTTAAATTTAACGGATGAGATGCAAATAGGCAATTTTTACCAAGTTTAGGAGGTAAATTGACTCAAATACAAGTTGCAAATTGACAATTTCAGTAAAATTTATGGTATATTTTGGTAATTTTGCCTAAAATTTATAATGTCCTTGCGTAAACGTATATAGACATAAATGAGTGAGCTCATTCATGGATTACGAGAGGGCTAATTAACATTCTAACATTCAAAGTTTCGAAGTGAAGCATCAATACTGTAATGAGTCTATTACTACACTAGCTACCACGTACTAACTCTGTGACCTCTATATAAACGTATGTGACTTAACAAGACTATTACTACACTAGCTACCACGTACTAACTCTCAAGGAGTCCTTGCATCCTGTTAGCTGGATATCCATGCATGGAGTTTTAAGCTTAGCCCTATATGTGTTCAGCTCGTTGGTACTTGCTAGTACAGCAAGTATAGCTTCAGTTCATGTAAGCCCTCTCTCTCTCTCTCTCTCTCTCACACACACACACACACATATAGCGAGTAACATGGGATTAAACGGTGGAGATTTGCTTAACAGGAGATATGCAAAGAATCATGAGACCAAGATAAGCCCTAAAACAGTTTCTAGACTACGTCTGAAGTGGAAGTTCTATGCAGGAAAAGACATAACTGCAACACCAGCTATTTATGATGGTATCCTTTATTTCCCAAGCTGGAATGGCAACCTCTATGCCGTTAAAGCATGCGATGGGTCACTAGTTTGGATGCAGAATTTGGGAATACTAACTGGGCTTAACGGAACAGGTTTTGTTAACAACGTGACCTGGGCAGTCGCAAGAGCAACCCCAACAATCGCCGGTGGTGATCTCCTAATAGTTGGGATGTATGGCCCGGCTATTGTTATCGCCGTAAAACGGTCAACGGGAAAGCTAGTATGGTCAACCTCGCTTGATAACCATGTCAGGAAACTTACTACAAAGGGTAATATGATATATCTTTGGACATGCATTCATATATTCACACAATATTGCTTCATCACTTTCAAATATCTCATGAGTTGCACGTTAACTTTACTAATGTGAGTATTGTGTTTCAAAAGGAATGTTTACATTGGAACGTCGTCGATCACTTGAAGAGGGTGTCAGCGCTGACGAATGTTGCATCTTCTGGGGTAGCTTTGCCAAACTAGATGCCGAAACCGGGGCCATTTTATGGCAAACGTTCATGCTGCCGGATAATGATGGGCAGTTATATATATATATATATATAGTCCCTATCCAGAATGAAGCTTCACTCTGAAATTTCAGAGTGAAGTTCCAATTTTGGCACACTTTTCGGTCAATTTTTTCCAGCATAAGCGATTCAATATTTAGGTATGCTATTCAAGATCATCTCTACAAAATTTTATCTAATTCGGACATCGTTAAGGTATTGAAATTAGATTAAATCAATGAATGAATTAAAACTATTCAACGTGAACCGTTCGTGTAAATCTCAATTTTGAAAGCTCAAATCATTGTCAAATTGGATGAAACTTTATAAAGATGATCTTGAATAACATATCTAAATATTAAATCGCTTATGTTGAAAAAAATTGACCGAAAAGTGTGCCAAAATTGGAACTTCACTCTGAAATTTCAGAGTGAAGCTTCACTCTGGATAGGGACTGTATATATATATATATATATATATAAGTTCCATGTAGCTGTATATATATATATATATATACAGCTACAGGGAACTTATACTCGGTCCCGGAAAATGTAAGCCAGTGTCAAGAAAATTAAAACAATAACACAACAGTTCCTACTCAGCCGGATGCGTGTATCGAGCCAGAAAATCATGGAAACTCGATGCTGGCCCTTGATTTGGACACCGGAAAAATCCAAAGGTACCGTCACCTAGGTGGCTACGACGTTTGGTTTCTGGAGTGTTTTTTCAATCCTTCAACATGCCCCACTGGACCAAATTTGGATGCTGATTTTGGGGAAGCTCCGATGATGCTGAGTCCATATGTGAACGGAACCAAGCGAGATGTAGTTGTTGCTGTTCAGAAAAGTGGCTTTGCTTGGGCTCTAGATCGGAATAACAACAGCCTTGTTTGGTCTACGGTGAGTTGGTTATGGACTTATGGGTACCCTCTTATCATTTAGGCAAAAATGTCAATTTGCACCCTAAATTTTGCCATAATTGTCAGTTTGTACTTCGAACTTGCATTTAAGTTAATTTATATTATAAACTTGGTAAAAATTACCGATTTGCATCTCATCTGTTAAATTTAATGTTTTTCATCTAATTTTAAGTCACATATCATGCATTTGAGGGGCAGTAGTGTCATTATATATGTATTCATATTTAATAATGAAATAAATTAATAAAATGACTTAAGAGGACCACTTGCTACTATTTTTTTATATTTGTTTTCAAAACATGTTATTATAGATATATATATATATATATATTATTTTACGTGATATGATATATTAAAAGATATTAGAAAACTATAAATAAATACATAGAAATTTAAAAATAAATGTGTATATATAAAAATATATATATACACAACACACTATATTTGAATGAGTGTATGTTGAATATATAATTCGAAGCAGAGTTAAGTATGTAGAAAAAAGATATAAATAAATAATTTGATTACAAAAATAATCCTCATTTTTAAGAATATTTTTATTTGTTTTAAGAAAAAAAATAGAAAATGACAACATTACCCCTCATGTGCATGACATGTGACACAAAATTGGATAGAAACAGTTAAATTTAACGGATAGAGTGCAAATTGGCAATTTTTACCAAGTTTATGAGGTAAATTGACTCAAATGTAAGTTCAGAGTGTAAATTAATAATTTCAGCTAAATTTAGGGTGTATTTTAGCAATTTTGCCTATCATTTAACCAAATTTTATCTACCAAGTACAATATATAACTATATATGCTCAAGTACGTAAAAAAAAGGGATGAGTCTTGATTATGAAAAGTATCACATGTACAGTCGCATTAAGAAAAATAGACCCGTAATAGCTAGTAAAGAAATTTAGTACATTCTAATTAGATTTGTATTTCTTTCTACGTACTCAACTAAGCATAATGATCGAGTAACCCTAATATTCTTACATTTATTGTTTGCCGGTTATTTGTATCTGAATACTTAGGTCCCGTTTGTTTAAATGGAATGTGAGAAAATGAAAATGATTTGATTTCCTTTCCAGGCTAATATGGAAATGGAAAAGATTTTGTTAATTCCATATGAGTGTTTGGTAGATATCATAATTTAAAATTAGAATTATTTTGGTACTTAATTAGAATGAAATATTTAATTAAAATTTTCATTAAAACTCATTTATAAGGAAAAAAATACAATTTAAAAAAAATTTGTTTTTGCTGATGAGAATGGAAATAGAATACTACCCCTGGGTAAGTAATTCATTTCCGATTTTAAGAGAGAGTTAATTTATAATCAAATCACATTTTTTATTTCCATTCTAATATTCAATTACAACCAAACAATACTTAAGCATGAAAATTGAAATACATTCTTTTTTCATAGTAGGATTTCCTACCAATCAAACGGGGCCTTAGATCTATGAAGTGTAGGAAGCAGGGCCATCGGCATTGGGAGAGGAGGAATTTGGGGAGCAGCCACTGACGAGAAAAAAGGTGTACACCAACATTGCCAATTTTGAAAGGAGGAACTTCACCCTAAGGCCATCAAACAACATAACAACTTCTGGTGGATGGGTGGCGATGGATCCTCGAAATGGCAAGATCCTTTGGTCAACGGCGGATCCTGGCAATGCATTTGCTAGTGGCCCAGTTAGCGTGACTAATGTAGTCTTATTCGCCTGATCGACAAATCCACGAGGACCAATCTATGCGATGAATGCCAAAACCGGTTAATTTTGTGGTCATACGAGACAGGAGCAACCGTGTACGGTGGCATGTCCATAAGCAATGAGTGCATTTACGTTGGCAATGGTTATGCGGTTAACACTGGTGTTATTAGTCCGTTTACAGGCGGTAAATTTATGTATGCTTTCTGTGTTGCATATTAATATGCGTCATATATACTTATAATTTTATAAAGTTAGTAATATGCATCTCGATCTATAAGGAGGATGCCAAATCATGTATGCAAATAAGGGTAATGCCATCTCTACGTACATATATAAAACCTAAAAATAACTCGGGCCCGCTATATTTCCAATACATCCCTCTCAATGCAGTGGCGTTCCTAGAAATCCAACATTGGGTGGACTTGAACTTTGTAACGAAAAAATTTGCAGCGGTGCTGCAGGACTTTATTAATCATGGTGGGATACAAGAGTTGATCCCTCAAATGTAATAAAAGACAAAAGTTAACTCTATAGTTCGATAAATCTTCAATCTTCTACTATAACATATTACACGCTCTATATATAGAATATATAATAGAAGATTTTATTTTATTTTCCAAAATGTGGGTGGACTTGAGTCCACCTTACCATACACCTAGGTCCATCCCTGTCTCAATGTTTTAAGCATTCTTGTTCGGTTGCTTGTCTTATTAAAAAAAACGTTTTTTTTTCTAAAAAAAATTCTGGTTAACATAATGGAATCTCATCACGAATTCGACTAACTAAAACCTGATGACCACAATGCATCGTCAATTAGACATGAAATAAGCCGGAATAAAGAAAAACAAAGGCTCAAGACAAGACTTTCAAATGATTTAGTACGTTGTACTCCAACCTCTAATCTTGATTCTATTGAATATTGATTTTTTTTAAAATTAAAAAAAATCCACTGCATCTTGGAAGAACTTTCAGCCAGCCTCCATGTCCTCCTTAAACTGATTAAAGTGTTATCCTAGCCGCATCAAATTATAAGTAAAAACCCATGTTTTTGCTGAATAACCTGCCTCTGGATCCCGTTCGAGTTTTTGGGCCATGTGACCTTACTAAAGAGTGATTAGTCCTAAACCCATCGCCCTAATTATTTCTTTGCTTTCACAAAGTACTCGGCCTTGTAGGCCTTGTTCAAGTCCAACAATGAATCGTTCATCCTTCTTTGTTCACAAAGATGGACCTTGAATGGTTGAATGTGAATACGGCACTAAGCTGGATGGGATGATCACCTAAGTGAGTTCATCTATGTTTAACTAGCTTAATCAGTGAAACTCGTCTCGTTAAGTTAAAAGGACCACTCATATTATAGGTGAGACTGGTGAGTCATACAGGTAGCTATTATGAGTTTTACCAACAACAAAAAATGGATTAAGGCTAAAATAGATTATGTCGTTGCGTATACGTATAGACACAGAAATGCATGAGCTCATCAGTGACCAACAATTGAAAACATCAGTTACGTACTTAGCTAATATTATAACACGTAGACTGAAGCATCAATTAATATAATGGATGTCATGATCGATATATAGAGCCATGCCATCCTGTTGTGACCTCTATATAAACGTACGTACGTGTGTGACTTAACAACTCTCTTGTAGTCCTTGCATGCATCCTGATCCTGTAAGAGATCCATGGAAGTTTTAAGCTTAGCTCTTTTTGTGTTCACCTTGTTGGTACCTCCTACCACAGAAGGTATTGTATCTTCAAATCATGTAAGCCCTAGAGATAAATTATGTAGCTGTAACTCTCTCTCTCTCTCTCTCTCTCTCTCTCTCTCTCTCTCTCTCTCTGATAGTTAGTACTTAGTATAACATGGGAATTAGGAATTATTTGTTGCAGTGGCTTGGCAGCAGGCACAAGCACAACCCGACACAGAATTGGTTAAATCACGGTGGAGATTTGTTTAACAGAAGATATGCAAAGAATGAGACCAAGATAGGCCCTAAAACAGCTTCCAAACTCCGTCTGAAGTGGAAGTTCTATGCAGGAAAAGACATAACTGCAACACCGGCTATCTATGATGATACTCTTTATTTCCCAAGCTGGAATGGAAACATCTACGCCGTTAAAGCATTTGATGGGTCACTAGTTTGGATGCAAAACTTGGGAACCCTAACTGGGCTTAACGGAACCGGTTTGATTAACAATATCAACTGGACAGTCGCAAGATCAACCCCAACAATCGCTGGGGATGATCTCTTAATAATTGGAATATACGGTCCAGCACTAGTAATTGCCGTGAAACGATCAACGGGAGAGCTAGTATGGTCAACCTCACTTGATCAGCATTGGGCAGGTTTAACAACCATGTCCGGAACTTACTACAAAGGGTACGTATGATATTCAATTATTCATGGACATTCATATATTCACACACCAGTACTTGATTACTTTCAAATATTTCGTTTTTTAAGTTAACTACTTTCAAATATTTCGTGGTTGCTCGTTTTATTAATTATGTGAAGTTGTGTTTGCAAAAGGTATATTTACATTGGAACGTCGTCACTAGATTATGCTAGGAGCCCGGCTGAAGAATGTTGCACCTTCCGCGGCAGCTTCGCCAAACTAAATGCAGAAACCGGCGCCGTTTTATGGCAAACGTTCATGCTGCCGGATAATCACGGGCAGTTGGGACAATATTCCGGAGCATCTGTTTGGGGTAGTAGTCCATCCATTGACGTCCACCGCAAACATGTATATATTGGTACAGGGAACTTATACTCGGTCCCGGAAAATGTAAGCCAATGTCAAGAAAATCAAAATAATAACACAACAGTTCCCTCTCAGCCAGATGCGTGTATCGAGCCGGAAAATCATGGAAACTCGATGCTAGCCCTTGATTTGGACACCGGAAAAATCCAATGGTACCGTCACCTAGGTGGATACGACGTATGGTTTCTGGAGTGTTTATATAATCCTTCAACATGCCCCACCGGACCAAATTTGGATGCTGATTTTGGCGAAGCTCCAATGATGCTAAGTCCATATGTGAACGGAACCAAGCGAGATGTAGTTGTTGCTGTTCAGAAAAGTGGCGTTGCTTGGGCTCTGGATCGGAATAACGGCAGCCTTGTTTGGTCTACGGTGAGTTGGTGTTGATAAATAAACACCGACTTCAATGATATTAGTGATACATGCTAAAGTCGACATAGATGAATCGTAGATTCGTAGTAGTAAAAAAAATTGGTAGATTTCAATTACATTTGCATATTTATCTACTCATTAAACCCAGTGATTAACCCTAACATTCTTATATTTATTAATTAACTAATATAACTGTGCCGGTCATTTTTATTTGAATTTTTGAGCTAAATATGAAATGTAGGAAGCAGGGCCTGGCGGAATTGCTGGAGGAGGAACTTGGGGAGCAGCCACTGACAAGAAAAGAGTGTACACCAACATTGCCAATTCTGAAAGGAAGAACTTCACCCTAAGGCCATCAAACAACATAACAACTTCTGGTGGATGGGTGGCGATGGATCCTCGAAATGGCAAGATCCTTTGGTCAACGGCGGATCCTGGCAATGCAACAGCTAACGGCCCAGTTAGCGTGGCTAATGATGTCTTATTCGCCGGATCAACAAATCCACTAGGGCCAATCTATGCGATGAACGCCAAAACCGGTGAAATTTTGTGGTCTTACAATACAGGAGCAACCGTGTACGGTGGCATGTCCATAAGCAATGGGTGCATTTACGTTGGCAATGGATATGCGGTTAACGTTGGAGCTGTAAATCCATTTACAGGAGGCAAATTGATGTTGGCTTTCTGTGTTATATATTAATCAAGGTGTTCATTGGACAGACGCATAGTTAATTTGTAATCCATCTCGATCCGTAACTGGGATGATAAATCATGTTTGCTTAATAAGGGAAATGCCGTATCTGCATAAAACCTGCAAGTAACTCGGGTCCGCTATATTTCCAATAAAGGATGGATCATTGTGCATGACTAATTCAACCTAATAACGACAATTCATTGTTAAATTAGACCTGACATTTGATTTAGTCTTCCATTTTCTGGTTCTGATTAGCACGTGTTACTTAAAAAAAATTATTTTCGTTTTCTAGGTTACTCAATTTGTTCCGTCATCAACTCTTCAGTTCTTGCTGGTTTATTGTATTAGCCATATATAATATTCAGCTTGAAAATGATTTATCGATGTTCATCCGGTCATGCTTTTTAGCGCAGACTTATCAATTAAATAAACCTAATTTAATTTTTCCATCATGCATGACGACAAATGCGTGCACATAATCATATATAGATTAATTCTTCTACATTGTCATCATCCAAAGCCGGTCAGTGGCCGGTCTCAACCTGCTGTCTATAGAACACCTAGGCTAGCGAATGGATCACACTCGAACGCCAATGTCACTTAATTAGTTTTCTTGAGTTGACAAGCATAGAGAACCATTGGATTTATTGATCTACAATGATCCACTATAAACAACGTTAACAATTCTGTTAATAAATTAGCAAAAATACTCAACTTAGAGTTCCCATTCAACCTGATCCCTCTATATATTCCGGACTATTTCAGATGAGTGAGTACGAATTCATTTGCTTCTTCTAATAGTACGAGAGCGTAGCGCGCGCATGCATTTATACCGCGTGTATACCTTTTAATTAGTTAATGGCAGCTAGGGTTTACAACAATCTCTTGGCCCTTTCTCAATTATTCGCCGTTTGTCTATTTGCTTCCATAGCCAATGCAGTTCATGATGCAAGTATCTCATTTCTTTTCATATTACTTAATTATAAATTGATTAGGGTTTGTATGGGGTGATTGACGTGTTTTATATTCTGTTTCAGTGGCACAGAATTGATACGGTGCACAATCACAAATTCACAATGTAACACAAAACTGGTTGAACCACGGTGGGGATTTGCATAACAGAAGGTACGCCAAATACGAAACTAAGATCAGCCCTGAAACAGCTTCCAAACTACGCTTCAAGTGGGAGTTCAATGCAGGCCTAGACATAACTGTAACTCCATCGGTTTACAATGGTACTCTTTATTTCCCGAGCTGGAATGGACATCTCTACGCCGTTAAAGCTTCGGATGGGTCTCTAGTTTGGGAAAAGAATCTGGGAACTGTAACGACCCTAAAATTTCGAGCCTAAAAACTCAAAATTTTAAAGTCGTTAAACACTAAACAATTTCAATGAAATCGAAATCATTTAAAATGCACAGCGGATCATTACTGAGTTCTCAATACAACTCAGAAAAAAACCAATTATTACAACCCAAATTTATAATTCAACATTACATAAGATGGAATGGTAATAATCCTCACAAACTCTCACAAAACTCACAAATAACTCCACTCAAATTCTCACACATACAAACCACGCTAGAAACCTCACCACAAGCAGGATACGAACGACTTCGAGGTCTCTGGAGTCGTCCCTCAACCACCACTAATCTGCACCTGCGGAAGTATCCCCTACACCATTGAATTGGTGCACCGGGATTGTAAACACAAACCCGGTAAGCTTTACAGCTCGTATGAGTAAAATGAAAATATATAACTCGCATATCAATGTATACGAAAATCCAGAAATCAAACAAATATAAATGCACTCATGAGTCAATGGACGGCCCATCTGGTCGTCCCAAAAAAATATGAAATAAAACGCTCATGAGAAATTAGTAATCCTTTTGGTTACCCAAATGCATTTATATTACGGGTACCAAGAACGCTGGTACACATCTGTTACCCCTCTCGTAATACACCTCCGATATTGGATAGCCACCCGCTACCCAACATCCAAAACAATCTGAGTACCCATGAGCAGATAACCACCTGTTACCTCACAAGCAGTACTACGGCAGACAGACTAGAGCTCTAACTGTATCGTAACTTTCGCCCGACCAAAGGCTAGGTTTCGACTTGCCAAACACGTACAATAATCTCACATTATATTGTACCAAAATCAGGTCCGAAGACAAATCACATTTTAACAATCTCAATGTTAAAATCACGTACAATAATCTCACATCATATTGTACAAATCAAAATCACATGCTCGATATATCTTGTCATCAAAATGACATCATCAAAATAAATCATAACAGTATATTATATAGCAAACTATATATATATGTATTTATTTACCATTTATACAATGCATATATATATAATCCACTATATCATATACATGTCATAATTTATAAACACGTCCGAAGACAAAACGTTTAACAAACCCCATATTAAAATCACATGCTCGTCATTGAAATGACCTATTTCAAATGAATTCATAACAGTATATATTATAGCAAACCATATATATATGTACTTATTACCATTTATACAATATATATATATATAATCCACTATATTGTATACATGTCGTATTTCAATATTTAAAACTCTTGCAAAAATCTTGGAATCACCGCAAGGGTAGATTAGTAAATATGTGAGATTTTACTCACCTTATCGACTCGAGCGTGATTTCCACAATTTCCGAAGATAATTCATTTCCTTGATTTATCGATCACCTTGAAAATATAAGAAAAGAATTTAGAAACGTTTCGTAAACCTTTAAATGCCGAAACAGTAATAATCGGTTACTGTTCAGCAATTTTCGGTTTTACGAAATTACTGTTCACTATCACTATTCACTATTACTATTCACTGTCACTATTCACGTATTTACTATTTATGTATTAATGTACAAATACACATCAATACGTATCTCTGTACGAGTACATACTGTTTGCGTATTTCTGTACATATAAAATACTATTCAAATGTACGTATTGTCTCAGTAAATAATAATTACCGAATTACCCTTCTAAAATTACTTTTTACCTTTACTAAAAGTAATTTATATTTATAATTACCGTACGTAAATAAAATTTATATTTACGATACGTAAATAAAATTTACATTTACATTTACCATACGTAAATAAATTACTAAATTACCCTTCCGGAAACACTGTTCACGCCGCCGCACGTGGCGGCGCGTGGGGTACACGCGCCACCCGCCGGCAGACCGCGCGTGGGGCACACGCGCCGACGCTAACCACGGCGCGTATCACGCCACCGCCGCCCCCAAAACCTTTCTCTCCTCTTCCTCCTCCTTCCTACGGTCTAACAACACTCCTAGGCTAACACACGCGCCACCAACGTGACAGAGTCTTTCCCCCCCTCTCTCCACTTCTCCCCCCCCCCCTCTGATCCACATCAACCCTTCACCAATCCACAAAATAATCACACAGAACCATCAACCATGAAAAACCCTTACCTCGACAAGCTTGAGAACCAACGGAGGTCGCTGGAGATGGAGCTCGACTGTGGCGACGAAGTGCGGGCCTCGGGTTTGAGCGCGAGAGCGCACGGCGAAGCGAGGAGGTGCGTCGACCTCGGGGTCGACTGCAAAGGGTCACGCGACACTCCCTGGACTGGCGGTGAGAGTCACGGAGGTCGGAGATCACTGGATCGAATTGGAGAAGTTTTCTGAAGGGAGAGGGAGAAGTTTCGGGGAGAGAGAGAGAGAGAGAGAGAGAGAGAGAGAGAGAGAGAGAGAGAGAGAGAGAGAGAGAGAGAGAAATGGAAACCATAATCCCTCAATTTTTCCTTTTATACTATTTTCCAAATCGGAAACTAACTTCCGTCGTTAATAACTTTCACCTCCGACGTCCGATTCGAACATGTCACATGTCCACGCACTCGTACCGACGAGCTCTACAACTTTCGTGAAGGAAGTTTTCGCAACCGAGCAACGAAATAAAAGTCGATCTATACGTTGCGGTAACATTACGTTTTTTCAAATTAAACGTTCCGAGAACGTTTCCGTTTCCGTTTCGTAAATTCGCTAGCTATCAAATTCATTTAATTGAATTTCACAACTTTATGGTATTCAAATTAGTCCAAAGATTGTTTTAAAAATAGGGTTATTACAGGAACATTAACCGGGCTTAATGGAACTGGATTGCTTATTGGGATTAATTGGACACTATCACGATCAACCCCAACAATTTCCGGCGATAATGATGAGCTCTTGATTGTTGGAATCTATGGCCCTGCCGTTCTTATTGCCCTGGAACGATCAACGGGGAAGCTCGTATGGTCAGTCCGGCTAGATAGCCACGTAGCAGGTGCTATAACCATGTCCCCAACTTATAACGAAGGGTAAGTTGACTCTCAATAACACATTATAGCTGAGCTTTCCTAATTATTGTTAATTAGCATGCTTGAACCCTTTTAATCAATATATATGTTGTTTTTAATAGCATGCAATATGGTGAACGGTGTTGCTTTACAGGAGCATATACATTGGAACGACGTCAGCCGAAGAAGGCTTTAGCCCTGATGAATGTTGTACTTTCCGTGGAAGCTTTGCCAGATTAGACGTCAAAACCGGTGCCGTTTTATGGAAAACTTACATGCTACAGGATAATCACGGAAAGAGGGGAGAGTATTCCGGCGCAGCAATATGGGGAAGTAGTCCGTCCATCCACGTCCATAGAAGGCATGTATACATCGCTACCGGGAACACGTACTCGGTTCCTGAAAATATAAGCCAATGCCAAGAGAACCAGTTGAATAATAATTCAACTGTACCTACTCATCCAGATGCGTGTATTGAGCCTGGTAATCATGGCAACTCAATCCTAGCTCTTGATATGGACACAGGCGAAATCCAATGGTACCGTCAGCTGGGTGGTTACGATGTCTGGTTTGTAGCGTGTATGCTTAATACTTCAGTGTGCCCTATTGGACCGAACGTCGATGCTGATTTTGGGGAAGCACCGATGATGCTTAGACCATATATCAATGGAACCAACCGAGATGTAGTCGTTTCTGTTCAGAAAAGCGGGTTTGCTTGGGCTCTTGATCGGAATAATGGCAGCCTTGTTTGGTCAACCGTAAGTTAAATTAAAATTTTCTTATATATATGAGAGCTTATTCAGTACACAGACAGTGTATATACACGGGTCAAATATAATTGCACGCACTGTATGTAAGAGTGGTGCTACAAACATGACGGGCATAATTGGCATAGACTACGGCCTCGGCTCTATCATGCCCCCACCCCCACGCCCTCGCCGTCATCCCTGCCACGCCCGGCCTCCGGAAACAATCACAATTCGAAGCTCGTTTGAGCTACAATAAGAATTACGTGATCGCTAGATAAGCTCGAAGTCTCATTGAGATTGGGTTTGTAGAGGAAAATATGGTGCACGACTTTGATTCGAAGATGGAGTCATCTGAGTTTTCATCTGTATAAATGGAGACCCATTTTTATTTGCTTATGCATTTATTTACTTCTGGGTAATGGAGCTCGAGCTAGGCATATTTGATTTTGATTGGGTCTTTGTAAACTATCATTGGCATATTCGGTTTGGAAGTTCGGCGACAGCAAAGACCACGTACAAAACTTCTTTCTCTTTTTACTGTACCTCCTTGATTCAACAAACTCATACGCAACAAACCCAGATGCAGCTCTGGCAAACCAGGGAACCTAGAAGACTTACGCGACTGCATACAAAAGTTAGCGTTTGATCTCAATCGCCTGAAAATTTTCTCCACGTATCAAATTGAACGGTCAAGATAAGCCTCACATATACACGGCCCGTGCAGACAATAAGTTTCGTGTATATATATATATATATATATATATATATATACAGTTTCTATCCAGAGTGAAGCTTCACTCTGACACACTTTTCGTTCAAATTTTTTCACCATAAGCAATTCAATATTTCTGTATGTTATTTAAGATCATCTCTACAAAATTTCATCTAATTTAATCCTCATGCCGCAGATACAAATGGTTATATCAACTCACAGGACTGGGCAAACCACGGTGGAGATTATCTCAACAGAAGATACGCTTCTAAGGAGACCAAGATCAGCCCCCAAACAGTTTCAAAACTCCGCCTAAAGTGGAAGTTTTATGCAGGGGATCATGTAACTGCAACGCCTGCAATTTATGACAACAGCCTCTACTTTCCGAGCTGGAATGGCTACATCTACGTCGTTAGAGCTTCCGACGGGTCTCTCATTTGGAAGAAGAACTTGCTAACGTTGACCGGCCTTAACACAACTGGTTTTGTTTACGCCGTCAACACCACAGTATCAAGATCAACTCCGACGATTGCTGGTGTTCGTGGTGACCTCCTAATCTTTGGACTCTATGCACCTGCGGTCGTTGTTGCCGTTCAACTGGGAGGCTCGTTTGGTCAACATTTCTTGATAGACATCCCGCAAGTCTTATAACAATGTCCGGAACTTACTACAAAGGGTTAGTCCGAAATTCAGATTACTTTGTCAAAACAAATTGCATGTTCAAAGTTTGCATTGTAATTAATGTGCTGAATTAATCTTCAAACACACATTTTGGAGATCATATTATAAGAAAAATTGACTCTTACAGTTTTTTTTTTCCAATTAATATAAGGAAATAGGTCATGGTTTTTCATGAAACACTAATCAAACTATTACCAAGATCATGTATATCTTTGATGCAGCAGAACTACAACCACGGAGCTATATTTCAATGACTTTTATCAAAAATTGCTACAGTGATTTAATATTACGATCATGACATGACGTTGCGAAGTCAAAATTCTTACACAATTCGGTAGGGATCAATGATGATAGTTGATTTCAATCCAATTCAAATATTATATATATTGGAATGTTGCTGACGACTAAGATATAGAATGTCATATAGGTTATATTTTTTTACGAAATATATCATTCCATTCTATCACAAAATCATTGTTGGAAAGCGACTTTTTATGTGAACAATCATGAGAACTAATTTGTTACATTTACTTACATATATAGTCATCTATGCTACGCAGGAGTATTTATATTGGAACGTCATCCCTAGAAGAAACCGTCAGTGCTGAGAAATGTTGTACCTTCCGTGGTAGCCTTGCCAGATTAGACGTTAAAACTGGCGCCATAAAATGGCAAACCTTCATGTTGCCGGACAATCATGGAAACTTGGGGCAGTATTCCGGGGCAGCAATATGGGGAAGTAGTCCCTCAATTGATGTCCTCAGGAAACATGTGTATATTGCTACCGGAAATACATATTCTGTCCCAGAAAATGTAAGTGAATGTCAAGAAAATCAGAACAATGCAACTGTGCCTGCTCATCCGGATGCCTGTGTCGAGCCTCAAAACCATGGCAATTCAATCCTGGCACTTGATATGAAGTCTGGTAATATCAAATGGTACCGGCAATTGGGTGGCTCCGATGTATGGTTCGTGCAGTGCCAGTTTAATGCTTCGACTTGCCCTCCTGGACCTAATGTGGATGCTGATTTTGGGGAAGCGCCTATGATGCTTAGTGCTCAAGTCAATGGGAGCTTGCCGGATATGGTTGTTGCAGTTCAGAAAAGTGGGTTTGCATGGCCTCTAGATCGGAATAATCGTCTTGTTTGGTCTACGGTACTTAACTATTCACTGAATTGCTAATTAAAACAAAATTAGTTATCGGTGCATGATTGGTGATGTTATGCAATCAAATTATGAATTAACAGTAGAACGATTGATGTAGGAAGCTGGGCCTGGTGGCACCGGTGGAGGAGGAATATGGGGAGCAGCTACTGATGAGGGAAGGGTGTACACTAACATTGCTAATTCCGGTGCCAATAATTTCACTCTCAAACCATCTAGCAAGATAACAACTTCCGGTGGATGGGTGGCAATGGACACTTCTAGTGGCAAAATCCTATGGTCGACGGCTAATCCCAGCAATGCAACTTCGTCTGGACCAGTTAGTGTGGCTAATGATGTTCTGTTTGGAGGATCCACAAACCCGCAAGGGACGATATATGCAATGGACTCAAAAACGGGAAAAATCTTGTGGTCTTATGTCACCGGAGCAACCGTGTACGGTGGCATGTCCATAAGCAAGGGTTGCATTTACATTGGCAATGGATATAGATTCCCATATACTGCTGGAACCTCGCTGTTCGCCTTCTGTGTTGCATAAGAACTCTATACGGCATCTGCAGATAAAAAAGCAGATGTAAAACCAAATGAATAAACTTTGATTACTATACAAGTAAAATAGAGTATAAAATACTTCAGCGTGTGTTGACTCAAATGGCTACTTATTGATGTAATGTAGCTCTACATGCATGTATGACGTATCTTATATCTATAAGAAGTATGAGCAGTAATAAAATATAATCTCGTGATTAAAATAATGTAATGCATGAGTGTATGAATCAAAATTAGACTTGTATAAATAAACGCAGGCTAAGTCCAAGCATCCAGTGTAACCACTTCAAGCTTTCACTGGAATGGCGACCCTAGGATACTGCAATACTCCTTTTCTCCTTTCTCTATGTACGTTATGTATAGTTATGTTCCCAAGCTCAGGTTTCAATATTGTAAGCCTCCCTCACACTCATTAATTTGTTAATTACCTGCTGGCATGGTTGTTCACAGATTGTTGGTTCATATATATATATGAGTTGTTTCCAGTGGCCTTCTGCAGAGAAATACAAGCCTAATACACAAGATTGGCCAAACCATGGAGGAGACTTGTACAACAGAAGATATGCTAACACGGAAAAGAAGATAAGCCCTGCAACAGTTGCCAATCTCAGAGTGAAGTGGAAATTCTCTGTGGGAGGAGACATAACTGTAACACCAGCCATTGCTGATGACATTCTCTACTTTCCAAGCTGGAATGGATATCTCTACGCCGTTAAAATATCTGATGGATCCCTAGTCTGGAAGAAGAATGTGCAAAAGTTGACAGGCTTCAACAACACTGGCTTCATTCTCAATGTCAACTCCACAGTGACAAGATCAACCCCAACAATCGCCGGTGACCTGCTTATTGTTGGAATTTATGGTCCTGCTTACGTTATTGCTGTTAAAAGGTCCAATGGGAAGCTCGTCTGGTCTACCAGGGTTGATAATCACACCAGAGCCTTTGTCACCATGTCTGGAACCTATTACAACGGGTTAGTCCAGTTTTCCATATATTTTGATTCTCAGTTTTAATTTTAGGATAAGAACTTTTCTGAAAGTATGGTCTTTTACTTTGAATTATACAGTGCTACCTAGTAAACTAATCAGTAAGTCAATGGTGTTACTTCAAAACAAGTTGAAGTTAGGATCAAGATAAGGGACACCATGTGGTTCATGCCTATATGTGCCTGCCTCTGTAGAATCATGAGAATCTTTTATGCCAACTTGATATATTGACTATTAAGTAATCACTAATATGCCAAATAGCTTGCTGTAAGCCTGTAACACGTCTTTGTTTAATTTTATTTGTAGTTTCTGTATATGTCAGCAGAGGTGTTAGATTTTTGGGAAACTTAACATATACAAGTCCTTGTTTAATTTTATGACAATATTTAGATCCATTATATATTTAAGATACCCTATCTGTTTTGTGTGAAATCTGAAGAAGTCACTTGTCTCTAATCAACTTAACCTTAAAATTAATGTTACTGTGCATAGGACATGTCAATCTTATGCTAGTGCTGCATTATAATGGTAGTAAAAATGTGATTAGCATATCTAGTGGATCAGGATACAGCTTGCATAGAAGCACCAAATCAATTTATATAATCCAATTGATTGCTGTATGTACCTTTTGAAAGGGGATTCTATGTTGGAACATCCTCTCTAGAAGAAGGCCTCACAATCGATCTGTGCTGTACATTTCGTGGGAGCTTCCTTAAATTAGACGTCAGAACAGGAGCAATATTGTGGCAGACCTTCATGCTACCAGACAACTTTGGCAAGTTTGGAGAGTATGCAGGTGCAGCAATCTGGGGAAGTAGTCCTTCTATTGATGTGAAGCGTAACCTTGTCTACATTGCCACTTCGAACCTGTACTCAGCTCCTCAGCGTATAATTGAATGCCAGGAGAAGGAAAACAATCAAACCATACCATCACAACCAGATGCCTGCATTGAGCCTGATAACCACTCTGATTCTTTTGTAGCTCTTGATCTAGATACTGGCAAAATCAAATGGTACAAGCAGCTAGGAGGCTATGATTTATGGTTTGGTGCATGCCATAGGCATTTGGATCCAAGGTGCCCGCCCGGTCCTAGTCCAGACGCAGATTTTGGGGAAGCACCAATGATGCTTACCACAAAAATTAATGGAACTAAGAGAGATATTGTAGTTGCTGTTCAGAAAAGCGGGTATGCATGGGCTCTGGATCGAGACACTGGCAGCTTACTCTGGTCTACGGTTAGTTTCCTAGTTGAACTAGATTAACTGTTATAAGTTATTGGTCTTATTTCAATTTAGTTACTAAGAAACATACTTGTATACAGGAAGCTGGACCAGGAGGTCTAGGAGGAGGAGCCATGTGGGGTGCAGCCACTGATGAAAAAAGGGTCTATACTAACATTGCCAACAGCCAACATAAGAATTTCACCCTAAAACCCTCCCAGAATACTACAATAGCTGGTGGATGGGTAGCGATGGAGGCTCGCAGTGGGAAAATCTTATGGTCTACGGCCAATACTAATGATGCTACCTCCCCAGCTGCAGTTACTGTGGCTAATGGTGTTGTTTTTGGTGGATCCACTCACCGACAAGGACCAATATTTGCAATGAATGCCAAGACAGGGAAAATTTTATGGTCGTATGATACAGGAGCAACTGTGTATGGGGGAATTTCAGTGAGCAATGGCTGCATTTATGTCGGTAATGGTTACAAGGTCTTTAATGGATTTGTTAACCCAAATTACACTGCAGGAACCTCGTTCTATGCCTTTTGTGTTTAACAACTACAAATATCCCCTCGGTGCAAAATGTATCTTTTCTCTAAAGTTATGATCTATTAATAATGAGAATAATGAATCTGCAAAAGATCTCAATACCACAAGGTGCATAGTGTTTGATATTACAGAAATAAGAGCATTATCCATTCTATATGTAGCTATCATTTATAGTGGTTTGATATCTCTATAAGCTTCAATAGAAATGATATCCTGGTAAATGAAACAGGATTAGAACAATCCAAGGTGGAAAAGCTACTGGATTCAAAATGCAGGGGAGAATGTAATGCTATGAAAAGAACTAAGCACGCAGATTGATAAAAGCAAACTCACTGGTAGTCAAGCAAGCCAAAGGTTCACCAACAGAGAATGTCTAAACAAAGCATAATGAGAAATGCTGAGATGAGTCAAAGTTGCAATGACTGTGACTTACAAAAGTTACAATCAGGTCAATCCCCTATATTATGCACAAACAAAGGATCCAGCAATTCTTATATTTGAGACCAGCATAGCATACAAGTATCGACTTAATAATGCCCATCAAGAAGTGTTAGAGTGCAAGTAGCCTCGGGGTTCTGATGCTTTTAGCGAATTGCGATCATTAAGTCGAAGCGAGGCAGCGAGCATACATAACATTACTGCAGAAAGTCCATAAGAAAATAACCAAAATTTAGGTGCTATATTGAATCAAATCTTGCCAAAAGGAAACCCATGCATATTATTAAAGCTAAGTAACCATAACAGATTCTTCAACAGATAAACAAACAGCCAAATCAGGAAACATATATCCAACATCATATACTAGTTTATCATCACAGCTTAACTTTACCTGAACCGGTTTTGACGGGCAATCCAATAAACACACTACAAATCAAGATCAACACAACAAAAGGGAAGACCTTTATCTTCATTCTTCACGAAAGGAGAGAGCTTTACCCATCTTTGTTGTTTATTGAAAGTTTGAAACCACTTGGCTTTCAGAACACAATATGGTACCGGCTTCTGGGGCCCATCATGAAGAAAAGGACCAAACATGTCCAGCCCAAACTAAAACGACGACGTTGTACTGATCTCCATGACTCATCCCAAAACAGAAATGAAATATAAGCTCCGCCGTAGTCGTCTCAGCTCCCCAAAAAGCTCTCGTTAAACCCCGAAATGGGTTTTCTCAGCAGAGCCTCTAAAACCCTGAAACCACCAAAGAACCTTTCTTTACTCCAAACCCACTACTCCACCTTAAACCCTTTATCTTCTTCTCATTCCCGACTCAACTACCCAGTTCGAGCTTTTTGCTCCCATTCTCGGCAGAACAGCAAAGAGAATGCCGTGGATTTGAGCCAGTACCCAACTGAGAGGATCAGGAACTTCTCCATTATCGCCCATGTCGATCATGGCAAGTCTACTCTGGCTGATAGGCTCCTGGAGCTCACTGGGACCATTAAGAGAGGCCATGGTCAGCCTCAGTACCTTGACAAATTGCAGGTATGTGATCTTTGTTCATTGTTTTTGTAGTTTTGAGGAGGAAAGGTTGTTGCTTTGTTTTGGATTTGGGGTTGTTATAGTTGTTTGGTTAGTGGGTTTGGTTTTCTTAGCTGAATTGTGTTGTGTTTTTTATATTGTATGCATAAAGTTCAGGACTTTTTTGATATTGAGAAAATGGAGAAGTGTATGCTGTTCTTATGCCCATTTTGATAGTGTGGTTTACTTGTGATGTAAGGCATACAGTTCAAGTTTCTTTTTTACTTTTGGTTGGATTTGAAGCTCTTGATTTTGTTAGCTTAGTTTAGGAAGGAACCTTTGTAGGAAAAAGAAAAATGTAGTGCTTGAGATGACATTCTGATTTGGGTTATGGTAGGTGGAGAGAGAAAGGGGAATTACTGTAAAAGCGCAGACAGCTACCATGTTCCACAGGCATAGTTTTCATGGTGTGGGGAAAGATGGAGGCAGTGAAGAACCAAGTTTTCTTCTGAATCTGATTGACACACCCGGACATGTGGACTTTAGCTATGAGGTATCGAGATCACTAGCTGCTTGCCAGGGTGCCCTTTTGGTTGTTGATGCTGCTCAGGGTGTTCAAGCGCAAACTGTGGCAAACTTTTATCTTGCGTTTGAATCTAACTTGGCAGTGATACCCGTCATTAACAAGATTGACCAGCCGACTGCTGATCCCGAACGTGTCAAAGCTCAACTTAAGTCGATGTTTGATCTTGACGCAAGTGATGCTCTTTTAACATCTGCAAAAACGGGACAGGGTCTTGAGCATGTGCTTCCTGCAGTTATAGAACGCATACCACCTCCACCTGGGAAGAGCAATTTGCCTTTGCGAATGCTTTTGTTGGATTCATACTATGATGAATATAAAGGAGTTATATGCCATGTTGCCGTTGTTGATGGGATGCTGCGTAAGGGGGACAAAATTGCTTCTGCTGCAACTGGCCAAGCTTATGACATTTTGGATGTTGGGATCATGCATCCCGAGCTTACTTCCACAGGAGTCCTTCATACTGGACAAGTTGGGTATGTTGTGAGTGGCATGCGTTCGACCAAAGAGGCACGTATTGGGGACACACTTCATCATAATAAAACCATAGTCCAGCCCCTGTCAGGTATTTATATACCTATTCATTACTTGTATCTAAGGTATCCTATTGTCACTAATGAACACCATTATTGTAGGATTCAAGCCTGCAAAACACATGGTTTTTTCTGGGCTTTACCCTGCTGATGGATCTGACTTTGAGGCACTAAACCATGCAATTGAGAGACTGACCTGCAATGATGCTAGTGTGTCTGTAACCAGGGAGAGTAGCACAGCCCTAGGTCTGGGTTTTAGGTACAGAAATCATTAGTAAAACGATTTTGCATTGGCAAACAAGGGGTTTGCTTCTACCATGATTTTCTATTATTTTGATATAATTTTTTATGTTATGACTATCTTGTTGAACTGTAGGTGTGGTTTCCTAGGGTTACTTCACATGGATGTTTTTCACCAGCGGCTTGAACAGGTAACCAAATAGTGACTAGGGATTTTTTTTAATGAAGGTATCATTCTGTATGAAAAGTTAGACACAGTTAACTGATTAAGAGATCTCATGTTTCTCCCTCCTGTTAAAAATAAAAGTTAGACCTTTTCTTCAACGCCAGAATAAAAACGTTGTGGTTTTTTTCTTTTTTTAAAGAAAAAAATTCATTTAGTAATTTATTGATTGCAAATTTACATTCACTTATAGAAGATGTGGATTACAGGAACATGGAGCTCATGTAATTTCTACCATTCCAACTGTTCCTTATATCTATGAGTATTCTGATGGGAGGTATGTGTTTATTGCTATCTTTGTATAATTTTCATGTCATAAGGGTTACCTAACATAATGTTCATTCTATTCTAGCAAAGTAGAAGTTCAGAATCCTGCTGCATTGGTCGCAAACTCCAAGAAACAAATAACGGCTTGTTGGGAACCTACAGTTCTAGCTACCATCATTATTCCTAGTGAGTAAGCTCTCGCACATCCTTAGCATGTTCTTATGTGCACTTTGCACTGGGAGGCAGATTTTCATACTGCAGAACCAAAGTTAATTTGTTTTCCAATTGAAGGTATGTGGGGGCCGTAATCACTCTTTGCTCTGAGCGGAGAGGTCAGCAATTGGAGTATACATTCATGGACAGGTAATTCTTCGATGATATGTCATAGACTGATAGGAAAGATGAAAATATATGTTGCAGGCCCGATATGTTTTTCCTGATAGCAATATACATAAAGTAAACCTTATAGTTAAACATATATACAATACTATAAGGTTTTATTGACAAAAAAAAACTATAAGGTTTTGTTTCAAGCATCTTGCTTAATTATTTCCTGCCTCACCAACCATTGCTGGTAACATTTAATTATGAAAAGAATATAATTTAATCAGAATTTGGCTATCAGCTGTTTCATTTTGGTGTAAAATATTTTGAGCATGGGTTTCATGCTCATAAGATCTAAATTGTGTGCATTACTAGAAATGATGGATAAGTAAGTAATCCCTGGGATGTTGCTTTTACTTACGCATGTAGTGTATTTGCTTATTAAGCTCGTCTGAGAATGAGACAATCTTATCTGATCTATGCAGTCAACGAGCTTTCATGAAGTATCGCATTCCTTTGAGGGAAATTGTCGTTGACTTTTACAATGAACTGAAGAGTATCACGTCAGGATATGCAACATTTGATTATGAGGATTCAGAGTAAGTTTCAACTCTCATTCATACACACATAGATGTACTAGAGAAATCCACCAGCTGGATATAAAAGGATTATATGCTAGTGTCAATTGGGCATCTCTAGTAAATTGGTGCTGTAAATTTTCTAGTGAGCATAATCGGAATGAGTAGCATACTACTATTTAATGCCTAGGTAGAGGAATTCCTCTTGTTGTTGATCGTTAAACTCAAAGGAAGAGCTAGAAACGTATTGCATTTCCATCATTATAGTACAGTAATTTATTTCATGGCTCATACTTGACTGCCTTTGATGGTTTTATGAGTCGTTAAATATAATAGACAAGGTACAGGTGTAATTTTCTTATGTATGGTAACAGCGAATTCCTTTCTTTCCCTCTGCTTTTTTTCAATGCAACAGATATCAGGAATCTGATATGGTCAAACTTGATATCCTTCTAAATGGACAACCAGTCGATGCAATGGCAACTATTGTTCATAATTTGAAGGCGCAACGTATTGGTCGTGAACTCGTGGATAAGCTGAAGAGATATCTAGACAGGTATGCTTAGCTTTACAGCCTTTACTAAATTATAATTTACTCCATTTTCCCCCGTTATTTTAGTATGTCGAGATCTTTGATTTTGAGCAGGCAAATGTTTGAGATAACTATACAAGCTGCAATTGGAACAAAGGTTGTTGCAAGGGAGACGTAAGTATTATCTAATGTTTCTGCTTCTCATACTCTGATTATTCGAACATGTACTATGCAGCTAAGCTTCTCTATGTTTATCTTAGGATTTCTGCTATGAGGAAAAATGTTCTTGCCAAGTGTTATGGTGGTGATGTTTCTCGAAAGAGGAAGCTATTAGACAAGCAAAAGGAAGGGAAGAAGCGAATGAAGCGTGTTGGTTCTGTAGATATACCTCAGGAGGCATTTCATGAACTACTAAAGAGTTCTAAATAGCCTGCTGGTAAGGCCGGATTTCTTACTAAGTAAATATATGTTCCCTTTGCATTTGTATGCTGTGATTTATCTATTGCACCATAAGTATTACAATAAGTTTTGTCTCATGACCAAATTACATTTTTCACTCTGAGTTTTGTCGTAGTAGGAGAGGAAGTTTTTATATATTTACTCATTTCTTGGGTTAGTGAACTTAGTGACAACAAATTTTGGTTTTTCCCACTTCCATGTGACGATTTTGAAGGCCCATTGTTTCTCTGGCTTGTTGTAGGAGCAATCCTTGGTGTTCACGTAAAGATTATTTTGGCTAGCTTTCACAGTGAGGAACATAATGGGGTAGAGGAAACTGTTGGAATATCAAAATAAAAGTAATGGCAGGGCATTGTCTTCAAAGAGGCTGTCTTATAGTTATCGAAGGTTTGGAGTGGAGAAAGACCAATTTTTGAACGAACTGATAGTTTTTTTTCTTCTTACAGATCACACTTTGATTCTAGTATATTGCTTCTATAGACCTGGTCAACAAATAATTTTGGTTAGTTGGTAGCGTAAACTGTCTTTTTCTCTAATATCTTTTGATGCACACGGAAGAATGCCGATTAGAGCTGATTTCTGAGCACCCAAACTTTGTATCAAAGAATTAAACAGTTGGTAATGTGCTGCAATATTATTACTTGATAATCATAGTTTCAGAACAGGGTGAGCTTGTAAATAAACGCCTATATCTCTTGATTACAGTAACTGCTGAAAAATTCGACATATCTGACATGTGATCTTGTCAAACTGTTGATCTATACCACACATTTGAGTAACAGTTGCACATTTGATAGTCCATATTGACAGTCTGACAAAATAACATCTGAGATTGTCCGCCTAGTGGAAATTCAGCTTCCAATCACATAATTTATAGACTTTTATCCCTGATGGCAGGGGACGATGTGGTGCTCTTGGACTCGGGAAATGGCAGTGGAGGCTGGAGAAGCGTTAAGTTTGCCTTCTGAGAATCAGAAGATGACATGTTGAAAATGCTTGATGCGCAGCCTTTCCCGTTCTGTGTCAAGTGCTGCCCTAATCTTTCCCCTATTCCTTGGCTTCCATAACTTGTAGCACCACCTCCAACCATAGATGAGAGCGCTACAGCAATTACTGACTTGAAATTAGGGTCTGATGTGATTGCCTTTGTCAGTGACTCTGTTAAGGACACCTGAGAAGAAGTTTGGTGATTGGAATGGAAATACTCTTGGTTCTTTCTGTCAAATGGTGTCCCAAATCTAGTGTATCCATTGGGCCAACTGCTTGGTAAATTGATGTTGGATTCTGAGGAATAAAAGCTTAGATTTGGAGGAAATGTGCAGTATTGGTTTGAAGGGGAAGGAGAAGATGTGAGATCTAGAGTGACTGTGGGAAACAAAGGGGATGAGGAAAGTTTAGGCATGTAGTGCTGTTGTTGTCTCGAATTATCAAAGAGACCAAAACCTAGGCCATTACTGGAACCAAGACCTGGAAGCTGAGATGTTGAAGAGCCGGATAATAACATGGAAGCTGCAGCAGAGGTGGTGGAAGCCATGGAAGTGGCGGTCATTGGAAGTGGGTGGTTGTGATTTCCTTCGTAGGTTGTGATTAAGATAGACATGTCGTCAATACATCTTTGCACCTGAAAATTCATATCAAACACACATATTAGCTTCAAAAACTGTTTAAATTGTGGTAATAGAAAAGTGAATATCTCTCATGTAACAAGGATCTGACCTGCTTTCTAACAGGGCATCCTGGTGCAACCGTGCATCGATAGTATGCTCGCGGGCATGGATTTCCTTTCGCAATCTTCTGTCCATATTTCCTCCATTGGCATCCATCAATCATCTGTAGATAAATTGAGCAGAAGAATTGTAACAACAGAAATTCTTTTGTGAGAGAACAAATTCATGTGGTGTAGTTGTACCGTGGGGGTGTCACATCTGGCTCTCACAGAAACCCTGGCTCTTTTGGCAGCATTGGCTTGCTGCGAAGCTTCATCATCTTCATTTCTTATTGTTTTTGGTATTTTAGTACTTGATGGGGACGCTTCTGATTCCTTGGGCTCTTCGGAACTATTCTCTGGAATTGGACCGCTCAAAACAAGCTCGGTAGGCAACTGCAATTTAGACCCTAATCCAAGAGTAAGGTTGGCCTTCAGGTCTTGGTGATGATCAACCTGTACAAGTTTGCTCTCATCACTTACATCTTTAGGGTCTCTTGGACTTCTTCCAAGGCAAAGAGATAAAAGCTGATCATGAGGTTCTTCAGTTTCGACATGGGAGCTAGAGGTGGTGGCACTCACAGTAGCCTTCTTGGAATGAGGTTCTTGTTTGAGGATGTCGAAAAGGCGCAACTGTAGAGACTGGTAATCCTTCATCGTATGCTCTAACGTCTTTTTCAGTCTCTCATTTTCTTCTCTGACCTCACTCATTTCAGCTTTGGCATTAACAAGTTCATGATTCTCCTATATATCAAAATTAACATGAAGCAATCAAAATTAATTAACATTAGAACTGTCTGCATGCATCTCCTTGATGAATTATAATCAAGATGATGTCACTGTGTAATTCAATCAATCTGACTATATATATGATCGATGATGATCGAATCGATCCTGACTATAGGAAGAGATCAAAACATCAAGTAAAATAGTAAATGAGGAGATCGATGAAGGTAACTATGACATGAACAGACATACCTCCTTACAGTGTCCTTGGTAGCCAAAAGATTCGACCTTAGTTTCCACAGCTGCAGCTGTTGAATTAGAGTTTGGCATTCTCGATGATATATCTCTCTTGCTTATATATACAGCAGCCAGCAGATTTGTACTTTTGCTCTAACACAATTTATTCTCGCTTACAACACAAATAACTTGATTATAAATATCCATAGGAGGTAGAGATGAGGACATGGGGTTAACCACCCATTACTTTCAGGCTCCTAATATAAATTATCGAAGTTGACGAACCAGGTAATCATCTGATCGCTCATTACGCAGGCGCAGAAATAATGTCAACTCTCTGCAGCGAGCCAGTCTCTTTTATATTACCAATTCCTCCAGATTAGCTAAGACTTAAAATTTAACAAGGATTTTTACGTTTCAATTTCCATATTTGAGGGACATATTTATGAGCTTCCAGAGAGCTTAGGATGCGGGCACAGCCGACTTGTATTGTATTCATTTATTCATGTAGAATATGTATAATATACATATATTTTCATATGATGTAGTAGAAGACTTGTAGCAATAGCACTACATCTTTGAAGCTTCGTACAAGTTTGGATCCACATGGCTAATTAAGTCAAGCCAGTTGGGATCGTGTGAATTAGTTACAATAATATTGGTGATCGATAGAAGGCAGCAGCAGCCCAAGAATATTAACGTATTCATCACTGTCAGCAGTCGATACGCTTGTCATACACCGGGCCAGACTTCAACAACTCACCTATTATGTTTCATAATTGTCCAATATCTGGTAGCACAAACTAATGAAGGTTATGAAGGAGAAAATGTAATGTAAACTAATATGTAACCCCTGGATCGAGTTAGATAACACTTATAAAATGTGAAACTATAGAAGGTTAGAAGCATATATATCTGTAATTAAAGACTATAATACAAGCGAGAGTGTTTTGATAAGTCAAACTTATAATTAGATGTAACACAAAACCGCGTGTATGATATTATCCATTTAAATAAAATAATTCAAGACAAAAGAAACTTCATATTATCGTGAATGCATTTATAACTTGTTGTATACATATGCAAACATTATAATCTTGATTAATTAGTCAGCTTTCTCCACAATATATATCTACCTATTTAATATGTTCTCTTAAAAATGTAAGCATTGAACAACATGTATATAGCACGTAACTACGTATATAGTACAACTACTCTGAAGGTTATTCTTAAAGGCTCTGATATGTCAAATCAGTTAACGACCGAATTTAGATTTAAACCCGGGCACCTCTTCATGTTTTAGATTTAATTAATCATTTCGGGATCTGAGCATAGCAGGATTTGTAATAACTTGTTTGGATCTGCTCATGCAAATCTCATCCATTACTGTTTGAGATCGACACCCATGTATATATTGAATATCAAAATGTACGTGATCGACTGTTTGTGTTATTAAATTGTTTGATCATCATGATATTAATATGGTTCTTATAAATCAAATTTTATAACATATCTGAGAAACTGATCTGAAGTTCCAAACCAAATTGTCTTGGAGATATATGACTTTTAGGGTTTGTAAATATTATATTTGTACAGTGACCATCTAACCAATTAAGACAAACGCTAGCTTTTCCAAAAAAAAAAAACAATCTGGAATTCTTGATCCAATTCTCATAGCTATCTTTTGGAGTTCTAGACAATATATGTGAGTTTCGAGAATTTTACCGTATTGATTTTGGAGATGACGACAAAATTAGTAATCATTGGTAAAATTCTAAAATAACACGTCATTTCTTCTTACGACCATTTTTTAAATTCGTTAACTTTTCAATCTCAACCTATGACAATTAAGTTTAAGTCGTTACGAGTTCACCGGTACTTCCGGATTATTTTTTTTATCTTTGAGCTACTTTTTATGATTTTTCAAAGTTTTGCAATCTTGAAAAATCATTTCTTTTTATTCAGAAAATTGGTGAAGAGATCTTGGCCATTTGTCTCTTCCACCTTTTCCCAAATGTGATCCTAGCCCTCCATTATAATTACTTTTCTTTTCATTTAAAATTCTGACCGAGGCTTTTAATTCTAGCCATTGAATCAATTCTCCACCTTCTACTCTTCACCCTCCATTTCCTTATTTAAAAGCAGGAGAAGGTCAGACCTTGGTCAAAGACCTAAACCCAACAGACATCGTCTCTTTCTCTCTGCATTCTCTCTCTTTCAGACTTGACAACCCGCCAAGGAGGAAACGGGTCGACCCGGATTTTCTGGTCAACTCCGACTACGGCACAGTGCCAGCAGCGCCATATCGGCCTATCTCGACGACGCCATCCTCCCTATACCGACATGCAGATGATTGGAGTAGAGACCAAAGAGTTGGAAATCCGAGTTCTCCACATCCATTGTTCATCATCTTCCAATTCGATTGGATTATGATTCTCTACGGTTTCTAGGTAAGAAATCACTTACCTTTTATCGAAATCTTTACTTCCTTTCATATTCGATTACTTTTTATTCTCTAGCTTTCCATTCAATCGATTAGAAGTTTAGAACTCAACCCAGACTTGTTATTCTTCTGCATGTGTTCATTGGTGCAATCATCATCGAAATCCACTTGTTTAGTTACTGAAACCAGTCGAAGATTAATTGAGAAGAAGGGAAATTGAAGAGGAATCGATTGAAGGACTGAAGCCATTTTGATTTTATCAAATCATGAAGTCGAAAGGTGAGCTTCACTGCCACTGTTTTGGAAATTCATTATTTCTAGGGTTAGGACCTTGTGTTGATCATTTCCGTCTTGATTTAAGAGTTAAGGAGGTAGCACCATGTCACTGAATTCTCAGAATTGAAGACAAGAAGTTGGAATTTGGTCATTTGGTGATTAGTGATTACATAGTATGGGTGTCCTAATCAGTTCCTGAGTTCGTATAAGAGCCAAATTCAGTGATCTTCTTGGTCCTCTACTCCTTTCTCTGCATATTTGTATCCAAATTCTAACCTATTGCATCGATTCCGGATTAGGAAAGAACTGAAGGAGAGCAGCAGAGCATCATTGGGCAATGAGATTAAAGCATAGAGGGGATTGTAAAGCTAACAACGTCGACTATATTTTCTAGAAATTCTAGAGGTAAATTCCACAAGTCTTTGGGACTTTACCTCATTTGATTTCTAGTTGGAACTGAAGATATGAATCAAATATCCAAGTTGGTATCTTTGAAGTTTGTACGTGAATTTTTACAACTTTTGGTTATGAGCAAACAAGGAAATAGGAGATTTGCGACAACAATGTCAACCTCCCGACAAGAAGACGTCTTTCTAGCTAAGACTCATTGAGGTAGATTTCCCGCTCATTTTCATTTGCGTATTCGGCAAGTTTTAAATTGGAAAATCTATATTGGGTGTCCTTAGTAAAATTTAGAGTATCGATTTATAGCTAATACGACTTAAAAACCTAAGTCGTAAGTTACACTACCTTATATTGTCGACATATTAATTTGTTACGTATTTGTATGAGTGTGACTAAGGTAATAGATACGAATACTCGACAGTACTCAAAGAAATATGTCAATAAGTGGGTAGCATACTTAGCTATAATCGATATTTGACCATTACTTTGGTCAAACCAGGAATAAGGAGTCAAACCTCTTATTTCGTTCGTGTAGCAACATTTAATTATTTTATATTTACAGTCGCTCATTGATCGATTATTTCGAGACTTGGATGCTTGGCAAAGGCTTTCGCTTAGCGGAAGTAGGATCGTGGATTGAGCATTGGCTACACATTATTTCCAAGTATGGTGAGCTAACCCCCTTTGTATATTTCGTGCCCATTAAATTCATTGTCTATACCTCGATGAATTTTTCTTACTGAAAATTACATATAAGGTTTAGAAAGGCTAAAACCCGAGGATAGGCGGATTGTGAAATTAGTGTGTAGACCTGAGAGTGAACGAGACCCTAGCATTCTAAGTAATTCTATGGTATCGATGACCATGAACCTCCGGATGGGCAATGCCCTGTTTATTATAGGATCCACATCTTACAGTATTATTGAGGGCATTCCAGTAGATAGACACTCTTACTCCTTTGTTGTTTCAACAAAGGCAGTCGACCTTGATTTAAGAGAAGACTCATTCGCCTCCTAGTCGTTAGGATCGGTCACCACTGACTTGCTATTATTGATGGTCATCATGCATGTTTTGCATTGTTTTCCCGTGATTAATAAACTTAGTATGTTTCTCATTAAATGATTTAAAGAGCATGATCATATCTAAATGTTTTAATTTTTTATAAAACTTAACTGATCACAACTCTTAAACCACATTGGTGGGCTGGCCCCTACTGGGTGAGCGAGGACGAAAGCAAGTTACAACAACTTAAATTATAATTAAAGATACAACTGCTGTTGTTCTTCTGATCATTAATATTATAACTATATATCTCTGTGATATAAGCAATTGGATTGGATTCTTAACTAGTAACGCTTAATGTTATTTTGAGTACGTAATTGATTTAATTTTGATATCTACTACTGCATGCAATTACAGTAAGTCGATATAGTTATATATATGTGTTGCGATCTTGACTAATATACACTGACCTCTTATTGTCATCTAGGGTAAACAATCAGGAAGACCATGTCCATATGGAAACATACATCTGGCAGACTGAAAAAAGATGTACCTACTTGATCGATCGAACCCTTCAACTCTTTAATGAAACCTGTCAAAGCGGTCATGCGACTAATTATGTCGGTCGGACCCCCTCTTCCCGGAGCTTGTGTCTATACCGGCCGGAGCTCCATCTTAGGCCCACAACGGTCAAATATGTAAATTTCCAGAAATTTCAAGTTTATAGGAAATTTACATATTACAGCCGCTATAGGCCCGCGATGAAGTTTCGGCCAGCATAGAAAATAGCGTTGAGTGGGGGGAGCACAGTCGACACTTTCTGCGCTATCATTGCGTGTCGCCAATTGCCGGAAGCGGCGACGTCCGCATATTTGGTGCACTGTGGACATCCACTCTCTAACCCGCATATATATGTGGAGGATCGAGAACAGACGTCCGTAGGTGCCAATATCGCCATTTCCGGAAACCGGCGCATTTGCACTTTTGGTACACTGCAGACGTCGCCACTTTCGGTGCGCACAATGACATCGTGGATGGTGTCGGCCGTGCTCCCCCCCCCCCCCCTTCTAGCTCTCATGTATGTGTCGGCCGAAGATCCATCATTGATCTATGACGACCGGAATCTGCAAATTTCCCATAAACTTGAAATTTCTGGAAATTTGTAATTTTAGCCGCCTTGGGCCCACAATGGAGCTCAGATCGGCATAGACATGAGCGTCGGGAGGAGGGGAGCATGGCCGGTACCTTCTGTGTCGTCGTTGCACATCGCCGATCACCAGAATCGCCGACGTTCGCACTTTTGTAGAGTTGTAGCCGTCTGCTTCATAACCGGCTTATATATATATACGGTCATTATCCAGAGTGAAGCTTCACTCTGAAATTACATAGTGAAGTTCCAGTTTTGACACATTTTTCGGTCAAATGTTTTCACCATAAGCAATTCAATATTTAGGTATGCTATTCAAGATCATCTCTACAAAATTTCATCCAATTTGACAATGATTTGAGCTTTCAAAATTGAGAATTACACGAACGGTTCACGTTGAACAGTTTTAATTCATTCATTGATTTAATCTAATGTCAATACCTTAGCGATGTCTGAATTGAATGAAATTTTGTAGAGATGATTTTGAATAGCATACTTAAATATTGAATCGTTTTTGGTGAAAACATTTAACCGAAAAGTGTGCCAAAATTAGAACTTCATTATGTAATTTCAGAGTGAAACTTTACTCTAGATAGAGACTATATATATATATAACTAGTTGACTATTTAATTATGCACGTTTAAGCATGAAATTAATCATAATTGTAATTGATGCAAACCCTAGAACTAGCACGACGTAGTGTCAACTTTTTTGAAGTTAATTAGTTATCTGTAACAACTTTCTTGTTGGAGAAGTTTCGCGAAGAGACATCGAACTACAACGGCGTCCTCTTATCATATGGATGTCTCTTTGTGTTCTTCAATGGACAATTACTTGACTAAGAAACAATCTTCCATCGTGTTATTACCGAGTAGTAAGATGGTTTTGTTCAACAAAAAAGTAGTAAGATGGCTATTGATATAAGAACTAGAAGTCACCATGACATCTTTGGCGTGATATATGTGTGTCATATCCTATTAAAGTATTAAACAACTCACCTATAATCAATCAATCAATCAATTAGACTTGGAAATCTAATTCAAGTGGCTCCTTCAAGGTGTTTAATTAGGTGATGTACATTGTTAATTACTTGAATGGGACTACATATAACAGCTAGCGAAATTTACTTACAGTCTAATCTCAATAAATGAATATCTGATAAATTAATAATTTTATTTAAGTAATAATTTTCTCCGGTCTCAATTCAGAACCAGTGTATATTATTAGAAATCTCGCTAAATGCATAAAATAATAGTTTTTTAAAATCTCTCATCGAATATATAAAGTAATAATTAATTTAATAAAATTTTAACAATTATTTAAAATAATTAATAATTGATCAAATATATAAAAGAAATTAAATTATATCAAATTTACAAAGTGAATAAATATAGAATCCTAGCTAAAGTTAGACATAGTAGTGAGACTAAACTCTCTATAAAATAACAACAAAACTCTCTTTAAAATAATAATTTATTAATTTATTGATAAATAAATAAATTATTCATTTATCGATGATATAATAATCTCGTTAATGTAATAAATTTTTCTAGTTCCGACATTATTTATTTATAGAGATTTTACTGTACCGTGCGATTAGAGTCATTAAAGTAAATATTAGTTCCATACTTCCATTACCAAAAAGAACCTTTAATCGTCGGCTGTATATGAAAAATGTTGATTAGTAGGTAATAGATATATAATTAGATAATTCTATTTATAGGGGTCATACATATAGTCCTAGTCTTGAGCGTAGGTAACATGAAGTTTACTGGCGTTTTCATAATTGAATTGACTCTCATAATAAACAAAGGGATGGTTACATGTTTGTATTTATGTAGGGATCGAAGACTGGAGAGTCGACTCTAAAGATGGAGATATTAATTAGTTGCTATCATAGGAAGAGACTTAAGAGCCATGTGGTGCGTATTATACTGAACTAGGTCAATGCTCTCAATTTCATTTAGTGAATTAACAAATCTGCAAATTTTCAGATTTAATAGTATCTCAATTTGATAACATCGATTACCTCAGCAATTGGAGACCTTACTTGTCTTATGTGATTTTCAATTCATCATTATTGTGTGGCATCTATAATCTATGACTGGAGGCTAGTCCAGGCTTTGCGTACTATCTCTGTGTTGTGTATTCTGAGATCTATGATCACGATGAATTGTTGACAGTACTAACAAGTCTACGGATACTAAGCAACTCTATAAACATTCGTAGAAGAAAAGTGTTGCTACCTTTGTGCGTGATCATTATTCTTTATTAATCTTTTTGTAACGTTTCTACTGGAACGACAAAAGAAAGCAAATGAGTAGCAAACAATTTGGGCATTTGATTGTCGTTTATTCATTCCCATCATGATTTACACATCTTTATCTACATAGCCTTAATAAATTGGAGAGTGGCAAACCATAGAATGCAAATGAGCGTACATTACCCGAAAAGGGTTTACAATACTTTTCTTCTTTCATTCAAAATTTCAACGGATGCAAATGGCCTCATGGGTTATGCAAGTCCACTCGAAAACTATTCTTTGAGCCTGATAAGCATGGCTCGAAGGTTGAGGATTAGCGCGCTAGGAGTTAGGAACTTAGGACTAATTGCAATTAACGTCAAGGCCCAATTTGATCATGCATTATTATAAACTTATAAGCCAATTAGGCAGATATAGATGCCCAAGAGTTTTTATACCTCCCTAATACTATCCTGGATTGGTGGAGGTGAGCTTAGTTAAGGTGCAATTTGGAGGTCGAAGAATAATATGCTCAAAGTCTGTAGTGCTTGAAACTTCGCGACAGTGCAGAAGGAAAGAACCGATCGAGTCATTTATTATCGTTTCAAATGTTGCTGCAATTTGTACTTGTTCTATGACTTCTATCAGTCTATCACCTTCATCCCTCCTCCAATTTGCAAGTCTCAAACTCATAATCAAGATCTCTCTTGAAACTTCAATTAATAAAGGGAATCAAGGGGCCAAAGAGTGACCATCCAACTTTTTTGTTTAATCATCGAGACATCACATTTACTAATATAAGAAATGAATGTTACACTACCAACATAACCCACCGGAAGATCCTGATTGCGTCAATAAGGAGCCATGAAAGGTAAATCGAAGTAAAACCTAACTTCACCTAAAGTAATACAACCTTAGGAAAATACAATCCAAGAGAACCAAATAACGTTATCAAGGTAGACCCCAAAGCTACATCAAAACTCTACCTCAATTTATTATAAAGGAAAAATTGGACTAAACTACTCAAGCCTGAAAGCCCAAGCTCAAACATAACCCAAGTCTAGACTCAGGCCCAAGCCCAAAAGCCCAAACCTGAATCCTAATCATGGACATCTTCACCATCTCCAAAGGCCGGACTTGATCCCACCACAACATCTCCATCATCTGACAAGGTGATCAAACCCTAGGTAAGCAAAGCCTACCACAACCTTTTAGATCCGATCTAGAAATCCTCATAAATAACTCTCTTCCGCCGGTGGAATTCCAAAGATCTGACGAAGGACACACCACCAAATGTCGCAAGACGACCTCAAAACCTCATTGACAAAAGCTTCAAGTTCGTCTTCTCCAATCCACCATAGGAGGGAGAAGCAAAATCCCACCCCCTTCTCATTTCTGTGCGGAAACACCTTGTCGAAAAATGAGATCAAAGATCACCGCCGCCCAGCCACAAAATCTAGTTTGGTTTCCGCTCCCAAAAATACAAAACTCTCTAAACTGCTAGGTTAAACTGCAAACTGAGAAAATTAGTGACCATCCAACTTAGAGAAACATATATCGAGTGTATTTCTTGATCCCTCTAGAGGAATATATATATATATATATATATATATAAATTAAACATGATTAAGCAAAAGCTTAATATACATGTTGAATGATTTGAATCTTCATGATATGTTTCCTTCTTGGGTCCAGATTGCCAAGGCAAAAGCTATTATACTCAGCCGGTAGCCTGGCAATCGATTTATTTAAGCTAGAGGTCATCATCATCATTGTTACTTTATCTCCTTACTCGTAGTGGAAACCTTAGCTCGGTAACCTAGCTAGCTCATTTCTTTCTACTTGTCAAAATATAATCAGCAGATATATATATATATATAATTGAAGGTGGATACCGGATACTTTCTAGTCATTGCATTACGTACTTTGCTGTGAATCTGTAGCTTCGAACTAGGTTTCCATATTTGGCTAGCCAAGTTATTACTAGCTTTCCTTGGTGTCATACTAGGTTTCCATATCTGGCAAACACAGGTCTATCCCGTGGAGGGTTCACCTGAACCTACCTGGCATAACCACTACTATATATTAGTCAATTTGAGTTTCACAAACATTTCTCCGTTGACGTCATAATAGTGATTGTAGACAAAGAAAACTGAGATTTTCTATCCAAGAACAAAGAGGAGAGAATTGAAGGAGAGGATAGGTAATTGTTTTCTCTGATTACAAAGAGGAGAATACTGTAGATGGGGATTCCTTGATCGGAGTTAAAGAGAAAGCTAGAGTTGAATACAATTAGAACCGGAATCAAAGAAAGAAGAACAAATTCTAAATCCAGTTCTATTCAATTATACTTCTTTCTCTTATGGGTCTCCTAAAACCCTGTAATCTAATTATCAAAAATCCAAAATCGTACTATCATGGTGAGACAATCAATGAACGGAGGAGGAGAAGACCGAAGATGGCTATGGCTATACCGACGCATCGGTATCTATGTTTTTGAGAGACCACCTTCATGGAATGAATGAAGATCGATGACTCTATTTTGGTGGTGGCATGCAATCATTTTGGGTGTTCAGTTAGTTGGTTGAAATTTGTAGTGAAAGGGTTATGTTAGTGCACGTGGTACACGATCGGTTAACAATAAAAAAGTTGAGGGAAGAAAATCCGGGTTTATTTCTATACGTTTTCGGGTAAAGCTATACCTGGTTGGCCCCTCCGCATTGAACTACCCTAATCATCCCTCCAAGTCTTCCAGAATGGGTGCGGTTATTGTCACTCCACATTCTACTTTGTTTATCCCATAAAATATTGAATTATTAAAATATCAAAATAACATGATGTAAAATTACCCTATAGGACAATAAGTTGTTAAAAATTACAATTAATTTCCTTACACTATCTTTTATTTTGTATAAGATACACTTAAACATAAAGATTAAATTATATTAGATTTCCTTTTAGCCGTTATAACTTCCCTATTCACGATTCATTAATCTTCTACCATTCTCATTCTTTATAATAATAATAATAATAATAATAATAAATCTTCTACCAGTATCACTAATACGTCTAATTAGCATGTCTAACGTTAGGTTCAACTTATACATGTGTGATGTATCACACGTCTCTTTTTTGTTTTGAGATCTGTTTTGGAGCCTTAAATCATTTTGTTGTTCTATGGTTTAATTGAATAATTAACCGACAATGAATGGGTACTTTAATTTAACACAATTTAGTTAGATTCATTCGTCTGGTATAAAACACGAAGATTGAAGTCAATAGCTCATGATTTTTTCTTAGGAGTTGTATTGTATATAGATTTGTGTTTACTTATTTTAATTGACAGACTTTTTGAAAATCCAAAGACTCTTTAAAAAGTACACCGACTTTCATAGAATTGTTAAAATCACTAATTTCAACCACAGACTTTTGACTGATTTCTACATACTTCTATTGTTTCATAAAATTCACATAATTCATATTGATCGACTTCTATAGATTTCTCAATATTCATAATGTATGTGAATATCATGTCTCTCAACTATAAGCTCATAGTTCCGTAATAATTTGTTTCACTCACATCTGCGCCTTAAGCATCTAGGTTGGCCTTATAGGTTCTCTGATGCCTCGTTGATGTTATTGGACGAGGATTTAATGCATGATAAGAAAAATTTTGTGTTCTAAGCAAATTTTTGGTTGTATAACTTGTATCTATTAAAAGACATTAGAAAATCTCGATTATTTATAAGAACATAAAATAAACCCTTTAAATTTAATATATCGACCAATAAGTACCAAAGAAATTGAAGTAAATAAATTGTTCGATAAGTTTTAAGCTAAAAAAGTATATGTTCATGAAACATTGATATGATTATTATTTTCCTTTTTTCTTATGTATTTCTTTCATTGTCATTGTTTTTATTATTAGCATTGGGTATGTGTCCAGATATGAAAATGCGATTTTAATAAGGATAAAGATACAAGATAAGAACATAACATAAAGAAGAATTAAACAATTATGAGATCATAGGTTGAATAAACATGTTGGGTTGTAGGAAAAAGAATTAGTACAGAAAAGACAAAAAGAAAATAAAGAAAAATGGTGAAGAAAAAAATACAATGAGAAAGTCCATGAAAATCTTTGGTCTAGAGGCTAGACAATTTTTGGATTGTGATGTGTATAATTAACACTACAAAGTCCATGAGATTATAATTCCATAAGTATCAATGATATTTTGAATACCCAAAGACTTCTATTAATTTTAAAAGTCCTGATTGAATACTCTCAGACTTTCATGGATTCTATAATGACTTTTTAAAATTCTAATTGAATACACCTAGACTTGTATGGATAATTAAAAATTTGTATTGAATACACTTAGAGTTTTGAATTCCATAAATTTATTTAAATCTCTCACTAAATCCATATATAATACACCCCCTTAGTAGCGATTATTAAAATAAGTATGGAATTAAAAAAAGTGACAAATGAGTGAACAAAATAAGTTTAAAGTAAAAAAAAATTATGTAGTGTGAACAAAGTTTTATTGAAAAAAAAAGTAATTTAAGTATTGAAATGGGGTACAAAAAGTAAATCTGAAAGAAAAATAATAATATTGGAGTATAAAGAGAATGTGAGTGAGTAAAATAGACTGTGGGGTGACAATAACCACGAACCTGCCACAGCCATCACATCAGGCTCCGGCTCGTCTCTGAAGACATAGACATCCTAGATACTCAAATCTCTTATCTTCTCCTATGGCCATTACGACAAACCATTCCCGTCAGATCACCACCACCCTTACCTCCTCGGCCGTATTCTTGTTTTGAATATGACGACTGCGACGACCCCACAACCAACCTAGAAAGACAAGGACATTTCTCCTTTCCTTTAGTCTATTCCTTGACCAATCCAACCACTCGTACCTAGGAGAAAACAAACGATCTGGCACGTCGTCGTTTTGTACCCAGAAACCAAACCCACCTCTCCAAGCCCGCACCATATTTTTTTTGGGAAAATTCAACAAATTGTACCAAGTTATTGGTCATTCTAACTTATAGTATCTCACATTTGAAAATTATCACATTAATACCTCAAATTTCTATTTTAGCATAATTTTAATTCATTCCATCAATTAACACCGTTTGTGATTTTGTTCCCGCCAATTTTTAAGGGCATCGTGACTTCATTATTTTTCGATTTTATTTTTCATTTTTCTCCAATTTCAACTTCTATTTAAAAAAACTAAGTTAATTATTTTACATCATTTCATTATAAAATTAATAAGCATTCTTCATTTACCACAATTATTACAAACAAGCTAAAGTTCACAATTATAAAATAAACCAGTATATATTTCATTTTGTATATGTTCATCAACCAACAACCATATTGTTATAATAATATGCTCAAAAAATGTTCTAGATATCGGGATATATCTTTGATTTTTACAAAACGATACGATAAATCAATTATATCGGTCAACCCGATAAATCAAGTCAAATAACGATATATCGGTGTTTTTTTTAATTTTTTTAAAACTATGTCGTTTTGAAAAAATACATTAAAAAAAAGTTTGACCGATGGTGACCTATAGCTCTATCAATAATGATAGAGTACACGATGATATTATAAATATGGAGAAAAATCTGGATATAAAATATTTTGATTGGAGAAGGGACGGAGAAGGGCAATCACTCAATTTAAAACCAACATAGTCGTCGATAACATTCGATTACGAGAGAGTTCACCTCAATTTATCATTTAGGCACTTATTTTTATTAATTAAAATTATTTATGTAATTTAATTATCAAAATAATCAAATATATTTCTTTTATGAAATTTATTGGGTACATTTTGATCTATAAGTTTTAATTTCTCAAATTTATTTAGTATATTTTGAAATATATGTTAAAATATATATTAAATTTAATTAAAAATAACAAAAATGATAAATCTGATACAATCTGATATATCTCGATATATCCTCATTATATCTTTATTTTACAAAACGGATACGATATCGTTGACCACTATTTAGATCATTGATCATAGACATTTAAATGTTTCAACAGCAAAAGAAAATGATTATATAATAATTGGTTGATTTGAATAGTATAAAATGTTGTCTATAAACTAAGTAAAACCAGTGGAAAATAAAATGACGAAAATATCTTTAAAAATTAGTAGCAAATAAAGCCATTAACACTGCTAATTGACGGAAATAATTAAAATTAATCTGAAATAGAAACTTGAGATATCGTACTAAAAGTTAACCTATAGTTAAGTTACTATTTGTTAAATTTACCCTGTTCTTTTTTCCTTCTTATTTGTTCAAAAAAGATATAAAGGGAAAGAGGCAGGTAATGATAATAAGTGCAACTTTCATTTCCAGGGACTATTTGTTAAATTTACCCTGTTTTTTTTTTCCTTCTTATTTGTTCAAAAAAGAAATAAAGGGAAAGAGGCAGGTAATGATAATAAGTGCAACTTTCATTTCCAGGGACCTGCTTAGGAATCACAGTACTTCCCTTCATTTAGTTGTTTTTCCCTTTCTGAGTATGTACATGAATTTAAAAAGCAGACTTTTGAGTGTGCTTCATGTCCAACCAACACCAGAAAAGAAACAGAAAAAACAAGCATAAATTCTACGACTGTGGCTACTGCTGATGCACAGAATTTATGCAACATGGTTTAGGGGGAATTGGAATGTCTGTGATATAGATGGATGGATACGAGCAGGAGATTGAATGGTGAGACACTAGTGTACTCTTACGGTATGAAGTTGATAGCTATGGAAGGAGAAAATATCATCATTTCTCCTGTATTTTTGGTCCTCTGTACAGCTCCCCAACTACAGCTAGCTCGTCTGGTTTCTCAATCTCTTGAAGCCATGCGTAACCTTCCTTCTCCTCTTCAGGGATCGATACGCCATCAACTGAAAATTAACAAAACACAAGCATATGTTACCAAGGTTTTCACTTGAGCCAAAGAGGAGATTGATCATTGCAATGAAATTTGGTACCTGTGAACTGAGAAAATGGGAAATCGAGGTAGTATTGGCAGTGGCGACCATCGGGATCAGAATATGGAGGGCCAAGCACATCAAGCACCGCACATGCCGTCAATGCAGTGAAGCAATGCAGGTTGCCTCCATCAGTAGGATAGAGAATTGAAGTGTTGCAAGGAGCAGTATAGTCAGCATCAACCTTCACTTTTGCCAAGCGGGTGGCAGGAGGTAGAACTGCATTAATTGCAAAAATGAAACCACACAACAAATGTTGGTCATTTTAGATTTCTTCTATAACTATAAAGATGTTAACCGCACAATTTAGCGGCCCTCATTACTTGACTGTACAATTAAAAAGATTTTAGCGCTCAAGAGTCAACAAGCAAGCACTCTTTAGTCTTTACCCAACAGATAAAGGTTTAAAAAATTAAGGCGGGCTTTTTATAAGGATTCATATATATAATAAGTCACATAATAAGTCACAGGAAGTCACTTGATCAAGCCAAAAAGCTCACCAGAAGCAAAATAGTTTTCTGAAATGCCAGGTTTTTGTATAATCAATTACTTAACACTATTTTCTTAATTTCTCAAACCATGAAAATGTCTTGTGCATGACTCCATCCATAAAGTCTTGGTTCAATAAAAAAAATGCAGCTTTTAAATTTTTTATCTTCCCATAGCTTTCCAGATTTCCTATTTGGAGATGGTATGTTGGTCATCATGCCAGGTATTTGACCATCTGACGTGCCCAAACTGAGGTGGTTGTTTTTGAGATTTTCTAGTATACTCAAGACTCCTTGCATATATATAGCACGCTGTCCTGATTCTGGTTCGTGCAGCAAATAATTATCAACAACACAAACTAAATCAACCTGAGCAATTCAGCATAATGCTTCTGAAGGAAGAGCATACCTTCAGAAGGAATCGGATTCTCAGTTGCCGGTTGCTGATTCTCAATTGTTGATGTTTTCTCAGGGGCATCCACCCAGTCATATGACTTGATGTGCATTGTCCCGAAAAGAAGCTTACTGAAAACCGTCATTCCTGGGTGATTGTGCAATGGAATTACACCCGAAGGCGGCAAACAAAATATCCCCATCTGCATATAGTTGGTTTAAGATGAGAACATACGCGATGGTTGATTAAATTTGCACGTTACCACGAAGAATCTCAGTCTCACTTACTGAAAATTTATCACACTCAAACAGATGCAAATATGTTATTGGCGGTGACCGCCTAGCTGTTGTAAGTCGAAAGTATGGCATTTCAGGAGTTAGACCAACATTGACAGGTCTCATAGCATCTGCATTGAAACAAACGATGACTATTAACGACATTGCGCATATAATAACGAGTGTGCCACATTTCAATTTAGGCAACAAATTGAAAACATAATACAATGGCCCAGCAATCTCATGGTGCTATGAATGCCAAGTGTCTTCTTAGATTGAAAGCAAACAACAGTTGATCACACCAAATTCAAATTCCACCATTTTACAGCCCAGAATCCAGCTCTATAGAAATGAAACCATGCAATACATACGTCCTCTCACACACATTTTATTTATTCTTATTAATGCCGAAATGCTAGCCCCAACTCCAAGAAGATATGTATCATTATCCCAGGACAGGGGTACCTTTTTTTTGTAAAAAAAAAATCAAATAACTGATCAAAAATTAAAAAAACTACAATGCAATGCCAAATTCATACAAATAATTGTATAAAAAGCAATCGAAAGATCTCAAACCGAGGATAGCAAACCACATTTAAATGACTGACGGAGTATTGAGATAATCTAAACATAGTGCATTGTCCAAAAACGAAGAATAATTCCCATTTTGACGGAGTAAGTAAGTTGTGATCAGAAAACGGCTTCAATTCATTTCTGACTACCATATTCCAACACAAAAGTCTCTCAGATCAGTGAATTGGTGCGATATATTTGAATACGTACCCAAAACAGAGCATAACTTTTGGATATCTTCGGAGGAGGGAACAACCCCGGCCCCGCACAAGGAAAACACAACCTTGCACGTCTCGTAAAGTTTCTGCACCGGCGACATCTTCCGATGACGTCGCCGGCACTTCCTGGGCTTGCTGATCGAATTCGTCTCCTCCGGCGACGGATGAAGCGCCTTATTCTCTTTGCGATTAGGCAACGTCCTCTCAACCCCCATTCACACTCCAAAACCGCTAAAAAATTCAGTCCAAGCTCCAACCCGCCCTTCAAAACAGCTCGATCAAAAAAAACATACGAGCGATCTGGGTGTTATAGAAACCGCAGCAAAATGCGAAATTCCAATCCGGGTAATGGGCCAGAAAACGAGGAATGAAAGAGAGGAGTAGTAGGTGGAACAGGGGAGAAGGGTACGGTTTTGGGGGGAGAAGGGTAGTTTGTACAGGTTGAGAGAGGTGAAAAGGATGTAGAGAGAATTGGGCAGGTGTGGTTTGATGGAGGGGGGTGGGGAGGATTTGATGGGTATAAAAAGGGTCAAGGGAAATGGAGGAGCTAGGGTTGGCTGAAAGAGAAAGACAGTTGGTTTTGGCGTGAGAGAGTGAAAACCAGGGGCCATGCTCGCCTTTCCAGTGGGCTGGTTCCAAAACTATCCAGTTATCCACTCCCCCCTGCTCTCTCTCTCTCTCTTCTATGTTTGCCCCTCCTTTCAGCTATTTTCACAAATGTCACACTTAGTTTTTTTTTTTCTGAAAATCCAAAATAGAAAATTAGCTCCTACCATAGTAATCAACTTGGAATTTGCTAGGTCTAATTACCATTTGATGTGAAGAATGAGAAGACAATTTGATATGGAAGTGCATAATTTATCTGCTTAAGAAGTGTGAAGAAGACCTAAACCATATTCGGTGCATTGGTTATTTACGTTAGGTCACTGAGTTTTAGAAGATTATTTGTTTTTTCATCAATTCGTTTAATTGTCTTTATCATAATTGTGTAACGTGTGTTTAGAGGTCAACTATGCGTAGTAAATTCGTTCAATTTAGTTTTTCTGTTGTAATATGCGCAACTACAAATTTTATGAATATAAAACCGTGTAATCATATATTAACTGTGTTACAATCAGTAACGGTTATCTAAGATTATCAGTATTATAGATTCTCTAAGAAAACGGTGTGTCGAAACACTTAACAATCGTTACGTTTTATGACAAATAAATTCTAGCGTGTTTTTTCATTTATGATGATCAATAGTTTAAAACAGTGTTTAACGTGTCCAATTACAATGTTACTATTACAGTGTCCAATAAAGTCAAATAATCATATACTTCATGTTAACTATATTGGAATCATGTACATGTCATCTGAGATTACCTCAGTAAGTTTTCAGTGGAAAAAACAGTATGCGGAAAACACTTACAACTACATGTGATTATGAATCACATATTGTTTTTTCTTACTGTAATATTCTTGATCTTCTCATATAATATCAGAGTCCAATTACAATGTTACTATTACATTTCTGATGAGTCGCACGTGTTATATCCAATGCAATCTAAGTGAGTGAAAGATCGAGCATATTACCCTATAGTTGAATGACACAAAGCGAAATATTTTACAAAATTGTAATCTCATTTCGTTTGTTATTAAATCAATCACCTATATTCTATATCAAACAAACTTAATTAACAAGTAGGTCATTGTAGTAATTTGACGAGTGAAGCACACTCATTTTCTTAATTAACAACTTAATTTCATCCAACTATTTTACAAATGTAACTCCATCTCAAAAAGAAAAAAGTTAAACCCATTAGAACATGCGTTTTCTAAAGAAAAATAAAGTTGTTCATTATCTAGAGAAGCCTAGAAAATCCAAATGCATATGTGGGTGTTCAATACAAATCACACTAGCTCTAGTCCTAATCAAAAGTGAGTTTCAATGTTTCATACTTATAGCAATCTGAAGATATAATTAAAGGAAGAAACAAAGAAAACAAACAAAAACAGAAGCTAATTAGTAACAAGCAGTACCAACCTCGTGAGGTTCTTCGGATTTTAGCGATAGTAGCCTCGTGTAGTTAACCATCTGATTTGGCATTTTATTAGTGTTTTCTTAATTGTAACTCCCCTGCTGATTTAAGCTATCTTCCAATACTGCATGCATATCATGCATTTCACTTAACAAAACGCTTAATAAAGTGAGCTGGACACTGATTAAGAGATTCATCGTTATATATAGAACTAGCTTAATTATATTACCATTAATTAGCATATATATATATATATATATAAATTACATGTTAGAAATATACATTTCCCTCGTAGAATTAGCCATCGACTTTATTCATAAAAACGATTTCGTCTACACTGTTTCTTTGGATATAATTGGTGGTTTTGGGTTTTGATTGCTGGTATTCAACTATTGTCACATTTTTTTTGGTTTTGAAAAACAAGCTAGTCCATTAACTCCATTTGTTCGGTTGTTCCTTAAATTTGACATAGAATTGAAGGTATCTTGAAGTTACTCGTTTACATTCTAAATGCAACCGTTTTTCTCCCCACCTGATAATAGTAGACATTGACCATTGCAGGCTATATATCGGAAGCTCGACGGGCAAATAGACAAGAGTTAGTAGCAGAAGGTTGGGCACATTTACAAAATGATGAGGGATGACTAAAGAAATGTATATGTTCTATCAACTTTTTCATTTAATATAAAAAGTGATTATTATATGTACCAGCCACACCATGTGACACTATCATGTGGTGTACTCAGCTAATCATATTATGCTATAGTATAAAGTAATTATCATGTGTACCGGTCACACCACGTGACACATGTCATATAGTGTACTCAACCAATCATATTACGATATAGTATAATTTCTTTAGAACTAGATGAGCCAAGAGAAATTATTATATATATCTGCCACATATCCCACGTGGCGTACACTCTTAATGTTATTAGTCCATTTTTATTGTAATTATTTATGATTGGTTCTTATATGTAAATAAATTTTTGTCATTTTTACCGCGTGCATGTTAATTATACTATATAGACATTATTATATATATCCGCCACATATCCCACGTGATGTACACCCTTAATTTTATTGGTCTATTTTTTACTGTAATTATTTCTGATTGGTTTTTATATGTAAATAAATTTTTGTCATTTTCACCGTGTGCATATTAATTATATTATAGCGTAATATGATTAACTGAGTACACCACATGACAGTGTCACGTGGTGTGGTGGGTACACAAAATAATTACTCATGAGCCAATATTGTTTAGCATGTACGATAACTAGCAAATGTGACACAATGATTACGTAAAATCCATGGTGACTGCCTCGACTTATCATATAGGTTGAAGAATTATATCGATGCACATACTTAGTTTTTGACTTATTTCGAAACCGTTCCGGAGTATTCATTCCCTTCAAAATCAATTTGTCACCCCTCAAATAAACTAGGGCGACACCTATATACAGTATCTTTTTTGTATCAAGAGAAAATAAAATATGAGAGAAAACGAATATAAAGATTATTGTGTCGTTATATATATATATATATATATATATATAGACACACGGGGATATGTTTTCTTGTTAGACTCATGATTTGTATACCACTCACGCAGCTGGCTTATATTGAGTTAGTCAATACTTAGACATATATTCATGATCATATGTTAAAGTATTTATATCGAGAGAAATTTTTATATATACTAGCCACATATGACACGTAGTGTACACCATTAATATTATTAGTGTATTTTTTACTGTAATTATTTTTTATTAGTTCTTATATGTAAATAATTTTTTGTCATTTTTACCGCGTGCATGTTAATATACCATAACGTAATATAATTAATTATATACATCAAATGACAGTATCACGTTGTGTGACGAGTACACAAAATAATTATTCTCTGATCGGTTATGTATATTTTCAATTCTCAATAATTTCGTCCGAGGTGCTATCATATCGCCTGCACATGGCGGAAGAGGTCTGGCACACAAAGTCCACGTGAAAACCTCGTACCTCACGTGGCCAAGAATTTATGTAACTTTGACGTGGCCAAATACCACATGCCAAAAGACTACGGGAAATAACTAAGCAAAATATTAGTCATATGCTATATGCATCGTAATTGGTTGAGATTATATAGTCGAATCCCTTTTGATAGTTGTGCTTGTTACATAAAGTATGTGATTTGTTTCCACGGATTCGATCCCATTCGATTAGTACCACGATGGGTTGCATGTTATTATAATGCTATTAGATCATTGTTGGAGATCGGTAATTGATGGCTTTGATTCCATCTTAAGCAATAAGAATGGCATAGGAAGAAGTCCTCTTCTAAAGTATAAACTCAAGAGTTGTGTCGACCATCCACAATTTGACTTCGTTATGAAAATGGAGGAATAAATTAAAGATGATGCTCAACATGTGCCTTATGAGTTTTCAGAATCTTGAGATGATAAAGATGGGTTTTGGGGTACTTGATTCTTTTCCTTTGCTAAATTTCTAATAGATAACATAATCACGTATTAAGCTATTAAATTAATTCAAAAAGTAATTTATAACTCAATCTCAAATGAAAAGTATAGTAGTTTCCTTGGAAAACTCGGTTCTTAATCGTCGATTATCTTGTAAAAAGAAGAACATAGACTAGGTCTTATATCAACTCCATTAAATTTAGTGAAACTGCGTGTGCGATATATAAATAATTTGTATACCCGTATTATTTTCACTCTAAATAATTGGGCTCAACAGTTTGGTGACTTTGGTCCATAGAGGAACCCAAGTACATCACCCGCCACGGGCCACCCGCCAATCCAACAAAGCCATCTCTCGGGTCAGAAAACCAAGGGCACAAAAGTAATTTAGGAGGGGTCTAAAACCAGATTCAGGATTTGGTACCAATATTTCGAGCTCTCATCACCACCCAGGCTTTTGATCTCCTCTCTCTCTCTCTCCTCTCTCTTCTTAAACCTGCAATTCAGCTCCGTCTGGATCGTTAGGGTTTTCAAATTTTCTCTCTCATCGATTTCTTCAAGGGGAAGGTTTCCGGCTACTCTGATTGTCCCCTCTTTCCTCGGCGATTCCATTTCAGATCGGCGGGTGGAATTTTCCGATCGGGAAAGCGAAAATGTACGGCTTCGAAGCGATGACCTTCAACATCCACGGCGGCTACTTGGAGGCCATCGTCCGGGGACACCGCGCCGGTCTTCTCACCGCCGCGGATTACAACAACCTCTGCCAGTGCGAGACCCTCGACGACATTAAGATGCACCTCTCCGCCACCGAGTACGGGCCCTACCTCCAAAACGGTGCGTTTTGATTTGTTTCGTAGGTGAATTGGAGACTGTATTGCAGATTAGGTTTTGATTAGGTGTAATTTTGTACTAAAAATGCTGCCGATTTGATTTGTAGTTTTCGTTTCAGTAATGTAATGATTTGGCTTCGGTTCTGGTGGTGTTGATTTCCGAGTTAGTATTATATATGATGTTTTTAGTTGATCAAGTAGTGATTAATCTATGAATGCGCCGGATATTATGTTAACAGATTGCATTTGTATGTCTATAGTAGAATGAGGGATTTGGATTTCGCTGCGGAGTGTTAGTTATTATATGCAATTTGTGCTAAAAGACCTGGAGAGAGTTTGATATTCTTAGTATGGTTCGAAGTGTGAATTCGATATTTGGAAAGCAGATAGTTCTCCACTCCTGGTTTAGGCATAGAATCAGATTTATAGTGTTGCATTTTATTTTAATGTTGCAGTTGAGGGAACTTGTTGAACAATTTTAAAGAGGGTAGCTTGTGGGATTTTGAGTGTTAGAAAAAGAAGATGAGTGAACTGAGTTAACCAGAGTATGTTTCATGTATTGTATGTGATTGATCATGTATGGAGTCAGCCGTCTTGCCTTATTTGTCAACCAGAATCTCTGCACACTGTATCTCTTATATGCTTGTTCTCTATCTGTCCTCTCACTGTTTGATGTCCTTAAATGTGCTTGCTTGCAGAACCATCACCATTGCATACGACTACCATCGTGGAAAAGTGCACACTTAAGTTGGTTGATGAGTACAAGCACATGCTATGCCAAGCCACAGAGCCCTTATCCACATTTTTGGAGTATATCACGTATGTAGCTTTGTCTTTTCATGGAATGTTCTTATTTATACCATCAGAATTGGCAAGAGTTTGTAATCTGTTTTGAATTTTTTTTTTTTCATTTTATTAGAACATAAGCAATGATGTTGAACATATAAATATGATGTGTGGGGGGACTAGCATTGTGAACTGTGAAATGCCAACCTTTTGTGATCTCTATCATCATAACTATCTAAAGTTTGTTTTGTAAATGTGGATTTTAACTTTTTTTTTTGTCCAGATATGGTCATATGATAGACAATGTTGTCCTGATCGTTACTGGAACTTTGCATGAGAGAGATGTTCAGGAACTTTTGGAAAAATGCCACCCTTTGGGCATGTTTGACAGGTATCATCATTGCATTGTTATACAAATTCATTTTTCCTTAGGGGTATCTGCCCCTCTTCTACACTCACTAGAAGTACATGTAACTTAATTTTACATTCTATGGAATCTTCATCTGACTTCTGTTTTTGTCTCCTCAGCATTGCTACCCTGGCAGTTGCACAGAATATGCGGGAGCTTTACAGATTGGTGCTTGTTGACACACCTCTTGCTCCTTACTTTTCTGAGTGCATTACATCAGAGGTACAAATTAGGATGCTTGTTTTACCTATATATTCCTACCTTTTCGTTTTCTGTTCCGTTTCCCCTCTCTATTGGATCCAAAAACTACTAGATAGTAGAATTAGGAGTTGATATTTTTAGGGTCCATTGGCCTGTTGTATAGAGGTATAAAAGAATCAAGGATTTGATGTCATGACATAAGCTAAGTGTCCAGCTAGTTGTACCATTTATTTTCCAAACACTTTAATTACAATTACAAAAAGTTGAGAGTTTTGTAAGGTCTCAGGACGCAGGTTTCTGATTTAGATTGTCCTTTTGTTTTGTTCTATTGTCATTTTCAATTCAGGATCTGGATGACATGAATATTGAAATCATGAGGAATACTCTTTACAAGGCCTACCTTGAAGACTTTTACAGGTTCTGTCAGGTAATTGTTCACTGCAAAGTCAAGATTTTTATTTACCATTGGTCTGAAGTCTTTGATTTTATATAGTTTGTGTTTCTCATTAGTTTGCTTTTCATGTGTGGGACAGAAACTAGGTGGTGCCACAGCAGAGATCATGTCTGACTTACTTGCTTTTGAGGCTGACAGAAGAGCTGTCAATATTTCCATAAACAGGTATAGTTTTGCTGAGTTGATGACTGATTTTCTTGATACGTTGTTCTGGTTGCAAGATTCTTTTCATGCTCTCATTTGATTATTGCTCACTCTATGCAGCATTGGAACAGAGCTTACTCGAGATGATCGCAAGAAATTGTATTCTAGCTTTGGTTTACTGTAAGTTCACATTCTGATGTGTTGTTGATTGTGTACTATGTTTCTATACAGGATTGCTATCTGACTTCTATGTCCTGGTTTTGTTCAGCTATCCCTATGGCCATGAGGAACTTGCTATCTGTGAGGACATTGATCAGGTATGGTGTGAGCTTAAATTGGTTTTAGAATTTAGTACTTGCATAAAAAGTGCTGCAGCTCTTGGTCCATTTTGTCTGGAAGTCCTATTTTCAGCTATACCTTTTGTTCTTATGTACTTGAAGGGAAATTATAATGAAATTTAAAATGTTACAGCTTTGCATAGCTTCCTTGGATGATGTCTGTATGTAGTTGTTACTTGTTAGTGTCGAATGAATACCTTGCATCTCAAGTTACAGGGAAGCTTTTGTCTGAGCTATCAACTGATTTACTTGTAGGTTCGTGGTGTCCTGGAAAAATATCCTCCTTATCAGTCTATATTTTCAAAGCTATCCTACGGAGAGAGCCAGATGCTTGACAAGGCATTTTATGAAGAGGAGGTGAAAAGGCTTTGTTTATCATTTGAGCAACAGGTTTGTTTTTCCACTCATCTTACAGCCACATATACTTTTCAGTAGCTCATCAGATTTCAGCAAGCTCTACTTTTATCTGTACACTCTTCACTTATACCCAGTTTCTCTCTGACGGCAGTTCCATTATGGTGTTTTCTTCGCGTACATGAGGTTGAGGGAGCAGGAGATCAGAAATCTGATGTGGATATCAGAGTGTGTGGCTCAGAACCAGAAGTCCAGGGTTCATGACAGCGTGGTCTTCATATTTTAGTCGCACCTAAACTTAACCCAGAACAGTTCATTAGTGATTAATATTTTTTCGTTCAGCATAATCTTCTGTAAATCTCTTCCCTATCTACCCCCACCCCCTCATATCCTCATAATGAACTGTAGAGATGGGTGCAGTTCCATTGTTTGCATATCTTCTTCCAAATAAGTCACTTTTGAATGTATTCCAATTATTTTTCTAGTGGAAACATTGCCGGTATTGAATACTTTGAGTTGAACTGAAGTTATATATACAGTATTGTATGTTGAAATCTACGTAACCTTGGACAAATTGTTATACACGCTCTTTTTTCACTGTATTTTCACATCTAAACGAGGATTCGATCGACTTTTTAGTATTCTGATTTTTGAACGGGGCCTTCATACACTCCTAGTCTTTCTTGAAATTACTGGGAGAGGTAAAAAAGATTTCTATTCTCACTTGTTATCTCTTCTTCTTTAGAAGAGAAGAACAATTCAGATGGACTTGAGATCAGAAATCCTTGACTTTTAATCTCGTCCTTCCATTAAAATCCAACAGTCATTAATCATACACCTCAGTAGTCGTCACTTAATTATTAATCACCCAATAAAAGTCCATTCGAGGCTGACGACCGTCTATATTATTCTGTCTGCCGTTATTTCCTCGGTTCCCTTCGTCTCTTCTTCTCAGTTTTTCGTGTTCTGCAACTTTCCCTTATCTTTTCTGGATTTAACTTTCCAACCATCTTTGTTTCAAGCCAGCGATCCTTGTCGATTTTCCAGATTCTCAAGCGCTGCTGGTTTGTTATGGTTGAAGTTCCTTATGGCTTTGTGTTTTCTCATGACCCGTATGAATTTTTCTGAAACTTAAATCCTCATGTCCAAGAATTATTGAACTTATAGATCTGTCCCTATGGTTACCCAATATCGATTGCTTCGTTGGTTATGTTTTTTGATTTATATGTTGGGAAACTGCTACTTGAATACTCCATATGTATTGGCTTCAATTGCAGAAGCTTTGCGGATTTGGATCTGGGATTAAAGAAAAAACCCAATCAATGCATGAGTTTCGCACAAATGAGGGCAAAGGTCAATCATGAATCTGAGATGGGTTTTCAAGGTGCATGAATCCGAAATTTACTAGCTTTACTGTAGTTTAAGACGAGGAGTTGAGAGTTGAGAGTTGACATTTGAGAAGAGAAAAGAACAGGGGGGAGAACCGGGGAGGAGAAGAAGAAAGGGTAACCGTCGTTAGTGAATATCTAATTGATTGAGGTTGAAGTGCTGTGTTGGATGACTAATGACTGTTGGATTTTAAATGGAAGGACGAGATTAGAAGTCAATCATAAAACTAGACTAGTTGAGAAAAGAGAAGTTCTGAAAGAAAGAAAATGCTTTAACCAAAAAAAAAAATGCAGACCAAAAGTCCCTATTATATATCTCAATCGAAAAAAGTCACTAGTATATGGCTGTAGTATATGTATATCTATCGTTTACAAGGTGCCAATTAAGTCCAAGGGTAAGGTATATCTGTAAAATCTTATGATGCCCTTCATTAAGTTCATAATGGCATGCGGCTTAAGGGTCACAGTAACGTCTTGTACTTATTTTAGGTTGGGTCTATTATTTGATGTACCCAAATATATGTTAGTAGTCACCCAAATTTCATGTACTATATATAAATTTTTTATCTTAAAATTAATAGAAAATTACTTAGTGGTACTAGATCACATTTAAATTAACTAAAAACTCATTTTTCATATTTCTTATACAAATTAGAACATAAGCTCAAGCCTAAAGAATAAGTAAAACAAAACTGATTAATTAATTAATTCAAAACATTCCAAAAAAATCCATATTTTCGTGAAAATTACCAAATATGACTCATACATCTAACAAATTTCTCTCTCCTCATTTTTTTGTTTTTTTTTTCTGGCAAATTTAAGTTTTCTGGCCAAACTACCGACAATTTGGAAGTGAGTCAATATATAAAGTTGTTCCTTATGTCATGGGCTTTCATTTTCATACCATATTGCATATGTTTTGAGAAATTTTGAATTTTTGAATTTTGCTCACTAAAAATCACAGTAGCAGCAGTCAGTTTCTCAGTCAATAGTAGCAGCTAGATTTATAGTCGACAATAGAGGTGTCTTCCAATTCGACAATATTAGTTAGATTCCTAGTCGACAGTAGCATGTACCTTCTAAGTAGATGATAGGAGCACTTTGTGCGACGTTCTTAACATGTTTTTACCTCAATTTGTACTTTGCTTAGCCCTTATTGTTGTACTATTGAGTCATTGAGTCGTAGTAAGAGTCTTGAGCGGTATTGGATGCATTTTTCTGCTTACATAAGTTAAAACGCATAATTGGTTTAGAGTCCTAGTTTGACTAGGAATCATTGTTAGGTTTTGAAACTAATTATCTCTTACTTATGATTTTATTTTCTTATTTTCAGATTGGATTGAAGAGATAATTAAAGAAAAAAAGATGGAGCCAAGTCATGCAACAATTAAATAGAAGATTATCATTTTAGGGAATAAAACTTTTCCATGTTTTAGGGATTAAATCATGGCATGTCTTAGGGAATAAAACTTTCCATGATTTAAGGGATTAAAACATGACATTATTATAAGAAGAAAGAAGCAATTTTAAACCCTTCATCTTTGCTCTATATATACATGGCTTCACCTCTCAAATATCATCACTTATCCTTTGCATTCAAGAGCCAAAACTCTACCAAAATACTACTTCAAACATCCTTCACCAAAACAACAAGCCATTCTCCCCTATATAAAAATTTCATCTCCACCGAAATCACCATTGAAGACACACCTCCAAGGTTCCTACAACGTGTGATTCTCGCAACTCATCTCCACGGGTTTGTTCGTTTTTGATTTTTTTTACAATACTTTGTCTATAAATATTGTAGTATGATGTTTGTGTGGGATTATTATTTTGTATTAAGAATCGAAATTTTCAGATTGTTTTATTGGATTTTTGGATCTTTGCCGAATTGATGGTTTTCTATAATTAATGAGTTTGTATTTCTATTGTTGTGTTCTAATCATCTTTCTCATACTTTTAGATAATTTTCAGATATGTGCATATGAATTTAGTGCTTGGATGCATTCCCTAAGATTGTGTCTGAGTGCTAGATTCATCAACCATATTGACACAAATCGAATCATGCCCTAAGTAGGTTCGATTTGTGTTGATTAAAGTGGTAAAAATTATGGAAATTTGCATGTGAAATCATGGTGGGTGACGCCATACATGAAACATGTCTCCAATAAAGATTTGGTGCTTAAATGTAAGCTTGTTTGATTTCTGCTCTAAGTGTTACTGAATTGGATTGCATGCAAATTTAGATTAGGCCCTAAGTCAATCTAAATGTTAATTGAAATCTTGCACGATTAGATGATCCCCTAAGGCTCTAATTGTATTGGTGTCTAAAAAGTATGTAATTTGTCGAATTAGAATGCATGATATGTTCAAACTTGTAATTATGTGGTGTAATGGTAAATTTGGTTTAAGTTTGTTAAAGAGAAATCGATCATGTAAATAATAATTTAGGTTTTATTTTAGTAGTTAATAATCAATCTCAAACCCCCCATTATTTGTTAACACTAAAAGTTTAGAGTTCCCTTCAATTTCCCGGAAAAGAACGATCCATGCTTATTCTATACTAACGATGATGTTTTACAGGGTTTATTATAGACGTTTTAACAAAACGCTTTATCAGTAGATAGTAGCACGTGTCTTTTAAGTCGACAGTAGCAGTTAGTTTTTATAGTCGACAACTAATAAGCTTGTCGTTATATAAACTTTTATCAAATTATGGTGCAATCGAAAGCTAATAAGCTGGATCCATTATATCTTCATCTGTATCTTCCTTGACTTCACTGACTTCAACAGCCTTTGAAACTGACGGATGATGGGAACTCCTTATCATATCGAATATTGTAGGGAGGCCAGTCGAGGAGTCCCCCTTGTCGAGGATATTTCCGGGTCCGACTCAGCATCGTCGAGGAGATGTCGGGGTGGGATCTGGACGGGTTCGGGTGGCAGCATGTCATGCATACGTGAATCCGCCATGGTGGAGTCAGGTAAGAGAAGTCCGCCATGGGAAAGGGTAAGAGAGACGGAAAACCGAGACTATGAGAGAGATTCGTTGGGTTATTCTGGATTTCTGGACAGTAGAACTCGGGTATTTATAGTACTTTAAACCTACTCCTAATTGGATAGGGACAACTATAAACCTACTTGGTTTAGGTTATTCTGGATTTCTGGACAGGTACTACTCCTAATTGGATAGGGACAACTATATACCCACATTTTTTCTGTTGATAAGATTGGTTTTTATCTAATTGAATATGAACAACTTAACAAAATACTATTAGTGCATGGTTCAAGAAGGAATTACTTGGTTGACAAATTGTATAAATTCATTGCAGCAGACTTCCATATCGTGCAGAGTTGGGATTCAAACAATATCAGAAAAAAAAGAAAAAGGGACAAAACTGATAAATTAAAATTAATCCAGACATCAAAGAAGACGCATAAACATTTTACATAACTTCTAGTGATAATATTTATAAATCCCATAGAAGGAATCCAAACTACATACCATTAGCACGTGATCATTCTCCAAGTATTGAAATCACAGTTTGCACTTGACAGATGTAATTAACTTAACGGCAAACCCACATACTTCCATCTGTAAAGTTGTTGGGGCTTTGATATAATTTGCGAAATTCTGGATTTTTGATGAGGAATGACTTGAGCGTTTCGGTTTTCGTACAATCCATTATCGGAGCATGAGGATCTTCATCGTGGCCGCGTAAAAATATTGTAGCAGCAGGATCATTCACTGCTTTCCCTTCCCATTTGTCATCATCAGAGTGGTAATCCTGCCGAGGGCGATCGCAACACTTGCAGACGATCGTATATGTAAATCCAACATGCGTGTTTCGAGGGTTTGGGATACGCTCAAAGAACGGGCATCGACGCGACAGGTGTTCATTTTCCAACTCACAAACCCGACAAAATGTTATATCAGTATATAAACTTTTATCAATTTCGGGTGCAATCGAACGCAAATAAGCTTCATCCATTAGATCTGGATCCATTAGATCTTCCTTGACTTCATCTGGATCCATTAGATCTTCCTTGACTTCATCGACTTCAACTGCCTTTGAAACTGACTTTTCATTCGGATGAGAGGGCCAAAAGGTCTCTTCTGCGTGTTTGTCGAGATCCATTTACAAATAAATCAATATATAGATATAATCAGAATAATCACTACCCATGCATGTTGAGGTTTTCTTTTATCAAATACCAGCTGCTCTAGTCTACACAACATGTCTCTTTATTCTATAAAAAAAACACGTCTCTTTACAGAATAAAACACAAAAAGCGTAAAATCATACCATAGAGTGAATCTGACGGTAGACGTTTTATCCTATCGAAGACTGACACAGGGCGGCCTGGCAATCACGAGATAACAAGAATGAAGCTATGCTCAGATTTTTATTCTCATTCAAAAGAATCACGGAAATTTAGAATATCAGATACCAGTCGAGGAGTCCGCCTGGTTCAGGGATCGGATCTCCGTCGTTGCAGGGCGGGAGATCGGGTCCGGTTTGGAAGGCGGCATGTCGGATCGGCCTGTTAGAGGCATCCATGAATAATTTATCGAACACATGAATTGAATTGAATTGAATTGAATCGAATTGGAGGATATAAAGAATGAAGACAACATTAGATATAAACCATACCACTTGGGATGATGGTTTTCTGACGCCTGTATCCGGAAACAACCGGTGGCGCTGGGCTGAGACCGAGTTGCTGTATACACGGGTGGTCGAGTCGATCGCGATCTGCCATGGAGCCGACGGGTAAGCGAGAGAATCGAGGTCTCAGATCGATAACAGCGAATTTATATAAGAAATTAGAGACCTAGGGTTTTAACTTGAACCGGGCCTTGCACACCCCGCATCCACCTTCGTTGCCGGGCCTCTATGGCTCCGAGTTAGCTAATTTGGGATGGGCCTTGACGGCCTCCCACATCACTTTAAAAAAAAAAAAAACATGGCCTCCATGCCTCCATCATCAGTATCTCATCTTCAAAGATGAAGATGAGTTTCAGGGTTTTTTCATCATCTAGAAAGAAAAATAAAAAAATAAAATCTGGGTTTCATAAACAAACTTGGTCTTGATTTGCCTCGCAGAACCCAGCAAAACCCACAAGATTTGTGGAAGGAATTAACCCAAGCCATTGTTACGAACAGCAGTGCCTCATAACTAATAAATGGAAGGTGCCCATATCACAAAACCAACTTAACAAACACCTTCCAATCAAAATTCAAATATTACACACATGTTTCAGGATGAAAAATTGTGTATTATTGAATGATATAGGCATTACAAAACCACAATCTCGTAGGATTCGGAGTCCTAATCTATTACGGAGATGTTAATCTATCTCCTAACATGAACCTATTAGGTTAAGACACATACAAGGGTAAAATAATAATTCTCCCGGAACACTCCCCCTTGTGTCGCATGTCTAGGTTGCATGGTACACACATCGTTGCCTCGGTAAAAACTTTGTCAAGCAAAATAAAAACCTCTTGGGTAAAAACAAAAGCTTGATCGAAGGGAAAAAAAGCACAACACACCATCTACATTTGATAGCATCTTGTGAGGTAGACTCCCCCTGAAGTCTACAAAACAACTCCCCCTGATTAGTGCTATAGTCATGGAGTACAAAGAACAACGTGTACAACGTTCATTACATGCTTCTCAAACGTAGTCTTGGGCTAATGATTAACCATTAATCTAGCCACATATCCTTAGATCATACATGCTATACTTAGCCAAATTTAAATATTAGGAAACAAGATTGCATAACAACTCAAAACAAGAGTTTGCAATGAAAATCAAATTCTCGGATAGAATGACCTTCACTCACTTAAATAGCCATAACTTCTTCGTCAAAATAGGTATCAGCGAACCGTAAAATGTTATGAAAAATAGACACCCGTGGCTTTCCAGTGACATAAGGTTCACAACCTCATCCGATCGGAGCAGTTCAAAATGCTCTGTCGAAGTTGACTCACTTGCAAATTTCCGGACAGAACTGTCCTACTTTGCTAAAACGGCCACAACTCACTCAATATGATAGCTATGAACAAATGGTTGGTGTTCCTGAAAAGTAGACACATAGGCCTTTCCAACGGTACCAATTTCACCATATTTCATCGAGCGAGCTGTCTTGTAGGTCTCGTTGAAGTTAACCTACGAAACTGGACAGATTCTGATTTGCCACATTCAATGTGTCTTTTGTAAAAAGAATGAGGGAATGGACCAATGAATGACTGATTTTGGTCCGAGACAGAACCGTACGCATTCTCTACGCTACCAGTTTCGACTACTACACCAAGGCGTACGTTGATGTTGCTGGAGCTGCTGGCGGCGTTGGTGTGGATAGGATTTGTGTTGGTTCACCAAGTGTAGAACTAAACCCATGTCAATGGAGCAATGCAAGTCCAATGACGATGCATAGGCGCATAGTTAATCACATCATAATAAAAGCAATAGTGTCTCAACAACACTTACATATATGAATCTATTGCTCATTGAATCTCTTCATCATCTATACTTAGACGGAATAGAGAATCAAGAATTAGCTTTCATATGAACACATATGGGTATGAGTTCTTGCAACCGATTGTACTACGTTCTCTCGAACGTCACAATCTGATTACATAAGCTCTCCATGGTCTGGAGGCATTTAAAGTCCCTCGGGCACTCTCATATCTGCGTCAAGATCTCTTTACAGATATTCTATTACCACTATCATATGCTACAAATCAGTTTTCATGGAGAATGTTTGCTTACTTGAGAATGGAAAAATGTTACTTTTCCATCTCAAAAATTCCCTCAAGAAATAGATACATGTGTCAAAAATGGCATGCGTTTCTTGGATGTGGAGTATGCATCAATGTCAACTATGATAATACAGCGTCATAGACGTTCATTAAATCACTTGAAGTGTGTCTCATATAATTCGTTATTTTTGGGATCTTTTGTCAGCAAATAGTGTTGCTTTAGAGAAATGAATCAACTCAAATAAATGAGTACGTAGACCTTGGGATTATCGTTTATAGACATGAGTTTAAGAAAACTCAAACATTTAAATAACAGTCGCGAGAGTTGTATAGGTTTCGAATAATCGAAATATTCAAGTATGTAACCGGAATTAGAAGGGTTGTGATGTATATGGTCACAAAATAATCGATGCATATCGGCGATTCTCATGATTGCACCCAAAACAACGGTGTATTCAGACAACCACACGAAATCGATTTCTTCCCTTTAAATAATAATGTGACTCCCCCAGGACCGTCACACGAAAAACGTCGACCAAGAGGGGAATCATATACCTCTTTGGTCTCATCGGCGTTATAAGAAATGCCGGAAAAGAAGACATGAAAAAGGCTAATAGCGCCCGATAATTTATATATATATGTTCAAAAGCAGCAACTTTAAGAAAAACATACTGTTGATCTGCCAAATAGACCGCATATAATTAAATTACTCTACAAATCGATCGTCATGCAAGAAGTTGCTTGAAGAATTCATTTTCGATCTTCGTACTGATGTCATAAATTGCGCATGAGTAACGTCCGTCTCAGGCATGGATGTCATCACAGTGGTACGACAATTGATCATTTTTCCTATACGAGCACGTGATCATTAGTTAGAAACTAAACGTGCAAACAAACGATGTAATAAGTCAATAGGAAAAACCGAAAAAGAAAAAAAAATATAATATGAAGCCCAAAGGGCTATTGGGCTTGGCAGGCCATATGCCCAAAAGAGTAGAGAAGACGGGAGTAGCTTCTCTTGAGCGAAGACTCCTTGTGAAGTTCACGTTTCTTGCGTGAATATGCGGGAGGAGCAATTTTGGATCCTTTGATGCGGGGTCTTACGGGGCAAAAATATATTTTTGCGGAGCGAATGCGGAGGAGACCTTGCGGAGCTGCGTGCAGGGGCAGCAGGGGGGTCGCTGGGGCTGCAGGGCAGGATGCGGGGGCTGCAGGGGTCTCGTGCAAGGCTACATGCAGGGGTAGAATGCGGGGTTGCAGGGGTCCCGTGCGGGGCTGCGTGCAGGGGTGTTGCAGGGGCAGCGTGCGTGCAGGGGCTGCGCTGACGAGGAACGCCGACGAGAAGATGTCGGAGGCCGGAGTTGACGACGGCCAGCGGTGGAGAAGGGAAAAAAATTATAGGGCTCTAAAAGTTCAGGGTTTTAGGGCAAAGTGCGTGATAACGTGTTTCAGGATGAAAAATTGTGTATTATTGAATGATATGGGGGCCTATATATATGCATTACAAAACCACAATCTCGTAGGATTCGAAGTCCTAATCTATTACGGAGATGTTAATCTATCTCCTAACAGGAAACCTATTAGGCTAAGACACATACAAGGATAGAATAATAATTCTCCCAAAACAACACAAAATTAATTAGATAAATCTTGACGTCATCTACCTCAATCTAGCCATAATTGGAAACGTGAGATAATGCCTAACGCCTAGGTGGAGATTAATTAGGTCTAGGCGGGGATTTTTTGAACTATGATAATAAGTAATTCAAACTCATAAATCAAAATCACTATTGAGACCAAGTAAACAATGCAACAAGAAATCATAGATCACTGAGTTAGTAAGTGAACGGTTGTAATGAGAAAAGATGTAAAAAAATTTAAAAAAAATCAACAAATCGTGCAGAGTTGGGATTCAAACAATATCAGAAAAAAAAGAAAAAGGGACAAAACTGATAAATTAAAATTAATCCAGACATCAAAGAAGACGCATAAACATTTTACATAACTTCTAGTGATAATATTTATAAATCCCATAGAAGGAATCCAAACTACATACCATTAGCACGTGATCATTCTCCAAGTATTGAAATCACAGTTTGCACTTGACAGATGTAATTAACTTAACGGCAAACCCACATACTTCCATCTGTAAAGTTGTTGGGGCTTTGATATAATTTGCGAAATTCTGGATTTTTGATGAGGAATGACTTGAGCGTTTCGGTTTTCGTACAATCCATTATCGGAGCATGAGGATCTTCATCGTGGCCGCGTAAAAATATTGTAGCAGCAGGATCATTCACTGCTTTCCCTTCCCATTTGTCATCATCAGAGTGGTAATCCTGCCGAGGGCGATCGCAACACTTGCAGACGATCGTATATGTAAATCCAACATGCGTGTTTCGAGGGTTTGGGATACACTCAAAGAACGGGCATCGATGCGACAGGTGTTCATTTTCCAACTCACAAACCCGACAAAATGTTATATCAGTATATAAACTTTTATCAATTTCGGGTGCAATCGAACGCAAATAATCTTCATCCATTAGATTTGGATCCATTAGATCTTCATCTGTATCTTCCTTGACTTCACTGACTTCAACTGCCTTAAGTAGTGAACCTGACGGTTGGTGGGAACTCCCTATCCTATCGAATATAGACTTCTTTTTTGTAGGGAGGCCAGTGGAGGAGTCGCCCTTGTCGAGGATATTTCCGGGTCCGACATCAGCGTGGTCGAGGAGATGTCGGGGTCGGATGTGGACGGGTTCGGGCGGCGGCATGTCGTACATACGTGAATCCGCCAAGGTGGAGTCAGGTAAGAGAAATTCGGAGTCTGCCATGGGAAAGGGTAAGAGAGACGGAAAACCGAGACTATGAGAGAGATTCGTTGGGTTATTCTGGATTTCTGGACAATAGAACTCGGGTATTTATAGTACTTTAAACCTACTCCTAATTGGATAGGGACAATTAAAAACCTTCTTGGTTTAGGTTATCCTGGATTTTCGGACAGGTACTACTCCTAATTGGATAGGGACAACTATATACCCACATTTTTTCTGTTAACAAGATTGGTTTTGATCTAATTGAATATGAACAACTTAACAAATACTAGTAGTGGTTCAAGAAGGGATTACTTGGTGAGAAATTGTATAAAATTATTGCAGCAGACTTCCATTACCTACATTAGGCTTGTTGGTGATGGAGCATCTACTGCGTTGAGAATGTGGAACAATTTCCTATTTACTCAAAGCTAACTAATTAGTTATTCCAGCTTAATACAGTATTATTAGCCTCACAAGTTCTTGTACATATGCAACACACGCTCCAGCCTGCAGGCATATTAGCCTCACCAAGTCCTGCATGCGGTCCAGCTTATTGCAGGCATATCAGCCTCGCAAGATACCTGCCCTATCATAGTCCATCTAAATAAAAAAAATACCAACACGGCCAAACCAGTAAAAAGAATCAAACAATTATTCAAAAAAAAGAAGAAGGAATTAAACTGCAGAATCAAACACAAAAGGCTTGGATTACCTCTTGCACTTCAAAGTCCTGGATTTTAAGCTATATCAAACGAACAATATGATCCTTAACTCACAATATCTGCATGCAACAAGCATAAAAGAAACACTCAGTACAAATTTAATTGATTAGTTAATCAAAACATATTAAAATATAGTGCATACTAAACATTCAGTACCCAGCTTTCCTCAAATTCCTTATCAAACTATTATTTCACATATGTAATCACTTATCAATTAAGGGATATGAGGGCTAAGGGTCGAGGAAAGTTTGTTGTTTCATATATCTATTCCCTTACAAAATCAAAAGTCTGAATAAGCAAGAAATGGCAATGGCTTATAAGGGTTCCATCTTTCCTTTGGAGAGAACCAGATGCTTGACAAGGCATTTTATGAAGAGGAGGTGAAAAGGCTTTGTTTATCATTTGAGCAACAAGTTTGTATTTCACTCATCTTACAGTCACATCCTTTTCAGTCGCTCATCGAAGTTTAGCAAACTTTACTTTTATCTACACACTGTTCACATATACTCAGTTTCTCTCTGACTGCAGTTCTGATATATGGCGTTTTCTTCACGTACATGAGGTTGAGGGAGCAGGAGATCAGAAATCTGATGCGGATATCAGAGTGTGCGGTTCAGGACCAGAAGTCCAAGGTTCATGATGACAGCGTGGTCTTCATATTTTAGTTGTGTTAGATATCCTAAGAACAAGATATTGCCTTATATAATATATATATATATATATATATATATATATATATAACTGGTATTGATTTCAAATATCAATTTGAGTTTGTGAACTTTACAGAATCATAAAAGTTCGCCTCATTAACCTCTTAACATTATTTGAAAAACTAAATACAGTTACAAAGATAAATCTGAGAGTTTTTATAGATCAGTTATAAGACATAGTAGTTATTTGATGGAAGTAACTGCATGCCTTGTAAGAAACTGGTTATAAAGATAGATTTTGGTCCCTGCTTATACATTCCTATTCTCCACAGAAAAAGTCACATCTACTAAATTGAGAATTCTCAAGGTGTAATAAGGAGAAGATCGAGATAAGTGACCTCGATTTCCTCAGGTACTCATAGAATGTTATACTGTAAATCTTAGAATAGAAATACTACAGCAAGTCAGCAATCCTAGAATTGTAACATAAATTTAGAACATGTATTCATATTGAATTAGAATATGTGTGAAAGAGAGGGAATAATGACTTTGGCTATATATATGCTTAGCCATCTGAAGAGCATGCTCAACTTGAAATAAAGTTCTCTTTTGTTTGAAACTTTGAATTGGTTTAAGTTGGTTTAATTATGGTTAAGATGGAAAGTTGTGCGCAGAAGCTCACCTTGGACTTTTATATGAGCTGCTCTAGTTTTGGCTTGGTGTGGTGTGATAAGCTTTCAAACTTGCATGAATTGTCACATTGGCTGTGCCTGCAAAACAAACAGTACTTAGGAGATGAGAATGAATTACCATATAAGGTTTGAATATGCAAATATAGAAGCATCTGGTTATCTTGAAGTCTTTGAATTACTTGAGAATTGAGATCAGAATTACCTCTTTCTTAGACATCAAGATGAGCAACAGATAGGTTACTTCTTCATTCCTGGTTTTGCAAATAGATAAGTTAGAAGCTTTGTCAACCGACTTGAGTCTTATTATCAAGAGTAAAAATCCATAATGATACATGAACTGCGTGAAATGTATTTTTTAGTATCTACGAATTTATACTCTTATAACAAGAACTCACTTTTTCAACTAAAATGTGTGTAAAATTACATAAATAACCTTATACCATATGGTAGTCTAAAACAATTTTTAGGCTATAAAAGTAATTAACAAAATGACATGCAAAAATATAAAATTGAAAATAAAAAAATTCACCCAAAAATTCCTAGAGTATTATGTACTAAAAATTATAATAATTAATAACTAGAGCATTGTTTATTGAATTCACCCAAAAATAAAATATCCTTCCTACAGACTTGTTCCCACAATAATGAAGTGAAGGTCTACATAAAACCAAGGCCTGGCCCAAGTTAGAACCCTCTCTGCGACCGCTCTAGCATTAGATAAATTCGCCGTTTCGAGGCTCCTCGACATCATCCCGTCGAGTTCTTCTAAAAACAAAAGGCAAAAATCCAGTCGAATCTCCTTACCTGACTCCATGTCGTTGCGACGACCCTCTGCGTCCTTAGGAAAGGCCGTGGCGCAACCGCCGAAAACAGGTAGCACTTACAAGCCCATCGGACTTGAGAATTTCATCGCCCAGGCTGTCGCCTCGACTGGTATATCTAATTCATCTCTCTAATTATCCCCGAATTCATTTAATTTATGTTCCCCGTTTGCGTTTGATTAATATTTCATGGATTGCAGACAACCCAAAAATTATAGTCTCTTCTTCAGATCCAGGTACAACAAAGATAATTGAAGGTGATTTCTTTATGAATTGAAATACAGATCTGAACATAATAATTATTGGATACCACTAACTTCCATCTATGAATCTGCAGGCAAAACAAAAACAGATCAAATCACAGCAAAGATAATTCAAGGTAATCCTTCAAATGCTTTTTAATTTTACATTCTTATTTTGAATTGGAGTACCATAGATCTGAACATAGCTAGGGTGTTCCCTTCTTATGACAGGAATTTGATTTTGTGAGGGTGTGATGTTTCCTGTTGGTTTTGATCTTACCAAGCTATAATGTGTAGAATTCCTTGTTTTTATCTTTTCATGTCTCCTACTTCGTTATTTCAACTACTGTTGCTCAGCTTGTTAGTTAATGATACTAAGAATTTATATTCAACTTATTTTGAATGGTTTTTTTTCTCTGCCAATATGGGAACCTAGCCATCGTCTGTTCTTGTTCTAATTATTTTTTATTGTTTTGTTTACGATGGATTCCCACACACACACAGATGAGACCTTGGAGACCATTGATCCCCCGGTGGTTTCAAAGTTTACTGAGCTCAAACTGTCTCCTAGAAAGGAAGATTCAGATGAAAATTTAATGGATCAAACTGTCAACTCGGACGGTGAATTGTTTTTTAAGGAGGAAGAAATGTATGACGATGATGACGACGACGACGACGAAGGCCCACCTGTTTGTCATATTTGTTTGAAGGAGAATGAACACTGGACACCTGATTGCCCATTCTTAGACTCTATCCCAGACCCTAGACACACAAAGGTTGGATTTGACTATATGATCGTCTGCAAGTGTCACTATACGCGGGATGCCCACGACGACGATGATGATGACTGGGAAGCGGTAGCAGTGAACGACCCTTATGCTATGATGGCTATCCAGCCTGCAGGTGAGGAGCCTATTACTGAAATAACTGATTTTTCAGAAGTGGAAACAGTCAAATCATTCCTCCTCAAGCATCCAGAATATGGTCCGTTCTATGGTCTACGCCCCCTTACTACTTAAATATACATAACAGAAAGACAGTGCTCATGCAGAACCATAAATTAATATGGCTGTCAGTTTTCCTACTACGGTGCCACTAGAAAATACCAATAACATTAAGTTTCATCCTGATATTAAGAGACTATGACCATTTGACAAAATAAGAACTGGTTATCTCAATAGAGAAAATATGGCACACATGGTGCAACAATCAGGACATAACCCACTTCTTATTGAAAGCAATACCAACTTAAGAACTACTAAAACGAAATAGCATATCATAAGATTAGGAGTGGGCATAAAAAATGAAAATTTCAATTTCGTCCCGATCCCGTCCTGAAATTCATAGGGACGGGATGGAGGTCTAAAAACATCTCTCTCGTCCCGTTTCATAATGTTGGGACGGGACGTGGCACAAATAATAGTTAGTTAGGTTCTTGGTTTCACAGGTTTAGGTTATCCAATTAGACCAAAACCAAGTAGGAATATAGTTGTTCCTATCCAATTAGTCAAAAACTGATTAGGTATGTAGTTGACCCTATGTCCCTATCCAATTCGGATTTGTACCCAAACCTCAAAACCGTGTAGTATAAATACCAGCGTTCTGTTCTCCAGAATCTGCCATCCCTAATCTCTCTCGTTACCCGTCTCCATGACAGACTCCGAATCTCTCTTACCTGACTCCATGACGGACTTACAGATGCACGACATGCCGCCCCAAGAGCCGGCGCAGATCCGACCCCGACATCTCCTCGACCAGGCGGACTCCTCGACTGGCCTACCCACAAAAAACAATTCAAATTCAATCCCGTCAGATTCACTTAAGGCTGCTGAAGTCATGGATGTAGTCAAGGAAGACACGGATAAAGTTGTATACGACGACTCTTATTTGCTTTCAATTGCAAAAGAACTGGACTTTGATGGTGAAAATGTTTGTGATGTTTGTGAGAGGAAAAATGAACACCTGACGCATAAATGCCCATTCCTTCAGTCTATCCCAGACCCTAGAAACACAAAGGTTGGATTTACTTATATGATTGTCTGCAAGTGTTGCGATGAGCCTGAGTACCACTCCGATGATGGCGACTGGGAAGGGAAAGCAGTGCTTGATCAGGATGCTTTTATATTTTTATGCAAGGATGGGGATGATACTAAGATAACTGATGTTTCGAAAGTTGAAACTCTCAAATCACGGCGGATCAAAGATCCAGAATTCGGTCGCCGATATTTTTTTAGGTCCAGCAAGGCGGCAGTTTGAATTGTGCTTTATGTTACGAATGATGTCCTTGATATATTGAAGATATTTTGGTTTTTCTATTGGTTGTGGTTCCTGATTGAATCTTTGTGTTTGATCACTTGTTGATATGAGTATTTGAAAATGAGAATTAGTGAACATGCAGTATATGCCATTATAATGGGAACTTCAGTTGCATTGCGCTACTATCTTACAATGAACTGACATTGTAATACACACCAGGTCGCATGAAGATAGGAACAGCACCTCGAAAACGCAACTACCCCTTGCAAAGCAAGATTAACAAATAACAATCCAAGTATTTTTTTTCACAAGAGAGTAAAAAGAAGACTAATCAAGTAATGATGATATGTTTTGGCATCTTACACCGTGTGCTGAATCACATCGGCTACTTGAACCATGGTTTGTACACTTTTGAAGAATGCAAGTAGAATACTGATAACGACATGAAGAATTTTGTGTTCCCTTCTTGTTTGTTGATACAATAATAATGTTGGAAAGATCTTCGTCAAGGTGGACTCCTGGACTGGCCTCCCTACAAGAAAGAAGTCAATCTTCGATAAGATTGGACAACCGTACGCATCAGATTCACTTAAGGCGGTTGAAGTCAGTGAAATCAAGGAAGATATAGATGAAGATCCAATGGATCCAGATCTAATGGATGAAGCTTAATATTGCACCCGAATTTGATGAATCTTTATATGACGATGGAGATGTTTGTGAAGTTTGTTTGCTGGAGTATGAACACGGGACGTATCAATGCCCGTTCTATGATTGTATCCCATCCCCTCAAAACGCAAAGGTTGGATCTAATTATATGATCGTCTGCAAGTGTTGCAATCAGCCGAATTACCACTGATGATGATGATGAATGGGAAGGGAAAGCAGTGGCTGATCCTCATGCTATCATTGCTATGTTATATTTCTGCGACGATGATACGAATGATCCTCATGCTCAGATAACTGATTTTAGCAAAGTTGATACACTCAAATCATTGCTCATCAAAAATCCAGAACTTCGCAAATTTTATGGAAGGTCCAACATGGTGAAAGATTGAATTGTTGTTTGCCCTTTTATTTCATAAGTTAATAACATCTGCCACTTGCAAACTGTGCGAGATTTGTCAGACTTCTTAAAATCTCTGGATTGTTATCGGTTTGTTTGAATAGATTCTAAAGCATTGTATCAACAAGATTCATGGATTGTTTTGTGTTAATGTATATATTTATTTATTTATATATCATGCCCTTGTGCATTCTGAACCATTACTTATCAATATGAGAAGAAGGAAACGAGTACAGATCCTTTAAAGAAGAACAGGATTATAGACCAGCATATTCAGTTCGGGATTATGAGCAACATAACTAAGGATTATGAATGTTTTACAATAGTATGATCGATTTCTACCACATCCAAATTAAAGTTGTTTTTCTTCGAGTGTGATACTGATACAAATTAGAGCCCACTAGTCTCTACGTTTTTACCCTGGCTTTCATATTGTTGCTTATACCACATTATATTTGAGAGGGTACGGATATAATGCTTGTTCGAATATGAGATTCTTTTCGTATATACGTATTTATATGGAATGTTCGAATATGAGATTCTTTTCGTATATACGTATTTATATGGAAAAATCTATCCTACGCTACTATATAACATACAAGAGCACATCAGATCGCATGACATCACTACCACCACTGCGTGTAAATTCTGACAGCCCCTGTCAACTGTTCATCTCCTGCTGCATAGTATACAACGATGTACCACAGACGAAACCTATTTATATAGTGGTAGGGATTCTTTGCCATTGGAATGAGGTAATCTTCAACTTGCAACCCCACCCACGGTGAAAATTAATTTCAACTTTTTTACTCTAGAAGACTACAGTAGTTAGTAGTAAAACTGATCAATTGACCCCAACAAAGCTCCCTCTCTCTCCTCATTTCAGTCCCAACAGAGAGAGAGTCCACTGTGACACCTCTCCATGTCCACCACCATGTCCTCCGCCCTCCTCCTCCTCCTCCTCTTCCTAACCCTAATCGCCACCGCCACCTCATCTCCAATTCTCGGCCTCGACACCTTCCTCTCCCACCAATCCCGCTTTGACCGTCAAGCCTCCAACGACTCATTCCTCTCTCTCTCCTCCACTCTCCGCCGCTCCCTCTCTCTCTCCTCCTCCGCTGCTTCTCTCTCCACCCTCACCCTCCCTCTCTCTATCCACGTCCGCCTCCTCGGCCCCGCCTTCCCTCCCTCCTCCGCCACCCTCCTCTCCTCCTTCCTCTCCGCCTCCCACACCTCCGACCACTTCCACGTCATCACCCCCTCCGACTCCGACTCCCACCGCCTCGCCGTCAAGCACTCCCTCCACCTCGACGTCACTCACTCCCCCTCCCTCGCCTCTCACCTCTCCAAAACCCTAGCCTCCGAGATCGCCTCCTCCCCCTCCAGCCTCCGATCGCCGCTCGTCTCCGTCGCCCACGCCTCCATCGACCGGATCATCGCCGCCGACTTCGAGAAGCAGAAGCCCGTCCACGGCGTCTACCTCTATTTCCTTGATCTGGGACCCCAATCCAAGCCCTACGCCTACAGCTATGGCTCCGGCGACTCCTCCCCCGGCTTCACCAACTGCTTGGGGAGCCTCTGGACCGGGTCAGACCGCTACATTTGGATCGACTTGAGAGCCGGACCGGTCGACTACGGCCCTGCGCTCTCCGGCGACGGCGTCCTCCCCAAGGGCGAGTTTCATCCTCTGGCGGCGCTTCACGGCTCGCCGAAAGCTCAGAAGGCGTTGCTGGCCGACTTGGCTTCACTGGTGTGGAGTGCTTACCAGGTTCTACTCGTTCCTTCTCTGAGAATTCCTGTTCAGTTTGAGAATTCATTGCTTGTTCAATTTATACATGTTTACGGAGGCGGTGAGGTATCAAAAGGTTTGGATTGGAAATCAATTGAGATGACATTTATGAATGAGGCTAGGGAGAATGGATTGCTGTTAGGGGATCAGTCCTTGAGTTTCAAGACTTATAAGGTGAGCTATTCCGAGTGCTCGATATGTTCATTTGCCATTGCCAGGTCGATTAACTCGTACACGTCGAGGTTCTTGTTTGAGAACTACACGCTGATTGCGAGTGAGTATCTGGATTCTAAGAGGCTGCATCAGATACTGTCCGAGTCTGCCGAGGAGTTCAGGAGGGTGGCGGGGTTTCCTGAGGAGGAGGATTTCGGCAGGGTGCTTCCTGTGTATGTGTTTGATTTGGATGTCAACGTGCTGTTGCTGCTCGATAGGTATCACCAGACGGTTGCGTTTAAGGACATGGTGATTGCAGTGAGGACGAGGAACACGCAGACTGTGAGTGATTATAGCTGCAATGGGCGCCATGTGTTTACGCAGACAAGGGAGCTTGAGAGACCACTTGTTGGTTCGATTTTGCAGAGTATGTGGGGAGTCTCGCCCACTCATATGTTGTGGAGCCCTAGGCACAATACTACCTTGGTGGATTACACATGGAGTGTCGGGCAGACTCCATTTGGGCCTTTTTCTGAGATGTCATCACTATCATTCGTACAGAAGGATGCTGCTCGGAGAAATGTTCTTTTGACATCACTAAATTACAGCATATCGAGTGCTGTAGATGTTCTTGAATCCATAGCTGCTCATGGTGGGGAGAGAAAGCTCCTGAAACATAATCAGCATGTTGAGTTTGTACAAAGGTGGAATTTCTTCAAGTACAAGCTGGACAAGGCTGTTTCTGCAATGTCACATTTGGATTTTGAGATGGCTTTATACTATATAAAGTCCTCAGATCATGATCTATATGCCATCCACTCTATTGTCTATCATGTCTCCCAGGAATTGGAGGCCTCCCTTGTATGCTTTAAGGATCCACCATTTCCCTGGTCTTTTGTGTTTTTGGTTGTGGCGCTTGTCCTTCTTGGCTTTTATATTAACTCGAGAAAACACAAACTATTCAGAAGTAAGAGTAAGCAATTTTGAAGCTCTTTAGTACAGAAAGAGGAAAAGAAGTTTTGTATCTTTTGAATGCAATTTCACTGTAAGGAACTTGTACTTCTGTAAGGAACTTCATCAGATCATGAACTAGTATTCAGTTGCCGGTAATTTCACTGTATTTTGAAGTTTTCTTGGTCCCTTTATTTCTCAAGCTCATAAAATCTGCCTGTTGCAAATTGTGATTTCAACACTTGCAAAAAGATGACCACTAATACTCTAATAGTATGTAGTTTGGAAAACTTCTATGGTAGATTGTCTTCTATGGGAACCATGAATATTATCACAAGAAATGATTGTGCATGTTTTTCTTTGTTGGCAATGGAATGATTGTATTTTATTAAATCAAAAGTTATCATCTTGAGTTTTTTCATTTGTTGATTTGAATGTGTTTGATTAATTTGTTCCAGGACTTGAGCTTTTTGATTAATTTGTGCACACAACTATCACAGTAATATCTTTGTTGAATTGAACAGCTTTCTTTGAAAGAGTTGAATAGCTTCTTTAAGGTAGTCATGTAGAGAGGTTTATTTCACTAGTATATAGCTATACGGATGATGAACTGCAATTGCAGAGTCGTAGTCTCCTCTTGCTGTCTTATCTTCTCTTGTTGTCCTTTCAAAGACTTTCCATGAAAATTTCATGCTTCTTATGCTGATCTAAATTTGGGAACAAGTTCTTTGAGTGGGGGATATACTGATACAGAACGACCTGTGGAAGCATTTGAGGAGCAGTTATGCGTATCCTATCGTCATTAGATATAGTTGACTATTTCAACAAGGATTTCTAGTTGCAGTAAGCTTAATTTTCCTAGTTCTAAACCAAATAGGATTTGGTCATGGTGGCTTAATTAGAGCCTATATATAAGGCACCCGGCCCCGCTAGATTGTAGGCATCCGACACAGATTTATTTGTCTAACGATAATGGAACCACCAACAGGCATCTCTGCAACTGCGGACAAAACACACAAGGGAATCGATCGAGCTACCGAGGATTTAGAAGTGAAGGTAAAGTCAGTGAACCCAAGGCAGATATGGATGAAGATGAACCAACTGAAGATCTAATGGATGATGAATATTCGGATGATGATTTGGTTTCTGAGGATGAAGAAGTGGATGATGTTGAAAAGGAGCCAGGTGTTTGTAAGGTTTGTTTGAAGGATATGGAACACTGGACAGATGAGTGCCCATTCTTTGATGATATACCTGACCCTAAAAACACAAGATCGTTTGCAAGTGTTGCGGTAGGGAAAATGCGCACCCCAATCGTGACGACTGGGAAGGCCGAGCAGCGATCGATCCTTATGCTAAGATGTATATTTTCCCTCCGGGTCACCCTGGTGAAATCGTAACTGATTTAAGGAAAATGGACTCTCAAATCAATGCTCACCAAAGATCCAGAACTTCGTACGTTGTATGAGGATCCAGAACATTTCAGTAAATATACCAACTGAATTGTTCTATTTATTAAGTTCATAACATCTGGCACTTGTGAACTGCATGTGATTTTAGCACTTGGACTAATGGTATGTAGTTTGGAGAGGCAGATTGTTTGTTTACTTAGAATAAATTGTCTCTATATATAGCAGAAAAATAAGTGTATTGCTATTGTTATTTACTAAATCCATCAATATGAATGAGGTTTTGAATCTTTTGAATGCAATACTACGCTTGCACTTCTGTAAGGAACTTCATCAGATCATGAACTGGTATTCATTTCAGTTTGCAAAACATTACATGCAAGCAAGGCATGATCAAAAAGGTTGACATGATGCCAATGTATGCACCATCGATCTCATGATATGTACCTTCGATGGGCCACTTTGTTATTTGCTCAAACAAAACTATTCCATATGAAACTAACTTCTGAATGAATGCCTCTTAAGAAAAGAAGAATAGAGACTCTGAGGCATCTGCTTTCGTTGTTTGATTAAGCAGCATCGTGCTTGCGAAGCTGTTCCATGGTGAGTGAAGGAGCTCTCTTTCTTGCACTTCTATTCTTTCCATGTTGGACGAGGAAACTAACGAGCTCTCGGCACCAATTCGGTCATATGAAAAAAGTCCACCATATTCATCGTCACTCCCACCTTGTGCGTGGTTCTTTTGTTCTTCTCCATCGGTGCTTTCATCCTCCGAGTAATTCGAGTTCTTCTGGACCAGTTCTCTGAATATAGAAGACTGTAGGAGAAGGCCGAGTGCGGTTGGAGAGGATGACTTACTGCTTGTGTTGAGAGGGACATTGCTCTGGCAGACTTCTTGCTTTCGAGGTGAGTTCAAGTAATCGGAGGCAAAAGGGTTTGTCTGTGACAAGGGGGATTCCTCTGCTGGGATGTAGTTGCTGGCAATGAGTGGTATCATTTCAGGCCCTGCAACTATCTCTAGTTCTTGAGCTGCTATTGTGCTGTCCACCCTCGGCTTTAACCATCTTATGTAAGAGCTCAAATCGAAGTTGGTCACAGCATTAATCCCTCTGTATTCAATTGCCGCAATGTCATAGGCGCGAGCCGCTTCCTCTTGGGTGCCTGCAACGAGATAAAGATGCATTGCTCAATGAGTATAATGTTCCTTGTGTTTATCAATAATGTTTTGGTTGTTGCATAATGTCATAATCAAATACGGAGTTAAGATAACTTACTGTAAGTGCCAAGATAGAGGTACTTGTTTCCAAAAACTCTTCCGATTCGTGCTTCCCATCTGCCATTGTGATGGTGCCTTGCTACTCCTCTGTACTTAGACACACCTCTTGAAAAGCCACTGCTCTTTCTGAAACAAAGAAGCAAAAAAAATTATCAGGGAAATTCCATTGGAAAATCTTTTTCAACAAAAGAAATATGTACGAAGTCTTACCTTCTCAGGGAGGCCAGATACTCTTCTTTTGTTACAGATTGCATGATCTCAATTTCTTTCTCATAGTCTGATATCTGTGAACAGGATCAAGGTGTTAGATCAGATATGTGTATTCTATGTTCATTTAAAACCACATTTTCTTTATTTTGATGAATAAAGCTATGTACTACATAGCTGATGTTCATACCGGAAAGTTTGTAAAAGTTGAGGTTCCCCAGTACTTGAGTGCTGCTAAGTCATATGCTCTAGCAGCAGACTCTTCTTCATCATAAGCCCCTAAACAGTCGAGAAAAACTTGATTAATAAATTTCTTTTGACTATGATTGAGTTTGAATTAGCAATAGGTAGCAAAATATATGTTACTCACCAAGGTAGACTTGTTTCCCTTTCTTCTTCTGTGTTACATTCCAAGAAAGCTTGTCCCACAAGTGAGCTTCAAATCGGCCAGTCCACCTATGTCTGCTGACACCGCGAAACCTTGAGCTCCTCTTCATAGTGGTAGCTGTCGAAGCTGGATCAGCGGGCTTTTCTGGCAGCTCTGTCTTGCTAATGTCAATAGCAACAGCAGCTGAATCTCTTCGGCGTCTTTTGACACACCGCGCTGCCTGATTTGCTCCTTGATCAGCGGTGCTCAACCTGCGCCTTCCAGCTGGTCTCTCCTCATTCTTCACCATCAGCAGCTGCTGATCCATCTCTTTAAGCAGATGGATATTCTGAACTAGCTTCCTCTTCTTTCTCTTAGAACTCTATGCTTGTTCTTCTATATTGTGGTTGCTTGAACTGGAAGGATGTTTGATTTCATATATATAACTCGTGTGCTAGTATTGCCTTCATGCTGTTTTATTTTGTGTTGCTCCAACTGGTATTATAACAGAAAACAAAGAGGACGATTAAACCAAAGAATTTCAATGTCCACACTATGTTTTCTATGCCCTCCAAGATCCAAAACCACAGGTAAGTTCTACCACTGTATACCATCGGTAAGTTTTCTACCATCTCAATCCTAGAAGGGTTTTCTGGAGTCTAGACCAATAGGAGCTTTGTCAAAATAATCCAAATATTAACTCATCAGGTTATTTACCAACCTTTACAACATATAAGAAATATTACTGGTTGAATTGGAAGTCAAAAATGAATTGATGCATCACTGCATTAACTCCCAATAATATAGGGTATCTTTACAGAAGTAAACTAACCTCATGCATCTAAATAACGTAGTAATGTCTTGATTTGGTGATAGACCTAAGAGAATTTCAGAAGAACAACAACTATATATTTAAGGATCTACACTTGGTCTGTTTTATAGAGATCACCATTCGTGCCCCCTAACTTTAAATAAGTATTGCTGCCGATTGTTCTCTGCATCATGTAAGTTCCAGATGCAACATTTCATGGACTGATTTTAAGTAAAAACCAGAAAACAGAATCTACTTATACAAGAAACTACCCTCAAATCCAGATAGGTAACAAATTCCAGTTGCAACTACAACTTTCTAGGCAGCTGGCTTGAAGGTGATGATCAAGATCCAACAAACACAAGAAGATAAAATCACCAGTGATTGTTCTGACTCTTGGTCTCTGATACTGACTGGATAAAACAACCCATTGATTGTCTATCGGGTACAAGAAGAATCCACAATGCCCTTGAAGCTTTGTTTCTCCATGAATAAAGAAACGGAAAACGGAATGATTTTCTAGCATAAACGGTTGTTATTTCGAGACTTGATTCCATAGGTTCCATCGCAGAGTTTGTTGTGCATATGTTTGGTAATAAACTAATCAGATCATCTGGTGCTTTTTGAGGCTGGTGTGGAGTCCATTCCCTATACCCTTCTGTAACGACGGTGTTCACTAGGAAAATAGGAATCAGATGCCATAAGTACAATGATATTCTTCTTGTTGAGTTATTGAATATTTTAATACCAAGTATCCAACCAATAACAGATCCAAGTAGTAGACTGGGACTATTTAAACAAGCTGAAGTACGTCTCTTCGGAAGTCGATCATTCTTTTTGAGTTTGTGGTGCTGCGGGAGTCCCCTCTTCCCAGAAACCAGTGAGAATTTGATGAGCTTGAGATCCTGAGGATTTGATATGAAGGAGGCCATCAAATAATTCATGGCTAGTTTTTCGGATTATAACGTTGCTGTTGTGTCTATAGATATGAACTACGCACCCTGCTATATCTGTTCATCTGGTGTGAATCCATGGATTCACGATCACTTTCAAAGTTAGTTTTTATTTTTCTCTTGAGATTGAGAATTCAGACTCGCACTTATTCCACACTATGCCATTATTATGGAGAAAAATAGCCAGTTTCAAACATAGTTGAGAACTTAAATGCATGGTATGAACGATGACTTAAATGTGTGACTTTAAAGTTCTAACCTGGCTTTTTAGCCTATCAGCTATCTTGCTTATACAAAATGATGAGGCCGGGTGAATTTTTTTTTTTCAGAATGAAATTTTTTATTGAATGAAGTCGGAAAAGACCCTATTACATAACATGAGAAATATCAGCGGTAGACAAAACGTCCTTACTAACTCATTCACTCTTCGACTTCAAACTCGTGTGCCGTTACTTATTTAAAATTAAACCAAAACATATTATAAGAGACGAAAATGATAATCATTAGACTAACTTGCTAGGGGCTTACCATTTCACGTTGAAATGATGAGCATGCACAATGAGGATTGTATACAAAATTTGTTGTAAAAACTATATGGTATAACGTTGCATGCTAAATGAGTGATATTTGAAATTTTAGAAATAAATTAATTGTCAACCATATGATTTCGTGTCATATCGCGTGCAACGTTGCATCCGATAGAAGCATCAAGCCTAATTTGTTGATGACCATGCAAATATATCTTTTTTACCAATAACGTTCCAAGATATGTTAATGTCTTAATAGAGATTTAGAAACTTTAATTTTGTCTTTAAAGCAAAAATTATTATGAGAAAGATAATTGGCGCGCTGAGCAAAACGGTGCGTTTCAACCACCGCATTTTCTCGTATATAAACCCCCCCCCCTCCCCCTTCTCACTCTCCCAACACATTCTCAAAAACACACAAACTCTCCCTCCGCTGTTTCTCTCTCTCTCTCTACTTTTTTATGCTCGGAGGCTCCGATTAACGGTGAGCCATGACGGACGGCCATCTCTTCAATAACATCTCCCTCGGCGGCCGTGGCGGCACCGTGAGTCTCTCTCTCTCTCTCTCAATCGATTTTGATTCCCAAGAACTTTAGTTCCTTTTCGGCGTTGTTTCGTCCTCCAAACACTTTGTGATGCGACTTCGAAACCCTAGCTCCTCCGCCGCTGGGAATGTCGGCGGTTCCGGTCGATTTTTGCTTTAATTTGTGTGGATACGAGGAATTTGGGGAATCTGATTGTCCTCGATTTGATTACGATTGGCCGAAACCCTAATCTGTTGATTTCTGAAGCTTATCTTTGGGCTTGGTGTGTTTGACGGCGGAGAAAGTTTTGGTTGACATTTTGTATGGTCCGAGTGGACTCCTAGGGTTTGGAATAGGAGTCTTGGCTTGTTGTGAAACCCTAATTTTTATTGGAGTAGATAGATTACTGACTTCATGTAAAGATTTAAGCTTTTTTGGAATTGTGAATGTGAAAGATAAGACTCATGCTGTAACTGCTGTTACCTTTGTTGATCATAAAATCGAAACTGTTTTAGAATGTGTTGTTTTATGTACATATTTTAGTCTCTTGTTTATGTTGTTTGTTATTCAAGTTTGATGAGTAGAATTGAAAACCCCATGTGGTTTAGAATTGAAAACCCCATGTTGTTTTTATGTAGAGCATCAGAAGTTTTGATTGAGTTCTTATTTATAATCTACGCCCTGGTTTCTGAGAAATGGTTATAAAAAGGAATCAAGTTACTCTGAGTCGGTAGCTTTTCATTTCATTGATAAAACAAATTGTTGAGGTAGGGGCATATAGTAGGTGAATAAGTGGACGTCTATAAGTCTGACTGTTCTAACATTCTTCATTGGTGATATATGAAACAGAATCCGGGCCAGCTAAAGCTACATTCACGGGGGATCTTATGGATTAAACAAGGAAGTGGGAAAGCAATTGATGTTGATAAGGCAGACATTGTTGGGGTATCGTGGATGAAAGTCCCAAAGACAAATCAACTTGGTGTTCGGATCAGAGATGGATTGTACTACAAGTTCATTGGATTCCGAGACCAGGTTAGTGTTTGCTCCACCCTCTCTGTCTTGCACATTTTATGTTTTAACTAAATGGAACAATCGCAGAAACTTACTCACTTATTCTGGTTTCTTTTTATGTTTTTGTTTAGTGGTTAGATGTCAAACTAATCATAGGAAAAATTGTCCTTCACTTAGTGATTGCCAAACCGAGTGTCTTTAACCATGCATCTGATGCATGTCAGTGGCCCTTTTGATGGGCCTGTGCAGGAATGTGAACAACCTGCTAATGTTCTCTGTTTTTCTTGTTTCTGCTGTAGGATATCGCTAGTTTGACCAATTATTTCCAAGCTACTTGTGGAATATTAGCAGAGGAGAAGAAGCTTTCTGTAAGTGGGCATAACTGGGGAGAAGTTGATTTAAGTGGTTAGTAATATTATGTTCTATTCTAGTATCTTTTGCAATTAATTTTCCCACATATTTTATCTTTATTGTACTCCTTGGCTCTGGGACACTCGTTTCTTGTAAATTTCTTTCCTTAGTTTTTGTCATGGTATTAAAGTTGGGAATTTCTTTTCAGCTCTCTAGAAGCATCACTGCAATGTTCCTTTAAATTCTCTATTCAATTATTTCTTGGATATCCTACATGTTCTCTACGACTTTTTATCTTTGCACTCATTTGGTATTCTGTTGAATGGTTTTGGGAAGTTTTGTATCAAAGTACAGTGACATGACTCCCCTTGATTTCATAACTGGTTTGTAAAAGGCTGTAAGACTCCCAACATGTCATCTTGAGTAACTTCCATATTCTATGGCTATTTGCAGATAATATGCTGTCTTTCATGGTTGACTCTAAGCAAGGATTTGAGGTTTCTTTGGCTGATGTCTCACAAACACAGCTTCAGGGGAAAAATGACGTCACCTTAGAGTTCCATGTTGATGATACTACTGGAGCAAATGAGGTTCTCCCTCTCTCCCTCGCCCCCTCTCCCTCTCCCTCTCCCTCTCCCTCTCCCTCTCTCTCTCTCTCTCTCCATAGATATCTGAACTCAATCCCCATTTATATTCATGTGTTTACAGTTAATGAGAAGTAAATACAAGCTTAGCACGTTAATCCCACCACTGGCTTATATCTTTCCATTTTCTTTTAACTTCTATTCTTTGGTCACAGAAAGATTCGCTGATGGAATTAACTTTTCACATTCCCAATTCCAACACTCAATTTATGGGTGATGAGGATCGTCCTCCTGCTCAGGTTAGTAGTTTTCTTGTCACTTGATAGAATCTTGCATATCGTTATTGATCTATTGATTTATTTACTATTAACTTCTGAATCAATGTTTTTTAGGTATTTCGTGACAAAATCATGTCAATGGCAGATGTTGGTCCCGGAGGTGAAGATGCTGTTGTCACATTTGAGAGTATTGCAGTCCTCACACCAAGGTAGATGTGAATGAGAATATCAGGGATACTGCACTTTCACACAACTGCAGGGACATGCGTCATCTGCATTTGATCTATTAGAGTTCTATGTCCTGGTGCTTTCATTTCTTTCTATATATGACGTTGCTCTAAAATAATTACTCGCCTACTGCAGGGGTCGCTACAATGTGGAACTTCATCTTTCATTCTTGCGGTTACAAGGACAGGCTAATGATTTCAAAATTCAGTATAGCAGTGTTGTTCGTCTCTTTCTCCTTCCGAAGGTCTATTCTTATCTTGGCTACTAATATTTAGTTCTTCACATGTTTCTTTGCTTCCAGACATGTCTATGTACAAATAACAGTATTTCATGGACCTCAGTTAGTTCTTTCTTTAGTAGCTTAAAGGACGGTCAACATGAAAATCATTTCGTTCTTAAAACATATGGTTTTAATGAAATTTCTTTAACACTCCTTGTTTGTTTCTGCAGTCTAATCAGCCATTTACCTTTGTTGTCGTTACTCTTGATCCACCTATCCGTAAGGGACAAACACAGTATCCACACATTGTTTTGCAGGTATTTTTTGTTCTGTTTCCATGATGTTATGACTTCCATAGTTGCTTTCCTTCTGTCAAAAGTATTGATTGTTTATTTTTATTGACGTATACCTATATTTTATGAAGTTTGAAACCGAATCTGTAGTTGAAAGTGAACTGGCATTAAACGACGATCTTTTAAACGGCAAGTACAAGGACAAGTTAGAACCAACTTATAAGGTAATAGTCCATACCTGTCCCTAATGTTTGCAATGCATCAGGCTGTTGTTTCAGTTGTTTAATAGTGAGAGAGCTAATGCATTGAATGTTTTTGCTTCCAATTACAGGGACTAACTCATGACGTGTTCACCAAAATACTGCATGGATTGTCTTCTGCCAAAATTACTAAACCAGGAAAGTTCCGCAGCTGTCAAGATGGTTATGCTGTTAAGTCTTCACTGAAAGCTGAAGACGGAGTCCTATATCCTCTGGAAAAGAGCTTCTTTTTCCTACCCAAACCTCCTACTCTTATTACTCATGATGCGGTAGAATCCCTATTCAATAGCTTGTCAGTCAAGAACCGTGGTTAAATTATTTGAAATTTTAGACCTCACCTTTTTTTTTTTCTATCTATTATTTGTTACTAGATCGACTTTGTGGAGTTTCAGAGGCATAGTGCTGCAGGCTCAAGTATGCATTACTTTGATCTTCTTATCAGACTTAAAAGTGAGCAAGAACATCTGTTTAGAAACATTCAGAGGAATGAATATCATGCTCTTTTTGACTTCATCAGGTTGGTATAACTATTGAATTATATTCCTTAGCACCTCATTGTGTTGTTGGTATACAAATCCTTAACCATTTTGCCTCGCCTTCAGTGGAAAGGGTATCAAAATCATGAACTTAGGAGATGCCCAAGTAGCAGATGGTGTTCCTCTTCTTGAAGTAGCAGATGATGATGCTGTTGTAGACCCACATCTTGTTCGTGTACAGAAGGAAGCTGGAGACGAAGATAGTGATGAAGAGGTAAAGCCTTTTTTCTTATCTTGATTAGTTTATTATAATGTTACCTTTGGATTGGTTTTTTAGATGCTGACTGTTTGGGTTCAACTTCACTTAAATTGATAACTTGCAATTGTAAAAGCCCATTCTGTAGTACACACTTAAATATGCACTAGAACCAGCTATTTGTATATTTTATTAGAGAATGTTATGCACACAATTTGTATGCCCTGGTGATCTGACAGTGGGGGTTTAGTCCTAGTGTTAATCTTGTTATATATATATAAAATAATATTAATTTGTGTGTGCATGTTTGCACCCTTTTGTGCACAAATCACTGGTGTTCCATCCATGCTATTTTTGAGTCTTATGTGATAACTCAGTCCAAGCTTGTTAAACATGGTGAACTTTGCAGGACGAAGATTTTGAGATAGAGAAGGATGATGAAGGCTCTCCAACTGATGACTCTGGGGGAGAAGATTCTGATGCTAGTGAAAGTGGAAGCGAGAAAGAGGCAAGTGATTTTTGTCATGTGAATTTGCTTAATGTTATCGTCCAAACTAGTCTCACATTAAGTTGCCAATTTCAGAAGCCTGCTAAAAAGGAGATCAGGAAAGAACCTTCAACTTCAAAGGTATCAGTTTCCAAGAAAAAATCCAAAGAGGTTGATGAAGATGGCCCAAAGAAGAAAAAACAGAAAAAGAAGAAGGATCCAAATGCACCAAAACGAGCGATGTCTGGTTTCATGTTCTTCTCAAATATGGAGAGAGAGGTGGGTTTGGTTTGGAAAAGATGCTTTTGTAAATGGTTCAGGTTTTCTGTTGCTTTGATTTCACCTTCTGCCACCCCAGCTTATATGCGCCTTAACCAACATGAAAGCGGATTGATAGTTTGCTAACATTCACTTGTGCTGACCACAGAATGTGAAGAAGACAAACCCCGGTATTGGTTTTACAGATGTGGGAAGAGTACTCGGAGAGAAGTGGAAGAAGATGTCAGGTACATATAATTCCGAGGAGTTGTTGTTTTAAGTGGATAAGTTGTTCTGGTTATAACAGTTACTGTCCATCTTGCAGCGGAGGAGAAAGAACCATATGAAGCTAAGGCCCGACAAGATAAACTACGCTACAAGGATGAAATTAGTGGCTACAACAAAGGCAGCAGCGCGCAACCCATGAATGTGGATTCAGGGAATGAATCTGACACCGATTAGATTTGAAGTAGAATCAAATCATCCAGTTATATTTTGTTCAACTGGTGCTGGAGTCTGGTAGATCCTTTGTTTGCCTCTTTTGTATTGTGAACATACTGAGTTTCTGTTTTCTATAAAAGTTATCATTCTAGTTTTACTGCTTGAAGACATTATTCAATTCTCCGACAAGCCTCAAATGGTTCATGCCTGTAATTTTATAATGGAATTTCTAGACACGTAATAAGAAGAAAAAAAATCCACTCTGACAGCAATCAGCCAATCAATTTAAAATGCAGATTAGGTTTCTTTTCATGTAATTTGGGATCCTCATCTTGCTTTACAGCTGTAGAGGCTTGAATTTTATTAAATTTTTGTTGCCCTACTTATTTTTCCTATAACTAGGAGAAATAAATTACAACTTGAATCTAAGGCTCTCGGACAGTTGTGATGTGAGTAAAATGACTTTTGAATTTGTTATGAGATAAAATGGTTAAAGTGTGGTAAAATGTTTTCGGAAGTGTGAAAAATTATTTTTGGTATTTGGTAAATTGTAAGTAAACAATGCTCTTGAGTTGATAAAATTATACAAATGATAAAAAAAGTTCTTAAGATTATGATTATAATGAATATTAATTGTATTAAATACAAAAAGCTATCTAAAAAGGTTACAACCCTTCCTTGCTGCGGAGGTCTGCACTAATGTTTTGGTGCAGATTTCTATTTTTCACCATTTTTCGATCAAATTTTCTCATCTCCACTCTCTAGTATCTAGATAATATTGTGTATATCATCTCTGAAAAATTTCAGCTAATTTGGTAATCGTTAAAACCCTCAAAATTGCATTTTTCTCTTAAAAATATGAACGATTCATGTTTGACATAATTCAGTTCGTTCATTTGTTTTTTGATTTTGAGAGTCTTAACGATTACCAAATTGGCCGAAATTTTACAAATATGATATACACAATATTATCTACCAAAACCATTGGTGCAAACCTCTTTAGCTGAGAAAAATCCTATATATATATATATATATATCAAGGTCCAAATTTATGTTTAACATTTTTTTTGAAGGAAATATCTTTAACATTTAAATCTACTTTAAATCTAATATAATATATAATCATTATTATCTACCTTAAAGCTAAACCATTATTATCTATGTATTAAACACTCACTTCTTTGTTCTCTCCCATGTTTTCCAAAAGCCGGGTGGGGTTTTTCCACCGCTCCAGACCCCGGCGACGCATCCATTCCAGACCACTAGACCTAGTCCAATCTCTTTTCCTCTGTTGATTCCCCCTCTTTGATATTAAATGCAAGGAGAATCCCAGTCGAATTGAGACCACCAGACCAAGCCCAATCTCTCTTCCTCTGTTGATTTCCGCTCTTTGATATCAAATGTAAGGAGAATCCTAGTCAAATTGAGGAAGAGGCAGATCGTTTTCTTCGAATAAATTCCAACTATTTCTCAAGCTTCAAGGACTCTTTGATATCTTGTTGGTAAGCTTTATTTTAATTCGTTAATAGAGTAAAACCCTAGAATTGAGAGAAAGAAAGAAGAGAAAGATAAAAGGAAGTAAAAGATGCTTGATAATTTTCGATAAATGGTTCATACGAGCTGATGGGAATACATAAAGATGGCCAGGCCTGAGACACGTGTTGCAACGACACTAGCAACAACATAAACAAACCCTAATAATAATTAACGACTAATTAAACAGACTTGAGTATAATAAGACCACGCGCAAGTCACGTGTGTCCTTAATCACAATACTCTTAGTATTGTTAGGAAATAACATGATTTCTCTAACAATGCTGCCCTCTGCAATGAAGCTTGACCTCAAGCTTTAAAATCTGGAAAGCGCTCAACGATCTCATTAGCTGGTTCCCACGTTGCTTCTTCTTCAGCCGAGCCTAGCCATTGGATGAGCCACTTAACCACTGCCTTGTTACCTTACTTAAACATTTTTCTGTCTAAGACCTTGCCTGGATACCACCTTGGGTTATGTGGATCAACATATGGAGGTAAGTGAGCCGCAACAACCACAACATCTCCCACTTTCTTCTTCAACAAGGAGACATGTACAGTGCCAATCTTCTCTAGTACCTGATAAGGACCATAAAATCTTGAGGATAGCTTGTGAACTTTCCTCTTCACTACACTGTGCTGTTTGTAGGGCTGAAGCTTAAGATAAACCCAATCACTAACTTGAAAATGACGCTCCACATGCTTCTTATCATACTGCTGTTTCATCCTAGCTTGAGCAACTTCCAAATTTCTCTTTAGCACTGCAATAATGCATCTCTAGTAGTTAACTGCTCAGACACTAATTCCACATTTATAGATCGAGGTACATAAGCTTTGATAGTAGGTGGTTCATATCCATATAGAGCCTGAAATGGGGTCATCCCAATTGCTGAATGATGAGAAGTATTGTACCAATACTCTGCCCAGGGTAAAGCATCATTCCAAGAACTTGGTTTTTCTCCCACTGCACACCTCAAATAATGCTCCAAAGTTCTGTTAAGATTTTCAGTTTGGCCATCAAACTGAGGATGGTAAGCTGAGCTCTTATGCAATGCAGTACCTTGTAATTTGAAGAAAGCATTCCAAAAGGCACTTAGAAATATGGGATCACGATCTGAAATGATTGCCTTTGGCATTCCATGCAATCTAAACACTCCATTGACAAACTGCTGAGCCACTTGTGAAGCTGTGTAAGGATGTGCAAGAGTGAGGAAATGCGCATACTTAGTAAATCTATCCACAACTACCATGATCACATTCTTTCATGTAGAAACTGGTAAACCCTCTATGAAATCCATGGAAATGTGTTTCCAAGCCTCCATATGTATAGTATTTGGCTGTAGAAGTCCTGGAGGTAGAGTAGCTTCATAATGGTTCTGTTGATACACATGGCACTCAGAAACAAACACTTTCACATCATTGTGCATTTCCACCCACCTGGAACAACGAGCCAACTGTCTGTAGGTCTGATGTCTGCCAGCATGACCACCATTAAACTCTTCATGAAACTCAGAAATAATCTTTTGTCTCCACTGATCCACCTTTGGCACAAAAATTCTATCTCGAAACATAAGCTGTGAACCTTTCATCTTGTAGTGGGGGTGGCTATTAGGATTGCCTTCAAGATCTGCTATAATTTTCTTAGCCTCAGTATCCCTCTTGCAAGCTGCTTGCACCTCATGCAAAAAATTATAAGTTGGACTTGAAATGGTGCACAGCTGAGGCATGTGATGTTCATGTCCCACTGTCAAGTCACTCAATTCCTCCTTCCTTGATAGGGCATCAGGTCCTGCATTATTTTTTCCTGCCTTAAAATGAATAGAGTAGTCATAGCCAGCTAGCTTCAATAACCGCTTTTGTTGTGTATGAGTAGTTATCTTCTAATCCAAGAAATATTGAATAGTCTGATGATCAGTGAAGATTTTAAAATGGTTGTCAACCAGGTAGGGTCTCTATTGTTGAACTGCGTAAACCACAGCCAACATTTCCTTATCATACACAAACAAAGCTAAATGCCTTGGAGAGAGAGCCTTGCTAAGAAAAGCTATATGGTGTCCCTCTTGGGATAATATGGCCCCAATTCCAATCCCTGATGCATCACACTCAATAACAAATTGCTTGGAAAAGTCAAGTAGAGCTAAAACTGGAGTAGTCATTAATGCCATTTTAAGGTTCTCAAAAGCTTGCTCAGCTTGTTCACTCCACTGAAATCCACTAGCCTTGAGCATATCTGTTAGAGGTTTAGCAATTAAACCAAAATGTCTAACATACTTCCTTTAATATCCAGCTAAACCCTAAAACCCCCTCAGCCCTTTTAAATTCAGTGACTTCTTCCAGTTTTTGATACTTTCAATTTTTGCAGGATCAACTGCCACCCCTGCAGCACTAATAACATGACCCAAATATTCAACTTGATGAACTCCAAAACTATGCTTGCTAAGCTTAACCTTCATCTCATGTTGTTGTAGCCTTCCAAATACCATTTCCAAATGCTTCAAATGCTCATCCAAATTAGCGCTGTAAATCAAAATATCATCAAAAAACACTAAAACTTCTTTCCTCATAAAATCTCTCAAAAGCTCATTCATCACATATTGAAAAGTGGAGGGTGCATTGGTTAACCCAAATGGCATTACTAAGAACTCGTAGTGCCCACTATGAGTCCTGAAAGCAGTTTTGTAGATGTCTGCTAGTGCCATTCTGATTTGATGGTAGCCTGATCTCAAATCCAATTTTGTAAAAATGGTTGCGCCATGCACTTCATCCAATAGTTCATCAACAACAGGTATGGGGTATTTATCATTCACAGTAGCTGCTTTTAAAGCTCAATAATCCACACACATTCTCCAAGTCTCATCCTTCTTTTTAACTAGCAAAACAGGTGAAGAAAAAGAACTTTTGCTTGGTTTGACTACTCCTGCATCTAACAGTTCCTACACAATCTTTTCAATTTCAGTTTTTTGAAAGTGTGGGTATTTGTATGGTCTTACACTAATTGGGGTGTGTTTGGTATTAGGTCAATGGTATGATCTTGTGATCTCACTGGTGGTAAAGTGGTAGGAGTTGCAAATAACTCTGAGTATTTGGTGATGAGACCCTGAATTTGCTCATTTTCTACTTCCACAACGTTAGTGGTTTTTGCGGTAAGGGCCTGCACTTGCACCATCACTGTTTCTTTCTCTTTCCTTAGTAGTTTAGTCATAGCCTTACAACTGATCATAGCCCCTTGTGACACTGTTTCACCTTGCAACTGGTACCAACTCCCCTTCACCATAAACTTCATCAACTTAGTCTCAAAATTCCAGATGATGTCTCCCAAAGATTTAAGTCAACTAGTTCCAAGCACAATCTCACAACCAGACAGAGGTAGGATATAGTAATCAACTGCAAATTCAAATCCTTGCATTGTGAGTGGAAAGTTGGTTTCACCTCGAGTCTGCACTTTAGCTCCTGTAGCCAATACCACATTGAGTGGTGACAACTTGTGAACTGTAACATTGCTACCTTTGAGCAACTATGGGTGCACAAAATTGTGAGTAGCTCCAGAGTCAATCAATATGTGCACTGACTTTTTGTTAAACTGCCCTTTAAGTTGCATAGTATCACTCTTGTCTCCTCCCATTACTTGCAGCCTAATTAATGATTCCTCCAAATCTTCAGCAGAAATTGGTGGTACTTCAGTTTCTACCTCCTCACACTCTTTCTCCATATTGTTCCACTCCTCATTTGGAATAATCTCCATACTCATCAACTGTCCTTTTCGTCTACACCTATGGCCAGTTCCATATGGTTCCTTGCAAATGTAGCATAGTCCTGCAGCTTTTCTTGCTGCAAACTCAGCTTCAGATAATCTTACTCTAACATTCTCAGATAATCTTACTCTAACATTCTGATTATTTGTAGCAGAATTTGTTATTAGTGGTGGCCTGGAAGGGTAAGTCAACTTAGGAGTGTAAGAGCTACTGGTACTGCTAGGTCTTGGTGTGTACGAAGTAGTTGGGGTTTTGAAATTGGGTGCTTTGGCTTGGTGTTTCAATCCTTCATTCCTTGTCTCATATAGCCGAGCTAACTCACAGGCTTCATACAATGTTCTAGGCTTCAAAGCTTGCACATCAGACCTCAATTCCTCTTTCAACCCTCCAATGAAAAAATGCACCAACTGTTCAGCTGAGAAACCAAGTGCTCTCCTGGATAGCTTAGTGAATTGGTCCATATAGGTGTCCACTGAACCCAACTGATTCATTCTAGCCAAAGCCACCTGATAATCAGACCTATTGTAGCTGCTAAACTCTCTCATCAACAAATCGGCAAGACCTTGCCAAGTATTATCAAATTCATGCCTAAACATGTACCATCTATTAGCAGCCTTATCACTCAAATGCATGCTAGCTATTGATCGCTTCTTATCCTCATGTATTTGGTAAAACTCAAAATATTGGACAGTTTTGTTCAACCATTCCACAGGATCACCTCTACTAAATGTTTGAACTCTAGTCTCATCTGTCTCATCGTAGGCAAGTTTTGGGCATAGTCCTGGTTTTGTGGTGGTGGAGTATGGAATTGATGCTGATTGTGATAATGTGGTGGTATATGTGTTTGATGTTGTTGGTAGGTTGGTGAGGCTGGTGGAGATATTGGTGTTGACATTGGCATGGAAGGGTTAGGTAGTGGTTTAAATTGGGTAGCCGTGGTTGTAGATGCTCCTGTAGAGGTATTAAACACAGGCAGAGTGCATGCATGGGCTAATGCAGGGTGCCCTGCAGCAATGCCAAACTGCATGAAATGTCTTGCAGAGGGTGCATGGGTTGTTGCAGGCTGACCTGCAGAGGTACCATATGAAGAGTAATGGCATGTAGGAGCTACATATGGACTTGCATAGTGCATAGCAAAAGGATTGTACTGACAATGACTCAAATGATTGCATGTTCCACCTCCAGTATCAAAAACCTGAGCACTCTGGGTTAACCCCACTGATTGAGAAGCTCCCACTGTTTGCTGAGCAGCCAAGGAAGCGCTTCCCCCAAAAAGTGTGGGAATAGGCACCTGAGTCGTGTCCACTGTGCCGCCAACAGATCCTAAGGCTCCAATCAAGCCCTTATCCTTTCCAACACCAAATCTGACGTCCACAAAAACCTCAGAGGGCCCAAATACAGGTAACTTCTCAGATCTAGCATTAGCAAGCAAAGGATTCACAACAGTCGACGAACTAGGATCAGAACTGGAATCTTTACCTACAAGCTTGGCTCGTGTTGAAGACGACCCCGAAGATCCACCACCAGTAGCAACAAGCACCGGAGATGGAGGTGCGCCGACCGCTGTCGGAATCTCAGCCCGAGGTAGAGCAGCGAACTGCGCCAAAAGCATGGACTGAAACTGAGCCATCGAAGCAGCGAGTGAGGTCTCCAGCGATGATTGCATAGAAGCATGCATCGTGTCCAAGCGAGCATTGGTAGCATCACGATGCAACTGGGGCTCCGTTTCCAAGTGATACAGCTCACCAAAAACTTCAGGGGCATCATCCAGTGGTTTCCCGACCCCCTTGTTCCTCGTCATGACGAAGAACCTGTGGCTCTAGATACCAATTAATAGGGTAAAACCCTAGAATTGAGAGAAAGAAAGAAGAGAAAGATAAAAGGAAGTAAAAGATGCTTGATAATTTTCGATAGATGGTTCAGACGAGCTGATGGGAATACATAAAGAAGGCCAGGCCTGAGACACGTGTTGCAACGACACTGGCAACAACATAAACAAACCCTAACGACAATTAACGACTAATTAAACAGACTTGAGTATAATAAGACCACGCGCAAGTCACGTGTGTCCTTAATCACAATACTCTTAGTATTGTCAGGAAATAACATGATTTCTCTAACATTCGTTCGTGTTCAATTCTACCTTTGATTCTCTAAAATCGAAACCCAATTTTAATTTCATCAATCTGCCATGCCTTCGCCTTGTCTCTACCGTAAAAACCCACTATGTGCTTTCGGTTCCGCTTCTTGTGTAGAACCTTTGGATTGCTTTGCATGTTAGTTTGGAATTAATTAGAGACATTGATTTCTGCCATATTAATGATATTAGTGATCAGAACTACAAATGGTGAAATTGCTCTATCTCTTCAATTTCAGACTTTCTTTGACGAAAAATTAGGTAGAACTAGGATAGCATATAAATTTTCAGAATAGAACGAAGACCACATGGATATAATATGAAATCCTCATTAAGAAGCAATGTGGCTTTTCAAGTTTCAAAAGTACCATGAACCTAGCTTTTAAATTTCAGTTATTGGGGAAAAATATTTTGGTCAAAAGCAGCTTTTAAAAAATTTACCAAACACCATTTATTTTTCCCAAAATGTGTAGTTGCCCCAAAAGCAGTCCCAAACTGGGCTAATACCACCGTTCCTTGGACATCAAACTAAAAGGTACAATTGTGTAATTTGTGTTGCTTGCTCGCTAATAGTTAAAGATGGATTAATAGTAAATATGGAGATATATACTGTGTATACATGTTTTAGTACTACTTCATTAAGATGGGTTTCAATTTATAATAAACAGTGAAGAGGAACATAAAGCTTCAAGGAGCGGGAGTGCATTGCAAACCACTACACCCCCATTTCTGCAAACTCTACAACTAATTTAGGAGTACTGCTCCCTAGCTAGGAGTGAATTCCAGTGGCAGTACCCCGTACTATATTCTTAGCATGGCTTACCAGCCCTGCATCCGAGAGTACCAGAAAAGCGTGTGAGCCTCCTCACGAATGAACCTGGCCTTGCGTTGATCACGTCGAGCCTACTGTACGGTCCTCTGTCCTTCCTCGGCTCTCCGGATTCCCGGAAGTAGGCTCCGTTCTCCATGAGGTCGCCTTCCGACCTCCATTGCCATGTTGCCCACTCGGCCTCCGTTGTGTAAATTCTGTATGTGATTTCCTTTAATTTTGGGTCCGGTGGGGCGATGTAGCGGTTGCCCTGGCTGATGATGGTCGGGTGCGAGCTGCCTCCGATGGCGTACTTCAGCCAGTGGGTGTAGTCGTTGTTTACAACGTGGAAGTAGCCGTGTCTGCACCTCGGCATTCTCTGGATCAATCCCTTCCCGAAGTGGTTGAACGCCACCGTGACTTGCATGATCTGGTCGCGGTCATATGCATCGCTTGCTCCGAACAGCATCACCTGCATGCATGCGTTACGGTAGTCTTAGACATAAGCACAATACCAACACCAAAACTAAGTCCAGCTCGGGGATATTGTAAATTACGTACGTCGTTATGTTTAGTCATGTGGCAGTTTGAGACGGTGATGGCGGTGGAGCCTTGGATGACGTCGATAAGCCCATCGTAGCAGTTCCACATGGAGAGATGGTCGAGCCAGATGTGTGAGGATCCAAAGACGGATATACCATCTCCATCACTTTGCGTCCTGAGTCCGATGTGGTCAATTGAGTCTCTGATCAGCCCACCTCCGACAGTCACAATGTCGTGGATGTGAATTCCGTGGATGATCACATTCTGTATGAACTGCAGGGTGATTCCTGCACCGTGAGCGATGTGAACATTGGCGCCACGCCCGTCAATGGTCTTGTGGCTCGTCACAAGTAGCTCCTTGTTCAACTTGATGGTCATGCTATGTTTGAAGATGATCCAGAGTGGGCCGTCTTGGATCACAGCGTGCCGGAGAGTTCCTGGTTTGGGATTGGCCATGTCGTTGTCGGATGAATCATGGACGACGTAGATGGGACCGCGTTTTCCTCCCCGCGTCCGGCGGCCGAACCCTAGCACGCAATTGGCGAGCTGCCTCCGGTCATTGGCCCATTGGGGATTGCATCTCCAGCACCGGTCAATAGGGTTTGTGGCCGTGCATGCGCCTTTGTTCTTTTTCCCTAGATTCCTCCTTGTAGTATTGGTGCCCTCTAAACTTCTGCATTTACCGGTGATGGAGCTAGAGATTTAATATTCGCAGCAGACATAAGTTTTATAGTAAATTAAAATGGTGGAGTGATAGAATTTACATACATTTCGACATCTTTAACTAGCTCGTCCGTAACTGATTCGGGGTCGGGCTGATAGGCCTTGAGGGCAGCTACCTCGGCTTGCTTCTCCCGCTCCTGAAGGACAGGATCGAACACCGCAATGGTGCTATGATCATCTGAATCATTGCCTGCTTTCATGCATGGTAGTATTACGCAGAATGAGCACATGAACAGCACTAAACTGACCTTCATTGACACCATATTGGGGTTGTTACCAACAATATGTCCCCCTTACAAAAACTTAGTTCTGAGCACTCACTTGATACAAGTTCTGTTTTATTTATTTTTATATATTTTCTACTGGTCAAGGTCTATTTGATTAAGCCCCAGTTGTGTGCTTAACCGGGAACGATCTAATTGTGCCCAGATAGACCTCGCCAGGCGCCTATAAGGGTTTCTTGTGACAAATGGTGTGAGAGTTTACTACTAACTATAAGCCTGGCGAGAAGCGATAAATGAATGAACTTATATATATAAGCAACTCAAGTCAGTGAAGGCATGGCTCTTCTGAAAATAGAAGCGTAGAAGGTGGAGAACCATGCATCTTTGTCAAAACTCATAAGCTTCAAACGGTTAATTTTCTGGCTGTTCTAGCATGAAATGTGGGGCAATTAAGGGTCATCGGGACTCCATCACCAGTGAATGATTTGGTTAATTAGAATCATTTGCCTAATTAGCACCCTATCGTGTGGATACTTATGGCTAATATTTTCGTTATAACCAATTTTTTTGTTTGTTCTATAGAACAACTAGAATACCTACGTATGCATGGCTCTCTGTGTTCATATGTGATCAAATATTTGATGGCAGTGGAACTAAAGACTGCCAAAAAAAAACTTTGCTAGTTGGTCAAAAAGTTAGATTGTATTGTGTATATGAGAATCACTTTTTCTTAATTATGGATGTATATATAAGAATCACTTTAAACATTTTTCAAAGAAAATTCAAATTATGATCAAATTTTAATTATTAACGTAGAGTTTGCTAGCTAGTAATTAGACCAGGGATTTTATTTCAATCGGATAGTTTGGGATCCAACAAAAATACATGCATTTTATATACTCATGCACTTAGTAATTGGTGAAATTGGTGACTTGTAAGTAAATGAATAATTGGGTGATACTTGTTCTTATTGCAAATACTGTAGCTAGATTTTGCAATCAAAATGGCATGAGATCTCAACGTGCCCGAGGGTTTCATACATAAACATGCATGCCTGGACCAGCTCGAAGTTAGCACGTACGCTAGGGTAAACTACTTTAATTTCTTCAATTTTTTCATTTCAAAGTTTTCTAGAATGCGAACCAAGCCAAATCTCAGATTCGCAAACATAATACTCATTCCATAAGAAAGTGAAACTTTGTCTAGCTTGGCCCTCTTGGGATCTACATAATTTCATTGTCTGGTGAAAGGTTATCAACTTATCATAGAAAAAGACACTTAGATATATAGCTTACAACAATTATGTATATATGTGTAAATAGAATAAACGATCGAACAACTTTGTCTTGCCCTCTTGTGCTCTACCTCAGATAAGGAAGATCAAATTATCTTGCTAGTGATTAGTGCATGAAATGTAACTCAACCATGTATATTGCAGTCTGATATATACTATCAAAATGCTTTCAAACAATATGATACCAGACATAGGGAATATTAGACATCATTCTTTCAATGAACAAAACATCGATCCGTACTGAAACTTATTCGTTGTATATATACTTCAATTCCCATTCATCACTTTCAAGTTTCAACTGCGAGTAGTGCATGCATGCCGCCCATTATAGAATTTACAGATATGATCAATTTAGTTGATCGAGAAGTACTTGCAGAATAAGCCATTAACTAATTAGCACTTATACTGAGCAACTTATTATGCTAGCTGTGCTATATTTTATATGCTCTCTGCAGGAAAGGAATATATATGCAAACGCAACAGAGATCTATAATATATTCACCCACCTTTGAGATTTCAAAAAGTTTTGTCCATTGTGCATTCATGTGAAGAAACATCGAAAACAACTGATCGAACAATTTGGAACTCTGATAGTCATAGACAAGTTGAAGAAAGAGATAATGATCATTTCTGGGAAAATTTTCTGGCATTTTATAAAGCAAAATTCCCCAACAACATTATTCTAACACTTTTGACAACATATAGCAAAATTCTTGCTTCGAACTGTTAATAAACTCTGCTGTACGTTCAACTACTTCACCTGCAATTTACTCCTTTATTCTTCTGTTAATTTCCTTCATACATACAGCATGAATTGAAATTCCCTCCAAAGTAAAATTAAAATATACACCCATTGACTATGCTAAACTAGCGCATATTTCTATTTGGATTTTTGGGAATGGAAATTTTTAATTTGTTTGGCGTACTCTTAAAATGAATATAAGTTTCTAAAAGGAAAGCATACCATGAAAGGTTTTAGAGCTCCCTAGTTTCTCAGCCTATAGCTATAGCTTTGCTAGCTCCACCTTTGCCTAAAGAACATGACCTCAAGATATTAAGTTGGATTGCTGGAATCTACCTTTAAATGTTGATGACAAATATGCCCTGACTAAATTATTACTAAGAAGCTTCTTATAGTCATGTACTGGTGATAATCAAACATCAAACAGGGGAATAATGTCTGTATATACAGTATTTGCTTTTAATTACCATAATTTAACCTAAGGTCAGTCTGGGGATTATGAAAAGCTTTTGATAAAGCATGCACAAAACCAGGCATTCTCTCCTTAACTTTTCATATCTGACAAAGCGACAAACAAAGCATATAAGACTTCTCATGAAAACAATATATATAAAGAGATCATTTGTCATTAGCAGGAATTTGTATAAACAGTTGTGAGCTAGACTTTTTTTTTTGTTTTCTTTGATCAATTCTTCAAAAACCATGATTTCCCTACTTGATGTCTACCATGTTGTGGCAGCAACTGTACCTTTGTATGTTGCTATGATTATAGCCTATGTCTCTGTGAAATGGTGGAAGCTTTTCACACCGGAACAGTGTTCTGGCATAAACAAGTTCGTCGCGAAATTTTCCATCCCATTGCTGTCATTTCAAGTGATTTCTGCCAATAACCCCTACAAAATGAACCTCAAGCTCATCCTTGCGGATGGTCTCCAAAAGGCAATTGCTTTTTTAGCGCTGACAGCAATCACTAAATTCAGCTCCCATGGTGGCTTGAATTCCATCATCACAGGTCTTTCCCTCTCCACCTTGCCTAACACATTGATTCTTGGAATTCCACTTTTGAAGGCCATGTATGCCGAAGAAGCAGGCGTGCTTGTTAGTCAGATAGTTGTGTTACAAAGCTTAGTTTGGTACAATTTGTTGCTGTTTCTGTTTGAGTTTCGAGCAGCAAAGGCAGCTTCTGTGACACCTTCATCAGACGCAACTGCAGGTTAGACACATTCAAAGTTGCTTTTTGCTAAGGAATATAAAAGAAGAAACATCAACAGTACAGCACACGTGCAGCTGTAACAGCATAAACACATTTCTAAAGATCTTGATTTACGAATCAAGTTTCTCTAGATGTTGATTGTAATATTCACAATTGGAATATAAGTGTACAGATTTTCTTTGTCTGAAATGCTAACTACAACTTCAGCAGAAAAGGTTTATCTGTAAACGGACAACTACTTAAGATGCTTTACTTCTTAGATCAAATTAGGCTGATATACTCTGACATCTGCAATTTGGTGGTCTGGTTTTGATTTGAAGAGGACGTGGAGGCCCCTAATGAAGCACAATTGAAAGACGAAGAAGGGGGTGAAGAAGGAGCTAGAAATCCCAATAAAATGAAATCTATTCTATCAACAGTTGTGAGGAAGCTCTTTGCCAACCCCAACACTCATGCAACAATATTGAGTCTAATATGGGCTAGCATACACTTCAGGTAGTAATCAAATCATATTGAGGCTTGTATCAGCAATTCGGCACGACTTTCTTTCATCCTTCTTTAATCAATTTTGATAGCTCATGCATACATCTCTTGCAGATGGGGAGTTAAAATGCCAGAAATTGTTACACAATCTATTTCAATACTCGCAAATGGAGGACTTGGTATGGCAACATTCAGCTTAGGTAAGAACATCAACATTTTCTTGGCATGACATTCTGAATTAAAATTCTAGATGAACATGTCTCCTGTTCTTCTGATATGTCATTAGGCCTTTTCATGGCGTCGCGGCCTAGTATAATAGCTTGTGGAACAAGAATGACAGTGGTAGCCATGGTACTTAAGTTCCTTGCTGGACCTGCTGTAATGGCATTGTCCTCCTTCGCAGTAGGACTAAGAGGCAGAGTTCTCAGAGTGGCAATTGTGCAGGTTCATACGTAACTCTGTTATATACTATGTTTTCTTTCTATAAACTATGAATCCATAAAGGAGACATAAAAGTATTGGCCTGTAAATTTACTGCAGGCAGCTCTTCCTCAAGGAATTGTTCCTTTTGTTTTCGCCAAGGAATACAATGTTCATCCTGAAATTCTGAGCACCGCGTAAGTTTTGAATTACATTGGAAGAGATCAAATTATGTTCAAAGCTTGCTGCATATATGTGAGGCTTCTGAGATGATCTGGTTTTATTTTTGTTGCAGAGTAATATTTGGCATGCTCATTGCTTTGCCTATAGCATTGGCCTACTACTTCTTAATGGGATTATAAACTAACTGGAGGTGAAATTGGTGAGGATAACTCATTTAATTTATAAGGATTTCTTTGACATGTAATTTGATGTCAAGTATACTTGCTACACATGAATTGATCTGATGAGAAAATTAGAGTCATGTAAATTCACCATCCTTATTTAGGATTATAAAGGAAAAGAAAATGTCATCAATTTCTTAGTGGAATATTGATCTGAGAGTCAATGGGTGGGGCATGAGTTATGTACACAAATATTTGAGTACAAACTCGCATCGTTTTAGGTTTAACATTATGTTCACGTAATTGAAATCTAACTTCATACCAATTTAATAGCTTTGTCAGTTACTTTGTGGGGGTATTTGAAGCTCGTACATAATCAACATTTCTTAAAGTCATGCACTTGCCTAACCTACTTTAGGAATAATTCCTTAACTTCAAGCAAAATCGCGACAAATTGTTATAAATAATTTCATTACGCATATAAAAAAGTATATAAGTAATTATTTTTTCTTATCATTAGAGACGTACAATGAAATGCTTACGTTTTATTAAAGTTGAAAAGAATGTACTTCTAATAGCAAACTAAAATGTTTCATGTAACTAGATATTCAAACACAAATGAGATTTCCAAATTTAAGAATCTTTATGTTCTTAATGTACCAAATACACTCAAATGCAATAGAAACATATGATACAAATAACTTTTATTTAAACTTGTTTGGCAAATCATCAAAATTGTTGGATTGGGTTTCGTTGTTTTTCTGACCACCTCTCGGTCACACAACCCAACACACACTTATTTCCTTCGCAAAAAAAAAATAAAAACGAACCTTTTCTTTTTGCCAAAGAAAAAGAGGATAATACGGTCAATTTGACCACCACAGAGAGCGACTAGCTTGGACGAAACGCAAAGTATTACGTGGACAAAAATCTTAAACCCAAAATCCAACGGTTCGTTTCAAAATCCAACGGCCACAATAATTTATCCGGACCCGAAATTAAAAAATACTCAGCCGAAAAGAAAGGTGGGATCCAAAATACGGTTTATCGCAACAAAAAAAAAAGGGTTTATCGGCGCCTCCTATATAAAACCACACATCGCTCTCTCTCTCTCTCTCTTCCTCCCATCATTTCTCTACTCTCCGACGTCCCTGCTTCGTTTTCCGGTCACTTTTTCCGATCAGCGAAATGGCCAAAGGTCCAGGTCTCTACACCGAGATCGGCAAGAAAGCCAGAGGTTTGTCGTCTCTCTTCATACATTTCTGTTTGAATTTGTGAGTGTTTTTTGTTGCTGAATCTTTTGGTTTTGTTGTTGTTGAATTCTGTAGATCTCTTGTATAAGGATCACCAGAGCGACCACAAGTTCACCATCACTACCTACAGTGACACTGGAGTGGTGAGTCCGTCGTCTCTTTTGATCTGTAATGAGTTAGGGTTTAATATCGCGATTTTTTGTTTTTTAAGCTCGTATTCCTAATCGGTGATGCCATTTTTTGCGTTTATCATGTATTTGTTTAGTGAAATTGAAGCGTCGACTGTATTTTATGCTCGATTGTTGCCTGTATGAAATTGGGGACAGAAATTAATCTGGTCTTAAATTGCGGTAATACGACTAGTTGTATGAATTTAAGTGTAATTACACTGGAATTTGTTGAATTTATGAGATTCTGTAGAGTTTGTAGCCGAAGTGCTCGATGTATGAGCTCATTTTTATTGAACAAATTGTTCGATGTGAGGCGCTATAAGATTAGTATGCTAGCGGTGGTTGTCGACGATTACTTACTCTTACTGGTTTGTGTCTGTCTGCAGGCTATTACTTCTTCAGGAACAAAGAAGGGCGAGCAGCTTTTGGCTGATGTTACTACTCAGTTGAAGAACAAGAATGTCACTACTGATATCAAAGTCGACACTGAGTCCAATGTGAATTAACCATCCTCGATTCTGCTTTTTCATTGATTATTGTTGCGATTCGTTCTGATGCAAGACATTGTCTTGTGGTGGATATTACTTTGCATTCTTATATCGAGTGTTCGAAGAATGTGCAAATGTATGAAATGTCAGGTTACTAATGGATTGTGTAAATTTGCAGCTTCTGACTACTGTTACCATTGATCAACCTTGCCCTGGCGTTAAGGCAATTCTCAGCTTCAAGGTTCCTGATCAGAGGTCTGGCAAGGTAAGAATGTTATGTCAGGTTATTCATTAAATGTATATGCAGAGAACTTATATCAGGATATGCTTCGTTTGAGACATTAAATTGAATATCAGGATGGCTGTAGATTGACATTGACCTTTATAATGATTGATTTTCGACAGGCGGAACTCCAGTACTTGCATGACTATGCTGGGATAAGCACCAGTGTTGGATTGACAGCCAACCCTGTTGTCAACATATCTGGCGTTCTGGGAACTAACCTTCTTGCTCTGGGTACTGATGTGTCTTTTGATACCAAAATTGGGAATTTCACCAAATGCAATGCTGGTTTGAACTTCTCCAATGCGGATCTTGTTGCATCATTGAACCTGTAAGTATTGTCTTCTGTCTTACAGTGAGTTTTATTTGAGATTTGATATCGCCACACACTTCCTCATGCACTGTGATGATGATTGTCTAAATGATGCAGGAATGAGAAAGGTGATGTGGTCAGCGCATCTTTCCATCACACTCTCTATCCCGAACTAAGCACTGCTGTAGGAGCTGAGATTACTCACAGAATTTCCAGCAGTGAGAATACCATCACTATTGGTGCTCAGCATGCCCTGGATCAATTGACCACCGTCAAAGCACGTCTGAACAACTCTGGCAAGGCCAATGCTCTTATCCAGCATGAGTGGCGCCCAAAATCATTCTTCACCATTTCTGGAGAGGTGGATGCTAAAGCCATTGAGAAGAGCGCCAAGATTGGATTGGCTCTGGCTCTCAAGCCATGAGCTGGAGCTCATTGCTGACTGAGGGAGGGAGAGCATTAAGATATTTCTAGTGTAGGTGGTCTCTCCTCTCGTGTCCTTTGCTAGAACAAGTCCACATAGTAGATCGTACTGTTTTTTGGTTGTAAAAATAAGGATGTGATGGTTTGGTACTTTTCTGTTTTCCTGAATTGTTGTTAACAGAGGTCGTCAAGTAATCGGGAAATTTAGACTTGTTCTTGTTGCCAATGTGGTTTGGGTTTTCTCTCTCCAACAATGATATGGTTCAGTTTGGTTTTATTGATCTTGCTTGTGTCATTGGTTATCACTAGTCACTACAGTATTTGGGTTAGGGTTAGCAGCATCTGAAAAACTGACTCAAAAACATAATTCTATCCAAGAGCATCTATCATTTTTAGAAACTACTGGGTCCCATGACATAGAAACTCAGACTCTCAAAGTACGAAATCCATAATAAGTTTTTTCCAACCTAAAGAATAGAACCAAAAACTCCATCATTCACTCCTGCCTTGAATCAGTGAGTAGAATCTGCTTGCAGGAGACCCTCTCGAATCTGTGAAGCAATGTCCTTGACGGCACCAGGGCCGTGTGGGATGAAGACAGATGATGACTTTGAGGGTGCTCCGATCTCCTTCATAGTATCGAAGTACTGAGTTACTAGCACCATGTCCATGACATCCTTGGCAGAAGTTCCAGGAACGTTCTCGGAGAAGACTAGGACCCTGTCCCTCAACCCGTCAACAATGGCGCTGGCGCTGGCCTGCCAAGTACTTGGACTCCGCCTCTCCTTCAGCTCGCTTCACTTGTATTATCTTCTCTGCTTCAGCCTTTTCCTTTGCTGCATCCCTCTCTCTTGCAGCTGTTAATAAAGATATAGGGAGCACAGCTATGTAATTAATCACAAATCGAAACTTAGAACCAATGTTTGAACTGCATATAACTTTATGTTACTTGCAACAAATTGTAGCAAACAAGTAAATTGTCTAATGCTATAGGAGACTAGTTTATTATAGGAAGGTATTTCTGTTGCAGGTTACCAATTTTCATCCCAAAACAAGCTTTACTAGTATAGCCAACATAAAGCCCCCCTTTGTTAATACGGTTTTCAACATGCCAGTGATGGTAGCAAGTTTACATGCTTCTTTTAGACAATCGATTTAGCTCATGCAACCATATCTATTTACCTGCGTTGATCTCATTCATAGCTTTATTTACACGATCATCAGGCACGATTAGATTGATATATGGTTTGCTGAATATGCTTCTGTAGACAGTAGACATATATACAACTTAATGTTTAACAGTCACCTTCTCAAGCTCCACTTCAACAGCTTTTGCTATTTCACTCTTCTGTTCAAACACAGCATCCAACTCCATCTTGGGTACACTTGCCCTGATAACTGAAGAATAGCAAAACTATTAGCTGCCTAATTCAATGCAAGCAACAATCACCAACAGTCTGATAAGAAAAAAGTGCTGCTTACCATCGAAAACATAGGCCTGAATCTGAGCATTGACGTTAGTGAGCTTGTAAAAAGCATCCCCTACTTTCTCTGGCAATGCACGAAATTGAATGGATGCAACCACATTGACAAACACATTATCCTGCCAACAAATGTCATATCATCGAAGTTAACTTCAGACAACACATATTGCATCTGAGTTCAAAACACAACACATCTTACAGGGAATGCAAGTAAAGAGTCTGCAAATTGATTAACCTTAGTCTTGGTTTCACATTTAACTTGGAGTTGGCTCACACGCATTGATAGCACACCGGCTGCCTTGTACCCCAAACACTGAGGCAAGCAGTGACACCCTGGTTGAAGAACATCATCAAACTTCCCAAAATGTTCCTTCACAACAACTGTCGACTCCTTCACCAGAATACAACCAAGCGCTTGACCCATTACTTCAATTCTACACAAGTATCAGAAAAGGAGTTTCATTTTAGGTAGTAACTTCAAGCAATGAGTCAGAAGTAAGACGAGTTCCATTTCAATAACCTCTCAGTTCTTCAAAGACATGGAATTTTCAAGTCTCCTCATCTCTATAATGAGCCAAAAGAGCATTACACTCATTTCTTAGAAGCAGAAAACCAGAAGGAACATGCAATGATTTCACAAAAATGAACAAGTAGGCATCAAAAGATAGTAAAGAACCCACATTTACTGTTTCCTCCTTGAATTTCACTCAGAACACAAAACCAGAAGAGAAGATACAATGATTTCAAAAACCACAAAGAGACCCATTTCAAAAGTACACAACAAAGAACTAGTAGCTAGGCATCAAAATCTAGTAAAGAACCCAAAATTGTCTTTTTCCTCTATAATTTTTTTTTTCACAATACCAAACAAGGAAACAGAGAGGTGTGCATACTGCATACCTTGTTGCAAAGTGTGCACTGCAAATTGTAATGCCTCTATTTCTTGTTGTCCAAGAGAAAATGGCTGATATATATTTAAGAAGCAAACGCTGCCCAGAGCTGAAGAGCTCAGTGCCTCAGTGGGTGTAATATGACTGATATGCCCTTCCATGCTGACGTGACCAGTTCTGTGACCGAGTAAATTTCCTGGAAAAAGACAAGGACCACTGTCTGGGAGAGCAAGGTGAAAAGTCGAGAAGGCCCTTCCTCTGTTCTGTTTCCTCACCTCACTTTTCGTAGTAGTGGTAGAAAAAGTTTGTGATTTTTCTATTTTCAGTAAACTTTTGGTTCCTTGCCTATTCTCAGTGTGCAACGCTGGAGTTGTTTGTGGTGGGTAAATTTGCAGGCAAAAATCTTTTGGATTTTACTTGATCATGGCAAAGCCATGTTCAAATCATATCAAGGAAGATGAAAGAAGATTAACGTAGGAAATTGAGAAATTTCGGAAGATTATTTCTTGCAAAAAGAGATGATGAGAATGGGGTGAGTATGGATTTTTAGGTTGAGTAGGAGGTTGTGATTAATAAATGATTGCGACAGAAATCAAAATTTTGAATTTGGGTGATAGAGTTGTTAATTGTAAATAGCGAATCATGATACATAATATTATTACGTTGCATATGAGAAAGGGCGTACACTTTTATTGTACGAGCTTACATTTCCGTAAGCCATTATGAATTGAGGTTGTCATTTCCTTGATCTTGGGTTTACTAAACTAGTCTATGCTCAAGAGGAATGGGGGTAACAAGGAGGAAGTTCTGTAACACGTATACAGGTTAACTACTAAATAGTGACAGTATTTTGATCTATTAGACTATTTACCAAGGAGAAGACCATAGCATGAAACGACAATATGAGGAACAACCTGATATACTGTACAGTCACTCCTTGCGAGCTTTAAAGCTTTCAATTGTGAGCAGAATTAGCTTGAAGGAGGCCCGTCAGAAACTGTGAAGCCACATCCCGCATGATGAAAACAAACAATGGCTAGCATTCACAGATAATTTTAGACATTTTGGTTCAAGGGTTGTGAGAAGTTTAAAAGAATGGCACCTAAAATGTGGATTCAATCTGGCCTGAATGGTTTAGGTTTTGTTTATCTCACTTTTGGTTGTCATTTGCCGTGGCAACCTGGATAATGAATTTGCTGAACATCGAAGAAAATAATTCCAAACATGCACGCTAAGATTAAGAGAACATATTGAAGCAGAAAATCCAAGCATATAAACTTATAAAGTCTAATAAGATTTACCAGCATCCAACAACTGCCTAAATATAAAACATCAAGCATGAAACATCCCAAAATAGATAGTAGTTAACATCAAAGCACGATAAGAAATTTAAAAGAGTGGCGATACATCCCAACTGACTAATGGTTTACTCTACTTCAACATCCAAGCATGATGAGGCAATGATGTTGTCCTTCAAGGCTTCAAACCCTCCTCATTAGCCTTGCACTGGCAAGCTGTGCCAAGCTTTTCCTTTGCAGCTGTTTCAACATCATGATAGGGAATTAGTGATCAATTAAGACACTTTAAATCATATTCTACCAGGTAAGAAATTGTTACTAGTAACAAATTTAAATGCATCTTTTTGGATATAAGTGACATACGTATAAGAAATAAGATATACAGCAGAAAGGTACTAATCCAGCACAAGAACCATGTTTTACCAGATAAGAATTAGTTACATCATTCAAGGCAAGCAGAGGAGCATATTACCATATAAGAAATAAGATGTCAATACACTTTTACATGCTTCTTTTCAGATATATATACAACACAGAGACTCACATGAACAGTAACTTATATGTATTACCTGCATTCTCATTCATTACTTTCTTCAAAGACTCATCAGGCACGATATCAACAATGAGGGTCTCGATAATCTCATAACCATAAGCAGACATTGCCTGTAATTACAAGTGGTTAGATTGCTGTTATTTTCTTTGAGGACGTTTACGTATAATCTAGCTTTATGGTAGTTGTTCACCTTATTAAGGTCCTCTTGGACAGCTTTTGCTATGCCATGCTTCTCCTCATACAAAGCATCCAATTCCAACTTGGATACACTTCCATGGATAACTGAAGAAAACCAGAATAACCATTAGCTTCTCATCATAACCTGCTAAATGAAGCAATGTTTACCAACCAAATTCTCTACCAGGAGAATAACCGACATCATCTTACCATTGTAAACATAGGCTTGCATCTGATGGGTTTTGTTCTTGAGCTTATAGAAAGCATCCTCAACATGTTCTGGTGATGGACGAAAGTGAACATATGTAGACACATTGACAAACACATTATCCTGAAAAGCCAATGTACAACAGCCAAATTAATCTGAGAACATCAATGAAGTTCAAAAACACATCATGAAGGGAATTATTGTAACTTTGTAAGTAAAGACTGCGAAAAACTACCTTAGTCTTGGCTTCACATTTAAACAGAAGTTGTTGCACACGAAGTGAAACCTGGCCGGCTACTGCATAACCAAAACACCAAGGCACGCAGTGAGTGCCAGGCTGAAGCACACCATCAAATTTCCCACAATGTTCCCTCACTGCAACCATAGACTGCTTCACCCGAACACAACCAATCACTTGACCCATAGTTCAATTCTGCAACCAACATTAGAGGTATTAGAATATATAAACCCATCTAAAGATACGAAATTTCTGTTACACAACACCAAAAACCCATAAACCCAGAATAGGATAATTTCAACTCAGAAATCAGACCAGATATTACTTTCTACACAATAACTTAAACCAAGTGTGTCAAATTGAATCATTATTATTCTCTGTAAAAACCATGATATTTTCTCTTCTTTTATAAATTTCACAACGGTTTTCACTTCTATGCCTTGGAATTTCGCATCTCTTTTGTTGCTCATGTCTAAAAACAGAAGATAATAATCTCCTCACCAAAGTCACATAGTTTTCAGAGAACAGAAACAGCCTCATTTCAATTAACACTCAAAATAATCAGCCAAAACAAAAAAGAAGGCAAAAGTGTAAACATAAACCAAATTGAATTGTCTCTCCATGGTTATTAAGAACATCAACAAATTCCCTCAAAGAACCCAAGAACAAAAACTTAACATTTCTCTTCTGTAAAATGTTACACCAATTTTTTAAAATTCTGTGACTCCATTTTCACTCAAAAACTAACTTCCTCATCAAACTCCAAGAAGTTACATAGCCAAAAAAAACAACCAGAGGAAAACTGACATGGAAAGCAGAACATGCAAGCATCTAAGGATGAAGCAAATTAGAGCAGATATAAAGAAATAAACTAAAAAAAGAAAATAAAATAATGAGAGAAAGAGGCAAAGATGGAGAGAGAGGGCATTAACAGAGAGAGCAAAATGCTTCAATTTCCTCTTGTTGTTCAAATTTGCCTTTTCTCCTTCTTTCTCTCTAGCACTGCAAGTTTTGCTTATATTCGGGGAGAGTGAAGGGAGCTCACTGAGTAAATGACCTATTTGCCCTTGCTTGCGGACTGTGGTGTGTGTCAGGAAGATGTATGTAATGTCGGTAGTGCCCTTTCTCTGCAAATTCTGAACTGTAGCGGGTTCGGTTAGGTGAGGAAGATAAGGATCGCTAAAAAGAGAGAAATTGCATTTCAGTACTCGATGTTTGGTTTACACGTGTAGTTACGTTTTCTTAGAAAAACAAAAACTTCTAAAAATGAAGATAATAGATGAAAGCTTGATGATGCAGTAATCAATTCATTAAGAACATCGAGCTGGTTACTACCCAAATTCAGTAATAAAGTTCGCTCTACTTTCTTTGTTATGTGCATGCCTACTTTCGGAATGTAACGCTGGTGTGGTCACAAGTCCGGTAGGTGAAAATTGTTAAAGAACTCTTTAGGATTTTAGTGAGTCATGCCAAAGACCATGTTCGAATCAATGAGTTGCACTTATTTGGACAAATATTTCAAAAAAAAAAAAAGAAGATGAAGAAAGATATTTTAGGGCCTCCGTATTTTCTGGATTTGGGGTTGATCATGAGCATTCCAGCTGAATTGATGGTTTAGGGTTTGGATTACACCATTCAGATATGTTTTGGATTAAGCAATCCTCTTTGCAACCAAGTCGTTTAGCTCTCTGCTTCATATGTTCTTAAGTTAACAAGAACCAGGAACTAATTTACATGATAATCAATATAGAACCATCTGACTTTCATTTGGAAGATAACTTTTTCTTGTCAAGTAGTAGTTACATTCTATTTAATGATGAATAATGGAGGCTGGCTAGTTATTCTGCAAAGTGAATTGGTGGACATGTGGGAGGTAGAATAGTAGAATGACATGAACACTGAGCGTGCAAAACCGACTACCACCCCACACAGACAGCACATCCTGCCTTCTGTGTTGATGTAAAATGAACAGAAAAGGTAAATGTTCATAAGAAATTACTACTTAATTACATAATGGGGGTGTTGTGATGAAATTACTATTTACTGAGCCTCTGAGTGGGTCCATCATGCATACATGCACAGAGGCTTGTACCTTCAATTTAACAGTCAGTCAGATGCTGGAGAGTACAAAGCAATACAAGAAAAGGAAGACTTATTTTGTGCTATAAATGACCAAACAACCTGAAGATGCGAAGCTGTCACAACTGGATAGTCAATTCTCGGATAATATGCATACAGAAGAACTAAAGCCTGTATATTCTTGAGTTAGGTTTTAGGTGATTTCTGAGGATAGTATGGAGAAGCAGGAGGACCCTTTGGGCTCGACAAGCTCCTTACCGGTTGTCCATTCCTCGTTACAAAGATTGCTTGTGTTCTAATGACATTCTTAGCATTCAAGTTTGATCTTGTACGAGCTGCTTGCATGGTTTGGAAGTGATAAGAAGAACTGGCCATGTCCTTAAGGCTTGGTAAAGGCTTAAGGGCTTCCACAACTTCACTCATCATTGGTCTGGCTTTTGGGTCACGGCTGAGGCAGCGGGCAGCCAGTTGGGTAGCTTTTTGCACCCCCTTGACAGAAAAATGGCCTTCAAGCCGGGGATCAATTAACTGGAATAACCTCCTTTTGTCTCCAAAGAGTTGTCTTGCCCATTCCACAAGATTGTGTTCCCCATTTGGTCTGTTTTTATCCATGGATCTTCTTCCGTTTAGCATTTCAAGTAGGACTACTCCAAAGCTGTAGACATCACTCTTTGACGTCAAATGTCCTGAATCAAATACCATGTTATAGTTCTAGTAATGTCAAATTATGATCAAGCTACAAAAGTATATGGCCCTGGTATGTGATTACTCGTGAACAGCCAAAGTGCCCTGAGAAACACCAAGTACTTATCTATTAATAAACTATGTTTTAGCATATTAGATGGGCTTGCAACTTTATTAAACTATCTAAGCCTGAAGTTCATTGTAAGAGAGATAAGTCACAACTTAGAGTTTAAATGAATATAATGTGTTTAGTTTGTTTATCACCATTAACTGGTGATTCTCATTGTAGAGTAAAAGTAATCACCAAAACCAAAAAAAAATTTATTACAATCAAACTCACCAGTCATGACATATTCTGGGGCTGCATAACCATATGTTCCCATGACTCGTGTAGACACATGAGTCTTATCACCTTCAGGGCCATCTTTGGCGAGTCCAAAATCAGACAGCTTGGCATTGTAATCCTAAATTAACATATCCACTTTCAGAATGCAATAGAAATGGAGAAATGCAAGAAAGGTTTTCCTCAGCCATAGTAACTTACCGCATCTAACAGAATATTAGACGTTTTGAAATCACGGTATATGACTGGTTTTTGGACTTCTTCATGAAGAAAAGCAAGACCCTTTGCGGCACCGAGTGCAATTTTCATTCTAATAGACCAAGGAAGAGGCAGAGATCCTTCACCATGTAAAATAAGTGTCACCAAATTTCATTAGATAAAGGATAGATACAGTAACAACACAAAGTGAATAAATACGTCTGACTCATGCATGGCAAAGTGTTGGCAGTTACAAGAGCTAGTTCCAATATAAATGCAGTAAAATTAGAAAATGTGAGAGGATAAGTTGCTTACTTCTGAACAGGTGGTTTTCCAAACTTCCACGCTGTAAAAACTCATAAACCAGCAACCTCTGATCATCTTCAATGGAGTAACCAATCAATTTTACCAAATTTGGATGGATGAGATCACCAAGGAAATAAATTTCAGCCTAAAATACAAAGCAGCCGAGATTATGATACAAAAACTACGTGGGGAAGTAATATATAGCAGAAAAACAGGACAGGAGAGAAGAAGCCATACAAGCCATTCTTTGTGACCCTGAAGTCCATCATGGTTGAGCGTCTTAACTGCAACTGTAAGCCCGGTACCAGGTTTCACAGGAGCAGTTCCATTCTCCTCTATCCACCCCTTGAACACACAACCAAATCCACCCTCACCAAGAAGACTCTCCGGTCTGAAGTTCCTTGTCGCTAACTTAAGTTCATTAAATGTGAATTTCCGCAGCTGAGAAGCAACCTTCAGTTCCTCACTGTTATAAGGTGTGGATGTAGTACTTCCAGCATTACTTGTAGTTGTAGAGGACCCTCCATGAATAAGCTCTCGATCTCTACTTTTCTCATTTGAAGATTTAGTTTCCGCTGATTTACATGAGGTCCAACACACTTCAGTAAATGATCCATATAACTACTCATGAATGAAAAATACTGGTGTATGTTGTTCCCTGGTAGTTAGGAACTTCATAATGAATACCTGACACTACCTAAGTGAGTACATATCTAGTAAATCATTTAAAGCTAATAATCTAACTAACTGCAATGAATCAACCATTTCTAGTATGAGTCCCAGCAGATACAACAAAACACTACATGCCCAAACACTATCATGAATGTTTGACAAACAAATCAATAAATCATGAAATCCTTCAACTTTCTTATACTTTTTCAGTAATCCGACATACAATTAGATTATAAAGATTTGATTTTGATGAAGTATTATACTTTGCATAATTAAATTGAAGACACCAAACATGCTTGAGCCGAAACTATTTCCATGGGGCATTGATGTTAACATTTATTGCTAAAAAACAGAACAACCCCCATCCTTGAAATTAATGCAGCTTTGACAAATACTTGCCAAAACAGAATAAACAAGGACTGCAGCAGAATTACCAAAAGACATAGTAGTCCCAGTCATGGTGCTATCAACTTTGGATCTTGAAGAAGGCATGCAAGTCCAAAAAGAGAACTTAACCCAACACCCAGTTTCCTCTACAGCCTCATCTTTCTTCTTCCTTCTCCTTGATTTGCTCCCATCCCAAGTCTCCACCTTTACCAAACCCATCTTCACAAACTCTTCCAGATTCAAACTTCCATAGCTCACAGACCCAGAAACTTCACACAACAGAAAGAACACCCCTTTTCAAACAGACTAATATATGCAAACCTAAAAGCTTCACATAAACTCTGAAACCTCACAGAAATGTGTGCTGCAGCTCAAACTGAAACACTGAATCAGACCCAGATGGTCAAAACTGGAAAAGTTCCAACCTTTACCAAACCCATCTTCATAAACTTGACATACCAAACAGAGCCCATTTTAAACCAACCTCTACGCAAACCCAAAACAACCAAAGTTGCAGCTGAATTTGAATCAGACTCTGATTGGTCAAAAAGGCTAGGGACTCAGAGAGAGAGAGAGAGAGAGAGAGAGAGAGAGAGAGAGAGAGAGACTATGGTGCTTAAGCGAGAGGGAAAGGGGCAGGCTGGGCGGCTTGAAAACGGGGGAGGCGGGCAGGTGAGAGAAAGAAGAAGAAGAAAACAAAAAGCTTTCTTCTTTCTTGTTTCACAGTGCTCTAGAACAGTAACTTTGGCATATGTCAGAACATCAAATCACACCTATAAAGTTTTGGACTTCAGAATTTTAGATTGTTTGGTTTAACTCACACTATTGTCACGGACCTACCTGGCCATTCAGCTGCTATAAATAGTCTATGCAGCGTTCCATCGTTTAGAAGTAATTTTATGTAATTGAATAGATTGGTTTCGCTCTGTCTTAAGTTCATTAATGAATCGGCTCTAGACTAGTGATAAATTCTTTAAACTTAATCGGGTCGATCTAACTGAATACCAAAAGACAATACACATACTCTCACACTCTCCGATTTTGGAACAATCTCACATATACATGAAATTGCTTATACAACCAGTGACGCTCATAGAATACACTCCTAAAAACAGGACGTGACACTTTTTTTTTTAATTTCATATGAGCATAGCAAATAGAAAGAGACCACATTTGGGGCAATAATGCATAGTAGAGTCATGTTACTCTAGAATTTCTTGCTTTGTCTTCTTTTTCTTCTTCTTAGTTTAATATTTGGATCAAGTGTGGGTTTATTAGGATACGCAAGTAGGTTACTATAGTATTAGTAGAGTATTATAGTATTGTGAAAGTAGTTCATTGTTGTTCTTCAATGTACGTATATCCAATCAAATCTTTATCCAATCAGTTATACAACGACTTAAATATCTGACTAAAAGAATTAATGATGGCAACCCTTATCATATTGGAGATTCTAAACCTTGCGTCATTGTGGCATTGTCTAGTGTCATCTATGGGTTTATTCATCGTCAACCGGTAGTTAGGTGACCTTAGACTTTCTATTATATTCTTCGATTGGGGCATTTTCACAAATAATATTTTATATATATTTGACGTCATTTGTGAGGATAAGATAGCACACGTGGCGGGTTTTTAACAATATGGTTCTTCGTTAATTACAGAAAATGAAGAATATACTTCTTTAAATTACTTATTTACATTATCAACAAAATTTTTACATACATTGATGTTTGCTCTTCAACGGATTAATGTAGTAGATAATTTTCTTTAGTGAAATGGAATTAGTGGGCTTAAAGAAAATAGAATATTACCAGTGCTAGGGGGCCTCCTATATATATATATATATGTATATATATATATATATACAGTTTTTATCAAAAGTGAAGTTTCATTCTAAAATTACGGAGTGAAGTTACAATTTTGGCACACTTTTCAGACAATTTTTTTCACCATAAACGATTCAATATTTAGGTATGATATTCAAGATCATCTCTACAAAATTTTATCTAATTCGGACATCATTAATGTATTGAAATTAGATTAAATCAATGAATGAATTAAAACTGTTCAACGTGAACCGTTTGTGTAAATCTCAATTTGAAAGCTCAAACCATTGTCAAATTGAATGAAATTTTGTAAAGATGATATTGAATAATATACCTAAATATTGAATCGTTTATGGTGAAAAAAGTTGACTGAAAAATGTGCCAAAATTAGAACTTCAATCTATAATTTTGTTGGCATAGGCTTATGCCCGCCATAATCAGCACAACTATCAGCGCATTAAGGCTAGTGTATAGCACAGTCTTACAACACTAATAGCAAATCAGCCGCACTAGCTACGCAATGGGCCTCCCTGCGGCCCAAACTGACTACGGACGCGCCCTCACGCGCATCTCAAAGAAGGCTCCAGAGAGCACCTTAATCGGACGTCGTCCCACATCGAATGGCAAGTAAACGATCCACTTCAACTCAACAATAAAAGGTCAGACTCTTGACCTTACAAGGTAAGTACACTGAACTCCCTACCGTAACTCTGCATAAATTACCATCGCCCTAACTTAAGCGTCGGAGAGTCGAAGACCACGCCGCCGTGGTCTCTACTTTGACGACGTGTGCTACCTGTGGCAGGAAAGAGACAAGGAGTACGGCGTACCATATCCACGAGGAGTACGGCGTACTAAATAGAGAGTAATCACAGCATTAACAAATTTCATAGTGAAGCTTCACTCTGGATATAGACTATATATATATATATATATATATATATATTATTTTGTCACAAAGGGGTCTCCTATATTAAACAACTAGTATCATTTCTTTTCCTAGAAGCCACTTCCTTCTAAATTTAACCTTTCATGGAAACCTTTGCACCAAGAGCCTCTTTGAAGAGTCTTCAATTTAGAAGAAAAGGAGGGCAGTCTCTTTGAATCTTGAAAGAGAACAATTTGCTGATTTTTCTCCAATAGGAAATTAGTGTAAAAGAATTATAGACAAAATAACCATTCTTAATCAAAGTTACAATGTTCTATCTTTGGTAAATACTAGGAAGTAGGAACCTTGATTATTGTGGGACCTGATCATTGTCAATGATTACCTAGTGGTTTGCAGTTAGCCGGTCATGGAGATTTCCGGTGGCCCCCCTCGAATCTTATTGTCTTCCTCAAAATCTCAAAATCCCAAGTTATTAGAATGGACGGAACTCAGTACAAGAGATCCACAGTAAAAATGGAAACTCTAACAACGAGAAGATGCGAACAGTTTAACTGCAATGAAACTTCATTAACACGAAAGAGTAGCTACAAAACGGAATTACAGAATCATTTTACTCGGGTAGTTAAGGTGATCCTTACACAACTATGTCAAAGCTACAAATAGTGCAAGTGATGCTTAATCGACGAGTAATCCAAGTGTACTGTATTTGGTAAAAGATGACATAAAACATGTAATTTACAATTCACCAGAAGGCAGAAGCCTTAGCAATCAGCCAGAAACAGTTTTCTTTGGGTTTTCAGTTGTGAAATCTTTGTGAAATGCTTCATGTTTCAAGCCATGTCAACGTTCCTACTATCAAGAATTTGCCTGGAAGTTCACCAGCAGCTGGTGCAAGGTAGGTAATTGTCTTCCTGAAATGCAAAATACTGGTTAGAATGAAATACCAGAATTTGAAAGGTAATTTGAACAAGGCACCGTAGGTCAGAAATCAAACCTTTCAATGTTGATGTCTGTGACATAGACAAAACCAGCAACATTACTGCACAGTAAATTCATTGTCAAGCGATAAGTGTATATAATATATAATCTTTGACATCCCACAGATTCTAATCTAACGTAACAAAGTCAAATTTCAAATCTTAAGATGTGGAAAAACTAGGGAAGATGAACTACAACTTTTAACTCTTGTAAGAGGGAAAAGTAAGCACCTCCTCCAATAGAGAACCTACATTTGAAATTTAGTTGAACTGACGGCTATGAGATTACCTAGAGATAATTTCATCAGGCTCCTTGGCATATGAAATGGCGAGAACCATATGGAGCAAGTCACGGTTAATATTCACAGGAACCACTCTTGTAGGGTCAGCAGCAGGCTCAGCACCAATTGGCAAAGCTGAACGAGGGGCTTGTGGACCACCGCCGATTCGAAAGACAGATAAATCGCTGAAATTTGCGATATTAGAATGAGGGCTGAGATCATTTGCAAGGCCATAAAAGTATTCCTGTAAATAAATCATTGTATATGAGCTTTATAACAAAAAGAGCAACAGCATGAAGATAACCTGGCTGTAAAAAGAAAAATAATAATTTGAGTCCTTATTTTATTTCAGTACCATAGAAGATGATACTGCTGAGATTTTTGTTGTGTTTCTTCAACATATACTTACCCTTATCCTATGACTCCTGGACTTTTGACGAAATTTTGCATTCCTGGATACAACTCCCCCTGATTTGTGAAGTTTAACAACATCCACGTTGGGCTTGTTCTTTAGCACATCTCTGAGCAAGCTACAAAGCTTCTCCTGCATTAAAAAAAATTTATATATATATATATCTGGATTGTCAGCAAAATGTAAACTTAGGAAACTCTAACACTTGTAAAAACTATAATGTTTAGAAAAGTATAACATTAAAAGATAACAGACTTGCTGACAAAGTCAGGCTCGGGAAGCACATAGAGCAGAAAAGGATGTTCCTGACAGATTTTAAGGTAGCCAAATTCACAAAGACTCAAGCATGACATGAAAAGAACACGAAGTCTCAAACTAAAATGATGTACCTGACCCAAAACCAAGACAACATTGGCATTGAATGTCTCAATTGCATGAAGAAGCAACTGCAAAAAAGATAAAGAAATGTAATATATCTAAGCAGACTTCTAATATATAAGAAATCAGTCATTTTTGAATTAATCAACAGTCACCCCTTTTGGTTCAAGTACTCTTAAAATAGTACCTCATAGCCGGCACCTTCAACCCATCCCATGGTGTTGATTACCAGTCCAGCAGCTTGAGATTCAGTATTACCAGTAATTTGTCTCTCTACCATTTGAGATAGCTCCTTCACGAGCACTCTGTACAGATCCACATTGCTCCTGGGAAACAACAAACTCAGAAGGTTTAATTGACTAATAACTACGCAGCATGTCCCTGAAAACTGATGCCAGTACCATAAAATGCGACCATCTAAGAAACTATTCCGCTCCTACTACTGACAGAATATACTAAACCGAATACATACATGGGAGTAGTGTGCCCATAGAAATAAACAAGGGGCATGTCAAGTGGGATCCCCTCCACCGGATCAATAGGCATTTCAATAGGAGTTGCCGCAATTCCCCCCGGAATTGTTATAGCTCCTTGTCCAATATCCAAGTCAACAAATGTAGGTCTCCATCCTTGCTTAGCTGCCCAACTAAGCAGCATTTTCGACAACGTACTCTTCCCAGAGTCCGAAGGTCCCACAACAATCACCCTCGGTCCCTGACCAATGTAACCAACCTCCATTAGCCTCATATAAACTACTTAATCACATGGCAAACATCACACTAATTCATAATTTCCAGTATGTGCTGGCATTACCTGAGCCTGAGGAGAATCAGGGTCATCAGACGACAGCGTTTTCGCACGGTTGCGCCGGGCGTCCAGCACAGCGTGCACATTCACATAGCTGATATTCGGCGTCTGCAGCAATCAAAACACTCCATCATTCAATTTCTTTCTTCTTGACATATATTTAGGCCGCTAAGCTAGTTATAAGTACCTCGTCGGCGGTGTACTCCGTTTCGGTGGCGCCGTCCATCTCAACTGTGGCTCCATACCAAGTGAACACCTTAATAAACCACCAAAGTCAAATTCAATTGGCAGACAAAGTAAAAACGAGAGAATGGTGAAAGTGAAAAAGATGAGGTTTTTTTACGGCGAATTTGAGGCGGGGAGGGAAGGTGAGCCAGATTTCAGGGGGGAGCTCGGTGCCGAAGATCTCGGCGGTGCCGTTGAGAAGACGCAGCTTGAGAGGTGCATCGTTGCCGACTTCGATTCTGAGTTCGCATTCTCGCTCCAATTTCACCTGCCGTATTTCGCTGCCGGACATCTGTTTGAGTTCCGCCGGAGCTCTCTGTCTCTCTCAGGGTTTCAAACTCTCTGTCTCAACTGAAACAGCAACCGAGCAGGGTTTAAGTTCGGTTTTTTTATTCTCCGGGTCGGGTCAGGGGGGGGGGGGTTCGGAGCTTGTGGTACTTGATTGAGTTGATTCTAGAGTTCCAAAATGAAAGGCTCATGTCTGTGAAAATTTGTTGAACCTAATGGGAGTTAAGTAAATGTGGTCAGTGGTAACATCAATTTTAGATAAATTCTTTGATTAACTAAGTCTCTTCATTTGTAACGACTCTAACAGTTCGATTTTTATAAAGTACACATTAGAAATATTTGTTTGTAATATAGATCAATTATTTCTGAAAAATTTACTATACCAATACAAGTCTTGATTTATCTGCTGCACAATCTTGGTTTGTCTTATTTTTCTATTTTGCACACATACAATAGTACTAGGTGAACTTTCAAAAGTGGTCGATGATACAAAATAAATTGAGATTTATTTATGATATTTAACCAATAAGTTAACAAGTGTATGTGTTTCCGCCTAGTCTCTTATACTTTATCGTCTAGTCTCCCTTTAGATGATGTCATCTACTACAGTGGCTATTTGTTGAGTAATTACTATGGAAATAGAGGTGAAGCTACCTAAAGTCCTCAAGAACTAAAGGCCATGAGATTTTCCTTGAACTTACCAACGACTGTGCTAGGAAGTTTCATCAAATCATGATATTTTCGGAGCCTCATCTACGCACCTTCCTGGAACTGTGATCTCCACACATAATCTCATATAAATGTTTGAGAACCCTGATCCTCTCACACATAAAATACAGATCAGAACTCCATTTCTTGATTGAGTTGATTCAAGTTTCAACTCCTCTAGTTACTTCTACCAATCTCCCCCACAGCAACTCAAAACAAAATGACAAGTACAAAGCCTCTTCTTCCTACAAGCAACTCCAATAGCCAGCCTCCCTCTATTATACATGTTGCTCAGTTCACTCTTACCTTGCCGTCCGTCGTGTTCCTTAATCTCACACTGACAACCATGACAACCATGTACCGCGCGTACCAGCACCAAGACACCACCTTGCTAGCTTTCCTCGCATTCGTCTACGCCTCATATTTCATACTCAATAACTGTGTAGAAGTCTACAGTCGGCTTCCCAAGAGCGAAAAATCGACCAAGAAAGAGATGCTGCGGTTCACTCTGTGGTTTTTGCCAACCGTAGTGTTATTTGGATTTGCACTTGAGTTTGGGACTTTCATGCCGGTCACTGTGGTTGTGCTCATGTACTGTCTTGCTATTGCTAGCAGCTGTTTGTTGTTCTATGTTCACTATATTCAGGATGACCGAAAGGCACAACAAGGTTTTGATGATCCGAAGAGTACCAGCAAGCAAGATCATGCTCCAATTGTCCAAAACATGGTCTGAAAAATAGATGGAGATGCGGGGTATCGATCCCCGTACCTCTCGCATGCTAAGCGAGCGCTCTACCATCTGAGCTACATCCCCATTTCTGTCAACAAAAGCGGAATATTTTATCAGATAAAGAGTTTTATAAATGAAATAATTTTCAACCTATTCGCACTGGGTAATATAGAGAACTCACTACTCTAGCACTTTAATTATATTAAAGAAGTTCCGAATTAATAAAAAGCTACTTAATTCAGTTTGTCAGGAAACCAGCCGGTTCAAAGAGATCTTTATGGAAGCAAAAGTTGAAACCTACGAAGCTCTGAAGTGAGGTTTTACGTATGAACATAGAAAAGGCGTATCCACATTATACAGAGTGTGTTGTTCTAAATCTGAACCTATTGGACTACTGGAACTGATGCTTGCAAATGAATTCCAACAATAACGATCAATATGAAAGAGATTAGAACTAAAGATTCAAAAGTAAATGGTTCACTTACCCCAACTTCTGTCACAAAATTGCAAGAGGAACACCTCACTGATGGAGCTCCATACGGGTACATCGGCAGCAATGTACAACTATCACATTTGACCTGGCCAACCTGATGGGCTGTTAAAAAGAGACACAGTTAAAAAAAAAAACTTGAGCGTATTGTCATAATAACACCATACACCATAGTCTAAAGGGCATCAAAGATTGCTTGTGTATGAATTTTCAGTACTTATGCTTTACTAGACAGATATAGGTTCTGAAACTGTGATAATGAACTATATCAACATAAGACAAGCATAAGTACTGAAAATTCATGCACGAGACAGATCTAGACCTCAATCAACTCACAATCAAAAAACCCTTCACCAATTCAACCTCATGACTTGATTTTTAAGTCTACTAACATTAGAAACAATACTCAGATATGATAGAACACATTTAACAAAAACTGCACTGATGGTATCCCAAATCCACTACATATATTGCAAAAGAGGCACTCAGAGAGATTGATCAACTCATAATATGTCAACTTCTGGCAATTTATACGGGCTAGAATGCAAAATGACCAACAAATTAACGACACAGTGAGATGAACCATCAGAGCTAAAGACATGAAAGAATGAGTCTTGAGATCAATAACCGATTCATAAGTGAAGGAGGAAGAAAGATAAACCTTCTAGCACAAAGTTGACAGTCTGACAGCACCAGCATTGGACGTGCTTGGCTCCTGGTGGGTATGTAAGCAGCCGGCGGCAAGATCCACAAACCATTTGAGCTATTTCTACATCAGAATTCCACAATAACAAATGTGAGCTTTCAAAAATTTACTGAATCTGAGACCACTTCTATAGAACATTCAAAATATGGGTAGTTTCAATGCCGATAGAAATGCATTACAAACTAATTAGCTTCATAGCTAGTAATACTGTGATACTCACAGTCTCACACACTATATTTTCACCCAATCTATAAACTCTTTGTTGCTATAACATAAAGAAGGAGATATTTGGGGATAGGCAAGCAATAACCAATCATATATTGAAGAGAAATACATGGAACTTTTTCAAGTTTCAAGTATGAGAAAACCCAAAAGAAACGAGACCCTGCGTTGAGTACAGAAAGACGACAACAACAAGAGTGCATATAAGTTGGGTGGGGAATGACCCGAAATTGGTCGCGGCGGAGGTTGTGAAACGAAGGTTTGGGCCTCCGGCGGTGGCGCTTTCTCTACCTTGTGCTCTTCGGAGACCAAAGTCTGTTTCTCTGGAGTTGCAGACATGGAGACATCAAACTGGCTATGTTACCAAAAGACGCGCCGTTTTTGTGTCTACGATTATTTATGTTTTCCACTGGGGGTATAAATGTCTTTGAGTGCAACGATACGAACGAATTCGACCGTACTCAGCACGAATTCGGCAACTTTTAACTCGAATCCGACGTTTCCACCGGAACAGACATTTTAGACGGTTGAAGACGCGTCGGACCATCGCCGGAGAAGATTGAAGAGGTTTGTTGTAAATGACAATTTTACCCCTGCGTGTTTTCAGATACACCAACTGAAAAATCCATTAGCTTAATTGTTTCACTTCCACTTTGTTTTTGTGTTTCACTTCCACTCCTGTTCTGTCCGGCAGAACCCCATCCCAAAATGTTGCGACGACTACTTCTCCAAGCTCCCACTACTCGCCGCCTCGCCGCTGCCCGCTTCACTCCTCTTCTCCACCACCGTCCACTCTCTTCTTCTTCTTCTTCTTCCCAAATCCCACACACTGACTCAGACCAACCCTCCTCCACCATCTCCATCGACCGCTCCGGCCTCTGCAACCCCACCGGTAATTCCCGCCTCCCCTTTTCTCTCCCACCCATCTGGTCACTCCCCATCCCTGTCTTTATCTAACCCACTTTCTGTTACTGTCAGAGCACTCCCATGAGCCGTGTTCCGACTCCGACCTCGTCAAGCACCTCAAGGGCATCATCAAGGTTCGTTTTCTCTTTTCTTTCTCCAAATTAGTTAAACAATAAATCCTGGTCTCTGAGAAAGTTTTACTATTGTTTAAAACCAGTTTCGCGGCGGCCCAATCTCCGTGGCTGAGTACATGGAGGAGGTTCTAACGAACCCCAAAGCCGGATTCTACATGAACCGTGACGTGTTTGGTGCCGGAGGTGACTTCATCACCTCTCCGGAAGTGAGTCAGATGTTTGGGGAGGTATATAGATTTCTCAATTTGTTTGATGCATCTCACATGTCCAGGATACCATTGAATTTCATTTAGCATTTTCGTTTACAATGTTTTTTTTGCATCCTTTTTAACTTGTAGATGGTTGGTGTGTGGACGATGTCTCTGTGGGAGCAAATGGGGCAGCCAGGGAGAGTGAACTTAGTGGAACTAGGTCCCGGGAGAGGGACTCTCATGGCCGATCTTCTTCGGGTATGGAAATGTGGTTACGATCTTATCTGCGGTTGTTTGGATGCTGTGGAAGTGGAAATGTAGCTGACTTTGTGGGGTGTTGTGTAGGGTGCGTCGAAGTTTAAGAGTTTTACTGAGAGTTTGCATGTGCACATGGTGGAGTGCAGTCCTGCGTTAAGGAAGCTCCAGCACCAGGCCCTGAAGTGTGTAGATGAAGAAGATGGGGGTGACATGGCTGAGAAAAGGAGTGTCAGCAGTTTGGCTAATGCTCCTGTGTCGTGGCATGCCACATTGGGCCTGGTTCCTACAGGAGGTGAGTGGTTATGGTATGATTGATGATCTAAGATCAATAGCTGACTGATTTAATTGTGTTTCCGCAACCTCAGAGCAGATGATATAGCTATACTCTTACAGAAGCTTGTGTTTTAAATTTGTCGACAATATCACGATAAGCAAATAGCACTAGAGATCATGAGGTAGCAGATACATTATGTCTCTTTACTATTTTGCCACATGATTTTCACCTCACTGTCTGTTCAATTACTATATCATGCTTAAAGTGACTCATTTAACCCGACATGATCTGCACCATTCATATTAGTGCTTAGTCCATAACATAATGATCACCTGATAAGTTTATGTAACCATTGTGTTGTTATGATGCGGCCATTCTGAAGCTAAAAAGTTTATTTGAATATTTGTAATCATATTAGTAGGATGGTGTATGGTATTGGAAGATTGAATATGACTCTCTTCTTCCCTAACAAATAACAATTACAGTTGTTTACTATAACTTTCTTCTTGTTTTCATTCAGTGCCATCTATCATCATTGCCCATGAGTTTTATGATGCTTTACCAGTTCATCAATTTCAGGTTTGTAGGGTCGTTTGACTCTTTTCGTTAATGTATCTTAAAATGGTCATTCTCTTAGAGTCTTAGTGTTGTCTTATTCTTAATCTTCACTTACCAATCTTTTCTTCCAGAGGGCTTCTCGTGGCTGGTGTGAGAAAATGGTGGATGTTGCAGAAGATTCAAAGTAAGGATGTAATATGATGTGAAAAAACTAGTGTTTTCAAGAGAAATGTGTTATATATTTCTCATAAACATTGTTTAGGTTCCGTTTTGTTCTTTCTTCACAGCCTACGCCAGCAACACTTTATCTGGCAAAACGATGCAAATGGGCTGGAATGGAAGAAATAAAGAAGCTTGATCACGTTGAGGTGTGCCCAGCATCAATGGAGTTGACTCAAAGTATCGCCGATAGAATTGCTTCTGACGGGGGTGGTGCTCTTGTAATCGATTATGGTCAGAACGGAGTAGTCTCTGATAGTCTGCAGGTCTGTTGTCTTATCATTGCTAGTTCTGAAATGTGAGCTCTTCTGCTACTTCCTAACTCTTGCAATGTCTTGTTTCAGGCAATTAGAAAACATAAATTTGTTGACATTCTAGACAATCCAGGATCTGCTGATCTCAGTGCCTACGTTGATTTTGCTTCCATCAGGCACTCAGCCGAGGAAGCTTCAGGTAACTGTCACATCGTGTTACATATAGACTCGTATTTTTATTAATATGTTAAACTGCATGTTAAAAATTGAATATGTTGGTTTAATCTTAATGTCTACAGGAGATGTCTCTGTTCATGGCCCTATTACCCAGTCTCAGTTCCTTGGTTCTCTCGGGATAAATTTCCGAGTGGAAGCATTATTACAAAACTGCACAGAGCAACAATTCGAATCTCTCAGGTCAGGGTACTGGCAACTGGTCGGAGAAGGTGAGGCTCCCTTCTGGGAGGGTCCTGACGATAAAGTTCCCATTGGAATGGGTACCCGCTACCTGGTAATGGCTATTGTGAACAAGAAGCAAGGTGTCCCAGTTCCATTTTAGTGACTTCAAGAAATGCAGCATTTTAGTGACTTGTACAATATACAAACTACAGCAACTCCCAAGTTTTGGTTTTTCTTAATTTCATTTCCAAATTCTAGTGCATTCTGTGATGCGCCAAGTAGTAATAATATAAACAGAGGAAAATGTGGACTTATTGTCATCAATTGAGCATCAGTAAGTCTCGACTTGTTTAGCTTATCATTACTAATCTAATCATCGGTAAGTCAGACTGAAGATTGAAGTATGTGGCTTTTGAATCCTAATATTCACATGATTTTAAACATGAACTATTCGAGCATCTCAAGTTTTAGTGTACTACAATACTATGACGGCTACCAGGCGTGGATCTAGGGGGTTTGTCCCTCCAAGAATTTGGGAAATAATTAACTAAGTATATGTCATATGTTCATATGGTGTAGTTTTGTATGTTCGGTTTTGAAGTTTTGTTAATATTAAGCTCACTCAAGATCAAATCCCAACAAATGCAAGTTTTTGTGTGTATTTTTCCATTTACTTCCAATTTTCCTTGATTTATTGAACTTGTAATTAATATACTTTATTTTCATTAGACATTAATTTTGATTAAGCTCTTTGATTAATTCCAAAAATTTCTCGTTGCAATCTACTAAACTTACGGTAATTATGAATGGATTGCTATTTTCACATCAACAAGGTATGCATCTAATATATTAGAGTTAAATATTTTATGTGCTATAAATTATTTATCACTTCGATCGTTGAAAAAAAAAATTCACGTCTCCCCGAATTATGAATCCTGAATCCGCCATTGATGGCTACATAATTTCGGGATGGTATACATTAGTGACACAAAATAATGAGGATTTGAAACCAGAACTATTCCAGTAACTCAAGTTATAATGTGGCTGCATGATTTCGGGATGCATGCATTTAGTGCGTATTTAAGATTTTTTGTATTCTAATTGGGCTGCCTTTATTAAAATTACGAAACTACCCATACAGCAGGACATGTATAAATAGCGTGTTGTCAACAAACTGTCAATTAAGCATTGACTATACAGATCGAGGGAAGAAGAAGAAGAAGAAGAAGAAGAAGAAGAAGAAGAAGAAGAAGGAGAGGAGAAAGCATGGGATCGGTTCTGTCGTCCGTTATGGGAGGAGCGGCGGTGGGAGGGGGTTCGGAGGATTCGGAGGAGTCTCGAGTGACGTCGTATCACTCGGCGGCCAGGTGGCAGCTCTACTTGAATTCCATCAAGGAAAACCCCAGCAAGCTGGTACCTTTGTTCTCAGATTCCTAATTTGAGCTTTTGAGATTTCTGAAACTAGGGATCTGGATTTTCTGTTTTTCTGACTGTGAATTTTTGTTGTTGTTGGCTTGGTGAAGCTGGTGATTGATTTCTCGGCGTCGTGGTGCGGGCCCTGTAAAATGATGGAGCCGGTCTACCACGACATGGCGTCTAGGTTCACCGACGTCGACTTCGCCAAGATCGACGTCGACGAGCTCTCTGTATGTGATGGGGTTGTTTGTTTTCAGTATTGATTTTGTTGTTTTCAATATTGTTTATTTGAGCCGTCAATTTCTCACATTGCGACAACTTCGCACATATAGATTTGGATTCTCCTGCTTTGTTTGTTTCGATTTGGTTCAAACTAGATACGCATTTTCAAACCAGATATGGATTCTCATTGTTTGTTTGTTTGTTTGTTTGGATTTGGTTTCATCTTTAAACAGGAGGTGTCTCAACAATTCGGGGTGCAGGGGATGCCGACCTTTGTGTTACTCAAGAACGGGAAGGAGGTGGATCGGGTTGTTGGCGCCAAGAAAGATGAACTTGAGAGGAAGGTTGAGAAGAACCGCTCTTAGTTTTTGATTCAGTATTTGTGATCTACCAAGTGTTCAACTTTCTCTATCTGATTCTGGAAACTCATATTTTTACATTCTAGTTTATTGTTCTAGTCTTTTGTGGCATTCTGGCATTGCTATATAAGCTACATATTATTAACACTATGATCCCACTGCAAACCATAAGCGATTGCTGAATCGTATTGATGTCCAGGCCCTTCAGCCTCACCACTGATTCCACATGCCCCTTCAGTGTGTTCAGCTCCCTCAGTCTGCAAAAATAGAATGCAAGTTAATCTATTTGTACAACACCAACATGTTTTTGAGGCTTCACTGAATAGAAAGTGTTGTACCTGGCAATTTCGGCACGTCTTTTTGCCTCTTCAGCCATCTGATCAAGTTCTGTGTAAGCATTGCGTTCGCCAAACATCTTGGTGTCTGGTGGTTGCAGACCGTGGAGAGTCCTCTGTGCATGTGCCCATCTCAGCTCCCTTTCTTCCTTCCCAAAATGCTTCTTCCTAGTGAAAGCAATCTGCAAAGCACAGAATTGCATATAAAGAGTAAGAGGTGAATACAAACCATCATTGAGAATAGCAACATTCAGAACCATGAAGGGTGGAAAGTCGAACTGCCATATGAGTGCCAGTAACATGAAACCAAGCTGTCACAGACGAGATTAAGTAAACTCAATTTATTGTTGAGTTTCTGTTACTCAAGAAGCATAGCTTGCAGCATGTTCATTGAATCAAAACCAAGCCAAACCAACACTGCAGCTTACCACAATACGGATTGTAATGGACACAGCATAGATCTGCAACAGAATACAAATCAAGTAATTTACTTACTGGAGTTGGTATTACGAGTTAAGATTTAGACTAATTTGGCAATTTGAAACCAGGGCTCACCGTGTAATTTTTCATTCTCTGAAATATTGCTCGACTAGTTAGTACAGCACTTATGATGACACTAAGCCCAGGTTCTGTGAGTACAATGTCAGAAGCACTTCGAGCTGCATCAGTTGCATCAGCAACAGCTATTCCAATATCAGCTTTTTTAAGAGCAGGAGCATCATTTACTCCATCACCAGTCATCCCACATATATGCCCTCTTGCTTGCAAACGCTTCATAATCTCATACTTGTGCTCTGAAGCACATTTATGTCAGCTTAGCTAATAGACTATCTATCCTAGTTGAAGATCTCTGAAAAATAAAGAGGAGAGAAAAACCGTACCAGGGAAAACACCAGCAAATCCATCAGCTTTTTCAATATGCTCATCAACTGGCAAACCAGCAACTGACTCGTCTTTTTTATGTCCCAAAAGAGCTGATGAAGGGTACATGTTTGTTCCCATACCCAGACGGCGTCCTGTCTCCTTTGCTATTGCGAGCTGATCACCTGTAATCATTTTAACATTCACACCAAGATTCAATGCCCTACTAATGGTCTCTGCACTGTCATGTCTAGGAGGATCAAATAAAGGCATTAGCGCAACAAATTGCCAAGACCCTCCTAGGCTCTCCTTCCTTCCATCTGGAACTTCCTGTTCATAGTGAGAAAAGGAGGCAAACAAATAGCCATAAGGAAGTAAGGAACATGAAATTTAATAATATCAAATATCATATACATCACACATGACAAGATAAGTAACATTACCTGGCATGCTACTGCTAGGGACCTTAGTCCTTGCTCCGCATACTTATCAATCATAGCATGAACTTTTCGTTCTAACTCTGATTTGTTGTGCACACGATTCAAAATCTGATAATCAAATCACAGGCATGATTAGCTGTGAAAAGTGAAAGAATCATACCAGACTATTATACTAGCCGATCTTAATTTTCATACCTGTTCTGGTGCACCTTTGCTGACACGATGCATTTTACCTTCAAGGTCAATATATGTAAGAGCCGTTCGCTTGTCAGTTGGGTTGAATGGAAGGAAGTGCACCTCTCGAATATTGGCTCTCGCCTATTTAATAGTCAAAATAAGACAGTAGGCATAATAACACATGAAAACACAGCTACAGAAAATCTTGTATTGGAGAAAGTACAGTTACTCTGAGTGTCATCTTACCTCCTTTGGATCGGCCAACATTCCCACAATAGCAGCATCTATTGCATCTTGATTTTCTATTCGGGAAGCTCGAGCTGCCATTACAACAACAGTATCTGCGTCCACCCCTTTAACAAAGACCTAAAGAATAAATCCATGAAGAAGTTGGAACAGGTATTGCAATATAACTATATAAGAAAGCTACTAACCAAACATTTACAGAAAAACAGCAGCAAACCTCTAAAAGATTCTTGTCAACTGAAAGCTTATTTAGTGTCAGAGTCCCAGTTTTGTCACTGCAAAGAGCATCCATGCCTGCCATTTCTTCAATTGCCGTAATTCTTTTAGTGATGGCACCCTGCAAGATTGATATCAGCTCTCAATTCCTAAGCTTGAGAAGCTAATAGTAAGGTGAAAAGTTACTGCAACTAACCTGCTGAGCTAAGCGGTGGGAACCAATAGCCATTGTCACAGATAAAACTGTTGGCATGGCAAAGGGAATTCCTCCAATAAGTAGCACAAGCAAGTTGTCAATACCAGGGCGGAAACTCCGGTGTTTAATTGGGTACATGACTATAATCTCTATGATCATTCCCACGGCGATAGAACATATACAGAAGTTCCCAATTGCAGTCAAGACCTATATAGCAAATGGGAAACGAGAGAACCAAAATTCTCATTCCTAATGTATTGAACTCTTTAGTTAAATTTTGGACTTAAGAGAAAAAAAAAGATCATCCTTGTGTAAGCATACCTGTTGAAAGTGGCCCTGTTGATTTGTGCTATCGACAAGGTGAGCAGCCTTACCGAAAAATGTATGAACACCAGTGGCAATCACCACCGCTTCAATCTCTCCTTGTTTGCATGTAGAACCAGAATACACACTGTCACCAGGGCCTTTGGTCACAGGAAGTGACTCACCGGTAAGTGCAGACTGCAAACAGAAAATGCAAAGAATTAGAGTAAAAGAAGCACCAGTTAATCAAATAATTTACTAAAATGTAATCGTTAAAGCACCTGATCAATTTTCAATGGATCACCATCGAGGAGACGAGCATCTGCTGGAAGGATGTCTCCAAGTTTAATGCTGATTATATCACCAGGAACAAGAATGGAAGCATCCTTCTCAATCCACCTCCCATCTCGAAGAACCTAATCAACATTACAAATCAAATTATGCACTAAAACATGACTGCATGTTCCAGAAAATCGATACTATAAAGCGTAAAAGCAATATATACAACTCTAAATAGCTACAGTGAGAAGAGAAGCATATGATATTGGGTTACATACCTTGGCTTTGGGGGCAAGACGGGCCATGAGAGCAGCAGCAGCATTTCCAGCGTTGTTCTCTTCAATAAAACTTATAGTTGAGTTGATGAGAAGCAGAGTAATGATCCCTACAAAATCTTGCCAATCTGGAGGCTTTCCCTGTAGACCCCAAAACCAAATTTTATTAGTATATATATTTCTTTACAACTTTAGCTAACAAAGAAAACAGAGAGAGAGAGAGAGAGAGAGAGAGAGAGAGAGAGAGAGAGAGAGAGAGAGCCAAGAACTCACTAAACAAGAAAGGAAAAAAAGAAACTTACTCCTCCATTAGCAAGAGTAATGGCCATGATAGCTGCAGCTTCCATCACCCATGAGAGAGGGTTCCACATAAACCCCAGAACTTCAAAAGCTTACTTTCCTGTGTTATAAAACCAACCAAAACCCCCCAAAAAGTTTTAGTCCTAACAAGTAGTTTAGGTCAAATAATTCCTCAAGAATTTTACGAGAAAACAAGAAACAAAGTTTTCTCAAGTGCAGTGAAGTCTTAACATAGAACACAAAAAACAGTACCTTCTTCTCCTCAAGCCTGTTATACCCAAAAAGGGGCCAGACTCTGCTGATCAGCCTCAGAAGTGAGTCCATGTTCATCACACCTCATGGTCAGGAACACCTCTTCAATGGGCACGTTCTCCTGAAACCAAAGCAGTGACTTCAGAAACTAACAAAACCTGAAAAAAAAGGGGGATTGCTCTGTTTTAGTACCAAATCAACAGCTTCCTTCACCACAACCTCTAATGCTTCGGCTTTCTCTTCCATCCTGAAACCTAGTAAGTGCAGGGGTTTGTAGAACTAGAAAAATAGAGAAAACAGAGAAACACAGAGTACTCTGTCTTTCTCAGTTTCTGAAGGAAGGATTGGAAGCTTTGTTTGTAGTCATCAGACATTTGTAGGTTTTATGCAAGCGGCAACGATTTGTCAGAGTCGTACGGAGTATTAGAGTACTTGGCGGGCAGTGACTACTGACTAGTGTGTTGAATTCTTGCATTGTTATATAACATATGGTTTTACAGGTGTTTGATGTTGTGCACAATCGAAGCTACTACAACTGTCTACTTGCTTTGACGATGGAGAGTTCGCGTCTCTTATCTATAGGTACCGTCACAGTCAAGAGAGAACTTTGACGTGATGCTACTACCAAATGGACGGAATGGAAATGATGCAACAAACATCCAAAATTCCAAATGGTTCAGATGAAATGTGGACATCTTAGTCCATGCTGAAGTTGATATATATAATTCTGCCGATTTGTATAAGTTCCACAGAAAACTGTTTGGACCAACTCGGTCCATTTCTGAGAACGAACAATCTGTTGGCCATGAAAACATTGTTAGAGCCGATTGTTCTTTCATACTAGAGAGTTGTTATGTCATTCTGATCCAATTATGACCTTGATTCTTTCCCATCGAAGTTTGTCACCGCACCAATTTCGTACTGGCAAAACATTCTGATTGGTAGTGTACGAGACGTAGAGCAGAGTACCAAATAGGTGGGTAGAATCACATACGCACAGTGGCCAAACCCACCACATGAGATGGCATGGTTAAGGTTTCACCAGTCACTACTACTACAGTTCAGTGATACGAAAACTACATATCATTAAGAGACTGACTATCGCTATATAGATTGCCCTTCCTTTTAAGGATGGAATTTACCGGCAGCGTCTAAAGTCTACGTTGTATTATTCAAGGGGAATATCATTGAAAGGTTTTTCTACCATCTTCTCAGCAATGCAGTTGTGTCGCACTTTAACACCCACCATCTTACTCTCCACAATGAAGAGTCTCGAAGAGTCCTCCACCTCTTTCCAAAGCAATTCCTATTTTCACTTGTCTTTCCTAAAAACCCATATTCTACACAATCACACATGCATCACTTTGGTTGGTGAGATTAGTTCTGGGTTTCAACTTTGAACTGTATGAGAGCATGCTCAACCCCCACCTTTATATTGTGGTTAGTGTTGGACACTTGTATTTTCTAGATTATCTTAATAATACCAGGAGAAAAAGAAAAAGAAGTCCAGGCTTAGAATATTACCTTCACCAACATTTTTCCTTTTCAGCCTTCCAAAATTTCTTTACTAGTTCTCATAACTGACCTCCGGTTGTTGAACCAACCAAAGTTGTATGTATAGCGAGATGAAAACAAGAAAAGATAATGAGAACGGTAAGGAAAAGGTGTGGTAGTAGGGCGGGAGGCGTTCGCTACTTCCCATTAGAACTGGCATTCTTATGGAAAGGCCAGAGATTTACCAGGCGCTCTAGTACTGCTGCACTCTTTAAGAAATAGCCTGAGAATCCTGCTGGAGTTGATGGTGGAGGAAAATCTTCAGCTGGCATAGCAAATGATCGAATCATTTTTTCCATTTTATCAAACGTGAGATACGAGCCCACTTCTTGCAGCCTCTCTGGACCCATTATCGGTAGTGTGTGCTCTTGATGCAACGAAGCAGCCTCACCGTCATTTTTCTGCCAAGTGAAAGAAAACACAAAACTTAGTTTTCCAGAAGAGCAAACACAACTATCAGAATTTCATCTGGACACAAATCACACAACTTATTTCTATTTACTCGTATAATTGACGGTGCATTACCTCCAATGGTGATAGATCTGCGCCACGACTAAACGTCATCTCTACACGGAATCTTTTTGGGTCTTCTAAGGGTACCTGCAATTTCAGTATAAAAAGTAAACAAGCAGAAATTGTATAAATAAATACCAACACATCACCACTCAAGCATATATGGTAGACCTAGATGAGTCTAATACCTAACTTAACAAGGGAAACTAAATTACTTACTTCTGTGTTCTCAAACATTCTCAATACTATATAACTCATGTAGTCAAGCTCTTTAGTGTTGTATAAATGCTCCAAAGCACTTTCACAAACAAGGCCATCTTCTCCTTGAAGAGATTCATCCAGGTTGCAGTAGCGGAGAACATTCATTAGAGAATGGATATGAGATTCCTATCAATTCAAAAAGTTCATATTAACTTCCATGAATCACTAAATTAAGATATATAACTGGAGATGAAGATATGTAACTCACGGATGTAAAGTAAAGGCGCGTACGAACGTGACGTTCAGGTGTTCTGACATTTGCGTACCTGAGGCAATAAGATGATTTGTTTTACTTTTATGGAAAAGATAAATGGATAGTAAACATATAGAAATGGTTATAAATTACTTTGGGTCCAAACGATATTTGATCTCCTTATCTTCATCATCCTCCTGATCCATTGATCTCTCACTTGATATGCTAGATCTCCTCACATCTTCATTCTTATTGTAAAGCTTTGGTATATCACTTATGCTGCATTTTCTGTCATCATTGTTCACACTAAGCTTTGTCTGGTATTCCTTTTCGTCCTTCTCCAAATTTGTTGACTTCAAAGGTTCATCCTGAGTACTCTTTGGTTCTGCAACGCTGATAGCTTCTTCACGAGTATTCCTCAAATCAATCATTATTTTACCCAGCAAACGACGAGCGATCTGAATAAAAAGACAGTTATATAGCATGCCAATAGAATGTGAAATTCGGTTTGATTTTAAAGACGAGCTATCAAAATAGGTTAGTGTACAAGAAGCTTAAAGAGAAAAAAAAAAGGTAGATGTAAAGATTCTTCAATTTTATTAGAGACATAACCATCACATGCCTTCAAAAGCCAGAAACAAAGTTCTATGTGCATATACTGTCTAGCAACTAATTCAACATCGGTATATGTATAAAAAATTTCTGAAAGTGTGCGGCAGCATACCTTTGAACCAATCTTCAGCTTCTGTGTTGGATTAATGCCATACTCATTTGGTATGACACCATCAGCAAGTAACTACAATTACAATACAGAAAATGTATCAGGCTGACAGATAAACAGATACATACCATGTATTCTAGCATTTTATAACTATAAGCGGTCCACTTCTGTGATAGCTGGAAACTAGTTGGGAGGGATAACATGTCCAGTGGATAGCTATCATATATTATCATCTCTAAATTCCTGTACCTGGGCAACTTTGAAGAGCTCATCAAGACCGTCCAAATTCAGATGCCCATTGTGTAGAAGATCATATCTGTCACGGGGTAACAAATTATATAAATAAAATGTTCTTCGGTACAACAAACAACCCAATATTATAACAAGACCTTAATGGCACAGGTCAGTGATTAATTCATGAATTCGATTCTTAAATTAAAAATCAGATATAAGAAAACAGTGTTTACAGTTTTGAGGAACTTCAAAACTCAGATTATAGCAAGATTAGGTATGAAACCCAATTTAATAGTTTGAAGACAGTTGTGATCAATATAGTCAAATACACCTAATAACTATTGCATGAATGTGAAACATTTAAAAGAAATGCTAACTGATAACTTACTTGCAGGAGTCATAAATGTCCGGAATTTGTGTTATGTCGAACCGTCTGCCAGTAAATAATGCAGGAAATTCATTATTAAATCCACAATGTCAAACATATTATTAGTCCAATTGTTAAACTGACAACTTATATTCAGCATTCACTCTTTCTTAGACACAACTTTTTTCACTAACTACCATTTGATTGGTAAAAGGTATCCAAGTATCTGAAATGTCAAATGTCAATTTTAAAACCGTTTTGATGCAAAGATATTCAGAACATTACAAGTCCTTGCAAATTCTAAGCCTTAAATGAAAAGGAATGATTAGATGAGATTATCTAACCAAAAACACAATCAAATAGAAAAAGGATGGTAGCACTTACTCTTTTCGTTCATTATACAAGTCCCTTACAAGCTTTCTCCAACGAGCATACATCAAAAGGAATCCCTCACTACCACAGGGTAATCCAGCGGCAATACGATCAACGTCGATATTAGTCTTACCAAGGGCCTTTGCTTGGTCATAAGGAAGGATCACATCATATGAGCTTGTCGTAAGTTCTTCATCTTCATCTTTCGCTAGCTGTCTTACTTGTTCAGTGACATTCTTAGTTAATGTAACCTGTAAATTATATAAGATAACATTAAAAAAAACATATAGTATAGAGCATCAGGTTATAGGGAAATCTTTTTTTCTTTAGTTTGAATTATAGTGCGAGCTTATCCAAAAGAATTATGCAATCTGACAATAGCAATAAAATACTTGTTAGAATATGGAAAGGAACATAAATTATTGAAACCATTGTACCTACGACACAGCTTTGGTGAGTGCAAATGCTCAAATAAGAATAATTAATAGCTTTGCTTGTTCATATGACAACTGTGATGGCAACTTTAGTTCAGGAGGATCCCATTCATTCAGCAAAAATATACGTGGAGTTTGCCGCTTGCAGATTGGACTAGGATGGGTAGGACCAGGTGATTGTTTTTCCTTGTCTTTTATTATTAGATGATTTTTCCTTTATTGGTGGTAATGCATCCGACTTAAGAATCTACAGTCAGTCCCTTTGATGAAACAATGGTAAGAATATAGCCCATGTGTTAGTTTCATAGCCATATATATCAAATCAGTCCATCCCACACTTGGTGATTGAACTCTATTGAATGTAGAGGTCCAATACCATGATGATACGATCATACAACACTTACATATATTCCTATCGATTTTAACTCTATCTTCCAACATTTCCAATAGCCTACAAAAAGCTTGGATTTTACACATTTTCATGCTAATATTAAACATGGAGGGACCTACAATACTTAGATGCAAAATCAAATGCAGTTTACCAATTTAGGTAGAAGCTCTAAAGCATTGGAAGGCAGTCCACCTCCATCAGCCATCCAAGGAGATATTTCATTGCTTTGAACTGTCTTTGCACCTGAAGTTATAATCTCATTTAACCTAGCCTGCACATACACCTCAATTATTATTGTAATAGAGGATCCTAAATCAGCACTATCAGTTTTCTAATGCCCCCAAACAAGACCAACCTTTGCTTCCTCCATCTCAACACTTGCATTTTCAAGCCCATCCAACATAGATGAGTCCTTGCTAACAAGAGAAACCTTTAAAAGAGGGAATAAGATCAGTCATGCAAACTCAATATCCAAAAGGAGTATAAATAATGTTATTAAGTCATACCAGTATTGGTGTTAGCTGCCCTTCTAGATCAAGTAGGCCTTTGGCAAATGCAGCTGCAGACATCTGCAAACGAAATTACTGTGAATAATGCAACACACCATTACACCAATAAGCTAGTGACCACTGGTGAAGTTATACCTGCACACGGCCCTCATCAGAGCTGTAGATTTTAAGATCATGTCGATAGGTGCTATGCAAGCGAAGCAGGCCAGTACCTTCACCTGCAATTATGTAAAAATTCATCATGAGAAGCAGCCAGCGAAAATAGTTGAATTAATGAAGTTCCATCATGAGTGACCTTGCAGTAGAAGAAACAGACTCTTTTTTTATTTTATTTTGCAATATAAAACTATCTATTACATCAAGAACACTTGAAACAGATGGTAATTATGTTCAGTCCTCAAATGTAACAGTATATGACTAAAGGAACATAACAATCTGGATTTTAAAATGGAACTTCTGAACAGCAAAAAAAAATTTGGTGTATGAAACAAGATGAGAAAAGCTGCTATCATAACCTGGATACATGTTATTCCGAAAATATCTACCCAGCTCCTCAGCCTGCAGATAAGTGAACAATTGAAACAGTGAGCATATGAAAAGTGAAACACAATAATACATAAGTGACAACAAGGTTCTCAAACTTCGTTGTTTTTGTTTTTTTTAAAGCCGAGGGTTCTTAAAACTGTAGTCTTATACACAATCATGAGAAATGAGTATACTATGAGGATTATTGATCAAAGAAATGACTGATAGATAAATTAATAGATACCTGCTTTCTGCCAGCATGTGTAAGGACACCCCCATACTTGAGAACCATCAAAGCTTCAACAGGACGTTCTTCCTCACCTTCACCATTACTTTTTGTAACTTTAACCCACTTCAGTGGCTTTAGCTGAACTTTCCTGTAGATGCCAGAGAAGTGTCCCCCCTTGATAAACATATGCATGAGAGCAGCCAATTATTATAACCATAAAGCAGTGTAAAAACATGTCAAATTTTATTTACATAAAAACGCAGATATAAATTTGAAACACAGTATGCATCAAGACTCAAGACATTCTTTCTGTAAACATAACATTTATAAATCAAAACAAATCTCTACTATCAACATAATGCAAATTCAACAAAACAGTGAAAGCCACACAAAAAAAGAAGAAAGAAGCAACAACAACAGTGAATAATCCTCTTCCAGTTGATGAAAGTAAAGAGGATAGATGAAGACATCACTTTTTGTTGGCAGTGGCATGAATAAATAAGGATCACAAGTAATAATTTATAAGAAATAAACCCAAAATAATAAATGTGAATTCACCTTTAGGATGAACTAAGGGGAAGAGAAAACTCTATAAACAAAAATTCTAGTCAAATTAAATTACCTCCTCGAGCACTGCTTTAACTTGACGAAGCTTTTCAGCATGCTCAATGTCTTCTGCCTCACTATCACTTTCTCGATCTGGTCTAGACAATGTAAAGAGTCAGTGTGTTGTAGTATGTTGATAAGAAAAAAAATTCCAGCTGGCAAATAGATCTTCTTATCAAGTTTTTGATTTACTGTGAAAATTAATACCTAGAACGAGGTACCAGCATCCGTGTGGCATCCAACAAATCTTGCAATTGGATAGCACTTTTCAGTTTCGTCTACAAAATGAGAACCAACACCAATGATCAGTTTATATGATAAGTCAACTGATAGATACATAGCAAAATTGTCTAAAAGATTAAATAGAACACCTCAGATCTAGGCCGGCCCCCATTGTACTTTAGCATTATATTTAAAAGCTTTTCCTCGGTAACCTTCAGCTTCACTTTCTGTTTGGGAGTTCTATCACCACTGCCAGAGCAAAACAGATTTATTAAGGGAAAATAGGAAGTTCAACTATAACAGGTCAAAAAACTGAGAGGAATACGTACTGACGAACAATGGCAATCACACAACGTAATTCCTCAGCCTGCCCAAACGTCCCAATAATTCCACTTCCATGGCGAGTTAGCCCCTCAGAAGGTTGGCTTGGCTCATTGGTTTTCCAAGGCAAAGTTGGTGGAATCACAGAAGAAAGGTGAGGAGCTTTAGCATCTAAAAATATCTTCCTAAGCACACAAGCAGCATCATCATAATACCTGTAATTCCAAAAAAACATTACAGGAAGAAAAAGATTGAGACATCACTAAACTCTAAATTCTAAACTCTAAACTTTAATTCAATTACATCCAGGAAATTGAACCAAAATGAATCAATTTCTAATGAAACTTGAAAGCACATTAGCCAAATCAGCGTTAGAACACCAACATCAACCAAATAACTAGAAAAATATAGTAAACATTACTTGTAGGAATTCTTCACGAAACTCCATCCATTCACATCACAGACATAGGAGCGTCCCTCACAACGCAGAAGATCGAACCCACAAACCTGCAAGCAGTGAATAAATTAAAAAACAAACCCAAGAATAAGACAGAAGGTAAAGACAATGAGAGTGTCATGACAACCAAAGAAGGGACAGTAGTGGATATCAGATCTTAACTACATACCGCTTGCCTAAAGGCAATGCAGACCTCCCTTGCCATTTGCTTCTCCATAGGTGTCAGTAAAACAGGATATCTCACCTATCAAATTAGTTAACAAGCAAATGTCATTTTTCACCCCAGCATTTCCTATTCTAATTCCATTAGAAATTAGTACGTACTTCCTTGCCATCAGGATTCCTCATGACAACACCATCTACCACAGGAGATTTCCTTGCCTCAGCATGCGCATATTCAGGGCCCACCGTGTACACCTAGTTTATTTGACCAGAAGATACAACTACTTAGAGAAACAAAAGTGAAACAACGATTGCATAAATATAGCAATATCTGCAGAAACTACCATGGGGAGAAGTGATTCACCAAAATCGCATAAGTATAACTACAATACTTCAGAAGTTTTAATTTGAAAAACCAAGGGAATCAAACAAAGCAGAAAGGGCTTGAGGGTCAATAGACAGCCCCCAGATTTTATTAAGAAAAAAAAATGATGAAGGAAGGATATATCATGGCAGAGGCCACATCTTGGAGCTTGTCTGAAATTTAGCAGGAAATATTTGCTGATGGAATAGCGAGTTTCACAGTTTATATGGAGATCCCCACTCCACAGTGTCAGTAAGTATTAAGACATGGTAATTGAAATGTTCACCCTTTATAAAGTACCAGGAGAAAAATAAAAAGTAAGTGGCGATGTAAAATAGTAATGAACAATTCACCTTTATGAAATGAGAAGTTTTATATACAAAACCATTAACCTCATAATCTTATTCGTTTCAGAGAAAAAAAAATTAAAAGATCACAAATGCAAACCCAAGTTATACAACCTTGACATCTGTTCCTCCAGTTGGCATAAATTCTTCATATATATATGAGCCTTCTCGTCTCACTCTTCTAACTTCCGGATGGAACTCGCTAGATCGGTTACCAACCTATTCAGACAAGGAAAGGATTTACTTTAAATTTGGACAATGAACTGAGACTAGAACTCATAAACACAATTTCAAACTGATTATGAATGATCATATGCTCTGACTTCATCAGATGGTTGAAAACTGAAATGCTCATACAGTATTTTACTTGATTGACATGTATGACTGGTAAGATCACCTCTCTACACATAATTAAAGAAAATATTTGTTTTCAATTGCCAAGGATAACTGCAAAAACATTTACCACAAACTGGGTAAGTTTGGTTTCAGCAGAGAGATGAAATAACCTAAGCTAATCTAGACAGACTACACTCAATAATTTCCTACCCTTGTAGAGTACTAAATTTGCTTCAAGTACTTTCCATTTCACACATATGCATATGCAAACAAACGTAAACTCTCTTCTAGAGCAATATTTTGCAATGCCAGTTGCAACAAACCTTCCTAAACAGCTCCTTCATTCCTCCACCAGCTGAGCTAGGGTAATATATCATTATACTGTGATCATCCCCTTCATATAAGTAAGCACAAGTGTCAGTTTCTTTGATTTGAAGAGCAACATCTGAAAATCTTACGTAAAGCCTAAACGTAGCCGTGTTGAAAACAAAGCACTTTGATGTATGAATATACAATATTTCTATATCTGTATAATACAAGTAATAAGCAGCAAACAGAGAAATACATAAAACCTTGCGAATTTCCAATATAAACTGATCACAATAGTAACTTGATCAAAAACAAGATTTGAACTAGAGAGAGCCAAAATATACTTGTGCACCAAATAAATGACAAAAGATCAGCTTGGATACAATATCTTATTTAACAGCATAAGTATGAAGCTGACCATCAACAGGCTTCTCCACAAATGGCTTCCAGAAACGTTGACCATGAACCTCCACAAAATCTTCTTGCTCAACAAAATAGTCGAGCTCTTGATATGGTTTGTCTCTATTTACAAGGGCATATCTTGGAACAGGGATTCCAAACATTTCAAGACGCTTCAATGGACCAAAGAAATGCATCAGCTTTTGTCATTCTACTTTTACAAATAAAATATGCTCATAGGAGTTATAAATGAACAGTCGAGTTCTCAGGTCAGGTCAGTTCCAAGACTTGCTCAAGAGTGCTTGGATCTGCATCCAGCAGGGAACAAAAATCTACACTCATATAAATAAATTTGTTGCCGCTCTTCGATGTAGACATAAAGTAATTGAGTAAGGTCCAGTCAGCAACTGACCAGGAGAACACTCAGAGAAATGAAACATTAAGTTCATACATGAAGACATGCTAATTTCTAACAAATGTCTTCAGGTAGCATTCACACCAGGAGAGATATAACCTTTTGATACAAGAAGATCTCAGAAGCATACCTCATATACTTTTGTGCGGTCATGAAGAAGGTGTTGCGGCTCCAACTCATTTACAAGAAAAGGTCTGGATAGAAAGAATACGCAATCAGAAAGTGAGAAAACAATGTTCCTTACAGATATACAAACTCTTGTGCACAGTAAAATACATGCATACAAATAAAAGTAGAATCAGTACATGAAAAATTGAAAATTCATAGAGCTTACTTCCGTAAATTAGCATACGCTTCAGCCTTTTCCAGAGGATAGCCAGAGGAATGGAAGGCAATCAGGCAATCACATATCGGCCAGCTGAAACATACGAACAACGCCACAAAAAAATCACTTAAAACAGTGAATCACAAGTAACAGAATATACACTATTCGCCGTCACACAATGATCGAAAAGTCACACACAAAATCATATAAAAAGCTTACCTCTCAATAGGATCTTCCAGAATGACCTTATCTCCAAAATGTGTAATCTACGAGAGAAGATTCAAAGCAAGATATGTATAAACAACAGAGTAAATTCTTACCAAACCAGATTCATAATCAATCAAAACCAAAACAACACAAATACGTCACGCAACTATTTTCATCATGATCCGGTCAAAAACACTGTAACAGCTCAAAACAGTCTCTAAATTCTTCATGCATCTTCATCTATACACAAAACTCGAATCTAAACCAAAACTACAACACAGATTCAAACGATCATCCAGTACCTCGAATTCGCCGAATTTCTGAAGGCGGTCGAGAATCTGGCCCATCGGCGCAGAGAACACCTGCACACGGAGAGAGAAATAGAGAACGATCAGCGCACACATACACTGCCGGAATCTGACAGACATTTCTGGCCGGAGAAACCAAAAACAAAACGGAAAAGGAGAACCTCGGGGCCGCATTTCACCTTCTTTTCCATCACACAAACCCCAATCTTAATCTTCGTCTCCATATTTTTCACTCTCTCTCTCTCTCTGTTTTCCACTTTCCGACTCCGAAATCCAAAACCTCGAGAAAGAGAGAGAAGAACGTCGGTGGCTACTTATAGCAGGGCCACTGGGGGAGCTTATCTGGCGCCGAGAGTTCGGAGCGCCGACTCGGGCGAGTTGAGTCACGAGAATTACGGGATGGAGAGAGAGAGATAGGCGGGGGAGGTTGCTTTAAACGGCCAGGGAGAGATAGTGGAGCAGAGGAGAGTTTGGGGAATAAAGAAAAATAAATAAAGCGGGGAAATGGAAAATAATAAATATAAATAGTGGGGGAGGAGATAGACATTCCTGGATTCTGGAATATGCAGTGATGTTGAAGGGGATGGGGACGTGGTTTTGGTTTTGGATTCCTTCAGTTGGGCTGCGATCAGCTGGTCCTTTTTCTTTCTTTAGTTTAATATGGGCAAATGTGGTATTGGATTAGTTGGTCTTTGCGTTGCATAATCAAAGTTTTATTAAAGGAATTTTGTATATTAAATTAAAAATCTACATCCAATAAAATTACAAAGTAGACCAACTAGCTACTAAATTACAATATTAGACACACTTACGACCGCTATATAGACAACTATCGACAATTTACAAGCGCAACAATTAAGAAAATAGTCTCGATGAGCCTCAATAGTTATATTTAAATGTGTCTGTTTTTTTATATAATGAATTTATTGGCAAAAATGCCGGAATATATCTCATTTGTAACTCAAAGCAAAACGAGTTATATGTCATTCGTAAGTGAAAAGAAAAACAAGTGACAAAGGTTGAACTCTTGAAATTCAATAAAAATGACAGTATTAGGTGATATTTCAAATTAAATGAATAAAAACAGAGATTGTACTGAGATAATTGTATTGTAGTAATGCTGAAAGAAAAACATGGGGCTATGAGATGAGTTCGATATTTAATGGTGAATATCCAAGATTTCCATGTGGGCACATGATTTGGTAACGCTGGACAACCAAGCTTGGTTTTCACGATAAGATTGAGACAATTCATGTGCTAAAAAAAGTGTGATGGAGGAAGGGGTGGACACCATATCCCCTTGTAGATTTAATTGTTTGCTTGTCAAGGGCCATTTGGTCATTTCCGGAAAGTCCAAGGAAATCTTGGACCGCAACGTTGACTGCTACAAGTCCTAGACTGTCTAGATTGATGGTGAAATTTACAAGGCACGAGAATGTAAAAATAAACTCACGGAGTCAAAGTGCGACGTGGTCAACACGTCAAGGATGGCTCCTAGCTCTCCCGTAGACTCCGTAGTCGTGACCAGAATACTTCACCGTCGACAACAGTATAAATCATAGCCACAGTCAATAGCATGCACAGTCGGTTATGTCCGATTGCTTGAACCATAGGAAGAGTACACTTTTCCGGGACTAGTCATGAAGCATATATTGTTGGGAGAAATTTAGGCAAAGCTGTAGAATGTACAAGCCACAAATTTATGAGGCTACTAATGTCTCTTTATACACAACGAATAAGCAATCCGGATTAACACCTTTTAAAATAAAGTTTTGTAAATGCAGAAATGTACATTTGTTCGTTGAACGCGGACTGAGTTTGTTGTTCTGGTTTTAAACACGAGTTCAAACTTGGCTGCCTCTTAATCTTGACCCCTCTGCTTAGTAGTTTAACCAACCATACTAGGTAAGCCGTCAGTATATGTTAGCAAATACGTGTGTCCTAAGCCTTCCCACGCTAGAATTTGCTTGTTGGATTCGCCTCGCGGAGTTGAGCACTAGCAGCGTGTTTACCTATACTAGTTCCTGCAATATATCCTCCAGACCAAGCATTCTGCCAGATAAACAGAACAGTCCAGTGAGACTTGAGCAACAATGAAAGTATCAAACTAACATATGACCGGATAGTGATGCTCAGCTAGTTTTCATAATCTAGTTTGAATGTTGCAAGTGTAAATGCATGAGCATAAGAGCATGCTTAAACAAATGAAATTTTAATTTGGGAGGCAGGAAGAAAAGTTGAGATGAATGATATAAGCAAATGATGTTTTTCCTCATTGACTAGTGCACCTTGCCAGGCAATTTTAGTTACCAATGAAAGAAGAATCTCATGTGGCATGCTGAAAATGTCAAAGAGAATGGGAAAGAACGTTGACAGAGCACTTTAACTAGATATTAAATGGAAAAGCCTCCAATGATGGTTCTTATGAGTTGATATTCTTAAATAGTACAGTTATATACAAATAGTTTTTTTTTTGGATAATAGCATATGTATCAGTTGTATGTCATTTCAGGTATATGACAGATATTTTACCTGAAAATTGAAACCACCAGTTATTCCATCAACATTCAACACCTGAAATTTATTTTTAATGTTTTAGTAATACAAGTAAGTTATGATGATTAAAAGCATGAACTTTACTTTTTGATAAATGCACAAATCTGGCTAATGATCACTACCTCCCCAGCAAAGAACAGGCGTGCCTGAATTTTGCTTTCCATTGTGTTTAATGATATCTTCACCAAAGCAAGAAACATAATTAACTTTTGAACGTGAATATGGATCAGATGAGAGAGAGAGAGAGAGAGAGAGAGAGAGAGAGACCTCAGAAAGTGGAACACCACCTGCAGTGACGAATTCATCCTTATATTGACTCTGCACCAGGAAAAAAAGACATATCCCGGTTAACTATGAAAGATTTAAAGAAGGAAAAGAAAAAGGGAGGTGCAGTGTGGATTAGTTTTGCAGAATTTACCTTTCCTTTAACAGAAAAGTCACAATGCTTTAGCATATGAGCAACAGAAGCCAATGAATCCTTTGAAATGGATGCCCACAAAATATCACCAAGTAAACCCTGGCAATGAAGAAGTGGAGAAGTTAATCTATCATGCTAATACACAAAGACTACATCAAGCCATGTCAATAACTAGAAATTGGAAGTCAATATCGAACCTGGCGACTCAATATATATTTCCAGAATCTCTTCACAAGGCCAAATTCAGTAGGATAGGAATTCGCTACCTTTTGCTTCTACAGGGGTAAAGGCAACAAATAGCAGAATTGTTAATTCAGACAGCATATGGTAATTGAAGAAACCATGAATCTAGAATAAATATATCACAGTATCGGAGTCCTGACAAAAATTCTTCTGAAAACTATATTAAGTTTCATCAGGTAATCTTTTACTTTATAATAGTTCAAGTTTGAGACATTATGTCGTCCCATTTTTACATCAGTGTTTTGCATCTAACTATATCTTACAATTTATATGTTTTTCTTATATATGCTGGAGCTATTCTGCACTAAGGAAGCATGATCAATTATTAGCCTCAGAAACTTACTAAATCCATGCCATGCCTTTCAAACAAAAATATATAAATTCAATAGAAAGTAAAAAGACAAAAGAGTACCGCAAACTTATTTTTGTGTTGTATGAGGATTGATTTCACATCATCTATATGTACATCAGGTGTAAAGTCCAGAATAAGAGTCCCTGCAACAAACCAATACAAAGTTGAGAAACGAAGGCCAAAGTTTAAAAATAAATATGTGGGTAACTAAATGAGTGGATAAAGAATGAATAAGTAATTTTCTTGCCTTTGTAACCTGTATGGGATAAAACACAGGCCCCCCATGCAGATAACCGAAGAATTGCTGGCCCACTGAATCCCCAGTGTGTGACTAACACAGGTCCAACCTACAATTCCAAATACTATTCTGTATGACACATGCATTTTGAAAAATGAAATGAGGTCAACAAAACAGTACATACCTGCGTGAGCTGTGGTATATTCCTTTTGACATTCTCTATTTTCAGCTTTGCCTTGACTTTAGCGAATGTGATCTGAATGTTAAAAAGAGAAGGCTAAGAACTGCAGAAAAGCTTTTCTCTGGATTCCACATATTTCATAAGAAACAGCAGGAATCAGACAATGATTGTTAACATTTAATATGTTGTAAGCAAGGATGTTGATTATTGTGAAGATAGTTACCCCTGACAAGTCGGCCAGCTGTGGATCCTCAATCTTGAAAGTAAATAAACTTGGTACAGGATCAACAATCGAATGACCAAGCTGAGATGCAAGACTGTAACCCTGTGAGAAGAACAAAGTCATATCAACAAACTTAACCAATCACGTGATGACACAAAAGGATAAATAATCAATCACAACCTGCTTGCCATTACCGCTTGCAATCAAAAGATAATCAGCTTCAACATATTCAACAGAACTGGGTATACGTTTTTCAATGCCTAGAAGAAATTTTCCACCATCAGTAGGAGATGCAGTTACCACAGCTTTTCCGGTCTGAATAGAAACTGGTAAACGAATTCAAATTTCAGCACAAAATAACTCGCAAGTCAAAATATTAGAACACTGGCACTCATGCATCATAACTTGGACTTTATAGAATTAAACCAAAATGAGTACTTAATATACTATTTATGACTATTAAACGACAACATTCTTGGAAATTATTAAATTAAGACCTGGATCACTAGTATATGAATTCCCCATAGTTGGTATCATAATTAGCAGATTACATAAATGAAACAAATTATAATCAAATATATCATTTAGTACTGTCATGCAATTGGTGAACAAACATACCCCCCAACCGCGTTGATTCAGACATGAGACAATCAATGATTGTAGCCGAACTATTGCTGACAGGAAACACCCTTCCATCATCCTCAGTCTGTCACCAGTTGAGATCACATTATAAAAAATGCACAACAAATACATTTAGAGTGAAAACAACATGTAGTATAGTACACAACCTTCAGCTCCACCCCATGATCAGAAAACCAGGTCATTGTATCCACCGGCCCATGCGTGTTGAAAAACGCTCCTTTCAATTCCTTATGCCCCCTGGGGTAGTTTTCTGCCAAAGTCTATGACCCAAAATCATCACTCTGAGCCTCATATATATTCATCAAAAGTACTATAATAGAATTTCAATATAAACCCCATTTATGCATTACCATGGCTTCAACACAATGCCCATTTGTCACATTGCACCGGCCTCCCCCAGAAACTTTCACCTACATTTGCAAACACAACCAAATCAAATCGATACCGAAACATATGGGAAATGACCATTCTGAATACCAAAACTATACAGAATCAAAACAAACCTTGGCTAGGGGCCTTGCTTTCTCAATAAGTACCACATTGAGATTAGGAGCCAGGGTTTTAGCTCTAATTGCTCCATAAACCCCAGCTGCTCCAGCTCCAACTACCACTAGTAGCTCCTCACTTGCCTACCCATCAAATAACTCACACTAATAATTTCATCACAATAAAATAAAATCAAAATTAAAAATTAAAAACTCCGAGAAATGAGGAATTGAAGTTTATGGTTGTGGTGTCTACCTTGTTATGAGCTCTGGGAGTGGCAGTGGAAGTAAATTTCCGGTTCTTAAGGGTTGAAATGAGATGAGGGTTACGTTTTCCGGGAGTTGCGGCTTCAGAGAAGGCCCTAGAGTGAAGGGCGAAGCGCGCCAAAGAGAGGCTCATAGGCGCTTCTCTGTATATTTTGGTTTAGATGGTGCGGATGAAGGGAGGGGCCGCATGGTTGTTATGGTGGGGTTATGACGTGGCAGTAATGTGGTTGGGCCTATTGGGTCATGGGATTCTGGGCTCGATGTGATATGGCTGTATCACTGAAGCATTTCACCAGAGAAAATTAAACAATTGCTTACTTTAGAGCTTAGAAAACTTATGTGAGTGGTTTTTATTGGATTGTATGATCATTCTTAACATTCAGGCAGAACATTTCAAAATTTAAAAAAAAATCATTTTTAGCTGAAAATCGTGTGCTATATTAAGGAATTTATATCAAATCGAGTTGATTTTCAATTTTGGATGAAAAACTTATTCGGAATGAATCGATTAAAAATGAGGTTTGTGGAAATAGATGATACACAAATAAGTTTATTAGACTTTCCAACTGCAAAAAACCCGAAAAACTTATTTGCACTCTTTTGCTTGTGTAATAAAACAAGGTTGCTAACTTGCTTTCACGGATCAAGGGTTTTGGTTTTATGCTCTTGGAAATGGTTTTAAACATGTTCATAGCAGCAGTAATATTTGGGAGACTGAAAGAAAAGATAATGAATATCCAGTTACTTCATGTGACATTATATGTGATCAAAAGTCATGCATAAGAGAAGCATGTAAAAACTTAATGCATAAGACGAGCTAAATTTCAACTCGTGCTAAAAACCTATAGTTTGAATGAGTAGTTATTTCTCTATTTATAACGAATTTGTATCATCCATTTCCGAGTTATTCAGGTAATCTATTCACTTTATTATCTATTATCATAAATATCACAAATCACAAATAAAAACTACTTCACGTACAATATATTACAGATTACATAACTTCATCAATGCTCTTCCGATCTGGACCTCAGTTATTTAGGTTCAATTTTTCATGTATGTGTTCGCTCAAACACTATGGATATCCCGTTAACATCTACATCACATGAATTAAAGGAGGTTATTAATCAACGGCGAATCCAGAATTTGTTCCGAGCCAAGGCAAAATTATTTTACAAATTCTTACTCTTGAAAAAAAATGTTGCAAAAATTCAAGTTTGTCTTAGTCTAATAGCATAATTTGATCACATAAAATATTAGATAATTTGATTGTACGTCTGACCCTATATGAGTTTGTTAAGAAACCAATTAGTTGAACCAAACCAACATAAGTAATTGCATAATGTGCTACCAACATGAATTAGACTATTTTCTCTATTCCTTTTTTTTTTCTTGAACTCAATATAAGTTCTATTCATTCTTGGTGCAGATCTTTGATAAATAAAGGGAAAAACCCTATATGTATTATGCCTCCTTGTCTTAGGTCTCATTAATTATAAAGCCCAAATCAATGTTGTCCAAAGAAAATATAGAAGAATGATGCCTACAAGTGGTCTGGTATTCCTCAAATTCTGCCCTTACTCTATGATTTTTACATACCAGCTTATATAATAATAGGTGAATTACAAACCCCAGCCTAGGCAATTGCCTAAGCTTGCCTATACATGAATTCGCCACTGTTAATATTAATGTTTGATGCCCTACACCACAACACACAACATTTCGATTCTTGTGACCCAAGAAAAATAGTCAAGGGTTTGAAAATGAAGTATGTATATTTGAATCGGCCAGCTCACACATTACCCCCCGCGCGCGCGCCCATAATGCAATAGATGCATATGAAGCAAGCGGCCTCCTACACCAGAATCCAAGCATGGAAGCGCTGCATGTCTCTAGCCCAACGCTGCACCACAATGCGCACACTCAAACCCACCCACGCCGTCTTCATCACCCACGGCCTCCACCTCAACAACTTCGCCCTCAGCAAGCTCCTCTCCTTCTGCGCCCTCTCCGGCCATCTCCGCTACGCCTCTCTCCTCTTCACCCAAGTCCCCACCCCCAACGCCTACATGTACAACACTCTAATCCGGGCCCACTCCAGCTCTAGCTCGCCTCATCTGGCCGTGCATTATTTCCGGCTCATGTTGAAACAGACCGACATCGAACCCGATAACTTCACGTTTCATTTCGTCATCTTGGGTTGCGTGAATTGTTGCTGTCTTGCTGCAGGGAGGCAGATGCATTGCTGTGTGGTTAAGAATGGGTTGGTTGCGGCGGATGCGCATGTTCAGACTGCGATTTTGAGGCTGTATGTGGAGTGTGGGGTTTTAGGGGATGCACGGAAGGTGTTCGATGGAATTCCTGTGAGAGATTTGATACAGTGGAATGTGATCATGAATGGGTACGTCAAGCGCGGCTTGGCTTCCGAGGCTTTGAGGGTTTTTGGGGATATGTTGGTCGGTGGAGCTGAGCCTGATGGGTTTTGTGTGGCCACGGGGCTCGCGGCGTGTGCGCATTTGGGGGCTCTGTGGCAGGGGAAGTGGATTCATGAGTATGTTAGAAAGAGGGAAGGGTTGAAATCGGATGTGGTTATTGGGACGGCGCTTGTGGATATGTATGGTAAGTGTGGCTGTATTGATTTGGCTGTGGGAGCGTTTGAGGGGATGACGGAAAGGAATGTAGTGTCGTGGTCGGCGATGATTGGGGCGTTTGGGGCGCATGGTTATGCAGCAGAGGCAATTTCTTGCTTGGAGAGAATGCAGGTAGATGACGGAATCAAGCCTGACAGCGTCGTGCTTCTTGGAGTACTAATGGCCTGTAGTCATGCAGGACTGCTCGGGAAGGGTAAGACTTTGTTGGATAATATGAAAGCTCAATATGGGATGGTGCCCAAACACGAGCACTATAGTTGTGTTGTAGACTTGCTGTGTAAGGCAGGTCGATTAAGTGACGCATTTGAGCTCATTGGAAGAATGCCCATGAAGCCGCTTGCTTCTGTGTGGGGTGCTTTATTGAGTGGGTGCCGTATCCATAATAATGTAGACCTCGCGGAGATTGCTGCCGAACAACTTTTGCAGGTATCAAATGATGACAAGGGGGAAGAGATCAGTGCTTATGTTCAGTTGTCAAACATTTATTTAGGTGCCCGGAGGAGTGAAGACGCAGTTAGGATAAGGAAGATGATTGGTGACAAGGGAATGAAGAAGACACCAGGCTGCAGCATAATAGAGGTGGATGGTAAGGTTAATGAGTTTGTTTCAGGGGATGTGTCCCATTCACTTTGTGTTCAAATATGTACAATGTTAGATCTAATATCTGCTGACTCGGTTCAAGACCCGTAAATCTAGTGATATGTATAAACCAACTGTAGCTGTAGTTATTCATTGTACGTATTCATGGATGCTATAATCGCAATGCAATCATGCTATTTAATCTTCTTCAACTTTCTAGATTAGTTCAACTCATCGGAAAACTCTTACGTATATACTACAGTAGCAACAGTCCTGGTTGCAAGATTTCGACAACGTGATATATTTGCTATACAGTACAAATTCTTGCGAATAAACATGAAAAGTTGAAAGTGACATTACGGACTATACAATTAAACTAAATTTTGTCTTGCATATATGCTATCTTAGTAACACATAAACTTGTCTTACATAAATGCTATCTTACACATACACTTGTCTTACATGTGTGTTGGAAGTCACTAACCCATCTGCCTTGCCATTTACACAATATGAAGATGAGCCTACAGAAGCGAGTATCATTCTGATGTTCTTGACAAGGTGGTGTATATTCACTCCAGTCATGATTCAGATCCTGCTGGTGAACCAACTTCAGTATAAGAGGAAACTTCAAGGCACATGTATTAATTTGTTGTACTGTTTCTATCTATATGATCTTTTTTTTATGAGATATGTGAAGTGTCAGAAAATGATAAGAAAAAACTGCTGTAGATATAGCAAGGTTTTGACAAGACCTAGCTAGAAAGTCTCTAACCTGGGGTCGAGGAGGGAACCACCACGACATGCATATCATGATTGTTTGGAGGAAGATGTAAGCGAAGTGGATATAGTTGGCCATTCAGGGGATTGCGCGAACATACTTCAAATTCTTCGAGCCCTGTCTCTTCCTTCAACATTTTCTTCAGCTCCTCTACCCCACTACCTGTGAATGAAAAGGAAACATCTTGCGTTCCATCGTCATCTGCGTCTTTTATATCATCAGCTACATGATAGAAGATCATTCTTCCATTTTTCATTGGCGAACCAAGATCAATTGACTTATTCCTTGACTGCATTTGAAGAACGAACAATTACAACCGCCAACTTCGTAAAATTTATCACCACGTACACAGGCTCAGACAATATAGACATATCAGCCATCTTAACTTGTTATTGAACATGCACGTACAAACCTCGTTTTGGAGAAGTTGGAGAGACCTAAGCTCAATTTTAGTCGAAGAGCTCGATTCTGAGATGTCTTCAGGTGATTCAGGTGGTGGAGGAGGGGGTTTTGCCTCTGCAGGAGGGGATTCCGGCGCTGCACGAGGAGACTGTGGCGCTGCATGAGGCGATTGTGCCTTTTCAGGAGGGGATTGTTCCCTTGCAGGAGTGGCCGCAGCCATTGAAGGATGTCCTGGAGAATCATGTTTAAGCTCCACGACATCTATATCCCACAAAATCCAATCCTGTCTTGCTGTTCTATGAGGAATATCATGCGTGATGGAATTTCTCCAAGGCGGTACACCGCCATTTGCACGCAAGAATTGGCCATAGGGTGTCTTGAGCTTAATCTGGTACCCTTCTCTTACAGGCTCCCATTCCAAAGAAGAATCCAGTCTCTTTGGTAGGGTTTGTAAGACTTTCTTGCCTCTCAATCCTAGACGGAATGGCATGTTAGAAGCTGTTAAGTATTTCCCGTAAACGCTTTTGAAACGTAAAGCAGTTCCCGTTTGGGTAAGCTCCACTGTCCATCTAGCATTCCTCACCGTTCCATCACGATCTTGGCATACAGACTCTTGATCATCCTCGGCTAAAAGATATTTGTCATGGTGGCTTCGCAACCGTATGACTCTAGCTTGTTTGAAAAACTCCATATCGTGGTGCTTGAATTGACATTAATATGTTACTGAAATTAAACAGAGAACAGCAGAGATTGACCTTAGGGACATAAATGTCGATCTGCTGAAAGCAAATGTAAGAATGATAAGAATTTCACGGAAGAATTAAAGGGTTGTGGCGGATGTATTTGTTAATGGCAGGAAGGAATTAGAGGCAAATATGACCAAAGGTTGAGAAAGTTGAGGAAAAACTGTGAGGGATCGATCGAGATATATTAAGGCTAGGGATGGTTATTTCTTAATAAGGAATGAGAACAGAAAACCTAGTTTAAAAGCAGCTGCTGAGAATATGGAGGAGAGGCGGTTATTAGGGGAAGATTCCATCGTTAATGCATGAGATTATCTCATAATACATATGCTATTCAAACTACGTACATCGATATATATGATCTCCCAACAAGACAACCATTAATGTTCAAACTTTTTAATCTCAACGTACTATACCTTGCAATCGGTTGATTAATAACAATGCTAGCTAGCTCAAGCAATTACATACTGTATATACACTTGTCTTAAGATCAGAGTACAATTATCCTCGTTACAAAAAATTTGTGTGTTGCGAGACTAGCTAGTATATATTTAGTTAATTAAAGTATATAGGAAATGGATTTCAAGTTCAATTTGATATTCCGGATTGTGTTTGATTATATATATCATTGAATTCTAACTTTTTGACATATATGGATATTTGAAGTTCATGGATACCATGATATCTATGGCCTTAAGAACAGTTAGGGTTTTAAGAGAAGGAGAATTTGAGAGAGAAATTTTAGCTATTTTCTATTTCTTTGGGAATTCGTTACAGAATGAAAGAGAGAATAAGATCGAGCAGCTATATATACATGAGCTACAATGCTCTAACAAACTTGATGATCTGTCCACCACACATTTGGACAGCCTGGCTAACTATTACAAAAGACTTAGAAGATTAACAGACTTGCTAATTATCAATAATCAAGTTTGTGTAATTAAAAGTATGGGTGCTACTTGCAAGCCTCCTCAAGTGATTGAGGTGAACTGGTTAACCCCTCATTTTGGTTTGATCAAAGTTAATACTGATGGAGCATAAAAAATTAGTTATAATAAGGCAGCTATGGTGGTGTTTATAGAGACTACAGAGGTACTGTTTTAAGTGTTTTCTCTTCTACTTTTGATATCCCTAGCTCAGTTGCTGCATGTCATGGCGGTCATTAAGGTTATTGAATTAGCTTGGGTTAGAGACTTGAAGTTTATATGGTTAGAGGTGGACTATTCTCTTATTCTTCTTTATCTACAGTTTTACAATCTAGTTCCTTGGAGTCTTCGTGTGAACTGGTTCAATTGCTTGCATCGAATCTCCTAAATGCATTTTAGATCAAGCCATATCTTTCGTGAGGCCAATCAAACTGGTGATGCACTTGCTAATTTCAGTGCTTCTTTATATAGTTTTACTTTATGAGATTCAGTTCCAGATTTTCTAGTGAGTCATTGTGATAAGGATCAATTAGGATTTCGTAATTTTCGTTTTCGTTAGCTGTTTCTTAGTTGGTTGAGGGACAATTATGTTTGTTATTCTTTATTCATTTTTGTATCTTTTTTCGTTTCAATAATTTTTTGTAAGAGTATGTTGGTCCTCTTTACACTTAAAAAAAATCAATAATCATACTTAACAGTTGATACTCCGAATCAAAGGATCAATTGTATAAATCATCTTACCTTTAATTCTTTCGATCTGTTCATAGACTTAATAGCTAGCTAGCTGCTTCCTTTTGATAGTTTACTATATATATATATGTATATATATATATATGTATATATGCATAGTGGATCTATGAAATCGCATGTCTATTCGGAGTGGACTTTTAAACACCGAAAAATAAAAAACCGAGTAAAATCGCACCGAACTGATATTAAGAAACTGAAATCAAATAAAACTGCCCTATCGGTTTCGAAAATACACTAGTGGAAAACAACGCTTAAGAGACGGACACATTTCGTCTCTTAAGAATCCCAATCCATCTCATAAGCACTTCAGAGGGGAACAGTTCGTCGCTTAAGCTTCGTCGCGTAGGCCTTGTCGCATAGGTGCTAGCAAGGCGACACAAGAAGTTCGTCGCTTAAGTGAAGATCTTATGCGGTGAATGGTTAGTTTTGTCGTAACCGCTTATGCGACGAATGTAGTACCGTAAACGACGAAACGTCCGTCTCCTTTTTACTTAAGAGGCAAGTATGCTTTCGTCACTTAAGTGGTTAGTGAGTTAGGGCGGCAGAACCCATTGTTCTTAAACGGCTGTTGTTTCGTCGTTTTGTACTTAAACGTCAACTAAATTTCGTCGCTTAAGTGGACTATGATCTTAGACGGCGAAATTGTTATATACTTAAGAGGCGCCATGTTTCATCTGAGTATACTGACGAATCCATTTGTCGATTAGTTCTATATAATACTCATATTAATTATTTTAATTACACTTTAGTATATATATAATTATTTATTTATATTCTTAATAATTAGACTAATGGACATATTTTGGAAAAAATACCAACTTAATATGAAATAAGCAACATTGTTCACACAAGTACCAGCAAAAAAAAACCATGGAATTGACATCAATTTGTCCATGCAAAAACAAACTTCTACAAACCTAAATGAGCCTAGCTTGAGATGTTCGTGTCCATGTTGACATTTCCTCCCGAATGTGCACTAGAATATTGAGACATAAGAAACTCAAGTTGAGTCCTCATTCTCTGAACCTCTTCATCAAGCTCTATAGTCTTTGCCTCAGCACTTTCAGCCCTTCCCTCAGCCCTTCCCTCAGCCTTTTCAGCCCTCTCAGTGACCTCACGTAGTCTCTCTTCCATATTCGGTCGAGAACGTGAAGTGGAAGAGGTGGAAGATTGGCTCTTATCTTTGATGCTTGCATGTCCAAGACCACGCAGCTCCCCCCTTTTCTTGTTCCAAGTCCAAATTCAAGCAGTCCATACTGAGCCTCTAGACCAAAAGGTGGGATCTGGTCATTAGGGGTGTCAGGATTTTTACTTATAAAATCATTCTTCAATCTTGCGGCTTCATCCCTCATCTTCTTCTGTAAGTGTAAGACGACAAGCATTCAACATTGTTTACAATTGTGTTTTACATCAGTCTAAACATTCAATAAACAATAAACAATGTTGGGCATGCACTAAATAGTTGTTAAGAAAACATGTCATTTACTAACAAAAAATATTTGTAAGTCTTCAACCATACCAACAATAGCAGCATCTAAAATTAGTTTAGGAACAACATAGTTGTTATAATAGTCAGCAACCCTTAAGCAGTAAGTGTGGTATATATATATACATATGTATAACATACAATTAGTATAAAAACTCAATTTTCATATAATTTAAATTACTTACCCCATTTGCAGCAGCTTCCTCCTCCTTGGAGGCAGCATAAGACTCCTCATAACCTGAAATGACAAAAAGTTCATCACCTTTATCTCTAAATGCAGCCATCCTGTAGACGATCGGTTTCCGCCCTGCATGATGTTCCATTTTCCTCTTTTTACGGTTGTTCGTGTTAGCGACTGAGCGTCTCTATTATACAAAACCATCAACATTAATCACAAACATAAATAAGAAGATAGGACTATGACTTATACAACTTTGTTATGATATATACGGCTGATGCTTAATTACATTGACTTAATCAGTTCTATTTTAATTCATAGAGGCAAACCACTTATACGTTTACAGTTTACCTTAAAAATTGGTGACTCAAAGTGTTGACAAAGCCACACCCACTCATCTTGCCTGTGACAAAGCTCCAAAGGGAGCTCTTTACTCCCATAAGTCTTATAGTGGGCAGCAAAGTCCCCCTTCCAGTCTGCAAATATTTTTCTCGCCTTTTTTTGGATCCACGCCCACATGTCGTCATTCTCATAATCAATAACAAAGAACAACTGTAACATAATCACAACAACAATCATTATACCAATTAGTTTTAATAATTTACAAATAAACTATAAGAAAATAGGACTTCTACAACTTACCGAAAGACAATCTGTCACCTTTGTCTTCTCATCCAGATGACATTCTTCCCAATTTGTTGTCTTCATTGCAACTTTTCCCCGTATGCAGCTGCCAATACAACTGACCAAGAGGCTGTTACAATCCTGTGAGTCAGGTCCCATGATGAGTTCCTTCTCATAGACCACCTGGATCTTCCCTGATGCTCTAATAATATCTCCAAGTTTTTTGTTGTTCACCAACCCCCGTTTGCGTTTTGGGGGAGGGTCTTCAGTCCCTCTTTTTGAGAGCCGAATACTAATCAAAGGAGGGTCATCCTCAGATCGTTCTACTGGTATCTCACCAAATAGGTCATCCTCATCTGAGAGTGGGGGAGCCGTTGCAGCAATTGTTCCCATTGTGGTAGTCACAGTGGGCTGCGATGATTCAGTTGGAGCACCATTGTGTTGTCGTACAACCGCTTCTCTAAAGAGGCCTTCAGCATCTTTGCAAGCCTTTCTCTTCCTCCCACCAGGCATGTTGTGAGCTGAATCAAGATAAAACCCCAAATCAGTGCAATCTAGATAACTTAATGAGATTGAAATATAAACAAATAACTTAAGTAGATTGAAACAACTCTATATATAATTAAAGACTATATCTGGAGGGTTTCTAATCTATAACTTAATTAGTTATAATGATTATACTCTTGATTGTAACTCATCATCCGAATGGAAAAGCTCCACTTCTCCAATCCAGAGCAAAAAAAAAAAACAAGAAACAGAAGACAAAATTAACATACAAAGATAAACAGTAGGATGTGTTCTAACTTGAGATTGAGAGTTTGGAAATGTTAATATAACCACTTAAGACAAAATAACCTCCTGATCGGCTATTGAAAACTGAGCAAACTAAGAATATTTCACAGCAAATCTCAATATATAATATTTGGGGGTTTTGCTCATCTCTTTGATTCAAGCATCAACCTTTATAAATTTACACAAACACTAGCCAAGATCCGACCTATACTTAATTGAAAAAGGGACAAGAAACTACAAAACAGATTTGGCTTTCACTATTAAATCCAATAAAGTAAAGAGCTTGAAACTCATGATGCAATACCAGCATATAAAAGCCACAAATCTGGAAATAGAACCCTAGATATGCATTGAAACAAACCATTATATATGGAATAAGAGAATTTGGGGAAAGAGACGAACCTTGGGTTTCGTTTGTGGCCAAGACAGAGAGTTCTCTTATATAAAATGGAATGAGAGCAATTAGGGATTAGATAATTTAGAGAGGAAATCTGGGTCTAATATCTAGGGATTTCAGGATTGAATAGGCTGGGTATGACTAACAAGGAGATTTGTGAGCTGATTGAGAGAGAAAATAATTCTGGGGATCTAGGGATGGAAAGAGCCAACTCTTTACTAGAAATATCTGGTTCAGTTTTGGCAGCATCAGTTTTAAGGGTTTAGGGTTCAGTTTTAATTTTGGGCTGAAAATAATGGTGGGAAAGATACCGCGCGCCTTAAATTTTGTGTTATGCGATGAAATCCTTTTCTCAAATGAAAACATGATTTAGAATCTCTACATTTATTAATACACAATGTAGAGTATGGTTTTTTTTAGAAGACACTTAAATGGTTAGAGTATATAGATCAATTTAAAAACAAGTAGAATAGTTCATAACATTCTGGAATTCATACATGTTAACTAGAATTATATTACACGTAAAAGTTTAAACATACATATATTAGTACTCAATCATTTTCTTCATAATCCTCATCGGCGTCCTCATCCTCATCTTCATCCTCATCGTCATTTTCATCTTCATCATTAATGAAGTCTTCTTCTGTGCGGGGAATGTACGGTAGAGGATCGAAATCAAACTCTATAGGAACGTATTCAGACGCTTGAAAGTGTATCTCGTTGTTGATGCAAATGTTGTTTGTGACATGGATGGCTGAGGTAGAAGGCTCTTGATATGGTTCAATAGCCATATTATCAATATCTTGCTCTACACCCTGTGCAAGTGTTCTTGCATCAAAAATATTTCTGTGTGACATCATGTTTACCACTTTCCAACCGCGGCCCAATTTCGGATCATCAAGATAGAACACTTGTTTTGCCATGGTTGCAAGAATAAATGGCTCATTTTCATACCAGCTTGTGTGTGTATTCACTGATAATAGGCCATGATCCAATCTGGTACTCCTCCGAACACTTGGGTTAGTATTGAACCATCTACACTTAAACAAAACAACCGGCATACGAGATCCATACAATAGTTCAATAACAGAAACAAGGACCCCATAGTATGGTGGTCCTCTATTCTTATCCTCTACCATGACGCCACAGTTTTGTGTCTTCTTCCCTTGATCTAAAAATTCTGTCAGAAACCTTACGCTGTTCACTACACAAGCCGCATATACATTATGTGATTGTGGCATACTGGCCAAATGTTGCATCTGTGGGGAGTACAACTGACTGTTTTCTCATTGCAACTTTCTCATCTGAGAAAAATATCAATCACACACAGGTTAGAAATGACTAGTCAATAATTGTTGTTCTCTTTTTTGTGACAAAATAAATATTAAAATTTTACGTACCCATTTCTTGAAATATTTAGGAAATGATCTCTTGTGCGTCTCTTCTGGGTGATCGTCACCATTATCCTCAAGTTGTTTCAAATGATACTCCATAAAATCTTGAACTTCATCACAATATTGCAGTACGCTCCAATGGGCCTCAATCAGTTCATATTGGCTAAGAGTTTCTGACTGTGGTAAGTTACCATACATTCTTACATCTTTTGAAACAACTGAAAGGTTAAATGTAGGTTCATTGGAGGCAGCACGTGACTCTGTGTCATCTATATCATGGAGATACATATTGCAGTAGGTTACACACTCGTGTGAAATGTACGCAGTTGTAATGGAACCTTCTGGGTTCGCTCGATTTCTGACATAACCTTTATAATCCCCAAGTTGTCTTAAAACAAAAAACATAGTTAGAAAGTTATACATTGTATATAATTAAAAATATGATATGGTAAACATACACATATATTTTACCTTTCTATGGGAAACATCCAGGTATAGTGTACTGGGCCAGTAAGCAGAACTTGGTCGGGAAGGTGGACCATGAGGTGAACCATGATATCAAAAAAGGCAGGGGGAAAAATCCTCTCTAATTTGCAAAGGATGTATACAATCTCTTCTTTCAATTTTAAGAGATCTGACTTCTTCACTTCTCTAGTGCATAACTTTTGCCACCAGCTGGACAAGGCTACTAATGGCTCTACTACATCAAAATGCAGATACGGTCTAATTACCACTGGAAGAAGTCGTTGCATTAAAACATGACTGTCATGAGTCTTCAACCCAATTATCTTTTGTTCCTCCACCTTAACACATCGCGCTATATTTGCTGCATACCCTTGAGGATATTTAACATCATGAAACCACTTGAAAACCCAAGGTTTTAAAGACGGCTTCACCTCGTAAGGTGCAATAGGCATTTCCACTTTTGTCCCCGTCTTTTTTAACCACAAGTGTTCACGCAAGCCCATCTTTTCCAAATCCACCCGAGCTTTGATATTATCCTTTGTCTTATCTTTAAGATCCAGAGTTGTTCCCACAACGCTGTCGCTTACATTCTTCTCTATGTGCATGACATCTAAGCTGTTTCTATGTATCGATTTTGACCAGTAAGGCAATTCAAAGAATATACTCTTATGTTGCCAACACGCAAGATGCTTTGGGCGTTTTATTTTTTTTATTTTAGGATTACCGCTAAGCGGTCCAAAATCGAAAGAGTTCATCTTGTCCAAAACTTCATCTCCAGACCACTTCTGGGGCTCTGTATCCCACTCTTCAGTACCATCGAATGCAGACGCATCAAACCGCCATTCGTGATCAACTGGAAGCCATCTTCGGTGACCCATGTAACACACCTTACCAGCATGCCAGCTAGAATTAACATTGTCCAAGCAGACAGGACAAGCCTTGTACCCGTGCGTGGTTTGAGAAGACAACATCCCGTAAGCAGGAAAATCACTGATAGTCCACATAATTGCTGCTCTTATTCTGAAAGAAGACTGACTATGCCTGTCAAAAGTTGCCTTTCCATTATTCCATAGATCTTTCAGCTCATCAATCAATGGTCTCAAGTACACATCTAGACACTTTCCCGGGGACTTGGGACCTGGGATCAACAAAGTCAGTATATTGAATTCCTTCTTCATACACATCCAAGGAGGCAAATTGTATGGCACAACAATAACTGGCCAAGTACTATGAGTAGAGCTCATGTTTCCCCAAGGATTGAACCCGTCTGTGCTGAGTCCGAGCCTTACATTTCGAACAATCTGCTGGAAAATCAGGAAACTGTCTATCAAAATGTTTCCAAGCCTCACCATCAGAAGGGTGTTTGAGAACATCATCATCATCATCATCATCCCTTGCCCTCCCATGCCATCTCATCACCTCTGCAGTGTGCGAGGCCATGTATAAACGTTGCAACCTAGGTGTCAATGGGAAATAACGAAGCACCTTCACAGGGACCTTTTTCCTTTGATACAGAGACGATGCTTTCCATCGAGATTCATTGCACACTGGACATTCATCATAATCTTTATAATCTCCATAAAACAATTCACAGTTATATTTGCATGCGTCTATTTTCACATACTCGAGGCCGAGGCCATCAAGAATCTTTTTTGTCTTATAATAACTGTCAGAAAGTAAGTTTTCTGGGGGCAACAAACGCTTAATATACTGACAATTTTCATCATAACTGACATTCGACCATTTATGCCTCACTTTTAACTGCATTTGTGACATCAAGGCACTCAAAACAGTCTCTGAACAATCAGGATACAATGGGGTTTGCGCTTGCGTGAGCAATCTCTTATACTTATCAAAATCACTAGTGTCAATGGGTACATCAAATTCCTCAGCTTGATCATATCTCGAAACATATGGAAAATTATCAACTAGCATGTTCATAGTGGGGTCCATAGAAAGGCCGCCAATACCACTAGATGTCCCAGCCTGATGACTGTAACTTGCTTAGAATTCAACTGGGGTAGGATAAGTAGCTACTTCACCATGGTCTGTCCATGTTGTATAACTCTGCCACATACCATAATGTGACAAGTGCTGATACATAACTGAATCAGTTACATACTCGTTGCAACAACACATTCTACACGGACACTTGTACCATTCAGCTCCATTACCCTGGTTTCTTGCATAGTTCACAAAATTATAGATTCCCATTATATAAAGAGGGTCCTCCCTCCCTAGCAGCATCCAACTTTTATCCATGTTATTTGTATGCTGTCATAATAAAAACTAAATAATAAGCACAAAAAATGTACATATGTGTTTCTCCATCACCTTATGCCTCCGGTTAGGGTCCTAATCTCATTCAGGAAAAAATGACTTTGTTTGACAGTTTGTAGTTGTATTTTCGTTCTCGTTCGTGAGAAAATTTCGGCAGCATCTCCCTACAGTTCCTCAAGTGCACGAATATTTATACCTAAATGAAAGCGGGAGATCGTGCCAAAATATATCTCACTATCGAAAACGAAAACACTAGAAATACAAACTATGAAACAAAGTCCTCTTTTCCCAAACTATCCAAAAATAGGACAATTCAAGAATCATGTATGATTCTGAAATCATACATAATTCCCAAACGAGATTTCTAAGGCTAACTATCGAGAATGAAAGAATTATGCATTATTCCATACGTCATACTACTAAACACAACACTGTCAAATGATTGTGTATATAATTAACACAAATACAAATTAGCAACATACAATACAATAACAAGTGAACTGTTGGAATTCATCACTAGAAACATAATTGAAATTATAGAGAATAATATCTTATACCAAGTTAGAATCTAGTGGGTGGACCAAATTAAGTATTTTATCATGCAAATGACAAATAATATGAATCAATGACAAGAATCATTCACACAAAAAAATATAGGGAAAACATGAGAGAATGGTTAAAATGAGAGATTAAGTGATCATACCAAGCAATAAGCTACTGGGTAGAGGTGCATGGAGCAAGAGAAAGGTTTAGAAGACCATTGTAGGCCACTTCCATAGCATAAAATGGAAATCGCCGCCTACATTTGACAAGCAACTTCTGAGGTTTTTTTCCCGTTTGTTTTAGATCTGGGTTTAAAGCTGATGTTATAGATGGGGTTTACTTAAGAGACAGAATAATTCGTCTCTTCGAACCCATAATTCGCCTCTTAAAGACGTCTTAGGTGACGAAAATTTCCGTCGTTTCTAAGAATCACTTAAGTGACGAACTCATAACGACGAAGACGTTTCGCCGTATAAGTACGTAGTTAAGCGACAAGTATATCACTATTGTCGCTAGGTGAGTTACTAAAGGGACGAACCAAGCCTAAGTTATATTTCATCGCCTAAGAAGCACTTAAGAGGCGAAATTGTTTTGCCAAGCTTCCAGTTCGCCGCTTAAGACCGGTTTTCCACTAGTGATAACATCAAATCGAATAGTTCGATTTTGGGTTGCGGTTTCGTCTGTATAGAAAAAACCAACCAAACCAAACCGAACCGAATTGATATATATATATATATATATTTATATTTATTTAATTATTAATATTTTATATAGTAATAGGTGTATGTCATGTTTTTATTAGTTGAGAATGACATATGATATACATGATTTTACATGATTACGATATCAAAATATCTAACTTAATCATCTCGGGTCTTTAACTCATTAAATATTATGTTTTGGTTAATACTCGATCAATCGTAACCCAATTGATTTTATATGTTGTTTACAACTTATTACTATCTAGTTTACTTATTTTACTAATTTGAAGAGTAAACTTGTAGTTTACTACTTTACTTTGATTTTAGTTTTTGTTTTAGGTCAAGCGAAAAATTATCACGGATTGTAGGTTATGTAACCGAAATCAAATCGAACCGAACAAAGTTGTAGGTTAACCGAAATCACAGTTTTTAGATATTTTTCCGGTTTCAATTTTAATAAATACAAAACCGAGACCTCAATTAAGTTTTTAATTAGTGCTCTTAAACCGAACGGATAAAACCGAATCCACCCCTAATGTCTATATGAAGGTGGACGCCAGTGCGTGGTAGTTCTGTACGTGTGGACGGTGTGGTTACTTAATTTAGTGGTTAGCATGCATTACTCTATGAACAATAATATATAGCTTAATTTCTCTGGTTCAAACGACCATCAAAGTCTGTTTCTTTTTCTTGTTATTTTTTTTCTTTTTTCTTTGATATATGATGCATGAGGCAATCAGATTCGGTCCTTTTTCTAAGAATGTAACTGAGAAAGAACATAATTATAATCTTATATGTACGTTGTTTAGATTGAAGAGGACACTGATACTACTTGAACAAATCGATGCTTAAGTTAATTGCCTGCCGAGCTACATAATATAATTAATCATCTCCATCCTTCTTTATCCATGGACTTGATCGAGATTTTCAATCCCCAAGCAAGTTAAATATTAGAAATTTAGAAAAAGAAACTAATACATGCAGTGAGTAGGTATTAAACTCGCTAATTAACTTCAACAAAAAAAACAAAAAAACTCTCACCGCAATCGTACTATTAGCATTTGAATAATTAGGTAGGTGGCCGCTTCATCTGGCTCACCTTAAGTCCGACTCTCTTCATTTTATCAGAAAATCGTGTAACGTTTTCCCTAACTTCTTTTCGAAGTTTGTTCCTTTTTCCTACAGGCACTATAGTCTGATCAGTCTCCCCCTGCGTAGATTTGGGTTCATCTGATTGTGAAGATTCTGCATCATCATTTTCTGTTGTAACATCATATGAACGTTTCTTTAAGACATCTACTTCCCATAGAATCCAATCCTGCCTGAAAGTCTTATTAGGGTTGTCATGCGTGACTGAATTTCTCCACGGTGGGACGCCCCCATTGGCGCACAAGAATTGGCCATAGGGGGTTCTGAGCCTGACCTGTAATCCCTCCCTTACAGGCTCCCATTCCATAGAGGAATCCAATCTCAACTTTGGCTGGGTTTGCAGGACTTTGTTGCCTCTCAACCCTGGTTTGAATGGCATGCTTGACGCCGTTAGGTATTTTCCATAACAGCTTTTGAAACGTAGACTTTCTGCATGGCTGACAAACTCCACTGTCCATCTAGCATTGGTGGCCGTTCCGTCCTTATCTTGTGTTACAGTCTCTCCATCTTCATCTGCTAATAGATACTTATCGTGGTGGCTTCGAAACCGTACCACTTTGGCATTTTGGAAAAACTCCATGCTGACGGGTTCTGTAACCATAAGTTGATAGAGGTTTGAAGTTAGAACAAGCTAGTTACAATTTGTAAATATAAACGAGTGATTTGTGTCTGGCTTTTTAAATAATATTGTAATTACCTTTCTTGCCTTGTTCGTACCAGAATCAAATGAATCAAATCAGTGAATTGCAAAATAGTTTGTGTGCTCGCGAGAATTGACAAACCAACGCAGGATCTGTGGTGTAGGTTATTAACAGAAGCTAATGCATGACCAATGCCCTCGAGCGCAGCTGAACGCCGAGGACACGTCCAGAAACCGGTGGAGAAGAACGAATTCAAACTCAATTCATTTGAGAGCTAGTCTCCAAGAAAAACAAAAGCATTTACCGTAAAATTAGTAAGATTTCCTAAAGATACGGTGAAATCTGCTCTCTCGCTCTCATAAGGCGATGCCATATGTGAGAACCGAAACTGTCATATATAAATTTGTTTTGACACATGGTTATTTTTAGGTAGAAAATCAAGTTTAGGGAAACACAAATGCGGGACGTCGAGAGGTGATTGATGGTTGTGCACTTGTGCGACTTGTTAATTTAAGGACCTCATCACTCACTTCTTGACAAAGATTTCTGTTGACAACAATTTTAATCAGTTAGACTGTACAGGTGAAAATAAATGCAAATTAATGACTACCGAAAGCAATTTCAGTTCCAACACTGATCAAAGTACGTAGTTGCCTAGTTGTAATTGGTGCATATTCTTAGCACATCAACATTCTCTAAGCGAAGACAATTTACTAGTAGCATTTTATAGCTATTTTCAGCTCCTACATGTGTGTGTACGTATCTAGCTCCGTATATATTCAGCATAATAGTTAATGTGCTAGCTAGCTCAACACATTGCCATGCAGCCTATATTCAAGCCAAATTTGGTGAGGTCTTCGATCATGTGCGATTTCATCCTTATTAGGTATTTAGGTTGGAAAATTCTGCTATGACAAAAAAGAACGTACCGTATGATTTTACACTCGCCCGGATCCAATCACAAAGAACTACGATATATGATTGGTTTCATATGTCATTAAGTTCGAGCTAAGCACGCACATAGGTTATTTTAAGATGCACTCCTAAAAGTAGAAAATATAAATGAAAATTAATTCAAAAGGCTCTAGTTTGTACGCTGAATGTCCTCATTAATCATTATATATGTTTTGCCAAACGAAAAAAATTTGCTTTGCCATATATATTCTATACAAATTAAGATGGTTTTGATCCTTTCTTATCATTTTTACTTTTGATAATGGATCCTCTCTGATAATCAACCGGTGGACTACAAGTACACATGGTAAACATAGAGAGTGGATTAGTTCTAACTACTCCGCGACGTATTTTCCTCTGTTTACGATCTGATTTCTTTTTCGCCGGCGATGGCGTCATGTCAATTTCCAACATACAAGTGTCCGGTGGTTGCGAATCGCCGGATCCTTCGCTCTTTACACTTTTTGAATTTTGATTCGTCGGGGATGATGTCATGTCACTCTCGGACGGACAAGTGTCCAGTTGCTCAGAATCACCATCCTTTGTTTCACCGCCATCAGATGTCGATTTTTTTGGCGAGGCAATCTCCACCACGTCCACATTCCACAGCGCCCATTCCTTGGCCATCTTCCGATGAGCAGTATCATGTGTGATGGAATTGAACCACGGCGGCACACCCCCATTGGCTCTCAAAAACTGGTCATGACCTGCCATCTTCAGCTTCACCTTGAACCCTTCTCTGATTGGCTCCCACTCAACCGTCGTGTCCAACGTCTTCGGCAACGTCTGCACCACCTTCTTGCTCTTCATTCCCAGACGTCCCTGCAAGTTTGACGCCGTTAAGTATTTTCCATAACAGCTCTTTAGACGTATGGCTGTTCCACTCTCATTGATCTCCACCATCCATTTCGCGTTCTTTACGGTTCCCTCAGGGTCTTGCCAAATGGACTCTTCGTCGTTGTCGGCTAATAGGTACTTGTTGTGGTGGCTCCGGAAACGAACGGATTTGGCTTTTCTGAAAAACTCCATAACAAAAACTTGTGCCCTAATATGTGCTCCGAAAGAACCAATACAACGATAATGAAGGCTATCAGCCTATTAGCTAGGTAAGAGACTTGATAGAGACGAAACCACAACCATTACGTACCTTCGGCGACGCCAGGAAATCTTTACTCTCAACGAGAAAGTATTTCCTCGCCGCCGCCAAAGAGGTACGGTGATTTCTTGTAACTGTTTCTTTCCCGATGCGGAGATAGCAACCAGATCGGAAGTGGAAATTCTGGTTAACCTAGGAAAGGAACAGAGGGTGAAAACTGAAGATGACAGGTTATGAAACTTATGATGAATCATTGAAATGATAACACGTCTCTTCATATATATGGGGATAGACTAGGCTAGGGTATGTCATGACAACTAGCTAACAACTAATTACAACGTAGGTAAATAGAAATTTGTGGTCTCGGATATTTTAACTAATTAGGATTTGAAAGGAAAATCCTCTTTGGTAATGTCTAGCTAGCTATCTCAAGTGAGATAGATCGGGTTATTAACGTCGTAACGTGAGTAAAATCTCATTTGATTAAAAATCAAAATTTTAATGTACGTGTTAGTCATACTATTCCAATTTTGATTAACCTAAAAAAAATCTCATTTGATTATCTTTTACATTCTAATTTTGTCTTTCGTGTACGTGTTAGTCATACTATTTATATCATTCTCATAAACTCATTCATCACATTAGCTGTTCAAATTATGTGACAGCTACTATACATATAAGTACTAGTTTTTTACCTGTGTATCTGCACAGATTCAACTGCCACTTTTTATCTCTTGTAATTTATATTTTTCTCTTTTTATTTTTATTGTTTTACTCTTTTGATCCTCTCTTATATTATTAGTTAAGTTTATCATTCTCTCTAACGTTGGTACATATATTTAGCAGATTCATTTTTAGTGAAGTTATTCACACCAAATGAGGACTTCTAGTTATAGTAATGGAGACATATCAACATATCCAACTATTTTGAATTTTTTAGTAAACTTACTGCGTCAAGTATTTACAATTTTGAATTTGTATAACTGCATATGCAACACCACTTCAATTTAGTTAAAGTAATCAGTGATACGTATCCATTAAATTTGAATTTCGTCATACGTTCACACCTAATTAAAGTATTATACCTGGCCTTATGCCCTTATCCCACTTATATTTTTCATTTTTATTTTTATTTTTTCACTTTGGATACCAAGCTAGAGCAAGGAATGTTCTTTAATTTAGAAAATATACAAATAAGAACGAATTTGCCAAAACAAAAAATAACTAAGATTACTTTGATTCATGACCTCAAAACTGAAACTTAAACAAAGAACTAATACTATATATAAGAGTTCAAAACTGAGGCCACATTTAAAACTTGTCGCAGCAAAATCAAAGCTTTGTGATCATGTGTTCTTGAAAGTTTCACCTATGAGAGGTGTAGTGAGATTCGGCAAGAAAGGAAAGTTGGCACCGAGGTACGTTGGGCCCTTTGAGATACTTGAGAAGGTGGGCGAACTAGCTTATCGACTAGCCTTGCCTACTAGTATGTCGGGTGTTCACAATGTCTTCCACATTTCCATGTTGAGGAAGTATGTACCAGATGAGTCACATGTGATTGATCATAGCACCATTGAGGTGAAGGAAAATGCTACATTTGTGGTCGAACCGGTTCGTATTCTAGATAGATCCACAAAGAAGCTTCGGAAGAGAGAAGTTGAGCTAGTCAAGGTGCTGTGGAGTCACCATGATGAGGGTGATGCATCTTGGGAGCTAGAGTCAGACATGATGACCAGATATCCACAGTTGTTTGTTGAGTGAGCTTGAATTTCGGGACGAAATTCCTTTAAGGGGGGTAGATTGTAATAACCCTCGTTTTCAAACATTATTTGAATTGAATTAAATTCTATTAAGTTTTGGAATTTCAATTAAAATGAAACTTATTGTTTACGTTGCCTTGAAACGAAAAAAACGGAAACGTTTTCGGAACGTTTATTAAGAAAAACGTTACGTTTCCGAACGAAATTATCGACTTTTATTCTGTCGCTCGGTTGCGAAAACTTTCTTCACGGAAGTTGTAGAGCTCGTCGATACGAGTTCGTGAGTATGTGACGCGTTCGAATCGGACGTCGTATGTAAAAGTTATTAACGATAGAAGTTGTTTTCCGATTTTAGATTTTGGTATAAATAGAACCATTTTGTTTTAGGGTTTCCATTTGTGGAAACCCCTTCCCCTCACTCACCTCGCCGCACATCTCTCTCTCCCTCTCACCGATCGCTCTCTCCCTCTCCCTCTCACCCGAAACCTTGCGATTCTCCGTCGCCCAAACGCTCCACCGGTGAGACCAAGGCGTGGGACTGCATCACCATCATCTCTCCACATCCCTAGTGCCACCGGCGACAAATCGGCGATCAAAAACCACGATAGGTGCCGCCGCTGCTCAACTACAAGGCCGCCGGCATCTCGAGCTCGCCAACGTCGTTTTTGACGATCCAGATGTCTGATTCGAGGTGAGGATTGGTATAGATGGGTTATGTGATTGATTTGTTGTTGTTTTTGGGTTGTTTTGTGGCGATCGGAGGAGTGGTGGAGGTGTTGAACACCGCCGCTTAAAGCGGCGCGTGTGGAAGCGTGGGGTGGTGCAGGGGCGGCCTAAGGCCGGAGGGAAGGAGAGGGGAGAAAATAGGAGGGATTTGAGGTAGCGGTGGCGCGATACGCGCCGTGGTTAGCCTCGGCGCGTGGGCCCCACGCGCTGCCGGCCGGAGGTGGCGCGTGTGCCACACGCGCCGCCGTGTAAGGCGGTGTAATTAGTTTTGACTGAAAGGGTATTTTGGTAATTTACTGTGTAACGGTAAATGTAAATTTTATTTACGTATGGTAAATGTAATTAAGTTTTACCTACGGTAAATGTAATTATAAATTACTTTCAGTAAATGTAAAAAGTAATTTGTAAAAGGGTAATTTAGTAAATTTTATTTACTGAGTTGTATTTACATTTAAATCGTACGGATACGTATTAATATTTATACGTACAGAAATACGTATTAAAATTTATACGTACAGAAATACGTATTAATATTTATACGTACAGAAATACGTATTAATATTTATACGTACAGAAATACGTATTAATATTTATACGTACAGAAATACGTATTAATATTTATACGTACAGAAATACGTATTAATATTTATACGTACAGAAATACGTATATATTATTTATACGTACAGAAATACGTATATATTATTTATACGTACAGAAATATGTATTAATTGAGTATTGTACAGTAACCGTGAATAGTGAACAGTGAACAGTAATTTCGTAAAACCGAAAATTGCTGAACAGTAACCGATTATTACTGTTTCGGCATTTAAAGGTTTACGAAACGATTCTAAATGCTTGTTTTATCTTTTTAAGGTGATCGCTAAATCGAGGAAAGGGATTATTATCAGAAATTGAGGAATTACGCTAAAGTCGATAAGGTGAGTAAAATATCACTGAATTACGAATCTACCCTCGTGGTGATTCAACTTTTTTGCAAGTGTGTTTATCAAATGAATTACAACATGTATATAATTTAGTGGACTACATATATATAGTATAATGGTAGTAAGTACATATATATATATAGTTCATTAAATTACGTACTATTAGTAATTCATTAAAAATATGACATGTATAGGATATAGTGGACTATGTATATATTGTATAAATGGTAAATAAATACGAATATATATAGTTTGCTATATAATATACTGTTATGATTTGTATTGTGGTGATGTCGAGAAAGTTTAAAACGTACAATATGATGAGTGATTTTTGTACATGATTTTATCACGGTGAATGTTAAAAATTGTGATTTGTCTTCGGACGTGATGTGTGGTACAATATGATGTGTGATTATTGTACGTGTTTTTAACATTGAGATTGTTAAAATGTGATTTGTCTTCGGACGTGATTTTTGGTACAATATGATGTGAGATTATTGTACGTGTGTGGCAAGTCGGAACCTAGCCTTTGGCCGGGCGAAAGTTACGATACAGTTAGAGCTCTAGTCTGTCTGCCTTAGTACTGCATGCGAGGTAACAGGTGGTTATCTGCTCATGGGTACTCGGTGTATTTGGATGTTGGGTAGCGGGTGGTTATCCAATATCAACGGTGTATTACGAGAGGGGTAACAGATGTGTACCAGCGTTCTTGGTACCCGTATTATAAATGCATTGGGTAACCAGAAGGGTTACTTAATTTCCTCATGAGCTTTTTATTTCATATTTCTTTGGGTCAACCAGATGGGCTGACCATTGGCTCATGGGGGCATTTATATTTGTTGTTTTGTGATCTTTCGTATATTTTGATATGCGAATTATATTTTGATTTTACTCATACGAGCTATAAGCTTACCGGGTTTGTGTTGACAATCCCGGTGCACCAATTCGATGGTGTAGGGGATAATTCTGCAGGTGCTGATTAGTGGGAGTTGGGTGACGACTACAGAGGCTTGAAGTCGTTCTTATCCTACTTGTGGTGAGGTTTTAGCGTGGGTTTGTGTGTGAGAAATTGTGTAATTTCATTTGTGGGATTTGTGAGTGATTTGTGAGGATTATTACATTTCCATTTTATGTATGGAGTATAAATTTGGGTTGTAATAATTGGTTCGTTGAGTTGTATTGAGAACTCAGAATTGATCCGCTGTGACGCTTTAATGATTTCGATTTTTTTTATTGAGATTATTTGGTGTTTAACGACTTTGAAATTTTGAGTTTTTATGCTCAGAATTTCAGGGTTGTTACATTGTGGCACGTTTGATAAAGATGCACTAATTATAGGTCACATGAAAGAAGAACTTTGTGGCTATTTGGTAGAGTAACTACAATTAGTACGTGGATGGGTGACTTTTAAAAAATTTCAAAAAAGCTAGGGCACACTAGTAATTTACACTCATATGCAGAAACAAAAAAAGAGAGATCAAACACTGCATGTATAGCTAATCTGTAAATACAACTGCCGTACACATATGACTCCGATATACTTAAAATTCAGTTTAAACAAGTTCCACCTTTTGAATAGAGAAACGTTCAAATTTTACTTGGTCAGCTCATTCTAATCCAGATCGAAACCAAAACCCAGCTAATAAACCAAGCCACATATATACCCCCATTTTCATCTACCCATCTCTTTAGATCTCCACTTTCACGAATCAATTCTGCAACATCCTCTAAATTATCGAATATTGATTTATGATCATTAAAAAAGTCGATGAATGCTCGTACTTCCCGACCATGACGATCAAAGGAGGCACAAGCCAGGCCTGTGCTGCGTGCAAATACCAGAGACGACGGTGCACCAAGGACTGCGATCTCGCTCCTCATTTTCCGGCCGACCAGCCCAAAATGTTTCAAAATTCTCACCGCCTCTACGGGGTTTCAAATATCATGAAGATTTTGAAGCAGACTCACCCGGAGCAGAAAGAAGAGGCGATGAGATCCATTATCTACGAATCAAATATGAGAGCCAAGTTTCCGGTCACCGGATGCATGGGAATCATCAACCAATTAACATTCCAACTCCAGCAAGCTTTTGAGGAGCTCCGGTACGTCCGCTCCCACCTCGCCATATGCCGAGACCAGTGCCAGTACCAGTATAATTCACCTTCGTGTCCATCTTCACAGTTGCAATTAGGGATTCAAACAAACGACCACGAGGCGCTGCAGCTCTACCAGCAGCAGTACCAATATCATCAGTATAACTCTACCGCCGGGAGCAGCGCCGGTGGTGGTGGGATGTCGTTGATGGCGAACGAGTATCTGGCGAACGGGATTAATGGGCTCTACATCGATGAGAATGATAGTGTGGTAAAGCCTCTTAGAGTTCAGCAGTTTTATTATGGGAACAATAATGTTGATGCTGTGGCTGTTCAACATAATTTGATGACATCCCAAGGGTTCCCTATTCAACAAGAAATGGATGTTCCTCATGATTACGATGACATTCCATTTGATACAATTGCTGATGATCGTCAATCGTACATCGAATCGAAAGAGGCTTGTGAATCCAGGTATACATTTTTTTTTCTTTTCCAATTAGAATCGAGTCATGTATAAATGGTCACATTTGGTGAATTGCATATCAATATTGCACGAGAATAGTTAAAAAAGTCATTGATTATATACATATTTCGAAATGCTTTAATGTATGTGCTAGACATTTTTATTGATAAACTTCTCATTTAATTTGTATATTTACAGTGCCGAGTCGGCGTTCAAGGGTACTAACACGCAGTCGTTAGAACACGTCTCACAGAATGACCTCAAGAGCGCAGCAGCATGTTTCAGTCTGACAAGCTAGTGTGATATAGCTGTAGAAGACAACAGAAGTAATAATTATTCATTGTTCGAGATAATTTCATAGTCATTCTTTTGATTAAGTTGCATTTTGCTTCCATAATTCGGTACTGTTGAAAGTTACACAATTTTTATAGTTTAGTAAACTTGCAAATTCTTTTGTTCCAATAATAATCTAGAGATCGATGTGTCACTTTTTTTTTTAAAGATTGCGATTGCATTTCAATAATTTCACAATTGCCCCACTACTAGCTAGTACAGTTCGCATGATCTATTAATAGCTATAAGTTGAACTTTATTTTGTGCTTTAGTTCAAGTAAAAAACTATGTAAAGTGGGTGAAATAGTCTAATCTTTAGGGATGCAAGATAAGGAAATAACTAAATCGTATTCCATTCAAATATAATCTTTACTATTTGCAAATCTCCCGAGATCGAGTACCATAGACAACCTGCTTGACTGCTTCTGATTCGGGTTTTTAGTTAGTGATGGGGTTGGTCATTGTTGTATCATTGTGGTGCCTATAGTAGACTGGGTGAGGACATCCGTCATGATTTAATTATTTGCTAGATGATCATTTAATTAAGAACGCTAAACTTTCGTGAAAGTAATCATTTTTCTAGTGTTGAGAATTGGATCGTAGCTATACCACTGATCCAAATGATACGCAGTGGCGGTGAAATAATTTTATTGAAGGTAAGGAATCAGATGACTTTAGCTTAGTAGTGTTTTAACGATTTTTTCGTGACAAACACCTTCTAACTTTTGTAAAGGAGCGGTTGAGGACCGAATTCTTCTTCCAAGTACAAATGGTGTTTAGTGTTGGAGACTTGGAGGCTCAGTTCTCTTCATGCATCAGGTTGTTTATTGTTGGATAAGGAGATGTTAACTCGAGAGTTCACCAATGGCTAAATTTTACGATAAGGGAGTGATCATTTACTTGCTGCTTGCAGAGCAGATATTTTGGCCAAATACTTTAGCAATTGAGCATGAGCATTTGACTTCTCAAAATAATTAGGTGGCCATTAGGGGTTCTTGATGAAAGTACAGAAACAATTGTTTATAGTGGTAATGCATCGATAATTTTGGGTGAATCTGGAAGAGATGGTGGACCCAATATCATGTTTATGTTGAAGTGGTTACTGAACTTATTAGTACTACAATTGTAGGGAAACCAATACTTTAGATGGTGCCACTGGGGCGTTTCTGTGGGGTCATGTGTCATTCTTTTGAGGCATGCACGAAGCAGGGGTAGTGTATTTCTCAGTTGTGGTCGTGTTGGGATTTGTGTTGTAAAGTCCACCTAATTCTCATGTTCCACTATCGGGAGATAAAGATCTTCTTTGTTTGTCCTGCAAATTGTGGCATACCACTCATAGAAGCATGTAGATGTAATTGATTTCCAACTGTAAGAATTGGTGAGAGTGGTAGGGTGCGTGATGCATCTCTCTTGTGGTGGCGGTATAGGTTCTCTATTGCATTGTGTGTGTTAGTCGATTCTCTGGTGAACTGTTCGAGAGTAATTCTTAGTCCAAGATGGTGTTCTGTTGTAGTCGTGGACTCATTGAGTTATGATTCTTATCGTGTTGCCTTTATGAATTAGGTGTTGTGTGGACATCATGCATGCTAACTTTTTTGATTTTATAATGAGAGGATCATAAAAGTTTGAAGTATATATTCTCTCAAAAGAGTTGAACATGAAGCAGAGGAGATGGATGAAACTCCTTAAGGATTATGACTTCACCTTGGAGTACCATCCTGGAAAAGCAAATGTGATTGTTGATGCACTGAGTAGGAAACCAAGGGGTATGATAGCTTCGCTTATGATTCAAGAATGGCTTATGCTCGAGACCGCATCTGAGTTTGATCTTGTACAATCAAGAAAAGAACCAACGGTCTTTCTTGGTAGTGTCTCAATGCAACCTACATTAATCTCAAGGATCATTTGAGGTCACGCGTGCCTGTTTGGACATTGTTTCATGGATAGTTTTTTGTCTGCCGGTGTACTGCATGAGGGGTAACAAATGAGTTGTCTAGGTCTCATGAGTACCCATGTTTTGAGTGATATTGGGTAACAGATGAGTTGCTCAGTGTATGTCGGTGTATTGCATGAGCGGTAACATATAAGTACCTGGGTCTCATGAGTACCCATGTTTTTAAATTATATTGGGTAACAAATGGGTTGCCCAATGTCTCATGAGTACACATATTTTTAAATAATATTGGACAACCAGATGAGTTGTCCAGTGTCTCATGAGTACACTTGTCTTTAAATGTTATTTGTTATATTTCATTTGTACACGATGTATGTTATAATGTTGATTTACTCATACAGACTGAAAAGATTACCTGGTTTGTGTTTACAATCCGGTGCACCAATTTGATGGTGTAGTGGATAGTTCTGCAGGTGGGGATTAGCAGTTTCTAAGGGCTTACTCTGAACATTGTTGAAGATTTCTTTCTTCTGTTTTGTGGTCAGGATTAAGTGAATTTTACATTTCCATTTGTTATAATACTTGAAGTATAAACTGGCTATGTATTATTCAAGTCGACTGAGTCGTACTGTGAATTTAGTTTCGATACACTGTTACTATAAGATGTTTTCAATATATTTGTTTTAGAGTTTTCATGGCTTCGAATTTGAATTTTTATCATTCGAATTTCGGGGGCTCTAACAAAAATAGAAAAAAAAACCCAGAATGATACCTGAACTATCGTGAAATGTATTTTTTGGTACCTACGAATTTTTGTTACCCGAAATAGTAACTGAACTATTGCATTGTTACCCAATATGGTACATCTGTTAGTTTCTCTATTGAATTGATGACGTGGTATATATTTTAACTTTTTTAAAAGGGGTTTGGAACCGAGTCTAGCTGGGAGTCTTATCCTCACGTATGATTCCATTTATTAAAACATAAGATAAATTTTGCAATGGGGGGGGGGGCGTCATATAACCTAAACCCCATGCTACAACATTAGAACGCGATAAATCCTCATAGAGAACATCCTGAATGATAACAGGGTCTCCCAAATCCAAACATTATGAATATGAGACATGCAAGCAAGACGTGCTAACCTATCAGCTACACCGTTTGCTTCATGGTAAACATGTCTGACTCTGACAGACTGAAAAGCCAACAAATAACTTTAACAATCATTAACAACCCGACTTACCTCAGAATAATCCTCTATCTTATTGTTCAGAGCAGTAATTAGAATGGCTTAATCACTCTCAATGTCAATATCCGACTATTCTTGGCTAATTCCAAGAAGTAAACCAGCTCTACACGCCTCCGCTTCCATATTTTAACTTTTTTGACCAAATAAGTAATGGGCAAAATTGAAAATTTAATTTTGTTATTATTACTAAACAAAACTTGTGTTATGTTTTGTGATACAAGAGTTGATTTTCATCTTAAAATTACAAATTTCATAAATAAAAAATATTGTAAATAAATTTACAAATAATATAGGTATGATTTATCAAGTTCACCAAATTTTCAATCAATTTGAATTTTAGAGGAAAAATAAAAAAAATTAGGGAGATAAGAAATAAAAAGTTTGTTTATATACCATTTTGTCATTCTAAATACATGTCACGTTATCAATTTAATGAAAAAGTTAACAGATGTACCAAATTTGGTAACAATATAATAGTTCATGTACAATTTTAAGGGATAAAAATTCGTAGGTACCAAAATCTACCTTTCACGATAGTTTAGGTACCAAATTTGGTAATAGTATAATAGTTCAGGCACCATTTTAAGTGAAAAAAAATTCGTAGGTACCAAAAAGTACATTTTACGATAATTTAAGTATCATTTTGAGTTTTTACTCTAAATAGTGGCGGGTATCTATATATAATTATTAATCTATTAGATAATATGTCATATTTAGGGAAAACAACTTGCAACATTTCCCTTGTCTTGATTGTGTCTGAATCCATCATGGATTTGAACCAGTTATTTAATTCTGTTATGCCATTCTATGTATGTAGATTGTAGAACCGAACACTCGCACTATCTAACCCCAAATTTAAACCAAAACCGAAACGTATTCGGGGACCGTTCCACTTGGTGCGTTTAGAACCAAGTTCCATGGTGTAGCTTCGGAGGAGTATGTAGTGAGATCACAGCACAAATGAGTGAAGGTGAGTCATATATAATTTATCTTCACTGAAGTCTAAAAGAGAAGCAGATAGCAGTGCGACAAGATAAGTTAAAGCTTCTCAACAAGATGACACATTTAGAGATTCTTATCAACATAAAAGTTCTATGTCCATTTAAGTACTGCACTGAAAATGGGGACCGACATGAATAAAGAAGTTAATCAATACCATTCCAATAATATTCCCAATTCAGTTTCTTTGCATATCCTTGCCATCTTCCATAGGGGTGGCCATGATTCCACTTATTGCAGTGACGGCAAAATATTTGATAGCCATTGCCAACAGGAGTGGTATCAGGGTCTGGGACACTATTCAAGTATGGACACTCCCATGGGACATGATCCACGACCTTCATACAAACTTCACAATATTGAGGCGCTGGTGCCATTGCCAAGGTTAAATAAAACTACGTTAGAACAGAAGCAGAATAAGTGAAAAACAGATAGTTTAGAGTATAAATGTTTCAAAAACACGCTGGAAATGAGTTCCGATTCCAGCGATCCGACTAAAAAAATTTCAAGTTTGAGCTTTTAAAGTGATAAATCATTTCATGTTCTTCAAACAAAATAATTCCATTACAATTAATACACAGAGGTCATATAGTAGAAAAATGACGTTAGATGACCAAAATTGTAAGTGAAAATTGTACCCTGCCAACTTTCCCACAAGTATTTTGGACCTGATTGTAAAATTCATTAAAGCAATTTTCAAAACAACCAACAATCCAGAGCTTACTTTGAAAAACATGAGTCAAGACTGAGAAATAAGTATCGAAAGCTTGCTTTCACCTGGATTCATTTTCCTAAGAGCTCTAAAAAGAGCTTTAGTCAACTGTATCTGGCGGAGTCTAACTTTTATGGCTTCAGCTTCCCTCCTCTCTTGTTCGTGTTCCTCCTTTAAGATTTCGCTGAAAGGTCTCAAAAACATCCGTGGTTGTTCACTCCACTGTTCAAACAGATACCTTTTCCTTCTCACAGAGAAATCAGAATTTTCTTTTTTAAAAGGGTAATCTGTTTGTGGTTTATAACAGCACAATACATAACAAGCTCAAATTCAGATACGTACGCAATTGAAACGCTAAAACGAATACATCAAACGCGTGCATATACACGTACGTACCCTCTTCTATCAAAGATCGATATTTGCGTAAGATCCGGGATCAACAAAAGGTAGACGCCGCTCTGGTCGGATACAGCACCCACGCGGAGCATCCCCGGCGGCCCCGCCGATGGTCGGTGAGGAGCGACCACCCCTGAATGTTAAAGAGGCATAAATTATTGAAGGTAACAACTTGGTGAAGTAAAACCCAAAATTGCAGAGAGGGAGAAAAGAGAGACAAGGTGGTACCTAAAGGGAACTTTGGGGAGTGGAGAGACGGACTTGAAGCAATGTCGCCGGAGGTTCCTCGTAGCGAACATCGTACGTTGCCGTAAAGTCGAATGGGATTACCAAGTTTCTACACGTATAGACAAGGCCGGGTCTGGTGGCCCAGGTCCGTGACTTGGGGCCCAAATTCAGTGTTTGTTTAACTCTAATCTAGTTTCAACCATAGGGAAATTTTGATTCACAAGTATATGAGTTACTGAGTACTTACGTTTAAGTTAATTAGAGGTTTGGTTCTCAATCTTGATATGGTGCTCAATCAGGTTGAACAAGTAAGAAATTAGTTCTTTCGAGGAAGGGCGACCTTCGTGTTCATCAAGCCCACAACTCTAATACCATACACCAATATTAGTGTAGATGATAAATAATATCATAAACTATCTTGTTCATGTACTTCGTAACAAATAATTGAGAAGAGATATTAGTAACGTGTTAACAAGTTTCTAACTATTAGCCAAAACCTGCGGGACTCCTAGGAAAGTTGTAATGAAACAATTATTGTACAAAAAAATTTAGGGTTCCTACCTTGAGTTGAATTAGGGAAATGTTGTAATGGTCAAGGACTTTATTTGAGCTCTAAGGAAAGTTGTCCTAGAACTCATGCCTTTTATCCTTTATGCCAATTGCACTACTAGAAAATCATTTAGGCCATCATTAGCTAAGTAGCAACATCTTTCAATTGTTCTTAGATTTCAATCTTCTTTTGAATGCCGGAATAGAATAAGCACATACATGCATTAGCTAATTCTGCATATCTTTGCTTATAGAAGACATTGATAATGAAAGTATAACATGTATATTTATTCTTTCACTGAATTTTTAAAACGAGTTCAATTATAATATTTGACTTTGAAACATGTTAGTCAACCTGAGTAATCTATTATTGATAGCGAATCTGCTTCTCGATTGCCAACTGATCAAATTACATTAAAATGGCCGATTATTTCATATTTCATTCTAGAAGTAGTCTTCTTTTGTATGCAGCTTAAACTGGCATCTATCAAATACGTCGGCTGCATAATGTAAATTGATTTTCCGAAATATATGCAAATTATTTCTCAATCATCCCGAAAGTTGTCAAAAAAGAAAACAATCATATTATTGCTTCAAGTTGCTAAAGATCCCTCTGCATTTTCTTCTTTTTTTGAATGGCCTCTGCATCTTCTTCTTTTATATAAAAAAAGAGAGAGTAGATAATAGGTTGAATGAATTATAATTAAACAGCAAGAGATTCCATTATATAGACTTTTGTCTAGATCGTAAATGATAAGCAAGCATCTCATCGGCAGCCCTATACATGGTCCCTTTTTTCTTCAAATGAAACTCTTAACACAAATAGGAAATCCCAATCATAGTGACGAGATTTATAAAACCCCAGCCAATAACAACAAGGATTTAGCTTAAATACATAACTTAGTGCATAAAGTAATTAACGTAGGAACTGTCATTATCACAAAGTCAGAACTCAACGTAGTTGATATATAGTCTATATAGTACACCAACATCGATCATTACAAACACAATGTGCAAATTATATGTAGGAAGAAAAGAAATGGTGCACTCACAAACACAGTAGGAAGAGGTGAAGCGCAGCAGTGCCATTTGGAAGTTGGAATGGATTTGGCTGCAGAGATAGGAAGAAGTGTGAGGACCTCTTTTCATCTGCATGCATCAAGTTTCAGGAGCACCTCAGATGTCAGATCCATGAAAGAGGAGGATGACGAAGAAGTTGAGTTGCAGTGGGCTGCCATTGAAAGATTGCCAACATTTGAACGCATTCGAACTTCACTCTTTGGTCGTAATAAAGAGGACGATGATCATGAAGGTAAGAGTACGAGGGTGGTCAATGTTGCAAAGCTAGAGGCCCCCGAACGTCGTGTGTTCATTGACAAACTTCTCAAGGAAATTGAAGGAGATAATCAACGTCTCCTGCAGAAACTCAAAGAAAGAATAGACAGGCAAGAAACGTTTTTAGAATATATATATCTGGCTCATAATCACTACAGTTATTTTTATATAGGTATACACCAAAGCTAATACGTATATGAACTCATGATTTTACAGAGTGGGACTCCAATTGCCAACTGTGGAAGTACGATATCGAAATTTGTTTGCAGAAGCAGAATGTGAAGTAGTTCAAGGAAAACCCCTCCCAACACTATGGAACACGCTCAGAAGTTTTCTCTCTGTAAGTGTATCTCTATTTCAATAAGATTAGAAAAATATATATCTTCCGCGAATCAAATCATAGAAATTAATTGTTTCCATTACTAGATAGGAAATGATACAATGATGAGAGTCGATGTTATGAACAGTGGCGGATCCAGAATTCACAACTCATGAGGACTTGAAGTTTTTTCTCAACGACCGAAGGGATAAAAATTTGTAACGCATAAAATATTCAACTATAATATATTAACTGTATATCTTGTTGATGTGAAAATAACAATCCATTCAAAATTATCATAAGTTTAGTCAATTGGAAAAGGAAAATTTTGGAATTGATCAAAAACCTTAATCAAAATTAATGCACAATGAAAATAACATAGATTAATTACATGTTGAAGAAATTAAGGAAAATTAGAAATAAATGGAAAAATAGACACACAAATATGCATTTGTTGAGATTTGATCTTGGGCGGGCTTGATATTAACAAAACTTTAAAACCAATGCGCCCCTGGTTATGAAACTAGCTAGAAGAGTAGGAGTAATTATTTCCATTTATACTTAATGAACTTCCTACATACTAATTAATGAGATACAAAAACAGGTCTTGACACAGATAATTGGATGCAAGTCTGAAGTATACAAATTAGAAATTCTCAAAAATGTCAGTGGCATCATCAAGCCTTCAAGGTAAATTTTTCTCAAGCAAACATGCCTGATAAAGTTGGTTTCCTCTACCCTCTCAATGAGACTAAGAGATGTATAGAGTATTAATAGTCGATACATTTACATTTTTTGCAGGATGACTCTATTACTTGGTCCTCCAGGCTGTGGGAAAACAACCTTATTGCAGGCACTTGCAGGAAAACAAAACCACTCTCTCAAGGTTCTCTATAGACAATAAGAACATAGGCATTTTTATGTCTATTTGGAACATATGTGTCTGACTAAGACACAATAGTGAGCTCATATATGATATAAACCAAAATCTTATAAATACCTGTCCAAAAAATATTAGGTTCAAGGAGAAATAACTTACAATGGTTATAAGACGAACGAGTTTGTTCCTCAGAAGACATCAGCTTATATAAGTCAATATGACTTGCATATTTCTGAGATGACTGTGAGGGAAGCACTGGATTTTTCATCTCGTTGCCAGGGTATTGGAAGCAGAGCTGGTAGGACTTCTTCTTCCATTTTTTCTTTCCCAACCTCTAGCCATCAAAATTTTTAGTCGAGCAAGATTAAACTAAGAAGCTTTTTTCCATTAAAGATATCATGAAAGAAGTTACTCGAAGGGAGAAGCAAGCAGGTATTGTCCCAGAACCAGACATTGACACTTATATGAAGGTATGGAGTCTGAAAGATTCATGTTCTAATTCATTCCTGTAATTGTAACGACCCCAAAATTTCGAGCTTCAAAACTCAAAATCTTAAAATCGTTAAACACAAAAATAATCTCAATGAAATCGAAATCATTTTAATGTCGCAGCGGTTCACATCTGAGTTTAAAATATAACTCAGTCAAGCCGATTATTACAAACCCAAATGATAATTCAACATATAACCAATGGAATTGTATAATCCTCACAACAACCTCACAAATAAAATCACACCAACTCTCACACAAAATCCACGCTGGAACCTCACCACGACTGGATGCGATCGACTTCGAGTCTTCGGAGTCGTCACTCAATCACTACTACTCAGCACCTGCGGAAGTATCCCCTACACCATTGAAATTGGTGCACCGGGATTGCAACACAAACCCGGTAAGCTTTACAGCTCGTATGAGTAAAATATGAAAATAACTCTCGTCTCATAAAAGACACAACTCCACATCAACACAGTATAATGAAAATCATGAGAAAACGAGCAACCCATCTGGTTACTCTAATACTTTCACAAAATGGTAACTAATGAGCGCTGGTACACATCTGTTACCCCTCACTTAGTATACCGCTGATGTTGGGTAACCACCCGCCACCCAACATCCAAAACAAGCTGAGTACCCATGATCAGATAACCACCCGTTACCTCATGCAGTACTATGGCAGACAGACTAGAGCTCTAACTGTATCGTAACTTTCGCCCGGCCAAAGGCTAGGTTCCGACTTGCCTCACATGTACAATAATCTCACATCATATTGTACCACACATCACGTCCGAAGACAAATCACAATATTTCACATTTTCCGTGATAAAATCACATGTACAATAATCTCACATCATATTGTACGTTTTAAAACTTTCATGATATATCCACAATAAAAATCATAACAGTATATTATATAGCAAACTATATATATTCGTACTTATTTACCATTTATACAATATATACATAGTCCACTATATCCTATACATGTCATATTTCATAAACACCTGAAAATTACGTACGATAATCTCACATCATATCGTACCATTAAAATCACACATGCACAATTTTTCTGTCACCGAGATGACTATTTTTAATGAATTAATAACAGTATGTAATTTAATGAACTATATATATATATGTATTTATTACCATTATACTATATATACGTAGTCCACTAAGTTATATACATGTTGTAATTCATTAAATAAACACACTTGCAAAAATGTTGAATCACCACGAGGGTAGATTCGTAATTCAGTGAGATTTTACTCACCTTATTGACTTGAGCGTAAATCCTCAATTTCCGATAATACTCCCTTTCCTCGATTTAGCGATCACCTTAAAAAGATAAAAACCAGCATTTAGAATCGTTTCGTAAACCTTTAAATGCCAAAACAGTAATATACGGTTACTGTTCAGCAATTTTGGTTTATACGAAGTTACTGTTCACGGTTCACTATTCACGGTTACTGTACAAATATACGATTTATACGTATTTCTGTACGTATAAATATTAATACGTATTCCTGTACGTATAAATATTAATACGTATTTCTGTACGTATATATATATTAGTACGGATTTCTGTACGTATAATTATTAATACGTATTTCTGTACGTATAAATATTATATACGTATTTCTGTACGTATAAATATTAAATACGTATTTCTGTACGTATAAATAATAATACATATTTCTGTACGTATAAATATTAATACGTATTTCTGTACGTATAAATATTATATACGTATTTCTGTTTAAAGGTAAATACAATCTCAGTAAATAAAATTTACTAATTACCTTTTACAAATTACTTTTTACATTTACCGAAAGTAATTTATAATTACATTTACCGAAGGTAAAATTTAATTACATTTACCGCAGTAAATAAAATTTACATTTACATTTCAGTAAATTACCAAAATACCCCTATCGGAAAATATTTTCACACCGCCGCACGTGGCGGCGCGTGGGGCACACGCGCCACCCGCCGGCAGGCGGCGCGTGGGGCTCACTCGCCGAAGCCACCCACGGCGCGTGTGACGCCACCCCGGCCCAAAATCACTCCCTTTTCTTTTCCCTTCCTCCTCCACTGCCTCATGCCGCTCCTAGACTCTTACACACTCCCACACGCGCCGCCTAAGGCGGCGGTGTCTACCATACCCTCCTTCCTCCGATCTTCTCCAAAATCACTCCAATTCGATTCCAAAAATTTCAACAACCCATCAACACAACCAAACAAACGTAAAACTCACCTAATCAAACTCTTGGATGCACCGAAGCTTGTCGGATCGGCAGTGCTCGGCTCGGGTGAGGGGCGGTGTGGCGAGCTTGGGTTTTGGCGAGGGGGAACTCGTGATGCCGTAGGGAGGAGCGGTGTAGCACACAACCACCTGGATGAGGAGATCGTCGGCAATGGAGTTTTCGGAGGGGGAAGGCTCGGTGTCGATCCACCGCGACGAAGGAAGGCGCGTCTTGCTTCGGGAAGGATGCAGACGTGTTGTGGTGGAGCAGCGACCGGCGGTGAGCAGCACGGAGCCGGAGTTCGTCCGGTCTTGGTGGAATTTCCTGAAGAAGGGGGAGTCGGGGGAAGGAGAGAGAGCCGAGAGAGAGAGAGAGAGAGAAAAAGGGGGGCGGCTGTTTGGAGAGAGTGAGAGAATGGGTTTTCCTGAAATGGAAACCCTAATCTCTAAATCATTCTATTTATACTAGTTTCCAAATCGGAAACTAACTTCCGACGTTAATAACTTTTACGTACGTCGTCCGATTAGAACGCGTCACATATCCACGAATTCGTATCGACGTGCTCTACAACTTTCGTGAAGAAAGTTTTCACAACCGAGCGACGAAATAAAAGTCGATAAATTCGTTCGGAAACGTAACGTTTTCTTATTAAACGTTCTCGGAACGTTTCCGTTCCCGTTTCGTAACGTTTGCAAGTAATCGTATTCGGTTTAAATCAACTTCACAACTTAATAGAATTTAATTCAACCAAATATCGTTTTGAAAAATTGGGGTTATTACAATCTACCCCCCTTAAAGGAATTTCGTCCCGAAATTCAAGCTCACTCAACAAACAGCTGTGGATATCTGGTCATCATGTCTGACTCTAGCTCCCAAGATGCATCACCCTCATCATGGTGACTCCACAATACCTTGCCTAATCCCACTTCTCTCCTCCGTAGCTTCTTTGTGGATCTATCCAGGATACGAGCCGGTTCGACCACAAATGTAGCATTTTCCTTCACCTCAATGGTGCTATGATCAATCACATGTGACTCATCTGGTACATACTTCCTCAGCATGGAAATGTGGAAGACGTTGTGTACACCTGACATGCTAGTAGGCAAGGCTAGTCGATAAGCTAGTTCGCCCACCTTCTCAAGTATGTCAAAGGGTCCAACGTACCTCGGAGCCAACTTTCCCTTCTTGCCAAATCTCACTACACCCAAATTTGGCCCAACAGATAGGTGATCGACATGGACCACCTTAAGTGCCTCATAGGGTACCATGCCGATGCTGGAATGGTAACTGTCGTTGTAGGCGAACTCAATCAATCTCAAATGATTTCACAGCTACCTTACAATCCAGCATACGAGCTCTCAACCTATCTGCTGTTACCTCAAACTTCCTCCATTAGACAATTTGTCACATGTCCTAACAATAATAGTTGCAAGTGAGCTACTCAAAATATAATCATCCTCTCGAAACATAATGATGTTTTCAGCATGGAGGCGTTGACGCCCTATTTTGTCTAGTTCACCCCTCTCTTGCGATTTGACAGACTATCCTCACGTCAAGAGGTAGCTCCTACCACTGAGCAGGGTCAAAACTCTCAACATCTAACATGAGTCAAATCAATGGTTAACACATGCCTCCTACTTACATTACACATAGTGATTTTCAAATAAACATGCTTTATCACGACAATAACTTCATGACTTCACCACAATGCATCGCTAGAATAACGAATCTCCCAATCCTTCCAATCAACAAAATAATCTTATTTCAAGATCATCTTATTATAACCATAAAAGTTGTCGTGCATGATACCCACCCAAGTACCCTATTTGTATCGTTATCACTATAAGGAAATCTTAACTCATCGAGTTCACAACCATCACAGAACACCATCTTGGACTATGAATTACTCTCAAACAGTTCACCAGAGAATCGACTAATATACGCAAAAGGCTGTAGAAAATTCTACCACCACCACAAGAGAGATGCATCACGCATCCTACCCCTCTCATCAAAACTTACCATCGAAAATTAATTTCTGCTTCTTGCTTCCCTGAGTGGTGTGCCACAATTTACAAGTTAGACCAAGGTGGTATTTATCCCACAACGGTGAAACATGAAAATTAAGCGAATTTACAGCGCAAAAGCCTACAAGACCGCGACCGAGATATACTTTACCCCCTGGTTCATACATGCCTCAAATTCATGACATACGGTCCCACACAAACGCCCCAGTGGCATCATCTAACATATTGATTTCCCCCACCGTCGTAGTACTAATAAGTTCTGCAATTAATTCAACAACGGAAGCTGGTTATTGGGTCTATTGTCTCCTCAAAATCAACCCAAAAATGGTTGCTACACCACCACTATAAACAGTTGTTTCCTTACTTTCATTAAGGACTCTCATGGTCGACACATTCGGCCAACATAACTTCTCCGCAAACAGCAATATAATTGATTACTCTTTATCGTAGAATTATCCCTTATTGAACACCTCAGTCAACTTCGCCTTATCCAACAATAATAATCTGATGCATGGAGGGAAGAAGTGCATCTAAGTCTTCCCATACTAACACCACTTGCACTTGAAAAGAAAATTGATTTTTCAACCATTTCTTTATCGGTTGGAAGGTGCTTGTCACGAAAATTCGTCAAAACACCATTAAGCTAAGGTCATCTCATACCTTACCTTCAATAGAGTTACTTCACCGCCATTGCGTCTCATTTGGACCTGTAGCATTGTGAAGTTCAAATCCCCAACACCAAAATAATTAAATCCTGAAAGATCAGCGTTCTCAATTAAATGCTCATCTAGCAAAATAATTAATTCGTGACGTCAAAAATGAAATTTCTCTAACACATTAGATTTCTTGCTCAGCCAAGAACAATGTGTAACTTCAATTGTCAATGTCCGAAACAAAACGAGTTGAAACGCAACCACGACGTATGAGAATCTCAGTTTAATAATTGTATCACCACCTTAAGGACGTATCACACACATCATCAATCCTAGGTAAATGATACATAGTCTTGATGGTCACCTTAATCATTCCCCTATAATTCACACTCAACCGCATGAGACTTCTTTTTATTCACGAATAACACCGGCACCACTCAAGCTGAGACACTAGGTTTGATGCACCCTAGGTCTAATATGTCATCTATCTGCTCTTTCAATTCCTTAAACTCGTTCTTTCCCAATCCCATAAGGCGCCTTTGATACAGATGCTATACCAAGCACATCATCAATAAGGAAATCACCAACTCTCGAAGAAGGTAACTCCGCATCTCCTGAAACACCTCACTATACTCGAATAGTAGAACAATGTCTGTGATAGCCACTTCTAGATCCACAAACTCCACATTTTCCAAGACTCTAGCTATCATGGCATTATCCGACTCGAGGCACAGATACGAAACTCTGGTTTCCTGGGTCTATGAAAGAACTCATCATGTCCACACAATCAATCACCGCGTACTGCGGCCTCAACCAATCAATTCCTCAGATCACATCATAGTGTGGTCCGGAATCACTATCAAATAAGCAGAGAACTCTCTACTTCCAATCACAATAGGACAAGCCTTTCATTGTCTCCAATTTCGAGGAACACTCCAAAAGCGAAGTGACACATAAAGAGTTTCCCATAGGCGTAGGAATCAATCCTAATCCCTCCACTGCCAACTATCAATAAATGAATATGGCTATCATCCTCTTTTCTAACTCAGAGTACTCAATCATCACCAAGTAGGTCCCAATACTCCGATCCAGTGGTCCGCTACCATATGATCCAAGCGTCATGAAATGACAGCACTAGTAGTTCACTCATGTCCTTGATCAACCTCAACACACGACTATCGTCTCTAACGATAGCAACAAGATCAACTTGTCCTTCCAGTGGAGCAGCCTTCTCAAAAAGGTTCTCCACATTGCGGACTCGGCCTGCAGCCCTAACTCGGCCTCGACCTCTCGTCCGTCCTCGGCCCTGTCCACGGCCATTTTCCAATTTCATCACCATTCAACAATTAACACTCAGTCATATATGTGAAGTCTCGAATTCGACAAAATAGATCCAACTAATATCAATCATGAAATTTCAGAAAAAGGTGAATCATTGGAATATTGTCACAATACTCTCTACAGGACCAAACCATAAGGTATGGCTCCTAACACTCTCGCGTACCCGACAACATATATATACCGAGGAGCATGTGATGGGAGCCCGCCTGCAGTCGGATCATCGCTCCTGGATGGTATTGATAATCGCCAAATACGCACTTAGGCTCTGATACCAACTGTAACGACCCCAAAATTTCGAGCTTCAAAACTCAAAATCTTAAAATCGTTAAACACAAAAATAATCTCAATGAAATCGAAATCATTTTAATGTCGCAGCGGTTCACATCTGAGTTTAAAATATAACTCAGTCAAGCCGATTATTACAAACCCAAATGATAATTCAACATATAACCAATGGAATTGTATAATCCTCACAACAACCTCACAAATAAAATCACACCAACTCTCACACAAAATCCACGCTGGAACCTCACCACGACTGGATGCGATCGACTTCGAGTCTTCGGAGTCGTCACTCAATCACTACTACTCAGCACCTGCGGAAGTATCCCCTACACCATTGAAATTGGTGCACCGGGATTGCAACACAAACCCGGTAAGCTTTACAGCTCGTATGAGTAAAATATGAAAATAACTCTCGTCTCATAAAAGACACAACTCCACATCAACACAGTATAATGAAAATCATGAGAAAACGAGCAACCCATCTGGTTACTCTAATACTTTCACAAAATGGTAACTAATGAGCGCTGGTACACATCTGTTACCCCTCACTTAGTATACCGCTGATGTTGGGTAACCACCCGCCACCCAACATCCAAAACAAGCTGAGTACCCATGATCAGATAACCACCCGTTACCTCATGCAGTACTATGGCAGACAGACTAGAGCTCTAACTGTATCGTAACTTTCGCCCGGCCAAAGGCTAGGTTCCGACTTGCCTCACATGTACAATAATCTCACATCATATTGTACCACACATCACGTCCGAAGACAAATCACAATATTTCACATTTTCCGTGATAAAATCACATGTACAATAATCTCACATCATATTGTACGTTTTAAAACTTTCATGATATATCCACAATAAAAATCATAACAGTATATTATATAGCAAACTATATATATTCGTACTTATTTACCATTTATACAATATATACATAGTCCACTATATCCTATACATGTCATATTTCATAAACACCTGAAAATTACGTACGATAATCTCACATCATATCGTACCATTAAAATCACACATGCACAATTTTTCTGTCACCGAGATGACTATTTTTAATGAATTAATAACAGTATGTAATTTAATGAACTATATATATATATGTATTTATTACCATTATACTATATATACGTAGTCCACTAAGTTATATACATGTTGTAATTCATTAAATAAACACACTTGCAAAAATGTTGAATCACCACGAGGGTAGATTCGTAATTCAGTGAGATTTTACTCACCTTATTGACTTGAGCGTAAATCCTCAATTTCCGATAATACTCCCTTTCCTCGATTTAGCGATCACCTTAAAAAGATAAAAACCAGCATTTAGAATCGTTTCGTAAACCTTTAAATGCCAAAACAGTAATATACGGTTACTGTTCAGCAATTTTGGTTTATACGAAGTTACTGTTCACGGTTCACTATTCACGGTTACTGTACAAATATACGATTTATACGTATTTCTGTACGTATAAATATTAATACGTATTCCTGTACGTATAAATATTAATACGTATTTCTGTACGTATATATATATTAGTACGGATTTCTGTACGTATAATTATTAATACGTATTTCTGTACGTATAAATATTATATACGTATTTCTGTACGTATAAATATTAAATACGTATTTCTGTACGTATAAATAATAATACATATTTCTGTACGTATAAATATTAATACGTATTTCTGTACGTATAAATATTATATACGTATTTCTGTTTAAAGGTAAATACAATCTCAGTAAATAAAATTTACTAATTACCTTTTACAAATTACTTTTTACATTTACCGAAAGTAATTTATAATTACATTTACCGAAGGTAAAATTTAATTACATTTACCGCAGTAAATAAAATTTACATTTACATTTCAGTAAATTACCAAAATACCCCTATCGGAAAATATTTTCACACCGCCGCACGTGGCGGCGCGTGGGGCACACGCGCCACCCGCCGGCAGGCGGCGCGTGGGGCTCACTCGCCGAAGCCACCCACGGCGCGTGTGACGCCACCCCGGCCCAAAATCACTCCCTTTTCTTTTCCCTTCCTCCTCCACTGCCTCATGCCGCTCCTAGACTCTTACACACTCCCACACGCGCCGCCTAAGGCGGCGGTGTCTACCATACCCTCCTTCCTCCGATCTTCTCCAAAATCACTCCAATTCGATTCCAAAAATTTCAACAACCCATCAACACAACCAAACAAACGTAAAACTCACCTAATCAAACTCTTGGATGCACCGAAGCTTGTCGGATCGGCAGTGCTCGGCTCGGGTGAGGGGCGGTGTGGCGAGCTTGGGTTTTGGCGAGGGGGAACTCGTGATGCCGTAGGGAGGAGCGGTGTAGCACACAACCACCTGGATGAGGAGATCGTCGGCAATGGAGTTTTCGGAGGGGGAAGGCTCGGTGTCGATCCACCGCGACGAAGGAAGGCGCGTCTTGCTTCGGGAAGGATGCAGACGTGTTGTGGTGGAGCAGCGACCGGCGGTGAGCAGCACGGAGCCGGAGTTCGTCCGGTCTTGGTGGAATTTCCTGAAGAAGGGGGAGTCGGGGGAAGGAGAGAGAGCCGAGAGAGAGAGAGAGAGAGAAAAAGGGGGGCGGCTGTTTGGAGAGAGTGAGAGAATGGGTTTTCCTGAAATGGAAACCCTAATCTCTAAATCATTCTATTTATACTAGTTTCCAAATCGGAAACTAACTTCCGACGTTAATAACTTTTACGTACGTCGTCCGATTAGAACGCGTCACATATCCACGAATTCGTATCGACGTGCTCTACAACTTTCGTGAAGAAAGTTTTCACAACCGAGCGACGAAATAAAAGTCGATAAATTCGTTCGGAAACGTAACGTTTTCTTATTAAACGTTCTCGGAACGTTTCCGTTCCCGTTTCGTAACGTTTGCAAGTAATCGTATTCGGTTTAAATCAACTTCACAACTTAATAGAATTTAATTCAACCAAATATCGTTTTGAAAAATTGGGGTTATTACAGTAATGTTTACAAATAACCAGCAACTTTTCTTCATGTCTCTACAACTTGACAAACAGGCAATTTCAATTGAAGGGTTGAAAAAATCTCTACTGACAGACTATATAATAAAGGTAATCCACATTACGAATACAAATTAGAGACAGAGACCAATTCTTACCTATACACTTCAACCTTTTCTCTTCTAGATCCTTGGGCTGGACATTTGTGCTGAGACAATTGTAGGGGACGCAATGCAAAGAGGAATATCTGGTGGTCAAAAGAAAAGGCTTACAACAGGTTCTGCGAATTCCCCACCTTCATGCTTTCTCTATACTTATATTTGAATATCATCAATAAGAATCCAAAACAATAGCTAAACGCCTCGGCTTGCTGAAACAACTAAAACAGAATGTCAGCAGCGCAACATCTACAGATACTAATGTATCATGATACTCTTTCTCTACCAGGTGAGATGATGATTGGCCCAGCAAGAGCTTTCTTCATGGATGAAATATCAACAGGCCTAGACAGCTCCACCACATTTCAGATTGTAACTTGTCTGCAGCAATTGACTCACGTAACAGGATCCACCATTTTGGTTTCACTTCTTCAGCCAACACCAGAGACATTTCATCTGTTTGATGACATTATCTTGATGGCTGAAGGAAAAGTTGTATACCATGGGCCTTGTGACAATGTTGTGGAGTTCTTTGAGAACTGTGGTTTCCGCAGCCCACCACGAAAAGGAATTTCGGACTTCCTCCAAGAGGCAAGAGTCCTTGTATATATTAAATTTGTGAAGTCACCAAGTTTATCTACTTGATCTGTATTGATTTCCAGTGTATTATTTGTATAGGTGGTTTCTCGAAGGGATCAAGCAAAGTACTGGCACCATAAAGAAAAACCCTACAGTTATGTTAGTGTGGATAACTTCATAAGTATGTTCAAGGAATTTCATGTTGGAAAGAAGCTTGAAGAGGAACTTTGTAAGCCTTTCGATCAATCTGAGTGCCATAAACACGCTTTGTCGTTTGACATCTACTCGCAGAGAAAATGGGAACTATTCAAAGCATGTCTGTCTAGAGAATGGATTCTGATGAAGCGAAATTCATTTGTTCATGTATTCAAATCAGCACAGGTAACAGATACTGGAGACATTTTGTGGAAAAAAAAAAAACACCCCACTTACCAATTAGATCAACCATTTACGCCTGGCTCCTTTTATTTTGCAGCTTGTGGTCATCGGACTAGTAACAATGACAATGTTTCTACGCACATGGATGAAAGCCGATGAGATCCATGCAAAGTACTATATGAGTTCTCTATTTTACGCTCTACTTAGACTGCTAGTAAATGGAACTGCAGAGATATCAATGACTGCATCTAGACTTGCAGTCTTTTATAAGCAAAGAGACTTCTACTTCTACCCTGCATGGGCTTATACTATTCCAACTGCAGTCCTGAAGATTCCATTTTCATTTCTAGATGCATTTCTTTGGACAGCCCTTACTTATTATGGGATTGGCTACAGTCCTGAACCTGAAAGGTATCTTCTCCCAGCCTAACCCGTCAGTTTGAAACGAATGATTTTGTCACTTGTTGAAACTTCTGTTATCAATGAATATTATTAGGTTCTTCAAGCAGTTTATTCTTTTGTTCCTCGTGCATCAAGTAGCAATATCACTATTTCGTTTGGTTGCATCCTTGGTCCGAAATCCTTCCGTTGCAGCAACTGTTGGTCTTTTCAGTTTGATAGTAATATTTCTATTCGGAGGCTTCATTATTCCAAAATGTAAGGAAGACAATTAATGACTTCAGTATAATCTTTCAGCTATGTCTGGCATTTCAGTCAATCTAATAAGTACCTTCCTAAATCCTAATGCAGCTTCCCTACCTGCTTGGTTGGAATGGGGATTTTGGGTTTCTCCATTGGCTTATGCAGAAATAGGGGCTTCAATAAATGAATTTCATGCTTCAAGGTGGCAAAAGGTGATGAAGAACTACCACTTTACGTGAGCTGTAATCTGATTAATGTAGCACTATGTCTTAAGTGCTAATATCAACACTCACTGTTCCCTGCAGGTTCTATCTTCCAATGTAACTATAGGCCAGCAAGCTTTAATTAACCGTGGTCTAAACTTCAGTGACTACTTCTATTGGATATCCATTGGAGCTTTACTCGGATTCTGGATGGTTTTCAACCTTGGGTTCACATGGGCACTGAGTTATTCAAAATGTAACTTCCTTGCATATACAAGATAGATACCAAAATATATGTAACAGACTAACAGAGACCATAAATTCTTTTGATACTGACCTGTTCTTGAATTTTCAATTTCACAGCTCCAGGTAGTTCTCGGACTATCATCTCTCATGAACGATTCTGCCGTCTCAAGAAAAAAGAAACTTTAGATCATTCCTGTCAAGAAAAAGAAGTATCTTGTTTAAATACTGACATAACTACTTTAGCATCTACAAACGGAGGTGAGATATCAGTATACAGCACTATAAATCATAAAAGAAATTATTCACTAATAACCTGTCTGTGTGTTTATCACTAATAACGTGCTATAAATGATTTTTACTTGGGTGGTTTGTAATTGCAGGCACGGTGTTGCCTTTTGAGCCCATAATCATATCATTTGAGAAACTACAATACTTTATTGACACACCCCAGGTAACGACATTATTAATTCCCCTTTCTCAGAATGTTAGATATAAATAAATTTTACCACCCTCTTATATATCCAGAAACTGAGAGAGCAAGGTTTCCAACCCAATCGACTACAGCTTCTTCAAGATATAACCGGTGCATTTAGACCTGGAATTCTCACAGCTCTGATGGGAGTTAGTGGAGCTGGAAAAACAACACTGATGGATGTTCTTTCAGGAAGAAAAACTGGTGGAATTATTGAAGGAGAAATTAGAGTTGGTGGGTACCCAAAAGTCCAAGAAACATATGCCAGAATATCTGGGTACTGCGAGCAAAGTGACATACATTCTCCACAGCTTACAGTAGAAGAGTCAGTAGCATACTCAGCTTGGCTACGCTTGCCATCCCAGATTGATAAAAATACTAGAGCTGTAAGTCCCTTTAACATATAAAGCATGTAGTATGAATGCCAAACATCAGAGTTCAAAGTTAAGACTTAAGACCAAAATCCGGTGTTAGTCATGTCAGGCTTACTTATCAAAAAGGAATTTGTGCATGAATGTTTTAGACATAGAAACAGAAAGCTGACATAATAGTATCTTACAGGAACTAAATGAGGTTGCATACAAAATTAATACAATTGCTAGAAGGATTTACATACATGAAGTAATAATATAGCGTCAAGTACATGAAATCTCCTAGAGTTAAGATAAATCCTATAATCATGGAAGATTTCATGAGTTTCCATAAGAACTATCCATTTCTCAGGAGTTTGTGAAAGAAGTACTTCAAATGATAGAGCTTGATGAAATCAGAGATGAGTTAGTTGGCATACCTGGTGGTGGTGGTATATCAACTGAACAGCGTAAACGGCTAACGATTGCGGTAGAACTTGTTTCGAATCCATCCGTAATATTCATGGACGAACCCACCTCTGGTTTAGATGCTAGAGCAGCTGCAATAGTTATGCGAGTTGTTAAAAACATTGTCAGTACAGGAAGGACAATTGTGTGCACTATTCATCAGCCGAGTATTGACATATTTGAAGCATTCGATGAGGTAATTGACTAATGTAATTCTGCATGCATCACTAAAATCTTTCTGGTGATTGAGATTCAAGTAAACATGGATTTATATCTAATTCTCACATTGTATATTGTGATGAAAGATAAAGTGATTTACTACATCAAAATTTATAACTTTCTATAGCTTCTTTTACTGAAAAGAGGAGGACAAGTAATATACTGTGGAGAGCTGGGTCAAGATTCAAGTAAGCTTGTACAATATTTTGAGGTCAGTTATAGAACACCCCTAAAATTTATATGAATCTCTATTTTTACATGTCAATTCTGCCACACTGCTTTTTACCTCCATTCTGTTTCAGGGTATTTCTGGGGTTCCAAAAATCAAAGATAATTACAACCCAGCAACATGGATGTTAGAAGTTACAAGTCCTTCAACAGAAGCCAAACTTGCCTTAGATTTCGGTCAACTTTATAGAGAATCTCATCTATGCCAGTGAGTTCTAAAGTATTACTGCATAGCATATACTACATTACTACTGAGCTCAAAGCACTGTCAAAATGACAAATTTCAGCATATGACTTCTATCATAAAACACTTGCACTAGTTACACTCTCACAAGGGCACCGTACGCAAACTAGCTGGGACAGCAGTCCAGGTAAAAGAAGGCAGATGCTATCATTATATAGCAGAAACAAGTTTAGTAAATCGACTATATTAAACAGTGCTACATACTTTAAGTGACTCTAATATCAGGTTTATCATTTATGAGAATAAAAGACCCCAATCTAGATTGGAACTCCTAGATTAAGAGAGGCAAATGTTTTGTCCCGAAGAGCATAATTGTTGATAGTAAACAATGACTTACCGAACCAACTCTTGCATGCCTTTTGCAATACAGGAAGAACAATGACCTAGTTAGAGAACTCAGCTTTCCAGCACAAGGCTCAAAGGAATTGGATTTCCCCACTCGCTTCCCTCAAAATGGATGGGAGCAACTTAAAGCATGCCTCTGGAAGCGACATCTTTCCTACTGGAGAAATCCAAAATATAATGTGGGGCGATTGTTAATCACTGCTGGATCCTCTCTGATATTTGGAGCACTGCTTTGGCAAAAAGGACAGCGAATGTAAGTCAATTGACAGAAACAACTTAATTTTCCGTATATTAAGTTAATAGAAATTCTGAAATTTCCTAGAAGTGTAGATAAGTCTCTGATATCCATCATTTAGTATGCATTGGTCCCAAAAGGATAAGCAGAAATTCTTGCATTCGTTAAATTATTGTCTTTGCTCAAACATACCAGACTAGTGAAGTTAGCATCTGAACAAGATTTTATCTTTGCTCTGAAGGAATGGTGAACAGGAGTTCTTCAGCATTCTAGGATCAATGTTTATTTTACAACAATGCATGGGAATAGGTAATTGCTCCTCTGTTTTACCATTTGTCACTTCTGAGCGCAATGTTGTCTACCGAGAAAGGTTTGCTGGAATGTACTCCTCATGGGCATATTCTTTATCGCAGGTAAGCATTTCAATCATTTTCCTAGACCACAGTTCAGCAATCTTTCAAACATTAAAGGTTTCCACCTAATTATTTCATATATTGCAGGTGATCATTGAACTTCCCTATATATTTCTTCAAGCAGTTTTGTTTTCAAGCATTACATATCCTACCATTGGTTTCCATTGGACACTTTACAAAGTATTCTGGTATGGGTATGCTATGTTCTGTACGCTGCTATACTTCACTTACTTCGGTATATTGGTTGCTTCTGTGACCCCAACGTTCCAAGTAGCTTCAGTATTAGCAAGTTTCTGCTACACCATGTTCAATCTGTTCTCGGGATATTTAATACCACAACCAGTAAGTCAATTCTGCCTTCAGTCATTTACTTTATACTGTCATATAATTTTGAATACTAAATCTACTCCCCTCTTGCAGAACATTCGTAAATGGTGGGTTTGGGGCTACTGGATTTGCCCTTTATCGTGGTCCTTAAAAGGTATGCTCACTTCACAGTATGGCGATCTAAACAAAGAAATAGTACTCCGCGGAGAAGAAAAGACTGTCAGTGCCTTCTTAGAAAGCATCTATGGATACAACTATGATGATCTAGGAATTGTAGGAATTGTTCTTCTTGCATATCCCCTAGTTTTTGCATTTGCGTTTGCACTTGCTACTGAAAAACTTAACTTTCAGAGGAGGTGATAGTGTCTTTCACTTATTGAAGCTCAGTACATGAACTTTCCTACAGTTCACTACAACTCTATTGCTGTAATATATTTTCAGGTTTATTCATAATGTTATTAACTACAAGTTTCTTCAATCTCTAGTGTTTTCAATTACTGCGTCACCAATCATACTGGCCATTTCAAACTTTGTTCATGCCAGTGGTTTCTCCTAATTTTTTTTGCACCGACTAACATAGGACCTGAACGACTGAAATTAGGTAAAACATGGCAAGATGGCAACATCTACAGAGAAACTAAACTTTCAAAGGATGTAATTATGTCTGTCAGTTATCAAAATCATGTCTTTTACTTGCTAAAACTGCAGAGTGGTGAACATGAATTTTCCTGCAGTGCACTACAAAGCCTAGTTTTCATCCTATTATAGTTATTGGCCTCACTCAAGTAATCCTTATGTAAACAAGTGATCTTTCCTTAGTACTATAAATTGGCATAGATCATTATCACGTTATCAGTGTATAAACAATGTCGAGTATGAAACTATCCCTCAACTATATGGCAATGTCAATAAAGAGCTTCCTTGCATGTTAGACCTGTTACCAGAAAGAACCAAACCACTAGACCCGATCGATTCCAAATTAAGCAATTAATCACTAAAAAAGTAAACAAAAAAATGCTCATGAACATAAATTTTACAATTTTATTAGAGAATTGGAAACAGTAATCTGAGAATGGTAAAGTTCATATAGAAAAGAGTAAAACTTTCAAATGAAACATATTGGAAAAGTACCTAGAAGCGATCGGAAACTAATAGACCTTCACGTTAATAACTTGCTTGGTCTGCATTAGGCTCAGTGTCTCTGGGAGAAGGATTTAGCCAGCAATGGTTATGTTGGAAGCCAAGGGGCCCTAGACAGACGGAGGACGAGGTAGAAGAACAGACCAGTATTATAATAAGGTCCAATCTATGTACCTGGTAAAGAGGCCCACCCCGACACAACCCTTCCTATTTTTTCTCCTTTTTTTTTATTTTTACTTTTAAGAACTTCTATACATACATTTTAAAATGACACATACGTATTCTTACTCGATGTACTTCTAATTAATTTTTATAAAATAGAAAAATATTATTTAAGCTTCCATATGTTTTTCAAAATACCCTTTGTCCAATTAAATCAATAAAATATTATTCATACCTCCTCAATTGTTAATTAAATTTTCTTTAATCAGACATCCATCAATTAGGTAAATATTATTTATTCGTATCAAATAGTAAATCCTATAGGATCGATCAATTAGGTAGATAAATATTCTGTTTTTCGACCTCTGCGTTTTTGTTTGACTGAATAGAACCCACTTGTTTATAAACCATTATTCAATATTCGATGATCGACTTCAATCAAGTAGTCAACTTGCAGCTTTTCTGTTAGATTTTCAAGAAAAAATGTCAGCTCTGACCGATCAACAAGAAGTTGCTGTATTGCTATTATATTATGATTATTATCAACTAAACCAATTTATATTACTATTTCTCATCGATTTATCTGATTACTTATATCCATGGAGTTATTAAAACAAGAATCGTCAACGGTTTCTTACATTAGAGGCAAGCAAGAATTGATTTATGCCAAAGAAAGCTTGGGCCTTTGTACTTTCTATATGAAGTAGGTTAAATGGGATGTTGCAAAGATAGAAAGGTGGCTTTTGTTTGTTTATGCTGCAAGTGATTAGAATGAGGAGAGCTTTTGCTGTGCTGTTCTTCATATTCTGCAACCTTCTTCTACTTGCTGATTATTCTTCGCCGCATCCCCTGTGTACTAATATGAGTGAGTGTTTAGTTCTCTGTTGTAAGTCTTTATATGATTTTGGTTTAAGTTTTCCGTTTCTATAGTTGCTGATTGGTTTCTCTGTCCTGCTTCAACATTGGAATATAGGATCACCCTTCAAGCCAAAGACCTCACTTCCGTTCTGTCAATACAATGGAAGTGTTTGCTGTAATTCCACTGATGATAGGCAATTGCAAAACATGTTTAAGGCTATGAAAGTTTCTGATATTGGTTGTGCTTCTGTTTTGAAATCTATACTTTGCTCGGTACGAAAATCTAATAAGGGATATGATTCTCAGTTAGTGTTAGTTCCTGTTTCTTTGTTGTTGTTGGCTGCTAGTTTTTACTGTTGTATATATAGTGGAACTGTTTTTGCCAATTCACCTGTGTGAGTCCAATATTTGCAGAGATGTGATCAGTTTTCTGCGGAACTATATAGAACAGATTCAATGCCTCGTGAAGTTCCTGTTCTGTGCAACTCAACTGTTTCATTAAAGTCATCCCAAGTCCAACATGGTGGAGTTGACTTTTGTACCAATGTTTGGGATAAATGCCGAAATGTATCCATATCAAGTTCTCCATTTGCATCGCAAGGTGGTGGCGGAACACCATTAAATTCTACTTCCAAGCTGAGTGATATATGGCAATCGAAAAGTGCTTTCTGTGATGCCTTTGGTGGATCTTCCAGTAGAGCAATGTTCTGTTTTGATGGGGGACCTGTGTCACTGAACAACACTGAAATTCCAAGTCCCCCAAGTGGCATGTGCCTTGAAAAAATTGGAAATGGATCTTATCTTAACATGATACCTCATCCGGATGGGTCTAATCGCGTGTTCTTATCTGACCAACCCGGGAAAGTATGGTTGGCAACTGTTCCTGAGGAGGGATCAGGAGGAATGTTGGTGATCGATGAATCAAATCCATTTCTTGATATAACTGATCAAGTGTATGCTGATATTGAGTTCGGAATGATGGGATTAGCATTCCATCCTAATTATCTACAGAATGGCCGTTTCTTTGCTTCGTTCAACTGTGATAAGGTTAGATGGCCAGAATGTTCAGGAAGATGTTCATGTAACTCAGATGTGGGATGTGATCCTTCCAAGCTTGGTTCTGATAATGGTGCTCATCCATGTCAATATCATAGTGTCATAGCAGAGTTCACTGCTAATGGTACCATGTCCCAACCTCCTTCGGTAAATATCTGTAGGATTTTAACAGATTTATGTCTCCTGAACTGTTATTTCTGGCCTTAGTTGATACTCATATGATCTGAATTTCAGGTCACTACTGTTAAACCATTAGAAGTCAGAAGAATTTTCACTATGGGACTTCCATTTACTTCTCATCATGGAGGTCAAATTCTTTTTGGACCCAAAGATGGGTATCTGTACTTCATGATGGGAGATGGCGGTAGCGTAGGTGACCCTTTCAACTTTTCACAAAACAAGAAATCCTTGCTTGGAAAGATTATGAGGCTCGACATAGATAACTTACCAAGTGAGTAATAGCATAAAAGTTGAAATGCCTTGGCAAGGACACCATATTCATTGTAGTGTGTACGTGTTTTCCTTATACTTGCAAATACTTGTTTGCAGGTGCATTCTCAATTAGTGATCTTGGCCTATGGGGAAACTATTATGTTCCTGCAGATAATCCGTTTTCTGAAGATAAGGAGTTGCAGCCTGAAATCTGGGCTCTGGGACTTAGAAATCCTTGGCGATGTAGTTTTGATCTTGAAAGACCTTCCTACTTCCTTTGTGCTGATGTTGGTCAGGTTAGAGGCAGCACATGAGACTGACGCGAGTACTCTTTTTTTTTTCCGTTGTTGTGAATAAAAATGCTTTTTCAGCATTTCCTTTTTATTCTATTAGCCGCAATGCTCAAGTAATTGTTGTTATAGGACCAATTTGAGGAGGTTGATATAGTCACCAAGGGTGGAAACTATGGATGGCGTGCATACGAGGGTGCTTTTCCATACCATCCTCCAAAGTCTCCAGGGGGAAATACATCTGCAAGTTCTATCAACCCGATTTTCCCTGTAATGGGATACAATCACTCTGATGTGAACAAGGCTGCAGGTTCTGCATCAATCACTGGTGGCTACTTTTACCGGTCCATGACAGATCCATGCATGTATGGAAGGTAAGCTCACTGTTGCTACTTTTGATAGCCAATATCTTTCATTACTGGAATCAACTCTAACTTGAATGTATGTAAAACATACAGATACATGTATGCGGATTTGTATGCTGGTCGGATATGGGCAGGTACAGAAACTCCTGAAAATAGCGGAAACTTCACTAGTACTATAGTTCCGGTCAGTTGTGCCTTGGACTCTCCTATGCAGTGCAGTGCTGAGGCAGGAAATTCGGTTCCTGCATTAGGGTTCATATTCTCCTTTGGTCAGGATAGCAGGAAAGACCTCTTTATCTTGGCCAGTACTGGTGTATATAGAGTTGCTAGACCTAGTCGATGTAACTACACTTGCTCAAAAGAAAATGCTACATCTTCTGCCTATCCAGGTTCTGTTCCTTCTCCATCTGCTTCGAGCAATAGGAAGTTGAACAATCCAATAGTTGAGCTGTTGCTTGTTTACTGTCACTATATCTTGGTTTTTAAATTATTTTAGTGATCAATTGTGCTTGTAAAGGAAGAAATGTACAATGTTTTCTTATGTTATCAATGAATTATACTTTTTTTTTGGGTTAAATCAATGAATTATACCTGCATGTTCACAAATTCTGGATAAAAATCATACAATAGATGTTGTAGGACAGAATTTTTACTTAACCAGATCATAAAATTGTGCCTGAGATTCATTCGAGTAAGGTCCATCCTATAGAACTTTGTTTTACCTCCACATCCATTTTTTACAATGTCTGTTTTAAGTGAAGACTTCCCCACTCTTACACAGTGGCCAGTTCCATTTGTCACTGTTTCTTTTTTCTTTGAGTAGTAGAGGCACTGCCCTCACCACGGGCTTCAAGCAAGTCCGTAATTAATTTCTCCTGTAAGCAATACAAACATCAGAGATGTGCAAATTGCAAGCTCACAAAGCAGCAGCTTTAAATTATAAGAAATATAGTACCTGAATCACGTTTTTCTGGGGCTCCTGGAGCAAGATAGCTCGAAGATACCTTAATTTCTCTCGTCTCTACAAGTGTTGGAACCAGAGTCAGTTAGAAGCTTAAAATATAGTACAGTAGAAATGAACTATAAAGAACTCAAATTAGGATTGAGTTTCAGTATCTGAGTCAACCATATACATACCTGATTATTTAAGGTTTCAATGTACTCCTTAAGTCCTGCAACTACACAACGACTTCGCTGATATGGCTCCCAGATGGCCTAGAAATTAACAAGCCAGTTAACCTTTGGGTAAGATGTCACAAGTACTATGGTAAAAATTTATAGTAAAACTAGCTTACCCCGACATTTTCTGGAAGAGGACGGCCTTGAGCCAAAATAAACTGATCCACTCCAAACAGTTCTAGCAGTCGCACATCTCTAGTTGTTATAATGATTTTACTTCCTGGACCGAAGTACTTATGATCTCCAACCAGTGCATATATTTGCCTCAAATCATCCACATTGTCCAGAACAATAAAAACCCTTTTGGAGCACAAATTTTGTGCAATCAGATCTACTCCCATTCTAGCATCTGAGATCTTCACATTACTTTCTGAGAGAATTTCAGAAAGAAGTGTCTCTTGTAAACGAACTAGATACTTGGGTTGATCTGATCTTTGTCCAACATCTACGAGGAAGCATCCACCATCAAAATTCTCAATAATTTGGTCATACATAACTCTGGCCATAGCTGTCTTTCCCATTTGGCTTGGTCCGCAGATCCCTACTGTGACTACTTCATGTGACCCAGCTTGCAAGAAGAGTTTGAGGTACCCATCACAGATATCATACCTGATGGGATAGATAGAAATGTTCAGCCTGGTTGGAAGTCCTTTACTTTGTATAGACTTGACAATATCACGGATCAAGTCTGGCAACCTGGAAGTAATAATCAATGAAATAAGACATTGATTCATACTTATATATGCCGTCAAAAATGAAACTAAAAGAGACCGAGCAGATTCATCATATAAGTCATGTACAAGGATTATAACTTTCTCAAATCGATCTCAGCTTGTAATTAATTTTTTTCCAATCTTGTCTAAAACTTAGCAAATAGTTCTTTAGCTATATTCTCCAGAGAATTACCGTTTGTTTCTAGTATCCCACCCGCATATATTGGCAGCCTGAGTCAAAGCCGCCCTCCATTTGAGCACCACCTGGGGTTGCTCCTTGAAGCGGCTAGAAAACCTCTCCAGTGCATCTGCAACACGGCCCTTCTGATTCCTGATGTCTGACGGATCAACATCGTAAAATATTGGCAAAACCAGTTTGCCTTCCGTTTTCCAGCATTCCATTATCTCAACCAGTTCATGAAGACACCAGCTTGAAGATGCATAGTCTTTTGAGAAGATGACAACGGACATCCTAGACATATGGAGAGCATTAAACAATGTGGGACTTATCATATTTCCAACTTCAAGATGCATATCATCTATCAAAGTGTTTATACGAGCTCTAGTCAAAGCAGCATATAGGTGTTTGGTGAAGCCCCTGCGTGTGTCTGGGCCCCTGAAGCTCATGAACACGTCATGGGGAGGAGAAGATGTAGCCATCTCTGATCCCTGCAATAGGTGGTGGCATGCAATGGAATGAATGGATTATGGAACAGAGGCGGATGTATGAGGACGAAAGCCCAGCTTCCGCTGGGTAGTAATTATATCATTCTAGCTTCAGTTTTTGTTTTGTGCTGGGTAAAAATTCCAATGTCTTTGACTTCTGTTGTTGCGGTTGTGGGGCTGGTGGGGTTTCATTTTTGTTATCGGTAGATATTGAATTTCATCTTAATAAAACGGTGGTGTCTTATATTATATATACATAAAGAGAGAGATGATACAATAAGAAAAAAGACTCAGTGCTTGGGGGTTGTTGCACATTGGGTTTAGAATTTACATCTATAACTTATTTGTTATTATTTTTTTCAATCTTTTTTATTAGGTGTGTCACTTTTTTTTCAATTATGTGTGTCCTTATACTTTTGAAATACAATCAAACTTAGACAATTCTTCAAATTTCATTCAAACGTATGCTATCAAAATAATGAGATAGATATTTATAAGATATTTTTGTGCTCCATAATAACTGAACGATTGGTCATTATTTTTTCATCCACATTTGCATCTTGATGTCATGGTAAGCTCAAATTTAAAATTCTGTCTAGTTGTTCTTTAGGGGTACATGTGATTGAAATAAAAAAAAAGGACTCACTTGATAAAATACCTAAAATTTATGATAATAAACTAAAATTAATTCTTATTTTTTTATCGCAAATAAAATTTTACATAACTTAAAATTTTTCCGCTCACATGGATACATCAGTTTCCCTTTCGGAGTATATCGATACTACAACCAATTTCAACCAGCATCGACAATTGGTAATTCTCAAATCCAAAAAAATTCGTAAGCGGTAGACAAATAAATGATGAAAAAGGGGAGGAGGAGGAGGTGGTGAAGGCATAACTGATACCACTTACACTAAATTATTCGATTAATTCAAGAAACATTGAGGACGCGGGAAAATGGGACTAAACTATTCCCTAGTCCATACAGTCTACGCGTGACCAATTTTATATACTTTTTGTTTTTGTGTTCTATACCCAAAAAAGTAAAACGACGACCAACAAAGAATTGCGGATGATGAACTGATCGCCAGAGCAATAATGATATTTCAATATAAAAACCCATCTGTCCAACTCAGTCGATGGGAAAATGCAAGGAGAATCAAGGAAGAACATCCGGTATATGATAATATGAATATCCGTGTAAGTGTGTAACCGTGTTTAAACAGTACACGGAAAATGTCAACTGTAACAGCATCGTCGTTTTCCTTCTATTCGTCAGCAACAAGGCGCAGGCACGACGTGTTCTTAAGCTTCAGAGGCCCAGACACCCGCGACAACGTCACAAAGGACCTCCACATAGCCCTAGTCGACGCCGGAGTTCCCACATTCAAAGACGATGTCAATCTTCAAAAGGGGAGTGAGATCTCTTCTGATCTGCTCAAGGCCATACAGATGTCAAGAATCGCCATCATTGTGTTTTCCAAAACCTACGCGAGCTCCAGGTGGTGTCTGGATGAGTTGGTCAAGATTGTAGAGTGCAACAGGGAAGCGGGTCAGATCATTATGCCCATTTTCTGCGATGTGGATCCTTCTGATGTGCAGCAGCAGATGGGTACATTTTCAGCGGCACTTGATGTGCATGAAAGGAAAGGCAGAACAAAAGACAAGCTGGAGGCTTGGAGGACTTCGTTGACTGAAGCTGCTAGTCAGCCTTATGGTTTTGACATGCAGGATGCTGCTACTTGGTACTTTTACACTCTCTCTCTCTTTCTTTCTTAGTCAACTAAACTGTTTCAACAACAAAGAGAGACTAAAACTAAGCACTGCAAATTGTCAATTAGCTATTTATGGCCAACCAATGCAACTAGGATCGAGTTTGATCTGTGCGAGGAGATTTATGCACTTAATGCTTAATTGCTTATATCATACTTTGATTAATTATAATCGTTTTTGTGGCGTTCACCATGGTCCACAGGCTTCAATCGAAGTTCATAAAGGAAATTGTGAAGCATGTTATGAGTAGATATCAAGAAGCGCACTTGAGTGTTACCATTTTTCCACCGAGATTGGATGCTGGTATAGAATACATGAATTCTTTGTTAGGTGTAATATCAGATGACATTCTCATTATAGGCATCTGTGGAATTGAAAGAACTGATTTGGCACAAGATGCATATGACCAGAATTTCCATAGGTTTGAAGGCAGCAGTTTTATAAGAGATGTGAACAAGATGGCAGAACAACTGAATGGACTAGTTGCATTGCAAAAGCGGCTCCTTTCAGATATCCTGGGGGTAGACAATGTAGAAACAAGTGATGTCAAGGAAGGGACTGAGTTGATTAGAGATGTAGCTAGCAGAAAAAGAATGCTTATCATTCTTGATAATGTGAATAAACTAGACCAGTTAAATGCGCTTGCTAGGAGCCGGGAATGGTTTGGTTCAGGAAGCAGAATAGTGATAACTACTGGAGATCCTCAGCTGCTTAGTGTACTTGAAGTCGATAATGTAAATGGTAAACAAGGCATAGAGGTAAACAACTTTGTGATACATCAGCAGCTACACTTGCCCTTTGAGCTATTACTAAATAGTATGTGTCTATGTGAATAATGTGATATGCAGGTTATTGAAACGCAGTTTCCGCAGAACCTTCAGATGATTAGAGACCTGGAGGAGCCTATCAAAATGTCATATGTTCAGGTAGGCAATATATATTCTACTGAATTATATTTACAAATTTGTAAGCTCTTAATGACTTTGCTGGCATGGTCTGCAGGCTCATGATACAGAAAGTGATCTTATTGCTGAAATAGAAGCAATACAGAGGATAAACAACAATCAGGTATGGATTTTTCCCACAGCTATGAAGTCTTTATATAGCTTGAAAGTACTAAATAGGACACACTGTGACTTCCCTTGTTTCTTTATAGGCGCAACTTATAGCAGAGTTGCAGAAAAATCCAACCTCAAGTTTCCCCTTGTATGCATTTGACTCAACAACAGATCTCCTACTCGATGGAGAAGGACCAACAAAAAATCAAGGATCTGACAATTGCAGAACCCTGCTCAGTATTTATCCTGAAAATGAGATGATAATTGGGGATGCGACCCTTAATGATCAGCTAAAGGCAAAGATGCAGTTTCTGAATGTTGCACTCAAGGATTTTAATATGGCAGCAAGCACTGAATCATCCAGCAAGCCATTAGGGAAAAAGCCCAAACGTTTGTGATAAGAGCTTTGCATATGTAATTCCATGAACGCAAATTGGCCTGCAAGACCAGCCATGCTTCATCTTCCTCAATTGTTATATACTTTAACTGCATACATTAAACAAAGGTGAATGCAGTTCACATTCTCTGTGAGCTTCATTCCTATAAGTCCTCTGCCTAGCTACAGATGAGGTATACAGTCTCATTTTTCATCGTCACTTTTCCTGGCGCAAGTAGGAGAGTCACTATGCCCACCAACAGGCGCAAAAATCCACCTTTGCTGTCCAGAACCCGCAGGCTCAATAATAGATCAAACAATATAGATGAATAAATGAAATATGCTTACAAGATTGTGGAGGCAAATGCTCTTCTTCTTCTTCCTCCTAACCAGAACAGACAAACCCCCTGAAAGAGCAATAGTCAACAACAGAGCCAAGAAATAGACCACTGAATTGCTTACTCTATCTATTACCAAAATTCTCAATCTTTCAGACTCCAAATACTACTCTAATCAAATGTGTACATTCTCACTATCCGCAACTTCAATCCAACTGCCTCCATGCTTCTCCTCTTCTTCCTTCTCATTTCCATCTCTACCCCTCCCCAAACCCCACAATTCCCCCCGCCTCCCCTCCCCCGTCTTCTCCTCCGCCTCCAAAGACGTCTGGCGCAACCCCAAAACCACCACCCCCTCTTCCTCCTCCTCTCCCCGCCGCCACCGCCGCAATCTCCAAGGCACCGCCTTCCTCGACCACAGCGTCGACATGGACGACCTCGCCGCCGCCATCCGCGCCACCTCCAACGAGCACGACCTCCACGCCCTCCTCTCCCCCTACAACTCCCGCAGCCTCTCCATCCGCTTCGTGGTCTCCCTCCTCAGCCGCGAGCCCGACTGGCGCCGCTCCCTCGCCGTCCTCGACTGGATCCACGACGTCGCCCTCTACTCCCCCTCCGTCTTCGCCTACAACGTCGCCCTCCGCAACGTCCTGTTCGACGAAATGCGCCACCGCACTCTCTCCCCCGACCGGTACACCTACTCCACTCTCATCACCGCCTTCGGCAAGGCCGGCCTCTTCGACGCCGCGCTCTCCTGGCTGCAGAAGATGGAGGAGGACCGCGTCTCCGGCGACCTCGTCCTCTACAGCAACCTCATTGAGCTCTCCAGGAAGCTCTGTGACTACACCAAGGCGATTGCGATTTTTACTAGGCTGAAGAGGATGGGGATCATGCCTGACTTGGTGGCGTATAACTCGATGATCAATGTGTTTGGGAAGGCGAAATTGTTCAGGGAGGCGAGGGGCTTGATCAGGGAGATGAGGGCCGTGGGGGTTGCGCCGGATACTGTGAGCTACTCGACGCTGCTGACAATGTACATTGAGAATGAGAAGTTTGTGGAGGCGTTGGTGGTGTTTTCGGAGATGAAGGAGGTGAAATGTGAGCTTGATCTGACGACGTGCAATATTATGATTGATGTGTATGGGCAGCTGGATATGGCGAAGGAGGCTGATAGGTTGTTTTGGAGCATGAGGAAGGTGGTGATTGAGCCGAATGTTGTGAGTTATAATACTCTTTTGAGGGTTTATGGCGACGCTGAGCTTTTCGGGGAGGCTATTCATTTGTTTAGGATGATGCAGAGGATGGACGTGGAGCAGAATGTTGTTACGTATAATACGATGATTAGGATATATGGGAAGTCGCTGGAGCATGAGAAGGCTACGAATCTTGTGCAGGAAATGCAGAAGAGGGGGATTCAACCGAATGCCATTACATACTCGACGATTATTTCTATATGGGGTAAAGCTGGGAAATTGGACAGGGCAGCAATGCTGTTTCAAAAGCTGAGGACCTCAGGGGTTGAGATTGATCAGGTTCTTTATCAGACAATGATTGTATCGTATGAGAGAGTTGGTTTGGTTGCTCATGCTAAGCGCTTGCTTCATGAGCTCAAGCGCCCAGACAATATCCCTAGGGAGACTGCAATTACGATTCTTGCTGGTGCTGGCCGCATAGATGAGGCTACATGGGTTTTCCGTCAGGCCTTTGAGGCTGGGGAGGTGAAGGACATATCTGTGTTTGGTTGTATGATTGAGCTTTATTCAAGAAACCGGAAGTATGCAAATTGCATTGAAGTGTTTGAGAATATGCGAGTGGCTGGATACTTTCCTGCTTCCCATGTGATTGGTCTAGTTCTCAACGCTTATGGAAAGTTACGTGAGTTTGAGAAGGCCGATGCTGTGTATAGGGAAATGCAGGAAGAAGGGTGTGTTTTCTCTGACGAAATTCACTTCCAAATGCTCAGTCTTTATGGTGCAAGAAAGGACTTTAAGACGGTAGAGGCAATGTTTGAGAGGCTGGTCTCTGATCCCAACATCAACAAAAAGGAGTTGCATCTTGTTGTTCCTGGCATCTATGAAAGGTCAAACAAACTTAATGATTCATACCGGATCATGAACAGGATGAATGAAAGTCGAGTTTTGAAATCATGAACCTACACAGATGTCCACATCCTCTGTTCTAAATTCTTCAAGATTACTGTAGATACAATGTTCGAAGATGTTGTACTGACTGTATATTCCCTTAGATAGTGAATACCAGTTTTCACATTTTGGACATGGATGTCTGTGCTATCTTTATACAACAGAAACACAAGGTTTTCTCCCCAGTTCAGCACTAAAGAACACTGTTAGTTGGATACTTTTCTTCTGTTAAATTGTATATATATCACAACAGTTATGCTAATTGATCAGGGAAGTGAACAAAAGCATGGACTCAACTCACTCATGCTTTTGCCTTTTATGAAGGAGCCTGGCCTAAATACGCTCATTTGACACTTCTCATTGCTGCTGAGAGGCAAAGGAAACCAGATGGAACCAGTCAGTTATCCTGAACTTTATATCGCTTTCTGTTTGCTTTGAGATCTGTCTTCTCCTAAATGTTAGCTGCATACAATTTTTTTTTCTCAAGGGGTAAATTGCTGTATGGGTTTGACTCTAGAATCTTGCTTTTGCCTGTAAGCCTTCAAGAAGAGATTGAATCATCCTTTACAGAATCACCTTTGTGGGAATGCAGTGAAACATATGAAAGAATCTCTATGACTTTATCTATGTCCTGCATCCCTGATTCTAACCATGGGAGTTTCATGTAGGTCAATTATTTCCTTCTAGTAATCTTTCTGCACATACACACTTTCGATTAAGTCACTCAATTTATTCTTTTGTTGTTTGTAACTTCTGAGTTCTAACTTCTAAGGATGATACCTTGCTTGAACTCATTTGGCCCCAATATCGCATTTTCCTCGCATCATCTACCCTCAATTTCTGCACAACCAAGATTATTATCCTTCATATTTCATCTCTGGCTAGCTCTATAACATCTACTTTTCTTAGTTATTATTCATCGATCGATGGCGTATCTGAGATATTGTAACCCACAAGTCTAGGTCTTAAAAAGAGCTTATGCACGCCTACCTTCACGGTGGTGCATGGTCATCCAACTTTCCTTTAGCTGATGCAACTACCTGTTGTTAAACCGTTGGAAAATATTAATTATTAGGTAGCTGCTAATCTGATTCTTCTGGTCTCAAAAGTCGACGGAGGTCGACGTCAATTTGGCCGTGAAATGTGAGTTCTGATCACATGGTTGCTAAATAAAGACGTGAAATTTAGTGCCGGGTGCTGACCGTAACGAGGTCATTATCAGCATGCTAAATGCTTCTTCTTCCTTTCTTAATCATTGTAGATGTGAAAGTGTCCTTTTGAATCTTCTTTGTGGTTGGCCAGTCGCGTCAACTAATTAGTAAAAACGTTCTTTGCTTCAACATTATGAAGATCATCTGACTCATAGACATCAATTTGCTTTATCTTATTTTGCGGATTCTAAAATAATCACGTACTATAATCCATTAGAAAATTTGCTAATTTCTTAAATTAAGCCGTCGTTTTGAATTCAAATGCTTATTACAAAATAATTTATGTTGTCAACTCAGGACTGGTCGGCTGGAATGTGATTATTTATGCCGAGGAAAATGTAATGATTATGATTAGTAAGAACTCAAAGTTCACACTTGGACACAATATGATTTGATGCATAAATTGTACTTCTGTATCTATATACAATCCGATTAAGGTCCGTATCAATAATAATCAAGGGCCAGGGATAAGAGAGCTTCTCAAGCAGGCAATATTGCAATGTACTACTTGAAGCATTCTTGGTTAACTAATCTTATTACAAAAGATTTCCTCCATTAATATTTAATCCAAACATTAAAGAAAGTTTTACATTGTGTGTCCTGTAATAGTATACTGGTATGGTTGAAACTATTCAAAATTTGAATAACTACAGTTTCTTTTTGCATTCCCTGCCAAAATTAAAATAAAAACCCTAATTAATCTCAACAAAAAAATTACAGAAAAAAAACACCGAAAAAGAGTACCGTAAAATCTAAAAGACCTAAGTCGGCATAAATGAAAGTAATTTCATTGTTAATTTAAAAATGAGAAGTGAACAATTTCCCGTTTAATTAAAATTACAAGAAACAAACATGCATGCTTCTTTTTCAAGACTTTACTTTGGCGAATTGAAACAAGGCTTTAACTCTAAATTTCATCCTGAAATTATGCTAGAAATAAAACTTTAACGTCAATTATGCTCAAATTTGTAGTCTTCTTGCTCCTCCAAAAATCCCAAAAAGACTCTACTTTTAATTCTTACCCTACTCTCACGGCGAGTCTCGTTCCCTAAAACGTTGTACTCAAAATCCCTTGACCCTTCTTCTGTACATTACGTACAAACCCACTTAACCAATCCAAACCTCTCAATTATTACACATAAAAAAGTAATTAAGGGACTAATTAAGTCTTAAAACCCCCGCTATAAATACCCTTTTGACCTTTTCAGTTCATTACCCAACTCAGTAACTCAAAATTCAACTGAATAATAACACCCAAGCACAAAGCAAAGGTCTTCTTCACTTCTTTAATCAACTCCCCACCCACCAAGATTCAATCTTTCACCATCCTCCTCCAAAACACGAACCAACCCATTTCAGATTTGCGCCCTCCGACCAAAACCCAGAACCCGGAAACTCCGATTCGGAGCTCCGATAATAATGAAGAAGCTGAAAAGCTACTACATGCATCTGAGGCAGCAGCAGCAGCAGAAGACCATGGAGCTCAAATGGATCTTCCCGCTTGCGATTGGCTCCATCGTCTCTCTCTTCCTTCTTTTTCTCGCCACGCTATCCTCACCCGACGGTTCACCCTTGCTTCCGTTCTACCGCTACTCCATCTCCCTATCCAGGTCCGTCTTCATCGAATCCAAGCTCCACCCCCTCCCCATTTCAACGCTCCCTCCTCCGCCGCGCTTCGCTTACTTCATCTCCGGCTCTAACGGCAACGGCAACATGCTCAAACGGACGTTACAGGCGCTCTACCACCCCCACAACCAGTACGTCGTCCACTTGGACTTGGAGTCGCCGCCGGAGGAGCGGTTGGATCTGCAGAATTACGTTTCTGCCCACCCGGTGTTTACCAGGTTTGGGAACGTCAGGATGATCACCAAGGCTAATTTGGTCACTTACCGCGGCCCGACTATGGTGGCCAACACGCTCCACGCGGCGGCGATTTTGCTCAAGGAAGGCGGCGATTGGGATTGGTTTATCAACCTCAGTGCTTCGGATTATCCACTTGTCACTCAGGACGGTGAGTCAACTGCGGCATTGACTTGTCCTTGAATTATGGGGTTTTTGCTATGTTTATTTGATTGGTTTGTTCTTACTTTGCTAGATCTGCTGCACACATTTTCGTACCTGCCGCGGGATCTTAATTTCATTGATCATACTAGCAACATTGGATGGAAAGAGTGCGTGTATAATTTTGCTGTTTTGTTCAAAGTATCCATATTTGTTTGGTCAAGTGATGACGGAAATTTTTACTCATTGGTTTTGTAACGCTGTGTGATTATAGGTTCCAAAGGGCCAAACCCCTAATTGTGGATCCTGGGTTGTATATGACAAAGAAGGAAGACGTGTTTTGGGTTACACAGCGCCGGAGTGTGCCAACTGCTTTCAAGCTTTTTACAGGTATAAACTTTCAAGCTTTTTACAGGTATAAACTTGTTGATTTATGTCCATATATTTGTCAGATAAATTGTCTTTTATTGGGTAGCTGATGATACATATAATGACTAGATTTGGGCACATCATAGGAAAGTTAGGGTCTTTTTGCTGCATACTTCTAATGCAATGAAAATCATTGTCCTTTTCTGGTTGGAGTTTTTTGGGGAATAAATTTGGTTAGTATATAGAATTAAGAATTGGTTTTAATTGGAACACCTTTGACATTACTGATTATTGGTGGCTGGTGTTCAAATGCAATGCACGATGACGATGAGATTTCATCGAATTAGGGCAGCCCTTGTTCTTGGATGATGAATCAAATGAAATGTCTATAAAAACATCATATGGATTAGTCGTTGCAACTTTTATTTATAATGGTGCAATTGTGGTAAACCTTTTAGCTTTGCAGTCTGAGTTCAACTTTGTTGGCTACTTAAGCTAGCAGGATATAGGATTACTAGAAGGATAATTTAAAGATGAACTCTTTGTTACCTTCTTAGTGAGCAAATAGGTTTGTCATTTAGAACATAATATCATTTGGAATTTGAGCAGTTGAGCACTCATTAGAAGGATTTTAAGTTTTACTTTGCTGTTTATAATTTTTAACAGGCACCTGAATCTGCACCCTGTTACAGCCCTCGTTCTATATGAGTCATAAAAGTTAGCTTATTACAGTGATAAAAATTGTTGGAAACAGTACTCCATTACATAGTTTGAATCTATCTTGCTTAATTATATGATTTCAGCCCGTGACCATGATGTGCTTGTTCTTTCACCACCCATGATATGCACTTGGTATTTTTGTATCCCCTAGAACCAGGATCCTGTCAGTATGCCTGCCTGTTTCTGAAAGCATTTGAATAACTTGAGAATAAATCTATAAAAGCATTGTATTCTACAGGTTCTCAGAAAAATTGATCTTCTTATTCTGCTTTAAAAGTTCACCAAACCACTCAGTCTAAGTTCCTTTTAGCTTCATATAACATCTCTGAGCTTTTCCTTTGAAAGTTTTGGACATTTGAAAACGTGTTTAACCTAAATCTGCAGTGTCAAAGTCAGTTCACCGCTTGTCGCTCCTTTCCAACTGGCCTTGAAAAATATTCACAGTTCTCCAATTGAAAACATTTAATGTTTTTTTTTCTCAATATATTCTGTTGCTATGATTGTTATTTTAAACAACAATTTTCCCTCACAGGTTCTGCTTGGATGGCACTTTCAAAGCCTTTTATTGATTACTGTATATGGGGATGGGACAACCTACCTCGAACTGTTCTCATGTATTATACAAACTTTATATCATCCCCAGAAGGATACTTTCACACTGTCATCTGTAATGCACAAGAGTTCCGCAATACAACTGTGAATACTGACCTACATTTCATAGCATGGGACAATCCTCCCAAGCAACATCCTCACCACCTGAACCTTGGAGATATGCAAAGGATGATTGGGAGCAATGCTCCATTTGCAAGAAAGTTTCGGAAAGACGATCCCGTGCTTGACAAAATCGATTCTGAGCTGTTGTTTAAAGGTCCAGGCATGTTTGTTCCTGGTGGTTGGTGCACAGGAAAAAGGGTAAATGGGTCTGATCCATGCTCTGCTATTGGTGATACCACAGTTCTCAGGCCTAGTCCTGGAGCAAAAAGGCTAGAACTTTTGATAAGCAAGCTAATGTCAAATGAAAATTTCCGACCAAAACAGTGCAAATGACAAGAAATTAAAACTGTTGTTAAACCGATCCCAGGTTCTATTTCTGTTCGTTAATACTTTATAATGGAATACAGCATCTTCAGGGAAATGATATTTGTAGCTGGAGGAGGCTCAAAGTATGCACATACCTAATGACATGGTAGCTCAAAGGATGCACTTCGGATTTACAGAGCCAAGAATGTGGTGGAATTGTATCAATTACTGAGCTAGATTGCCTCCTGCTGTGATGATATGGTATGCACCACTTAGATGGTTTGTAGGTTACCATTTCCCTTTACATTTTTTTTTCTTTTGTCCTTTGAAAGGCTGATACTGTAATTCACTTGGTCTAGTAGTAAATTGCTTTTCGAGGCTAATGCTGTGGTGTAAGAACAACTAGGAAATGTATAGTTCAAAGAGGAAATTCAAAAAAAAAAAATTTGTCTGATTCGGACCGTCACTTTGTGCTTCCATATGATGGAAATTTCAAATCTTTCAGTATAACAGCACTGATTGTTGCAATGCTAGCTAGCTGTGATGGTTTACATGTATTTCAAGACAGACTCGTTATTTTTTCTTTTGCTTTTCTTTGGCTTTGTTTTGAATCAGGCCCCATCACCCTTGAAACAGGCGAAGAACTAATGCCAAAGTCTGTCATGCAGATGATGATAAAGCATCGAGCTCTCTGGCTAAAGCAATAGTATCACATCGATCAGGCGTGAGTGTGTGTTTTCCGAAGTCATCCAATCAGTTCGCGCATCCATTCCATCAGTACATGCATATCCCAGTATGTACTGTGCAACGCGTGCTTCATTCTACTGCATGGTATCCATTTCAAGTTAGAACCAGAACTCCAGTCTCTGATTCACAAAAACTGAACTAGAGTATATCCGTTAGTCTATATGCATTTATGAATTAAGGGCAACCGCCCTTGTCTCTACCTTGCACAATGCACCGATGAAAGTCTTTGTCTGCCGATTTACTGTCATCATACTTCAAATTTGAACCGTAACCTGGTACTTACGTGAATCGTAAAATGGGAAATGTAAATATCACTCCCTAAGAAATATAAATGCACCGAATAATTGCCAACGTTATAAATTTCATTAGTGCCTCCATCAATCATCATATCAATTAATTACGTCATGGGGACCATATTGGGACACCCATTGATGATTGATGTACCTCACCATATGTTCCTTCTATGGGAAATTAAAGGAACATAGAAGAAATTGAAACAGGAATTGAAAGGAAATCTTAGACAAGTTTGATATTCATTGGATACCTTTCTTCCTACAATAGAAGCTGGTTATATAGCTCAAGGTCTAAACATACCCTAGAGACCCGACACTAAGAGAACCCGACCCGGGTCCAGCTATCACACAACTGTAAGGCCTAAAATAGGTAAACATTAGTAATTACTAGTAAAAGGGTCCTAACACTTCCCCTCTGTTTTTTGCTCGCAATAAGCTTATGGAGATTGGAAAATATGTTCTATCACTTCTTTAAGTATGAGCTTCTCTTGTTGCAATGACCTATCTATCATTAATTCTATCTATATCATAAAAGACAAACAGCAAGATAGTACTATGGCTGAGCTAGCTCCATTAATTTGTCACGTACTGTATCGATCTTGAAATCTTTTTGAAATTAAATTTGAAGTCCCCCAACCCCTACTCTAGCTTCTTTGGCCTATATCGATCTTCCACAAACTCTCCAATCTCATGTACTAACGGTATATATGCCTATATGGCTACATGAGTTGTATGCAAAAACACAGAAAAGCCCGGACAAAGTTATAACACTATACCAGGTCCGGCATCAATGTATGCATCATCATCTCGATCGTTTCCTGAAAAAATCTGTTAATCATGATTACCAAGTTAATATATAGGGATAGAAAACTTACATAAGTACACGCACTTGTTCTAAATAATAACATATTAATCCCCCGAGCTGGCATTAGAATATATAGAGAATGGCCGGCTACCTCAGGGAGAAATTATTGTAACTAATTTTAATATAGCTGCATTATCTTAATATATACAGTAATAACGTACAGTTTAAAGACTAAATTAATCTCGTACCTGAAAATATGTGAACAGAGAAGAGCCTTTCGAGTTCCGGTCGATCATCGCCCTCTAGTCACCTGGGCTTTAACATGAATGCGAAGTTTGATAAACTGCCGATCGATCCCATGGCCACCTTAGAAAACGAAATTCAATTACTTTTTGAAGGATAATTGAATGATTGAATTTCGTTGTCTAAGATTAAGGTGCTTTGAAAAGAAATAATCCTAAACTACTCGCAGCAAACAACTCGATCAGAGACCGGAAGTTGTACTTACCTCGCTCTTTCATAAGCTATGTCTGAACAGGAGAGGTTAGCTTTGGATCGCTTGCTTCTCCGGCCTTCTGCATGAAATCTGAATCGAACTGAGGCCGGGGCTTCAGTCGAAGAGAGATGAAGCTCACTGCATGAAGCCATGAATATATAGTAGCTGTAAACATCATTTACAATCAGTAATCTTCATGGCTCATGCATTTGGCGCCATCTCTCTTACGACAGAAGTCCCTACGCGTCGATCTCTCCCTATCGCTCTCTCTTCAACTTTTGTTAATCTCTATGTAATGATATTCCTCATATAAGTTATCCTTCATCAGAATGATTCGCACCACATAACCGCATGATAGTCCAATTTATAGGCACTGAAGACCACCATGGTAACATTTTTATCCCACTTTCCATCTATATATTTTAGTATTTAACTTCACTAATACTAGACTTGGTAAGCCAACAAACTAAAGCCTCATGGATAATGCACATGGAATGCGACTACTAAGAATATATACTAATACTAGACTACTAGCTATCTAAATATATCGATTCTATATATGTCATCACAGAATTCATCTTATAAATATATATTTGCTAACCTACCTCATAGATTCTTGGTGATATGTTCAACAAAAATGTCAACGCGAAACAGCTATAAGATTAGAGAAAATCCACCGGATTCAACAAGTTACTGTTATGTTCACTTAATATATACCAAATGGATGATGATACATTGATCCATATATGTTGATCGAATTAGTATTAACAATCAGATACGAGTTTGTGGAAACAGGTGAAACCGTGAAACATAATGACAGGCTTACATATACATCTTGTTTTCAAATTAATCATAAATTGGTATACACGGGTAATTGAAGTTTCCTCTTTCAATTTATAGCCGAAGTCATTCAAGTCAATAACGTAACATTAACACATGATACAGAAGAGTCCGGATACGAAAATGAGTTTGCATGTACCTTATTTGAGGCTTCAACAGTTTAACCAGTACGTGTATATGAATACCACAATCATAAAGTGATGATGATCGACAATTACTGTATATTGCTCACCAATGCAGTACTTAGAAGAAGTTTCAGGGCGTCTTGTCGTACAGCGATGGCACTACTTACCTGCTGCCTTGGATTTGTCTGGTAATAATCTCCGGTTGCCTGTAGGAGCTAGTCACGCAGTGCCATCCCTCCTGCGACAAGATTCCCTCAACTTCCGAGTAAGCCTCGTTAAGATTATTTCCTCATTCCATTCTACGAACCTTTATATATAACCTCTGAATTGATTAGGAATCTTTCTAGCTCCTTAGCTTCTAGTGCGCTTTAGCTTAGCTATTTGGCTTGTGTGAAACTTATGATCAAGTGGCAAGTGCGAACACATCACACATGGACATGAATCGATTAAATCAGAGGTAATTGGGTACTCCATCACCTCCATGCATGACTTTTGACTAGCTCAATTACTCATTAATTAACCATAACTAGAGAAAAGTTAATCGGTCAATTCATGCTATTCTCAGTTCTCTTCATTGATCACTTTCCTAGCTATAAGTTCCTCGTATTCTCTCATTCAGACCTACTTATATATAAGCCAAAAATATATATTGTCTTCCCAAATACTTGATCTTAATTTAAAGGTGTATAAATATCGACAGTCAGCGAGTATCTATTTGAACTTCTATTAGCTAATACATACTTACTATATCCAGGCTAGGCATGCACGAGTCCTTGAAGATTGACCCCCTCAACTGTGAACCAGTTCACACTGTTGAAAGTTGAAACTTGGACAGCAAAGCTAGGTTACTTATGCATTTGCTAACATGGAGATCGAAAGAAATTAGGCCGGGTTTGTATATGCCTCAGGGCGTACAGTTATATGAATTGCTAACTGCTTCAATCCTGTTATATGCATGCCTAGCCGAGAAGTCGCAATTCACCTTGCCCCTTTCATATATAGGGGTTTAAGAGATGGCTCTTAATTGGATCGGTTTTTCTTTGGTTCCAGCTGCATATATGGATAACAGAATATGAATCGAATCGAGGGGCTTCCGTCGAAGAGAGATGAAGCCCTCTGCATTCTATATATTGACACAAAATGCATATGGCGCCATCTCTCCTGCGACAGAAGTCCCTACTCATCGATCGATCTCAATCTTAATTAGTAATTAATTGCTACTACTACGTACTGTATTTGGAGTACTAATGGTCTTTCATTTCTCTGAAACCCCGAGATATATAGAGATGCTGCTTTATTAGGGTTATATATATATAGGCATTGAAACTCACAGTCTCACAGTAGTACGCACTGTTTTCTTTCTTGATTTTTTTTTTAACGATAGTACGGATTTGATTTGTTTATATTGGGAAATTATCACAAGGAACCAGGGCAAACTCCAAAATAAAACCTCAATTGGCCGGATAAGTTTTTAAATGACTTATATCCGAGGAAGCAACTAGTAGCCAAAGCCTAGAGGATTATGAATTAGAAGTTGATACAAACCTAGCTCATGGATAAGGCACAAAGATGATGAACATATATAGCCATGTAGCTAGGTTAAAAACAAATTAAACGGCCAATTAAGTTATGTGTGCGCGTGTGTGTGTGTGTGTGTGTGTGTGTGTGTGTGTGTGTGTGTGTGTGTGTGTGTGTGTGTGTGTGTGTGTGTGTGTGTGTGTGTGTGTCATTAGAGAATCTCAAGAAAATATCGATATTATAGCGAAGAACATGTATTTGGCTCAAATAAGAATCGATGATATGTTCATGATTTGTAAACACAAAACAGCTAGCTAGCTAGATAGAGATCGATCTACCAAAGATTGAAATTATCATATATATATTCATCACTTACATAATGTCCTTATATTTCTTCATAATTATGACATCATCTGGATGATTAACAAAGTTAATTAATTCCAAATGGATTATGATTGACCAATTCCAATCATGATAGTTCAAATATACATGAATTGAACTAGATTTAACTTTATAGTACCTCTTATCAGTTAACAACTAGTATGGGCATATTGCATCTGGTAGTTAATATATGAAATAGATGTGCCTAGCTAAAACAATCATACTTCCACAAGGGGAAGCTGTTAATTTTATTTTTATATATGTTAATAGAACAATACAAATGAAAGTATGAAAGTAATGAAACATGTTGTAGTTGGAACGACCTTACCACAATTATTAGTTGTGCTGACAAAATGACACTCGTGTAATACAACTGACATGGGTTCTGGTTTTATATTTCTTACAAGCAAGATAGTACAATAACATCATAATATATATACATGTACGTAGATATACAAATATGCTCGTTAAGTTGTCGAAATAGTTAAATTCCTGTTGTTGTCATTGTTAAAGCAATTGCAAAGTTGTTCATTATAATTTCTAGATAATAAAATACAGTAGAACTAATGAAGTATGCATATAAATCTATTCGGGCAGGATATAAATATAAATATATATATATATATATATATATATAGAGAGAGAGAGAGAGAGAGAGAGAGAGAGAGAGAGAGAGAGAGAACTCTACACATACATATATACATCATGCTTTTTTATTCAAAGAAAAATATATACATCATGATTTGGATATTGAGAATGTAAATGAAAATCGAGTTTAATTTGCATGTTAACAAAACAAAACAATTAGGGGATACAAGCTTCAAGCAAAGAAATGATCATGTTAACAAAACAAAACAAAAAAACAAAATGATCGATTGATCGGCTGTGGCCAGTTACCATAAGCCGCGGGGTTTGCTGTCGCAGGATGATGGCACTAGCTACTTGCTGCTCATACTCATTATATCAATTAATTCCTTGCTAATTGCCATTAGAAGCATTCGAATAATTAATTGGCACTGCTTGCATGAGCTCGGTAGCCGGTGCCATCTCCCCTGCGACAAGAAACCCTAGCCTCTCTCTCTCTCTCTCTCTCTCTCTCTCTCTCTCACATGTGCGCAGGGAAGTTATATACTCTAGCTCGAGTTGCTCGAATAAAAAGCGAAAGGGTTGCAATGGTACGTTCTGATAGGGTCAATCGCTCCCTAATGGAGGTGTGAAAACTTTGTGATGTTCACATGAGTAAATCAAGCACACCTATTGCTTTGGTGACCCATTAATTGGTGGAGTTGGTTTTGTTGAAACTTGGAGCAACCTTTGTTGACGGTAAGAAACAAATCTACAACCTTATGGTGGTAGGTGGTTGATTTGTTTGACAAAGAAAGAAGAATGCATTGATGGGCATGCCAACATTGATCATGAATCAAGGAAGAATATTGATTTTGCTTCTATGCATGTTACATGCAAATGCATGAATTGCACAAAGATGTTTGCATATATAAAGGCATGAGAAGTGGTGCAATAGACATAGAAGAACAATAAGGGAGAGATCATCTTGTGTGTGATCAAGAGTGAGAGATAGAGAGAAAACTCCAAGTAGAGAGTTTTGTGTGTGTAGCAAAATAAAGTGTGTGAGAGTGTATCCCTTCAAGTGTGAGTCTTGAAGTAGTGTTTCTCTCGGCGTAACCTTTCTTCGTATAGTGGAGGTTCTTTATTGTTGCTACCCGTAGACGTAGGCACTTTGCCGAACCACGTTAAATCCTGGTGTTCTCTTTCATTTTATTTTCGCTTGTGGTTGTGAGTTATTTCGATTTCCATTCTTCAGTTCATTCTTCCGCATTCCCTAACAGTGGTATCAGAGTTCCTGGTTCTGACTGGGAGCTGCTAGAATGGAAGGATCACGAAGTACCATGATCAGACTCAACCACTCCAACTGGATTACCTGGAAGCCGAGAATGGAGGATATTCTCTATTGCAAAGATTTGCATGAGCCGATCGAGGGAGACGATGCCAAGCCAAGTGAGATTTCACCAGCAATTTGGACGAAAATGAACCGCAAAGCCATCGGTCATATTCGTGAATAGGTGGACGATAGTGTGTTTCACCATGTTGCCAATGAAACCAGCGCGCATGAGCTTTGGTTGAAGCTGGAGTCCTTATTTGAGAAAAAGACTACTGCCAAGAAAGCTTTTCTCATTAAAGAGCTCGTCAACATGAAGTATCGGGGAGGCGTTCGAGTGACCGAGCACCTCAACAACTTTCAGAGTGTACTCAATCAATTAGCCACGATGAGCATGAAGATTGATGATGAGTTACAAGCGTTGCTGCTGCTCGGGTCGTTACCAGATAGCTGGGAGACATTTGTTGTCACTGTAAGTAACTCTGCTCCAAATGGTGTATTATCTATGGAAAATATTAAAGATAATATGTTGAACGAAGAAACAAGAAGGAGTTCTTCATCAAGCTCAGAAAATGGTAAATTCTTCGTTGCGGAGAGGAGAGGAAGGAGCAAAAGCAAGGGACCCAGAGGTCACGAAAGGAGTATGAGCAAATCCAGAACAAGGTTCAACGGAAAGTGTCATCATTGTGGTCTTCCAGGCCACATGAAGAAAAATTGTAACAAATTGAAGCGGGAATTCAAAGAAGCTAGAGAAGACGCTACTCATCAACAAAAGGAGGACACAAACAATGTTGCTGCTGCGGTGTCTCATGATGAGTGTGAGTTCTTGTCACTTGGAGGTGAATGTCTACTAGTTGATAATCCTGGAGTTCAATTGATCGTTGATTCTGGAGCCTCGTTTCATGCCACCTCTCACGTAGAGTTCTTCACTACATACAAAGCAGGTGACTTTGGTAAAGTGAAGATGGGCAATGACAGCTACTCCAATATTGCTGGGATTGGAGATATTTGCTTGCAGACATATGTGGGCTGTCAATTATTGTTGAAAGATGTGAGACATGTTCCTGGTCTACGTCTCAATCTTATGTCAACTAGTGTACTTGATCGACAAGGCTTTCATCATCATGGTGGTGATGGAAAGTAGAAGCTTACCAAGGGATCTCTTGTAGTTGCCAAAGGAAAAATGTGTTGCACACTCTACAAGACTTATGGAAAGATATGCAAGAGTGAGTTGAATGCAGTTGAGGAATCTTCTCCAAGTTTGTGGCATAGACGTCTTGGCCACATGAGTGAGAAAGGACTGCAGTTGTTGGCAAAGAAGTCACTAATTCCTGTTACCAAAGGTAACTCACTAGACTCTTGTGATTATTGTTTATATGGCAAGCATAAGAAAATTAGTTTTTCAAAGACTTTCACTAGGAAAGAAAATATTCTAGATCTTGTACATTCAGATGTGTGTGGCCCGATAGAAGAAGAATCATTAGGTATGCATAAGTATTTTGTTACTTATATCGATGATGCTTCACGAAAGGTTTGGGTGTATTTGTTGAAATCTAAAGACCAGGTGTTCCAGACATTTACAATTTTCCACACTATGTGTGGAAAGGGAGACTGGAAGAAAATTCAAGTGTCTTCGTAGTGACAATGGCGGAGAGTACATATCGCACGAATTTAGAGATTATTGTGCAAAGCATGGCATCAGACATGAGAAGACAGTTCCTGGCACCCCTCAACATAATGGCGTAGCAGAGCGGATGAATCGTACCATTATGGAGAAAGTCAGATGCATGTTGAAGATGGCAAAATTATCAAAAGAATTTTGGGGAGAAGCTGTGAAGACTGCGTGCTACCTAATCAACAGAGCACCGTGTGTACCTTTGGAATTTAAGACTCCAAATGAAGTCTGGACCGGGAAAGATGCATCCTACTCACATTTAAGAGTATTTGGATGTAAAGCATTCGCACTTGTATCCAAAGAGCATAGGAAAAAGTTGGATGACAAGGCGACACCATGCATATTTGTCGGCTATGGTGAAGAAGAGTTTGGCTACCGGTTGTGGAATCCAAAGACGGAGAAATTCATAAGAAGCAGAGATGTGGTGTTCCATGAAGACCAATCTATTGCAGATTTCGACAAAAAGGTACTACCAAATGCAACAAGTGATAGTCGCATTTATGATTCACCATTGCAGCATGAATACAACGTTGGGCTGCAAGGTGATAGAGTTGAAAATGTACCTGACACGGGAGATGCTGAAGTCGAAGATGAAGGGGAGTTTGATCAGGGGGAGCAGCATGTGAATAATCAAGTAGTTGTTCGTAGAAGCACCAGGAGGCAAATTCCATCCACCAAGTATCCATCATCTCAATATATTTTGGTGACTAATGATGGAGATGATCCTTATGCAAATTACATCCTTCTGACCAGTGACGGAGAGCCTGAAAGTTACAGGGAAGCAAAAATTCATCAAGACCACGACAAATGGAGGCTAGCCATGGAGTCTGAGATGGAGTCTTTACTAAAGAACGACACCTATGAGTTGATAAAGCTTCCTAAAGGCCGAAAAGCACTCAAGAACAAGTGGGTGTTCAAGTTAAAGCGAGATGAGAATGAGAAACTGACAAAATTCAAGGCTCGCTTAGTTGTCAAAGGATTCAGCCAAAAAGAAGGAATTGATTTTGATGAGATTTTCTCACCTGTTGTCAAGATGACTTCGATTAGAGTCATTTTGGGCATGGCTGCGAGCATGGATCTAGAGGTGGAGCAGATGGACGTGAAGACTGCATTTCTTCATGGTGATTTAGATGAAGAAATATATATAGAGCAACCAGAAGGCTTCGAAGTCAATGGAAATGAGCATATGGTTTGCAAGTTGAAGAAAAGCCTGTACGGATTGAAGCAAGCACCAAGACAATGGTATAAGAAGTTTGACTCTTTCATGGTGAGTCATGGGTGCAAAAGAATGTCAGCAGATCCATGTGTTTATATTCAACAACCCGCTTGAGGTAATTTTATCATCTTACTACTTTATGTAGATAATATGTTAATTGTTGGCAAAAATACTGCTATGATTCAGCAGTTAAAGACAGATTTATCAAAGTCCTTTGATATGAAGGATTTGGGACCAGCCAAGCAGATTTTGGGCATGGAGATTGCCCGTGATCGTGGGAACAAGAAATTGTGGTTATCACAAGAAAAGTACATTAAGAAGGTACTAGAGCGTTTCCACATGGAGAAAGCAAAACCAGTTGCTACTCCACTTGCTAGTCACATGAAGCTCATCTCAAAGCAGAGTCCTATGAGTCAGAAGGAGGAGAAAGAAATGGCAACAATGCCATATGCCTCAGCAGTAGGGAGCTTGATGTATGCGATGGTTTGTACTAGACCAGACATAACACATGCAGTTGGTGTTGTTAGCAGATTCTTATCTAATCCAGGCAAGGAGCACTGGAATGCTGTCAAGTGGATTCTGAGATACTTGCGAGGAACCTCAAAGATGACTCTATGCTTTGGAAGTGGCAAGTCTGAACTAGTTGGATACACAGATGCAGATATGGCTGGGGATATTGACACGAGAAAGTCCACATCCGGATACCTGATCACGTTTTCAGGGGGAGCTGTCTCGTGGCAATCAAAGCTACAAAAATGTGTTGCTTTGTCAACTACAGAAGCAGAGTATATTCCAGCTACAGAAGCGTGCAAAGATATTTTGTGGTTAAAGAGATTCCTACAGGAATTGGGTCATACACAACAAGAGTTTGTCTTGCATTGTGACAGTCAAAGCGCGATTCACTTGAGCAAGAATTCGAGTTTTCACTCGAGGTCAAAACACATTGATGTGAGGTATCACTGGATACGTGATGTGCTGGAAGCTAAGGAAATGCTGCTGAAGAAAATTCATACAGACAAGAACAGTTCAGATATGATGACGAAGTCTCTACCGAAGGAGAAGTTCGAGTTCTGCAGAAGCGCGTCTGGAATGGCGCATCCCTCCATCTAAGTCGGGAGGGGGAGATTGATAGGGTCAATCCCTCCCTAATGGAGGTGTGAAAACTATGTGATGTTCACATGAGTAAATCAAGCACACCTATTGCTTTGGTGACCCATTAATTGGTGGAGTTGGTTTTGTTGAAACTTGGAGCAACCTTTGTTGAAGGTAAGAAATAAATCTACAACCTTATGGTGGTAGGTGGTTGATTTGTTTGACAAAGAAAGAAGAATGCATTGATGGGCATGCCAACATTGATCATGAATCAAGGAAGAATATTGACTTTGCTTCTATGCATGTTACATGCAAATGCATGAATTGCACAAAGATGTTTGCATATATAAAGGCATGAGAAGTGGTGCAATAGACATATAAGAACAATAAGGGAGAGATCATCTTGTGTGTGATCAAGAGTGAGAGATAGAGAGAAAACTCCAAGTAGAGAGTTTTGTGTGTGTGGCAAAATAAAGTGTGTGATAGTGTATCCCTTCAAGTGTGAGTCTTGAAGTAGTGTTTCTCTCGGTGTAACCTTTCTTCGTATAGTGGAGGTTCTTTATTGTTGCTACCCGTGGACGTATGCATTTTGCCGAACCACGTTAAATCCTGGTGTTCTCTTTCATTTTATTTTCGCTTGTGGTTGTGAGTTATTTCGATTTCCATTCTTCAGTTCATTATTCCGCATTCCCTAACACGTTCTTAGCTACCATCTAGCTCTCCTGCAACATAGAATCCGTCAGTCTTTTGTTTCTCGATTTCACTCAATGTTTATGGTTTTCAGGGACTCTTTAACAACTTTATATAGCCGCAAGCTAGCTAGCTAGCCTCTCTCTCTCTCTCTCTCTCTCTCTCTCTCTCTCTCTCTACAGAGATTAATAGATCAGATAAAAAAGAGGACCATATCTTCTCATCGATCTCAGAATTCGTGAGGATGGTGTGTCTCGATACTGTTCAGAAAACCACATATCTAGCTCTGGGATCTCCACTACAAATATGCAGATTGGGTTTTTATGGAAGGAACTCGTATCAATTTGGCTTGTGCCTGCCCTATGTGTCGAAAGAACTGAACAAGGAGATCGAGGTAATTGATATGTGGTTTGTTTCTCGGCGGGTTGATGAAATCATTCAAATGATTAGTAGGATTTGATGTGAAATTAACTCACTCAAATATTCAAATCAGTTATGTTATCTGCTAGTTTGGGAATTTATTCATTGGGTTTTGATCATCTTGACTGAGAACTAAGAAGATTAATGGAGACGAAGAACACTGAGGAATAACCGAACAAGACTGCAAATGTATGTAATCAGCGCGTAGACCCCACGCTCTGTTAAAGTTTGTCAGTGCTGGTACTTTAGCGGTGTAATTGATGTAGAAGATATATCTGAATGACTAAATGGTACCTGATCGATGACCGCTAATTGTTCAGACACCCATCTCATTGGTCGTTCACATTGTCAGATTACATACTTAATTAGTGCCATGCGATTCACGTTCCATCGATCTCTTCCGTTGGTTTACCGATATTAATAATCAGAAAGACAATTTCCTAGAGACCTTCGTTACAGTCCATGACGCGATTCTCGATCAGTTACTATTGGATATATATTTTCCACTCAAAAGCAAAAGGGCCGGAAGAAAAGAAGCATGGAATGTGAGAGTTTGGCCAGCTAGAGCGCTCGATTAGTTGTTGATGATCATGGTCTGGCCTGATTCCTTACACTAGAAGGTTTTGACTGATCAATTGGATTGCCCACCGAACGGCGAAGTCATGGAGAAATTGCCGAGGAAGGTCTCGAGGAAATACTTCGGCGTATAATTTCCCAGTCATATTTCCGAATAATCGAAGACTTAAGTCACTACCATTTAAGTTTATAAGAGATGATCAAGTATTGGACATTAATATATTAAATTGAAAAGGAATGTTTTTTATAACAAAGACTTTATATGATTGTAATTTCATGGCATATGCAATTTCCAATATATATCAAACACAGTACGTGTTGATTGTGTGGAAAAATCAAACATCTTCAGAATTTCCAAATTAATAGATCGATAGAGAGGATATATATGCGTGCATGATAGCCCCATCCTTCCAGCCAAGGAATACAATTTTGGCGAGGATGCAAATATCGAGGGTCTGAAAATTGAAAATTTCGACGGAAATTTCAGAAAATATCGATTTAAAAAAATAATTGAGTAAATTGATAGAAATTTAAATAAAAACATGGTAATTTTGAATGAAATTTCGAGAGATGTTAAGCTGATCAATTATCTACTATATTTCATAAGTAATTATTATATAACTATTAGTTTATAGTGAGTTATAGTAATTTAAAGTGAAATAAATCGTTAAGAATTATTAAAAATTTACTTTAAATATATATATATATATATATATATATATATATATTGATAGCTAAGAACCCAAATGGAGCTAAGACATCACGCCTTATATACATATAATACATTACACATGAAATTATATAAGAATTAATATTAATAATATTAGTATGCTTACCAACAAGGAAGAAAAAAGAACATCAACAAAGCCTTACTCACTAATATATTTGGAATTTGATGCTAATATATTTAGAACTTGAGAAAAAAAAAACGATATGAGTAGTGGTGCAAAATATAATAGAAATTGACTTAGTAGAATTGACTAAGTGATTCATTTTGGATGGAGGTGAACATGGTTTGATTCCCCTCAACAACTATAGTTGTGGTTTTATTTGAATTTTAGTCCTTCGTTGAGACATAGAATGGCATATATATTAAAAAGTGTCATAGACAACAATAAGTACGTGTGGTAGAGTTTGCTACATATTTGCTTTTGCAAATGAAGCATTAGGGTTTTGATTCCCCTCAAAAGCTTGATTGAGTTTTAATCGGGAAATTTTCAAAATATCAGACGAGATTAAGCTAGTATGTGAAGGATATATCATTTGATGAGAAAATATATAATTTCGATTTTTCATTCCTTACTTCCAGCCGTGATATGAACCCTCTATTTCATTCTAAAAGCTAGAGTATTCGTTCTGGTCCTTTATTACTTCAATCATATAATTACTTAATAAGCTATGAGATGATGATATTTGTAACATCCCAACCCTATTGCCATAGATTTACCCTTACGTTGGAAGCTTGATGCCTTCTGCCATCACTGTACTAGGAGCTAGGAGTGAGGGAGAAAGAAGATATTTTCTATCATTCTTGCTACTCCGATCGTAGTCCAAGCAAAAGGAAGAAAGAAAAAAACATCCTCTCTCTACAAACGATCGGTCGGGAGAGCAAAGAGGGATTTTCTTTTTCCTCCCGTCTAATGACGTGGAACCTAGGAAATTAATATGTATGAGCATATTGACATGTAGTATGTATTTTAAATTTCTATAAGGCATATATGTTAAAATTTAGACTAATTTTTAATATTTTAGTTAACATTAAATTTTGTACTACATTCCAAAAATCAGTGCTCCCATCTGTAAGCAGGATAGGCTTCCACTGCCTCTCCTTTCGTTACTTATCTATTTGTTTGGTCGGCTTATCAGTTTTTTTTATCCTATTTATGAATATATATCATTCTTTTATTTTATTCAACAATACTTAGTAATCACTACAATAACAAGATTGATACTTTAATTACTTTTGGGGCCTCTGACCTCTTTTAGAAATTTTCGCCCTCGAAATTTGACAAACTACTCCTTGTTGGGATTAAAGTATCCTAAAAGAAGAGACCTATAAGTACTAACCTTAGCAGTAAAATTGTTGGGATTAAAGTATCCTAAAAAGAAGAGACCTATAAGTACTATTATCAGTAAAATTGTCATGGTACAGTGCGTACAACGCAACTTGGCATGTACGTACAAGTTATATAGAAATTCTATAACGTATTCATAATAGTAACCTAACCCACATCATACATATGGCAATGATGGCATACCCATGTAGTGTAAGACACCATGCATTTAAACCAATGGTTTGTCCCAAATCTAATGTCAGGTCATATGCCATATGCTTGAATCAAATACATATTGAAGATTTGGTAATACACCAATTGCAGGTTTGGTCATATGCTATGTGAGTTAAATTTGATACCAGATATATATTGTATCCATAAATATTCGTCTTCGGCTATAACATAACCATTAGCATCTGAATATATTATATATGGTTCTGAACTTCTGATCATGTTTCTTTGCAACTACAATCGTGCTTGGCATGTTAAAAAGAATTCTAAACACCAAACCATTAGATAGGTATAAAAAGATACTACCACACCATGCAATTTTGGCCTCCTTCGTTAATCAATAGGGTGTTACTACTGATACCCAAAAAAAAAAATATCCGAAGAACAAGGATTTATTATTCAGTAACGGTACACACATCATCCAAAAGCAACACCAATTCACTCTAAAGTCATACAATCTTGAACCATAACAAGGAACCCTCAAACCATGAACCAGGAAAATAACAATGGCTTATTACTGTGTCAGAGCTATAAGTGGGGTGATGAGCAATATTATTAACTTTTGTGAAGCTACTGAATGAAAAATCGACAATCTTAGAACCAAACATACGTATTGTGTTCTCTTCATTATACATCTTATGCCAGACCTAATCCAAGACATAGTGCATGTGCAAACTAATAACAAAACATGAATCATATAATTTGGACAATTTCTCGATTTATGCGTGTCATCTTTGCAAAGATAGGGCTCATACTAATCAGTTGTCCCCCACCTCAGACCATGTTGTTTTCAACGTTGTGTTTTGGGATACTGAGCTATTCAAGTCAATGGCTCATGTGCGTTTGTTTTTGATTCGTTGTGGGTTTAAGCAATTGGGGTTAGATACTTACATACAAGTTTGGAGTTAAGCTTGATCGATACGATCACGGGTTTGCTGAAATTAGAGCCTTAGATTTGAAATTTGATTTCAATCTATCAATTATCTATCTTGGCTTTTAATACTTTTGATTCTTAGTGCAGAAAGATTATTATTTGTATGATTTCTTGCTGGCGAAGTGACTTTGCAGAGAGGACTATTATGTGTGTTTTCATGTGATCTTGCAGTGATAACGACAACAAATTGATAGGGTTGGAATGTTACGGTATTTTCAAGTCTTGAGACGATGAACCTTAAAATTCCATGGGTCTAGAGGCCTCATCCCATTAGTCAAGTGTAATGCTATGAAGTATATATGAACAAGTGATCTAATAACAATGGCCTAATTTTAGATTTTCTATTTTTCATAAGCAGACATGAGAATTTTGGAAGTAATTTGTTTATATCAACTTTTGATGTACTGATCGAAACTCATGAATCGTGACAGTATGAGACTTCTCTATTTGACAGCTGGGCGCATGAGTATGATTAAGAAAAAGACACATTCAATCACCTAATATAATCTTTTTAGTCTATGATTATTAGTATTGGGTGCAAATGAAAGAAACTCCTTAAACAATTTCAAAGGACAGTTGGGAAATTTGACTCATATTTTACGAGTATGAGTCCTAACTGTTACCCTTTCTGCCTTTCTTAAATAATCGACACAAATTTGACTCATATTTTATGAGAATATGAGTCATAGTTGCTGATATTTTAGTCAAAAAAAAATATTTCTCATGAGTTGAGATTGATTGAGTTTGTTGATTTACCTGCACATGTTGCGCATATTTTCTTAGACGATCTGATATATGTTGCTAAATGTAGTTTCACATAAGTCTGTTTTAATATTTAATCTATGTATTTTTTATTTTCGGGTTTTAGGTCCACTTTTTAATAAAAAAAAAAACAATCGACACAACTGTTGGTAAAAATACCTGTTAAGTGAGTCAAGTCATTTGTATAGTGAGCATAGATGCAGTACGTATTGGCCTAGCAAGATATGACTTCAACGGTTCTACCATAGAATTTGGAAACGAGATGAATTGATTGCTTTTCAGAAATCTCAAATGTGGAGTTACTCAGTTACAGAATTCTAGATAAAGCTCAAAACACGAGACAAAACCCTCTATTTCTGATCACATGATCCTTTGTCTTGATCCTTTACTTCCACTCCAGTTGATGATATCTTCTCTTTCTCATCCTCAAGAGCTTGTATCAAATTCTCCAGGCAGATTTCAACTTCCCCAGAAAGTGTCTTGGGCATCAAATACTCTGCTACATCAGCTGGAGTCATATTAACTTCACCCAGCAAATCACAGATTCTGGGAAACAGACTGTGTGCTTCAAGCTTGAGGTAGTTCCTAGCCAACACCTTGAATGATTCAAAGTTACAGTATGACATTTCTATGTGCTTGTCCATCCTTCCTTTTCGAATCAATGCTGCATCAAGTTTTTCGACATGATTGGTTGTGAATACTATGAGCCTTTCTCCTCTGCAAGCCGACCACAACCCATCAATGAAATTAAGAAGCCCAGAAAGTGTGACCTGACTAGGCTTGCCTTCCCTTTCTTCTTTAGGAACCTTCTCGCTCGGATCTTTCTCTTCCGCATCATCCCCTTTCTCTTTCCTCTGCTTCCTCCTCTGGCCTGTGAGATCGAGTGAGCAATCAATGTCCTCGATTACAATAATCGACTTGCTTGATGTTTCAATCAGCAGCCTCCTCAGTTCAGTGTTGTCCTTGACTGCAGTCAATTCTAGATCATAGAGATCATACCCTAAGAGATTGGCCATGGCAGCAATCATTGTGGACTTCCCAGTTCCTGGAGGGCCATAAAGTAAATACCCTCTTTTCCAAGCTCTCCCAATTCTTGCATAAAACTCTTCAGCTTTGCTAAATGCCATCAAGTCCTCAATGATGTCCTTCTTCTCCTCTGGCTCCATTGCCAGTGTCTGAAATGTTGCTGGGTGCTGAAAAACCACATGGCTCCAATGTGACCCATTGTTAGTATAAAGCTTCCTTTGCCTGTTCCTCACTTTGATATCATTACCCTCTTTCAATACATGAGCCAAGTAAGGCCCAACTATGAGATCCCTGTTTCTTTTGTGGAAAGTGAGCTTGTAATACCTCTTCTCATCATTTACAGGGATGTAAGAAAGTGACTGAGATTTCGATATGTTCTTACCAGAAGCCCACCAGACTTGAACTCCTTTATACTCATCAGCAACTTCTTCATGGTCATCCATGCTCAGAACAAGAGACTGGTTAGTCTTGATGTCACCCTTGAGCCGCTTAGCTTGCGTCGAAGACTTGGAGCTCAAGTAGTTCTCAATGGAAGCATAGGCCTCACTGCGCATCAGACGCTCTCCTGTCAACTCATTGAAGGTGATTTGTATGTAAGGGTAAACATATCCCACCAATCTCTGTGAGTATTTTTCGATGTGGTTTCGAAGTTGGTGAGGGAAAAATTGTTGAAAGATTGTCCACGCAAACAGAAAGGCACCAATTGTGGAACCTAGATTTGCAAACAGGTCTGCTGGAGCATACATGCTTCAACTCTCAGTCTTCTTCTGTGCTAGTGTGTTTGTTCAGAATGGGATGCGCTGCAATTATGTGAATGTTTAGGTGAAGGTTCTGTTGTTTTGTAGGGAAAAAGTGTGAGGATGAGTCGGTGTAGTACGTGTCTATGTGAATACGATAAACATGTTGTGGCCAAGTGAATACAATAAGCATGCTTTGTCTATGTGAATACAATAAGCTAACATGCTGGTGAATTTGTCTCCATGCTTAAGATCTAAGAGTCGCCAAAGGCTATTTGGACTCCTTTTTCTTGCAACTGGGTTACGTAAACCTACTGTAAACTACTAGGAAGTTCCTTGGAAACTAGTAGAAAATTATTAAGACCATGACATCAGAACCTAATGACGTCATAATCCTTCATTTCAGCATCAATACCATTCTTTCTTGAACTATTCTTCTCCTTAATCAAAGATATAGGTTCATCCACAATTTCACTTTTCTATGGTCTTAGGGTTGATCAAGAACATGTATGCAGAAAATTGAAAGATGAAAATTTTACAACCTAACTCTACAACAGGCACATTTGAAAATGAAAGCGACTTCGCGGTATGTTTTGGATTTGGAAAAAAGATGGAGAGGGACCCTTGTTGGGCCTTAGCGGGTTGGGCGAAACATGAAATTATGGGCCTAGTCGGGCAGAAGGGTCCACCTTAACAACAAAAAAACTTAAAAACAGACAGAACAAGACTCGAACTAAATCAATGTTTCACTGATCTCTCTCCCGCGGCAATTCACGACCCGGTCGGACGCCGCCGGGACCATCTCAGATACTCCTCCGGCGAGTTGTACGGCACCAACTCTGATTCATGATTGGATTCATGACAGATGGAGATCATTTACCAGAGAAAGCAGAGAGGGTCGATGGAGATTGAATGATCGGAAGTGTACTGTGTACTACTGTTCATGGTTAGCTCTTTAGGGTTTTCTCATTCTGATAATACTGTTACAGTGATACTTAACCTTGTAGCATGCTTTGAGAATTTATTTTCCTATCTAAATAGTCACATAGAGTTGAGAATTGCCTGAACTATGAAGCTTTTTTGCATTCTACTTCTGTATATTCATATAGTAGAATTTCAACTTTTACTGGCACAAGAGACCTACAGTTGATGCGTGCATGCAACATGAAATCTTAATCAGAGAAACAAAAAGCATAAAAATGATTGTTGCTATGAAAATGGTGAACATCCCTATTAGGCTATTACATGATTCTTCTTACATTGGAAAACACAGCGATCAGGATCGGATAATGGAACAATAGGTTGTAGTTGTGCAGATGATTTAACTCTATCCTCGTTTACAATATACAGCTCCATTTTCTTCCGCATCTTGTGTAGCTGTTTTGTTACATTTCTCTTCATCTTTAGCAGACTCCTCTGTTTTCTTCGCTGCTTTCTCTGCCTTCATTTTCAATTTTGCTTCTTCCTCAGCCTTCATTCTTGCCTCCCCCTCCTCCTTTGCATTCTCGAGAGCTTTAATCAAGTTCTTCAAACTAGAATCCACATCCTCTATATCAGATTTAGGCATCAAATTCTCTGCTACATCAGCTGGAGTCATGTTGATTTCCCCCAACAAACGTCCAATACTTTCAAACAGTTAATGTGAATCTAAATCCAAGTAGTTCTTTGCAAGAACTTTGAATTCTTCATAGCAATAATAAGACAATTCAATATGTTTGTCCATCCTAACTCTTCTTATAAGAGCTGGATCAAGTTTCTCCACATAATTAGTGGTAATCAATGTCCTCAATCACAATAATAGACTTACTCGGGGTGTCAATCAGCAACTTTCTCAGATCAGTGTTGCTCTTCACTGTTGTCAGCTCAAGATCATAAACATCATAGTTCATGAGGTTAGACATGGGAACTACCATAGTGGACTTACCAGTGCCTGGTGGACCATACAGAAGATAACCTCACTTCCAAGGCTTCCCTATTTTCGTATAGTACTCCTTTCCATTGCTGAACTTCATGAGGTCATTGATGATTTCCTCTTTCTTGTTTAGCTCCATTGCTATGGTCTCAAATGTTGCAGGGTGTTCAAAGGCTATGGAGCTCCATTTCCTCGTTTTATATCCAGAAGCAGGATTGTTAATGTAAAGCTTCCTTCGCCTACGTCTCACTGTTATTGCCTTGCCTTCTTTTCTCACATGATCAAGATAAGACTCTGTGATGATATCCCGGTGACGTCTGTGGAATGTGAGCTTATAACGTCTTTTCTCATCAGATTGAGCATAGAAAGGAAATGATGAAGATTGCCTAGATGCAATTTTTCTGGAAGCCCACCATAGCTTAATGCCTTGGAATTCATCTGTCACATCTTCATTGTCATCCATGACAAGGACTAAAGATTTGCTACCCTTGACTTCTTTTGCTTTGAGTCGGTTTGCTTCTGTAGCCGACTTGGTGCTGAGGTAGCTTTGGATGGCGGTGAACACTTTCACTGCGTTTGTGCAACTCGCCGGCATATTCATAAAAGGAAATTTGGATGCAAGGGTACAGACTCCCGAACCATTTCTGGGTATATCTTTGAATGTGGCTCCTAAGCTGATGGGGAAAGTATCAGTGAAACATGGCTTAAGCATAAGCAAACATCATACTTGCCAGTACTGAACCCAGCGACCCCAGTTGAGACCACAACCACATTTCTGTCGTTATCATCCTCTTGAACGTAGTTGGTTGGTTACTAGAAGAACATATCAAGACACACACACACACATATATATATATAGAGTTTGGGGGCCTCTGTAGTACAGACCCATAATGGACTTTCTCTTATCTGCTGCAGTGCTGGAGCATACACGCTTGAGCTTTGTCTCGGTGTTTTGTTCAAAATGGGGTACGTTGCATTGTGCTTATGTCAGGAGAAGGTTATATTAGTATAAATGATAGGAAAGGGATGAGAGTTGGTGTATGATGTACCTATGCGAATACATTAATTACGCATTCTGATCTAGAATTGATAGGTGGATGTGTCTCTTTGCTGATTGTCTATTGCTCAAGGCCGGTGGAGTTCGCTTGCAAACCAACTGCTACCACTCTGAAATTCTCGACCGCATACCCAAAGTACCCTGGCATCATATACTAATGATGTCATAATCTTCCCTTCAACATGCATCATGCACAAGACTTCTTCTCCTTGGTTTAAAGATATCTTCCCCGCCCTTATCAAATGATTATATATGGTTACAATGTTGCATGTGCTGATCACGAAGTTACAGTGGTAATATACTGATCTTGCTCTATTGATTGATGATTTACATATACAGATTCAATGATATATATAGACTAATTTAGACTATATACTAATCTCTCAACTAATCACTCCACTACCGATTGTTTCCTCCACTATCTCTTCATTCACCTACTACCATCCACTCACACTCCCCCTCAAGTTGGCGCATACATATCAACCATACCCAACTTGCCAAGTGAGTCATAAAAAATTTTCTTAGGTACTCCTTTTGTGAGCATATCGGCAAGTTGTTCTTCTGTAGGAACAAAAGGAAAACTGATGATCTTCGCGTCTAGCTTCTCCTTTATAAAGTGACGATCAACCTCCACATGTTTTGTACGATCATGTTGTACAGGATTCTGTGAAATATCAATAGCTGCCTTGTTGTCACAGTACAGATGCATAGCACTTTTAGGTTTAATACCCAAATCTTGTAGCAAATTCATAATCCACAATAACTCGCACACTCCCTGAGCCATACCTCTGTATTCTGCTTCAGCACTAGATCGAGCTACCACATTTTGTTTCTTACTCCTCCACGTAACAAGGTTACCTCCAACAAAGGTAAAATATCCTGATGTGGACCTCCGATCTGTAATATTTCCAGCCCAATCTGCATTTGTGAAGCCATAAACATCAAAGATATTGTTGTGATTAGAAAACATTACTCCTCTCCCCGGAGCTGACTTCAAGTACCTCAAGATCCTTACAACAGCATTCATGTGGTCTTCACTGGGGTTATGCATGAACTGACTTACTACACTTACTGCATACGCAACATCTGGTCTGGTATGTGATAGATAAATCAGGCGCCCGACTAGCCTCTGATAACGAGGTTTGTCAGTAGGGACTTGATCTGGATACTCTGCTAACCGATGGTTCTGCTCAATAGGAGTATCAATGGGAGTGCAGTCCAACATACCTGTCTCTGTTAGTAGATCAAGGATGTACTTCCTTTGACATAGATAGATACCATCACTACCCCGGGCAACTTCAATGCCTAAGAAGTACTTGAGTGTACCTAGGTCCTTCATCTCAAACTCTGTGGCAAGCTGTTTCTGTAATCTATCCACCTCAACAGTATCATTCCCAGTAACTACCATATCATCAACATATATAATTAGGGCTGTTACCTTCCTTTGTTGATGTTTGAGAAATAACGTGTGGTCTGAATTACTCTGTTTGTAGCCAATATTCCTCATGAATTGTGAGAATCTTCCAAACCAAGCACGAGGTGACTGTTTAAGACCATACAAAGATTTTCTCAATCTGCATACGAAGTTACTTGGAGAAGCGGCCACATATCCAGGCGGAAGATCCATGTATACTTCCTCCGTTAGTTCTCCATGAAGGAATGCATTCTTAACATCAAATTGCCTAAGTGGCTAGTTCAAGTTAGAAGCGACAGAAAGCAATACCCGGATAGTGTTTATTTTTGCAACAGGTGCAAATGTCTCATCATAGTCTATGCCATATGTCTGGGTGAACCCCTTTGCTACTAGGCGTGCTTTATACCGGCTTACTGACCCATCTGGATTATGCTTCACTGTAAACACCCAACGACATCCTACTGTCTTCTTGCCATATGGTGGAGGTACAAGCTCCCAAGTATTGTTCTTTTGTAATGCTTCCATCTCTTCCTCCATTGCTTTCCTCCATTTTGGATCTCCCAATGCATCCTGCACTTTGTTAGGTACTGATACAGTAGATATTTGATTCACAAATGACTCATATGACTTAGATAATCTTTTGGTAGATATAAAATTCGCTACCGGATACTTGGTTGTAGTCTGAAGGGTAGGTTCATATTTTTTAGTTGGTTGACCCCGAGTAGACCTTTTTGGCAAAACATATTGTCTACTATTATCTCTAATAGAATGACTAACCTCAGGTGAGTGATCTTCTGTACCAAGAGAGCATTGGTCAGGTGTAGAAACAGTAGTATGAGGGGCAGTTGTGTTTTCATCTGCTGGTTCCTGAATCTCTGGAGTTACTACACCGCCGATTACACCGCCAGAATCTTTCGGTGGCGCTTGTGTAGCTGTTATATTGGTAATCTCAACTGAACCTGTCACCATATCTATTGCCTTACTTGTCTCCCCCTCTCCAGGATACAGCTCTTCAAAATAGGAATTCTCCCCCTGAAGAGCAGTATCATAAGGGGGAAAATAACTCATGTCCTCGAAGAAAGTAACATCCATAGTGACATAATACTGCTTGGTAGGTGGATGATAGCACCGGTACCCTTTTTGATGGCCTCCATACCCAACAAACACACATTTAACTGCCCGGGCATCCAATTTAGACCGCTGATGGGGTGGAAGATGGACAAAAGCAACACAACCGAAAACACGGGCAGGAAGATTATGAAAAGAGGGTAATGAGACATGAGATGCAAGTACCTCATATGGAATTTTGCCTTGAAGGACACGAGAAGGAAGACGATTAATGAGGTGGGCAGAAGTGATGACAGCATCACCCCAAAGATACTTAGGCATATGGGCACTAAAAAGAATACACCGAGCCATTTCAAGTAAGTGACGATTTTTCCTTTCAGAAACGCCATTCTGCTCAGGTGTGTAAGGACACGTTGTTTGATGAACAATGCCGTGTGAGTTAAAGAACTCCTGAAAGATATGATTCACATATTCCCCCCCATTATCAGAACGAAGAACTCTAATTGTGGCATTATATTGTGTTTGCACAGTGGTATATAAGGCTTGAAAAGCCGGGAAAACCTCATTTTTAGTTTTAAGAAGAACAATCCACGAAAGACGGGTGCAATCATCAATAAATGACACATAGTACCGCATTCCTGACACAGTAGACTCTTTAGAAGGTCCCCAAACATCAGAATGAATTAATTCAAAAGGAAGAGTACTTTGATTAGATTTACTAGGGGAATAGGTAGACCGATGACTCTTGCCCAAAACACATGTTTGACAATGTAAAGAAGACTCATCCACACTAAGAAACAAAGTAGGCATAGATTTCTTCATAATACTAAAAGATGGATGCCCTAAGCGACGGTGCCATAACCAAATTTCACTTAGCTTATCAGAAGTAGAGATTAGAGCGGTCCGAGATTGTGCCCCTGGTTTCTCCCCCGCATATGTTTGATCTAGATGAAACAACCGGCCCCTCAGATACCCCCGACCAATTAACTCTCCGGTGAGAAGATCCTGAAATATCACATACATAGGAAAAAATGTCACAGAACACTGAGCGTCAGTGTTTAATTGGGGAACAGATATCAAATGATGAGATAAAGCAGGGACATAGAGCACATTGTGAAGCTCTATAATGGGAGTAATACGAACAGACCCTTTTCCTAAGACGGGGAATGCCTCACCATTAGCATTAGTAACATAGGGTACTGATGCAGGAGACAAAACGGTAAAATAAGATTTGTCGTAAGTCATATGATCAGACGCACCAGAATCAATAATCCATGTATCAAAATCAACAAAGTGAGAGATATTTAAAGTCATACCAATTTTACCACGACCAGCGATAGATGCGGTAGGGATGAACATTTTTTTTTTAGAACAAATCAGAAGAATCTGTTGCAGGTGCACTGGCACTGACGGTGCGTATGCACTGACAGTAAGAAAAAAAAAGGCTGCTAATTATTGCTGGGCCGGGTCAGAGCAAGCGGGCCGGGTCGGCGCAAGTGGTCCGAGTCGGAGCAAGCGGGCCGGGTCGGAGCAAGCGGGCCGGGTCGGGCCGTACTTGTTTCTGGGCTGGGCCGGGTCGTGTGTGGGCCGGGCCGGGCGAATGAAAGCGGGTCGGGTCGAGTGGCTGATTTAGGATTTAGGTTGGATTTGCGTTCGAATCCCTCTCTTTCCGATTTGGGTATGAGGAGCGGAGAGGAGAGGGGCGATCTTGAGGAGCGGCGAGTGACGTCGGGTGGGGAGAGACATCAGCGGCAACTGAGGAGCGGGCGAGCGACGTCGGGGCGGGGAGAGACAGCAGCAGTAGCGGCGGAGACGACGCCGGGTCGATCGGGTCGAGCTGCGTCGGAGAGGCTTGGCTCCGGGAACAACGGCGGATTGTCGAGAGCACCGAGGAGAGGCAGCTCCTGGAAACTGAGAGAGCACGACCAGAGGAGCAGTGGTGACTGCGGGTTGATGAGGAGCAGCGGCGGAGCGACTTCGGAGAGACAGCAGGCGATTAGCTCCGGGAAAGGTCGACGGAGACGTCGAGCAGCGAGTCCTAGTGCGGAGCGACGAAGCAGGCGCAGCGGAGAGACGCCGGAGGTCGACCTGCCGGAAAAAAAAGGAAAAGGAAAGAACAGAGCAGGAGGCTCTGATACCAAGTGGTAATATACTGATCTTGCTCTATTGATTGATGATTTACATATACAGATTCAATGATATATATAGACTAATTTAGACTATATACTAATCTCTCAACTAATCACTCCACTACCGATTGTTTCCTCCACTATCTCTTCATTCACCTACTACCATCCACTCACAGTTACTGCAAGATAACACAATGTTATCATGTCAATTTTTACTCATTCTGGTTGGTTAAGTATGATCTTTTCAGTAATACATAGTTCTCATTGGCTGCCGGATGAATTTATATTTTATACAGAAAATCAAAATGGATGAATAGATGCAGATTGACCGTGAACCGGTGAAGGTGGCAGCTTTTGAAAGAAGTCCAGGGTTGCATCATGGTAAGATCTCTTGCTTATACAGATTGCCCCATCTTGAAAACATAGGCTTTGTGGATTTAAACCCATATACTGCTAGTTAAATAGCATCATAGCCCTTTCTGCACTTTGAAGCTTGTTTTTTTATTCAGATTCTCCATCTAATAATTCTATATATATGTGATTAAGAGTTGTTGCCTTGTTGGATTTTTAAAATTTTGCACTGTTGCTTCAGCTTTGCTTAGGTAGTTTTTGAAATGATTTTTTGGTTTCAATTGGCATTACAGTAGTTCTATTAACATAAATTTACATTTTTATTTCATTAAGACGTATACAACTGATCATTAGTTGCTATGAAATATTGCAAACTGTAAAACAACTCTTAATTATTCACATCACACATTCACACACTACTATAACTACAGGGTAAATTATGCAGATATGATCCTTCACATACCACCGTACCTACAAGTTCCAGTTATGCAGATTATTCGACTCTCTTTCCACATCTTCAATGGCTGACCCCATTATCTTTCCCATCTTGTTTAGCTGATGTTCCATTACACAATTTACATTTCACTTCTTTACCAGACTCGACCTTTTCCTTCTCTTCTTTCTCTGGTTTCAATTTTGCTTCTTCTTCTTTCAATTTTTCTTCTTTCTCTGCCTTCAATTTCTCTTCTTCTTCTGCCTTCAGTTTTGCATCTTCCTCAGCCTTCACTCTTGCCTCCTCCTTTGCATTCTCGAGAGCTTCGATCAAGCTCTTTAAACAAGAATCAGCATCCTCTATATCAGATTTAGGCATCAAATTCTCTGCCACATCAGCTGGAGTCATGTTGGTCTCCCCTAACAACCGTTCAATAGTACCAAACAGTTCATGTGACTCCAAATCCAAATAGTTCCTTGCAAGCACTTTGAATGCTTCATAGCAACAGTAGGACAATTCAATATGCTTGTCCATCCTTCCTCTTCTTATGAGAGCAGGATCAAGTTTGTCCACATAATTAGTGGTGAACACAATGATTCTTTCACCTCCACAAGCTGACCAAATACCATCAATGAAGTTCAATAGCCCAGATAAAGTAACTTCGCTCGGTTTGCTTTCTTCACCTCGGATCATTTTCTTAATCGGATCATTTTCTTTATCTTCATCATCATCCTTCTCCTTCTTCTTCTTTCGTTGCCCCGTGAGATCAAGCGAGCAATCAATGTCCTCAATTACGATTATAGCCTTATTTGGAGTGTCAATCAGCAACTTCCTCAGCTCAGTGTTGTTCTTCACCGCGGTCAGCTCAAGATCATAAACATCATAGTCCATGAGATTAGACATGGCAGCAATCATGGTGGACTTACCAGTTCCTGGTGGCCCGTACAGAAGATAACCACGCTTCCAAGCCTTTCCAACTTTCGCATAGTACTCTTTCCCCTTGCTGAACTTGATAAGGTCATTGACAATATCCTCTTTCTTTTTGGGCTCCATTGCTATGGTCTCAAATGTTGCAGGGTGTTCAAAGACTACAGGACTCCATTTAGTTGCTTTGTATCCGGACCAATTCGATGCAGGATTGTTGATGAAGAGCTTCCGTTGCCTGTTGCTTACTGCTATTGCCTTGCCTTGTTTTCTCACATGGTCAAGATAAGACCCCATGATTATATCGCGGTGTCGTCTGTGAAAGGTCAGCTTATACTGTCTCTTATCATCAGACTGAGGATAGAATGAGAATGAAGATTTTGTAGGTGGATTCTTGCTTGAAGCCCACCACAGCTTAATGCCTTGAAACTCATCTGTAACCTCTTCATTATCATCCATTGCAAGGACTAGAGACTTGCTGTCCTTGACATCTTGAGCTTTCAGCCGTTTCGCTTCTGTAGAGGACTTTGTGCTCAAGTAGCTTTGGATGGTAGCAAAGAGCTCACTTTTCTTGTGCCACTCGCCGGTATATTCATCAAATGAAATTTGGATGTACGGGTAAACATATCCGAACATTTTGTTGGCATATATTTTAATGGGGGTTCGAAGTTGATAAGGAAAGATTTGCATTACCATGGCATATCCGAACATGACACTGGCAATCACCGAACCCAGTTGCGGCCACATTTCTCCCATCTTCATCATCTTGAGGAAATTCAGAATCCTTCTCCGTGCTTAGTATCAAGATATGGCTCTATATATTGGAGAAGAGGGTCTCTTTTCTTGGTGACTAAGTTATAAAAAACCCCCACCAGCAGGCCTAGTAGTTTTTCTTTATATTATGGTTTACTTCAGCCTGCCTTGCTTGACAAATGAATCGCTTTCATGACTTCTATGGAAATTGCTTGCTGGAAGAAAAAGAGCAGTGTCTACCCAAAATACTGGTGGAAAAATCTACTCACCTTCACTTGAAATCGAGTGAAACATGATCCATGGGTCGGCTAGACTTTCAATACTCCGGAGCACTATTAAAGTAATATCAGTTGTATTTTTGGTTCACCTAGTATCTTGGTCATAACCACTGATCGTATAGATGGTGAACATGGAATGATTCTAATTTGCTATAGGGTTTTGTTTTCTGGTGTTGATTGATGAGTATTTAATATTTTGCCGGGCCTGAAACATAGAGCTCTTTTACATCTTTGTCATGTGGGGTTGCAAATGTGGGGTGTGAATCAAATAGGGAAGATAAGATTTGTGAATGAACAAAGGTACTTGTGGTGAATTTTGTTTCTATTCAACACTAGTTGCTGCTTATTAATAAAGAAAGATGGTTCTGGTGAAGTAAACAGAGAAACAAAAGTTGCACACGGCAAAGTAGAATTATTATTGGAATTGTTGAAATAGACATGGAGCTGGCAATAAACTTGTATGATTGACCAACTTGTTCAAGGGGCTACTTCATGTTTAACACCCTCATCTTCCTCCTCTCTTTTTTATTTTCCTGAACTTGTTTGCTTCTTTCTGTCATTTTCTACATCGCTGATCATCCTCAGTTTTCAATCCATATGGCCTAACATAACAAGCTTTTTCTCATTATTTTTGGAGTCATGATGATGTAATATTCACTCATCTGAATGATCTCAGTGATAGAAATATTCTAATTTGCTGCATAGTTTTTGTTTCTTCTGTTTGAAATTTTTATTCTAGCCGGGGGGATCAGAATTTCTGCAAATTAGTTTTGGAGAAGTACGACTGGATTACATATTCCTTCTTTCTAGGATTTATTTTTACCTTCTCCAGGTGTGATTTGGTGTGTTTATTTTATATATAAAAGACCCCAACTCAGATATCCATGGGGCACAAATGGCAAAACGTTTAGACATGTCTACATATTACCGCCGGAAATCATCTTTAACATCCTTTCCCGACTCCCTGCCAAGGCTCTGATACGGTTCATGTGTGTTTGTAGAGCTTGGAATGCCACCATCCACGACGAAAAATTCATCAAAGCTCATAATGACCTCATGAAAACCAGCAGCCGTCGCGCGCGCCCTTGTACTTGTACCATCAGGACCACTGCCCCCTGTTTCAATCTCTTTCAATGGTGATGTATTTGGAAGCGCCGTGAAAGTTCAGCGGCCGGTGGAACATCCCATCAGGATGGTGAGTTGCTGCAACGGTTTAGTTTGGATTGAAGTTTATAATGCAGCGTCGATACTACATGATTTTGTAGTATGGAATCCGTCGATTCAACGACTGAAGAGAATATTCCTCCCACACCGATCGAGCTTCTGGCCTTAGTGGATTATGTGACACCGATCGAGCCTCCGGCACCAGTGGATTATGTGACATACGGGTTCGGGTACGATTCCACCAATGACGACTACAAATTTTTAAGAGCTATGATACGAATGGATTATACTTCGGAAGTGAGAATCTATAGCCTGAAATCCAACTCATGGAAAAAGATCCAAAACTTGCCTTACTCCGCCTTTAGGAATGCGTACGGAATATCTCACCTTTGTGAACGGTGCTCTACATTGGCTGATGGATCGCAACTTGATTGTAACTATTGATCTCGGAGCTGAGAAGTACGACTACTTTCCCGTTTGGTGCGGCTATGATCCATCAAACTTGTCGAAGGATATTTGTGTGTTTCAGAAACATATTTCATACTCATATGCATGATTTTTGGATTATGAAAGATTATGGAGTGGCAGCATCTTGGACTCGGATATTAACTATTGATGTGAGTAATATGCTTTGTTGGCATATGCCTGAGTTTCATTTGCAGTATTGGAAACCATTTGGACCGTGTTTAACAAACTCCTTGCTGGTATAAAACTTGGAGAGAAGGACATGCGAAGAAGTTGATATTCTCATTCCTTGTAGATTTAGATCTACTCTTTGCGAGGAAAACCTAAATCTCCTTGATGGAGATCTTGCACCAAGACGGTGATCAATAGAGCTTCTATTATGGTTTTGGTTTCGGAGTTCCAATCTTCTTATGAAAGAGTTTTCATTATGCTAACTTTCATAATTCGAATTAGAATCATATCATGCACATTATTCGCGGTTGACATAAACATCTATCTCCCTTTGAGATTTATGGATTGAAACAATTGAACACATTCATCTACCACCTTGCTACATGTCAAATAGGCTAAAGGTGTCAAATAAATAGTAATAAACTTTATATCAGCAGCTAGATTTTCCAATTGCACACATTCAAGACAGTCAAAACGCTTTGGATGTCAGAAGCCTTCAAAACAATGATAGAAACAAAGCTGGGGCAATTTCTCAAACATGAGCATCTTAACCTTCATAATACATTGGAAACAGGATGTTATCATGACATTCACAATATAATCTTGCCAATTTTATTTCCAATCCCATTGGAAACAGGATGATATCATGAAACAAAGCTCGTAATCGCATTCCTTATTAGCCACCAACCCTTCCATCACCATTCTAAGAATCTCAATTGAATTTAAGGAACCATTTGGACCGTGTTCAACAAACTCCCACCTGTCGATCTGAAGCTTTCTGGACTATTCCTTTCTGAATCAAGTGAGGCCGATTAATATCTCTACTCACTTTGTCTAAATGAGATGCCCAGGTATCATTAAAACTGCTACAGTGAGTATAATGAAACGTGAGACCTGCTTAAAGCCCATGATCAAATTATAAAAATGTTGCATCATTTACTGAACCTTCAGCTACCATTCACAAAGAACAAACAGAGGTTCACCCAATAATGTTGCAGTTAATTTTATTTCACTGACGTTTACGAGAGACCAATTCACATAAAGGGCAACAGGACCCTGCTTTTATACATCAGATTTAAAAGGACATAGTTCAACAACAAGTACCACTCAAGCAAAACAATTACTTCAAGAAGAATAGGTCGTATTGTTTTCAAAAATTCAAGACAAGAACATAGATTTCCATTTTTGAAGCCTCAGAAAGCCAGTAATGTATCATCAAAAACATCAGTCGGTAATTCCAACTAAAAATACAATCCTCATAGGCTTCAACAAATATAATAAAAACATCTTAGAAGAAACACAAAACCCATATCAAGATATAATCGCAGTAAATCGGCTCCGTGGACCAGATTGTTAATAGAATCCACAGGTTCCTATCAGAAGGCGAAAGATTTTGATCTCGGTTCAATCATAGCATCATCGGTCATGGCACTACAGCTACCGTTGACGTGGCATCGAACCATAAACATATAAAAACACCAAATCAAGAACACATCAACAAATAAAAACATGACCCTCAGAATCCCGTTCCAAATCACACACAACGGTGGCACACCGGAGCCGCCCCTGTTCCCGACCAACAAGTAACATATACTCGCCGGAGATGGAAACAAAGGGTGGCACGTTATGTGTAGCCACCGCTGTTTACGTGTCATACGGCACTTCCTATCAATTGGGTATGCTTCCTCACTGGATCAAATACACTAAAACCCAACAACTCAACGTTTAAACAAGCTCAAATCCGATGGCCACCCACAGCTCCATCACCTAAACAAAACAAAACCAAAAGAAATAAAATTGAATACATAAATGAAGTCAAATAAAATGTATGCCCCATGGCCAGTCCCAAATAGTAAAGGCAGCAACGCCGCTCTACAAGGCAATGGAATATGACGCCGCCCTGCTCGGAGATGCTAGTTAAAGCACCGTCAACGACACCGGGCTTTATTTGTGACGCTTACTTGGAATTTTACAAACACACAAACTGTTTGCTCCCATTGAAAAGCTTGAGAATTTATCCATAATTCATCACAGCAGAACAATGCACAAACAAATATTAGCAGTAGAAGCTCTCAGCTATCAAAAGTTATCCATTCATGTAATGAATCAGAATAGCGTATATGCCTATTGAAGGCGAAATCACAGAGCACCAACCACTGTGAAACCAAAGCTCAAATCTTTCAAACAACAAAACAAAACAAAACAAGAAAAGGTAAAAACTCGCATAGTCGTGAGATCAGAGTTGGTTAAGGTTTGTCGTCAATGTTTATTTCAGAAACACGGACCAATAAGTTCCTCATCACTTCCACGACACAAAAGAAGCGTTTCTACAAGTAAAAATGAAAAAACACATAACTGAAACAAAGAGATCAGAGTTGGTTAAGGTTTGTCGGTCACGGTAAAATCAGAAACACGGACCAATAAGTTGCTCATCACGCCCAAAAAAAACTATTGAGGAAAAAAGAAAAAAAAAAGGGAATTGGTTTCATATCTCAGAGACTTAAATACATGTAAACATGGAAATTGGAGATAGCGTTATCTCCATTCATATTGTTGCAGTATTTTTATCATCATAGATGCGATGAAACAGAAAGAAGCAGAGTGGGAAAGACAGACATTGATGGGTTCATGGCGACTTGCAGAGCCTCAGCAACACACCATGCAACTCAAAGAAAACCAACCAGAAGCTATAATTTCAATGAGAACACAGATCTTGAAGGTAGGAGGAGGAAGGAGAAGAAGAAGTTGGCTCTCAACATATTGAGGCGGGTATTTTTATAGGTGATAGGGTGAAACCCTAGAGGCCTAAATGGAATTTGGGGAAGGTTCGAGAGTTGGGCCTGGTGTTCACCGAAGCCTGTGAGGTCCAATAAAATGACCCATATCATGATAGGATAATTAGATTTACCATAATCTTTATTTTCTCGACACGATTTGATTAACACGACCGGGATGAATAGGTGTTTAATTTGAAAATAAATCGTATTCTTCAGTTGATTTTGTAAATTTTAGAATTGTACGAAAATGTCATTTATACTAGCAACCTATCACCTGATTGGAAAATACTTATGTTCATACCAATATGGATGCACACATTCATATTCTCTCTTATTTTTATATTTTTAATAGTATAATTTCATAATATTAATCGTTTAAAAGTTTAATCGATTAATAAAGATTATTTCTATAAAATATGATTTGAAATAAAAATCGTTTGCTAAGTTGATTACAACAAACAAATTAATGATACTCATGAAAATTAGTAATCTCATAATCACATGTTTGTTTGTTTAATACAATCAGTTAAATGATATTTGTTTACATTGATTTTTTTTTACAAAAATGATCTTTATTGATTAACAAACATTTTGAACGGGTAAATTTTGTATTCACCTTATCAAATGTATATAAATAAAATGAGTTTGGACGCACTCATTCATACCAATATGGATATAAGTATTTTCCTCACCTGATTATCTTGATATATGAGTTGTATTTGAGTTTACTTGTATGTTATATGAGCAAGATTCATATATTAACACAATGCTGCAGCTCAATCTAACCCCGAGGCATACTCGTGCCATATGCACCTTTTAATAATGATTAGGTTGATGAGAAAACCAAACTAGATACGTTCTTCCTGTATTGAGTATTGACTATGGGTTTGGTTTCATGAAGTCACATCGTAACGTGATCTATACTCAAGTATACCGTATTACCGTATATGAGGGAAGTTGGTTTATATGGAAGTATGCTCATCGCCCCAGCCTGAAGGACAAAAGGTGATCACATACTCATTAGCCTTGCAGTTCACCAATGGAGGTGGTGAATCATAAGCATAGCTGTAATAGGAGGGACATGCATCTTTGAATATCTTGGAGTACACACGTGGCTTGCATTTCTCTAGAGTTCCATACCGATTTCTGCAACAAAATGAGTCCTTATCAAATGCCAGGCAGGCACTTTTGCAAGCTACCACTTCTCCTTCGCTGTTCAAGACCTGTAGTTCTTCAGGACACACAGCTTTCAAGTCTTTCAAGCACCCACTAATACCACAGTTCGATGCTACAGGCCTCGACAGGACTGAAATCGGAAGATTGTATCCATCGACCAAGCTCACATCATAGAAATTTGGCAGGCCTTTGTCATCTTGAAGCGCAATTTGCACCAATGTCACTGGTGGAGTGCCTATTAGTCCATTGCATGCCAGTCTTCCATCACAGTCTCCAGTTTCACAAGCAGGGCTCCAATTTGAGGCAAAGTTGCATCCTGTTCTAGCCCAAATCCTACCGCTCCATGACCCCGGTACAATAATGCACTTAGTTTGGCCAGCCGGGAGGGAGAAGCCGCCGTCAGCTATCACCGGATGTCCATTGTTGGGAGCAGTTGCAGGCCATATGGGGAAGGGGCACTTGTTGCGTATGTAAAAGTTAACTGTATGTGCTACTCCATGTCCTGCAATGTAGTGGTAAAGTTCAATACTAGCATATAGACATGTAGTAAAGTTCAAGAACACTTAACACTGGAAAACTATGAAATCTGCTACTTCAATATAATGTCAATCATTTTGTTCCTTACCAAATAACATGCAACTCCATGTTAGAACCAAGGAAAACGAAGCAACAAACACCTGCAGCTTCATGATTTTGATGCATTCCTACTAACTCTTAGATGTTACATTTATACTTGTAAGAATAAATAGTGCTTCTTAGATTGCACTTCAAGATTTGATGTGGACAATCTTTTAAGCATTGTCTTCTCTTGAAATAGAACACCAACAAACTTGAATTGAAATGTCATTTGATTTGGGAAATGACATCTGTTTACAAGCTTGTGAATCATCACAAAGAAAATCAACACTAACAACCCACATGTAATTAATCACGTGAGCAGTGATTATCACATTGGTGACAAACAAGTCCCAACTTTAGGGGCATCCAATTATATGAAGAAAGGCAGGAGCTTTATGATGATGCAAGACTAGTGCCACAAAAACCTATATTCCTTTACATGATTGAGGCAAGTCAGGCAAACACAAATTTTCAGATTAATCAGAGGCAGTTAATGTGTTAATCAAAAAATTCAACACAGTCTCCATGGTCAGAGCTCTTACTTCCTTGCAATTGTTTATTCATTTCCAGGATCCAGATAATATATTACACCAAATGCTGATATAATTTTTTTTAAATTTGTTCCCATCCTAATAAAAATATAAATAAAAAATATTGAATTACTTGCTTATTCTAGTTCATGCAATTAGTCTCAGAAAATTAAGAAAATCAAAGTTTGCTGCTTTTGGCAAACATATAGATGGAAAAGGTCATTACAGCCCAGGGTAGCTTACCTTATTTTCCCCTTCTTCTGGCAAATTCAGAGGCCTGAAAATATCCAAAGGGATCCTCATTGCATCAAATGCTCTTACCAAAACCACTGTGATCATATCTCAGCAAATATGAATGTACATTGTAGCTGTTCCCCAGTGCATCCAACTCATTCTAATGAAACGTCAATCTCCACAGATAAAATGCTCACCAACCCAAATTTATCAGATTTTACACCAAAGTTTTAACGCCATAACCTTAATGGGTGAGCCCTGAAGTGGTTCTGCATTACCCAGCTGTGCGAGTATTAAACCCTCCATAGCCAAAGAGGGCGCCTCTAGTTTTCTATTGTAGGTGTGTAATTGTGCCTCTGGTGATTAGAAAAATCTCAGAGGCTTTTGTCGTCCTCGTAAAAAGAGGGATTCCTTAGTCCTTCTTCCCTGTGTTTGGTTTTGTCTCCAAGCTGTAACATTTTCTGGGACAGTGAGTAAGAAAATGGACTCAACCCCCAACTCAACTCTGTTCTAGTACTACCATACTAGTCTCTCATTGGGTCTCTCACAAAGTTCAAATTTTGAAACACCGGTGAGAACTCTCTCTCTCTCTCTCTCTCTCTCTCTCTTTTGGGTCCCTATGCTCACCTCTCTTGGCGCCCGCTTCTCTCTTTGACCACCTCGGGTCACACCCAAACTTGACCACTAACCAGCCCCCTCCTCCTTTCTCAAGTTTTTAATCACATCCTTTTTTCTCGCTCAGTATTTACGAAGTCTTCATTTTCAACTGTCAATGGAAAAACCGGCGCAGAAACCCGACACCAATGAAGATCTCAGCTTCAACAACAAGAACAGCTTCAGCATTAGTCTTAGTCTCTGCAGCAGCTCCGACAACAACACCGCCAGCGTCAGCAGCAGCACCAACAACGACGTCGTCAGCAACGACTCCTCCTCGGCCGAAGCCACGAAGTGTTCCTCCAACAGCAATGCCGAACCGGACGAGGTCGCCAGCGTTAAAAAAGGGTCGGAAGCTTTGGAAACAGAGGCCAGTTTTCGGCGGATATGCCCGTCGAAGCCGCACAAAGGGAACGATATAAGATGGGACGCGATTCAGAGTGTGAAGGCTAAAGACGGCGAGTTGGGTCTGAATCATTTCAGGCTGTTGAAGAAGCTTGGTTGTGGGGATATAGGGAGTGTTTACTTGGCTGAGTTGAGAGGGATGGGTTGCGTTTTCGCCATGAAAGTAATGGACAAGGGAATGTTGGCTGGGAGGAAGAAGCTGATGAGGGCTCAGACAGAGAGAGACATATTGGGGTTGTTGGACCACCCGTTTCTTCCGACCCTTTATTCGAATTTCGAGACGGACAAGTTTTCTTGCTTGTTAATGGAGTTTTGCAGCGGCGGCGATCTTCATACGCTCCGGCAGCGTCAGCCGGGGAAGCACTTTACTGAACAAGCTGCGAGGTTTGGTTCTCTGACATTAATGAAATTCCTTTTCATTCTTCTGTGCAATAATAATTTGATCATAATAGAAATGGGGACTGTATGTCATTGGAACAGTGAAAATTCTATCTACTTATAATCAAGGTTTTTGAAGTTTGAATTCTAAAGATTGAAACTTTTTTGGGTGGAATTTTTTTAAGGCTTGTCAATTTTATCAATTTCTGAACCATCTGTTTTATGCGTTTGTTGATTCCTCATCTGTCAAGAATTTGGTGGCTGTTGCAGTTATTGTTGGTGTTAAATTGGTTCTGGACCTGTGTTGATGAATTTACAGTTAGTTTTGGTGTAAATTAACTTCTATTTGTACTATCCTGATCGACTGTCAGCAATTTATGAGACTTTGTTGTCTTGTCTGTTGCAGGTTTTATGCTTCAGAAGTGCTTCTTGCTCTTGAATATCTGCACATGATGGGAGTAGTGTACAGGGACTTGAAACCAGAAAATGTATTAGTGAGGGAGGATGGACATATCATGCTTTCGGATTTTGATTTATCATTGAGATGTAATGTGTGTCCTACTCTTGTTCAGGCCAGCGTCGAGTCGTCTTGTGCAATTCCCACATACTGCATTCAACCAGCCTGCATTGATCCAATTCCGGCCTGCAAACTACCGGTTTGTGTTCAGCCATCTTGCTTGCAACCTTCTTGCTTTACGCCTCGATTCCTAAGGTCTAAAACAACCAAGGAGAAAACTGAAAGGACTAATTTTGGGACTTCAGATTCGATGCCTGAACTTATTGCTGAGCCAACTAATGCGCGTTCCATGTCATTTGTTGGAACTCATGAGTATTTAGCTCCTGAGATCATAAGAGGAGATGGTCATGGCAGTGCTGTCGATTGGTGGACTTTCGGAATCTTCTTGTATGAGCTGCTTCATGGGAGGACACCGTTTAAAGGGAATGGAAATCGGGAGACATTGTTCAATGTCGTTGGCCAGTCGCTTAAGTTCCCGGATGGATCCAATGTCAGCTTTGCTGCAAAGGATCTGATCAGAGGCCTCCTTGTAAAGAACCCTCAAAAGAGACTAGGCTTCAAAAGAGGTGCTACAGAGATTAAGCAGCATCCCTTCTTTGCAAGTGTGAATTGGGCTCTCATTCGCGGCACGCAGCCTCCAGAAATCCCAAAACCACTTGATCTTGCCCTTTTAAACCAGGCATTCAAGTCAGCTGCGCTCCAAAATGATAAGGGAGCTACAGAGACAAATCGGTTACCAGGTCCATATTTAGATTTCGAATTTTTCTGATATGAACTTTGATGGAATAGCAAAAGGGTTGTAGGCAATCATTCTTGTGACAAATTTTGGTGCTTATTTCATACCCTCAGTGAATCTTATTTTCTACACACAACTTTTACAATGGCTGGCATCCTCTCAAACGCTTTTGAGTTCCTGCCTTTGTGCGGGTAACCATATGCTGCAGTCCATATTGGCCCGGAAAATGTCTGAAGCTTTACCTGAAAATGCACTTTCGAAAAAGGAAATTTTGAACTGGACAACACAGAAAAAATGAGCCGTGATGTTGTCTCCCTGGCACTTTGATATCCCTTAAGCTAAAGAATGGTGTGGGATTCTGCTTTTCTTGAATTGTTCCAGGTCTTTATTCCTATGCAGCCAGGCTTTTCTTTTATGCTCATACTTTAATCACTCATTACAATGTCCTTTTTCTGGTTCTTAAGAAACAAAAGAGAGCATAATGATTCCCAACCTAGCTATGAAGAATTGACTAAGAATGACAGGTGAATCCTTTTTTGCTGCATTAAGCCAAACAACTCAAATTCAGGTCACCTTTTGCCGTCTTATAGTCGGAAGCGTTTATTTTTTCATTATCTCCGTGACAAGAAAGAAATTGGCGTCATTTAGTCACCAGAACTGAAGTCAATATATATACAACATTTTGTGATATACTAACCTCCCGCTATAATTACCGGAGGACCAAACGGTTCCGATTCGGGTTAATTCGATGAGACGAGCTCTTAAACTATGTGAAAATGCATGATACTAATGTTCCAAATCATTAATTCATCATATATAAACACATGAAAGATGGAAATAGTAGATTCCTCATGTAACCAATACAATCTGAAGCATCCTGTGGTGAAAGTGATAACTCCGAATTCTTTATAAAATGATACTGATACAGGCATACATAGTATCTGAATATTATTGACTAATTGCCATATCACTCCATATAATTATTTACATTGTATAGAAAATGACATTAAACGTAAAATATATCATTTTTCATAGGTACTTTTCATATGATGTTTAAGTTCTGTTATTCTGAGTTCTCTCCTCTATAACATCAATGGCAGATTTGCAAGTCATATATGGGGGGCCATTGGTGGTCCGAGCAAAACAACAGAGATGGAAACAACATTCAAGCATCTTTATAACTAAGGCAACGACGTTAGAAGAACACGACGAACACAGGCGGGATAAACGAAGATGTTCCCATCAGTTAATTTATAATATGGTTTAGGAATTAGGATAACCAAACTCCTACTACTCATAGATGACCCGGACTCTTCTTATCTAGCTCTACGGCCTCTGCCCGTTTTGTGCTTTGCACCATATAGTAGAAAGAGCAAATTTGCATTACCAAAAAAAAAAAAGAGCAAATTTGTCGATTTTAGGTGGGCTGGATAAATTTCAATCGAGTTAATACAATATTCATCCACATTACTCTTTGGTCTTCGGTTCCGCAATACAATAACAAAATCAATCTTATGATCAACTACTAAAAATCATGTAATGCCTTAGGGTTATCTATATGAATTGAAACATAAAAAATCACTAACTACACTTTATAACAATTTTTCTATGGGTTTCCCGGTGATTTAGCTTTTATGAAGTAAATCGAGTAAGATTCTTGATGCAGTTTCCGGGTCTATCTAAGTAGTGTTGCTTGGTTACTTTGGTTGAACTTTTTCCTAAGAATGTTTTGCTTTAGATGAATATATATAGATTGTTCGTAGTTTTGCGTTGCCTTTCATGACTTGCTTTCCTGAAAACGTCATATTTCTGACAAATCATGATAGTATTGTAATCTTCTTGTTAATTACATCAATGGATATGATACTCTAATAATGGTATTTAAAAAAAAATCGATAAGAGTCTAAAACTGATGTGGTAACTACATTAGCATTGTTGGTCCCAAAAAAAAAATACATGACCATGGTTTTGAGATGTTTGATGGCATGATTTGGTGAACATTTAACTGGTTCGTACTCGTACATCTGTGAATTCGAATAAATGCTTGAAGGTGTATGCTTCAGCTTAGTGATTAGATAGCTTAATGGCATGCATGGCTTACATTAATAGATGCATATTGGTTGGGATGCGATAAAAAAAAAGATACATATTAGTTCCCAGCAATGAGGGGTTACGTACAAACCAATTAAGTACGTACTATGTATTCATGACTCATGACTAGCAATCTTAATGAAGCAAAGATAATCATTGTCGACTATATTACTAGAGATTAGTCATGCATGGCTACCTACTACTACAACATTGTCTTTCTCGTTCCATACACTCAAGTATTAGGTACATCGACATCGGCGATTCCAATGCCATTTGTCACCATTACCGGATTTCTTTTCGTAAATCTCGGCGCCACTGTCATTGGTCTCATAAACCAAAAGCCTTGTCCCATGTATTCCCACTAATTCTTATATATACTTACCCACAAGGCCACAACTACTTCATCCCCAGTTAACCAAGTGATAATTAACATTTAATTAACAATGGCTAACCCACTGCCCTGCCCTGTTTCAACTTCCCCCATGGGAAAGGATGACCTACCTATATTCCCAACCATCGATAAATGCCCATCCATCGGCCGGGAAAAACACACCGTTGTTGCAGACATGGACGGGACTCTGCTCCGTGGACGGAGCTCATTTCCCTACTTCGGCCTCGTAGCTTTCGAAGTCGGCGGCATTTTGAGGCTTCTCTTTTTGCTCTTGGCCTCGCCGCTTGCCGGCGTCCTCTACTACTTCGTCTCTGAGTCCGCCGGCATACGAGTCCTCGTGTTCGCCACTTTTGCGGGCATGAAAGTCGCGGACATTGAGTCCGTTGCACGCGCCGTGCTGCCGAAGTTCTACTCTACTGACTTGCACTCTGAAACATGGAGAGTCTTCTCGTCGTGCGGCAAACGCTGCGTTTTGACGGCCAACCCTAGAATCATGGTGGAGGCGTTTTTGAAGGAGTTTCTGGGTGCTGACATGGTTCTCGGGACAGAAATTGCCACATACAGAGGTAGAGCTACCGGCTTTGTCCTAAACCCTGGGATTGTAGTCGGAAACAACAAAGCTGACGCGCTTAAAAAAGCGTTTGGTGACGAAGCTCCTGATATTGGACTTGGTGACCGGAAAACCGACTACCCATTCATGAAGCTTTGCAAAGAAAGCTACGTTGTTCCGGCAAAGCCGGAAGTCGAGCCTGTGAGCCACGACAAGTTGCCGAAGCCGATAGTATTCCACGACGGCCGGCTGGTCTCGAAACCAACTCCGTTGATGGCTTTGCTCACCATTCTTTGGATTCCGGTCGGTTTCATTTTGGCTTGCTTACGTATTGCTGCAGGTTCGTTGCTCCCTATGCCGGTGGTATACTATGCCTTTTGGGCTTTGGGTGTTAGGGTTTATATCAAGGGCACCCCTCCACCTCCGGCTAAGAAGTCAACAGGTCAAACCGGAGTGCTCTTCATTTGTTCACACCGCACCCTACTCGATCCGATCTTCCTCTCCACAGCCCTCGGGCGTCCCATCCCGGCAGTCACATACTCGCTCTCGCGTCTCTCGGAGATAATCTCACCCATCAAGACCGTCCGGCTAACCCGGGACAGAGTCGCCGACGCCAACATGATCAAGAAGCTCCTAGAACAAGGTGACCTAGTCATATGCCCCGAGGGCACAACATGCCGAGAACCTTTTCTGCTTCGGTTTTCGGCGTTGTTTGCCGAGCTCACGGATGAGTTGGTCCCCGTGGCGATGACGAATCGCATGAGCATGTTCCATGGAACAACGGCTAGGGGGTGGAAGGGGATGGATCCTTTTTATTTTTTTATGAACCCTAGCCCTGCTTATGAAGTAACTTTTTTGAACAAATTGCCTAGCGAATTGACTTGCGGAGCAGGCAAGTCAAGCCATGACGTGGCCAACTATATACAGAGGACGATCGCGGCGAGCTTGTCTTACGAGTGCACGACGTTTACAAGGAAGGACAAGTACAGAGCTCTGGCCGGCAATGATGGCACGGTGGCGGAGAAACCTGCCAATGCCAAGAAGATTATGGGATGCTAGGGATTGATACTAAAGATACCAAAAATGTGATTTTGTTTACTTTGTATTACAAGTGCATGCATGGTAATAATCGGGTGGTGAAATTGGCACACCCTTTTTTGTATTATACACAACCTTTGTATATATTTTAATATTTTTTTATCTATTGACAATATTTCTTTTCCAACATTACCCCCCTCTCTTTCTCTACTCTCCCTTTTAAGACCTGTAAGCAAGGATTAAAATATCGTTAATCACGGATATATCAAGGCTTAAAAAAATGAAAATTTTGACGGAAATATCGGGAAAATATCGATCTTGAAAAATAATTGAGAAAACTTATGGAAATTTAAATAAAAATATGGAAATTTTGGATGTAAATTTAAGAGATGTTTCTTTAATCAATTGTCTACTATATTTCATAAGAAAATATTATATAATTTTTAGTCTATAAGGAGTTGTAGTGTATTTGAGATGAAACAACCATCGAGAATTCGTAAAAATTGATTTTAAAGTATAAACATCTAATTGACTTGGAAAGAATATAGTGAATAATGCATTGTTGAGCTTCTCTCATAAATTCATCATCAATTTATATGACAGTAGGTAAGTGGAAGAAAAATCTTAAAAAGAACAAATGAAATAGTAGTGGTGCAACAATGCGTTACATCTTTTTATGTATTCATAGTATAGTAAAGTTAACAAAGGAAAGAAATTAAAAATTAACTAACAATGACTTTTAGTTGAATAATAAGGAAGGAAAAAAGAAACTAGTAAAATTAGTTGGGATTAGACATTATTTTTGTAAGATGGTATATGATTCTAATTGCATAAAAGAACAATAACAGGAATTGGTTGAAATGGTAAGGTCATTGGGTGCCTACCCATGTGATTAGGGGTTCGATTCCCCTCAAAAGCATGTTTGAATTTTATTTTGTGGTGGCGACACGTGGCAGAATGAGGTTATAGTGGCGACACGTGTTTATATCGCGATATTTCCCAATAATTTCGAAAATATCGCAATATATCGGGAAATTTCGAAAATATCGGACGAAATTATACTGGTATATGAACGATATATCCTTAGGCGAGAAAAACGAAATTATCGCCGAAATATCGACGATAATTTCGATTTTTCAGTCCTTACGTGTAAGTCTCCAACTCTCTCCATCTATCTCTCATGCAAACCAAATTTCAATAACATCCTCGATCAAATGAAGTTACTTATTTCTAAAGTTAGATCATCACCACCAAAAACTCCATTTATCTCGTAGTAGAACTCTTCATCCCAACCTTCAATACCATAATTGTAAGTTGTAACACATAAGCAATATTACTCACAAAACCACCAATATATACAATTGATCGAGCTCTAGGAAATCTAGTTGGGAATCTCAAAAATGATGCACCTTCATTGCCGATCCTAATGAACAAACTATTGCCCAAAAAATCAAATATAAAACTTAGTGATGGTGATGGACATCAACTATCAGTTGAAGCTGAATATTTGAAATTGAGCGAGTAGAAACAAATCCAAGCTTATGAACTACACACTTGCCCGAAAAGCCAAAACATACAAGTTGTGTTTGGTAAGGCTTTTTACATTAGTGATTATAAATTAAGCTTAGGCCTTCCGTTTGGTAACTTGGCTTATCATTTCCGGCTTGAAGAAGCCGAGGCTTTTAAGCTCAAAAAGCATAAGTTCCTCAATACCTCATTTTAGAAGAATAAGCTTGCGTTTCAACTGTAGCGCTAAATATTGTAGTTAAATGAACTTTTCGTAATATCAATATCTACCCTTATCTCCATTGAAACCCTCGTCTTCACTCACTCTCTCTCTCTCTCTCTCTCTCTCTCTCTCTCTCTCTCTCTCTCTCTCTCTCTCTCTCTCTCTCTCTCTCTCTCTCTCTCTCTCTCTCTAAACGACATCACAAGCTCTCTTCTACGCCCTTCAACATCGATCACGATTTTGGGCAAGAATCAAAATCAAGCAACATGTCTTGGCAATTTGATTAAAGGTTAGTAATTTAGCAATCTTAGTTTCAAATTTCTTTAATTCGTTGTAAATTTGGCTTCAAGTTTGATCTAGGTTGTATGTGATTTGGGATATGAGTGGTATTGTCGTCGTCAGAGTGAAGACATGGCAGGTAGGCTTCTTCAAGTAGGCACCAAGATCATCGTTGTCGGCAAAAACTACACCGCCCACGCCAAAAAGCTTGGCAACGCCGTCTCCAAGGCCCCCCTTCTTTTTCTTCTCTTTTCCGCATCTCATTTTCCCTTTCAATTTCCAATCTTGATTGTTATGATCCGTGAAGGAGCCCATGATATTCCTCAAACTGACGTTGTCTTACTTGAAGAATGGAGGTACAATCCGAATCCCTCACCCTCTTGAGTCGTTGGACTATGAGGTCGAGTTGGCCGTCATTATAGCCAAGAAAGCTTGCGACGTTCCTCAGACCAAGGCCATGGACTACGTTGGTGGTAATTGTTTTTTTTAATCTTAAAAGAGATTAGTTGGTTGATTGTTGTGCTAGTTTGATGTTAAAGAGATGATATTGTTTGAGTTTGAATATGATTAGTGACAGTCACATTGCTTTAAGGTTATACACTTGCTATTGATATGACTGCCAGAGAAATTCAAGCTACTGCTAAGGCAATCCTCAGTGTTATGATGTTTATAATTCATAGTGTGTGCGCATTAGGATGTTGTACTCTAGTCTCTAGATATTTTTTGAGCTATGATTAACTAAATCTGATAAGTGGATGCACAAAATATGATGATTGGTAGACACAACTACACGTTTGATGAGCAATTTTGATGTAACGACGGATACCTTAATCTTTATATGACTTGTGCAAATGAGCAACAAGTTAACTTCTTTTAGAGGGTTCCTATGAAGTATTGTAGTGCATCAGTATTCTGGACCTGCAATCTTGTCTAGGATGTCTATGGTTTTAAGATGCTTTGCAGTATATATCCAGTCCTAAATTTTAATGTGTAGTTTTAACATCATTCTTATTTTGAATGAACCGCAGGCTAGAACAAGAGACAATGTTAGTAATTAATCCAAGTAAATGGATCATTTGATGACTATATTATATACATGTCATAGTTCGATATTTTTAAGGAAACGTAAATATGAGTCACCGTCAAGGGTAGACTCGTCATAATGAGATTTACTCACATTCACCATTGTCCATAATCACTAAAACCATTTTAAAATCATTTATTAAAATAGCGTTTCACTTACCCATGAACCATAGACGATCAAGTTCACGTAATTTAAACCAAAAAATATTTTTATAAACTAGTGATGCAACGACTATAGTGACAATTCAAACTAAATTCAATAATTATAATACAACTTCGATCAGGTTGATCATTGTGAGGTTTACTCACCTTTTCCTGCGTGCAACTTCCACGACACTGGAAGTAATTTCCTCACTCGTTTCGTCGGTCACCTAATAGCATGATAAAATGCTTAGAAAACAATACGTAAAATATCATGTGATGATTTTAGTATAGCTAAATGTTGTTCATAAACACTGTTCATGTTTTACAGTTTTATTAAACACTGTTTGGTTTATTGTTTACATAATGATGTTCACATTTACTGTTTTGAACTGTTCATGAACACTGATCACAATACAGTTCATGAACACTGTTTATGTGGCGGCACTGTTCACATACCGCCACCAATGACCACCAAATTTCACCACCACAATCTAAATGACATTCCTAACAACTTCCTAGTTCACCAGAAAGTCTAATTCTGAGCCTAAACATTTCAATTTAACAAAAACCGAAAAGGCCCAATTTAAAACCTATGATTTCTTTTCTTCGATTCTCCTAGCACACAACGATTTGGGTTAAATATTTTAAAGGGTTTGTAGTATGAAATGCGACCTATAAAATGGGATAAGAATCGTACCGATTGGTTGCTGGAGGAGGGAGATCCGACGAGCTGAAGTTCGGCGAAATATGCATTTTCGGGGGAACTTCCGGGCTTCACCGCTCCCAAACGGCGGCGAGATGGCGGGTGGTGTTGTCACCAATCAACAGGGGACGTAACAACCTTTCAAACGTGACCGGTGCGCCGCTTTATGGTGGCCGGACGACGGAAATCCGGCGGCCCAAAGTCAACTGCTCAGGGATAGAAAAATCTGGGATTTTCGGGTGTAAACAATATCCATGAACAGTACCAATCCGAATTTCTGATTTTCTCTAATTTTTCTCTTTAATTCCCCTATTTATACTATTTTCCAAAAATGTTCAAAAATCTTTTGATTCGTAACTTCTTCATACGAACTCCGATTTAGGTGTGCCGCTTGTCCACGAATTCGTATCGACGAGCTCTACGACTTTCATGTAAGAAGTTTTATAAGAAACCCAATGAGTTAAAAGTCAACTCCTAGACTCGTCAAATTGATTGTTCCCGAACAATTAATCTTTCGAACCCTTTCGTTTTCATCCTCGTGAAATAAAATTGGATAATGACCAACTTAATAATATCATGGAACTCATTGGAAATTAGATATGAATTTTTAGGGTATTACAAAGGTGATGTGGCGTGGAGTGGAGGTATTTTTGATCCCGTGCGTACGGTGTTCTGGGCACAAGATTTGGTGGTGGAGTATAATATCTCAAACCTCCTAAGCATGCTGGTATTGGGAGTGGCAGACGTATGCATGGTGCATGGAAGTATCGAATGGCTGGGAGGGTTAAACTTAATTTTAATGGTGCATTTCGTACAAGAGGCAGTGGTGGGGCTTGAGTGATTGTTAGGGAAGCTGAAGGTGGGGTCAGATGTGCATGGTTCAGGCGTTTGAACTTCTTATCTTCTCATATCCATGCTGAGGCTCTAGCTTGCATATTTGGCCTCACAACTATGGTAGAGTAGGGGTGGAGAGAGGTTGAGGTAGAGAGTGACTGTTTGACTTTAGTGGCAGCCTTGAATAAGAATGGCGGTGACATGGTGAAGGTAAGTTCGATATTACAAGACTGTCGTGATTTTAATGTCTATGTTCGATTTTATATTGATTTGCTATGTGTACCGAGAAGCTAATAGTGTAGCCCATAGATTGACGCACTTTGCTAGTTTAGATAGAGTTGTAGCATTTAGCTTAGCCAAGGTGCCTGGTTTTCTTCAAGATATCATCTTTGAGGATAAGTGTAATGCTGAAAAATTGGCGCGAGGTATTGGTGTTAAGTTCCCCTCGTTGCCAAGTACTCTTATTAATAGAAATAATGGATAAGGTATAGCCTCTCTGGCTATGTTTCTTCACCTTATTTTCAAAAGAAAAAAGAAAAAAGGGTTTCTCGAATCATATGTTCCATCTCCTTAAATCAGAGCTCTTTTAGTGAGGGATCTTTTTTTTATTTAAAAAAGAGATAGCTCATTCACTAATTTTTCGATTACATGTTCATATCTCAACCGTTCAACTTTTAGAGTCTAATGTATATATCACCTCTGTAAAATTTCAATCAAAATGGAGATGTTTAAGACATTCAAAACTAGACATTTTATAAACATTAACGGTTTATGTTTGACAGTTTTGGTGCGTTCATTGTTTTTTACCAAGTTTGATACCTTAACAATTACCATTTAGACTGAAATTTTATATAGGTGATATATACATTAGACTCTAAAAGTTGAACGGTAGAAATATGAAAATATAATCGAAAAATTGGTAAAAAAGCTATCCATTAAAAAAAATCCCTCGTTGGAAATGGCTGCTCCTTAAATAAGCTAAATTACTAGACGAGTGATCATCTAACTCTCACCTTAATCCAATTTGACTTGATCACATTAGGAACACAAAATTTGCAAATGTCAACAAACTCAATAATACACGATCATTACATCATTTACATGTGGACGTATATGTAACTATGCGTACATAGGTATATAGTTCTTGTATTACTCTGGACCGTCCTGATTTTCCAAACCCCACTGTTTGTGTCCTAACTAGAAAAATTCCAGACAATTACAAAAGGGAAAGTCTGACCAGTTTTTCCCAGTAGCCAACAGCCCCTAAGATTTTCAGTGGGCGCCCCTCTCTTATTGGTCCCTAACTCTCTCAAGTCTTAACTCCCCACTTTGACATTTTTGGGGAAAAACCCCCCAACACTCTTCTTCTACATTCTTATTCCCAATATCAAATTCTCCCCCAAATCAAAAACCCTAGCTTTCATGGATTCTCGCCTCTTTCTCGCTCTTTCACTCTGTTTCTTCTCCCTCTCCCTCTTCCCTCACACATCCCACTCCAGAGCTCGAGTCCAGAACCTGATCGACCTCAAAAAAACGTAAACTTTAATAATTTATATGATCTTTAATAGTTTATATGATCCAAATTCATATTGTTATTGTGTTTTTGATCTTAAAGTTTGAATTTTTGATGGGATATTTGCGTGCATTTACAGTGTGGGATCTGTGATCAAATTGAAGAGAGGCCCTTCTTCTACTACATTTGATCCGGCTCACGTCTCTCAGCTCTCATGGAAGCCCAGGTCTTCTTCTTTTTTCTTTCTCTCAATTCTGCATTTTGAATTCTCAGCTTTGATTGTTTCTAAAGGAATTGACTTTTTCCTGTTTTGGTGATCTGCAGGGCTTTTCTGTACAAGAATTTTCTGACTGAGGAGGAGTGTGATCATCTGATCAACCTGGTAAAGTGTTTTAGTTTTTCGATTTGATGTGATTTAGCACAGAGGTTTAGGTCTGTTTGATTGACAATGTGGTTGAAAGTTTGGATTTTTATTGGTGTGGATTTTTGGGGTTAGGCCAAAGATAAGCTGGAGGTGTCCATGGTGGCTGATAATGACTCTGGTAAGAGTATAAAGAGTGAAGTGCGGACGAGCTCTGGAATGTTTCTCTCGAAAGCTCAAGTGAGTGAATTTATCTGTTTTAAATATATAGCTTTGTATAAAGATTGTTTCTTCAGTCGATGTTTTTGGTTGGATTTGTTTGATTGTTTTCATGCGCGTTGCTTTGAGATGTTATGGCACATCTGATTTACACTATGTAATTTTGAACATATTACAACATTGTTGTAAGGTTTCTTTTGGTCTTTTTCTTTTTGTCTGTCTTCTGTGTGCTCGAGTTGTGGCTATTGTCTAAAAAGTGTTACACTGTGGGTTAGCATAGTTCTATACGAAATAAGTAGAAGCTGAATCTAGTGCATGTTTAAGGGTCTGATTTAACTCATGTTTTTCAAATCGGAAGGCCAAATTTTTAAAAATTAATCAAGAGCATTTCTGTATGCATTCCTAAACCTTGTTATAATAAGTAAAGTTTCCAACTTTGGTTTAGCTCCAAACTCGTTATGTATCTCATGTTTACTGCGTGATAACTGCATTATAGTGTGTAATTCTTTTATTGTACATGCCCAGAAAATGCAAAGCATCATCTCTTACTTTGGTGTCAGCACTTTTGGATTTTTGAACTTGCAATGCTTACTTGATGCTATTTGTTCTCCTTGAAGGATGAAGTAGTTGCCAACATTGAGTCCAAGATTGCTGCATGGACTTTCCTTCCAATTGGTAAATATCTCACTTTTTCTTGAATAGGGTAAGAAAATGTTTTATTTTATCTTTAATGATGTTAGGTTATTCTTTTGTTCTCTAATCAGAAAATGGGGAGGCGATGCAGATACTGCATTATGAAAACGGTCAAAAGTATGAGCCACATTTCGATTATTTTCATGACAAAGCCAATCAAGAATTGGGTGGCCACCGAGTTGCCACTGTATTGATGTATCTCTCTAATGTCAACAAAGGTGGGGAGACAGTCTTTCCCCAAGCGAAGGTGAATAGTTACTTGCAACACTGTATTTTCATGCCTCAAAATTCTCTTGCCTTTGGAATTTCAAAGGTCTAATTTTACTTTTCCGACAGGTGAAAACACTTCAGAACAAGGATGAGGAGGTCCTGTCTGAATGTGCTAAAAATGGATATTCTGGTACTTTTTATCCATTCTAATAACTGCTATCATTGTGTATTGACTATTGAAATCTAGTGCTTAGCTCTCGTAATTGATCCAAATAATCTATGTATCCTCCTCTATATTAATAGATAAGGTTGTTAATTCATAGCATGCCCAAAGACAAAGGGAGGAGCAATTGTGGAATACTGGAATTTTCATTTTTCTGGTTTTTTTTCTTCCTGCATTTGTAGTTTATATACCCATCAGCACTATCAAGTTTTAACACCAAATCAATTTGAATTAGTGATTTAAGGTCCCTAGTCAACTTTTGTAACATCTGTTGAAACCTATTTTGCACCGTTATATTACTATATGTTATGAGATGTCGAATTTCTCCAAATAAAAATGTTATGACATGTTGAACACTATCTCCCATATGTTTTGTTTGACTTTGAAAAATACCTCTTTTCTTCCCTGACAGTGAAACCGTTCAAGGGTGATGCGTTGCTGTTTTTCAGTCTTCTTCCTAACGCAACAACCGATCCAAACAGTTTGCATGGGAGCTGCCCTGTCATTGAGGGTGAGAAATGGTCTGCAACCAAGTGGATTCATGTGAGATCCTTTGAAAAGTCAATAAAGATGGTACATAGCGGGGAGTGCACAGATGAGAACACAAACTGCGCTACATGGGTTAAAGCCGGTGAATGTGAGAAGAACCCTACATACATGGTGGGTTCAGTCGATCAACCCGGGTTTTGTAGGAAGAGTTGCAAGGCCTGCTCATCTTAGGGCAGTTATGTTCCTTCCTAGTTCTTTCTATACGGAAAGTGATTGTTATTTAGATGTATATAACATTGAGTTCTTTCCCAGATCAACTTTCCTAGCACATTCATAATGTACTTACACAGTTTACTATTACAAAAATGAACATGTAGGTCAAATTATTCTATTATTTTGGTTATGACTTTAAAATAGGTAATGCTTTCTTTTCAAAGATACTCACCTGTGTAATGAAACCTGGATGGTGAGGCATGCTGTTGAAATGAGAGCCAGTGACATTGTTATGCTGTCACAATCTGGGGAAGAGCCTAACCACATAAGCTTGGTCGTACTAAAAAGCTTAATTGCCTTTAGACCCTTTTTCCAAGTTAATATTTCTACGAGATGAATGCATGCGATTTTTTGATGTCATGTTTAACCATTTACTAACAGACGAGCACGGTCATGCAATTCTGGTTATAGGGAGGCAATAGAAGTAAGCATCAGTTCCATTTTTCTTTAAAAAGAAAATAGGAAAAGTCCCTGTCAGGATATCAGTATTAGCTAATATTACCATGCCCAATTCACCCAATGTGAGCCTAGATAGAATATGCAATTCTATGATGTCATGTTAAACCGTTTTATAAGAAATGATAATGTTCATGCAATTCTGGTTAGCTTGGAGCCAAAGGGCGCATGCATTTCTTGTTTCTGATCTCTTTGCTAAACAAAACCCTTCCCTTTCTTCATTATAAGTACTCTGTCAAACTTGCATCACCATTACATAAGAATAATATTCACCTTAATTCACACTGCTCTCTCTCTCTCTCTTTTCCCCCTGTGATTCTCTCTCAAAATGGGAAGGCCACCTTGCTGTGATAAGTTAAATGTGAAGAGGGGACTCTGGACTGCAGCCGAGGATGCAAAACTTCTTGCCTGTGTATCCAAACATGGAGTCGGAAATTGGACTGTGGTTCCTAAGAAAGCAGGTTGAGCGTTAATTTCTTAAATAGTTCGTTGAATCGATATTATCGACTACATAATCATGTTTATGCATTCATAGTTATTGTGTTAATGACTTTTGCAGGATTGAACAGATGTGGGAAGAGCTGCAGGCTTAGATGGACTAATTACCTCAGGCCTGACCTCAAGCATGACACCTTTACTCCTGATGAGGAAGAGCATATTATCAACCTTCATAAGGCTATAGGAAGCAGGTCACTTTTCTATCACGAGAATAAAAAAACTTCACATCTAGTTGAATTAAATCAAAGACAAATGGATTTTAATAAACTAGTTGAAATTTCAGACCTTTAAAAACATTAAAATCCTCTTTATTGATAAATATGCTTGTTAAGCTCTTAAGTTGTTATATTGAATTTGAAGAAATCAATCAGATAGACAGATCTATTTATAGGGTACAATCTTGAGTTGCTTTTGCAATGGAAAGATAGATGATCTGATTATGATAATTTTTTGTATTTCATGAACTTTCCACAATTTCTGATGTGTAAGAGCTGATGTCACTTTAGTTGTAAAAGATCATAATAAACACAAATCATACTATAACTGTTTTAACATGCAGCAGTATTCTGTTAGAGCTTAGAAGTGCATGCATATATAGTGATCATCTCTTTCTCTCTCATGATACCTAGCAATTCTTATGATGGTAGTGCAGGTGGTCTATGATTGCAAAGCAACTACCAGGAAGAACAGATAATGATGTGAAGAACTACTGGAATACTAAGCTGAAAAAGAAGCTTAAAAATATAGGAATCGACCCTGTAACCCACAAGCCCATATCTCAGATCCTCACTGACTTTGGTAACATCACTTGCCTTCCACATCACACCGGGAATCATTTTGAGCCCTCTCTTAACAACAACTTGAACACGAGCACTGCATTCATACCTGAGTCAGATCTATCTTCGGGGATCACAGAACTTGCATACACCAATATGGTGATGATGAACCCCATTATGGAGTCACATGACCACTCCTCTACTAGTGCTCTTCCCTTCGGCTTTCTGTCTCACTTTCAAGCAATGAAACAAGATGACACCGTGCCATTGCCTCCTCATTTTTCAAATGAAGTAACTTCCTCTTGCTCATCATCATCTTCTCCTCTTGCCACAGATCTATTGAGCCCGCAGTATCATGCTTCTGCACAAGTTATGGCACCATCTTCATCTCCCTTTAATTGGAGTGAATTTCTTCTACAAGATCCTCTTTCATCCACAGATCAACCTAAGGAAGAAGAAGTGTTTCATGGACTTTTATCGTCACCAGCCAATCCCACAGTTGGTAATGGAATTCAATCTCAGTCATTTGAAGTTGGATCTTCATTAGCCATCAATGGAGGTCCAAGCTTGAACATCAACAAAAATTTGGCTAATGATCACATAGCCTCTTCTGCCTTGATTTCATTTGTGGACACCATCTTAGGTCAAGATAGTGAGATAAGGACAGCATTGTTCCCTGAACTTTTGGATGGATCTTTTGATTACTAATGATGCTATGACATCATAGTTAGCAATTTTCCTTTTAGATTACCTACATATATAAGCAAGCTTTAATTTTCTTGTCGAATTTTATCATATCATCCATGTCACTGTAATTTTTGTTCAAGGATATTACACATCTATCTACTTTAACATATTTGGCGATGATACAGTATTTGCAACACGCACTCAACTCCTATTGCAAGCTGGAATTATAGTCTTCATCTCTCGATTTCTTCTCCTTTAATCCTGGTTGTTTTAGGGGATTTACATATCCCTATCCAAATTAACTTCAACTCGAGAAAAAAAATTGAAAGTAGGAAAACTGAAAATACTAGATGGGCGTCAATAGAGATAAGCAGCGGATAAATAAAGTAAATCACTTTACTATTGAATATAAGATTACAATTGTCAACACCATTTAATCAATTGGAATACATTCTCAAAAGTAATAAAATACTTCACACTTGATTTACACGGTCAAGTGTATAACAAAGTCACTAAGATCTTTCTAGCCACTAAGGTCTATGACGCCACAAAGGTCGTTGATGCCACGAAAGTCTTGAGGTTGAGCCACAAAGGACTAAACACTCTTTCGATGAACTACTCACCAAAACAATACAAGGATGATTTTGAGAAAAACTCTTTGTCTATTTTTGTAGCTACACTCTGCCAAAAATCGTTCCTCTACTCTTTAACACAAAGTGTGTGCATATATATAGGCGGCATCTGCAGCGGACGTCCGCAAATTTAAAAAGCGAGGATGCATCATGATTCAAGTTTTCAACATCCACAATCTATTGTTAAGTCATCTTCTCTCTCACTCTGGAAGAGTTTGAATAACCTTAATATCACAAATCATTTCAAAATGGCCTTTGATTCGTAGTGACCATGAAACTCATGTTCAACTACCATTTGATTTACATTCAAGGGTTGAAAACAAAATAACTCAACTTAAGATTTTTTAAAACCCCATAGATATATTAGTCTACTAAATACCTAATCAAAGGAGGGAATTTAGCACCTATATGGCAAGAATGACCCTCGGATAAAAGCTTTCCTAGTTGGACTAGGAAACGTCTTCGTTTTCTCTCTCTTTGTTGTACACACCCTTGAGATCCATCAACTCATGGAGATCAATATATCTTAAAATTTTTATCTTTGTTGGGCCGTTTTGACCGACCCGGATCCATCGTTGGAACATACTCGGATCCTTAGTCTCTTAAGAATCGAAGTTAGAACAACATCAGAGTCCTACTCTGTTCTTAAAATGGTCAAAATCCCTAATTTATATTCACTCCCTTCCGGCTACTATTACGGTTAGAGCTTCAAGTCTTACGATTTAGTTTTGTACTCAGACTCCCAAAGGTGAGAGTTTTTGGAATTCAGAATTTGTTTCATGTATGTGAAGTAAACTGATAAACAATTAAGAATTCTGCCATGTTTCGCCAATCAATTCCGCCACTGCGCTTCTATTTGCACCATTATTTCCAACATAAACATCCATATTCTTTCCGCCATCAATTCCCCCACTGCACTTCTATCTCCAACATTATTTCCATGAGAAACAACTACAAGATTCAAATTGCTCAAACGGTTACTTCCTAAGGACTCACTTGGGGAGTTGTTCTACATATATATAATGTAATTTCATTACTTGATAATTTTGTTGACATCACAAACAATCTTATCAACCATCCCCAGTACACGTAGGAGGAGGAGACGCAGAACAGTTGTGAAAAAACCACTAAAAAAGAAGAACCATGTCATATGAGTTTATGGCCATGATTGCTTTGACACATTCTGTGAGATTTTGATAATCATATAGGTTCCTACTTTGAATTCATCCACCATCACCATTCTGATAATACTTTTTTTTTTGGAGAAAAAACAAAATAAATCTAGTAGTTTATAGTTTTGAAATGTACTCGTAGTTTTGAGCATTGTTCGTCCACCAAATTCAACTGTTCGTCAACTATCTCATATGAATCTATAGAAAAATTGAGATTTTTTTTGATAAACAGATGGATGAAGATGGCTGGCGAACAATGCTCAACGAAGAAGTGGGAGATGTGTTCACAACAAATTATAGGTGCTGAAAGCTAATTTGGATTAAAATTATGTGGACACTCAATGTCTCCGTCTTGATCTTGGAGATGTGTTCATTATTAATGCTTAGAGGGAATTAGCACACAAATGATCGACTCCAATTGAATATAATCAATTGATATTCTAAAACATTTCGACTTGAAACTGAATTCTCTCAAATTCCAAATTGAAGATACTGAGTTAGTTTTAGTGTTATATGGGCCTTCAACTAGAGGGTGGCAAATAGGCCCAAAAGCCCGAGCCCGGCTCGGACACGGCATGGCCTGAGCCTGTTACTGGCCCGGTCCGTTATTGTAATGGGTCAGGCCGGGTCGAGATATTTTTACACATGGGCACAGTACGGCCCGATCCCTTTTTTAGCCCGACGCGACCCGAACATGATAAATTCATGGGTCAACTCGTTAAACACATAATTTTATATTATTTATATTAATATTTAAATAATTATCATTATTAAACTTAAATATTATACTTTTTAAATTAAAATCTCTTGATTATTTTATTATTTTAACTACATATTTCACAAATATTATCAAAATATTTAAAAAAAATCATTATTTTGACATACGTAATGTTTTAAAAATAAGATTATGAAATAGTTGTAGTATTTTATTTATTTTATTATTCTAAATAGTTATATAAAACAAGTATTCAAAATACATAATATTTTTTATTTTAATTGTGTCAAATAATGCTAATGGGCCAGGTTGACCCAATTGTAAACTCGGCCCAAGCCCGACCTGATATGGGCTTGGGGCGTGGGCCAGATCATGCTTAATATTTAAGCAAATAGACCGGCCCGAGCCTGTCATGATAAATAAATGGGCCGGTCCGAACATGACACAAACACAGTTTTGACCCGTTTAAAATAGATCGGACCGACCCAGTCCAGCCCGTTTGCTACCTCTACCGTTAACAATATAAGATGGTATCACTCAATCGCATGTCATTAACACTGCTTGCATCATTGTACGTTGTTCCCGTCCCCTAACAAAATTGAGCTCTCTGATGTTTAACCCATGAGAAGGTAACTGTACAGACCTCTGGCTCTTGCTCAAGCATTGCTTTTGGTCGATTCCTTCTGGAGAATTTGTCTGTACTAGTAAAATTAATCAAAAAAGATACTTATGAGCCCAGTTTGGTACTTTGCACCCGATGACTCGAATAACAAATAATGTGTTTTTTTTCAAGCTCAACACTGATGGCAATAGAGATATAGCCTCAGACAAAATTGGTGCAGGTGGGGTAATTAGAGAACATTTCGGAATTTGGATCACTGGATTTCAACTGAATTTGGGAATTGGTGAGATTCTTGATGCAGAAGCTTAGGGCCTCTATTTTGGTTTGAAGGCTGCTGTTAACTTGAATATCAAGAATTTGGAGATTGAGATTGATTCTGCAGTGTTGGTTCACTTGTTACAAAACTCCAACCTATCAAACCATCCTTTGGGATCTTTGCTTAAAAGTTGCAATAATCTGATGGCGTCTATGGACAATGTGAAGTTAGTGCATATTTTTAGAGAGTGTAATATGACTGCTGATGCTTTGGCCAAGTTTAGCACTAGTCATGAGATTGGTCTGGTGAAGTTTGACAGTCCTCCTGTGTATGCCTCTCAAGCATACCTTGATGATCTTGGTTCTGTCTCTAGAGCCAGGAGATCTGGTGCTTGTTTTAGCACTTAATTGTCTGCTTTTGTTTTTTCGTTGGGCTCTTAGGTCCCGTTTGTAACAAAAATAATAATAATGTGTTTTTTTTTCACAAGTAACGATCATAAAAACAGGGCTCCGCTCTTAGCACTAAACAATTCATCAGAATGAGATAAAAAACACAGCACATAAACAGTAATGGGGGACTAATCGCATTTGGATTCATGCTTCAACCCCTATGTAATCATCAGTCTCTCAAGCTATCTTCTCTGTGGCGGTCCCTCTAACCTTTTATTGCAATGACGACGAAAGGACTCGGAGAACGAAAGAAAATGGGGAGACCTGTTTTTAACGAAGCGGACCAAGTTTTTATTTGGACAAAATATTTGTTACTCTTTAAAGTTTATCCTTAAAAACAGTTTTTCCCCCTATCTTTCAAATTAAACTGATTAGTCTCTAATCTCTTAATTCTCAATGATAAAGTCAATTTCATTAAAATGGCAAATGTAAGTACATTAAAATAACTAAAACACTCATTTAAAATCAAGTGTTCTTTTTTCTCTCTTTCTATTTTTTTTCACACACACTCACAAACGAGCGACGAGTATTAAGAAACTTTGTTTTCCTTCATAGGTCTTATTTTATCTCTCACCCTCTCGCTCTTCCAATCCCTCTTGTTTCCCCATTCGTGTTTAATGTCGTAGATGTACGGATTTTTTTAGGAGAGTTAAACGATATCAAGAATTGAGTTTCATTTATAGTGGTGAAGGCGTGACAGATCTAGTAGGATACTTGTAGATACATGTTCGTCTATAACGACTCTGAGAATGAGAAAAACAGAGAAATAGAAAGAAAAAAAGTGGAGAAAAACAAGAGAGAAAAAAATTAATTTTAATTGGGGGTTTTTAGTCATTTTTTAATATAATTGACAATTTTGTGATGAAATAGACTAGACTTTTGAGAGATGAAAGATTAAGGACTAACTAGTTAAATTTAAAAGTGAAGGACAAAACTGTTTTTACGAGTAAAATTCAAAAGGTAACATGTATTTTGGGCTCTTACCTTAACCGAGATATAACAGATTACCCCTTAAATTATTTTCATTGCCAAAAATTATTGTTATTTTAGTTTTTTTTATAACTTTTAAGCTAATTAGGAGTTTTAGTTTTGAAATTACTCATAGTTCTCAGCATTGTTCGTCCACCATCTTCAACTATTCGTCAGTCATACCGCCTATACCCCTCATAAGATTTTATTGTAATATTGGAAAATACTTTTTGATAAACAGATGGGTGAAGATGCTGACGAACAATGCTCAACGAAGAAGTGAGCAAATGTATGGATGCTTAAAACTTATTTCAAAACTACGAGTGAATTTCAGAATGTGACATGCTGTTTTAGAGTTTTCAAAACTTGAGATACTGAAAGATAAACTACGGAAAAGTTCACACAGTTTAGTTCATTTTCTCTAATTAACTAGCGCAACTTAAATTAGCAAAATGAGGTTTGAAACAAGAAAGTGAAGAAACAGTTGCTTTCATGTGTTATCTAGAAACAGAAGACCTTTACAGATCATGGTCCTGGGAGAGAAGGAGAGACATGTTAGAAGCAGGGATAGAGAAACCTAATCAATGGCTGCATTGCAAAGATCATCTACTTCGTTTAGAAGGCAGGGCTCTTCATCAGGTCGCATTTGGGACGAGGATCACCACAAAACACACCAGAAAAAGTTCGGTAAAGTCGCATTTTCAGTCGACCAGAGTGTGATGACATGAACCACACGAATTGCGACGAAGAATTTCGAGGGTGGTCAGCTGATGCACATTCCCTACTAAATTCATCTTCACCTTCTCATTGTGAACAGAAAGATTCAAGATGTGCTTTTCCTAACCTCTTGTGCCCGTGTTTGATGTCTAAATTAAGTTCTTGTTTTAACCTACATTAGTCACTTTCATAAGTATGCAAGCATGCTGTTCCCAAATCTAACCAGTATATTAGTCAGTTTCTTGCATACTTAAGCATGCTGTTCGTACCTGACCGATTGCATTGAGAAACCCTGTCAGCATCCAAACAATTCCATGAAGCTTAATACGGTTTACATCCATTCTGGGGAAGTTTAACCAGTGCAATCTACATACAGAATTAGATGGAAAGCCTACATAATCCTCAGTTGAAACCTTGAAAAAGAAAGCAGCACATAGATTATTTCTCGTCTTGATCTATTTTCTTCCCTAACATATACATTGTAATGTATATACAAGCAAATTAGACATGTTAAAAAGGTCCGACTGCAGATTTCAAAGGGTGAAGAACATATGGTAATGTGGAAGTTAACTTGTTTGTAGCCTATCTTATCTGAAAACGTCGAGTATTCAGACATGTCTTGGGATTAGTGTTCTTGACTCTAGCTCCCATATGGTAAAGATTATTGTAAGCGGGTTCATCCACTGTACACAGCATAAAACATGCTCTAGCAACACTTCTGCCTTGATCCTGACTCCTGAGTATTGAAGCACTTTTAGGGATTGCAGAGGATATTTTACTCAAGTTCCCAAATGGTATCGATTATTGTAGTCAAGTTCATCAAGCCGTACACAGCATAAAATATGCTCGGGCAATTCTTCTGCCTTGTTCCCCTATTCAAAAATTACAATGTACAGTACAGCACATTAGCTATGGATCTTAAGTAGGATGTGAACTGACCAAGTTCAGAATCCTGATGACATTATTTACCTGAATTGTCAGACCAAAATCCAGTATTGATAGCGTCATTCTCTCATGAAATGATTCAATACCCTTTCTAGATACATAGCCGAATCGATGCAAATCCAAATCAATCTCGAAGTAGTTTTCTCCCTGAAAGATTAGTGAAAAGGGGAATAAAAGAATTTAGTAAGATTAACAGCTTCTATTCACGGAATGGCATGCGCAAATATCTTTAACAGAAAACTAACCAAGTAAAATTCATGTTGAGGGCGTGAAAGAACAGGTTTTTCATTGCATGCAGTCATTAGCTTCCTCTCAGCTGTGTTTAAATTCAGTTTGCTGAGTTCATCAATATTCACTATTCGACCCAATATTTTCAATCTTTCCCTGAAGGGTGCAATTGTGTCGACAGGGAATCCTCGAACTCTCTCCACCTCATCGTTGATGAATTTCTGTCAAAGTGAAAAAGAAGGAAACCATATATATAGTTAATCAACATGAAAAAAATAATTTGGTTAAAAGGTCCAGTTCAGTGTCACATGAAAGACTGTGCTTCCATAAAAATCATGAAACTTACAGTTAGACTATCGCGGAAATGAGATGGAAGGTCTTTTGAGTAACTCTCAGAAAGCTTAAAATACATGACCAAATTCATTCCTTCTCCATCATGTTCGCTTTGAAACATAGAAATAGGATACAGAGGTATCTGCAGTAAATATGAGAATGGAGTATCAATAAAATTATTACAACAACTATTTCACATGGGACAGAAAAGGCTAGGAGTATATCAACTCTCTAAGCGTAATCAACTAGTACAGCACAAATGAAACTCGTCATAGTGTAGCATACTTCACAATTTATATAGGTAAAAATATATAAGGATAAGAAGTAGAAAGCTTGAGAAAAGAAGGGTACAGGAAATTATGAATGTTATGATCATCATATTCAAATGCTGCACAAAAGACTTGTCATACTGTGCAACATTTCTCAATTTCCGGACAAAACGGTAAACAATAGAGGGAAACTATATAAGAGATAGAAAGCTTGGATAAGTAGGAGTAACAGACGCTATAAACATTATGATCAATCATTTTGAAAGCTGCACATAGCCTATCTTTCAACTTCAAGACTAGATAAATGAAAATAGAATTAAGAAACAATATAAGAGGTAGAAGCTTGGGAAAACAAGGGTCAATGGGTAGGCACCTGAACATTTACAACAAGAATAGAAGGAACATCTCCATCTACATTTACGACAGGAAGTTCCACAAAGCGAGCAATATGATCAATCTTTCTCTGAGATAAGAAAATATCCACTCCAAAAGGATAATACGCAGCACAATCAGAAGCTAACTCTTTCTTTTTGTCCCTATCAAGCAAACAAAATAGTCAATCCAACAATGACTCACATAAATTATTCAAACATGGAATATAAACTATACAAACACAGTACTCATCCTCTCATTCTCACCTAAGATAATTCTTTCCCCGGACTTTGAACGAGTTGGGCTCAAGAGGTGACCAACAATCAGCCATTCTCTTTCCCATTGGGCAGTATGGAATCGTCGAACCTGCTATAGGTCTTCTAACAACCGCCCTCGGTGAAACTATTTCAATCACATAAAAAGAAACCAAAATCAGCATCTTTACAAGAAAATGCATCATAAGTTCACAGTCAGTTGGTAAACAAATCACACAGGTACTCACCTAATGTGGGATCAGCCGGAGCAGCAGCAGCAGCGTGGCCTTCCCTCCACTTAAACGAAAGCCTAGACGGCCCCAATCTCTTGCGAAAACTCAACTTGTTGTCAACAGCCGAAGGGCTAGTGGAAGGAAGACACGGCAGGCAATGATTCTGCACAACTCCCAACCCTTGCATTCTGTCACTCTCCTCCCCAACACCACTTTCCCTCCCTCTCTGTATCGCACTCTCCGACCCATTCAAAGACACAACATCTGCCAAAAACCAAATCAAAACTAACCTGAATTCAAATTCCACTAGCAACCCGAATTAGAATCATTAAAAACAACAAATTACCATCATAAACACTGTAGAACTCGTCGTCGCCGCGCTCGGAATCCATGACTGAAGTGCAATCAAACCAAGCCCCATCCATACTCCCTGTTCACATTCACACCATACACTACTCAGACTCAATCTAAAAACATTCCTAAAAACACGGAAAATGCGTAAAAAGAGAGAGAGAGAGAGAGAACCGAGTGAATACCTTGGAGTTGGGGGTTGGTGGATCGGTTGGAGGACGAGACGCGCCTCCGGATGATTCGTCTTTGGCGGCCGTGCTTCTTCTTCTTCTGGAATCTCATAGCCCACCCCTTGGGCCGTGAAGCGCAAGCTCCCATTTGCCGGAAACCGATCGGAGCACAACAGTGAAAGACGTAGTGATGAGAACTATAGAGAGAGAGAGGGTTTATTATTGTTGTTCAGATTCGACGATCGGGAGATGATCTATAGTCTCTGCTCTCTGCATTTTTTTATATTCTCTTTTTACTTTTGAAAGTCAAATTACGACGCAGTAAATAAACGGAGACGAACGCGATATGATTCCCACGGATTGGGCGGGGGACACGTGGCGAGTGGAGTGTGATGCCAAATCTTGCTCGGGTTGGTGTCCACCGCGGGGAGTGACGTCCCTGGTTTAATGTGGTGTCGGGGAGTTTTTGAGTATCTTGCTTGGGTACGTGTTTGTGTGCTATTTGCTACGAGCCGAGTCGTGTTTTTTGAGATTTTGGAATTTAAGTCGACATGGTATAGGACTATAGGGTCTTCATTAAACCATAATTGACTTACGTCGAGCTTTGATGTTATATGTTTTATGATTAAGATGTGTTCAAACATGCTAGTAAACTCTATGGGAACCGATTTAAATAGAAGAGTCAAATATTGCACAAAGGAAGATGACACTGAATCTTGATAGGAGTCGAGTCAACTTTGATAACTTTGCTTCATCTATGATGATTGTCAAAACTGAAAAATTCTTTTTCCTAAGGAGCATATGATTGAACGAACGAAGGATATAGAAAAAAAAATGAAATTAATAAAAGGAAGATGCACAAGCGCATCTAATATGGAGATTAATAAAACATGAAATAGCCGTAATCAAGATCATAACAATAATCTCCCCATATAATTTCGAATGATAGGGCGACATGAGGGTTCCAGAAGCGTGCAAAATATATAAACCGACATTAAATTAGTCGTTGATATATCATGTTTGTGTCGCGTATTTACTCGCTGTGTATTGAAAAATAAGGTAAAAACATAATTGAGAAACTCAATTGTGAAAATGGGAAAAGATAGGGGTACTTCGGGGGTGAATATTTGTACTTCATAGCTCTCACTTGAGTCTGCGCTTCGGCAAAGTACAATGGCGCTGTCATCGTCTACAATTCTATCTCCGTTCAGTGTGAACGTAACTACCGACTACCACTCCTCCGCCTCATCTTCCACCTCTCTTCTTCCTCGCTTCAGCTTCCCCTCCACACCACGCCCCAACCGCCGGCCTCCTTCACCTCTCGTCGTCCTCTCCTCAAGTAACAAACCTCATCACTCTAATTCTACTCGTCAAAGTATCCGAATTTCATTCATTTCTTCCGAAATTGAAGTAAATTTAATTGGTTGCAGAGTCCGGCGATCGAGCCTGGAACGACGCCAAGCGACAGCTGATGGAGCAATACGGCTTCGACCCCGACGCCGCCTTGACTGAGCCCACTCGCAAGGTTCCTCTCTCTCTCTCTCATTTGACTATTCCTCTATCCGATTTGACTATTCGTAACTGGCAAATTGGAATATGTTAGGGAAAGAAGAAGAAGAGCAGTAGTGAGCTACAAGAGGCAGCTCAGGCTGAGCCTAGGGTCAAGAGGACCACGCATAAGTTGCTTCAGGTACAAATTATGAGGATTTTTAATCACTTTTATATTGCAAAGATAAGAATGCAGTGTATTAGGCTTGATGAGTTTAGTTTCTAGTGTTCTACTTGTTGATTATTGTAGAGAGTTTAGAGTAATATTGTTTCGCAATTCGGAATGTGATAGTTGTTAAATGTTATGAATCTGAAAATGCGTCGCTCGCGGCGTGTAGGTGCTGGGAGGAAAGGCTCGGAGGATGAAGTTGCTATCTCCAAAGGGAATGGATGTGAGACCAATGATGGAGGTTGTGAAAGGTGCTGCCTTTGATATCCTGCAGGTGATTTTTTTTGTTTCTTTATGTAAAGAGGGCTGTCCACGTTGTTTGCGGAATATGTGGATGACTACATTTTTGAAATGTTTATGTGCTTGTAAGATGATGTTTGTGCTACGGATGTTCTTAGGCTGCAGGCGGCTGTCCTGCGTCGTTAAGGCCTGGCCGTTGGTTAGACTTGTACAGTGGTACTGGATCTGTTGGAATTGAAGCTATTAGCCGAGGATGTTCTGAGGTATATCTGATTTCTTGTCCAATTCACTGACCTATTGCTCATTGATGACATATAATTGTCTGAAGTTGTCTTCTGTTTTTTTAAAGAAGTTTTGTTAGAGTTTTATATTCTAAGCATTTCCCCTCTTGCTTTTGTTATATTCACTATCATGTTACATCTCTTGTGTGGTTCGGTTAGAAAACTTACATGTGTGTGAAATTCTAGGTTCATTTTGTAGAGATGGATCCGTGGGTCATTTCAGAGGTTCTACGTCCAAACTTGGAGTGGACTGGATTCCTCGATGTTTCAGTTATACATGCTGTGCGTGTTGAAAAGTTCATTGAACGTGCTGAGAAACTTGCAGGTGTGTGCTATTTTTTTTTCAACGAAATGTCATTATATTTAACATAGGTAACCACTACTACTTTCCTTATTGAATCCATTCATTACAAAATTCAATTCATTTGCCTGCAGGTAAAGAACCATTCGATTACATTAGTGTAACCCCTCCTTATACACAAGTTGACTATGCAGTGTTGATGGATCAAATATCAAAATCGGCATTAGTTGGAGAAAATACCTTTATAGTAAGTGTTATAGATTTTTCTGTGTGCTTATGTCCTTGTTTCTCTTCCTCTAATTTCCATAACTTCATGATCTAGGTGGTTGAGTATGCGACAAGAACCGACATGCTTGATTCATGTGGATGTCTTGTGAAGGTATTGCAAACTATCAGCAGTTTGTCTTTGAATAAAGCATTACATAATCCCATCACATCAAATTTTGCTTCTGCTATATTATTTATTTGCTTGTTCTCCTCAATGGAGTTTATTTAGATGCTATTCAAAGAGGTGTTGGCTTTATTGTGCCGGATACTCTTGTTATATATGTTGGAGTTGTGCGGAAGCCATGTCTAAATCCTAAATGCTAATAATCTAATACGACACTGCAGATAACTGAACGGCGGTTTGGCAGGACACACTTGGTTATTTATGGACCAAAGTGGGCCCAGAAGAAGAAGAAGAAAGAAAAGTCACAGCGGGGAGTAGCAGTAGAAGTGTAGAAGCAGACACAAGTCTTCAAATAGGAGAGAAACTGAAATCTTGAGCTAATATAATGTTGCAGAGGGGCAATGACACATTCTCTAATCTAATGCCATATTGAGAGAGAGCGGGAATGAAATATCTTCCCCAGAAACTTTAAGTGTTGTTGGAGGCTGGCAGCAGCTTTTTTGCACGGTAATTGCAGTTTTGGGCATTGTATACATTCAATTGGGTGTCACAAGGTCTCGTAAGCATGCATAATTATATGTGTATTGTTACATCTCCCTGATTTGTGGACTTATGTCTTGCAGGTAACCGTCGGAGGCTTTGCTAGTACACTAGAGTTCTGTAGCTGATCAACAATTGTTAGAAGAGAAGTCAAACTTTTTTATGTTAAAGCTGAGTTTTGTCAAAAATGTAAGGTATCTGAAACTGAATGTGTACATATATCAATAACATTAATTGAGGGTAAATTTGTGCTGTTTATCTTCTCATAAATTCGTCTAGTAATGATCTCTCTATAAAAGGTTGCCAATATTCGTGAATTACTTTGCATTGAAAGCTGATAAACTGATTTTTCTTTGATACTGCTGCTGTTATCATGTTGTTATTGTATTGATTTGTTTTGGGGGGTAGTCTTCATTTAAGATTTGAGTAAAGGTAGTATAGCATTAGCATCAAAGTAAATGAACCTACTAAATTGTCAATTATGCTCCTGATAAATGAGTTGAAACATACACTTTTGATTAAAAATCTGTTGGTTGTTTTAGCACAAATTTAACACTGGACCTCTAAAAAGCACAATGAATGTTAGATTGTTAACCTAATAGAGGTGACAGTATCCAAAAGAACAATATTCATAAAGAGATGTGTATTTTGATCAAATGGAGGACGGTGGGTATCTGCAACATAAAGACATTGCATATGGAGTAAGTGAAAAACAAGTAGGAGATTAGAATCAGCACTGCATTAAACCAAGACATGACCTTGGGTGGAGTAAAGCTAATTTGGAAAGAGATTAGCTTTTGACCTTAATTTTATGTATATTTACATAAAATTAAGCCTTTGTTGCGCACCAGGGTTTGATGTAGTGTTATTCATTGTGACATTAATTTTATCTACAAGCTAGTAAATCTAACACTGACACACATGTTGCACATCAAAGTATTAACATATTCTGCTTGCATGTCCCCATGTATACAGACCTGAGTAGAAGAATCTGAGACAGCCAAAGCAGTTACTAGTTGTAGTCAATTCAGTTGTTTCTTCCTTTTACTTTCTGGCAGGATATTTTCAGTTGTTTTCGGTTTGGGATTATAGATTATATGTTTGAAGTTCCAGGTATTGGATTATGTTGTCTATTGAATTGCATTTTACATTCTTTTTCGTATCTAGAACCATACGCATTCCTTTCATGTGAGCTCTTCTATAGCTTAATGTTAGGGGTGGTTTTTTTATACCTCCCTTCCTCTTTGGACCTTTTAGTTACTCACTTAGCTTAGTGGTACTTGGGACCTCTAGGGTAAATTGTTATCAGATGGACCCTAGTCTTGATTGGCTCTAGTTTCCACTACCTATTTGTCAAGAAATATTTGGGACCGATATTGGACCTGATATCTTCTATAATTGAAAGGGGTGTCCCACGTGTATCATTGGACCATAGTTATTTTAAAGGAGCCATGGGTTAAATATTAAGGATTGTAGTAATTAATTATCTATAGCTCTTAAAGTAGCAAGGAGATTGTCTGGAAGTAAAGTAGGTTAAAGCCAACTTTAGTGTTCTGATACATAGGATATAGTGACTCTGGAATATGGACTGGATGCCTATTTCAGTTGGATAGGCATGGTGACCATAATTCTTCAAGTGCCGACAAGTTTAACTACATATAAGTTTTTGTAGATAGTGGCTGTGGAGTGGGTGTATGTTAATTATAACTCTATAAGTGCCATAACAGTTTTGTACTATAATTCTAGATACACCAGTAGTTCATTTCAGGTTTTATTGTCTGATTTCCGGTGTACACTTACTGCAATGTTTAGGATTTCTGGAAGGGTCCCCACCTAGATCACAATGGCCTCTCCTGTAACCGTCACTCTCAAGGTGAATTTTTCTCATGCTAGGGGTGTTACTGACAATTAGGAGTCATTTCATGGAAAACTCCATATCAATTTCTTCTTTTCTTATGATGTGTAAGAAAGTAGATTTAGATTCCTTCTATTATTTTAGAAGATGTAAAGCATCTCTTCTTCTGCCCAAGGCATTTGCCAAGTACTGTACTTATCTTTTGCTTTCCTGTTCGGACATGTATTCTTTCTTCTGCTGTACTGAATTTAGTAGATTAATCCTGTGCAAATATGAAATTATTGAACACTTATTCCTGTACAAGCTTTGAAGTTTTGCATATCCATTGCTTATGAATGAGACTACTTCAAACTGTTCAAAGTGTTATGATATCATCTTTGCCTGAAGAGTGGACATCCAGTACTTTTGTGATAACTGCTTAATCTCATCTGACTGATGTTTTCTAGGATTGTAGATAACAATGGACTAGGGAAGAGAAAAATGGATTGATTGCAGCAAATTAAGTACTGTGGTGGTTTGGTTTCTAGTACTGTAGCATGCATCACCTTCTATACTTTTTTCCTTCAGCTCCTTGATTGGTACTCTATTCCTGTTTTCACATAACTTGAAGGTGCAATAGAACAGTTTGCTCAATCATAGAGTGGAAGACTTGTTGATGTGAAATTTTGTGCCAAAATCCAACGAACTGTTATTAAGCTTCAATGAAAAGTTGCACCAGATCCTTCTTTTCATTATTAATGATACTTGATTGCAGATGAAGCTTATGATCCTTACTAAGCAAGAAAACTCAACTCTCTATAAAATTTTAACCCTGACACCTTTTAGTATTGTAGCATTACTATATTTGGGTGAGGTCATTTCCATTTACAGTGCGATATGAATTTGGTTTAAGAAATGAGTAGTTATCTTGTAGTCTGGAACCAAGTATCTATTATAGTGGGGAGAGGAACAAGCATCCCAGTAATGACTAATGAGTAGTAATAGTTGGGTCCTCAGTGCTCATTGTTACCCTCATTCTTATTTAATAGGGTAGCTCCAGGCTCCATGTCTTTTACAAACTTGGAGTACGTAAGGTTTGGGGTGATAGTGAGGTCCCCCATTAGCTGCATGAAAATGCACAAACCAAAGCAGTGAAAGAGGGATCATATGGACCCGTTCAACACTCTAAAGCACTAGAATAACGAACTTTTCTGTTTTATTAGTCTCGTTTTATTATCACATCTATCTTTTTATCTCACTCAGATTCACATCTTAAGCAATATCTCCCTGTATGAGCCTTTTATATAGAACCAACAGCTCTACCCGCCAAGCTAAAGATCACCTAATCATTTGGTTTCCCTTGTGTGCTCTCCTTTTTCTCTCCCTTCTGCTTGCTTGTCTGAGAGTTCATCTCTGCCCTCTGGCCTCAAGCGCTGCTCTTCGATAATTATTTCTCTCCATCCCTGTTTGAAATGGGCAGCCTTATTGCTTGGGTGGGAAGGCAGTAGGTGAAATTTAGAAAAGCCTGAGGGGGGTTGAAGAGATAGATGGAGAGTTTAGGAAGAAGTAAGGTTTTACGTGTTCTGTTTGGACTTCTACTGCTTCTGGGTGTCTTCTGGTTCTTCTCTACTGCAATTCTGGTGAACCACACTACCGGACCGACAGTCACAGTTTCATCGAGCAGAATCTTCAAGCATTGGAAGCTGAATGGAAGAGATAAGAAGCATGCTGTTGTTTGGGATTCTTCTACCTTCATTTACGTGAGCAAGAGGCGAGTACCTAATGGACCTGATCCCATCCATAACAGGTACATTTTCATTCCCTCATCCATTTGTGGTAGCATTGTTGTATCTTTCTTTAGCTTAGCTGGTGCATACTTGAAGATGCTTGAATTATGATGGGACATTCATCCTCAGACAAAGACCCAAAAGAATACGAACAAAATTATATAAAGCAGATCAGAGTAGTTAGAAAGAGAATATATCGTTTTCCATTTTTCCGCTGCTGATATATTCGGTCTCTCGTTCATAGTGACATGATGGTGAACTCTTTTTTCAAACAAGTTGCTGTTTTCTTCTTGGAATATTAGTTTCTCTTTATGTTTTTGGTTAAAAGAATATATATGCACCTGTGTTTCTGTCTCTGCATTTGTATTTTTCATTTAGATTGGGTTTTGAGTACAAAACAAGAAGATGAAGAATCAACTTTGTCCGGGTTCTATTTTTTTTATAATATTAGCTTGAGTTAAAGAAACCATGTCCATCACCATCTAATATTTGAGATATATGGAAATTGATGATTGTCTGCCTCTTTATTAAAGCCTTCTTTCCTTTTCCAACAAAAAAAAATTAAAGCCTTCTTTATGTATCAAACTTTCTCTTATTTTCATAAGAAACACCTAAAGGCCTTGGAGCAAGAACTAGACAACTTTTGCTATGAGAGGGAACAGTAGAGCAAAGCTCTTCCTTTTATTTTGATAGTTTTGTTAATTCATGTTTGCTCCATTATAATCCAAATCATAATCTTAAGTTACTAACTTACTATTATCTTCAATATAAGAGAAATAAAATGATATTGCTGTATTTTTATGCGTAATGTGGTCATGACGCACCTATTCATATTCCTAATTTCTTTTCATAATGCAAACTCAGGAGAGCAGTGAAGACTAGACAACCAGCTGGTCGAGCTTAACCATGAGGAGAGTGTGAAGCATAAGAATTTGAGCAGGAGGCTTGTACAATAAGTTATATATCTGCACTCTGCGACTCGTGCAGTTATTTATGATTTTCGCCTCCCTTAGGAATTAGGATTTGTGGAGTGATTAAAATTTTGGAGAAGGTAGGTTTAATGAAGCTCATTAGTTTGATGTCCAAGTCCTGAGCATTCTGTAATGTGATTCGTGATTCTGTTTGAATTCCCAACCTTACTGTAAATCTAAAAGCTGTTCATGGGCATGAAAAGAACACCATTTAAAGCTCAAACACAATATACATATTCAAGATTAGAACTTGGTAAAGATGGAATTCACTTTCAAGTTTCAATATATGTTACTGGTAACCTTGCCCCAAATTCAATGTTATGGATAATGGATAGGATTCTATTTTGCACTGAAGAAAACATGAGACCAAGTAGAACAAAACTCAATGGTTGATAGTTGATACTATAAGACAATTCAAACACCCAATAAAGGTTGTAGTCTAGTCCCACATTGCATGCAATCTATGGAGTTGGTTACCTAACTTGTACGATACTGTGGCTTTCTAATAATTAGGCTTTCTTCAAGTAGCTTTGATTGTGATTGTGTTCCCCAAGCAAAGCAATTTCCTTCTCTTCTTGAAACTAAAAGCAATTCTCTTAAAAAAAAACTGAATAAAGCGACTCTATTATCAAAACAACCCTTTGAATGTGCTTCATTTGCTTATGCTTTTGCTATATAAGCTAATTTCAATTTCATCATTATCTTCAAAAGATTTTATCCGAGATGTACTTTCAAGCTTCAAACATAACCCACCAACGTAAAAAATATTTGATTGAGAAGGCAAAAAAAAAAGGAAGAAAAAAAAGAAAAAGTCATTGAATTCAAAGTGAGGGAGATGAATATGCAAAGTAAAAATGAAGGAGCCAACTCTGTTGATCGCTTTATCTTTAGGTTCCTTTACTCGTGCTGAGTTTGATTGATTCAAGAGGGAAAGAGGAGGTCCAAAGTAAGTGAGATTCAAATTTACAGTCCTTTTTTGATGCGTAGGAGACAGATTCCCCTCTCGTGCAGTTCCTTTGACTCAAAGAAACCAAGGAGGCCAAGATATTAGTACATCTTTTACTCTCCTTCTAAACAACAAGCCGACCAAATTTACTGAGTAAATTGTTAATGGTTAAAAAAAGGTGGCACATCTGATGTTCTGATCATATAGATTCATGTATACCTCAGTGGCTTGTTTGTTCAGTGGATTTTGGTATCAGTACTTGAGAAGCCTATATCAAACTGCAACTATGGCTCATTGGCTCTTGGAAGAACGTCGCAAAAGCTTTCATCGTAGAACTGTGGGATGTGACATTTGAAGTGTTGAACTAGGAGCTCGGTAAAGAATTACTGATGAGATTGAAGAAATGACAACCAATGATGAGATTAGAGAAATGACAAAATGAATAGAGAGGGCACCTGCGGAACGCAATTGCAAGCTGAAACGTATTACAGTTTTATACTTCTTTTTTGCCGAAAGTATAAATGGCTTGCTTATCTCATGTCATGCTAGATGAGATGAAACTTTGGAGATGCCTTGCTGAGTATGGCGATAGTAGTACTAGTGGAGTAGGCATGGGAAACATGCAGAGACCTTTTGTTGTGGTGGTGAAGTTGGCCTTGCAAAAGTTTCGCCCCTACTTATCATTAGTCTAGTGGTAATCACTATGCAAAAGCTACTCAACCATAAATCACAACTGTTTTCAGTGCCTAAAACTATTTCTCCCACATAAACATTGTGGTTGTGCTTTGTGCGATTACAGGTATTGTACATTTGTACACAATGGTGACCAGAAAAAATAACGCAGGCTAGCACCTGCGTGCCAATTACTGTTAGTATAAACAAAGAACGAGGAATTACAGACTAAAATTACTGGTAAATTTAGAGGTCAAGTGCGAGAACGAGTGTCTGATATGGCATACTGGAATAAATTTGATAGTCAGGCTGCCCCATGAAGACAAGGAAGTAGCCAATACACCATTTCAGACATTTTCCTGCTATACACTAATCTACACACTAATTTGGAAAAAAATTAGTGAAAATTCAAATCTTTTACATACAAATCCTCATATGTCGTCAGTAGAGAAACAAACTAGGGTTACTAGGTAGGTTTTAAACAACAATTTAAGGGCTTGGTCTGTATGGATTAGTTCAACTCAGTTCAAGAGCATAAGCGATTCATTTTGGAGAGCCCAAACATAAACTGATTATCAACAAGGTTAGCTTTCTTAAAGAGCACATAAATCATAACCATTGCAGAGAAAGACAGAAGCATTTCCGGTGTGGTAAGGAGATACAACAGCACTTTCATCCCAAAATTTAATGGCCATAAACAGGAAGCACATTACATTTATGACTGCACCTCAGTTGAGTATTGTTTCATACACATAAAAATATAACAAAGGGCAAACAAATAATAGGAGGCCTACGGTTCAGGAAGATTATTGTATTATACAGCTAACTACAAAAATAGGGAAAATCAGCTAAAATGAAGATCACACGATTTACATATCAACCTTTGAGAACTTACCTCAAGATGAAATTCTGTAACCACATTGGCATCTTTGTCATCCCTGTTTCTTCATTGATTCAAGTCTACTCCGAGTCATTCATGATCTGTCTTGCGGAAAATCAAAGGAAACTCATCATCTTGTTCAGAAAAACCATGGTCTCTCCGCATACTCTTCAGGGACTGGTAAACCTGGTACATAGACCCCCTATCCTTGGGCCGAGAAACAACACAATTACAAGCAATTTTCAGAAACTGTAGAATTTCATCATCATGTCCTTTTCCACAAATATCCTTATCAATGGCATCCTTGTTTCGACCTGAATTAGAGAGACGATTCACCCAATCCACGATATTACCCTTAAAACCTTCTTCAGCAGTGACGACCTCAAGAGGCTTTTGCCCAGTCACCAACTCGAGGAGTACTATGCCAAATCCATAAACGTCCCCTTTCAGTGAAGCTATCATAGTACTTGGATACTCAGGAGCAATGTAACCAAGCTCTCCCAAGTCTCCATTAACAAAAGAGCTCTCATGAGGATCAGACGTCATGAGCTTTGCCAACCCAAAGTCCATTATCCTAGCATCAAAATCCTCGTCGAGGAGAATGACATTGGAGCAGATGTTCTGGTGTATAATTGGAGGCTGGCAACCATGGTGAAGCCAAGCAAGTCCCCTTGCAGCCCCTAAACCAATCCTATATCTAGTCGACCAATCCAATCCAGGACCACTTCCATGTAACAAAGAATACAAAGTCCCATTTGACAAATACTTGTACACCAGAAGCTTCTCCTCCTCCACAACACAGTAACCCAAAAGGGGTGCCAAATTTGGATGCCTAAGCTGTCCTAGCCGGTTCATCTCCAACCTAAACTGCTTCTCCCCAAGCTTACAAGTACTAAGCCGCTTAATTGCCAGCGCCGATCCATCAGGCAGTACCGCCTTGTAAGTAGTCCCAGTCCTAGTCGAAATGATCACATTCTCCTGACTAAAACCATTCGTAGCTGCCATCAAATCTCCCAGCTTAACCTTCACCAGCGGCTTCTGAAACAACGAAACTTGCACCAGCCTATGCGACCTCAGCCTCTCGGCCCAATCCTCCCTCCCAACATCATACCCTCCCTTCCCCCTCTTCCTCCTCTTGTTCATCCTCACATGGTACCACCACCACAGCCCCAGAGCCAGCAACAAAGACGCCGCGGCGCCAAACACCCCCGCAGCAATAATAATGGCCAGATTCTTCTTACTCAGCCCCCCACATTTCTTCAGCGGCCCTCCACACAGCCCGCTGTTGCCGGCAAAATCAGCCTTGTCGTAATCCTTAAACACATCAGGCACAGTCCCACTCAGCTCATTATTCGCAACCGAAAACTTCTTCAACCTGTTCAAGTTAGACAGCTCATAGGGAATACTCCCCGACAGCTTATTCTCCGACAGGACAAGGCTGTTCAAGTAAGTACACTTGCCCATAGAAGACGGGATCGAACCGGAAAACTGATTCCCCGACAAATCCAGAGTTACCAAATAAGGCAACCAAGTACAGAAATCATTAGGGATCGTCCCAGTAAGCTCGTTCCCAGATAGATCCAGATTCTGCAAACTAATGCAGTACTCAACTGACTTGGGAATCGTACCTGAGAGAGACATGTCCCTTAGGTCGAGGTTGTAGATTCGATTCTCGTTCTCGTTCCAGCAAGAGACGCCGGTAAAGCGGCAGATGAAGACGGAGGAGTTGGTGAAGTCCCAAGAGGCGAGCTTGTCTTGAGGGTCGGTGAGTGAGTCTTTGAGGCCCTGAAGGCACTTGACGTCGTCTTCAATCACGGCTTGTAGGCAAGAGAAGAAGCTCAGGAACAGGACCAGGGTGAGAACCCAGGTCGAGGTTGTTGAGCTCAACATGTTGAGATGATCGGAGGAATGGAGAGATGGGGTGGTGGGATTATGGGGGTCTAGGAGAGGAAAGGGAGGAGAGGAATTGTCAAAGTTGCGCGTCGTCTGAAAAGGGCCATTGACTTGAGGAAGAGGAGTGGTTTTCAGGGAAAACGGGGTGGAATTTTGGCGTGGTTTGTCTGCAGTAAACACTAAACGGGAATCAAAGACTTGAAACTTTGAAAGTGGGTGATTGATTGAGAGACTGCATTATTATTTGACTACAGATAGAGCTTTGTTTTGGTATAGTGACGGCTTTATTTGACTAAGTCCACCAAGAATGGCTGAAACTGGATAATCGGTATTAATTAAGGAAACAAAGCTTATGAAACTGCCTAACTCTTTATTTCTAAAGTGCCCTAGGCTGCATGGAATCGGGTGCGGGTACGTGAAAGCGAAGCGTTTCGAAACGCGGAAGCGTTTTTTTTCCAAAAATTAAGGAAGCGGGTGCGTTTTGGAAGCGTCGGAATAATATATATATATATATATATTATTTTTATATTTTATTTTTTAATTATTTTATCTAGTATTAAAATAATTAGTTAACTATTAATGACTTATTTTCTATCCCATGCTTATCTTTGATTATAGCATTATTAAAGCTTCATTTCAAAATTCAAACAAAAGAATGTACAACATAGTGTGAAGGTGTTGGACACGTGCAAGTCAAAGAGACATGACTAGATGAAATTGATAAAAAAAAAAGTCCGTCTTCCCTCTGTCTCTCTCTCTCTCTCATATGGATTTTTTTTCATATCTCTCCACAACTCTCTGTCTTCTCTATATATCTCTCTCTCATCTAGATTTTCCTGATATCTCTTTCCCATATTTCTGACACATATTAGATTGATTGATGTTATTCATCTTTAACCGCTTAACGAAATAAATAAGAAGATGAAACGATAAGAAGAGTCTCAAGACATTGATTGATACAATAGAGGTAGAGAAGGAATCACCCTTCCAATTTGGAAGTCAAAGCTTCCGCCGCGCTTCCAATTTGGAAGCCAACGCTTCCGCCGCGCTTCCAAACCCACCTTTTTCGGAATCGCGCTTCCGTCGCGATTCCCCGCGCTTCCGCTCCCGCTTCCGCTTCCGAAGCGGGAATCGGTCGTCCAACCAAGCTTCTGTGCTATGTAGAATCTATCTAAAGAAGATTACGTAGAAAAGGGGTAAAACAGTAAATTAACCCTAAACGATATAGTGCTATCTCCTTTTTACGAATTACGACCAAAAACTGCTTTTCCTCTTTACATGCAAAACTGCTCACACTACCTGCCATTGTCATCGGCCAGTTTCGTATTCCATTAATTTGAGTTTTTCTCTTGTTCAGTTATTTTGGTATCTCTGGTAGATTTCTTAATAACCTGTGGTTTTGGGTTCTCCTTGATTTGTGAAGTTCTTTATATAAAGATATACCAAGTTCGATTTTTGGATGGTTTTGCACAGTTGCACTTAAAATTGAAGCCGGGTGGTGTGTTTAATGCTTATGTACCCGTCACGGCGTCACACCACATGACATTGACATGTGATGTACCCAGTTAATTATATTATGTCATGGTATAATTAACATACACGCGGTGAAAATAGAAGAAAAAATTATTTACATATAAGAACCAATCAGAAACAATCACAATAAAAAATATATGGGTACATGACTTGAGATATGTGTCGAGTATATATAATAATTTCTCCACCTTAAAATACACCAAGTGACCAGTGGGGGCTGTTTTTTTTTTAGGATAGCCAATGAGGTTGGAGGAATATGCATCTTTGATTCCCACTTGTGTGATGGGTTTGAAAATCTGAAAGGAAAGAATATTAGAACCCTAAATAACCTTTGTATTATTGTCACAGATAGGTCCCAAAATAGGAAATAATGAGGTGATGATATAACCTTTATTATCATTGTAGTTTTGGAGGAGATGCGACCAGCTCTAAATAGGTCAAAATTAATCACAAAATACCCAATAGTATAGAATGAAATATCGCAACAAATGAACTAAATCTCATCAAATTCCACCACAATCCTCTTGACGTCTTGAATGATCGACATGAGAATCCAAGGAGGTAAGGAAATGACTGATGCGCGGTGAATGATTAGCTTGACATCACCTTTAGTTACAACTTCAGAGTAATTTCGCTGGCGAGCTTTGCGTGGACCATCTCTTCAGGTAGTTGCTACACCGATATCGACTTGAATTTTGGAAATGTTGTACAATGTGTGAATGTGTTGATACATTAAGTATATAACATTGCATATAGTTGTCTAACCTTACATATTAGTTTACCATTGGTGTAGTCTTTTAATTCGTCTACATGTGTATTGTGATGTATCGATACACTAATAAACTGTTATATTGTGCTTACTGTCTTAGAGTAGGATTGCGATTTTCAAATTAGTTCATACAAAGCTTATTAGCTAACCAACTGTATGGAGATGACTACCACAAAAATTCATGTACATACCCGTCATGTAAGTCCTTAATGAAATCTTAGTTATCAATATTTTAAGATCATCGTGCTAATTTTGAAATTTTAAGATCATCGTACTGATGACTTATTAGTTTTTAAATCTATAATTTTATTTTATCATACTAATTTTAAAATTTAAAATTTAATATTACGAAAACCGTTCGGTTCACCACGTGACAATTTCAAAAACTTAGAATTCTCACTCCCCATCGTGAAAAATGACAATTGACCCGCCGTAGTTCTTAGTTTTCCTACTTTCAGGTGACGAAAACACGCACTCAAAGCCCCCAACTCGGCCGGCACGCCACGGCGGTCCGTTCAAATTTAAAAAACCCGAGCACGTCTTTGAGTGACCGCGCATTTTAGACTAGAAAAAACCAAACGACCCGCGTTGCTCGCCTAAACTACTACTCCACGCTTTTTATTTCCCCGTGGGCCCCACTTTTTCCTCCTTTGCGCGCCTAACATTGTGGCCGAAATGACGAAACCAACCCCTCAATAATCGCGGTCGATGAACCAAACGGCATCGCCTCTCTCCCAACCCAATGTCGTTTCACTGTCCTTATCCTCCAAAAATGCCCCCAACGAACTCACTACGCGACGCAGTAAATGCATCGTAATTAGAGCACGCATTAAGGGGCAGAAGAGTAATATCGTGACTGAGAGAGAGGAAAACAGACTTTCGGTTTTCTTATTTTCTCTAACAGAATCGAGCACACGCCAAACTCACTCACTCTCAGAGTCCGGTGGTGGTCCGAAGAAGAAGAGCCAGCAATGGAACACGATGAGCCGGAGGTGAATTTCCGGAAATGCCCCTCTACTTATTAACACCATTACCGCAACCGTCGTCGCCGGCGATTTCTGAATCTTCGTTTTTTTTTTTTTAGAATCGGGAGATTATAATTCTGATTTTGATTTCTGAGTGTTTATTGTTTTTTTTTGTTTGGATTTGAGATTCTGATTCGGTTTTTGGATTTTTTGGAAGCAGAAAATGGTGGAGGTGAAGAAGGCGTACGCGGAGATAATACTGAACACGGCGAAGGAAGCGGCGGCGAGAGTAATGGCGGCGGAGCGGAGAGCTGTTCGGTTCGAGCACGATCTGCGTGCTACTAAAGACGACGCGCTTCAGATGATGCTCCGATTGAAACAGATGATCGATTTCAAGGTTCTGCCTTTTTCTTTTGTTCTTCAGATTTTTCATTCATGGATTCGGTTCTTTAGTTTTCTGAATATTCAGTTTACTTTTGAGGCTTGAATCTTCCGTTCGAACTCTGAATATGCTTGAGTTTTGTAATTTTGTGCTTAACTTTTTTTTTTGTAATTTATTTTTTATAAGAACTTGCAGACTGTTATCATTCGCCTCCGAAACCTTGTTGAAAATCTAATAAAAGAAATTTGTTAAGATTTCTTTTGCTTCTTTGTTTTTCTCCATGGCATGTTTTGTTGCTTGGAATGATGAAATTTTGTTTATGAAAAAAAAAAAAAAACTCATTCGGGAGATCATGACGACTGGTTTAGTGACTCTTTTTTGCGATATATTTAGTTATTTGTTTGTAATACTATAAGTGCCTGCTTACATTAACTTTTGGCATTTGGATGTTATTGATTGCAATTTTCATTTGAACAGACAAATGAAGCACATATGACATCCTTGAAACGAGATAGAAAGATTGAAGAGCTTGAAGCGCAGCTCTTTGAGGCGGAAGATATTATAACTGACCTAAGATCAGAGTTGAAACAAGCATGGGGTGAATTGGAGAGGGTGAGTCCCGACCAAGTGCAGCCTCTGAATGGAGAAACCGATGATACCTCTTTTTCCGGAAATCTGACACCTGAGCCTATGACACTCTCCTGTTCAGGATTAGGGCATGAAGATGCTTTAAGTTCTGATCTGAAGAACACATCTGTGTTTAAAGGTCTGGACCATAAGGTCTCTAATGGTCTAGAACAAACTGAGCAGCAGTTGAGTGGAAATACCACAAGGGAAGATGCGTCATTTTCCGGAAACGTGACACCTGAGCCCATGACACTCTCTCCTTCAGGTTTACGGCATGAAGATGCTCCAAATTCTGGGCTGAAGAAAACCTCTGTGTCTAGGAGTCCAGACCCTAAAGCCTCTAATAGACTAGCACAAACTGAGCAGCAATTGAGTGGAGAAACCACAAGGGAAGATGCCTCATTTTCTGGAAATGTGACACCTGAGCCCATGACACTCTCTCCTTCAGGTGCACGGCCTGAAGATGCTCCAAATTCTGGGCTGAAGAACACCTCTGTGTCTAGAAGTCCAGACTATAAGGTCTCTAATGGACTAGAACAAACTGAGCAGCATTTGAGTGTTTCTGATTCAGACAAATTTTGTGCCCCAGTTTGTGACTTTGACTCTATAATCATGAGAAGTAAGGAGCCTGAGCTGCTCAGAAATGGATGCACACAGCGAGTTCGTGCTTTTGAAAGTAACTCATTTAATGTTAAACTGCCGCTTCCAGGATACGAGGACAATCACAAGTCTCAGAGGAAGAACGAGTTGAATGAGTTGATTGTGAAAGAAAGTGACAATGGCATAGATTTAGTTAAGCAACCATCTTCCAAAGAAACCAAAACCCTTGTCAAAGTCCGGACAATACGAAGAAAGAAGACTCAATTTGGGGAAGCCAAAACCTCCCAGCTATGTCGTCCTAATCAGCTAATGAGTTCATGTCAACCTTCCTCAACCAGTGGAAAGGATGGATCCCATAATGATGCATGTATTCAGCCATCTCCTGTTCTTTCCCGCTGCAAAACATTTGCCTACTTAATTAATGGTGATGTTAAATCTTGTGAAGATCAACCAAACACAGCTGAAAAAACTGAAGCTAAGATGAAGCCATTGCCCCGACTGGATCCAGGAAGGACATTAATTAGAAGAGGTGTGGATCCTATCTCAGGTTCAACTAGTGTTAAGGTCAGCATTAAGGGCATTAGCAGTTCTGGACCTGTCCAGAATGATGCAGACAAAGGTAGCAAGTTGATCGATGTGTCTGTTTCCATAAAGCCGGGAAAGGATGTTATGGAGAATTCAGAAGCTCCAAGTACTGAATTGAGCCTCGGCACTAGTGCTGTATTAGGAATGAATACTGAACTAACAGATGTTAAAGTATCAGAACAATCAAGTGAGTCTCCTAGTCACGTGGACAACAGAGGACTTCGCAAGGACACTTCCCAGAGGAAGCGCAAGGATTTCTCAGGCAACCCTGATGAAACTGCTTCATTTGAGGAGAACACAACTAAGAGGCGGGCAGAAGAGAGAGAATCTATCACACCACAGCTGCAAAATGAATCGTCTAGGGACAGTCGAAGGCTGGCTCAGGTTGCTCGACAGGTTGGTTACAACTGCACTTACCATGTTCTTTTCTTCCACTAACCCATTGTGCCTAAAAATATGTAATCCAAAATTACATTAGATTTTATTATAAGATAACTAATACTCCATGTGTCCAGAGAATCATAAAAATTAAAAAGATAAAAGAGGGTGGGTATTTTGCCAGTTAACGAGTAGAATTTGAAATTATGTGCTTTGATTAACTGGTTTTTCAAAGTTCCAGTACATGCTTGTTGAGTTACTGCTTGGGGATGTTTGATAGTTTGACATCTCTTCATCTTTCATTCATTGGCAGCTCATATCTTTGTCTGGGAAGAGATGGTGATGGTGGCTTCCAAAATCCAACGAGCATATTTGAATTGAAGTTTTGAGTTACTTCTGGCTGGTAAAGAATCAGAGCGGCATGATTGGGAAATGGCTGGAGGTGAAGAAAGTTTATGCAGAATCAGGGAAAAAAATCTAAGGACATTGGGGGGTTTCCAGAAGGTGGGGGTTTGGTATTCCTTGTACACTTGGGAATTTAACATTTATGGGAGCAGAGATGGTATAAGTTATACATTTATATTTCTTAGCAAATAGCAAGTTCAAATAATTTCAGATGATTGTTGGGTCAGAGGCCTAAAGGACGCGTCCTCTTGGATTAGGAGGGTATCAAATCAACCCAGTGAACTTGACCAGCAGACTCTAGTTCTTGTAGAACTATCACATGAGGATTCAGTCGAATGCCTTTTTCCCGTTTCAATCTTGATGAGTAACAGCTCTTCCGTTTCAATCTCGATGTTGCTAATTATAAGCCTGGGCTGCATGATGCCTCTTATGTGTTAATTGGCACACGATTTGATAGGGTTTAAAGTTTCAAAATGATCTGGAAATGTAGCTTTTTTGTTGTAATCTCTCCTTTGGAAAGTTATGGGTATTGAACACAGGCAGTCCTTGAAAGAAGATTAACAAGAATCGAAGATGAGGAAAACTATGATGTATTGATTGAACCAAAACTAAAACTACTCATGATGGAGATTAATGAATCCTAATTAACTGTAGATTAATCCTAATTAGGTGTGCAATTTTTATATTCACATTTTGAATCTCGCCGACAAAGGGAAAAAACGTCCTGATAATGACATGGTCTATTGGCATGATTATCTATAAATATGCTAAAAAAATAAAATAAATAGAGACGTAAAGAGTCAAACCAAGATCTATCATCTGCTATAGAATTGCTCTACCAATTGAGCTACATCCCCATTATGTTACCCTAACATATTTTCTGTTATTTATTTTTATATACTGATACGAACTTTTACAAAAAATTTGTATATAGCATTTAATCTAAAAAAACGATTTTAAAACAAATTAAATGGAGACGCAAGGAGTCAAACAAAGATCTATCCTTCACTGTAGAATTGCTCTACCAATGAGCTACATCCCCATTTTGTTATTTTATTCTATTTATGATTATTTTACAGTTAACTGAATTAAGGATTCAGGTTAATTAAATACGTTTTTAACTTTTTATATGTGTCCTTCCCTTCTTCCCAACCTTGAGGACTCTACAGCTAGCAGCCTAGCATATATTTTGAACGAAGCTTGTTGCTACAGGGGTAATTATTCACAAGTCTCGTGGTCTCTTCTTCCTAATATTTTCGGGATGGTTTCTCTCTTCCTAATTGAGATGATTGGAGGATACTTGGTCAAGATTAATGCGAAGAAGCGAAAAGGTCTCGACTGAGCTCATTTGTATATAGTAAGGTCATTGTCTTTATAGGGACAATGGGATGTGGAAGAAAGCAATGGACATTGTCGAAGAGAAGAGAGAAATGGGGATGACATTGGACAAACAGATTTACAACAGCATTATTGATACATTTGGGAAAAATGGTGAGCTTGATGAGGCACAGGAAGTCTCTGGGAAAATGAAACAAGAAGGTGTAGAGCCTGATATCGACCTTTAGTTCGTTGATACGGTGGCACTGTAAGTCTGGGTTGATAAAGATGGCCCTCGAGTTGTTTACTGAGATGCAAGAACAAGGATTATATCCTGATCCCAAAGGGAAGTGGGATATGATACAGAGGACGTTTGAGAAAATGAGAAGCCGAGGGCATAAAAAAAAAGTGGGACTATTTTATGCTGTTCTGGTTGACATTTATGGGCGTCGATACGGAAAATTTCAGGATGCAGAAGAGTGTACAGTCAAAAGTCTTTCAGCTTATGGAAGTGGAGGGAATCGAACCAAATGTGATAATGTTGAATGTCTTGATTAATGCATTTGGTATTGCTGGTAGACATTTAGAAACTATGTCCATATATCACCATATAAAAGAAAGTGCAAGTCTATAATAAGTCTTGGAATTTTCTACAACCCTGTTCGTTTTTCATGGTACTTGTTAGCCAAGTTTCTGATGGTGATGATTTTGTTGTTTCTTTAGGGTTTAAGCCCTGATGTAGTTACTTATACTACCCTTATGAAGGCGTTTATTCGAGCAAGTACGATAAGGTTCCTGAGATATACATGGATATGGAACGTGCTGGATGCACACCTGATAAGAAGGCTAGGCAGATGTTAGAAGTCGCTTCATTGGTCCTCCAACAGAGGAATTGAAAGTGTTCAAACGGTTTGAAGAGAGTTGGTGATCAATTTGCTCATGTACTACCGTACTGGTATATTGGATACCACTGTTACATAGTCCACTCCATATTATTGTTCGCTAAGGTGAGCTTTCTTTCTTCTCTGCCTATGATGTTTTGAGCTTTAATGGCATGACCTTATATCTTATTGAACCTGATTGTAATTAGAAACTGATGTTCACAGGTTGTCTGACATGGCTGTTGAATCACTCTGTATCTGATGCATGGGTGTAAGATATCAAATCTCTTAGTAGTAACAAAATCAAGTGAACAGAGATGCACACGTGGCCAGCTTGACACTCTTTGTGAGCATTATTGTTTCTGAAGCCAAGGCTTGCATAGGCAGAAACCACATATAGCTTCTGCTGAAACAAAACACAATCAGATCTTTTGCAGCAGAATGCCAGAATCGGGTGGTGCAATTCTATTCTGTATTCATATTGTAAATGCAATGGAAAACTTGGTTCATAAATTTTAAGAAAAAATCAATATACAATCTTGGGCAAAACTTATTTCCTTGCCCTGACTTAAACTTATCATATCACCCAATCAAGATCTACCTTTTTCACTTATTTTTATTTTTCATGCAAAATGAAAACAGAGAATCTAAACACACACAATCAGATCAAACTTGGATTAGTTTTTTTCTTTCTTTCTTTACATAAACTCTGCTAAAAATTCCAAGCCTGATGGAAAAGAAATAACAGTCAATACTGGACTCATCACGTACTCAACAATCAGATCATGAATTTAAGCGATCACATACTGATGATCATCAAGAACACAGTGATTAACTTTGATACAAAAAAACGAAAGCGGCATGCATCAATTGCAGTAAAAAGGTTGTGTGAAGGTGAAAATCTAGACCTGAGAACGAGCGAGAGGAGCAGCGGGAGAGAGGTGAGTCGACTCGGATCTGGCTGGCTACAACTCGCTTCCCCAAGCTGGCGATCACTCGGCTGCAGGGCGGGCGCAGGCCATACAATTAAGACTGACTAAGCAGAAAAAGAGAGAGGAAGATGAAGAAGATTAGAGAGTGATGAGGTGTTGGTTTAATCTCTGTTAACAAATTTGGGGTTGTGTTATATAGTGGAAGAGAGAGAGTGAATGTACACTGCGAAGCGGTGCCGTTTTGGCTTTGACTGGCTGCGTTTAAATCCACAAAGGGCAACATTGTCTTTTTGACAACATACCAGAGCGTATTCGTTCGTTTTAAGCTCGAATTCGACATCTTCCGTCGCGTTTCCGAGCGTATCCTTTGGTGCAAATGATATGATTTAAAAAACTGATTGGATATATGCCCAATGTTCTCGTATCTTAGCCAAGACAGATCGGCGTGTCAGTGTAAAGACAATTGTATCCCTAATTAGAATCTTGTTTCTCAGGGCACATGAATCACTAGTTAAATTCCAGTTTGAAATTACGAAATCCAAAACGCAACCAAGAGAATGAACATGATTTCACTGCTGCGCCTGGTGGGTGATGTCCGGTGGTGATGTAGGGTCATTTTCTGATGATGATTCATGAATAGGAAGAAACACTGAGCACCACAGTTCCAACAAGCAACAGCACAAGGCGTGCTTTTCGACCTTCACGTCTGATTCATTGCTCTCTTTTTATGAAGCACATCTGATAAATCTTCCTCCTTTCCAACTGCTCTCTTCCACTTCTTTTCTGTTCGAGAAAGGAAGCCATAATTAGGTACGAGATTCCTACTTGATTGCAACTTTTCTATTGGTGCAAGATAATTATCAATTGATATTTAATTTGCCTCTGATCAAGAAGACACTGTAATGTGCTAACCTTGGTTACTCCTCCCCTCTCGTTGGGTTGAGCAAGTTCCATGAGAAGCCTCAAGAGCTCTGTGTTTTTGACATCGTAAACGTTGGCTATTCTAGAGACTTCTGCTTATAATTATTTTCTTCTATGAAAAAAATGACTGTAACGTAATTGTGTTTGGATTTAAGTTAAAAATAAAGATTGAGATGGTAATAGACTGGATCAAGGAATCATATGACGTGGGATTGAATCTGCGCATTGTGCACGATATAGTGATGAGCCATTGTGCCCTAGTTAATGGCTTTCATTAGGGCACCCCAGTGTTGAAGCACACCCAAGTGCCAAAAACAGGAGCAAACTTCCATGGCTAAATCCAAAGTTGGAGAAATGATATGGTTGCTAGGTGATGTGATGATGCAGCTAGCAGGCTGTCAGGATTTATGTCTGCTTGTCTCCTCAAGCAGCTTCAACCATACTCGTCACGTCTCTCTTCTCATCACAGCTGGCTCCTCAAAAGTGGAGCGCACTAGAAAAACTGCACTCGAAACCCACCTTTTTAGCAAACCAAAATCAAGCATGCACAGGATAAGAGCTCCGGATTTTAATATATAAACCCAGCACAAGAATCACCATCGTCTCAATTCTCTCAAGCACACAGCAATGGAGAAGAGAAGAGAGCTGAGTGGGAGAGTAACGAAGCAAAGAGAGCTCCTTCAAGTTCAAGAGTACGTCATGCACATGGTTCTGCTCACCGCCGGAGCATCTGTGTCGGTTTTGATGGTGTTTCTCATGGAGCAGTGGCGGGCGTGGGTGTTCATCGTTCTCAACCTCGTCCTCTTGGCCATTCTTTTCACTTCAGTGTCTTCCACCTCAGGTGGGAATCAAGAAAGCAAAAACAACCACGACGAAGCAGATCGAGTTCCGGTCAATGTTGAAATGAAGAAGGAGACGAGGCAATGTAGGTGGCCACCGGCTCAAGTAGATCAAGAAGTGGTTAAGGTATGTGATGAGGAAGAGTGGTTTGAAGTTGAAGACAAGCCGGAGGAGGAGGAGAATCCGAAGCTTTCCAAGGAGGCTCTGAATGAGAGAGTGGAAGCTTTCATTGTTATGTTCCGGCAGCATTTAGTTTCAGATGCAAGAAATTTTAATTGAGTGTAAAATCAGGGTCAAATGTTTCATCATATCTATGTATTCAACGTCGGCGTTAAAGTACATTTTGATGCTCAAATATTCAAATTCTTATTGTGTCTGGACAGACATACTTGGTGTTTCCAACTTTCCATGGTCTCTTGGTTTCATTGTCTGCTACATTCTAGAAAGTAATACACTTCGAATTGGATAAGATAAACAAATAAGAGAGGGTGCCATCTAAATATCTAATACAAGTTCCGGAATCTTAATCTTCTTTTTCCGGCAGAAGTGTTGGAATTTGGGCAGCTCTATCGAAGGCCAGCTAAAACAAAACAACGGACTCCGATCATATTAGAAATGAATTTTAAAAAGAAATTTTTTAGTTTCAGAGCATCATCTCTAGATCTTTTGAGTTTTGATCAATGTATTAACTTTCCTCCACTCATTAAAATTTGAAAGCCTGGAATTCTCTATTATACTCATTATACTTGATCACAAAACAACAACAAAAAGATCTATCGTTAATTCGTTATAGGACAAAATATTAGTATTGTTGACGACTCCACACATGATATTACAACAATGGTCATCCCAAGAAGGCAGATAAGGTTGAGCTAGGTGTATACTTGTCATTACTGATTAAATGGAAACATACCTGCAAGGCTGCAAAGGATCAAATCGCATCCAATTCTCTGGTTAGAATGTCTCAATACATGAAAGCAACAAAATTTAATTTGGTATAAGTCACTAATTCTATTCACATCGTCACTTTTTTGTGTGGAGAAGGGGTGGGATCACGATATATATAGTCCATCTGCAACTGGCTGGTGCCATTACTGCTATGATGGGCTACATTATCCGCATTGACACTAAGGACTGATAGTGAGATGTTCTTGAGTACAAATTTAGAACTGCTTAAGACGGCAGCTTACCACAAACCAACAAGGTGAAGTTGACCATATTATTGATGAAGGGGTCACTTAATTTCCAACATACTATGACAGTGATGAATTGGTTACTATGACAGTTTTGGCACATGGCTTAATGGCAACAGCCTCATTTTTTTGTTAGTTTAATTAGTGCTAACTAACATCAATGAAACATAAGAGACCCTTCTCATAATATGATCCCTTGTCATTAGATTCAAAGCCAGGTATGGTGATTTTCATAAATTTCTTGAACTTGTCTTGCAGATCCTCTGTCAGTTATTCTTATTCAAAATATCCCTCAAAATGGTATCAGTATATATAGTATTTTAAGATATGAAATCTCCATCTTCAAATTCTTCATGATTTCTGATCCACTAAACTAATGAAGGTGTGGTTAGACTACATTCCTAGGTGTACCCCAAGCTAACCTTGAATTAAATTATTGACTTGGACATGTAATAGATGTCAAGTAAATACAGAGCCGAACGTGACAAGCACCAACCTAACGACCCTAATAATTAAGCATATGATAATGCCTTGTGACATGTGAGGCTAATATCCTCCTTTTCATTTCCACTTAAAAATCTGCACAGGGAATTCGAGTGATAAGCTTTCTTCCCAACCATTTTTGACTTGCGCATAAGGTATGTTAGAAACGTATATGTTTTTTCTCTCTTGGGTTTGTCGCTAAAAGCTATGTCTTCTATGAACTCATGTGTTTGTATCCTTCTGGGTTTCATATTCTTTGCCATAATATGGCGGTTTATTCTATGATCCCTTTTACAGCTACATTTACACTTTCGTTTTCTACAGACAATAGAAGGCTAGAAGCCATGCCAGGAGGTAACAGCTCTCATCTAAGCACTGCAAAGGCAGATGCACGAAGCTCATCCATTAGCAATACTTCATCTCTGATGTAGTAATTGTTTCATCGACGACTTACTCTAGTAAATATCCATTAGCCATGGACATCGAGAATCATAAATCCAGGAAAACCTTCAGAAAGTGGTTCAAAAGAAAGCACAAGAAATATGACCCCTATCAACTCAGCCAAGTTTCAGGTTCTTCTCCAGTCCATTGTTCTTATAACTATGAATTATTCAATCTAGTTATGACAATTTTTCCTACAGATGGGGGTGAAGATGAAAGTGATGATTACTTGGATGAGATTGTCACGCAGTCCATGGAGATGGGTCCAACTACTTCTACTAATGACTTGAGGTAAGTTGCTGATATTTCACCCAAGGAAATAGTTGAACTTAAGAAATACATATCGAATTCATTTTCACCTGATAAATAGATTCTTGTATTTCAGAATCTTTGTGGGAACTTGGAATGTGGCTGGAAGGTCTCCCATAGGGAGCTTAGCAGTAGATTTGGAAGAGTGGTTGAATCTTAAGGATGCAGCAGATTTGTATGTTCTTGGGTATGTGATTAATCAGAATTAGAACTACAATGTTGACAGCTTTGAGCTTTTGTATCTAATCAATATAAGCAAGAATTAAACACATAATGCTTGCAACTCTGTTTGCAGGTTTCAAGAGATTGTACCTTTGAAGACACGAACTGTAATAGGAACAGAAGACCCAACTGAAGCAAGAAACTGGAACCAGTTGATAGGGAAAACTCTCAACAACAGACATGGCAGCCCTTGGTTCACATCCATATCAAACCCTATTTTAAGTGAAAACTACCAGTATGTTGACAAGCCTGACCCTGAAAGCAGAATAAGCGTTAGCAATCATAGTGGGAGCCCCATTATAGAGCAATACGAAATGCCAAAGGGTGGCACTAAGTACAAGCTAATGGCAAGCAAGAAGATGGTGGGAGTGTTCATTAGTGTGTGGATAAAAAGTGAATTGCTCAGAAAGTATTGCATTTCAGATGTTAAAGTTTGTTCAGTGGCATGTGGTATTATGGGCTATTTGGGAAATAAAGGTTCAGTTTCAGTCAGCATGACAATCGAAGGAACTAGTTTTTGCTTTGTTGTTGCCCATTTAGCTTCTGGTGAGAAGAAAGGAGATGAAGGCAGAAGGAATCACCAAGTCTCAGAGATTTTTAGGCGAACCACTTTCCCTCGATCTCCCAGCATCCCTACAAACAATCACACTTCCCACCCTCTCACTATCTTAGGACATGAGTACGTGTTCCTCTCAATAGAATGTAGAAGCAAAAGTTTTCACTTATTTTGCTTTAGTTTTCAGCATATTTTACCATTATCAGGAAAAGGGTTTACCATTTTATCATGCAAAGATATACATGTATAAACTTTTTCAGTTTTTCTAATTTAAGTATGAAGATGATTCATCGAGTGTCAAATACATTCTAAAATCCTAAAAATGAATGAAGATACCTAAGTGAACACGGCAAGAAAAGTTGATTCTTAACGATAAACCCTTTAAGACAGAGCTAATTTTATTATGTTGTTTTATGATACAGTCGAATATTCTGGTTTGGGGATCTCAACTATAGGCTATACTTGGAGGACAATTCAGCCAGGCAGCTGATAAACAAACTAGACTGGACAGCATTACAAGAGTTTGATCAGCTTCGTAGGGAACGGGAATATGGTGGGGTATTTCAGGGATGGGAAGAGGGAGCTATAGAATTTGCACCTACATACAAGTATTCTTCATCAAATTGCAATAGATACTCAGGTGGGCTTCCAAGCAAATCAGGAGAGAAGCAAAGAACTCCAGCATGGTATGGTCTTTGCGCACTGTAGTAGGATTAGATTTCTAACAAGAAGCCACTACATGACCTTAAAATCAAGTATTGTTTTCACTTTTGTATCAACAGATTCATAGAGTTTTAATCTAATTCTAAGTGAGGGGCACACATTCAGCTATCTTCCCCACTATCCCAGTAGAAATGTGCTATTCAACAAATTTCTTAGAAAGAAAGAAAGAAAAAGAAATGGATGACAAGATAACTTTCTTTCTGTCTATACATAAAGATACTTTGATTGATTACAGGTGCGACAGAATTCTATGGTATGGAAAAGGGGTGACACAGCTCTCCTATTTCCGTAGTGAGAGTAAGTTCTCTGACCACAGGCCAGTCTCTGCCCTATTCTCAACACAAGTAGAGGAGTCAACTAATCCAAAAATGGTTTCACTGCAAACGATTCTTCCGACCATAAGACTTCCTAAAAAAACTGTAAGTTGTGTCTAACAATTCAAAAATATCAGTAAACCATACACCTACATCCAGTTTGAGACAATTAGATAAAAAAAAATGCAAATCTGGTCCGGATACTAATTACTAAGAAAAAACATTTGTTATGCAGGAGCAGAGAAAGCATTCTGAAAGGACCCAATCTACATTGCTATCATTCCTGGAAAAGGATATAGAAGATTCACCAACACATAGAACAAAAGGTTAGAACAGACCGATGACAGTGAGTTCAGTCAGCCTTTGGCATGCTGGGTTGTATCAGGCAGGCTTTATTAGTGTCCAAAATTTTTTCATTCTTCTTTCACAGACCCATTTTCTCCTTCTACATTTGTTTATTTTTTCTTGGTGGTCTACGATTGGACAACTTGAGTTAGATCTATAACTGCAAGAAGGTAATAGCTTCTAAATGTAATTAAATGCATAATATTGCCTTCGATTAGTGCAGTAAGTGAATATCTAATCATGCATGTAACTTATGTTGAAGTTTTATGGAAGAAAGCTGAAATACTAAGTAAAAAAGCTTATAAGTAACACAGGCATTAGCATATTCATTCTCACAGGGTCCAACATACTCTTACTATTATTATTATTTATTTTTTTAATTATAATGGTAAGCTGCCATCATTGATACTGAATAAAAGTGATTTGCATGCATGATACACAAAAAGAGCACATAAAAGGAAGTAATATCTAGAATACCTACTAAATGATTAATATGCTTCATTTGACTGAGCAAGTCTCCCCAGGGCCTCCATATTGTCTAGATGACAACTTGGACATGCACATCTCATCTGCAAGTTCTCACCAAGGGTAGCATAAGTCTGTTCCAATTCAGAAGTCTGCTTGTTTCCAGTCAAAGCCACAACATTGTGAAAGATAGGCATAAAGCATAATTTTTAAGAATGGAACACACGGCAAGTAGAGTCATTGTTTTCTCTTTTCTTTCTCCTTTGATCTAAACAGAAAAAAGATCTCACCGTCATAATATATATGCATGCATAGCAAGAATTAGTTCACCTATGAGTGACTAAATTTATATACGAGCGCAATGATATGCTTTGGGTTGTCCATGTTCTAGAGAAGTAAATAGAGCTAAACTAGTAATTCTGGTAACTGATGCAGTCTTGAAAAGGATATCTAGTCAAATCTTGCAATTCTTTTGTTGCATTCAAAGTCGCCTCCATCAGGAATACCTTCCTTTCACAATCAATCAACTCCTGCTGGGCCTGCAGAAGTATGTGTTTCATATTGTTTTCCTCGGAAAGTAATTGCACAAATTAGCCATCCACAAGTTTCAAGGATTGATTTCTTACCTGCTTTTGAATATTCTGCTCCGATTTGTATTCTTCTTCTACTTTAGCTGTCTCAGATACAACACAGGCAAGCATTTCCTCAAGTTCTCTTAAAGATACCTCAGCAACCTCCTCCCTTACCAGCTCCTGACCTTCTGAAACATCATTGCAACCTACTAAACTACAGTTAGTTCTAACCCAACTAATTTGCTAAATAATGTAGTTCCACTTGAGAGAGAGAATACTATAAGGAGACTAAAAGAAGAGGACATTCGATAAATGCAATCCGAATCAGATGGAATGACACATGTTAAGAGATCAAAAGTAGGTAGTCAGTAGTATATACATACCATCACCAGCATCAATTTCCATATAATTCTCCTCATTAGTTTTACCAGCTATTGACTCTTGGAACTTCCTGGATTTACAGTTTTCACTTTTCAGCATTCACAATAGTAGTTTAGCAACTAAATAAACGCAATGGGCTAATGAAATAGCACTTACAGAAATCAGAGAAATACATATCAAACTGCAGCTAGATTCTGGTATTTATTCAATAAAATGACCTCTATACCACATGATCTTCAATATCGATCAAGGTAAAGTACGACTAATCGACTATACATCTAGAAGTAGGATAATGCTTCTTATTACTTTTGCGACATGCATAAATGGAGCCTTCATACAAATTAATTTATATTCAAATATAAGACCAACCTTATCATAGAGTTGAGCTCCATCATCTGACTTATGAACTCATCTCTGCAACCATGAATTTGGCACAGAATTAAACCAGCATAAACTATTTATTCCTCAAAGGAAAAATCAGAGATCACAAATGAGTAAATAAAAATCGAGACAGAGAATTCGTACCGCACAGCAGCATCTTTGTTCTTCGCAATGCCGAATCAAAATTAACCATAAAAATGAGTATCATCAGTATGAAAACGACGAAACTCAGTCAGCAAAATCACTCTCCATTAATTCCATTCACTAATAAAACTACCTTAAGAGCTTCCAAATCAGATCCAGCAGTGGAAACCTCCTCTTGCGTCATCGAAATCCTCGACTGAAATGATGATTAAACAAAACCTAATCAAATTATGAAAACAAAAACAAAACCACTCAATTTTGACAAGTACAAAAGCAACGAACCTCCAGCGTTTGAATCGTAGCTTCATTCATAGCCAATTCAACTTCGTAGCCTCGAACCTCTTGCTCAATCGACTCCTTAGTGCGCTTGGCTTCTTCGAGCTCCGCATTTCTGACCTCAAGCTCCGCCGTGAGGTCTTCGATTCGCTTCCTCAGGCCGACCACTCTTCGCTCTGCAAATCTCAAATCAAACCGTTTCACACTTCAAATTTCAACAAATTACAGAAAATCGAAGTTTAAATTGACCGGTTAGGGTTTCAGATAAGGCTCGCAATCGGAATATTTGAGTTTCGAGCTACATTTTTCCCTACGGGAAAATCAAACGGAGTAGAAGCGAATGACGAATTCGGAAAAGGAGAAGTGATCGGAGGTTTACCTCCCTGAGACTTCTCGGAGGCGAAGTCGTGAATCAGGTTCATGAGATGCTTCCGTGGGTCGCTTCCCGCCATTACTGATGGACTTGAGGCTCTCTGTGTGCGCTTCGTTTCCGTTTGTTGAGTGGGAGAGACTAACCGAGTGACTCGTCGTTCACGTTATTTTATATACGGACCTAAATGGACGCTATTATGGTGAAATGGGCCTCAATTAATGTTTATTAATTTGTGGTCTGCTCTAACGGAAAATTTTAGTATACATCAATGTATGATATACATCTTACATCCGACTTTTATGAGTGGGGTCAAAAAAATTATATCCGTTGTCAACCGTTAGATGTGAAATGTATAGCATACATTGATGTACACTAAATTAACCCTACTCTAACTTGCAAATGTTTCAATTTGCATAAATTTTTATATACACGGCGTGCCTATATTATTGTAGAAGTAACAAAATGTCAGAAGACAATTGACACAACTATTATCTGTGATCATTGTAGAGTGGGTAATAATTCACGCATGCATACGAGACAGAAGAACTGATGAAACTTGAGTAACTATGCAACTTCTTTATGTCATTAGAAAGATGTTTGATGCAATGCCTTAGAGAGACGGTTTAAGGAGCTAGGAGTATGCTACAAGTGCATTAGACTCAGAGTCGGAAAGGGTTGTTCAAGAAGAACTCCACAGGGCTGCCACGGGCAGAACTACCATTGTAATTGCACACCACTAGTCCACAATTCGAAATGCTGATCTTATTGGCATCATGCAAAATGGTTATGTCATAGAAACGGGCTCACACGACGAACTGATTCAACACCAAAATGGAGTGTACACTTCTTTTGTCTGTCTCCAACAAATAGAAATTAAACCCCCAGAAGGTCAATTTTTATACACGGGTGAGGGTATTACTACTCTTCCAGTAACAGCGAGTCCAATAAACTTGACCTGCTCCCAGGTTATGGATCTGATAGCACTACAGTAGAGGAGATTCCAAATAACATGGTCGCACCAAAGTCGTCATTTTGCAGATTGTTATCTATGACTTCTCCAGAGTGGAAACAAGCAATTTTGGGGTGTTCGGTTTGGGTTCAATAATGTTTGGACTTTGGAGCAGTTCAACCCCTATATGGACTGACCATGGGTACCACATTATCAGTGTTTTTCTCAAAAAATCATGATGAGATCACAGAGAGAATCAGGATTCTTGCTTTCTGTTTCATCGGGTTGTTCCTTTTTGCATTGTTCACGAATATCATCCAACACTACAATTTCACCTACATGGGGGAGTAATTGATCAATCGGATTAGAGTGACATTGTTGACAAAGATGCTCACTTTTGAAGTTGCATGGTTCGATGAGATTCAAAACTCTAGTGGTGCCATCTGTGCTCGACTCATGAGTGATGCTGAATTGGTATGTCCATATTTCTTCTCTGTGTTATCTAGTCTCGCATCTATGTTTCTAATATGTGCCGTCATTTGCTATAAATGGAAGTTTTATTAATGAAATGGATAGAGTAAAAATATATCGTTACACTGGTGAAGAACTAAAATTGGTCCGCTCAGAATGACATTACTTGTGAATTAATCTAATGGTACATCAGTGACTATACCACTCTGCTCTCAGATCAAAAACTGTGTATGAATTACTGGTTGACACCTAACATTGTAGAATTTTCTCACAATTTCTTATTCATACCAAAACCAAGTCAACCTTGGATCAAAATTTTGGCAGGTGAGATCTTTAGTGGGTGACAGAATGGGTCTTCTTGTACAAACCATTTCTGCTGTAAGTGTAGCATGGGTAATGGATCTAATAATTACATGGAGGCTTGCCATTCTCATTGTCGCCATCCAACCCATAGTCATCCTCAGCCTCTATGCTAAGCGTGTCCTGCTGAAAAGAATATCCATCAGAGCCGTCAAAGCCCAAGACGAAAGTTGCAAGCTTGCAGCTGAAGCTATCTACAACCACCGGACCGTTACTGCCTTCTCAGCTCAGAACAGAATCCTGAAAATGCTAGACAAGGCTCAAGAAGGTCCGCGTAGTGAAAACCTGCGACAATCGTGGTTTGCAGGTATTGGGCTCGGGTTTGCTGAGAGCGTTACCATCATGAATTGGGGGCTGAGTTATTGGTACGGCAGCAGGCTTGTCCACCAAGGCTACCTTACTCCAAAATCAGTCTTTGAGACTGCTCATTTTAGTAACTACTTGTCGGGTCATAGCAGATGCCGGAAGCATGACATCGGATCTTGCCATGGGCTTGGATGCAATCAAGTCCATTTTAATACCGAAGCGTTGGATCGGACCACAAGAATCGAGCCCCAAACACATAAAGAACCCTTGGTAGAAAAGATGAGATTGATGAAATGATGATCATTGAGGCTGCAAGGAGTGCCAATGCTCATAATTTTATAAGCGGATTAAATGAAGGGTACAACACAATGTGTGGAGACAAAGGGGTGTGCAGCTATCTGGGGGACAAAAGCAACGTATAGCTATAGCCAGCTCTATACTGACAGGTCATATAGAATTCCATGATGCGTACTTTGCGTACCCAACCAGGCCCAATGCGATGGTCTTCAAAGGCTTCTCAATCAATATTGAAGCAGGAAAGTCGACAGCATTCGTGGGACAAAGTGGGTCAGGTAAATCAACAGTCATCGGATTAATCGAGAGGTTCTATGATCCAAGCCAAGGTGTTGTGAATATAGACGGTCGGAATATAAAGTCATACCACCTCAGGTCATTGAGAAAACACATGGTATTGATCAGCCAAGAGCCAACGTTATTTGCTGGGACCATAAGAGAGAACATTGTATATGGTGCATCAGATGAGATTGATGAAATGATTATCATTGAGGCTGCAAGGAGTGCCAATGCTCATAATTTTATAAGCGGATTAAATGAAGGGTACAACACAATGTGTGGAGACAAAGGGGTGTGCAGCTATCTGGGGGACAAAAGCAACGTATAGCTATAGCCAGCTCTATACTGAGAAAACCGGCGGTGTTGCTATTAGATGAGGCAGCCAGTGCGCTTGATGGTCAATCGGAGAAGGTATTGCAAGACTCGCTAGAGAGGTTGAGGTTCGGAAGGACTAGGGTCGTGGTGGCTCACAGGTTAAGTACTATACAGAACTGTGACTTCATTATGGTGCTTGATCAAGGACAGGTTGTGGAGAAAGGCACTCACTCTTCTCTTTTGTCCCTTATTACTCCTTGGTCTACCTCTCAAGGACGCAATGTTAGGTCTTTGATGTGAATTTTTCGTGATCTTTGTTCTCCTCTGATAGCATCGAACTATATTTGTGCTCACTATTTTATCAGCTCTTCTTAATTGGGGTTGATGTCATGGCTATCATTCTTGTGCTTTAGTTTACATAGGTTAAATGGAATCGGAAACCCTGTTACGTTGAAAGTTTATGAGTATAAGATACTACTGTACCTATACAAACAAGAATGACCCAGTTGCAGAGAGATATGCGTGCCTCAGGCATTACTACACAGTCTACACTAATTTGAAATGAAAAAGAAAAAGAGAGAGATGTTTGGAGCTACGGCTGCAGTCATGTTTGTAAGCTTAATGGTTTGCCTGCTTGTCACGTAAATTGTACAGAGCTGGATCACCATGCATTGTATCACGTATCCCTCGCCTCCCTACTTCTCAGCTGGTTGTTTCAGTTACTTGATTTTTGTTTTCACGGCTGCCGTGAAGGCGATAGAAAGCCACTTTCTCGGCAAACATATCAAAGATGTTGGATTTGCTCTGTTCTCTGGAAAACTGCATCTGAGGTTGTTACGGAGCATGTGAAATGACACTCAATTATTCAAGATGATGTTCCCAGTAATAAAATGTCAAGCTAGTTCTTTGGTGCAGCTTCTAGAATGATCTAAATCTAGTAAGATCGAATCTTTCCGAATCAATAAGACCAAAGAGAAAAACTCTTAGAATTAAGACACCATACACTATTCACCAAACCACAGAGGGTTTTTAACTTTGTTTTACTTCGGTGGATTACGGGTTGGTAATTGCGTATGGATTACAACCTGCATGAAATTAATTCTAAGTGCTTGACAAATGGACATGTAGAGGCAGAGAGGCAGCAACACTTGCACGTAGTTCTTCTATGACTCAGAAAAGGCCTCCCTTCTGCTTAAAGGGGTTGGTGAAAGGACCTCAGCAAAGTACTAAACGGATGGTGAGGAAGGTGTTTCGTCCAATTTGGGGATTTCAAAAAGCAACGGTGGAGAGACACCTCCCTGACGAGAGCTGCAATCACCGGCAGGAGTTGAGAGGAGTTTATATACAACTCATATTTTCCTTCAGAAGCAGAGCAATGTGTTCGATGAAATGTCTCGATGAAGTGACAGGTACTCGTACTTCCTCTCTTAAGAGTGATTCAATAGCTCATATTTCCTAATATTGTGTGTTCCCTAATTGTGTGCCATTTAGATCACGTGTAACAGCGTCGAGTACCAAAAAAAACTGCCATAGGTCATTTTTTGAAACGTATAATCGCTGCTGTTGCTGCAGATCGATGCATGCACTATCGCCATTACGTTTAGCAATTGCTTCTTCATAACTACTGACTAAAACGGAAGTAGAGGAAAACTTGGAAATAGAGCTTTGAATTGAAATTGAAATCTGTGTCTTGACTGGTCTTAGATTCTTGCATGCAAGCCTAGCGACGTAACTGATCGGTAGAGGGAGAAAGAAAGACCATTATATATGCCGAGTCCCGGAGCATTTCTGGTGAGGAAAACTCGGAGCTGCGTTTGACTAAAGAGAGCTAGTGGAGTAGGAGAAGTTGCATGCCCACCTCTATATGCACATCAGGTTTAAAGACCCTGCATTGAAACCAAAAATCGACGAGATCGAGTGTGTGTGTCTGTGACTTTGTGTAATGCTTAAGATTCAACCCAGGTTTGTTTCCTCTTGATTTCAGCTGCTTGTTAATGTGTTGTTGCAGAGAGTTCGATTCCTTGCAGGAGCCGGAATAAAATTAATGTCGATCCTCCTCAATTTCCTAAAAAATGTTAATTAAGTTCAGTAATCTTTCCTAATCATAGCATTGCTTGCACTCAAATGTATAAATGGATTCCGCTTTTCTACAATCTACTAAAAACGACTCGTACAAGTTTTAACATTTGATGATTTTCATTTCTTTCCTTTTCGCATCATAAATCAGAACTGTTTCCTTTTCATTCTGTAAGTATTCCTTAAAGTGGTAATAGCATTCATGGTGAAATCAATTATCCTTTTTTAGCTAATTAGTAAAGATGCCCATACCGTAGCTCATCAAGTAACAAGGGGTTTTGGGGTTGATGGGGTTTAAATTAATAGATAACTTTCATCTTTCAAAAATTTAATCAGCAATATATGTCTAATGCCGATGCATATAAATTTATGTTGCTGTCAAATTAAGCTCCAAATGGATGTACTGTTCCCACTTTAGGTAAGCAAAATCAGTGTAACAGAAATCAACTTTCACCACTCACGATATTTATTGGTGTCTTAGAATAAAAATTCTCTTTAAATTTTACCTTTATCAACTGTTTTAACATCAACAGTGCGGATGAGTAGCAGTGCAGACAAAAGAAATAATATTGACATGAAGAAGGTCTTTGGATCAGTTGGCTCTATTTTCATGCATGCCGATGCTGTTGATAAGTTCTTGATGACTCTGGGGTTCCTTGGAGCTGTCGGTGATGGATTTGTGAGTGGAGGGTAGTAGATATAGTGGAGGGAATCACGGGAAGTGGAGTGAGTAGTGGAGTGATTAGTGATTAGTGTGAATTAGTCTATATATACCATTGTAATCTATATATGCATTCATCAATTCAAAGAGCAACAATCAGTATCTTACCACTTGGTATCAGAACCGACTGCTCTGCTCTTTCTTTTTCCTTTTTCCGGCAGGTCGACCTCCGGCGTCTCTCCGCTGCTTCTGCTTGGCCGCTCCGCACTCAGACTCGCCGTTGATCTTCCCCGGAGCTAATCGCCCGCTGCTCCTCATCGACCCTCCAAGCAAGCCGCCGCCTCCAGACCCTCGTTGCGTGCTTCACGGTCGATTCCATAGCTGAGAGATTCGCTCTGCCGTTGTCCCTCCGAGACGCCCTCCTCCGGTGGTCCCCCTTCTCGGCTCTCTCTCTCCTCCGGTGGTCCGCTCCATCGACGAGACCGGCAGTCGCTCTCTCCTCTTTTTCACGAGGTTTCGGCGAAAGTGTGAAACCCTTACATTTATCTACTCTCGATCCGACCTGACCCGGCCCGCTCTCGACCCGGCCCGCTTCCGATCCGACCCGACCCGGTCCACCCAACCCGACTCGGTTCGACCAGATTCTGTCGGTGCATATTCACCGTCAATGCACGTGCACCTGTGACATATTGTTCTCATTTTATTGTGTTTTTTGCTGTCTAACTACATTGTTTCTTTTTCGATGGGTTCTGGACATGAAACTGAGGGTTCTCAGCTCCTTGAAGTTCCGACCTTCGAAGTATCTATCAAAAGTTCTGATAGTGGTTCATTTGGGGGCACCAAACTCAACGGCACCAATTTTCGTAAATGGAAACGACTCATGGCTGCTCATCTTCGAGGCATGCACAAGATGGGACATGTCACCGACGTCACTAAGGCTCCTAGTCCTGAGGATATTATTGCCTACAACAAATGGGACGACGACGATGGTCTTGTCATGTCCATCTTGTGGAAAGCTATGAATGATGAGATAGTTGATCTGGTGGAGGCATGTGCTACTGCGCAGGCAATATGGGAGACACTGACTGACTTATATACTAATGACTCTGATTTCATACAGGTTCATGAGTTAATGTGCACATCTTTGGCCATACACCAGGATGGGCAACCGGTGGCGCATTATTTCACCAAGCTAAAAAATATTTGGGCTGAGATTGATGTGAAACGTCCTTGCATGATAAAAAATCAAGAGGATATTGTTTAGTACCACAAGGAGAAGGAGCTTGAACGAGTTCACCATTTCCTGAAAGATCTTGACGCCAAGCATACCAGTGCGAAAGGCGAATTGCTCCGAATGACCGAACCATCTAGCCTACTCGCCGCTTTCACCTATATCTGAAAGGATGAGTCTCAGCAGGAGAGTATTCTTCCGGCACCGGCTGTCATTTCCAGCCTTACTATTCATGCTCGCTCTCCGGCACCACCCCTTCTGCAAGCAACTTCCGTTCCCCTTCATCGACAAGGACCACTACCAGGTTTCGGGAATCAGCCTCGCCCTCCTTGCTCTTATTGCCATGATACTAACCATGCTCGTGCGACATGTTGGAAATTATATCCGCATCTTAGGCCCAAGAGGCCTAATCATCGTCCCCAGGCAAGAGCAGCTCTTCACTTAGTTCCGGAACCCGATATCTATGGTGTGGTTGGGCATGATCATCATACTGCTGGCGGAGCACCTACAGCTTCCATCGTTGGCCGTAGTCAAATTGGTATGGCCTTCAATATTTCTCACTCTGTTAGTTTTGATACTTGGATTATTGATTCTGGTGCATCTGATCATATGACTTATGATAAATCTTACTTTACTGTATTGTCCCCTCCACCTGTACCCTCTGTTACTAATGCTAATGGTGAGGCATTCCCAGTGTTAGGGTCCGGATCTGTTCGTATTACTCCCACCATAGAGCTTCACAACGTACTCTATGTACCTGCTTTATCTCATCATTTGATATATGTTCCCCAATTGAACGCTGACGCTCAGTGCTCTGTAACATTTTTTCCTATGTATGTGATCTTTCAGGATCTTCTCACCGGACGGATAATTGGTCGGGGATATCTGAGGGGCCGGTTGTTTCATCTGGATCTGACATACGCAGAGGGAAAACCAGGGAGACAGTCTCAGACCGCTTTACTCTCCACTTCTGACAAGCTAAGTGAAGTTTGGTTATGGCATCGTCGCTTAGGGCATCCATCTTTTAGTGTATGAAAAAATCTATACATACTTTGTTTATCAGTGTGGACGAGTCTTCTTTATGTTATGAGACCTGTATTTTGCAAGAGTCATCGATCTATTTATTCCCCTAGTACTTCTACTAAAAGTTTTCTTCCTTTTGAACTAATTCATTCTGATGTTTGGGGACCCTCTAAAGAGTCTAATGTGTCAGACATGCGATATTTTGTGTCATTTATTGATGATTGCACACGTCTTTCATGGATTGTTCTTCTTAAAAATAAAGATGAGGTTTTTCCAGCTTTTCGTGCCTTTCATACCTCTGTCCAAACACAATATAATGTCACCATTCGAGTTCTTCGTTCTGATAATGGGGGGGGGGGGGAATATGTGAATCATCACTTTCAGAAGTTTTTTAACACACACGGGATTATTCATCAAACAACGTGTCCTTACACACCTGAGCAAAATGAGGTTTTCGAAAGAAAAAATCGTCATTTACTTGACATGGCTCGGTGTATTCTTTTTAGTGCCCACATGCCTAAATACCTTTGGGGTGATGCTGTCATTACTTCCGCCCACTTTATTAATCGTCTTCCCTCTCGTGTCCTTCAAGGGAAAGTTCCCCATGAGGTGCTTGCATCTCATGTCTCATTACCCTCTTTTCATAATCTTCCTGCCCGTGTTTTCGGTTGTATTGCTTTTGTTCATCTTCCACCACATCAGCGCTCTAAGTTGGATGCCCGGGCGGTTAAATGTGTGTTTGTTGGGTAGGGAGGACATCAGAAAGGGTATCGGTGCTATCATCCCCCTACTCGGAAGTACTATGTCACTATGGATGTTACATTTTTTGAGGACATGAGTTATTTTCCCTCTTCTGATACTGCTCTTCAGGGGGAGAATTCATTTTTTGAAGAGTTGTATCATGGAGAGGGGGAGACAAGTGAGTCAGTTGATATGGTAATAGGTTTCGTTGAGATTACCAAAGCCACACATGCTCCACTTGAGGTCGTCACTCAAGAGATTCAGGCACCAGAAGCTGACAACACAACTGCCCCTCATGACTCACGTACAACTATTTATACCCCTGACCAATGCTCTCCTGGTACAGAAGATCACTCACCTGAGGTTAGTCATTCTATTAGAGCTAATAGTAGACAATATGTTTTGCCAAATATGTCTACTCGGGGTCAACCAACAAAAAGATATGAACCTACCCTTCAGACTAAAGCCAAGTATCCGGTAGCGAATTTTATATCTACCAAAAGATTATCTAAGTCATATAAGTCATTTGTGAATAAAATATCTATTGTATCAGTACCTAACAAAGTGCAGGATGCATTGGGAGATCCAAAATGGAGAAAAGCAATGGAGGAAGAGATGGAAGCATTACAAAAGAACAATACTTTGGAACTTGTACCTCCACCATATGGCAAGAAGACTGTAGGATGTCGTTGGGTGTTTACAGTGAAGCATAATCTAGATGTGTCAATAAGCCGGTATAAAGCACGCTTAGTAGCGAAGGGATTCACCCAAACATATGGCATAGACTATGATGAGACATTTGCACCTGTTGCAAAGATAAACACTATCCGGGTATTGCTTTCTGTCACTGCTAACTTGAACTGGCCACTTAGGCAGTTTGATGTTAAGAATGCATTCCTTCATGGAGAACTAACGGAGGAAGTATACATGGATCTTCCGCCTGGATACGTGGCCGCTTCTCCAAGTAACTCCGTATGTAGATTGAGAAAGTCTTTGTATGGTCTTAAACAGTCACCTCGTGCTTGGTTTGGAAGATTCTCACAATTCATGAGGAAGATTGGCTACAAACAGAGTAATTCAGACCACACGTTATTTCTCAAATATCAACAAGGGAAGGTAACAGCCCTAATTATATATGTTGATGATATGGTAGTTACTGGGAATGATATTGTTGAGGTGGATAGATTACAGAAACAGCTTGCCACAGAGTTTGAGATGAAGGACCTAGGTACACTCAAGTACTTCTTAGGCATTGAAGTAGCCCGGGGTAGTGATGGTATCTATCTGTGTCAGAGGAAGTACATCCTTGATCTACTAACAGAGACAGGTATGTTGGACTGCACTCCCATTGATACTCCTATCGAGCAGAACCATCGGTTAGCAGAGTATCCAGATCAAGTCCCTACTGACAAACCTCGTTATCAAAGGCTAGTTGGCCGTCTGATTTATCTATCACATACCAGACCAGATGTTGCGTATGCAGTAAGTGTAGTAAGTCAGTTCATGCATAATCCCAGCGAGGACCACATAGATGCTGTTGTAAGGATCTTGAGGTACTTGAAGTCAGCTCCGGGGAGAATAGTAATGTTCTCTAATCACAATAAAATCCTTGAAATTTGTGGCTTCACAGATGCAGACTGGGCTGGAAATATTACAGATCAGAGATCCACATCAGGGTACTTTACCTTTGTTGGGGGTAATCTTGTTACATGGAAGAGTAAGAAACAAAAGGTGGTAGCTCGATCTAGTGCTGAAGCAGAGTACAGAGGAATGGCTCAGGGAATATGCGAATTATTATGGCTTAGAAACTTGCTACAAGATTTGGGTATTAAACCTAAATGTGATATGCAGTTGTACTGTGACAACAAGGCAGCTATTGATATTTCACAGAATCATGTACAACATGATCGTACAAAACATGTGAAAGTTGATCGTCACTTTATAAACGAGAAGCTAGACGCGAAGATCATCAGTTTTCCTTTTGTTCCTACGGAAGAGCAACTTGCCGATATGCTCACAAAAGGAGTATCTAAGAAAGCTTTTTATGACTCACTTGGCAAGTTGGGCATGGTTGATATGTATGCACCAACTTAAGAGGGAGTGTGAGTGGAGGGTAGTAGGTATAGTGGAGGGAATCACGGGTAGTAGAGTGATTAGTGTGAATTAGTCTATATATACCATTGTAATCTGTATATGTATTCATCAATTCAAAGAGCAACAATCAATATCTTACCAATGGACTCTAATCGGATAATGATTGTTTTTAATAGCGGTTTGATGAACAATATGGGAAGAGGTGGAGTTTCTGATATGGTATGTGTCTTCTCTTCTCAATTGTCACACACACAAATGACACAATCAGTGATCTAGATCTCTCTTGACCTTTCTGATATGTTGTGTACACTATTACGTACAATTGGCAATTAATCCCGTTTTTTTGTGTCAATGACTGATGCAGAGCAAAATGATCCCCTTCTTCTACTTGGCTTGTGCATCATTCCTTGCTTGTTTCTTAGGTATAAGCTAGTGTGGTTTTCTCTTGTTTACTTCGCAAAAGTTAAATCATTTCTAATTCACAACTGAGTTCTATTTTGATCTTTTGTGAATGTAGAGGGGTTTTGTTGGACAAGAACTGGGGAGAGACAAGCTACAAAAATGAGAAGAAACTATTTGAAAGCGGTGTTACGCCAAGAGGTAGCTTACTTGGACTCTCATCACACAAGTGCCACTGAGGTTGTAATAAGCATGTCAAATGACATTCAGATCATTCAAGATGTTCTCAGTGAAAAGGTGATTCTCCTGTTTTAAAATTTACATTATACATGATTGAATTTTTTTTTTCCTTGTCAACCTATGTGATCATCGCGTATACATAATACTTTTTAATTAGATTCTAGTAGAGTAAGCACATAATCATCTAACCCTCATTTTCAAATTTGAGTCAGGTGCCAGACTTTGTGAGTAAAGCCTCCAGTTTCATTGCAAGTTACGTGGTAGCATTTGTATTGATGTGGAGGCTGGCTTTGGTTGGACTCCCCTTTCTGTTGCTTCTGCTACTTCCTGGTTGGATGTGTGGGAGAAGCTTAACAAGAATAGCAGGGAAGAGAAGGCAAGAACACATTAAGGCAGGGACAATCGCGGAACAGGCAATATCATATATTAGAACAGTTTATGCATATGTTGGAGAGAACAAAACTATTACACAATTTTCTGCAGCTCTTCATGGTTCTGCTAAGCCGGGGTTGAAACAAGGCTTGGTTAAAGGCTTGGCAGTCGGTAGCACCTACTCTATCTTTGCCATTTGGGCTTTCATGTCTTATTTTGGTAGCAGAATGGTCATATACCATGGTGCTCTAGGAGGGACTGTTTTTGCTGTTGGTATTTTTTCACTAGTCAATGGAGGAATGTAAGCTGTTATTCTATCATGTTATATCTAAATCAATGAGAATGTCGACTTATCTTTTCATGTCTACTTAGTTAAGTTGGTCGTGTGGTAACTTTCAGGGCAATGGGTTATGCTCTATCAGACTTGAAATGCCGGACAATTGTCACTGCTCATCAGTCATTACTGCCGGATTGTTGAGTGCACAACTTTTTTTTGTTTACCAGAGAAAATTAAGTTACTGTCCGTAAGTATTAAAGTGTACGTATCAATGGATTCATTGGATTGATTCTTTTAGCATTAGAAAGTAGTACTTTTAACTCTCGGGAGCTAGCTATAAGAACTACGTACGTACATCACTGGCTCTGAGTTAGATACATATATGTCATGATGATTGTTTTCCACTGGTTAAAGTGTACTTCATTCTTCATTTCTTCATGAACTTAATTGCTTAATTCGATTCATACCTCATCATGTCAAGCAATGAGAGCCTTGTAGGGTAAGAGAAGATTATCCATCAGTTGCAGACTGGCGGGACCTTCAGTTAAGCAGAATTCCATTCGTACTGATGACTCTTCGAGCTATGGTATCTCAGTATCTGGTTATTTTGGGAAGGTGCTGACTGGTGGAGATCGTTGGATGACTATTGAAACTCAACTTTCCCATAGACAATGATTAATATGCTGTCATCTGATCGAGCTATGGTATCTCAGTATCTGGTTATTTTGGGAAGGTGTTGTCTGGTGGAGGTCGTTGGATGACTATTGAAACTCAACTTTCCCATAGACAATGGTTAATATGCTGTCATCTGATCGAGCTATGTGTTATGGGCAAACACTTGTAAGGCCGCAAACAACCTTGTCCAAGGTTATGAGTCATGACTATAGCCGGTTACTTACGTGCTAGTGGTAGTATTGTAATTTATAATTTATGTAATTTATTTTACTTAGTAGGTTCATGGTGGGAGGTTCCATGTTCCCTTATGTCAAGTCTAGTTTTGCAAAATATGCTATTATAAAGAGGGGTTACTAGTCGGCGACAGTTAAAGTACATAACTAGTATAGGTAAGCATATGTACTTTTTCCTCCCTTACTGTCTTATCACCAATAAAGAGATGAATTATTCAATCAATAGTGCCTCGTGAGATCATTTCTTGTTGCCTACTCGATTATTCACTTGTTCATGAGAGTGTCCCTTACAATTATATTAATATCATGTGGTTTCATTGTCCCTTCTAAGGTACTTATTTGGCTAACTTGTTTCTCACTCAACGATTAACAAGTGCCGCACGAGCCTACTTATGCTTTGCAAAGTCGGCTCATGACACTATGGTATCTCAGTATCTGGTTATTTTGGGAAGGCACTGTCTGGTGGAGGTCGTTGGATGACTATTGAAACTCAACTTTCCCATGGACAATGATTAATATGCTTTATAGAGTGAGATTTTCCAATTTGGAATGTGAACTATTTATGGCCCTCCATTATGTTGTTGCCCTGATATTCTTGTAGCATCAGAAAACACTTGTACGTACACAAAATACCTAATGAAATCATACTAAGCCACATCCTTCACACGTATTCTTCTGTATTTATAGATTCAGTCGAGGCTGGTCCAAAATGTTAGAGGGTCCGGTGAGAAATTGTTTTTGGACCCTTCGTATTTATATAAAAGAATTCATATTATTATTATTATTATTATTATTATTATTAAAATTAGTGTTACAAAGAAAGTTGCATATATGCTTTTAAACATAACTACATAAGAATCATGATTGTCCGAAACTCTTAAAAGTTAAACGGTTATTAGACTAAAATTAACTATGACAATTTAGAGTAGAATTAAAAACTAGAAAACAAATGAAGGAGTTTTAGGGAATAAGAGGTTGATGAGATCACCTGGTCAGTGCAAAGGAGAGAGATGAGGAGAAAAACCAGAAAACAATATGAAAAAAGAAACAAAACAGTAGAGGGGGGACTCGAAGTCAGGACCTCTATATTGCACCAAACTTTTTGGAAACACCATAGCCAACTTCGTCGATGACCTTGCTTTGCTATTGTAGGATATTTTCAAAATTATATTTACACATTTGTTTTCCCACTTAAGAAAAAAAAAATTCAGGACCCTTGTTGGCTAGAAAGCCTTGTGCGGCCGCGCCGCCTTAACTGCCACAGAGCCGACACTAGATTCAGTAAACATTTTATAACCGGCACGTAGATCTATTTAGGACCAATAAGGTTAACAATTAGGGTTTATGAAAATGCTCGCATGCATCCTCTAGCAATTTTACCACAAGCACTGCTAGCTCAAAGTGACCATGTCGTCCGGTAGAAATATCATTATGTAAAATATCCACAAGGGCAATAGAGCCCGTGAAGAGCGTTGGGAGTATGATGGTGCTGCCATTGTAAGCTTAACATGATTGATGAGGACTATAACTACAAGAATTCAATAGTTTCCAATAATGTATATCCATATAATGCCACTGCACGCTGATTGCACTATACATAACTAAAGGATTTGGCACTCGCTGGTAGATAATTACCAGAAGCAAATTTGCTCCCCACCCTTATTTCTCCACCTTCATTCCCACCCACATATATGCATGACATGTGTCCATTTGATTTAATCACTCTAACCATGGCAACCTACCCCGGTAGAGCCTAAGGTGACATGGTTGATGTATGAGGAGTTGTGTGTTGAGTACACGGATGGGGAGATTAGGGCAGCGTTGTTTCATATGTATCCTACAAAGGCTCCTGGACTCGAGGGTATATCTCCAGAACTTTTTCAAAAATATTCGAAGACCAGTAGTCTTGACATTTGTGTTGCAGTGAAATCGTTTCTGACCTCTGATTCGTTGTTGAAGGGTGTCAATTTTACCCATGTTTGTCTCATTTCGAAGGTGCACTCACCTAAGCAAGTTTCTGACTTACATCTTATTTCTCTATGTAATGTGGTGTACACGATTTGTTCAAAGGTGATTACGAATAGGCTGAAAAAACATCTAGTTGAGATTATTTCACCTTTTCAAAGTGTTTTCATTCAAGGTCGTCTGATTACTGATAACTCTTTGATAACTAATAAAGTGTATCATTATATTGATATTGTGGATATTGATACAATTATGTCTCTCAAGCTCGATATGAGTAAAGTTTACGACTGTATGGAATGGTGTTTTTTAGAGGTGGTTTTTCTTCGATTGGATTTGATGATCAATGGGTGAGATTGGTTATGCAGTGTGTGACGATCGTAAGGTATTCCTTTTTGGTGGAAGGTAAACTATGTGGTTCAGTGCAACCTACCCGCGTGTTGAGGCAATGAGATCTTTTGTCACCTTATCTATTTGTGTTATATGCTGAGTTGTTTACCGCTTTGTTGAATAGGCAGATAGAGCTTGGTATCCTTCGAGGTGCTACTATTTGTATGGGTGCCCCAGTGATTAATCACTTGTTGTTTGCAGATGATAGTTTTTTATTTGGACATGCGTCTGTTGAGGCATGTCTTGCTATTCAGTTAGTTCTAGGTGTTTATGAGGTAACGTCAGGTTAGAAAATTAACTATGCTAAAAGTAGTATTGTGTTTAGTAAAGAAGTTTCTGAGTCCGATAACTTGTTTATGGCCAATATATTGGGGGTGGAGATTGTGGAAAAACATAAATATTTGGGACTCCCTATAGTGGTAGGGCGTAATAGAACATATACTTTTTCTTTCATTGAAGGTTGGCATGGAAAGATTCTTAGTGGTGCTGGGAAGGATATTCTCATTCGGGTGGTAGAACAAGCTTTCCCAGCTTATGCTATGAATTTTTTGTTACTTCCTAAATCATTTTGTCATGCATTACATCAGATGTGTGCCAAGTTCTGGTGGGAAAGTAAGTTAGAAGATCAAAAGATTCATTGGATGTCTTGGGAGAAGTTATGTCGTCCGAAAGAGGAGGGAAGGATGGGATTTTTAGGATCTTTATGCTCATAATTTAACTCTTCTAGCTAAGCAGGGTTAGAGAGTAGTGCATAATCCTTCTTCTCAAATTAGTCGCATATTTAAGGCTCGGTATTTTCCTCAGTGTGATTTTTGAAATGTAGCCAAGTCAATTAATCCTTCGGCTTGTTAGAAAGGTATTTTTAAAGCATGTGACTTGTTGGTTAGTGGTACTCTTTGGTAGATAGGAGATGAGGCTGATGTTGATGCATGAAAGATTCCTTGGCTCCCTAGGCTGTGGGACTTTAGGCCTCTGGTGAGGTTGAGTAGTAGGTGTGGGCTGGTGAGTGACTTCATCATAGCTAGTAGGTGTTGGAACCGAGTTTTTTTAGAGGAACATTTTCTTCATGAAGATGTGCAGTTGATTTTGGAGATCCTAATTAGTCAACATGGTACTAGTGATCATTTGATTTGACATTTTGATAATAAGGGTCAGTTCACGACCAAGTCTACTTACCAGGTTGCTCGGAGGTTGGTGCATGGAGATGTTCTTGGGTCTACAGCTGGTGATACTATAAATTTATGGAAGAAAATATGGTTTTCGACTGTGCCGTATAAGATTAAAGTTCAGTTCTAGAAAGTGTGTTCTTCGATTTTACCTATTTTTGCGTTGAGATCCAAGCAGATGTTTATTCCGAATGGATGTTACTTTTGTAATGACGAGGATGAAACTATGGAATATCTAAGTAGAGATTGTTGTTTTACCCGGGATCTTGTGTTGTCTTTCCCGGAGTTGAGATTTGTTTTCCAAGATATGATGACTCAAATGACTGTTGTTGATTGGATGATGTGGTGTGCCTCCTTGTTGACTAGCGATAACTTTGTGCTATTGTTGGTTATTCTATGGTTGGCTTGGAAGGAAAGAAATCAGAGGGTTTGGCAAGGTAAAGTCAGTCTGTTGTCGCATGTGTTCTTTCAGGGTCGTACTTATGTTCTATGTTCGTGTGAAGAAGGTAACATGGGTCTTGTTAGACAGCCTTGGACCCCTCCCCTACTGGGTGTCTGAAGGCTAATTTGATGATGCCTTTGATGTTGGGCGGAGGCATGGGGCATATGAGTGGCCTTTCGTGATTCTACCTCTACTACTGTGGGAGGTATTAGTTGTAGGGTGGATCATGTTATGTCCCCTGAGGTTGTGGAAGCTTTAGCAATGAGGATGGTTTGTTCATTTGCTGTGGAGAGAGGTTTGACTCCTATTATCTTTGAGTCAGATTGCCTCAAGTTAGTTCGGGCTACTCAGAGCCCATAGATGGATGTCTCTGCTTTCAGGGTCATTATTGGAGATATTTGTGGTAGTTTAGAGGGCATTTCCTCATCTTATTTTACTCATGTCTACAGAGAGTCTAATGTGTTGCTCATAAGGCTGTAGAGTTAGCCTTAAAGAGTGGTGATGCTTATAATTGGTTTGGAGATACCCCTCCCAACGTTGAGGTTCTCCTCAACACTATATAATTATTTGGTTCTTAATATATCGTCGATTTTTTAAAAAAAAACATAATTTTGTAATAATATATAAACTATTGTTTCATAAATCAAGTTCTTATTTGTTCTAAACAAAATAGTAAATTACATTATCATGAAGTACAGAAGAGACTCAAGAGAGCAGTGGTTACCCAGACATTTCAAAAAACAAAATCAAGATTTATGTCTTCTCAAAAAAGAAAAACACAAATTTTTTATTCTAAAACAGAGAAATAAAAAGGCTCTATATTTTAATATTGAATCTGTTCACAAGACTTTGTGAAAATTTGACAGAACTTGTTTCTCAGTTTTCGAAGAAAGGAAATAATAGAAAAATATTGATTTATTAGAAAGTAATTAATTTATTATTTTAGAGGTTATCTTGTTAATTATGGTTAGAGTAATTAAATCAGATGGACACATGTCATTTGTATAGATGAGTGGGAATGAAAATGGAGAAATTAGGGTGGGGAGCAGATTTGTTTCCATAATTACCACTACCACTCTCAATTGGCTAACGTATACATGCGCTTCCCTAACTATGATTGAGAAAGCCTCCCGACAACTAGAAAAAGATGCGTACATTGTGATGGAAAGAATATTGATAATTTGAAGTTACATGCATTGGAGAATTTATGTACATCAAATAAAGCTTAATTTGTATTATTTAGCACTGATTTTTCATGTAATTTCTCACGCATTATATTATGTGGAACTTAAGCATAGGAAAATATAAATAGCATCTACTTTAAATTACCACTCCAAAGTGTAAATCGTTATCATACTTAATTATCAGGAACTCATCTTGTTGAGAATCTCTATGATCGATCTTAAACAAAAATGTACGTCTTGATTCAAGATGTAAAAACCCTAGAAACATAATTAATCACATGAGCCAATTTAGAACTTGCTTCTACCATGCATGCAGAATTTTGGTCAGTAATATATCTGTTCCTTTTTTCCTTGTTATTATTCAGAATATTTTCTCCAATGGTCATGAATGTAATACTACTTTCGTTTTTGTTACGTGCATGAATGTAGCACTACCATATATAGTTTCTGGTCTTCAATTTTCCTTTATTGTTAGCTAACCAGAAGCTATGCAAATATTATTCTTATGTGCAGAGAATCAAAATGACATGCAAGCTAAGCTATGTTACATTGAGTTCCCATGTAAAGAAGCCAGCCATTAGGTAAAGGATTTTAATTGAATATATAGTTCGATCCGATCCGTAAAGTTTCCAGATAAAGAACCACATTATTGATCTATGAGTAAAGAACGACCTAGCTAGCTAGCTAGCTGTAATCAAATGAAAGTATGGAACTATATTGAAAATTTGAAATGACATTACAGCAGCAATCATATTCGCAGGCTCGCAGCCCACTAATTAATTTCAAAATATATATATGTCCAACTGAGTATATGATCAGTCACTATTTTCATGATGAAGCATCTATCCATAGTTTTTCTAAAAAGAATATGAGTACTACTCAAATTGTTTGCCGAGATCGATCTAGCTATCAAGTTGATACTGGCCGAACTACTAGATTAGGACTTATGGACTTTATATATTCCAAGTGTGCGCAGGTGCAGAGAGTTTACGTGCTGAGTTCCGGCTTAAACAAGTACCGATCTCGAAGGTGACTAACAATAACATGATAGATACAAGGCTAACGAGGTGAAGAATCCGTGCCTGATTCAATGATTCATGACATGCGCGCATAGCTTAGCTTGCTTCAAATTCCCAAAGTTGATCATCAGAAATTCAACCGTCTGCCATGGCCAGTAGGACAGTTGGGGGTGTGATTAGGATGGTATAGTACTGTGTTATCTTGTCATTGTTGTCAACCATGTGTGCGATGTCTAGTAATTGAACTGTGACATTTAGGATCAAAATCAGAAAGCAACAAGAACATATATACCAGAAGTTATTTTGTCTTACAAGCATATATATTAATACTCTTAATATTAGGCAAACTGCTACACTACTCTATTAGTAATATGTCGGATCACTACACATATATAATTCATATTTTTCGTAGAAAAGACCACGTCATATTAATTTATATATCACATAATAATCAGAAATTCTTATACAATTAAGACAAACGTAGACATGCATACTAATTTAAAATATATATATATAAATTTATGATTCATTCTGAAACGGTCTTTTATTTATTAAAATCCATAAATGTGCATGCACTGTTCCTGACATACAAACCTACATGCAGGAAAAATGAATTAGTTGATACTTGTTTGTTAATGTAACTTGTAGACGTAAATATAGAGCTTGTGATTGTCATGGAGGATGGAGAGTATGAAAAAATGAAGGTCATTCTCTGTATAATTTTAAATGTATAGTCATTTGTGTAGAATCGTATGCAAGTACGTCATTTCCTTTCCCTTGAAATCCTCTCCGCCTCTAATTCCTTGGGCAAGAAAAAGAAAGACTAGCTAAGCTATAAAAAAAAAACAGGAAGAGAAGGACTTGTCACACCAATGACACCATGTGAGGCCTGGAACTGCTGCTGCTTAGCCTTCGATCATGATCCAACAGAAAAAGAGTGAAAGGCCTTATTCTTTTACAGAATACAATTGACAACGATAACAAACGTGTCAATATCTGGTTATTGCATATTATGAATGCCACGCATTAACTTGCTTCAAAGCTTTTTACTATCGAGTAGCAAATGCAGAAGATCTCAAGATCTGAAACAGGGAGACCTCGATCTAGGGCAACCCCCTTTCTAAATCGACCACATGACAAAACTTGGCGGCCTCAACTCCCCCTCAAGTACATAAATATAAAAAGCACAATTTCCAGAGATATCAATTCGACCAGTTGTTTTCGATGTTAAATATCTCTGATGCGATTACAGTACTCTCGAATTGGGGATTGGGGAAACATTTATGATTTGAACCAGGTATCATAAAAGCCACATTTATTTCATATAATTTTCGTATACTTTAAATACTAGCATACGTACAAATGTACAATATAGCATTCAAACCAGAATATAGCAATTCGTACGAGTAGAAACAACGGCCGGCAAATGGATGGATCATGCTTAATTAGGGTTGGCAATTAAATAATAAGAAATTAGGGTGTGTTGAAATCGATTGGTTGATATTCACTCCACCTGTGACTTGAGCTCAAGCGTAAGCGCCACATCATGAGTTGCATGTTAGGGGTAGGGTTCAAAGTTTAAAAAATTAAGGGGTAGAAGCTGGATTTCGGTTTAGCTAGGGTTCAGTTTGATGGATGAAGAAAGGTGGCTTAGGTAGCTAGGAGCTAGGGCGTGCATAAGATAACAGCTTAATTAGTCTTTATTTTTAGTGAAGGATGGCTGGAAATAAATTATGTTATATTAAAGGTTTGAAAAAGCGTTAGGCGGTATACATGCAGACAATTGATTTTTTTATCGTCTAAGACTGCATATGAGCGCCTAAGACTACCTAGACGACCGTTTAATTCGTAAAACGCCGAGGATGACCACCAGGGTAAAAATCATGGCAGTGACCGGCCTCCTAGTACCTAGGCGGCCGCTTTTTAGAACAATGGTTATATCACTTATATGCATAATATATACAAGAAGAGCATACACCCGATGTGTGTGATAAGATATTTTTTTTTAATAATTAGAGATTTGTTGCAAAATAGTGGGAGATAATGGGTGGTTACACAATGTGAAAGTTATCAACAAAAGAAAATATTTTTTTCTGTTTTTAGTTTTATTTTTACATTTTTATTCCTGAACTATTTCAATTAATTTTAAATTAGTATATGATATATGAACCTATACGTATTTTCACATGATTTTTGGTTGACAGACTCTGTTTTGGTTATAATAGTATAGATATATATAGTCACACTCACATACTGACTGCTTTCGCAGAATAAAAATGAACCAATCATTCATTATAATTAGATTAAAATGAAGCATATCAAAGGGGTTGAAAGAACTATACACGTTATTGCCCATTTGCCCGTCCACAGCCAATTCATAACACATCTTCATTCCTTTTTTTCAACTAACACCCATCTTCATTCGTTGCTAATCTTATCAGCCTGTTAAATACCTGCAAGTTTACTCTGTTCATCATTCCAACCTTGATCACAAACCCATTTCTCTACTTTAAAACTCCTCTCGACATCTCATCATTCACTGTTTCTCTTTTGATATTGAAATTTTTACACTAAGTTTCTTAGTTTGTTGCATAATTGAAAATCATTCACCGAAAAATCGTGATTAAATTTCTATCAATTAGATAATTAAATTTCATAATTTGAAATCCAAAGAATCAATCTCATACTTAAAATTTGGGATCCAAAAATCAGATCAAAGTCATGATTAAATTTCAATATCAATTAGAGAATCCAATTTGTGATCTTTACAACAATCTTGGATAGTTTGAATCGGAAAAAGAATGAAATTTAGATTTTGGTTTAAATAGAATGCAAAAAAAAAAAAAAAGGAATTGAAATCTTGATTTTAGAAATGTTCATCCACTAAACTCAAACCCAAATTCTCATGAATCTTCTAAAATATTAATTGTTCATAACACCAACCTCATCAATTGAGCTGAGTGACCCAACTCAAAAAGATTAGCAAAGGGAGGGAGCAACGAGTGAAGATGAAGATGAGTGTCATAGACGTAACAGAATAAAGTTGGGTAGGAATTGGGGGTGGATGCAAAATAGTTAATAGTGTGTTATGTTCTTTCAACCCCTGGATTTGCTTCATTATAATCTAATTGTTGTGAACGATTGGTCCCTCTTTGTCCCACAAGTGAGCGGGACTATATATATTATACTTAGTACATACAAATGGTGACTGGTGGCTTAGCTGAGTTAGCTCATCGAACATGCATGACTTAAGATTATTAGCAATCCAATCTCAAGTAGCTTGACTATTTTATTTCTGAATTTAGCTGTAATAGGAACCACGCAAATTAAGGCAAGCTGTTAGTATGACTCACAATGGATGATATATATAATAGTTTGGAAGATTTGTCCACAGCTTATATAATTAATTAAGCAGCTAACTAGGCTAACAATACTGTCATATTGTTGTCCTGAACATGACTTAATTAGATAGCTTATTCTTAAAACTTTTATGGCATAAGGAGGCCATGATCGAATATGATAATATATATGAATTATCATTGTTTCTATAATTGTTGATGCATCCATCGGTGACTTTTTTTGGCATTGATCGAGCCATGTAGGTAGTATGCAATATGCGAATAAACTTGCTAAAAGCCTAAAACGGAAGCTGTCTAGCTATTTGAAATTACGTTGATCATGAGTGTTTTACCAATGTCTAGCCATCAAAATAATAGTATCCAAGCTAGTCTCTTGTAGTGTAGCTTAATCAGGTAAATCTCTACTATTATAAAGCGAACATCCTTCAAAAACCACCAAATTGTGTTTTGCCCAAATACATTTTATCAAACAAAATTACACAAAATAATTGTGTTGAAAAAATCAAAACGGATAAGTCTTCAAAAAATAAAATAAAACATGTAACGGCAAATAAAATCTGTTTTTTTTTTTACATCTTTACATAATAAACTCGTGCGATAAATTAACACGTGCATTGCACGGGTACGAGAATCTAGTCATTATAAAATGATCGATGTACTATAATGAGTTCGTAGCCTACACTTATGTTCTAAGAAAAATGCTATAGTGCACTGTTAGGGTGCCATAATATGCGATCTTGGTGCCCGTAATTAAATTGTTGCTAGCTGAACAGATCCATCCGACCCTCGGTTCAGTAGGGTCTCCACCGGCAATAGATCGAAAGCATATCATACAAGCATTTCGAATAGTTCTAAGTTCTAACCTAATTTAAATAACAACCATGGTGTTACAGAGTTACAGACCCACTTAATTGGTCACTCATGCGTTAACTACTGCAGTACTGCTCACTCGATCACTTCGATCTTTTAACTCACTTGTTGAAGATAATTAATTGGCCACTTCTATAAATTTGTAGCTGAAATAAGATTGCAATGCATATGTGCAATTAAGTTTCAAATTAAGATATCACATAACAATCGGGCTGTGATAAGATTAATTCTTCTAATTTGTTCCATATTTCCATCTTATAAATTATAATTCGGACGAAATTCCAAATATCAGATCAACATAACCTAGTTGCAATACCGCATAATTAACCTACAGATGCCTATCTACTAAGTATAATCAGTACTAATCAGCTAGCGGGGGAGTATTAGGTATGCTGATCTTGGTCCCCCTCCTCATCGTCACTAATGACGTTTTTTTGCAGTGGATTAATTTTTTTAAGTCAACCCGAGAATTTGTTTTCTCCTCATCTGACGATCATTGTTAAATCATCATCCAGATCAATTTTAAAGAAATAGACCTGTCACCTGTCCATATACAATACCAAACCCTTAGCATACACTAACCTCTGCACACGGCACACCTATATATACATAGCTTCTCTCTTCTAAATTTGTCAGTAGCAGGTTAGGTCAGAGCTCTGGCATAATTTCATAGCAATTACATAGACGTGGGTCGGTCTGAGATAGATTCTAACCATTACTGGGTTCCTCAGGGAAAAGGAAGTGCCCGTTCTTGGGTTCCTGAGAGAAAAGAAAGAGTAGTCGGAAAAAAGGGAGAGAAAATGGAGAGCAAGAATAAAGGTGGCTCTTCGGTACGCTCCGTTTTCATGCACGCTGATGGTGTTGATAAACTCTTGATGGCCTTGGGACTGTTCGGAAGCATCGGCGACGGCTGCACGACGCCTCTGGTCTTGTTGATCACTAGCCGCTTGATGAACAACGTCGGCGGCGCCATATCTAATGCTCAAGATGCTTTCTTGCATAGTATCAATAAGGTATATGATATATGCTGCAGTAATGGTATTGATGAGTATGCCTACATGTATACATAATATATATATATATACTTATATATGACTACATGAATATCTAACTTGGGTTCTGATTTTGTGGTGGACAGAATGCAGTGGCACTATTGTACTTGGCTTCTGCATCATTTGTTTGTTGTTTCCTAGGTGGGTTTTTCTTCTTATATCGCCAATATTATCTCTTTCTCTGGTGCAAGAACCAATTAATTTAAATAGACTTTTTTGCTTAAATTAGAGGGATATTGTTGGACAAGAACTGGTGAGAGACAAGCAGCTAGAATGAGAGTGAGATATTTGAAAGCAGTCCTAAGGCAAGATGTAGGATACTTTGATCTGCATGTCACAAGCACCTCAGAAGTTATCACAAGTGTCTCTAGTGACAGCCTCGTGATTCAAGACGTCCTTAGTGAAAAGGTTTGATATTTATTATCATTCTCAGTACGAAATGTAACTTTAATTTGTTTCTAATATGCTCTCTCAACATTTGATGAATTGCCACCTCCAGGTTCCAAACTTTGTAATGAACTGCTCTATGTTCCTTGGGAGCTATATTGCGGCATTCATAATGCTGTGGAAGCTAGCCATCGTTGGGTTACCTTTTGTGGTACTTTTAGTGATTCCGGGTTTAATATATGGACGGACTTTGATGGGACTGGCTAGGCAGATAAGGGATGAATACAACAAGGCTGGCACAATAGCAGAACAGGCACTGTCATCAATTAGAACCGTGTATGCATTTGTTGGAGAGAATAAGACCATAACAGAGTTCTCTGCAGCTCTTGAAGGATCAGTGAAGTTGGGGTTAAGTCAAGGCTTGGCAAAAGGCTTGGCCATTGGAAGCAACGGTGTCGTTTTCGCCATTTGGTCTTTCATGTCCTACTATGGCAGCAGAATGGTCATGTACCATGGCGCTAAGGGAGGCACTGTTTTCGCCGTTGGTGCTGCAATAGCTGTTGGGGGATTGTAAGATCTTGCAATCTTCTACATCACTAATTTCAGTTATGCAGTTTGAAAAATGAATGCAAGTACTAAATATTGTTCAATAAATTGATACAGAGCACTAGGAGCAGGCTTATCAAACTTGAAGTACTTCTCAGAAGCGTGTTCAGCCGCTGAACGAATAATGGAGGTAATTCGGAGGGTCCCTAAAATCGACTCAGACAACATGGAAGGAGAAATACTAGAGAACGTCTCAGGGGAAGTTGAATTCAAGCACGTTGAATTTGCCTACCCGTCAAGGCCGGAAAGCATCATCTTCGTAGACTTCAATTTAACAGTTCCGGCTGGGAAAACCGTGGCATTGGTGGGTGGTAGTGGCTCCGGAAAATCGACAGTGATTTCGCTGTTGCAGAGATTTTATGATCCCATTGGGGGAGAGATACTAATCGATGGGGTGGCCATAAACAAGTGTCAGCTCAAGTGGTTGAGGTCACAGATGGGACTTGTGAGCCAAGAGCCTGCTCTGTTTGCAACCAGCATACAAGAGAACATACTTTTTGGGAAAGAAGATGCTACCATGGAAGAGGTCATTGAGGCTGGTAAAGCTTCTAATGCTCACAATTTCATCTCTCAGTTGCCTCTGGGATATGATACTCAGGTTAGTCTATTATTGATCGATCTGCTGATGCTATTAGATATCTCTTTTTCTCAAACGACCAATTGCTGCTTTGCATTTAGTCAAAACTAGAATAATACGGTTCCCCACCTTTTTATCAATAAACAGAAGAATCCAATATGCATGCGCAGTTCTACTTCCAGTTATAAAATACTAATTAATCGTGCTCCATGAACACTAATTTTCTAATTATGCTATATTCTTTGCCTTCAAATTCGATGTATCAACACTGTTATATATATATATATATATAATAGATTATGAATCTATATATGAATGTTTTAACTTGTAAGCATATCGTAAGCTAGTAAATAAGAAATAAAATAAGGTTATTAACTCATAGCTGTCTTAATCTGTTCGCTAACTACTTTAATTGGTAACATAGTTTATTACTGAATTTAACAATGAACTTATGTTTGCCATTTAGTACATAGGACTTTTTTGTGGTGTATTATTACGTTGATACATTATTAGGTAATATAGATAAGTAATCCTTGCTTCTTATGAACAACACGATTCTGTACAGGTGGTGTTACTAATTAAGCTATACTAATAGTGGAGTTGGTCTACTTCTATACGTCAGAGCATCTCTTTATTTACTCTCCTACATAATACGTATGAATAAATAATTCATTATAGACTTTCAGCTAAGATGCGTGTTAGTATTAAACTGTCAACGTATGGCGCCAAATTCGGCGCTGGAATTCTATGTGGCATGTCACGTCACATTGACATGTCAACAATTACAATAATCACACAATGTTATTTTTAAATGAAAAGACAATCTTATCATTGTTAATCCAATCGTTCTAAATTATTATAAAATATTTTTTTATCATTTTTTTATCACAATAATGTTTTTAAAATATAATTACGACATGTGATATATACGACATTTAATTTATTCATTATGATTATTAAATTATGAAATATTTTCGTTTTTCTTAAAGAAATATTTTCATGGAGATATATAATTCGGATACCTTATTTATTTATTTTTAAATTTCAAATGATTTAGTTACCTTACAACATTTATTTAGATGAACATTTCTAGTAAGATTCTTTTGGTTTTTTCTGAAAGAAAATATTATTTTATTAGGGTATAATCGATTTAAGGGGATAAGTAAGGTAACATATGTTATTTTTTCTAGAGTATACATATCTTAATTAATATCATATTTATGATTTATGACTTTCTAATATTTAATTTATTTACATTTATGATTAATTAATAACTATAATTAATTAATAAAATTACCATATATGCAACCCATACACACATATATGTATAGATATATTTCACGCACACACATCTATATACATATAAAATGTATATATCTATATATTTATATATTTCAAGCATACTTTGTAAATATCAAATTTTTTATATTACATTTTTCAAAATGATATAAACAAGAACTACAATTTTTTTTATAATAATCTAGAGCCGTTGGATTAACTAGGATAAAATTGTTTTTTCATTCAAAAATGACATTTTGTAATTATTGTAAATTTGTAATTGCTGACATGATAATGTGATGTGGCATGCCACGTAGAATTGTGGCACCGGATCTGACGTCATATTGTTTCGCCAAAATATTTTCTGTCAACATATTTCAGCTAAGGATGGATAAATAATTCACTTTGCATTATGCACGTGCCACGTACAATTTGTAAACAACTGCACTAGATCAAGATAATTAATTAAGCATTCTTTTACTTCAGATGAAATGTCAAATTACTTGGAGTAATTAACATACTCAGATTTTGTTAGTTTTTTTCGACTAAATCTAAAAGTACTAAAGATCTAGAGAACGTACGTTCAAACTGCTGCAGGTTGGTGAGAGAGGTGTTCAAATGTCGGGAGGGCAGAAGCAAAGAATAGCCATTGCACGAGCAGTTATCAAGAAACCACGCATCCTTCTCCTAGATGAAGCAACGAGCGCATTGGACTCAGAATCGGAGCGTGTAGTTCAAGAAGCTCTGGACAAAGCAGCGGTGGGACGGACGACGATCATCATCGCTCACCGCCTCTCCACCATCCGAAACGCGGACATTATTGCCGTCGTTCAAAATGGGCAGGTCATGGAAATAGGCTCACACGAGGAGCTATTCCAACGTGATAATGGTCTCTATACCTCGCTTATCCGCTTACAACAGACAGAGAAGCAACCAGAAGAGCAAGGACATTACGCATCGTCGTCTATATCAAACCTGGACATTCGCAACACAAGCAGCCGTAGGCTTTCTATAGTCAGCCGCTCGAGTTCGGCCAACTCATTTGCCCAGGGTCGAGCTTCATCAGTGGTTGCTGGGGAAGATGAGATCGTAGAAGGGAAGAAGCTACCTGTCCCATCTTTCAAAAGATTAATAGCTTTGAATATTCCGGAGTGGAAACAAGCCCTTTTGGGGTGCTTCAGTGCGACAATTTTTGGTGCAGTTCAGCCAGTATATGCATTTGCTTTGGGATCAATGATATCAGTTTATTTTTTGACAGATCATGATGAGATTAAGGAGAAGACGAGAATCTATGCACTTTGCTTTCTCGGGTTGGCCATTTTCTCTTTGTTGGTTAACATTTGTCAGCATTACAACTTTGCCTACATGGGAGAGTACTTAACTAAGAGAGTTAGAGAGAGGATGCTTTCCAAGATCCTTACATTCGAAGTTGGATGGTTTGACCAAGTTGAAAATTCTAGTGGTGCCATTTGCTCTAGACTTGCCAAAGATGCCAATGTGGTACGTATACGTACTTTATCTCATAGTCTCATACTATATACATTAAGTTAATAAATATCTGAAGTGAAGGATGAAGTTGTCTTATAAACGAGTGTTTTGATTATATGTTTTCAGGTGAGATCTTTAGTGGGAGATAGGATGGCTCTGCTTGTTCAAACCATCTCAGCTGTGACTGTAGCCTGCACAATGGGATTGGTCATTGCATGGAGACTTGCCATCGTTATGATAGCAGTGCAACCAATTATCATTGTGAGCTTCTACACCAGGCGAGTTCTGCTCAAGAGCATGTCCAAGAAAGCCCTCAAATCTCAAGATGAAAGTAGCAAGCTGGCTGCAGAAGCAGTCTCCAACCTGAGGACCATCACTGCCTTCTCATCTCAGGATCGCCTGTTGAAAATGCTTGAGAAAGCCCAAGAAGGCCCACGTAAGGAGAGCATCCGACAGTCTTGGTATGCGGGTATTGGGCTTGGCTGTTCACAAAGCCTTACCACTATCACTTGGGCGTTTGACTTTTGGTACGGAGGCAAGCTCATTTCCCAGGGCTACGTCACAGCCAAAGAGCTGTTTGAGACTTTCATGATACTGGTGAGCACCGGCCGGGTTATTGCCGATGCCGGAAGTATGACTTCGGATCTCGCAAAAGGGTCGGATTCCGTTGCTTCTGTATTTGCAGTGTTGGACCGGTTCACCAATATAGAACCTGACGACCCGGAAGGTTGTGTGCCCAAAAGAATAACAGGTCACATAGAACTTCGTAATGTACATTTTGCGTACCCAGCTAGACCTGATGTGATGATCTTCAAAGGTTTCTCAATCAAAATTGAAGCCGGAAAATCAACTGCATTAGTGGGACAAAGCGGTTCTGGAAAATCAACAATCATCGGATTAATTGAAAGATTTTATGATCCATTGAAAGGGGAAGTGATAATTGATGGTCGGGATGTGAAATCATACCACCTTAGGTCATTGAGGAAACACATAGCACTTGTTAGCCAAGAACCAACGCTATTTTCAGGTACCATAAGAGAGAATATCATATATGGCGTATCGGATAAGATTGATGAATTGGAGATTATTGAAGCAGCAAAGGCAGCCAATGCTCACGATTTCATCTCAAGCCTCAAGGAAGGGTATGACACTTCGTGTGGAGATAGAGGAGTGCAACTATCTGGGGGACAGAAGCAACGCATTGCTATAGCAAGAGCCATATTGAGGAACCCGGTGGTGTTACTATTAGATGAGGCGACCAGCGCGCTTGATAGTCAGTCGGAGAAGGTGGTGCAAGATGCCCTAGAGAGAGTGATGGTGGGGAGGACTAGTGTGGTGGTGGCGCACAGGTTGAGTACCATACAACACTGTGATCTTATCACTGTCCTTGATAAAGGGAAGGTTGTGGAGAAAGGGACTCACTCGTCTCTTTTGGCCAAAGGGCCTAAAGGTTCATACTACTCATTGGTTACCCTCCAAAGGACTCCATCCGCATCAGAGCTTACCAAATTGCCATGATCGAACCCTTTTTTCGTTTCTCCATGAAAACGTTGGATTCTGAAGGCATACGATTCCTTGTACGTAGTAGTGTTAATTATCGTACGTATACCTAAGTACTGTGTATGTATGAATGTATGATGATGATCAGCGCGTGCGATTTGCTTCTCTTATTGATGATGGAGTAACAAAGTTTATAACTGTTGGTCTGATGCCATATATCAATACATGATGTTTCCAGCTTACTGATCATAAGCATGTATATATAATTATATTATGAATTGTTTTAAGAACAACTGTACATTGTAATTTTATTACGAAATGAAGCAAATTAGCCAAGCTACGTACAGATTACAATTCATATACGACTTGTGCAACACATCTTTCATACGTCCAATAAACTTAGGAGTTAGGACCTTACTGGGCATTATAATTAGTTTGTTAATTAAAAGTTTAAAACCCTTCGCAGACGACCTCTCTCGTCTTCTTTGCTGTGGAAATTACCAAAAACAAAAATTATCAAACAAGATATGCATTCATGAAGACGGGAGCACATCACATGTGCCAAGAGAACCATGTGCCAAAAATGTGCCTACAATAAAAAACCGACACGTGGAATTCCACTTACCATAACCTAACCAGAGTTAGTAAATATATTTTCATTCAACGAAGTAAAAAATGAAATCTTAGCAAAACTCCGGCCTTGACTTCAGGTCATAATACTCTTTTACTCTTTTTCTTTTTTCACTCACCAACACGCAGATGTATGCATTTCATGAGCCCAGAACTAGAATCATCTAATCGCCATGGGTAGTGACTAGTGAGGCACGCTGAGAATTTAAACTTAGACCCCCTTTGAACTTTTGTAATTAACTTCCCTTCCCCGGCGACTCCCACCTCAGAAAAAAGGTCGTTGGCCTCATGAACAAGATCATTGCGGCTTCAGTCGATACCCGGCTCGATTTATACGCGACGATCCGAAAGATAATAATGGGTGTCGACATTGATAGCTTGAGTTCGATCAAGACCGCCAACCCGATTGAGCAGGATATGGATTTGAGGAGAAGAAGATTAGGAGAGAAAAAATTGACGATGAAGTGGAGAAGAAGTAGAATTTGATTTGATACAACCCCGAGGATAGGGGTCATATAATCAATCCCACTTTATACTGGGAAAGAACAAAAACCATAGCCATCTATATTCTCTCTTTTGTTTGCAGATGATTATAGCACAAACCAAAATTTACGAGTTCAAGCATAAATATATGTTTCTCTGCTCCATATCCCGACCCACCCTGCTCCAAACATCTACATGCCATATCGCCTCCGCCAAAACTCAGAAGCCTTAAAAATCCACCCGAGAGTCAACATACCGGAGAAAGCCATGGCGGCAGCCGCGAAACCCAACCCAACTCCAAAGCCTTGGATAGTGGATGATGGGAGATGGTGTTTTTGTCTTTCTTTTATTCTTAAAAACAAAAGAAGAAAAGAAAATTCAAAACAAAATGATTTTAGCTTGACTATGGTTAAGTGAACGGAGTGGAATTCCACGTGCCGGGTTTTTATTGTAGGCATATTTTTGGCACATGGTTCTCTTGGCACAGGTGATGTGCTCCCCCATGAAGACATGTTCAAAAAAGTTTGTTTTGTACTACTTGGACGTCATTAGTCTAATGACTCTAATCACTCTAATGACTACGTATTCCACATTTCCACGTACGAGCCAAGTTATAACCTATTAGCCTAAACATCGATCAAAACACCAGACTCAGAGAGTCAGAGTTTCGATGTCTATTGTTGATTGTATATCTCTTTTATTAGAAAAATAATCTGTTGTTAACCTCAAGCTAGACCCAGATGCTTTTATTATCTGATTTAAAATTTTTAATCATAAATTAGCTGAACCGCCTGAACGTACTGGATCCTCGTCAGTAATGGCTTAAATATTTATAGTCAATTAACCGTGATTAGTTTTTAAACATCCAGATTCCTTTTATGCAAGGCCTGTCATCTTCATGCTATATGAATATCATTGAGCTGACGAGATCTAGTCACTCTTTGATTCCTCAGAACAAAAAAGAAGTGTGGAGTAAATGGGGGAAGAAATAGAAGTGAAGAAGAAGACATGTGCATCATCTATCCGGTCTGTTTTCATGCACGCCGATGGTGTCGATAAAGTCCTGATGATCTTCGGGTTGTTGGGAGCCATTGGAGATGGCTTCTCAACTCCTTTTGTGTTGCTAATCACTGGCCGCTTGATGAACAATATCGGCGGCGCCTCAAGTGACGCTCAAGGTGTTTTCTTGCATAACCTCCAAAAGGTACTCTTTAGATTTGTTTCAGCTTAATTATACATGACAGTTTTGTGTTTTTTTTCTTTAACTTGATTTTGATTTTGTGGTGGACACTGGATCCGGACAGAATGCAGTGGCACTATTGTACTTGGCTTGTGGAACATTGATCAATTGTTTCCTAGGTGGAGTTCTTTTCTTCTTCTAGTTTTACTAAAGATTGATTCATGTTTTGGAGAAGAGCAGATCAATATTATTAGTTTGAATGGACTAATTTGTGTAGAGGGATATTGTTGGACAAGAACTGGTGAGAGACAAGGAGCTAGAATGAGAGTAACGTATCTGAAAGCTGTTCTTAGGCAAGATGTGGGTTACTTTGATCTGCATGTCACAAGCACCTCTGAGGTGATAACCAGTATCTCTAGTGACAGCCTCGTGATTCAGGACTTCATCAGTGAAAAGGTGAATATATAGCATCATTTTGAAAGGGAATTTGATTTGGATTATGAAGCTCGCAAATCTCAAAAAATGTTTGATGATGTATTATTATTGCCACCTTCTTAATTAGGTGCCAAACTTTATAATGAACTGTTCTTTGTTCTTTGGGAGCTATGTGGCGGCATTCATAATGCTGTGGAGGCTAGCCATCGTTGCATTTCCGTTTGTGGTGCTGCTGATAATTCCGGGTTTAATTTACGGTAGGGTTTTGATGGGACTTGCTAGGCAGATTAAAGACGAATACAACAAGGCTGGCGCAATAGTAGAGCAGGCACTATCATCAATCAGAACTGTTTACGCCTTTGTTGGGGAAAAGAAAACAATTTCAGAGTTCTCTGCAGCTTTGCGAGGCTCAGTGAAGTTGGGTTTGAGTCAGGGTCTGGCAAAAGGCTTGGCCATTGGAAGCAATGGCATTAATTTTGCTATTTGGTCTTTCATGTCGTACTATGGCAGCAGAATGGTCATGTATCATCGCGCGCTTGGAGGCACTGTTGTGTCAGCTGGTACTGGAATAATACTCGGTGGATTGTAAGAACTTGTTTCACATCATCAAACTCATATAAGAATTTTAAGTAAAATTCCAAATGCATGTGTTTGATAAATTGTTTGAACAGGGCATTCGGAAGAGGGTTATCAGACCTTAAGTACTTCGCAGAAGCGTTCTCCGCAGCAGAGCGGATAATGGAGGTTATTCGGAGAGTCCCCAAGATCGACACAGACAACATGGAAGGTGAAATGATAGAGAACGTTCACGGAGAAGTTGTATTCAAGCACGTTGAGTTCGCATACCCTTCAAGGCCAGAAAGCATCATCTTCAACAACTTCACCTTAACGGTTCCAGCTGGGAAGACTGTGGCATTGGTCGGTCGCAGTGGCTCCGGAAAGTCGACAGTGATTTCTTTGTTGCAGAGATTTTATGATCCAATCGGGGGAGAAATACTCATTGATGGGGTGGCAATAAACAACTGTCAACTCAAGTGGCTGAGGTCCCAGATGGGGCTTGTGAGCCAAGAGCCTGCTCTATTTGCAACCAGCATAAGAGAGAACATACTTTTTGGGAAAGAAGATGCTACCATGGACGCGGTTATTGAGGCTGGTAAAGCTTCAAATGCTCACTATTTCATCTCTCAGTTGCCTCTGGGATATGACACACAGGTTCGTACAGTTGAGTTAGTTCTCTTCTTGTCATTATCATGATCGATCAATACGTTATTTTTCTACGTTACGTTAACACTCCATGTAGACAATTTCCATCAATGTTTGTAGAGAAATGCAAGATTAATTGTTGCGAGCCGACCTAGAAATTAGAGAGCAACCATGCAAATTACTTGAAAGCTATACATGTTAATTTTCTTCTTTCCATTGACCCAAAGATCAGATTTGTCTAAAGGTGATGAGAATTCATTTACGAATTGAACATTTGACAATTTTCTTCATAATTGTTTTTTAATTACGAAATAATTTTTCATGACATGCACGAACCTGATCATGTTTTGTTAACAACAAATTACTGTCACAGTACGTACCCGGTTTTAGTGCGTTCATTTGATGATTCCAGTCCAATGATCAGGGTTGAGAAAGTGCTAAAGGTAAAGTTTTATTAACTGCTGCAGGTTGGCGAAAATGGTATTCAAATTTCGGGAGGACAGAAGCAAAGAATAGCCATCGCTCGAGCAATCATCAAGAAACCACGAATCCTCCTTCTAGATGAAGCCACCAGCGCATTAGACTCCGAATCCGAGCTTGTAGTCCAAGAAACTCTGGACAAAGCAGCCGTGGGACGTACGACGATCATCATCGCCCACCGCCTCTCCACCATCCGAAACGCCGATGTCATTGCTGTTGTTCAAAACGGGCAGGTGAAGGAGACAGGCTCACACGACGAGCTATTGCAACGTGAAAATGGTCTCTACACTTCGCTTGTCCGTTTACAACAAACAGATCACGCACATATAGCATCATCCTCTATTAAGGACATGGACATTCATGACACGAGTAGTTGTAGGCTTTCAATGGTTAGCCGTTCGAGTTCTGAAAACTTGCTTGCGGATGGTGGAGCTTCTTCGGTTCATGTTGGGGAAGATGAAATCACAGAAGTTAAGAAGCTGCCGGTCCCGTCTTTTCAAAGATTGATGGCCTTGAATTCTCCGGAGTGGAAACAAGCGCTTTTGGGGTGCTTTGGTGCGGTATTGTTCGGTGCAGTTCAGCCCTTGTTTGCATTCACCCTAGGGTCAACAGTGTCTGTTTACTTCTTGGAAGATCACGATGAGATCAAGGAGAAAACGAAGATATATTCTCTGTGTTTTGTTGGGTTGGGTATCCTCTCTTTTCTAGTTAACATTTGCCAGCATTACTACTTTGCTTACCTCGGAGAGTACTTGACTAAAAGAATTAGAGAGCAGATGCTTTCAAAAATTCTTACATTTGAAGCTGGGTGGTTTGATCAAGATGAAAATTTTAGTGGTGCCATTTGCTCTAGACTTGCCAAAGATGCCAATGTGGTACGCATATTTAATTTTACCAACTTTTACTTAATTGGTTAGTATCCTATATATGCATGTCGACTTTCAATTGGCAGATTTTTACTAGATTGTGTTTTATACATGCATGCATTTCATAATTTACAATTGAGGAATGTACGCCTCTTCTTGCAGGTGAGATCTTTAGTGGGTGATCGGATATCCCTACTTGTACAAACCTTCGCATCTGTCACTGTAGCAGGCACAATGGGATTGATCATTGCATGGAGGCTGGCCTCAGTTATGATAGCACTGCAACCCATCACCATTGTGTGTTTCTACACCAGGCGCGTCCTTCTAAAAAGCATGTCAAGTAAAGCCATCAAAGCTCAAAATGAAAGTAGCAAGCTAGCTGCAGAGGCAGTCTCTAACCTGAGGACCGTCACCGCCTTCTCTTCTCAAGACCGCCTGCTGAAAATGCTCGAAAAGGCCCAACAAGGGCCGCGTAAGGAGAACATCCGGCAATCATGGCTGGCTGGTATTGCGCTTGGTTGTTCTCAAGGTCTGAACACTATTATCTGGGCTTTTGAGTTTTGGTACGGAGGACAGCTCGTTGCCAAGGGCTACATAACTGCGAAAGCACTGTTTGAGACGTACATGATATTGGTGAGCACGGGTAAGGTCATTGCGGAAGCAGGAAGTATGACTTCGGACCTTGTGAAAGGATCGGACGCAGTTGCGTCCCTGTTTGCTGTGTTAGACCGGGTCACAAAAATTGAACCCGAAGAAGGTTGCGAATCTATAAGTATAAAGGGTCAAATAGAACTTCGTGACATATATTTTGCCTATCCTTCTAGACCGGACGTACTGATCTTCAAAGGATTCTCAATGAATATTGAAGCAGGAAAATCTACGGCATTGATGGGACAAAGTGGGTCGGGAAAGTCGACAATCATTGGATTGATCGAAAGATTTTATGATCCAATGAGAGGGGAAGTGATAATTGATGGTCGGGATGTGAAATCCTACCACCTTAGATCATTGAGGAAACACATAGCACTTGTTAGCCAAGAGCCAACGCTATTTTCAGGTACCATAAGAGAGAATATCATATATGGCGCGTTGGACAAGGTTGACGAATTGGAGATTATTGAGGCAGCGAAGGCAGCTAACGCTCACGATTTCATCTCGAGCCTCACGGAGGGGTATGACACTTCCTGTGGAGACAAAGGAGTACAACTATCTGGGGGACAGAAGCAACGCATTGCTATAGCCAGAGCTATATTGAGGAACCCGGTGGTGTTATTATTAGATGAGGCGACCAGCGCGCTTGATAGTCAGTCGGAGAAGGTGGTGCAAGATGCCCTAGAGAGAATTATGGTGGGGAGGACTAGTGTGGTGGTGGCGCACCGGTTGAGTACCATACAACAGTGTGATCTTATCATTGTTCTTCATAAAGGGAGGGTGGTGGAGAAAGGGACTCATTCGTCTCTTTTGGCCAAAGGGCTTAAAGGTTCTTACTACTCACTGGTTACCCTCCAAAGGACTCCATCAGTATCCGAGCGAGCTCACGAAAATGCGGTAAACTGAGTACCCATGAGCAGGTAACCACCCGTTACCTCACATGCAGTACTAAGGCAGACAGACTAGAGCTCTAACTGTATCGTAACTTTCGCCCGGCCAAAGGCTAGGTTCCGACTTGCCAAACACGTACAATAATCTCACATCATATTGTACCAAATCACGTCCGAAGACAAATCAATATTTTAACAATCTCAATGTTAAAATCACGTACAATAATCTCACATCATATTGTACCAAATCACGTCCGAAGACAAATCAATATTTTAACAATCTCAATGTTAAAATCATGTACAATAATCTCTCATCATATTGTACAATTCAAATCACATGCTCAATACATTCACAATAAAATAATAACAGTATATTATATAGCAAACTATATATATTCGTACTTATTTACCATTATACAATATATATATATAGTCCACTATATCTTATACATGTCATATTTCACAACACATGCTCAATACACAATCTTCCGCCATCAAAATGATCATTTCTAATGAATTAATAACAGTATATAATATAATGAACTATATATATATGCAATTATTACCATTATACAGTATATATATATAATCCACTAAATTGTATACATGTTGTAATTCATTATTAAATACTTTTGCAAAATCTTGAATCACCGCGAGGGTAGATTCGTAAATATGTGAGATTTTACTCACCTTATTGACTTGAGCGAAATTCCACAATTCCCGAAGATAATTCCTTTCCTTGATTTAACGATCACCTTGAAAAGATAAGAAAAGAATTTAGAATCGTTTCGTAAACCTTTAAATGCCGAAACAGTAATAATCGGTTACTGTTCAGCAATTTTCGGTTTTACGAAGTTACTGTTCAGTGTTAATGTTACTATTCACGGTTACTGTACAATAAACAATTAATACGTATTTTCTGTACGTATAAATACTATATACGTATTTCTGTATGTATAAATACTATATGCGTATTTCTGTACGTATAAGTACTATATACGTATTTCTGTACGTATAAATACTATATACATATTTTTGTACGTATAAATACTGTTTAAATGTAAATACAATCTCAGTAAATAAAATTTACTAAATTACCCTTTTACAAATTACTTTTTACATTTACTGAAAGTAATTTATATTTATATTTACCGTAAGTAAAATTTAATTACATTTACCGTACGTAAAAAAATTTACATTTACATTTACCGTACACCGTAAATTACCAAAATACCCTTCTGTCAAAACTGTTCACACCGCCGCACGTGGCGGCGCGTGTGGCACACGCGGCACCTCCAGCAGGCGGCGCGTGGGGCCCACGCGCCGACGCCCCCAACGGCGCGTATCACGCCACCGCCGGGTCCAATCTCTTCTCCCCCTCCTCCTCTTCCTTCCTACAACATCAGACCCTTTCTAAACTCATCCACGCACTCCCACGCGCCGCCTCTAGGCGGCGGTAACCCTAAATCTCCTCCCCCTCCGATTTCTCCCAAAACAACTCTGATCCAACAATCAAGCACATCAATCGATCTATCTATCAAACCCTTACCTCGTGGGGGTGCAGCGATGCCGTGAAGACCACCGGAGAGGCTCGTGAGCACGGGGGAGTCGAACCGAGCCGAGGGCGTGATGGTGTCTCGATCTGCGCCTTGCTTGGTCGCAGGTGGTGCCAAGTAGGAGAGGCGGCGACAGTGAGCTAGTCCCCGTGCCCTATCTTCGCCGGTGACGATGCGTGAAGCGGCGGTAAGCTCCGATCTTGGTTCTTGTCGAAGCTCGTGGCGGCGAGGCACGGTGCGGAGGACTCGGGGTCGTTTGCGGGGGAGCTCGCAAGGCCGTAGAGAGCGGCGGTGCAAGCCACGAAGGACTGAGGGCGGTGATCGGGGAGAGAGCGATTCGGAAGGGAGAGAAGAAGAGAGGGTCGGGTGAGAGAGAGAGAGGGGGAGGCGGAGAGAAACTGAGGGGTTTCCTGTTATGGAAACCCTAGTTAAAAAAAATTCCTTTTTATACTAGTTTCCAAATCGGAAACTAACTTCCGACGTGAATAACTTTTACGTACGATGTCCGTTTCGAACGCGTAACATATCCACGAACTCGTATCGACGAGCTCTACAACTTTCGTGAAGAAAGTTTTTGAAACCGAGCGACGGAATAACAGTCGATATAATCGTTCGGAAACGTAACGTTTTCTTATTAAACGTTCTCGGAACGTTTCCGTTTCCGTTTCGTAAAGTTTGCAAACAAACAATTTCATTTTAATTGAATTTCATAACTTTATAGAATTCAATTCAATTCAATATTGTTCTAAAAATCTAGGGTTATTACAATACCAAACTGTGACAGAGGAAGATATATGAGTAGCTGAGCCTCAGCCCCCCACTTTTTTCTTTTCGTTTCTAAATGATATAAGAAATGTAAAATTCTAGTATACATTAATGTATGTTATATATCCTACATCAAATGGTCGATATTGTTTTGTGACTGAGGTCAGAAAAATAATATTCGTTGTCAACCATTGGATGTGGGATATATAACATACATTGATGTATAGTACATTAACCAATAAGAAATGAAATAAAAGAAAGAAGAGCAATTTGGGCCTAATTAATTAAGCCCAACCCTAATCAGACTCTCTTTAATCTAGGGTTTTTAACTGTAACCGTGAGAGGTACTGTTCGTATAGAGTTTAGAGGCACGAAGTCGAAGTAAACGAACAAATCTGTGGGGCATATTAGTAATTGAGTCTTGTGCAATACTTGAATTCTATGTAGCACGGACACGGACACGGACACGATTTGATACGTAGACACGACATATAGAAATTTTTTTGGACACGTCAATTAAAATTATTTTAATATATATTTATTTATTAAAAAATTAATTTAACAATTTGAAAGTATTTAGATATATATATATATATATATATTAAAGTGTGCATAAATATAACAAAAACTGAATATGTTGGAATTGTTGAGGATTTGTTTGATTCTTTGGATGACCAAGGTTCGAATCCCACCACAAACATTCTTATTTTTATCATGAGTTTCTCTCCTTATATATATTAAAGTGTGCATAAATATAACAAAAACTGAATCTGTTGGAATGGTTGAGGAGTTGTTGGGTGCCTTGGATGTCCAAAGTTTGATTCTCACCATAAGCATTTTCACTTTTATTATGAGTTCGCGTGTCCACACGGACACGCACTACGGACCCTTGTCCGCGTGTCCGTGCTTCATATCTTGAATTCCTCTTGAGTCTTTACCTCTAATTTGTTGAAATGTGATTTTGTATTTGCAGGGATGAGACAACCACTTTCTTCTTCGACGAGGGGCTCGTAAGTTTTCAACGTACTGCATTATCGAATTATTGCCTGATGTTGGAGTAGTAGATTGGAAAGACTATATACAAGTAATATTATTCCAGTACGTTGGAGAGCACGATGAAAAGTTTGATAAGTTATATATTTTTGTTTACGGGATCTATTAGTTTGATCAAGGAAAGAAATCTAATCTTCCTGTGGTCGAAGCAAAAGAAGATCGAGTTGATATCGATCTTCCATCTTTTTTCATTAATGTTGTTGGTGATTACTGATCAGGCATTTAGGCGTAAGAACTCATTGTCAAGACTGAAGAGCATGATTTATTGTCAATTGTATTGGCAGAAATGAGCCTCCCCAAGTACCAGGAGGAGGAGGCGTGATAGGTGGAGTAACTACTGTGGGAGTAGTTAGCGTCGGTGTAGGACTGTAGGTGCCTCACGTAAATTGACGACGAATGATGCTCTTACATACCTCAAACTACTCTCAAAGAAGTGAAGGACATGTTTCACGTGAGATTTTTTAATGAGAATTAAGACTATTATCATTGTACGTGTTATATGTCCATCATTTGCCTTAGAGATAATTTTTTGTTTAACACCCATTTTCAATCAACAATTATATTGAAATTTGGGAATATGGGTCATAGCTTCATAGGGAAGCAATGACAAACTGATGAATCAAATTTTTTTGGTGCATAATTTCAAGCAGCAAAGTGTTTGACATGAGCATATGTTAATCCTTCACCAGTTTAAACTCGTTATTGATACATATGCAAACGCTTCTTTGCCAATGATGTTGGTTTTAAGTTCTCCCTTCGTTTGTATCGATCACCAATATTATTGTTTTTACCCCATGGTAAATTAAATATTCCATGTTTCTTGGATGATAATTAAGGTTAAATCATGAATTAAAGTCTATTTAGCACATATTAATCAAACATGAAAATTTGATTTTTTAAAGGCTCGAGCAAGATGGGGTTTGGTTTTTCAGATGTTGTCTCAAGGACAGTTGGGATTAGATATATATCTTCGTACAAATTAATATGATAGGGATCTGGACATAGGTAGGTACAACATGCAAATAAGGGTAACACCATGCATATGAGGGTTTTCACGGTTTCAATGAGAATTGTGGTACAATCTTATTGTGAATTTTGACAAGGATAATTATGATTTTTCCTCCTTTAATATGGTCATTTTTCATTAGTTTGTGGAAAGATGGTTCAAAATCAATTCGAATACCAAAAAATGGTTCTTTCTCATAATTTCTCATAATGGTTGTGATCAATTAGAGTACCAAATGCTTGAGGACCATCTTGTTGAAGACTAGTTGAAGACCAAAATTGTCAAACATGAAGAGTAAATCACATTTACGAATGTCCTAACTTTTTCAATTTGAACAAAAATTTGACAATTACTAAATTGGCTGAAAATTTGTACAAGTAATCTACTTAATTACTACTAATTTGATCTACTTTGATATTAAATCACTATTAAATTGGCTGAAAATTTGTACAAATAATCTACTTATATAGACTTAAAATCTAAATGGTTGAGATGAAAAAAATATAACCTCTCTTTATTTTCTTACTTGTATTTCATTTCAATAAACCCTAAATCCTATTATGACAGGGCCTGGTTTTGATATGTGGGTAGTGTTCATTTGCTTCCGTGTCTTTTGTTTTTGTTTTTGGTTACATGCTTCCGCGTCATTTCAATTACAATAGTTTTCATTTTCAGCTTTCCCCCAATTCATGCTATTGGGGTGAATGCAGCGCGGAATATTCATGATGGCAGTAGAAAAATTTCTCGCGATATATAAATATAAAAAAACGAAAAACTTGGTCTCGTCTTCTCTCAACCTCCTCTTATAAATTTAAATTCTCTCTCACTTTTTTTCTTTCTCTCTTTATTCTTTAACGCCGAGAAAAAGATAATCAAAATCCTCTTCATAATTCTCTCTTCTTTTTCTTCATCTTCCTCTCCATATGAACCGATTAGTGTTGGTTTTGCTACCGGGAGAGATTTGCTCACAGTAAAAAAGTAACTATTTCTCACAATTCATCTGCACAGAAATGGCGTATTTGAGTTGATTTTATTCGATTGTAATTTCAGATTGTGGGTTTTTCAGTAGGGATAAACAAAATTAGAGACGATGTTTACGCTGGTGGTGGTAGTGGCGGCGACGGTTCTTCTGAATTGAAACTGTTGTTGGCTTCTTAGCGTGGGGAGTCGTGAATCTCTCTCTCTCTCTCCTTGCTCTATGCATGATTTAAGAGTGTTGAATTGCTTAGGTTTTGTGTGGATTTATGGCATTGTTTTGTGGTTTTGATGAGCTTGATTGATCATTGTGCGGTTGTTTTTAATTAGCTGGAGGTGCTTTGGTGTGGTGGATTTGATTTGATTGCTTGTGACTGATCGTATTTCCGACGCTTGAATTAGAGTGCTTGCTTTCGGGACGTGAAATTGAATAAACGCTAGGGCTTAGATTACTAGGTATATGTGTTGTTATAAGTAATTAGGCGTGAGATTATAGTTGTCAAGAGCATGTAGGTAGCATATGCATTTACATGAAGTTGTATTGATGTGACTGCATTGAAATTCTCGATGTCACATGTGTTAGGGACTAAGGCAATCATGTTGTGTATATGTATGTGCTGATTTTTTGTCAATTGTTGGCAGAAATTGGCCGCCGCAAGTACAAGGAGGAGGAGGAGGTGTGATAGGTGGAGTAGCTACGGTTGGAGATGATTCTCATATGTCAATTTAATTGGTTGAGCCTCCACGTCGGAAATAACCGATCAGCTGGAGTTCCTCTTAGATGTTATTTATGACTATTACGTTGTAAAATTTTTTGGCTCAAATTTGAGATAATATTTATGAAGATCAGTAAAAGTTCCTATTTTTGTTATATGATCACGTACTGCAAAATATCTAATTCTTTTGTGACCGGATGATCATCATATCAGTCCAAATCAAGACACATGTGATTACAATGTAATTAATTCTCTTTTGTTTCTACTATGGTAACACTTGTTTCTTGCACTCTCCCATGGTTTAGGAGCAAAACTTTAGTTGACAGTGTCATCTCTATCGAACATATTGATTGATGCAGACCTTTTCGATGTGTTATTTATCAGATAACTACCTATCGAGGCCAGTGCATGTCACTTGGGCTAATTTTAGGGACATATCTAGAATTTAATGGGGCGGACTACAATTTTGGGCGAAATCCAAAATTTTTTTGTTCAAGTTTACAATATACAGTGTATAAAGTTCATATAATTAAAAATAAATTAAACTTAAATATTCCTACAATTCCCTATAATCTTAAGTTCTTAACTAATCAACATAGACAAATGCTCAATCTCTCATTCGGCCATTCTCTAACATACCACCAAATTTCCAATCATTTCAAATCGATGGCACTAATTCCCTACAATGTTACCAAACTCAAATAGGTAAATAAAATACTCAATCTCTGATTATAATATATTTAGCTATTCAATAAGACAGTAGCAAGACTAACACATTAACACCCAATTTCATATAATCATATTCCAAATTTACAATAAAATCTGTTTAACCAACAAAGTGAACAAACCCATATACCCACCAAATTTCAAAATCTAATAATTTCATAATTAGTATCTAATTATTCTAATCAGTATCTGATTCAATTTTAAAAGAATTTAGAAGAGAACTGGAGAATAGCTAAATTTGTAGGTTATACAGTAAAACGGTAGAAGTATAGATGAGAGCAGAGAGACTTCGTACAATCGATTGGTTAAAATTTTTTTTTTTAATAAAGAGTTTTTTTTTTCTGGATAAAAATCTCACATGGACTGGATCCGCCCTGATCGTGGCGGCCGTGATTTTTGAGGTTTGCATGGAACATATCACTTCACTCCATTATGATGTATAACTGTGTGTTAAGATGGCCACTTTTGCCGTATTAATGATAAATGGGAGTCTATTGTGAAGTGAAAAGTTGTGTTCAAACATATCTACCGGCCATAGTAAAAAGTGAAAAAGTAACAAAAACATCTCGATACGACCGAAGAAAAAGGAAAAAGAAAAGAACCATGTAATTAATTAATGCAGGAACATTAATGTGAATATATAATAGACCACCGGCCAGAAACAAAAACCAAAATTAATGTTGTTGGGTTTTGTCTGGCAGAGATGGCGGGAATACCAGACGATGTTCCTGTTGATTCTGAAACCAAAGCTCCCTCTGGTTCTTCAGCTACTCACTCGTGAGTCTATCTTTGTCCTCTGCATGATTTCCCTTCTCTCCTTGATTAGATTGTATTTGTTGGCTTTAATTTTGTATTGTTTCTTGGTTTAATTTCATCACCAATGTGCTGTGTAAGATTTTGGTTTTGTTCCCATGTATGAGAGTTCAAGTTTTGTTGATTGTTGCATTCAGAAATTTGGGCTGTAATTTATATGTTAGGTAATGCTTTGAAGAGGAAGCTTTTAATTTTGTTTTTGTGTTATTGGGATTCTGAGTTGAAATGAGGAGTGATTTGGGTTTGGAGGGTTGAATTGGAGTGATTGGTTTTGATTCTAGCAGATTTGGTGTTGAGAGAGATGAAATCACCTAAAGAAGTTTGCTTTTGTTTTAGGGCTTTTCTTGATTTGGTAAAGAGGATGTTGAGGAAGTAGTCTGAGAGAAAGTTTTGATCTTTCATCTTCAGTTATTGAAAAAAATGTAATATTTTTTCCTTTTTTCCGAACACAAGGATTGTTGAAAACTTATAAGAACATATGGCGGTAGAAATAAGAAGTGTAACTTGTAGTTTTTTGAGGTTCCTGAATTTATGGTGCTTGCCTTTTGATCATCTATTGAAACTCTGTGTTGTCCTTCAGTTTAACACTTGGCTTAATTGGTGGACAGAATGCTGAGGAGTTAGTGTTGGGAGAAACTTTAATCTTTCATCTTCAGTTTCAGAAAAGTTGTTATCTTTTTCTTTTTTAGAGGACTAGGTCTGGCAGGTGTATTTTGTATATATGTATAGTATTCACATTTTTATATACGAGGTTCCACAAAGTTAGGGTGTTTCATTGGTTATATACTGAGTTTTATCATTTTGTGTTGGCTGTGGAGAGATAGGCCACCTCAGATATCTGAAGGACGAACTGCAAGACGTGTCGCACCAAAATTGACCAGTGAAGATGCTGTAGCATATCTCATAGCAGTGAGGAAAGCGTTTTCCGAGAAAAGAGATGTATATGAAAGGTTTCTTGAGATCATGAAAGATTTCAAAACTCATAGGTATCCTGTATCTCTTTGCCACCTTGTAGTGCACATGGTTTTGTTGAATTATATGCTGATGTATTTCATGATTATGTCTTTGTCAGACTTTGCAGAGTAGATGTCACTGCGAAAGTAAAGGAACTATTTGAAGGGCGTAATGACTTAATCATGGGTTTCAATGCTTTCTTGCCAGAGGGTACTGAGATAACCGTTGATGAAGATGAGCCTCCAAAGAAGCCAGCTGAGTTTCAAGAAGCTATCGATTTCGTAAACAAGATAAAGGTGAATGCTTCTTCTTTTGAAGGGAAGTGATTTTTACCACTCCATATTTGTACATTTACACTCCTTTTGGAAAATGACCTTTAGTTTCAAATTGCTAAATTACTTAGGATATTATTTTGCAACACTACCTCTTGCCTTTCAGTCTATCAACTTCTTTATATTAACATATCAACATGAGGGGAAATGTTCAGTAGAGGTGCAGTTTTATTATCCAGTGTTTAGCTTGTAATTTGTAAATAATCTTCATCGTTTGCGAGAGGAATATAGCTAGGTGGGGTGGGGGGGGGGGGGGGGGGGGGTATGCAACAGGAGATGGTTGGCTTCACCACCAGATCTTGTAACCCTACTCCGTCTTTAATCAGTACCCAACACGAAGCCAACTATCTCCTTGTCGTTTCAACTAGAGAACCAAATGCCAAAACAACTATAGTCCCTCTAACTTTTACATCCCCAGAACCAATATAGGCTTTATACATAACTAGGTCACTTCATAAGTACAATTATGTTTATCAATGTGGAAGCAGTCGGTATATTGTTCCCTCTGGACCGAGGATCCCACTTTGAGCTCATCACCCATTTCCCTTTCTAAGAATTGTCAGTTCCCTCATCAATGGACACTGTTATTCTCTTCTCCATCTGTCATAGCTGGTTGATAGAAGGATAAAGTTTATGTTTCCTCAGTAGGACTAAGCAATTTGGTAAAAGAACGTGAGGAGCAGTGTGGGTTACCGACATGGTAGAATTAGCTTAAGAGAACAGGAGTGTGAACTTCGTGGAGTGCTAATAACAGCTCTCTAACCTTTCCAAAAAAAATAACATAATAACAACTAGTGTGGTGTGCTAATATGACGTACCTATTATAAATAAAATATGATGGTATTACTTGCATTTTTATTGATTGTTTGTTATACAGTTGCGTTTCCAAGATGATGATGACCGTGTTTATAAGGCATTCCTGGACATACTGAACAAGTATCGGAAGGAGGACAAGCCCATTTCTGAGGTTTACCTTGAAGTAAGTATATGTTATTTGTCACTTTTTGAGTCTGGTAGTTATTATAAGTAGTTCTTATTTTATATTTGTTTTTATGATTTTATCAAAAGTAATTTTCATATGTTCTGAATTATTTACATCAATCTTCAGGTTGCTGTTTTATTTGATGACCAGCCAGATTTGCTTGACGAGTTCATTAAATTCCTACCGGATTCAAATCCTATTTGATTTGGACCAAAGGTTAATACTTAATTATGATTCTTTTGAAGGTTCATGTTCCTGCTTTGTTATAATGTGTTTAATGGTTTGCTGGCTTCTTTCCTGCAGCAGTGTGTATGCGGATCGTAAAAAAGCAGGGGCCATGATCGTAGGCTTGATCATTCTGAACCGCATGGAGCAGTAGTAGGAAATTGGGGCAATGGTGATGGAGAAAGTTTGTGAGAGTAGAATAGGGATAGGAGAAATTTGGAGTGTAATCTCAGAGGGTAGAGTAATATTACTCTAGGAACTACAGCTTAGATTGGTGGATTATCATTTCTTACCTCACCCCTTGTATGCACATCATTATTTTTGTAATGGAAAATGCAGTTAAGTCTTTTTTGTTTTGTTTGAATAATTAAGATTTGGTTTAATGCTGTCATCTGTTACAGACTTACAGGTGCTTTAGCATTAAGATTTTTCCATGTTTTCGATCAAAATCTTTGCGTTTTTAATTCTCCTTTTTTTTTCTTTTTTTTTTCTGGTGCAACCCTTCCCCTCTGTCCTGTGTTTTTTTTTTCTCTTCCATGTGTTCAAGCTGATTGCTGACCGAAGGTCCATTGCGTCAAGTAAAGGGAATTAACTATCTTTTCAGTTTGACTGCATCTGCATTTCTGGTGTTAAAGCTAATATATCTGTGAACGTATGAAACTGATACTGGTAGGTTCAGTTTGATGTAGCATGTATACCTGTACATCATGTACTGCAAACTCCCAAAGGATGCCATCAGTTACTACTTACTACACCTATTTTATAGGGCAGCTTGACACAAGATCGATAGGGAAACAAGAAAACATGGATTATGTTTCTAGGCAATTCCTGCCTTATAGTCCATGTTCTATGCTTGATGATAACTAGAGTATATAAGTACTTAATCTTCAACCCAAAATCCCAAATGAACAAAAAAGGAAAGAAAAAAAAATGAATCTAATAAATCAAGGAATGAGAAAAAAGAACAATAATTAAGAATTCTTGCAATACATGCAAATGAGGCAATAACGAGTGTAATATTATCAAATAATAATCAACATAGCATTTGTCTGCCGCGTCACTTATCAGTAAACTACGATATTGTACGTGTAACATGAAGTTCACATATAGTACCCATCCATGGTTGTTTTGTTTGAATGTCATGCAACCAAAAATCAATCCACCACAAATTTCTAATAATTTGACTCCTTAGTTGGTTGCTATTTTTTACTTTTATTATGGTAAAGTTTCTTCATAAAACTCATTAAAGAAAGTCTAGATACACATGATCCAAAATTTCCTTCATCTTAAATTCACAATAATTATAGGGTCATATCCATCTAACTATTTGCTAGTCGTATCCAATCCACAAGACTCACACGTTTCTTTCTTCTCCAAAGTGCACCAAATTCGCCTAATCCGTGTTCCAAACAAAAGAAAAAAAAAACCCAAACTATCTCGCAAATCTTATTTTCAACACATAATATTATATATATCCACCATGAGATCCATAACTTGTGAGAAGAGAGTAGTCTCATCTCATGTTCCTTCCAAACCCTAGTTCCATGTACCTTGAGTAAGTTGAATACACTGTCACAATACCACTTCCAGAAACAAAGCATCATCAATCCAAAACACCAGTCTCCTCCCCCCCCCCCACAAAAAAAAAAACCACTAAAATAATCTCTAAAATCCGGGCTACACCCGATCCGCCCCGGCCCACAGAAACACAGAGACAACAGAATTAAACTCCGGAGTTCCACGTACTCAAAAAGAAAAAAACGACGCCATTTTTTCTTTCTTCCGTAAAATTTCTCGCGTTATATAAATATATAAAAAATCGAAACGACGAGACTAAGTTTCTCTCGGCCTCCTCTCACAAATTTTAATTCTCTCTCACTTTTTTTTCTCTTCCTCTCTTTAACGTCGAGAAAAAGATAATCAGATTCTCTTCTTCTTCTTCTTCTTCTTCTTCTTCTTCATGTGAAGCGATTAGTGCTGGTTTTGTTACCGGGAGAGATCTGCTCACAGTAAAAAAGTAACTATTTCTCACAATTCATCCGCACAGAAATGGCCTCTCTCAGTTAATTTTATTCGATTCTGATTTGAGATTGTGGTTTTTCTTTTCGGTAGGGATGAAGAGAATTAGAGACGATGTTTACGCTGGTGGTGGTGGCAGTGGAGGCGGCGGCGGCGGTTCTTCTCAATTGAAACGGCCGCTGGCTTCGTCGCGCGGGGAGTCGTGAGTCTCTGAATCTCTCTCTCTCTCTCTTTGCTCTATGCATGATTTAAGAGTGGTGAATTGCTTCGGTTTTGTGTGGATTTCTGATTTTGTTTTGTGGTTTTGATGAGCTTGATTGATCATTGTGCGATGGTTAATTTGTTAATGAGGTTAATTAGCTGGAGGTGCTTTGGTGTGGTGGATTTGATTTGATTGCGTGTGACTGATCGTTGGATTTTGTTCAGTTCTCGAATTAGAGTGCTTGATGAAATAGGTGCTTTTGTTTTGAGCAGATTTGGTTTTCGGGAGATGAAATTGAATAAACGTTAGGGCTTAGATTCGTAGGTTTCTGTGTTGTTATAGGTAAGTAGGCGTGAGATTATAATTGTCAAGAGCATGTAGGTAGCTTATGCATTTACATGAAGTCGTATTGATGTGACTGCATTGAAATTCTTGATGATGTCACATGTATTAGGGCGAATATGTTGTGTATGTGTATGTGCTGATTTATTGTCAATTGTTGGCAGAAATGGGCCGCCCCAAGTACAAGGAGGAGGAGGAGGAGGAGGTGTGATAGGTGGAATAGCTACGGTTGGAGTAGTTAGCGTGGGTGTAGGTGCCTCACAGAAATTGACGACGAATGATGCTCTTACATACCTCAAAGAAGTGAAGGACATGTTTCAAGACCAAAGAGAAAAGTATGATATGTTTCTTGAAGTCATGAAGGATTTCAAGGCTCAAAGGTAGAACTGTACCCATGACATTTTACCGTGTAATAGACTCGTGGTTTGTTGATTTAGTTGCTGATGGATTTCTGCATATTTACTGTCTCCTGCAGAACTGACACGACAGGTGTCATTGCAAGAGTAAAGGAATTGTTTAAAGGGCATACCAAGTTAATTTTGGGGTTTAATACTTTCTTACCAAAGGGTTATGAGATAACTCTTGAAGAAGTGGAACCAAAAAAGACGGTTGAGTTTGAAGAAGCTATCAGTTTTGTAAACAAAATCAAGGTGAATATACAGTATGGTGTTCTTCTTCTTTCCCTTAATCACCTACTAAAGTATATAACTTACTGTTTAATGTGGGATTTCTGTTCGGCAGAAACGTTTCCAAAATGATGAGCAAGTATACAAGTCATTCTTAGACATACTGAATATGTATCGAAAGGAGCACAAGGACATAAATGAGGTTTACCAGGAGGTAGATTTGATTGTTTAGTGTCTCTGAGTTATTGTCCTCTTCTTTTTGGCCTTCAGAGAATATCCCACCCCATTTTCTTAATAGTTTATGTGAACTTTCAGGTTGCTTCTCTATTTGAGGACCAACCAGATCTGCTGGATGAGTTTACTAGATTCTTACCAGATACATCAGCAACAACTTCAACTCTTCAGGGGCAATATGGCCGCAATGCATATGCTCGTTTTAATGAGCGGAGCTCTGCTACACCAACTTTGCGGCCAATGCCTATTGACAAGGTAATTACTCCAACATAATGTTTTCTTCTGCTTCTTTTATATATAGTAATTATTAATGCTGCCATGGCTTCTTTCTTTACAGCAACGGAGGCGGGATAAAATTTCTTCTCATGGTGATCATGATATTAGTGTTGATCGTCCTGAGCTAGATGATGACAAAGGAATGATGAAAGTACTGAAGGAGCAGAGAAAGCGTTTTCCTGAGAAGGAGACTAGGGATAGGAGAAATCGTGACCATGACGATAGAGAAGTGGAGACTGACAACAACAGGGACTACAACTTGCAGCGTTTTCCAGAGAAGAGAAAATCTTCAAGGAAGGTTGAAGGTTTTGGAGCGAATAATAACTTTGCTCCTTATGATGACAAAGACACCTTAAAGAGTGAGTCAGTCTTGCTATACAATGTTTGTAGTCGCTTATTGACAATTTTTTTCTTTCTTTCTGAAATTGGTGCCATGGTATCTTTCTACTCTTGTTGACATATCATAGGTCAAAAGATTTGATAGTTATTGGACAATGGATGTTGACAATAGTTCAAAATTCACATGGTTCATGTTCTTTTGGTGTGAAGGAAAAAGATACCATAAATGTGAGACTGATACCCTGGCCTGAGAATTTGTTATATGGTTATCTTGTTTGAATATTAGTTCATAATTCAGAACTAGCTCTTATTGCCCTTTTTGTATCATAAGAGCAGCAGTTTTCAAATGGAGGTTGATGTCCCTCTTTGCGTACTTTTATTAATCCTCAGTATGCCATTAGGTGGCAGCTTTTCAAAGTTCTAACAATTTAGCATTTGTTTACGAAGCAATTGTGCTCATGGTGGTTTCTCATCTTCTCTCAGGCAAGTACAGCCAGGCATTCAGTTTCTGTGAAAAAGTTAAGGAGCGCTTGTGCAGCCAAGACGACTACCAGGCATTTTTGAAATGCCTTCATATTTATAGCAATGGGATTATTAAAAGGAATGATTTACAAAATTTGGTATGTGCTACAATGCTACACTCAATTGAACTATTTTGATACAGCATTGTGTTTTAGCCAAGTAATTAGTATCCATGAGGATATAGCTTTGTTAGTTTTTTGGGGCTAAACGTCTTGCCTGTCTCAGGTGACTGATCTATTGGGGAAGTATCCTGATCTTATGGAGGAATTCAATGAATTCTTGGAGCGCTGTGAGAATATCGGTAGCTGTTAAAAACACCATTACTTCAACACGTTTTCTTGTGGTTTTTTATGGTTTAGGTTGTATCTAATTTGAATATATTTGCAGATGGGTTCCTTGCTGGTGTAATGAGAAGTATGTATATTAATTCTCCCTTTCCTATAATATTATTTAGAATTTATATATCTGTTGTTAGAATTATTACATTTTCTGAATGGAAACTCTTTGATTTATCAGGAAGTTGTATTTCATGGTAATTGGAGATCTAATGTTTAAAATGTTTATTGCAGAATCTCTGAATAGTGATGGTCATTTATCGCGATCGGTGAAGGTGGAAGAAAAAGACAAGGAGCCAAAGCGTGAGACAGAGGGAGTTAAAGAAAAGGAACGATACAGGGAGAAGTATTGGGCGAAATCTATTCAAGAACTTGACCTCTCTAACTGTGAGCGGTGTACTCCAAGCTATCGCCTTCTTCCAGAAGATGTATGACTTAGCTGTATTCTCATATATAGGACTGTGTATCATATCTCTAGTGGGAAATTCACTGGTGCTTGTCACTTTGCAGTATCCAATACCCTCAGCTAGCCAGAGATCGGAACTTGCTGCTCAGGTCTTGAATGACCATTGGGTATCTGTGACTTCAGGAAGTGAAGATTACTCTTTTAAACATATGCGCAAAAATCAGTATGAAGAAAGTCTTTTCCGTTGTGAAGATGATAGGTAAATGTAGTATATGTGGTTTCCATAATATATTGTGATAGTACAAGTGAATCAGTAACCTCTCCTGTTCAACATTTTGGTATACATTTTCATGATGACCAGCTTGCATACTTTATTTATCACACATTCATGTAGATTTGTTTCAACTTTGTAATGTATGTTTTTTTAGCTTAATTTATGTAATCCCAACTCATTTATGGTGATCTGTTCTCATTCGTATTAAACTTCTAGGTTTGAGCTGGATATGTTGTTGGAGTCAGTGAGCTCAACTTGTAAGCGAGCAGAGGAATTGTTGAACAGCATGAATGAAAATAAGCTCAGTATGGAAACTCAAATTCATATTGAAGACCACTTTACCGGTTAGTTTATATAAGCTGTTCTACAATTCTTTAATTGATAAGTTAAATCTGGTAGTCAGCTGTGCTGGTTTTCATTTCTCTTTGCTGTTTGTTGTAGCTCTGAACATAAGGTGCATTGAACGATTATATGGTGACCATGGTCTTGATGTGATGGACATATTGCGGAAAAGTCCTACGCTTGCTCTGCCTGTCATATTAACTCGCTTGAAACAGAAACAAGAGGAATGGACAAGATGCAGAGTAGATTTCAACAAGGTGTGGGCTGATATATATGCCAAAAATCATTACAAATCACTCGATCACCGAAGCTTTTATTTCAAGCAACAAGATTCAAAGAACTTGAGCAGCAAATGTAAGTTTTTTATTTTATTTTGGATGTTGTGGTCAGCTGCATATATAATCATATGCTTTTGTGATTTATTTGTAATTTCTCGTTCATATATACTAACCCCATTGATGAATAGATTTGGTGGCTGAAATCAAGGAATTGAAAGAGAAAAAGCAGGTAGAGGATGATATTCTTCTGGCTGTTGCTGCTGGAAATAGGCAATCTATAGTTCCACATATAGAGTATGAATACCTTGATATCGGCATTCATGAGGACTTGTATAAACTTGTCGAATATTCAACTGAAGAGCTTAGTTCAACTAAAGAACAGTTGAATAAGACTATGAGACTTTACACTACCTTTTTGGAGCCAATGTTGGGTATTCCTTCTCGGCCTCATGATGCAGGGGATGATGAAGATGTGGACAAAATTAGGAAGGGGGCTATGGATTGTACTACATCAAGTAATGGAGAAAGTGATGGAAGTCCTGGTGGTGACACTACCATGGTAAAGCCAAAATCTGGGGGTGATGAAGATGAAAACGCTTTAGAAGATGTGGCAATATCTAGGACTAGTTTGGCTAATGGAGAGGCCTCAGCCAAAGAAGATGGCAGTTGGGACCCGGATAATCCCTGCAGAGATGACTTAATCTGTAATGACATTCGGGTGGAGAAAGAACAAAAGACTATGGGTACCTCTGATAAAATGCTTGGATCAAGTAAACCTATTGCCTCCATCGATCGATTAGGCAATTCCAGTGCATCATGTGCAATTGGAGGAGAAAATAATCATGGCAGAATGAGCTTGGAGGTGACATCAGGTCTGTATTTCGTTTCTTAGATTCCTGTAATTTAAGTTTTGTCATTCGTTTTTTCTTAAGCCATCTATGGTTCAATATACGTTTGCTTCTTGAGTTGAAATTGCAATGAAACTTTAAGTTTGTTTTTGATTTTAGGGTCTGTTGCAACTACCTCAAGACCATATGAACCCATTACTGAAAATGAGCAATCAAAGAAGACTAGTGCTGATACTGCTGTTCCTCCATCAGAGGTATGATTACTGAGTTTTGCATCTTTGAGGCTCTTAGTTTGGTTGAAATCATCAACCGGTTTTGCATTAGGTACTGATATTCATTTTGGTGCTTCAGGGTGGTGCCATTGCAAAACCTGCTGCATTTGGTAATGGAGTGTTTACAGAAATCACTAAAGGCAACAGTGGTCATGAAGAGTCTGTGGGGCCCTCTAAAATTGAGAAGGAAGAAGGTGAACTATCACCTGTTGGTGATTATGGGGAGGATAACTTTGTTGTCTCTGGAGATGCTGGGGTGCAGGCTTTGCCTAAGGAAAATCATGGTGCTGAAAGGCAATATCAATCTGGAAACAGGGAAGAAATAGGCTCACAGGATGCTGGAGAACATGATGCAGACGCTGATGATGAGAACAGTGAAAATGTGTCTGAGGCCGGCGAAGATGTCTCTGGCAGTGAGACTGCTGGTGACGAGTGTTCCCGAGAAGAGCATGGAGAGGAGGATGCTGAACATGATGACGTTGATGGTAAGGCTGAGAGTGAAGGTGAGGCTGAAGGGATGGCTGATGGGAACCTTGTTGGGGAAGGCTGTTCCTTGCAATTACCCGAACGTTTTCTTATGTCTGTGAAACCACTTGCAAAGCATGTATCCACACCTTTAGTTGATGACAAGAAAGACTCTCGTGTTTTTTATGGAAATGATAACTTTTATGTGCTATGTAGGCTTCATCAAGTAAGGATGCACCTTTTTCTTTTCTTTTCTTTTTCTTTAATTGTTTGCATTTGAGTTTATATTCTGTATTCAGGTGTTAGAGACATACTGTACTTATAGCTGTTTTTGTTTTTGGAATTTCGCCAGATTCTATACGAAAGGATTTTATCTGCAAAATCAAATACAGTAGGAGCAGAAACTAAGTGGAAAATTTCTAAGGATGGCAGCCCTTCAGATGTTTATGGCAGGTATATGCACTCCAACTTTATCATCTATATGGATTATAATTGTGGCAACTGCCCAACACATTTTTATCTTGTGATTTATACTGTTACTTTTGTGCAGATTTTTAAGTGCACTGTACAATTTGCTGGATGGATCTGCTGACAATGCAAAATTTGAGGATGAGTGCCGAGCTATTTTTGGAAACCAGTCGTATGTCTTATTCACATTGGACAAGTTAATTTATAAATTTGTTAAACAGGTATGCTCACATAATGTTTTTTATGGGTTGTGGAAAGTTTATTTTTTGTGAGTCTCTTTTTCTTTTTCTTTTTCTGCCAGTAGTCTGAATTGGATTTCCTTATGCAGCTTCAAGCTGTTGCAACTGATGAGATGGACAGTAAGCTTCTTCAGTTATATGAATACGAGAAGTCTCGGAAAAAGGGGAAGTTACTTGACTCTGTCTATTTTGAAAACGCACGTGTCCTTGTTCACGAGGAGAATATTTACAGATTGGAATTTGTAAGTCATCCGTTACTTGACTTCCCAACCCCAGCCCTAAAATTTCCTTTTTCTTTATGGTTCGTTTTAATGATCTATTTTCTTTGGCTTACATTTGTAGTTCTCTGCACCCTCTCGCTTGTCCATCCAGCTGATGGACAGTGTGAGTGAAAAGCCCGAGGCAACAGCAGTTTCTATGGAACCTAATTTTTCATCTTATCTACACAATGATTTCCTGTCACTTTATCCTGGCAAAAAGGAGCCACATGGAATTACCCTGCAGAGGTAAAAATGTGCACTTCAATTAGCCACATGGAACCTAACTGTTCTTATCTCGCAAAGATTGCAAGAAGAGTTGATACATTCTTGAATAATTTTACTTCTGGAAGAAAATAATGGCAAAACAATTAGGTCCTCATCTTATAAAGATATTACATGCTTAAAATTATAGTACTTGTTGAAGTAAATAGTAATAAAAGATGACGTATTTTAATTGATGTAGGTCCTCTTGCTCATATCGTTTCACCTAACTTGCTGTTTTACTCTTGTCTAGAAACAAGCGCAAATGTGCGGGGGATGATGAATCCTCTTCCTTTTCCAATGCCATGGAGGGCGTGCAATTAGTCAATGGGTTGGAGTGTAAGATAGCTTGCAACTCATCCAAGGTATCTCATAGATTGCCGTAGCATGCTCATTAAATTACCTATCACCAGTTGCTTGTTATCAATACAAAAAATCAATTTCAATTGTTTTTGAAAGGACTTGTCACTTTTAAGCATCATTTCATGTTCTATAAATATGGTCATCCAGGCAACCTTTTAATATGCCCCCGTTTATATGTATTGTCTAACTTTAAAATCGTGGTCTGTAAGTACTCCAGCAGTAGAAGGAAGAGTAACTGCACAAAAACCATGAACAATTTGTGTATATTCTATTTTCTTCTTGGGGGTGGGGGATAACGTAAGAGTATATGAAAGAAAACCATGAACCAGCTGAGGAAATTATATTTGTACATTCATGCATGTTATGTTCACAAGGAGCTCTATTCATCAAAGTATCATGTGGCAGATCTCTTATGTCCTTGACACAGAAGATTACTTCTTCCGTATGAGAAGGAAAAGGGGAAAGTCATCGGAGTCCAGATCACCATATTGTGATCAGACGAGGGTACAGCGGTTCCACAAATTCTTGTCCGTCTCATTATAGCTTAGAATTCCTTTGAGACTGGAAGCTCAAGGTAGACCCGAGTTTGAAACTCTTGCAGAGGATGTGTTTCATCATTCTTCGTCTGCTACAGTTGATCAGTGTGAGATCTAACCCCTGCTTTCTTTGCCTGTAGAAGCCGTGGCTGCAGTGAAACCAGAAACACTTCCCTGAGGTGACAGGTACTTTATTTCTGACAGACCGGAGAAAGAGAATGGTCTTGTTCTGGTCAGAAGAGTGGTCTTTGAGCCATTGTTGTGTATATAAGGTTGGTGTATGATAATTCCGTAGAAAGGTACTGTTGTTGATCTTGTCGTAGATAGAACCCTTCATAAGCACACTGTAAGTGTAACAAAATTGGTGAAATAGCAGAAAGCCCCAAGTTTTAAGGAACCCCAAGTTCTCTACCTTCCAATACAAGTCAGCTTCATACCCAGCAATTTGCAGGCATTTCTGCATCACTATTCTTTTTACACCAGAAAGTTGTTTTTGCAGATCAGGTTATTTATGTTCCTATGTAAAATAGTGTAACAATGTAACATTATTGTATCAGTAAGTAGTTCAAGAACTCAACTCGGTTCTTCATCTAATATATTGTACGTTTTGCTTTGGAAAAATCTGTGGTTCATGGTAAATTTGATCTTCCAGTTTTTACAGTGATAGAGTAAAATCAGTAAATAGTTAAACCTGTGGTTCATTTACCGTCTTCCAGGTTCAAACTCCGACACTGATAGGATTCTCATAATCAAATTAGGTTTCCCAAGATCCATGTTGGATTAGGTTAATCTAAGGATTTATACTTATATTAGGTTTCTTTATAATCCAAGGTTACCTACACTTACGCTATAAAACCTTAGAATCGGCCCGGACCGGAGGTAGGATTATATCTCGGCCATAAGTCCATAACGAACTAGATCTCTTTGTTTCACGGCATGTCTTTCGAAATACGAGCTACCTCCACTTTAGGTCTTTAGCCATGCCTACCTTCTCACTCCAGTTGTGAGGTTTCAGCTCCGCCACACTGCTCATATCCCGGTTTACAAAAGTGCCCTTTGCTCCTTCAGAATTAACAAACTAAAAAATTGTAATGTTTGGGATGGTTTTAGGCTTTTAGCTAGTGTATTCCCCTAAAATGTTCTAATTGCCTCAAGAATGATAGCTGCTACAAAATTGTTGATTTCTAAAGCTTTCACTATGTTGATAACTTGGTATCCTTATCAGCTTAGCTACTAACAAATTTATGACGTGTCATTAAGTACGAAATATTTTCAATCATAATCCAGACCCATTTTTCAACACTTGCATAAACAGCAAGACAAGTGGTTTGTGGTCATTCTCTTTACTACTTTTAGTTTGGGTGTAAGTTTACACTACCTAGAATTTTCGTGATACTTCATATTCATTTTAGTCCATACTTCCTATATTTACTTATTACAATTTGAGGGCTATTTTGATCTCTTTACTCTTCTGCATCAACCATTAATTTGCAGAAGATGTGAATGTGGCCTAAACGTAATCTCTTAAGACCATAAATATGGTGGCTTGATGCCCTCACCGGTGCATGCCGAACCCTATTGAATCTCCATCATTACTAATAAAACCATAAGCTAAAGCGTCCAACTTAAGACGCAAAACCCGATCTCTCCAAAATCTCAAGACATGGTAAATCAGTAAATCCCCAAAACCCCCAGGGGCATTATGGGAACATAACGAAATATATAAAAGCGGCGGAGAGTGTGTGCTGAAGCATTCGTGGCATCCACTCCCTTCCTATCCATCCATAAGAACTCGTTTCCCTTCAATTTCACCAATCCCAATTCCTCAATTCTCTTTTATCTCAAGTTAGGGTTTTTTTTTTTTTTTTATCAAATCAAAAATCACAATGGATTCTATCTCATCCTGCTCTCCTGTTATCCCCAAAGACCTGGCCAAGAAGAAGAGGGTAAGCTCCACCGCTTCCACTCAATTTGCCCTATCTGTGGTTGCATGTCTGCTTTGAATTGAAAAGATTGGATTTGGATTAGGAATTGGCCAATTTGTGTAATTTTGGATTCAGGGTTGTATATTTTGGGAATTGAATTTGTTGATGCTTATGAGGTTTATGTATGACAGAGGTTTTTGTTTTAACAGACGAACCGGTTAGCGAAATTGAAGCAGAGCAAGCTCGATGTTCGCCGTGAGCAGTGGCTTTCACATGGTATGAGTTTGCGTTCTCTTCAATTTAATCCAATTCTCTATATTTTGGTGGAAAGTTTGTATTTTTTGTTTTTCGTGTCTTTCGATTTTCAATAGAGACATCTGTCTGTTTAGAGTAAATCGACATGGTTTCTGTGTGAAATGAAGATGATTTAATTGCTAGAGGTGGAATTCAATTTATGTTGCTGTGGAAAATGGTATCAGGTGGAACTGTATGTTTATATCCACAATGTTAGCTAGCATATTGGCAATGTCTGCATATGTTATCCAATTGGGGGGATGGATATAGATGAAGAGGATATTGGGTTGATGGTCATAAACCCTAAACAGTGGAATAGAAAGAGATCTTTGGTGGAAGGGTTTAGGGTTTATACCTTTGTTCAGTCCAAGTAAGGGCTGGTCTCTTTAGCTAGAGTTAGCGTTTGATGGTCATTTTTTTTTTACCAGTGAAATGCAAGAGTTCAGGAGTTTTTGATCATGATGAACCCTAAACATTAATCACATGGAAAAAAAAAAATCTTTTACTGTTCAAACTTTTCTTCCCCTCCTCTGAAATGGAATTGTTTTCTATTTTCTGAATCCTATATAATCAATTTATTTGGTTTGTTATGCAGTCAAGAATAAAGGGCACAAGGTGAACGCTGATCGGAATGATGGATCTCCTACATCACTTGTGCACGTGGATAATGAGCGGAAAATATTATTGGACAACTTGGATACAAGTTCAACAAGAGGGTCGATTGATAATTCAAGCATCCATGATAGTGATGTGGAGTCTCTAATGAGCAGCCCTTGTGGAAGCAGTTTGGATCGTACTGATTCAGTAAAGAATCTAAATGAGAGCGGCACCAGTGGTTGCTCGGAAAATGTGATCGAGGTCACCGACGATGGGTGTCTGGATGACTGGGAGGCTGTGGCAGATGCTTTAACTGCAGAAGAGAATCAACATAACAATCTGTTTGGTTTTCCTGCCACAACCGAATTGACGGTTGAACCCACGAGTCCAGAAATCTGTATTGAGAATCCTGGAGCAGAGTTATCAACACCAGAGAACGAAAACAAGCTTTCTGAGTCATGGGTGAACACTTGTGCTTGGCGACCTGACGATGCGTCTCGTCCTCAGGGTCTGCCAAACTTGTCAAAGGAGCATAGTTTCATGGTGCAGTCAGACTGGCATTGTGGTCACGGAGCCATCACCTGGACATGGCAAAGTATTGTTCCGCAGCCTTCGTCTTGTCCTATATGCTATGAGGATTTAGATATCACAGACTCGTGCTTTCTTCCATGTTCATGTGGTTTCCAGCTATGCCTTTTCTGTCACAAAAGAATTTTAGAGGCAGATGGGAGATGTCCAGGCTGCAGGAAGCAGTATGATCATGTAAATGAGGTTATGAGCTTTAATGGAGGAGCTACAACTTTTAGAGTAGCTTGATCTTGCACTGTGAGTACTTATATCGATCCTAGAAAGAGTTTGTTTTTTTAATTGTGTATATTTCGGCTTCTCTCTTTACATTAACGAGAATAATGAAAATGCTGAGTATAGTGATAGAACTGAACTTGAATCTTGTCTGAAACCCATCTCCTGTATGATGTTGCATATGTCAATTAGGAAACTAATGCAGTTATATGAATACATTGGGATATTATAGACTTCCTAAATAAGAAATTCAAGTTCATCTTCCTTCTTACTTGTCCTGCTCGATTCTTTTTTACCTTCTGGCAAACTCATCACCTCGGATTCTCGTTACTTTCAACTCTGGAGCTGCCAGTTGGTGGTGTCGAGGCAAGTGCCTGATGCTATTGTTCTTGTTCTTGTTCTTGTTGCTGGGGTCCGTGAGTTGCCGCCCTTGATTGGTATTTCTACAAGAATTAGGACCCCAAAATATTCGACTTAGCTACTAGTCTAATTTACCACAGGAATTATTCTCATGTTCTTGCTTAAATATATCTGTTAACCAGAATAAAGAAAAGAGAAACAGGGTATGTTCTGTAGAGCTGTCACAGCTGTCCATGTGGCCTCTTAATATTCTTGGCAATTAAGCTATCTTGTTTTTGTTTCCCTTCCCTTTCAAGACATTGCTTTGGAACTTTCTTTAAGCTAATATTTATAATTTTTGATTTCGTGTGTGACTGCGTGATATCACTCTCATAGGTTTAGTGAAAATAGTTCGCTCTGTGCTCAACGCATTAGCGTAAACAAATACGCGGCTACGATCCCATGTTAGTCTTTAACTTTATTAACAAGCTATGTCTTCTCAAGCCTCTCATTTCCATTTGTCCATTACTTGTTAATACCATGAAGAGTCAAACAATGGCCTTGGTTTAATCTAAGAGAGGTTTACAAGTCCTTGAATTCACATAAGATTCTAGAAACTATTATAAACTTCTCCAACTTCCCACTCGCACCTATTAAAAATCAATAATTTCTTTGTTTATATGGTCAATAATAACGTATATATACAAATTTAGTGTTCTTAATAGAATAAATATACGTTTCGTAGCATGTGGTCACATGTCCATAAGTGATCGGAGCCCTAATAAGCACACCAACCTGATCAAACCACGTGGTCACATGGCTCTCTTTGTTGAAGCCACCTCGAAGCTTTCCAGCAAATTCTTAACGTTCAAACTTGAAAAATACAGACGCGTTTCTTTCTGTTGAGCTCATTTTCTATAAGCCGTGTTGGGTTTTCGGTTCCTTCTCATTGACCATTTCACTACTTATAGTCGTTCCTCTCCTCTTTCTTTCTCATTTACATTCCCCCCATCATGTTTTCAAGAACCAGTTTCTTGGTTCTCTTCATCTTCTTCTCGCTCGTCACTATTACTCCCACAAATGCAATCCGATCGTTCCCAGAAAGATTAGGGTTTTCGTTCTTGCACCAATTCTCTGAGGCCCCTGAATACACAAACGGATACAGCTGCCCTGTTTTGGTTGTCGACAGTTTTCCAATGGCGTGTGATCCCTCTCTTGTTCATATCGCAATGACTATTGATTCCGAGTACTTGAGAGGCACCATAGCTGCAGTTCACTCTGTTCTCAAACACGCTTCTTGCCCTGAAAACATCTTCTTCCACTTCATCGCTTCAGATTCTAGTCCGGTCAGTTCTGATGATCTTACTCGAGTTGTCCGCTCCACTTTTCCGTCGCTCAATTTCAGAGTTTATCAGTTCAAGGAGAGCCTAGTCAGTCATCTGATCTCATCTTCCATTCGTCAAGCTCTTGATAACCCCTTGAACTACGCAAGAAGCTACTTAGCGGATTTGCTAGACTCATGTGTGGAGCGTGTGATCTATTTAGATTCGGATGTTATAGTCGTTGATGATATAGAGAAGCTGTGGAGGACAAGTTTGTCAGGGTCCAGAGTTATTGGTGCGCCGGAGTATTGTCACGCAAATTTCACCAAGTACTTTTCCGGTGGATTTTGGGCGGATACTGAAATGTCCAAGGTCTTTGAAGGGAAGAGTGCTTGTTATTTCAATACAGGTGTGATGGTGATGGACTTGGTGAGGTGGAGAGCGGGTGATTATACGCGAAAGATTGAGAGGTGGATGGAAATTCAGAAGGAGAAGAGGATTTACGAGCTGGGTTCTCTACCGCCTTTTTTGTTGGTTTTCGGTGGAGATGTTGAGGCTATTCACCACAGATGGAACCAACATGGGCTTGGTGGTGATAATGTGGTGAATAGTTGCAGGTCTTTGCATCCAGGTCCTGTGAGCTTGTTGCATTGGAGTGGGAAAGGGAAGCCATGGTCAAGGCTTGATATGGGGAAGCCTTGCCTGGTTGATTTTCTTTGGGTGCCGTATGATCTCTACAGACACCATGATCATCATCATCTTCACCACCACCATCATGAACAGCTATTGGCAGTTTTGTAAAAAATGATTCTTTTGTTATTGATTTTGATTCAATTCATTGATAGCTAGGATATGTATATAGGGAAGAGACTGAACATGTAAACAGGGAGAAACCGTGGAACACATTGTTCCGTTTAGCCAAAGTAACATATTTTTTGACATCTTATGGTTTTCATGGTTTTATTTGGGCAGAACTGTTCATTAGACAAAGATGCTTGCGCAAGGTGTCTTTCAGTCTTTGATGAGATGAGATTTGCAACAGCCAGTACAGAAATCTTTCTAACACTTCTAAATGTCTCAATCAACTAATTATTGGCAATAATGTACGGAGCATGCCAGAGAAAACAAATAACTTCTTATGGGCATTTCCCCAAAGTTGGTCAAATTATGAGTTCTTCTTAGATACTTCCACAAAACAGACCATTTGAAATTTTGAATGACCAATTTCAATTTATTGGGCAGTCTATAAGATTTTGTTTTGTATGCACACTGCACTGCCCTCTGCCTCCACAGTAAGGGCTTAACTAGATCTAGATTCAAGAGCTCTCCAGATCTGAATTAATTGAAACTCACAAAATAATATAGGGTTAAGTGATCAAAGCAGCGCGCACCAAATTAAGCTTGAGGCTAGAAGCCTAAACCTCGTTTGCTTTCTATACGAGCATCATGTATCCAAATGTGTTATGAGTCATGACTAACTCGATCAAATTTCGTAAACTATTAAATTAAAAGATTACATGGCCTCGAGAATTTGGATCGATTTCATGACAGTTGATTAAGTTGAGATTTTCGGTTTCCGGGTTTTAAATTTACCTTTCAAGGTATGACGGATAATAATCTTGCTCATCACAATTATTTTTCGTTGGATCTGAATCCACTAGTTACACAAGGAAACATATAATTGCCACATTCCTTGAGGGTATATATTATTTCCTTTTTGAAAGGAGGATAGTACTTATTTCCTAAATTAATACAGATTTTTTATTTTTACACCTTGGACGGTAAGGAATGTTAAAGTCCACAAAACCCTATATAAGGGACTTAACTCTCTCAAACAACACAACCCTAACAATTTAACCCAAGTTTTTTTGGTGCAACTTGACAAACCAAACGTGGCAGCAATAGCAACCGCGAGAGGGAGCGTGGTTCCGATGAACCCAATGACTCAGGGCGGTGGCAAGCTGCTGAATGAGAAGCTTGAGTTTTTACCGTCGGATGATGTAGAGCCGATCATGAGCTTTGATCAGATGAACCTCAAGGATGAACTCCTCCGAGGCATCTACAACTACGGCTTCGAGAAGCCCTCTGCCATCCAGCAAAGGGCCATCAGACCCATAATCGAGGGCCACGACGTCATAGCTCAGGCTCAATCCGGCACCGGAAAGACCTCCATGATTGCCCTAGCTTCTTGCCAAACTGTCGACACCTCCTCCAGAGAGTAAGTTCCCCAGCTAGCTAATTTGTTTGATTAGATTTTACTTTGAGTCTATAGAGTTAGGGCTCATAAGCTTTTAATCCTTTTATCAGTTTATGATTCCCCAAGTACATGTTAATGATAGAGTACGATATACGGACACTACTAATTAAATTGCACCGGAAATAAATAACTACCTGAACCCTAGAATGCAATCGACTCAACCACAATTGGATTGTTAATAGCAGACTTTTCCTTTCAGCAATTATAGAGCATAGCATTTTTTTCTAAGAATGATAAAGTTTTCATAGCAATTTTGTTATTTGGATTACTAATACTATCTATATATGATGAAGATTAGGGATAATATTGGGGCATGTTGTACGTTATGTGTTTAATTAGTTACGTTCTATTCTAGGGTTCAGGTATTGATACTGTCTCCAACGAGGGAATTGGCTGCACAGACGGAGAAAGTGATACTGGCAATGGGAAATTACATGAGTATTCAAGTGCATTCCTGCATTGGCGGCAAAATCGTGGGTGAGGATATCAGAAAGCTAGAGAACGGAGTTCAGGTAGTGTCTGGAACTCCCGGTAGAGTCCGTGACATGATTCAGAGGGGAAGTCTGCGCACTCGACACATTAAATTACTAATTCTTGATGAATCTGATGAGATGTTGAGTAGAGGATTCAAGAACAAGATTTATGAAGTCTACAGACATCTAAGAGATACCATACAAGTTTGTTTGATCTCTGCCACGCTGCCTAATGAAATTTTGGAGATGACCAACAAGTTCATGACTGATCCTATTAGGATCCTGGTTAAACGTGACGAGCTGACATTGGAAGTAAGTACTAAGTACACAAGAGAATAATGTTTGATGTTTTTGATGGTGAGGCATGTGCAATTAGTGATTTAAATGCAAATTTGTGTACTAAATGTGTGTATTCATGGCTGCAGGGAATCAAGCAATTTTTCGTTGCAGTTGAAAAAGAAGATTGGAAGTTTGATACTCTGTGTGATCTCTATGATACGCTTACGATCACACAAGCTGTTATTTTCTGCAATACAAGGCGAAAGGTGGACTGGCTTACTGAAAAGATGAGGAGTAGTAACTTTGCTGTGTCTGCAATGCATGGAGATATGCCTCAGAAGGAGAGAGATACTATTATGAACGAGTTTCAGAAAGGTCTTTCCCGAGTCCTCATCGCAACCGATGTTTGGGCTCGGGGCATCGATGTTCAGCAGGTTTCACTGGTCATTAATTATTTTCTTCCAAACAATCGAGAGCTGTACATACATCGGATTGGTCGTTCCGGTCGATTTGGCCGCAAGGGTGTGGCCATAAACTTTGTCAAGAACGATGATATCAGGATCTTGAGAGACATTGAACAGTACTATAGTACCCAGATTGACGAGATGCCCATGAATGTGGCTGATTTACTTTGAGCTTAGGTTGGTAGTAGTTGGCTCGTAGCAGATTTGTAGTGAAACTATATCGAAAACATACGTCACACTTTGATTTACCCTACCCATATCTATAGTTCCTAATAAATAACGCTATTTGGATGCCACTAGCTAATTTTGTACTGAATGGAAGCATATATGAACCATATCCTGCTTAATGTAATTGAGGAAGAAGTGATGAATAATTTATCGTTTACTTATATGGAATACAGTTTTATGATCAAACAAAAGAGCTCAGTATTAGGATATCCTCTATATTGTATCAGTATTAGGATATCCTCTAATTAGTATATATCCTTATTTGTACATGCAAAAAAAACATATCCTCTATTTAGGATATATACTAATTAATACGTTACAATTGTATTAGGACTCTCTTTGTCCATGCACAAAACATATCCTCTATATATATGCGCTTGCTGAAATGCGAACGAGAATCTCTGGAGGCTAAAGCAGATCGATGGAAGACGATGACCAGCTAGCGGGACGCGAATTTCCCATTCCAGACGTGATCATAGTTGAGATTCTCTCGAGGCCACCAGTAAAGTCCTTATGCCGCTTTAGGTGCGTATCAAAGCCTTGGCGTTCTCTAATCTCCGACACCAAGTTCATCGCACTGCACGACAGGAAAGCCCTAGAAGATAAACATGCATTCTTAGAGAGGCGACGAGTAATATTTACAGTGGCAAGAGAAAAACCATGCCGTTGTCTTTACTCTTTGGACGTAGATGATTTTCTCTATCATAATGGTTTATTAAAAGCCACCGAGGTCGATTTTCTTGTAGAAATATTTTCTGCAGAAGATCGTATATCCCGAAGACCCCTTATCGATATGTATCGCACTTACAACTTGGTGTTGTTTTCCTGCAATAACTTCTTGTTGTTGTTCGATAGGAGATGTGGGTTTTATTTGGTTAACCCCGTAACCAGGGAGATGAGAAAAATACCAAAGATGTCATGGTGGACACCTAAGCTCGACCGGTCCTATATTACCTTCAAATCATGTGGATTTGGACTTGATTACTCCACGAATGAGTAAAAGGTGGTTACCGGAGCATTGGTCCATAGCCGTTATAAAACAGTAAATTATGGAGTCGTGTTTAGTGTCTAAAGAATTCTTGGCGACATAGAGGCACCCCTACATGCTTTTCTCTTTTAATGGGGGGTTTTTCTAAACGGAGCTGTCCATTGGTTGGGGTGGTCGACGATGGTAATTGGAGGTGGCCGTCGACCATTTCCACCGGTAATATTATGTTTTCTATTAGCAGAGGAGGAGGTTCACGAAATTCAACTCCCCCTCTTATTGGATGAATATCGGCCATGGTCAATAAAATTGGGAGTGTTTAGAGATTGCCTATGTATAACTTTCATGGCTTATACCCCATGAGTGGGATCGTGATTATATTGGTCTGCAGTCATATAATGAGTTTTGGGTCATGAAAGAATACAGGGTGCGCGAGTCTTGGACAAGAATGAGGGTCTGCATGCCTTATCATCGATTGTCACATTTCGGTTTCTCTACAAAATCTCATGATTTGAAGGTGTGTAATCTCAAGAAAAGGAGGACGAGAAAGAGAATAAATAGACCGATTGTGTACGACAAATCGCTCGTTATGTACGACTTCGAAACGGACAGTTTTTGGAACATTTTAACTCTTGATAAGCCGAATTGTATACTGAGGGACTTATACTGAGGGACTTTTTCCAACTTATTGATCAAGAGCAGAATGGGAGCCATATGGCGAGTTTGGCCCCGATTTGATCAACGTAAAATCAGCTTTAGCTGTTGTGAGAATAATTTCGTGTTAAAGTGTTGTGAGAATAATTGTGTTAAAAGTGTTAAAGTTATAAATCTTTCGTAACAAATGTATCTGCAAAATTTTATTTTACGCGGTTCTACATGGACTGAGGTGGCAGAGTTCGGACTGTAACACTGAAACCATCATTAAGGTGCTACTCGTAAGAAAGAAACTAAGAAGCTTTTCATTTGATAACAAAAAATAGTAATACAGATGAACATGAAAACCAGAAAACTTCTTATAGATGAACATGAAGAATATACACGCCTTCTATCTTTTCTCTCTTTACAACAATCCGACAACACAACTCAAATGTAATCTGTTCTCCAACCCTCTCAAATGATGACCTAACAACATACACCTGCCAAACAGTAAGAGAAACAAATAGTCAACCTTAAAGAGTCTGAGTGAAACTAGATCCAATTGTAGGAATGAAGAAACTGCACATGGTTACAATGTGGAGCATGTGCCTTTCCCTACGTGGACTTCCAGAAACCAATTTCAAACGGGAGCAAAATCCACACACCCATCTTTCACTCCATACTCTCTAAAGAACGTTTGCTTTCTTTTAGTTTTTTCAACTCTTACAAGGACAGTTTGTAAAGTAGGAGGGCGGATTGGGAAGAAGAACGATGATAAAGTTCTTACCAGAAAAGAAGCTTCGCTAGGTAATCTCGTGAAGTCCGTAAGGTATCACAAAGTTCGCCATCAGAATCTAGAACATTCTCTATATTAGCTTTAACTAAATCTTCCTCAAATTCTGGGGATTCTCCATCCTTAAAGAATCTCTGCAGTATATTTTGAACAAGTTGATGTATAATCTCCTCGACCTCTAATGATGACGGCCGAGATAGCTCAGTCACCTGTTTAAACAATAACCAATAGTGTCATAAGACTGGAGCTTGGACAAAAATCAACTGCAAAGGCCGCAAAAGAACAGTGATTAATTCATAAAGGGTTTAGCTATTTTACCATATTAGAATCCAAGAACCGGAGATAATCCAACAAATCATTTCTGTGTCCTGTGTCAGATTGTAATTGCATATTTTCCTGCTTTTGAGCTTTGAGTTCCTGAAACAGCACAACAACACATTAACACGTTGCAGAAAGCTTAAGAACCAAATCCCAGACTGTTAATTTATCTCATACAACATTTAAGTTCACAAGGCCTTTATGACAGTAATCAATTAAAGCAGAGTCCTATAGCCTTACATCTGTGGGGATTCTAGGTGCATATCAAAAATGTGCATTGCATACATGAGGGCCAAAAGAAAGGCACATTACAAAGTGTTAAAAACAAGATGTAAAAACTCAAAGTTGGAAGCTCACAAAATAAAGCACAAGAAGCTCTGATCATGCTTTTCAAACGTAGAATGAACAAGTCATCCAACCCCAAACCCACAAAAGAAGAAGAAGAAGAAAAAGACCGGAAAAAAGCTTTAAAGCTAAAACTTGGAAGCTCACACGGAAAGGAAACACAAGCTTTATAATCCTGCACTCAAAACTAGAGACAGCAAACCAACAACAAGGTCCAAACTTGAACACAAAATTCTTCTTCATCACTTCACACAATTCAAGCAAAATGAACCAAAAACTCAACGACATCAAACGAGTATGAACATTTCCAGAGAACAAGCTCACCTCCTTAACATTAGTTAACTCCGACTGCAACCTCTGGATGTAATTCAAAGCCTCCGGCGACAAATCTCCGAAAACCTGAGGATTTAATGAATCCAAGTACTGATTACTCCCCTTAATTCCATTCTCACTATCTCCTTCCACACCATCAACCATCTCGGGACTCTCATCGAGCTTTGAACAATCCAAATCCACAGAATCATCAATAGAAATGTCAAAATTCCTCATCAACGATATCCTATACTCCGCGTTCCACAGTGTATACCTAAATTCAATATTCCAATTCAATCAAATTTTGTTCTTGAAATGATCGAAATTCGGAAATGAATGAATATCGGAATGTGAATTACCCGGTGATGATGGAAGAGGCGAGGAGGCGATCGAGCGGCGCTCTGCAAACCCTAACGGTGACGGAGAACTGATCGGACGGAAGCAATCCGAGCATGGTGGAGATCGTCTGCTTCATCGAGTCCTTAGCGGAATCGGAGACGCCTTTGGAGATGACGGAGCTGTCGAGCGGCTCAATCCGCTTGAGCATGTTGGCGATGACGGAGAATCCGCGGTCGAAGCCGGACTTGCGAGTCGAGACGAACTCGTCGGAGACGCCGCCGCCGTCGACGCCGGAGATGAGGCATAGGACGGGGGAGGAGACACGGCGGCGCTGGGCGAGGAAGGAGGAGGGGAGGGAGGGGCGGGCGAGGAGGTGGTGGCGGGAAACCGGAGGCGGTTGGTGGTGGAAGCGGCGGGGATTGAGGGAGAGGTCGGTGATGCGGGAGAGAGTGAAAGCTCGAGCTGCGGCCGCCATGAAACAACTGGCTGGACTACTGAGCTCACAGGTTCCTCGGCGAATCTTTAATTATCTTTTCGCAGCTTGACCATTTTTGGTTTTGTAGCTCGCGCGTTGGTTGGCAGAATTACCCTGCAATTTGAAGAGAATTACGGATTCACCCAAAAAATAATTGTAATTTCACTGTAATCGGAGGCAAATCCAAACACCATTATTATCTGCACAATGAACTAATTTGTAGTCCTTACAACTATGACTGTATGAGCACACCAATTCATTTGCAAACTTAAGTTAGCTTCAATGTAGTTTTAAAATTCTCCATTCAAAAAGAATAAACGGGTCAATTGTAAATTTCTAACAAATTTTGTGAGTCGAAATTCTATAAATCATATTTACAATTAGGTCGAAAAGCAATTTAATTCTCTAAGAAGTTTTACCGTCCACATTGTTGTTACATGCTGCACTTGGAAAGAATAAGCGGGGCAAAGACGTAAACAAACTTTTGATCAACTTCTCTTAAGTGGGGAAAATGCCTAAACCAATGTGTGATCAACTTCCTCATAAGCATGTGGGTTTGGTAGTAGCTACCAACTACCAAATAGATTGATTTATAAGTGATGAATTATTAGCGTTATACGTGGTTCACATTGGGTTTAAGTAAAATGAAGTGCGTTCATGGTTTGTCATAAGATTAATAAAAAGAGATTAGATAATCAGTTGATATAATAATAGTAGCGAAAATCATTTTAGATTTGGCATCTAATTCCTAATGACCAAACAGAAATAGAGGAATGATAATCGAGATTTGAGAACCAAGTATGAAGAATCTGCGGTAGGTCCAACTAAGCTTCAACAACACAGGAACTTAAAAGTGGACCAATTTTTGGTGGCAACCGGGGAAAATTGGGTGTGGATCAGAGACTACCTCCGACGTCGCTCCAAGACCACAAATGGAGTGATTTGACCATTGTAATTCAATTGTAAGTAATGACAAAAGATCTGTATCGCGTTTGCGGTAAGTAGGAATTCAATTGAGATGCATAGATGTGATCAGATTTCATTGAATCCAACCGAGATCTCCGATTCTGAGAGTGACCTGATGATTCATCCATGGAAATAAGCAAATCGCAAAATGGAGAAACCATAACGAGGGGAAACACACATTGGACTGACAAGCTCCATCCGGATACAAGTTTACAACACCAAACCACAATGTCTCACATCAGATAAAAGGGCTGACCAATACAAACCGAAAGTATTTCAAAATGAAAGCAAGAGAAATGTGTCCTAAGATACCGGCAGTCTAGTTCACAAGAAGACTAATGACATTAACTGGAAAGTAGTAATTAAAAGAGAAAACCTATGCGTCAACTCTGCTCACTTGTTGCCACTCGCCATCAACAGACTCCTTCCACAATGTTACTTCGTTCATTCCATCAGCCACGGCCAGTAGGTTTCCTGTTAGAGACCATGACACTCTCCAAACCGGGGTGTAAAAATTCTTCAAAATCTTGCCCTGCCATTGATCGCCTTCTTTGGCCACAGTCCAGATAATCACTGTTCCGTCCTCTGAACAACTTGCAATGGTGGACTTAGGAAGTCCCAAGTTGGGTGCCCAGGCTACATCTCGAACCCAATCATTGTGCATATGAAGAGCAGGGAAGCAATCCATCTTCCACGTCTCGTTGTACAATTTCCACACCTTCACTGTATTGTCACAGCCACCAGAGACCAGCTTATAAACAGGTTCAAGTGTGTCAGTTCCAACTAAAGAACCAGGAGCCATTGCTGGGGCCCATGAAATGGAGGTTACTCCAACAGGGTGTGCTTGGTCTATCCTAGTGGTGTCCCAACCACCATCTGCCCTAGCAGTGAAAACCGAGATGTTCCCATCAGAAGAACCACAAGCTAAGATGAGGCCAAGTTCGTGAGGCGCCCAACAAATGGAATTCACAGATGTACTATGCTCATTAAAAACATGAGCCTGTTGCCACTCATTCGGATTACCCTCCTTCCAAATTATCACCTGGCCATCATACGAGCACGAAGCAAGCATCGGCCCGAACTTGGGATGCGCCCAACCCACCTGCCATACAGGACCTCTGTGACCTGACAACGTCGCAAGGTGCTGCGAACCGGCATTGCTTCCGACACCAATTATCTTAATAGTGGTATCTGACGAAGCCGATGCCAGACGCTTTCCATAGTAATCCATTGCAACATCGTGGACAACATCCTGGTGACCCGTTTCAATCTTCTGCCCCGGCATGATCAACTTCTTCTCTCGTCACAAGTCCCAAAACCCCACTCACCTACAAACCCTTGCCTGTGTCAGTCTCCTTAAATACTTCCCCTGCATCCCAATTTTCGCAATACCACAATTCAACATCGTTCAGTTTATATAGTATCTCTTGGCAAATCACAACACAAAGCACAAATCATAAACAAAGAAAGCTTCCACGATTGACTTTGAACACTCAAGCACAAAGAAGCTTGAGTTCTAATCATATAATTATAATTATACCAAGCAGAATTCCAAACTATACAAGGTCACATATAAACTTAAAATCATATAATTCGAGGTTGATTATAGCCATAAGATAAATTCTGTTAACTAACGAGTTCAGAACAATTAGGGATACTTAATCGAAAGATCCGAAAACGAAGTCAAATAGATCTGAAATCTAAAATACGAGTAATCAGAAACAGAAACTAATAGCATAGAGTCGAGAAGGAAGAGACGATTTATACCAGAGGCAAGAAATATAGAGGAGACGGCGTCGTTTCGTATCGGATCGGAGTTGAGTTGAGAGAGATGGAGCTGCTGGACGAAGAGTGGGCTATATTTCAGGCTGGGGCGAAGCTCAAGGCGTGCGTTCTTATTGTGAGGTAGCGTTTGGGGACGGGCGGTGTTATTGTGATGATGTTTTAGAGCCAATCAGGATGCAGCATCAGTAATATGGCAAATGCTAAATGGTTTAATCTCGGACCCAATAATAAGTTTATGATTGATATGGTAAATTTACACCTGAATTTGTTATTATTTCAATTTATCTCTTAAATTTAATAAAAATAACGGATTTAATCTTTATTGAATTAAGTTTTTTCCTTCTTTTAAAAAAATAAAAATAAAATTTCATTCAATACATATGATATCTTCATTTACAATTGAGTTAAGGATGAAGGCGTTCACATACAATTTTAAAGGTCGTTCAAATAATTAATTATTTTTTCAAGATGGACAAGATGCTAATTACCTCCACACACCTCAACCATTCCTGACCTAGCTCTTAATTGATTGTCTTCAGCATAAATCTGATGTACCTAGGAGGATTTATAGTTTCATACTCTAGTTCATGATATCTTTCATCTGACAATTGAGTTTGGTTCCATCAATTTTCCCCATGTCTTAACAGGATCCACTATATATGAAATAATAAAAATCAGTAGCACAATAGACAATTGGTACTTAGGGCTACTTTCAGCATGGATATGACCTTTTTTGCCTTAGCTAATTACCAACCTGATGTTTTGCGAGAAAATTATGAGAGGAGATTTTTCTGTTTAGTTTACACTACATTACCATTAGAGGCAAGATAGTTGAAATAGAAAGTTTAGTTTTGAATCATTTTTTATCCTTTCATATAAATGGATTCAACGCATAACCTAATTTTGGCCATGAATAAATAGCTGAACAAGCTAAATCATTTTATGTTCGATTGATACTTTTTTAGTTGTAATATGCTAGATTCTTCTAGGTATAAGGCAAAATAGATGTGTCTAATTTTGATTGTGTTTCCTTATAACATAATGATTCATATTTGATAGGGCAAATTTGATTAATGATCAAACCTGAGATGGTCAGATTTGAATTATGTGTGGAAATAAGTCGCTAGTGTTGGACTTTCAATTTTAAAATGATCCTAAACTAGCTAGTTCTGAGTTCTTCAAAACTGGTATACAAGCAAAGATTTTGTTTTCGCTATTGATTTACATTTGTTGTTTATTATTTAGTTATTTTATTACCCACCAACCGGCCGCTTCGTTATGCGAACTATTACTCTGACTCGAAATCTTTCATGCAAGCTCCATATATCTTGTTGTTATTTTATACTTTTTAAACTTGAAATTCTTCGTGCAGGCTCCATATTGGTGTTATATTCACAATAGGAATAGGAATGATAAACATTGTGTGCATCATTTGGAGAATGTTCCAAGCTAGAAGACAATTGGAAATGGAGGTAGACATGCTTCAATGATAGTGAATAAAATGTGGATACAATACCAAATTGGTCGTGCAACTTTTTTGTCAAAAATTGTTCAAATTTTCAACTACGCTATATTGTCATCTACTTTGTTGGATGAATGAACCAAAGGGATACTAAAGTGGTACTTCTCACCCTTACTGATCAATTGTCAGTTTTAAAAAAAATAATCTCATTCATCCGTTCATCATAAGTCGCTCTTACTATTTCATGCTGAAAAGATACCATATCTACATGCTTTCTCAAGTACAATGCATGCACACAAATTTTTTCATATGTTGGAACTATGTTAATGTGAAGATTTTGATTGATTGTTTTCTAGGACAAACTTTTTTATCATTGTTTTTCATATTTGATTCTTATATCTTATTGATTATTTTGGTATTTTTTTTAATGTTTGCTGCATCTTTTTTTTTTTGAAAGAATATTTTTATTTTTGTTGAGATTGAATTATATAAAGTAATATCAGTAGCCATGCTCTTATCTCACAGTTATATGCATAACGAATGTTGGTATCATGAGTATATAATCATCCAATACCATGCTTGATTTATACTCATATTTTATAGAGTAAAATCTAATCATCTCAGATCAAAGTAAATGGAATGAGTGAAGATGAGGTGGAGTTGGTTAAGTTAGAAGAACTAGAAGAAATAGTTGTGTTACTCACGAAAAGAACTTAGGTAAAATTAATTATTACTTCTCATCTAAATAAAATATTTCATTAAAAAAAGAAGTATCTTACTTATTGATATTCTTTACATTTTGATAATTGTCAACGATGTTTGATGATTTGTGGAGCTGAAAATACAATTGTATACATGACAGTGAGAATTGATGATCAAACTTGGGACATGTCATATGTGAATTATGTGTGAAAAGCTGATCGTGCTAGACATTCAATTGAGAAAGATCATAAAAAACCTAGTTTCTAGTTCTTTATAGCCTATGTACAAGTAAATCTGGTTTTTATTGTTATTGTTTTAAATTTGTTGTTTGTTAGTTAGTTATTGTTTTACATTTTTTTTATCGAAATTATTGCATTACATTTTAACTTGAAATTTTCATGCAACCTCTATATTATTATTATTAATGCTGCAATGATGGTGAAAAAAAATATGGACAAAATAGGAAAATGATGTAGCTTCTTTGTCAAGGATGATTCGAAATCTCAATCATATATGTTTTTTTTCGGATAAGTGATCCGGAGGAATACTAAGTGATATTTTTCACTCTTATTCAATTTGTTTTCCTTCAATTTTTCCATAAGCCCGTCCATCATAAGTTGCTCTAACTATTTCATATTGAAAAGTACAATATCTACATGCTCTCTCAAGTACTATGCTCATGTTAACTTTATGCTGAATTATTGAGTTTTGCACATCAACCCTTTCATCATATCACTCTTATAATGTACATGCTCCGACAAATACTTGCAAAAGAAAATATATGCAAAACCTTTTGTCAAACAATGCATGCACACAAATTTCTTCATATGTCGAAATGATGTTAATGTGAAGATTTAAATTGATTCTTTTTACGACCAATTTTTATGCCTTGTTTTCTCATATTTATCCTTATAATTCGTTGGTCAAGTTGGTATTTTCTATGTTTGCTGTATCTTTTTGTTGAAAATAACTATTTTTGTTATTAGTAACTAGGCTATTATCTCTCAATTATATTTTTTATATGCATTATACGACCAATTTTTATGCCTTGTTTATCAGATTTATCCTTATAACTTCACTGGTCAATTTGGTATTCTTTATGTTTGTTGCATCTTTTTGTTGAAAGCAATTATTTTTGTTTTTAGTAACTACACTCTTATCTCTCAATTGTATTATTTATATGCATTATGAAGGATGGTGTCATGAAATCATCTAGTACATGGCTTGATTTATATATCCTCGTATATAAAACTAAAATCTAGTTAATGTCAAATCTGCTCGTGTATCGAGGTCAATGTATTAGGTGAAGATAAGGTGAAGTTGGTCAAGTTGGAGGAATTAGAAGAAATGATTATGTTATTGTTATACAATCGTTAGTGTTGTGTTTGGATAGAGGAAAATAATGGAGAATTTAATTAAATTTCAGAAAATTGATATTGCTCATCTTGTTTATGTTGAAATTTTAAAGAAAGTGTAAATTCTATTGGATTAGATAAATGAAATTTGAAGCTTGTTTCTTTTATTTTACATTAAAAAGAGGTGTCATTTTTCAATTCTTAATTATTTATATGCAATTCTAACTAATTTTAAAAATACAGGGAATAATAATAATAAAAAAGAATTATCAATTCATAAAATTTTCTATTCCTAAAAATAAAATTATCATGAAAATAAGATTTCAAGCAAAGTAAGATTACTCTGTCCCAACACAACACAATATGCTGGTGAAAACTATACGGGTATTATAGGGATTATAGGCGATCAAGAAATGAAAACTAGGCGGGAGCTAGGCGGTTGAGAAAATTACGCTAGGCTTAAACTTATGCTGGGCGGGATTTAGGCGGACTTAAACTTGTGATGGGTGGGAATTTAGTGGGGGGGAGGGTTGATTTCTCCTATGGTACTCGAAGTATGGCTACTTGGGCAATTTAGTACCTGATGTATGAAAACGGACAATTTGGTACATGAAGTTTTCATTTGTAAGCCATTTTAGTACCTCAATCAATTTTGATCATATTTTAGGGTTATTTTCGTCATTCTAGCCTTACACTCATTAAATTCACATTTTCCTTCATTTCTTCCTATAATTGTGGTCTATTTGGAGATAATTAAATTGATATATCTACTCCACTTAACATTTACTTCGCATATATCAAAAATAATTTTTTTTCATATACTTATTGTATCCTATTTTTTGCAAAGGAAATAAATTGCTTTTATGCAATTGTAATTTTTATTGAAATATATTTTTAAAATTACTTATAATCAAAATTATTTTAGATTGATAGCTACATTATGAAAAATTATATACGTAAATCATCACAGATACTAAGTGGATGAGTTATCAAAATTTTAGTGATAATTTAGAGGAAATTTGAAGGTATTATGAAAAAAATGAAGTAAAAAATTAGAGATAAGATGATGGAAATAACCCTGAAAATATGGTAAAAATTGACATAAGTATTAAAATGACTTAAATTTAAGAACGTTAGGTACTAAATTATCCGTTTTGATATATCAGGTACCAAATTCTTGTAGTGGGTGCGGAGTTTAGAAAAAGACTTTTCCACTTCAGCGGGCCCCACCCCACCATCACTAAACTCTCACAGTCGCACTTGACACTGGAGACTCGGGTCAGTCTCTCAGAAAATTCAAGATCCCTATTTCGCACCAAACAAATGGCCTTCTCGTCCTTCAGCGCTCGCCGCGGAGGCGCGTGGGCCCACTCGCTCCTCCCCTCCACCACCACCGCCGCCGCCTCCCCCAAATCAAAACACTCCCGGAAGCCCCGCCGCCGCCTCCTCCTCCGCGACTTCCTCCTCGCCAACTTCTTTACCATCGGCCTCTCCGTCTCCGTCTTCTTCTTCCTCCTCCTCCTCCTCCGCTACGGCTTCCCCCACCCCATCACCGCCCGCTTCTCCCCCTCCTCCAAGTCCTCCCGGTCCCCGATCCGCTCCTCCAAGCCCCGCAAACCCCTCACCCGACGACCCGGCCCCAACGACTCCTCCGGCGCCGCCGTGGACATCACCACCAAGGAGCTCTACGACAAGATTGAATTCTCCGACCTCGACGGCGGGCCGTGGAAGCAGGGGTGGCGAGTCAAGTACAAAGGCGACGAGTGGGACTCGGAGAAGTTGAAGGTGATCGTGGTGCCTCACTCGCATAACGATCCAGGCTGGAAGCTCACGGTGGATGAGTACTATGAGAAGCAGTCTAGGCATATACTCGACACCATTGTTGATACTCTCTCCAAGGTCTGTGAGCTTCTGAATTTCAGTGAATCGTGACCTTTCAATTTGTTAAATATCATTTTTCGCTGTTCGAGTTTTAGATAAGGTCGGTGTTGTAATGTACTTAGAGGTGTTAATGGTTGCGATGATCGTTGAGCTTGTGAATGAATGGAAAGCATGTTAGAGCTAGTTTTTGTGGTTGTTGTTGTTTAGAATTTGGTAGCCTTTAGGGGATTTTGAGTGGAGTGGATTTTTTTTGGATGTGTAGGATGCTCGGCGCAAGTTTATATGGGAAGAGATGTCGTATCTGGAGAGGTGGTGGAGAGACTCGGCCGATGACAAGAGAGAAATGTTTACCAATTTGGTGAAGAATGGTCAGCTGGAAATTGTTGGAGGTGGCTGGGTGATGAATGATGAGGTAATCGTTTGTCGATGTTTTGTAGAAGTTTATTCGATTGCAAAGCTTAAGGTTCTGTTTATGCACATTTACGACTAGATGTGTGTATGTTGTTACTGGATTGGAGTTTAATACATTTGTTCCTTGTGTTGATGCAGGCTAATTCGCATTACTATGCCATAATTGAACAGGTATGATAAGTTTTCTTTCATTTAGTGATGATAGAAATGCATTTGCTCTAATGGTATGCATCTTTTATGTCACTAAACTGCTGCTTTGATTCTTTGGGTATTGGATGGTCAGATCACGGAAGGAAATGTGTGGCTGAATGAGACTGTAGGTGTTATTCCTAAGAATTCTTGGGCAATAGATCCATTTGGTTACTCACCTACCATGGCATATCTTCTGCGCCGTATGGGTTTTGAAAATATGCTCATTCAGAGGACCCATTATGAGCTCAAAAAAGAACTTGCACTGCACCAGAATTTGGAGTATATTTGGCGTCAGAGCTGGGATGTGGATGAAACTACTGATATTTTTGTCCATATGATGCCCTTTTATTCTTATGATGTTCCACACACTTGTGGGCCAGAACCAGCCATATGTTGTCAGTTTGACTTTGCTCGTATGCGTGGCTTTATGTATGAACAGTGTCCTTGGGGAGAATATCCAGTAGAGACCAACCAAGAAAATGTGCAGGGGCGGGCACGTCTACTACTAGATCAATATAGGAAGAAATCAACACTATACAGGACTAATACACTTCTTGTTCCTCTTGGAGATGACTTCCGCTACGTTAGCATAGATGAAGCTGAAGCTCAGTTCAGGAATTATCAAAGGTTATTTGATTATATCAATTCTAATCCCAGTTTAAATGCTGAGGCGCATTTTGGAACTTTGGAGGACTACTTTCGGACCCTTCGTGAAGAGGCTGAAAGAATTAATCACACACGTCCTGGGGAGATTGGTTCTGGTCAGGTTGGAGGTTTTCCTTCTCTGTCGGGCGACTTCTTTACTTACGCTGATAGGCAGCAGGACTATTGGAGTGGTTATTACGTATCAAGGCCTTTCTTCAAGGCTGTTGATCGTGTACTAGAGCATACGCTTCGTACCGCCGATATGATGATGGCTTTCCTGCTTGGGTATTGTGGGAGACCACAATGTGAAAAGTTGCCTATCGGGTTTTCATACAAGTTGGCAGCTGCAAGAAGGAATTTAGCTCTTTTTCAGCATCATGATGGTGTAACTGGAACTGCTAAAGATCATGTTGTCCTGGATTATGGGACCCGGATGCACATTTCCTTGCAGGACTTGCAGATTTTTATGTCTAAAGCTATTGAAGTACTGCTTGGAATGCGCCATGACAAATATGATTCTTCTAACCCTTCTCAGTTTGAGCCAGAACAGGTGAGATCTAAATATGATGTTCAGCCTGTTCATAGAGCGATCATGGCTCGTGAAGGAACCCGCCAAACAGTAATCTTTTTTAATCCCTTGGAGCAGATAAGAGAGGAGGTTGTGATGGTTATTGTTAACCGTCCTGATGTTACTGTTCTTGACTCGAACTGGACATGTGTCCCAAGCCAAATATCCCCTGAATTGCAGCATGATAAAAGCAAAATCTTCACTGGAAGGCATCGTGTCTACTGGCAGGCTTCTGTTCCTGCACTGGGGTTGCAGACATATTATATTGCCAATGGGTTTGTTGGATGTGAAAAGGCGAAGCCAGCAAAACTTAAATACTTCTCAAAGTCTAGTTCTTTCTCTTGCCCCACTCCATATCCTTGTTCGAAATTAGAAGCTGATGCGGCTGAAATCAAGAACAGGCATCAAACACTCACTTTTGATGTCAATCATGGTTTATTGCAGAAAATAAGCTACGGCACTGGATCCCAAACTGTTGTGGGTGAAGAAATAGCTATGTATTCTAGCTGGGGAAGTGGAGCATATCTTTTCAAACCTGATGGTGATGCGCAGCCTATCATCACGGCAGGTGGGCAGATGGTGATCTCTCAGGGACCATTGGTGCAGGAAGTATATTCTTATCCAAGTACACAATGGGAGAAGAGCCCCATTTCTCATAGCACCCGTCTCTACAATGGAGATAATACTGCACAGGAGTTTCTCATTGAGAAGGAGTATCATGTTGAGCTTCTCAACCAGCAGTTTAATGACAGGGAGTTGATAGTTAGATACAAAACAAATATTGACAACAAAAAAGTATTCTTTTCTGATTTAAATGGCTTTCAGATGAGCAGAAGAGAAACCTATGATAAAATCCCCCTCCAAGGCAATTATTACCCTATGCCCTCTCTTGCATTTTTGCAGGGATCCAATGGTCAGCGGTTTTCTGTCCATTCCCGGCAGTCATTGGGTGTGGCGAGCCTTAAAGTTGGATGGTTGGAGATTATGCTTGACCGTCGGTTGGTAAGAGATGACGGACGTGGTCTTGGACAAGGAGTGATGGACAACCGTGCAATGAATGTAGTCTTCCACATCCTTGCAGAGTCCAACATTTCTTCTGCATCAAATCCAGTTTTGAACCCCTTGCCATTGAATCCATCTCTTCTTTCCCACCGTGTTGGTGCTGGCCTGAACTATCCACTGCATGCATTTGTTTCCAAGAAGCCAGAAGATTTGTCAGTGCAACCACCCTCGAGATCATTTTCACCTTTAGTTGCACCCTTACCGTGTGATCTGCATATTGTAAGTTTAAAGGTTCCCCGGCCTTTAAAATTCTCTCAGCCGCCACTTGAAGATTCAAGGTTTGTCATAACATTACAGAGACGAAGTTGGGACCCTTCATATTGCCGGAAGGGCAGATCTAATTGCGCTAGGTTTGCTGAGGAAAGTGTGAATTTGCTTAACATGTTCCGGGAGCTCACTGTATCAAATGCGAGAGCCACTTCCTTGAATCTTTTACATGAAGACACGGATATGCTTGGTTATATTGAGCAGTTTGGAGATGTTGCCCCAGAAGGTCAGGTCCTAATTTCTCCCATGGAAATACAAGCTTACAAGATGGAGTTACAGCCACACCAATGAGTCTGCTAGTTGCTGATTTCATTATTCGCAGTCTCCTGGACAATGCTTCAACGGGGCTCATAGCTAAGAGCAATGACACATCACAGGCTTACAAGTTGGAATGGCTACAATTGAGTGTTGTGACTTCTCAGATCCCACTATTAACATATTCAAAAGTGTGGGATTATATGTTTGCTGCCAAAGACTCGGGGCAAAGATAGTAAATACGGAGTGGTGATGCATCGGCAAGTCTACCATCCAGGTTTAGCTTAACAAATACCTAGTCTATTGAGATACATGAGCTTGGAATTCGTTTTGTTGAGACTTGTCTCGTGCTTACGAATCCCAGAGTTACAGGGTTTGAACTGTTGTGGCTTGATCTATGCACTGATTTTTCGATTGAAAACATGTATTTTCACACATTTTGTACTAATCAGAAGTTCAGAACAGGTGAGACTTTATAAATATGATCACCTGGAGATGTTAACAGTTGTATTTTTGATTGCACAGTATGAGCCATTTTTCCTTGTTTAATTTGGTTTATAACATGTTAGGCTCCAGATTGGCATGAAAATACGAACGGATGATCGAAATATTAGTTAAAATCTTCAATGTACTCGTTGCAATGATGGCTTAAGGTAGACATGAACTCTCTAGTAAATACTCATTCCTAAGATACAAGCTAGATAGCTCTGCTGAGTTAAAGAATTCGATTCTTTAAAAATGCAACATTGCAGTGATTGCACTGTTCTTAGCTGAGGATTGAAGCGCCAGAGCAGCTAGTTGTCTTGCTCGGTTTCTTTTAACGACACCGGCATTTTTTATGATCGGAAAAACCCAGCAAAACAGAAACTGGAAGCTTTCTATTGCCAGTCCAGTACTCAATACAAGTTGAGTTATCCGAAGTAAGGGAATCATGGAAATTTTTGTAGTATAAAACTTGACAAACCAACCTGACCTGTTCCGAAGAAGATAATAGACCTGTCGCATTGCTAATCCAAGAGATACGACGTGAGCTACCATGACGCAAAGGTCACTCACACTCCCCATTCTCCACTTCTTCTCCTTCAAAAAATAACCATCATCAGCTCCCGATCTTCCTTCGCCATTAACACCCTTTAAGGATTTGAAATGGTAGAGAACATGGCCGAATTCATCAATCACAGGATGACCTTTGAATCGAAGAAGAACAGGAAACATGTGTGCTTCCTCATGTATCGTCATTGTTGGTGGAGGATCAAGAAACGGAGAAAGATGTTGGGCTGCAACTACACCCCCCTTGGAGGCTATGCGATGTTCGATCAGCTTCCATCTCTCCTCTTCGATCTCGCTATTTGGATTTTCGAATTCAAATTCCCTTGCCAAAAGTTCTATAGATCGAGTTATAAGGCTCTGAACTTTGCCTCCAACTCCACTAAGGATACTCTCTTCATCTCTCTTCTTCGATCTCGTCATCCTACTCCGAGCAAAACTTTAAAGCAATTGAGGAAGAGAACTCTGTAATTTCTTAAGATTGTGGACTTTGTGGTAGCGAGGATCTATGGCCCTTTATGTACGCTAGCTAGTTGTATCTCATGCAAAGACTACTTCATCCAGGACTCCTCATGTGCAACGTTATCATCCGAGTTGGTCTCTTGCATTATCTTCTATCAGCTTATCTCATTCTTCCCTACGTAATTATCTAGTCAGTTAACACTTCCTCATTATGTTATTCACAATTTCATACCATGTGTTCTATTGTGCATGATTATTTACACGTGATGATGAAATTCCGGAACTGATTGCAGAGAAATCTGTTGATGGTGGAGTAACCAATGTGAAAGAGATTGCAAAGACTGCTGCTGCTGCAGTTGGTTTTGGGATTTTGATCAAAGATTAACAGATGATTCTTTCATCGAAATATAAATTTAACTATCAAAATTGCTATTATATAAGTTTATAAGTCACAAAAAATGATCCTCTTTCTTTACGGGGATGACTGTACCGTCGAATTATATTGCTGAAAAAAAAAAGTTGCCTATATGTTACTTGTGACTCAATTTTACAACATTTGTCTAAGCAAAAATGATACAACATCGCCGTTAGCCAGAATTATTCAAGCATAGAGGCAGGGCTGCAGACAGAACTAGGAGGCCTTTGCAATCTCTCTCTCTCAACCTCTACAGAATGATCTCCTCCTGTACACTAACATTAAGAGTCTTGTGTGGGAGAACAATGCTGTTAATCACCACAACTTCGTCTTCAACTGTTACTGCTTCTCCTGCCAAAAGAAAAGGAGAGCTAATAGTTTAATACAATGATCTTTATTAAAGTGCACATCAACAGCATAGGATTATAGAAAGTAAAATATTAAGAAATTGGGCATGCATACCAAGGATGGTGATTCCAAGCTTCGCATTGTAGTCTCCTTCGGCCTGAACCAGTCAATACAAGTTTAGTTAGCAGCACAAATTAGGAGTGATCGGGACTAAATCTTAAGTAAATAACTCAACAGAAATAGTAAGCTACTTATGTTTTCAAGCTAATTCACTACTGCTTCCAGCCTTCTACGTAATGAGTCTCCAAAAACATCTTGGAGATAAGTTTTTCTATCATGTCAAAACTGTAGTTTTGGTCATCTAGGATTTCCGACTTTTCAAGATGTGTTTTTATCCGACTATTTCGGTTTAATTTCTCTTTTGAATCTAACAGAATTTTGTTTATGCCGTGACTAGACTTGCCTGGACACGTGACCATTTCCCAATAGATGACTTCCATCCAACTATAGAATGTATAACAACTGCATTTTCCTGCCATTAAGAAAAAACCTTGAGTTCCCAGCATGGAATAAAACACAAACTTGAAACTGTGGTTCTAGGATACTGTATCCATGGGCACAGCTTTAATACCTTAATTTCAACATCATCCAAGACAATGCAACTTATAAGCCTCACTCCCGCACCTATCCGAACATTTGCTGATAGAGATACATTGGGACCAATCTGTGCACAAAAGTGAATCAAACTTTAGAAGGAAATGCCACAGAATTAAATCCATATTATCAGTAATGACTAATGAGTTGATATATCCATTCATCCAGCCCTACTTCACCCTAACATATGCATGTGCTACTGTAATCAGGTTACAACAAAATGGGGTATGCCATACACATATAAAAAGACATGACATGGAAGTGACACTACCTTAGCACTAGGATGTACTTTTGCTGATGGATGAATATAAACATCACCAACAATGGTGGCATTCTTGACTCCATCTCCACTAGCTAAAAGATGTGAAGAGGTGTAACGAAACTGATAAAGATACAAAGCCGAACACTTCAATGCCATTCTGTAATGTAAAACAACGATTTTAAGACTTGATAATGATACTAAATCATAAAGTGGAACAATCAAGTTATTAGGAAACACACTACCCTGGAGTCTTGATTTGTTCCCAGAAATCTATGGTCTCAAAAGTATATAATTGCTTCTTTCCAGCTAGAGGCGACAAAATATCTTGATCCAATCTGACAAAATCTGTAGGAAGATTCCTGTAGAACAAAGTGTAAAGTAAGATCAAAACTGCCACAAGGCTAGTAATAATCCAAAGATGTGAAGTAAAGTACCATATAATTGTGATTCTTTTGTGTGTGCTCAACAATGTATGTCCTCGTCATTATGACACAGCACATAGCAGTGACACCATTCACTATGAATACATGTTGCAATGCTTTCATGCAACAACTAGAATTTTTCTCGGGTTTTATTAAGAGGTCGTTAATTATGGAAACTTGTACAAAAAGATATCAACTCTTACAGAGGTAGTTAACTGGATACTATTCGGAACCCTGGTCTACACGCATGACAGGTAAACAGTTCTTCAATGGAAACTCACACAAGAACTAGTTATAAGTTCAATATTTGAACCCTCTAAGTAATAAGCTTGGAGAAAGAGACAAACCTTGTAGCAGACTGGAGGGCTTCAAAACTGGAAATACGGCGTAAATTAGCTGCATGATAAAATATAAGTCACTGTGTTGAAAGGGACAAACATCTTATTGCATATGGTAGACTGAAAAAAACAATCAGATGTGGAATAGAAGTCAACAAATCATTAAACCACATAGATCTTACGACATATGACACAGGTGAAGCAAGACTTTTGCAGTTTCATTGCATCTTAGCCAACAGATTAACTTATCAAAGCTACAAATAATTTTATCAGTCACATGGCTATTTAATTTGCATCACGATTCAAGCCCCGAGACATGATTTTGATATATTCTTTGAAAGTCTGATATTTGCAATTAGAAATAGTAAACCAGAACATACAAGTATTATAAAGGGTTGCTGACATGCTACTATCTCTTGAAGTACTTCATATAATGACAAAGATGAATGCAGAAAAACACCAAGACCTTTCATCTGGCAGTTGTAACTCAGTTTACAGATACATCTTTACTTGATAGAGGAAAAGGAAATAAAAAGAGAAAAACAGGGTGAGGCCAAGATTATTTCTAATCATCACACCAAGAAACTTGACAATACTTGCTAGAAATTAACCCAAGGTACAAACCAGCTGACATGTACTGAAATGGACTAACCTCTACCTTCCCGGTGACTAGAGACATCTTCAACGGCATTAAAAACATCAGGGGTGAATACATAAACACCACAGTTGATCAAATCACTCACCTGCATATCCAGAGATATTTAAGGTTTAGAAATTGCGACTGGGAACAAGCATTTAAAATTGAAGTCATCAAACAAACAAAAAAGAACTGTGTACGTACAAAAGTCTCTGGTTTCTCGGTGTAATGCAACAGTTCTTTGGTGATTGGATCAGCAACCAACTCACCAAACTCATTGGCAGATTCGGCAGAAACCTGCAGACACAGTCGAAAAGAAAATAAGGAATAATAATAACATCACCATACATGAAGTAGAAGAATTCATCAGTAGGGATTGAAAGCAGCTTGTCAAGATACCAACCTTGATCACTAGCATTGTACCCATTCCACCATATTTTATATGAGCCTCTGCAAAATCAAACAACATCCGCAAGCAGCATCATCAATTACTCCTTCTAAGTCCTCATTCATTATTCTAAACAATACTAAATTCTATTTGACCAACAAATAGCTGAAACAAAACATACCGAGCATTTCTGCAAGCGGAAAACTGCAGCACACATCACAATTCAGCAAAAAGATATGCGACTGCCAAACAAACAACATACATGTAAGTACAACATTATCACACACACAACACTACAATCCAAGACAAATCAAGCAGAGAAGCCATACCGGGCCGTCTTCCATGATCAAATCTTTAAAGTAATAAATCCCACCAGCTGAACCATGTGGTTTATCCTCTTTCAAGTACCTCACAGGCACTTTAAGCTCATTCGAAATCGAAGAAACATAGAGTGCAAACTCACGCTCCTCATAAAACCCAATCAGAAATATCTGAGCCAAATTGGGTATCTACAATACAACAACACCAACAATTCAGACAACCTAATCCAGCAATGCTTGCAAAATCAAAACCCCATTAAGAGAAAAAGCTGACCTTTTTACAAGCTGAGATTGGATGATGAACCATTGCTTGCCCTGCCAACGGGAAAAGCGGTTTGGGCGTGTTGAACGATAGTGGCCGGAATCTAGTACCTGACCGGAAAATCAAAAAGCTCAGAGAAACTTGATAAAGATCAAAACTTTGAAGATTGGAGGGAAATTGAGATTACCCAAGTACCTTTGGTGGGGCCTCCGACCATGATGACGGCGACGACCTTCTCTCCTGAGCTCTCCATGCCGGAAATGGAAACCCTAGATCGTGAGCTCCGGAGTAATTGGGATTGGGATGGAAGCAAAGTTGGAGTTAAAGGTTGAAACTTTGAAGAGAAGTGAGAGAGAGTTGTGTGCTATTCAGTGTCCAAACTCGGATGAGATTTGAAGTATCTGTTAAAAGACTTTGATAGTACTTCTAGTTCTCATGTACTTGGGATCCCGAGAGAATATTATTTGAAACCAAAGGCAGTGACCAAAACGACGTCGGGTGGCTCAATTTGTGTGTACGTGAAGATTCTGAGAAGTTGATCTCGTTTTTAGAGAATATGAAAGTTTGATCATGAAATAATTTCACTTAGTTAGGAAGTGAGGTAATAATGAGAGGTAAAATTCACAAAGCTGTTGACATTCGATCATTTGAGTGTGTTTAGAGAACGAGGTTACATATTATTGTTTGATTGTCATTCTATTAAATTATTTACATCGAAGAAGAGAGTTTAAGCTATATAATTCAGCCCTGGCAAATGTTTTAAGGTTTGTACATGTTTTTGGGCCATGAGTTGCATATATATGGTTTTAAGGAGACACATATAATCATCGGTGATCGTCATGATTCGCAGTGAAGTATATGTGATCTTGAGTGTTGACATGAATCTAGGTATTACATCCTGAATGCAACATCATGTTCTTGCTCTCTAGCTTCTTGGTTATTTGAAGGTGTTTTTGTTTGTTTGTGTGTACTTGACTTGGCACGTTTTCCATTGTTCATTAGAATTAAGAACCAAACACCTCGGATTTTATAAGCCTGAGCACCTATTTAGCACTAATCACAACCAATAATTCACCTATTTTATTTGGTTTTTGAATTGACGGTTAGTTATACGCCTAAGGCACAAGAAACAACCAAATTCCGGTAACGTGATGCATGGGCGCATACCAGCTCGACCTCTGGTGCAATTCAAATACGTCTCCAAGCAATGGCTCTCTCTTATCTCCGACCCAAATTTTGTCACCGCCACACCCTTCAAAACCCTCACTCCTCCATCTCCGGTGTCTTAATTTCCAAGTACATCTTCTTAGGCATTGCCTTTTCTTCCATCCCTATTGATCTTGATCATGACCGTAGAAGTATAATGAGTTTGGCTCCTGTGTGATGAAACTACTTGTCGATCTGTTTGCTGTTGACACGGCAAGGATTGTAATTAGGTAAATTGGTAATCATACATTGTCAAAAAGAAAGTTGGCAACAACTTAACGTAACTCTTACATGATGTCCACGGATGAAGTATTTCCGACATGCTTTGAGCCACGTTAAGGCGGCCACCATTCTCATTAGCACCGTCTAACCCGCGTTATCAAGGAGCTTGAATTTAAGAGAACCAATTATTCCATTCCTAAATTTCTCTAAAGAAGGAACCAAAAACCTTCGTGATCGAGTGATCTGTAAGCTGCTTGATCGGCAAGGATTTTTTATTTTTATTTTTACTTATTAATGAAAGTTCTGATAAGGGAGGGGCGGTGAGTTTCCGGTTGTGGCGGTCTCATTCAGACATGTTTGGGCCCATGTCACTCTAGATTGCTGCAGAGGAGCTGATATCTCTTCATCTTTATCAGTACAGAAAAAATGTATACATGTACACAATTTGATTTTTTAATTTCTGTTTCATGTATTAATGCGGATTCGATCTGGTGGTTTCTGGAACCATTAATTATCATCATGATTCATGAATGCATGTACATTCAGTTTCCTGAGTAATCTGTGTGATCGAGAATGAATGAAACAAAAACACAAACGCATATAATGTCATCATCTTAATTTGATTGACGTAAAGTCGTAAATTAAAACATAATGTCGACATGCATATCTCCTTCGGTTTACGTAAAGAAAACATGGAGCAAGTTAGTGTGATCAAAAGCTAATATGCGATCAAAAGTCGGTCTTTTTTCTTTTATTGTGGCAATACGTACGACCTAAAGCTGATCATGATAGAAAGCAAGCTTATTGTATATATTACAACTTTACGCAACTCAATTGAATTATCTTCAACATTGAAAACTACACAGATTGAGTTCTTCAATTGACGTTTGTAAAAAAGGAAAATCAGACAAAGCAGATGTACTTCCATCGATCTAAAATACATATGTCTTTCCTCTCTCTCATGTATCATCTGTTTTCTAGCTCTTGCAATATAGTGACCGTGAATCACACCAATATAAGCAGGAAAGCTTAACTACTATTCTTCACTACACCCACTTCAACATTCTCTTTTAGTTCCCGACCTCCCGCCACGCGCTATCAACAGACTGACCATGCCACCGGATCAACTTTTATATAAAATTTCAAGAAGGTCGCCTCATTAGTTAATTGATCGAACGATGGCGCCTCAGCACTATTACCTTCGAGGTTCCACAGTGCAGAATGACTAGAGAAAGAAGTGAAGTTGATGACAATTGTAGCTAGCCATGGTCAGTGGAAAACATATGCAGCCGTGGAAAAACATTTCTTGCACATATGAAACCTCCTGGCTCCTGGGCATGCAGGAGCTCATAATCATGCGTAGATCATTAACTTCATAACTGTCTATGCATGTATAGACTACTTTCAGTACTTTGTAACCAACATACAATACACACGACTATGTCGATCTAAACCTAACCGGACCAAAGCCATCGGCATGCGTCAGTGGTCAGTGTCTCTGAGCTGAAGTACTGTTCCGGAATGCATAATATAGTGCGTACTAGTTTCGGATTTTCGGTAAGCAATATATTAATTGTACGTGCGAATACATGTGAACTTGACCTTAAATGTTTTAAGTAAATAAATTTGTGCAAATAGATGTGAGTTTTTGAAAGATGTATATATAAGTTTCATAAGCGAAATACTATTTAGGTTGTTTTGTGCACCAAGTGATGACCGATCGAACCAAAGAATATTCAAGCATTGTGCGCACTCATGTCTCTGGATGTTGCTTGCATACGTGTGTCAACTCAAGAGAATAAACCCACACAGATTGATAGGATTAGTTTTACACATTAATGTTTGCTCGATCTATAATGCTCTAAGTCGCTCCAAAATGAAGAAGAATTAAAGTAGAACACTAGTAGTCGTACTAAATTAAGTTGAACAATTCGGCACTACTCGATAACAAGCTCGGCCCTAGAGATCTATCATGTCGTCTGCTGTTAGTGATTAACCTCTCCAAAGACCTTTCACTATACTACAAATCAGTAAGTGGCTTAAATAGTAATCCATGCCATAACCATAAAGAAATTAAGTGCTATCCATCACAGGAAACAACTCACCGCCAAATGATCACCACACGTTCCATTAATTCCGGGACTGTATACGGACCAACCCACTTATCCTTGTCACCGAGCACTGCAATTCTTTCCGAGTTTCTTCTCCGGCTAGCTCAGCCCTATTTTTCCATGCGTTCTCCTAGAGCTAGCTGTGTGCTAATTGTGTGTGTGGATGATGTGGGATGTGTGGAGCTGTGTGCCCTATGCATGCTAATTTGGCCTCATCAAGTCATCATCCATTTATGCATCCTGCTGGTGGTATTAGATCTCTGTCAGTTAGCTCCCTAAACGTAACACATCAAAACCGCATTCAGGCTTTGTTTGCCAGAAGAGAGAAAAAAACAAATGGTAACAAACTAGATGATAAAACTCATGCATGGTTCAGCAAATTCTGAGTAAAGATATCGATACGAAAAGGAAAAGCATGTGAAAATGGTAAAAAACTTGTCATGATTCTGGGTGAAAAAGTGGAAATCGTATACGCATGCATTGCCGAATGAGGCCGGTTTAAGCTAAATGGAGCTCGGGTTGGACCTTCAGACAAAAGTGGTAATGGTGCGTAGGATGAACGATGCTGCTTAATTTGCTTTCTATCCAGGCCTAGCTAGCTAGCTTTATTATCTAATTATCTTGTGGCAGCTTAAATAATAATCATACTGATTGATTGAATGTTTAGAATTGGAGAAAATTGCGTGTACAAGAGTCTCTAGTGTCATACATTATTTGTGTGAACCAATTTTGATGATGAGAATCGAATTCCGCAGGTAAGGATAGTGCATGCGAGTATTTTAACAAGTCATTCTTCGATCAGTTCCTGTTCTTTACTTATTTTTCAGAATTAACGAAATAAATATGTCAAAATTACAGTATATGATGACTCGCTCTATAAATGTTAATGAAAAAACTCGTAGTATTAATTTGCGGATATGCATGATATTATAAGTTCGTAAATAATGCGCGAATTAAACCAACTGATTTCATTTGGCATATTCATCCTGGTGTCCTTGCAGTTCTGTGGAGTAACCAGAGCCATCCTACCTTCCTACGTGTCGAAGGATAACTCCACACGTACGTGTACCTTTAAGTGTCACATCCAGGTGATTCAGATCCTACAATAATGAATTTGCAGAGGCATCTTCTTGATCCCTTCTTGTTGTGTTGCGTCCATTAATTAGACGTACATTATTTTCTAGCTAGCTACATAATACTTGGGATCAGCTTTTCATTTACTTATAAATGTTGCCAGCATCGGAGGAGAAGCTTAGTGGATTTGCCTTGTGTGTCCATTAGTCCAAGTAAATCCTCTTTGATGATTGTGTGTTGGCACTAGATAGTGTTTTTGTTGGTCTCAATAAATTAGAAGTACAAACAGTGATCTGCAGCAGCTGATAACAGTACGTTTATTTTTCCTTCTTCTTCGTAATCTCAGACTCGTCACCTTCATTCTCCTTCACTTCGATCCCATGGCTGGCACAACAAGAAAGAGACTCGGCAACTCATGCATTCTTCTCATAGGTATTCATCATATACCCTCCCGTTTCTTTGTTCTTCCATTAAAACTTTTATATATGAATACCACTCAGATATATATTTAAGCTCACTAGCTAGCTATGATGACTAGAAAGGACCAAACTAATTTGGTTCTGGATCGATCTATCTCTGCATGTCCAAGGTGACCAATATTAGTAGTATACTCTTTGCTAGAATAGATTAGATTGAATGATAAAATGCATGATCAGTTTTAATTTTGTTAAATTTTGGTTTCTGTTGTTCTTCTGATGACAGTTATTTCTGGGATGGAAAGATTTGCATACAAAGGGGTGGCATCAAATCTGATAACTTATCTAACGGATGTAGTAAAGATGAGCAACTCTTCTGCGGCGAAGACGGTGAACAGTTGGTGCGGATTCACATCCATGGTTCCACTCTTAATTGCACCCTTTGCTGATTCTTACTGGGATAGATACTACACCATTGTAGCCTCTTCTTTTGTCTACGTTGCCGTAAGTACTAACCACCTCTCTTTTCTCTGTCTTTCTTTTTCATTTTTTGTGGCCCATTAACTTTGTTTTTTGGTTGTAAAGTTTTTTTTGTGGTCAGTAAAATTTGTCCGCTGAGTGCTAGTAAGTGGGAGTACGATTAGGAAAACCATTATAAAGATATGGATAATGAGTCATCATCATCTGCAGTTCTGCACTAAGAACTGGCGGGCCGGGTCAAAATAAATGCATTTTCCTAAGATGAATTAGCTAGGAGATTGAGTGAATAATATGAGTTTTGGTGGCGCAACGGTTGCCTAACATAGTATAGAGCGCTGTTCGTTAAGGATCTTATATTAACTGCATTCTAATTTGCGCCATGCTAGTTGTCCATTTGTAACAACGACATGCTCCTGTACGTCACGAAGACTAACTGATCGTCTATTGTTCTGGATTTAGGGGCTTGCGGCATTGACGTCAACAGCATTTATATCCCGGGGATCCTCCGGTCAAGCAAACAAAACAAGTTCATCTTCATTTCTGTTTTGGTCATTGTATTTGATTTCTCTTGGTCAAGGTGGGTATAATCCATCTTTACAAGCTTTTGGAGCAGATCAACTTGACAGTGAAGAGGAAGAGTTGCCTACTAGCAAAGATGACAAGAAACCTAACAAAAAGAGTCTGTTCTTTCAATGGTGGTACTTTGGTGTTTGTAGTGGCACTGTCTTGGGTATCAGTGTTATGTCTTACATTCAAGATAATTTTGGTTGGATACTAGGTTTTGCCATCCCCATGATTTCGATGGTCACGTCAATTGTAGTTTTCTCATGCGGAAGCCGAATTTATACATATAAACAGAGGAAAGAGGCCATGGATTATAAGCCTGTTGTGAGCATGATTCAAGTTGTTAAGGCAGCTGCATTGAAAGTACTGAATTGCACAGTCAAGTTACCCAATGAAAAAGATGTCACTGAGCTAGAGTAAGTTCATTTCTTTTTTAGTGTTGTTAAAATTATTGTACATAAACTTTGTTCTGATGCTATCTAATTTGCTTAGGCTTCAAGGGAAACCGCTTTGTCATCAGAAATTTAGCAGCAATGAGGACATGAACAATGAGCATCCCAAAAGAAGCGTCTACATGTTCGAAAATGCAAAAGTTATTCTTAGGCTTTTGCCGATATGGTTTATGCTGTTAATGTTTGCAGTGATTTTCCAGCAACCTTCAACATTCTTCACCAAACAAGGCATGACAATGAAAAGGAACATTGGAAGCAAATTTCTTATTCCACCCGCAACACTACAGAGTGCTATTGCACTTTCTATAGTCGTGATGATGCCTCTTTATGACAAAGTTTTGATCCCAATTACTAAGGTTCTGACTTGTAACGAAAAGGGTATCACCGTAATGCAGAGGATGGGGATTGGGATGTTCACTTCAGTCATAGCACTGATCATCGCGGCAATTGTGGAGACAAGAAGGCTCCATATCAGCAGAAAGATGGAAATGCTAGGATCTCCATCTGAGACGGTTCCGCTCAGCATATTTTGGTTGCTGCCACAATACATTCTTCTAGGCATTTCAGACATTTTCACTGTCGTTGGGATGCAAGAGTTCTTTTACTCTGAATTTCCCATTAGAATGAGAACAATGGCCTTTGCACTGTACACTAGTGTTTTTGGGGTTGGGAGCTACTTGAGTGCCTTTTTGATCTCCACAGTTGAAGCCATCACAAGTTCAAATGGAGGTAAGAGCTGGTTCTGTGATGATATGAATGCAGCTCGGCTAGACAAGTATTACTGGTTTTTAGCAGCATCAAGTGCACTTAGCTTTTTGTTTTTTGTGATTATATCATCATGTTACACTAGAACAAAGGATTTGGACTTGGACAGTAATGAAGGTTGTAAATAAGCTGTTTGTTTTGAGTTTAATGTACAAAGAGCATTTGTATCAAAAAAAAAAGTACAAAGAGCATTTTGTTATTCTTCTTCTTTTTTATTTATTTTTAGAATGAGCATTTTGTTATTCAAGATTCAAAGTTCAGATAAGTTTGAGTTCTCTGGTTATATTAGAAGTTCATGTAATACTCATGTTATTAGATAGCTTATAGTCTATGAATAAAAATTGATTTATCTGAGGCATTGATTTGCCATTCTAAACATGCATGTTTCTACTCTTAATTTTCAGAGTTTGTTGAGTAATAGTTGGAGACCAGTGTTCAATATTTCTTCCTCATATGAAAGATTGGTCTTTTTTTTTTCTTGGAATTTGGCTATATATTTAGCTTATGGTGTTACTTTTATTTAGTAGAGCATCTAGCTGAATCTTCAAGGTTAATTACCCTTTATTAATCAATGTTGTACACAGCCACATGCAGGTACATTATTTTTGTTTCAACTGTTGAACAGTACGTACATTATTTGATGTAACAAGAAAGATTCGAAGTTGATTTCGGGGGAACATAATCATCATTAAAGGTGAAACAATCAAAAATACTTTAAAATATCTGATCGAGCACTACTCTACTGTTGTATAAAGGCGTTTGATTCCTGTCGTCCTCATGCAAATTAGGTTTGGCATGAGCCGGGAAAAAGCTTGAGCCAGGGTTTCCCCAGGCTTCAGAAACGGATTCCCGCCCCCATGATCACCGTGTTGAAAATTAATCTTCAAATCCGCACTCGCGCGCGTAGTTGATTTTGAGCCTGGATGAAAGTGAAGTGACTGTTCTTAATTAGTGTATGTTGCAAACGCCTGTACGACAGCACCGTACCCCTGGCTTCGGATGGGTTGTGAGGAAGAAAGCGTAAGTGAGATCGATGGTATTTAAAGGGAGACCATTTAGTCTTCCATATTAGGAAATGCTTAGCGAACAGAGGTATGAACTGAACCTGAAAAACAATATCGAGTACTTAAATTCGTTAGACGTAATGATCAAGTCTTTGTTTATGGGGAGCTACTGTATTCAAGCTTTGAACTATTTTGATTTATACTTAGTCCTATACAAGAACAGAAATATTTTCATGATATCGGCAATTGATCAATTGGAAAAACACTACTGGCTAGTAAACTGCATGAATTTATTATTAAGACGATAATATAATCGTCTAGTAAGATGATTACGTACGCTGCTGGCGATTCATCTTGGCTGATCTCATATGCCATTGATGATGTCGGGCGCACCACAACAAGGCGTCATCACATGTGATATCGTTTTCTCGTCCAACGTTCCAGTGGATTTGAAGTGGAAATTGAGCTGGCCGGTAAGTCTTGATGGCTTCCTCCAAGAGTTTGTCGAAATAATGTCATCATAATGGATGTGGGTTATTGTACCAGTAACCGAACTTGTGAAGGTACTTCTTGAGGTTATTGATGCCTTTAACCTTGTCACCTTTGTGACAACCCTTAAAAGCTCGATGAAGTCAAACGGAGATGAGTTTTTGCCATCGCCGGCTTCTTTGCCGTTGCATTAGAGAGGACATGCAAAAAAGAGGGCGAGGAACAGGAGGAGGAGAGTAAATGTGAAAACAGAAAGATCTGATTTGGATGGCGTTGCTCCAAGTTAAAAGTACGGATGTTGCAGAAGCCTCACATTTTGCAATAGAATTTATAGGCAATAGTACGTATCGATCTGTAATTCTGTAATTGTAAAGTGATGTTGTGTCAATTACGTTTTACTATGGTGTTGTTACGTCATGCATGTGGACTTGTTGAGCTTAACAAACAGATCGAAATCATATAAAAACCAGAACTTGATTGATGAGCTCAACATGCATGTGGCAATGTTCATCATCAGTTGGGTTTCTGTTAGCGGTTAGGTTTATATTATTAATTAAGGCAGAGAATTTTGGAGACGAAACTAGCTTCGACAAGAAGACATTCGATCTGATGATCGACTAGGTCATTGATGCAAGAATTGTCAAATTATATATTCAAAACCGTTTTCAAGCTAGATGAGTTAATAGTATATGATGATGCTATTTATTAGATTATTATTACCAAATATCTGTTTTTCCAACATATTAGTTGATATATTATACGGTTTTCACTTTTCAGCGTACCTGATAAGTTTCTACAGAAATGATCTTTTAAAAGCTAGAGATCTATCTGATGGTGCAGTATATCATATTTTCCACCGTGCTTAATTAACCTCGCTTAAAAACTGAATTAATCCCAACGATTGAAAACTGAATTGAAACTACGTACAACATATATTTCTTCATATAAATTGAAATTGATAACTCTCAGACGTTTTATATTCCTTGAGTCTCCATGCAAACCCTAAGTTGCCCCAGGACGGATAGTACTACTTACAGTAGGGTAAGAGCTCCCTCAACTGAGCAATGAGCCTATGATCAAGTCCCAGAATTGAAGGTGTCTAATCTCATAAGCCACCGTCTGCAAAGGTGCAAATCCTATATAAGAACCTTGCTTAGGTCCAACAACCACAACTCATTGGCATCATATATTTATAGGATTTTTCTTAGCTAAGGAGTTCCGCACCAATAGTTTTAGTGCGGATTTTCATTTGTTCATTACTTTTTGATCCAATTTCGTCACCATATAGTATCTAGATAATACTGTGTAGATTATCTCTGCAAAATTTCAGCCAATTTGGAGATCGTTAAGACCCTCAAAATCGAAAAACAAATGGACGGACTGAATTTTGTCAAACATGAATCGTTCATATTTTTAACAGAAAACAAAATTTTGAGGGTCTTAACGATTATCAAATTGGCTGAAATTTTGTAAAAATGATATACACAATATCATCTAAATATTACATGGTAGAGATGAGGAAATTCGATCAAAAAGTTATGAAAAAATGAAAATCTGCACCAAAATATTAGTGCGGACTTCCGCATCCAAGAAGGACTATATATATACATATATGAAAGTTTTTAGGTGTGAATATCCACACCGTACGGATTCCGCGATTCCGACCAATGACACGCAACGAAAGCATGGATGGTGTCGGCCGTGCTTCTATCCTCTCAACGCTCCTGTCTGTGCCGGCCGCAGCTGTAGTGCCGGCTCACGACGGCCAGAATCTCAAAATAATGTCTGTCTCACGGAGACGTCGAAGCCCTTGGCGTAAGGTTTCAGGGAGAAACACGTACTGTAGGTAATAATTTCTGCTGATAATGGTACGTACTCAGATGAAGGCCATATAATTACGATTTCTGCCGATAATTGATTAGTGGGTACGTGGTGGTATGAACTGATTAATTAGTATTGAACTATTGATCAGCACGTACGTACATCCATATGTTACTCTTAATTTCTAATGTCGATATATGTAGTGCATGCATGTTAATCTTAAAATGTAATAACCCTAAATTTCAAACATTTTAGTTTGATTTGGAATTCTATAAAATTTCGAATTTTATTAGAATGAACGTAATTGGTTGCGACGTTAGTAAACGAGAAAAGGAAACGTTCTCGGAACGTTTAAATTGAAAAACGTTACATTTCCGTAACGTTTATATCGACTTTTATTCCGTCGATCGGTTGCGAAAACTTCCTTCACGAAAGTTGTAGAGCTCGTCGATACGAGTGCGTGGACATGTGACACGTTCAAATCGGACGACGGATGTAAAAGTTATTAACGTCGGAAGTTAGTTTCCGATTTGGAAACGAGTATAAATAGAATGATTTGTGATTAGGGTTTCCACTTTTGGAAACCCTCAGTTTCTCTCCGCCTCCCTCTCACTTTCTCTCTCTCTCACCCGACCCTCTCTTCCTCCCTCCCTGCCGAATCGCTCCCTCCCCGATCACCGCCCTCAGACCTTCGTGGATTAGACCGCCACCCTCTACGGCCTTGCGAGCTCCCCCGCGAACGACCCCGAGTCCTCCGCTCCGTACCTCGCCGCCACGAGCTTCAACCAGAACCAAGCTCGGAGCTTACCGCCGCACCTCGCATCGTCACCGACGAAGATAGGGCACGAGGACTAGCTCGCTGTCGCCGCATCTCCTACTCCACCTGCGACCAAGCAAAGTGCGGATCGAAGCACCATCACGCCCTCGGCTCGATTCGACTCCGCCGTGCTCACGAGCCTCTCCGGTGGTCTACACGGCATCGCTGCACCCCCACGAGGTAAGGGTTTGATTGATAGATCGATTGATGTACTTGATTGATGAATCGGAGGGGGAGGAGATTTGGGGTTACCGCCGCCTAGAGGCGGCGCGTGGGGGTGAGTAGGGTAGCGTAGGAGGGATCTGAAGCCGTAGGAAGGTAGAGGAGGAGGAGGGGGAGAGTTTGGAGGCGACGGTGGCGTGATACGCGCCGTGGTTAGCCTCGGCGCGTGGGCCCCACGCGCGGCCCGCCGGAGGTGGCGCGTGTGCCACACGCGCCGCCACGTGCGGCGGTGGAAACAGTTTTGACAGAAGGGTATTTTGGTAATTTACTGTGTACGGTAAATGTAAATGTAATTTTTATTTACTACGGTAAATGTAATTAAATTTTACCTTCGGTAAATGTAAATATAAATTACTTTCAGTAAATGTAAAAAGTAATTTTGTAAAAGGGTAATTTAGTAAATTCTATTTACTGAATTTGTATTTACATTTAAATCGTACGTATACGTACAGAAATACGTATTAATATTTATACGTACAGAAATACGTATTAATATTTATACGTACAGAAATACGTATTAAATATTTATACATACAGAAATACGTATTAATATTTATACGTACAGAAATACGTATAGAATATTTATACGTACAGAAATACGTATTAATATTTATACGTACAGAAATACGTATTAATATTTATACGTATAGAAATACGTATTAATATTTATACGTACAGAAATACTTAGTAATATTTATACGTACAGAAATACGTATATAATATTTATACGTACAGAAATACGTATTAATTGCATATTTGTACAGTATCCGAGAATAGTAACAGTGAATAGTACCACTGAACAGTAATTTCGTAAAACCGAAAATTGCTTAACAGTAACCGATTATTACTGTTTCGGCATTTAAAGGTTTACGAAACGATTCTAAATGCTTGTCTTATCTTTTCAAGGTGATCGCTAAATCGAGGAAAGGAAATATCATCGGGAATTGTGAATGACGCTCGAGTCGATAAGGTGAGTAAAATCTCACTTATTTACGAATCTACCCTTGCGGTGATTCCAAGATTTTTGGAAGAGATTTTAATATTGAATTACGACACGTATACAATATAGTGGATTACGTATATATCGTATAAATGGTAATAAGTACATATATATATAGTTTGCTATATTATATACTGTTATGAATTCGTTGGAATTGGTCATTTCGAATGACGAGAATTAAATGTTGAGCATGTGATGTGATTTTTGTACAATATGAGGTGTGATTATTGTACGTGGTTTTAACATGAGTTTGTTAAAATGTTTTGTCTTCGGACGAGTTTTGTCTTCGGACGAGTTTTTGTCTTCGGACGTGTTTATGAAATATGACATGTATACGATATAATGGATTATATATATATTGTATAAATGGTAAATATGTACATATATATATAGTTTGCTATATAATATACTGTTATGATTTTATCGTGATTTATGTCATTTCGATGACGAGATTTAAATATCGAGCATGTGATTTTGATTTGTACAATATGATGTGAGATTATTGTACGTGATTTTAACATTGAGTTTGTTAAAATGTTGATTGTCTTCGGACATGATTTTTGGTACAATATGATGTGAGATTATTGTACGTGATTTTTAACATTGAGATTGTTAAAATGTTGATTTGTCTTCGGACGTGATTGATACAATATGATGTGAGATTATTGTACGTGTTTGGCAAGTCGGAACCTAGCCTTTGGCCGGGCGAAAGTTACGATACAGTTAGAGCTCTAGTCTGTCTGCCATAGTACTGCATGTGAGGTAACAGGTGGTTATCTGCTCATGGGTACTCGGTGTATTTTGGATGTTGGGTAGCGGGTGGCTATCCAATATCAACGGTGTATTACGAGAGGGGTAACAGATGTGTACCAGCGTTCTTGGTACCCGTATTATAAATGCATTGGGTAACCAGAAGGGTTACTTAATTTCCTCATGAGCGTTTTATTTCATATTTTTTGGGTCAACCAGATGGGCTGACCATTGGCTCATGAGGGCATTTATATTTGTTGTTTTGTGATTTTTCGTATATTTTGATATGCGAGTTATATGTTTTCATTTTACTCATACGAGCTGTAAAGCTTACCGGGTTTGTGTTTACAATCCCGGTGCACCAATTCGATGGTGTAGTGGATGACTCCGCAGGTGTAGATTAGCGGGAATTGACGGACCGCTCAGAGGACTTGAAGTGATTTACCTCCAGCTTGTGTGAGGATTTTGTGTGACTATTTTGTGAGAGATTGTGAGGATTATTACATTCCAACTTACGTAATGTAAATTATAAATTTGGGTTGTAATAATTGTTTTTTTTTCTGAGTTGTATTGATAACTCAGTGATGATCCGCTGTGCACTTAAATGATTTCGATTTTATTGAGATTATTTTGTGTTTAACGACTTTAGAATTTTGAGTTTTTAAGCTCGAAATTTTGGAGTCGTTACATAAAATTAGTTCTCTAACTAATGTAGTGAGCTCTTATTCAATAATGTAAACAAGTACATAATTTTTAAATTTTATCCGTTTGAAGAGCAGGTACATTACATTATTTGATAACAAGAAACATTAGAAGTTGACTATGGGGGAACATAATCAGTACTCGAAAAGTAGAAGGCCGATGATGCAATTAACCATGCTTTAGATTATTTGATCGATTGCAGTCCTCAAACCTTGTATAAAGCTTTTATACCTTGAATATCGTCCTGATGCAAATTTTTATAAGCCACGCCCTCAGTGACGGTTGGGAACATGACAGCTCCCTCTACTGAGCTGTGTCCAAGTCCCAGAAGGTGCCCTATTTCATGCAAACCAACACTCCCGTAGTCTACTGCACCTGCTTTAGCACCTGCAGACCAAGTCTCCTCTGCGTCGTAGTGCAATGTTCCAACCGTAGGGTACGCAGCGTGGGCGAGCTGTCCACCAGGCCCATCAAATGCATCCCCGTCTCCATGATCACGCTTGTGAAAACTGATCTTCAAATCAGCATTCTGGGCAGATTTGGTGTTATGGCTGAACTTGAAGTGAGTGCTCTTACCCCATATTGCGAAAGCCTGTGAGATAGGAGCCATGGCTCCGGCTGGGCAGCCGGGGAGAAAACCGTAAGTGAGATGGTATTTAGAGGGAGGCCATTTATAATTTCCATCAGGTAATGTATAGTGAACTGCCGTATGAAGTTCAGCTGTAAAACAAGTAATTAAATTCGATCGTTAGAGGTAATGATCAAGTCTTGGTCCAAGAGTACTATAACTATATGCATGCTATAAAAAAATTTGATGTACCTAGAAGTACATTCATGTTCTGATCTTGATCAGTAACTGACCGGTAAAGCGTTAATAACAAACTATATAAAATTAAAATGATGATCTCATATATTATATTTTAAGTTGAAATATCTACGGTGTTGGTGCTGTATCTTGGCTGCTCGCATGGATGTGGTGCCATTGATTATATCGGGCATACCACAGCGAGGCATAATCATCTTTATTATGGTTCTCTCATCCAACGTTCCAGTGAACTTGAGGTGGAAATTGAGCTGATATGTCTTCACGGCTTCCTCCAAGAGCTCGTCGAAATCATTGTCATCGTAATGAATGTGGTTGTTATAGTTCAAGTAACCGAACTTTTGAAGGTACTTCTTGAGGTCATTGATGCCCTTGACATTGTCACCTTTGCGACAACCGGTAAGATGCTGAAGGAAAGCTACTGGAGATGAGATTTTGCCATGGGCTTCATTTGCCGTTGCATTAGAGAGGAAAGGGAAGAGGATAATGAGAAGGAGGAGGAGAGTGATTGTGAAAGGAGAAAGATCAGACTTTGGTGCCATCGCTCCAAGTTAAGAGTATGGATGTTGCAGCAGTCTCTTATATAATTTATAGGCAATCGTATTGATCTGTAAATGTAAGCAGATGGTGTGATTAATTACGCTTTCTATAGAGTTGGTGTACGTATGTCATGCATATATAGCCGTTGAGCTTAACCAGCAGAAATCATCTAAATAAGTAAAAAAAAAAAACACGTCCTTGCTAGAACATGTTGATGAGCTTAATATTTGGCAACATTCATCATCAGTTAGGCCTAATTTGTCAAAACTGAGAATTTTGAAGACAAAGCTAGGTTTAACGTGAACATATAATTCATTGCCGATTTGATCATTCACTACAAGAAATATGGACATCGCCCACGTCGTTGGATTCGTGGGTATTGCTCACTTTCCCACGTAATTATGTGGGCATTGGGGTTCGCCCACGGTGCAGCGATATTTTTCTGATTCGTCCGTATTACTCCCGTGGCTAATGGCCAATTGTATCACATATCCAAAGGATTCGTGGGATTTCTCCATCAATTGGACCCACCCACTATGTGAGTTCAATTGTCCCACGATTAGTTTTGTTTCGTGGCTCCATTAATATATTTTTTTTAAAAACCCGGCAGTCAATTGACTGTCTTGATACCATAATCACCAGATTTTCATATACCATATGAAACTATATAACAGTGAAATTCTCATTGAACCCATCAAATATAAATATCATTGATACAAACACAACCTAATTAGCATCAAACGCTCAAACTCTAACCTTGTTAGCTTATCTACTAACAAATAAGCTAATCCCTAAATTCTTGAGAGAGCAGACCATCAGCTATTGTGGACATACACCAATTTTCCTTCACTCACAAACCTTTGATTTCACTTATCTTTTATGCAAATTTAAACAGAAACATTTCATCATGGTATTTATGATCTTTTTGTGGCTACTTGCAACACATATGAACATCTATTTTAAAATTAATTGTAACTTACATCAATCCTCAAGTGTTATTGATATTTAAAATACTAAAACCGAGCTTAGATGCAAGGACTCACCTGCCGTTTCAAGTTCCGATGCTTAAGCTGTTGGCAACTGAATTACTACAAAATTGACAAGCCAGAAAACTCTCTATGTAAGCTGTTACTAAGGAACTAGATATTTGGTATACAAGTAAGGTAAATAGAATTACTGATTAAATATAAACCTTTCAAATGTATCTTAATAGGCAATCAGATTAGTTGAAATTTTTTAAAAGAATATAACTATTAATTCACGTACAAGTAACTGAAGTAAGCGATCATAAGTGGCAAACTATCATGTTTTTCAGTATATATACACCTTTAGCTAAACATGTGGTCAAAATACCTCTAGTAAAGTCATGTCAACAAACTATGGATTCGCAGCTCCTATCAAGAAAAAAAACTATGGATTCATAGTAGAGTAGAGTAGAGTAGAGATGAGTAAATAATTGTAAACTCAAAACTCTAGATGGTTGTTGAACAATGCAGACTGATTTTACCTCTTACTAACCATTAGAATCACACTTTCAAACTTTACTATCAATAAGTGGTCAATAAGTAGACATAATTTTATTAACCTGTATAAGGATATAAAATTTTCACTACCTTGAAGATCATCGGCGAGATTCCCTGGATATATTTCTTTAAGAGATGGCAATATTGCAGGTGTACATGTCTAAAAAGAAAATTAAGAGATTATAAACTAGAAGCAGGATGACAAAAATACATATTGCATAAAACTGATTTGTACTTATTCTTACTACATAGAAGTAAGAACATGACACTGAAACAAATTAATTTCAAGTATTATTGGGTAACGGTAAGATTCAGCCTGGTAAACACGACATAACACATAATCAAAATTTTCGCAAGGAACAAAAATGAAAACTATATCATATATCTCTGATGACTCATTAAAATATGGAAGGTCGTAAACTATAGCGTAAAATTAGAAAGGTTGAAGAGGTTAAAGATCCACATAAGTTAGCTATTAGCACTTTAATTCTAGCAAACCACATTGCTATAAATTAACCAAGATGACAAGAAAATAAAGCTAAACAGTCTAAAATATTTCCTCCACCTCCTCACTGCTTGTTAACACCATAAATAAAATTTGGAATCACCTGAAAGTGGAAAATCACAAGCAAAGTGAGGGCATATGAATTGAATGAACCAAATATGAGATTCTTCATGTTTTGTGATTTTCCCATTCTTTTACCTACACAATCAAGAGTATATCGTATAATAACATTTTAAAGAACATTGAAATCTGATTTGCTACAATACTATCATACCAAGTAATTGAATTATGTCTTGTTTGTATTCGTGAGTGCCCCAATAATTGTATTAAAACTTCCAAGCCGTATGTAATTGGTTTAGCTCATTGTCTGGATAATATCCTAATCATTGACTACTTAAAAAAATAGCTATGTAGATTACATTATATCAAGTCTCAATGCACCATAAGAAATGACGAAGCAATATGCAATGGGTATGAGCATATATACCTTCCATATCTTTATCCACTCTATGGCCAAAGACAACTGCGCCAAAAATGCTTATTTGGAACCCGACTGTCCGGAAATTCCTAAACCACATTTACAATTAGCCACATTTACTCAAAACGTTCATAAAAAACTATACATTTTTCTTCAAAATAAACAAAACCATAACGAATTGAAAAGCAATAGCAAAGTTTGTATTTAATTGGGTGCTAACACAATAGAAAAGTTGTTCTATTTTGTGGACCATTACTGTGTTTTCCTGAGAAGACTTTGTGAACCATGGAAAATGTTGAGCTGTAACAACACTTCCATGTGTCATGATCTTCTTTTGAACAAAGCAGAGACAAAAGTAAACTATTAGCAACTACAACAAGACATAGATGAAATTGGTGTGTCAAATATAACCATAGCAACAGAGAAGGCGAGAAACAACATCAACTTGAAGCTGAGCATCAACCCCATTCTCACAATTTATGAATAATTAACTAAACTCACTAATTACATCACAGAACAAACCCAAATGTGATCAAAACATTCATCTTTTCTCATTGCACATAAACCTTACAATCCACAAAAAATTGAATCCCAAATACAAAACAAGAAACTCACCTGCCCAGTAATCCTATCAAGCTCTTCAATCAAGTAAACCTTATTCTCGGAATCCTGCCACAACCTGCACTTAATCCATTCAAAACCCTGTTTTTCAATCCGAGTAGAATCAATTTGAACAAAACAGAACCAACCGTCCGGCGACGTAGATTGAGACGAAGGTGGCGAACATTGCGACTAGAAGAGTCAGAGGAGGGGCGTTCGATTGCAGGAGAATTCTTTGTGTTTGCTGTCTCTAACAGCAGTATCTGAATTCAAAAAAAATGAGCTATTTCTAGGGTTTACGAAGCCATAGAAAAGGAGATCTGTAGAAATTGAAAGAGAGAGACTACCTATTTGCAATTTACTAAGGGTTTTTAGCACTCACGAATCCGCACAACAGTGAGAATTCACTGTACAATTGCAGCATAAAAAGAAAAAAAATGTAAATATTGCGATGATACCCACATTTTGTCCCAAAACGTGAAGATATAAACATTTCAGAGGTGGGGTTGGATACCCACAGTGCAAAACAGTAATTTCTCTCACGATTCATTTAATATATGTGCCCAAATTGTGGCTTTTGCCAACTTTTTTTGTAGTGATTGATCGATGCAAAAGATATCCAGATACGTTCCGCCTTCTGTTTTCAAAACCAATTTCCAGATGGATGAGTTCATACTATGAGATAATCTGCATGAGATATTAACTGTAATTAATCTTCTAGTCATCAATAGCATTAATATATTACCGATCCATTTTCATTTGCATGCATGCACGATGCGCTTTCTTCATTTGAAGTTAATTTGTTTATTGATTATTTCAATTAATCAATTTGCTTATGAGTATCATCACGTACACAATAGATTTGATAGATGACATACGGTTTTTGATTAATTTAATTAATTTTCTGCACAGAAGTCCTTAAAGAGAGACCTACTAATTTGGTCGATCTGGTTCTTGTACTTTACGGTGAATGTGCATGCATATATACTGATTCCGCGTATCTTTTATCTCTTTTACTGTTAGATGGGTGATATATGAACGAGGGGTAACAAGTAACACCATCTCTCGTCTGTTTTATATCAATTGAAGAAGACGAGGAATAGTATAGGAGTATAGGACTGTGACTATCGGTGGGGCGTATCTTTTATCTCTTTTACCAAAACCAATACTTCCGGCCAACAAGGAAAGACTATCAAAAACGAACTTGAACAGAAAATAAAATTGGTAGATAGATTTATATTAAAAGAGTAGGTACATATATCTTACCGCACCAACTCGAATTTAGAAGAAAATGTACCAAAGTTTACCAAAGGATCGGCTCTTGATACATACAGCTCTCTTCATTATTTTATTTTGAAACTATGATCAAGGATGGAGGATGATACGAAAGTTAACTGTGGGGGCCTGGGGGGGGGGGGGGGGGGGGTGATGATCAACAAAAGAGTGGTAACAACAGTGCCTTGAAGCTTATTCGATATGATCGAGATGCAGCTGCTACGGTGACTTGGCCGTCAGAACGAGTGTTGGGAGCAAAACCGTAACTGAGAGATGAGGCAGGCCATTTTGGATTGCCACCGAAAAATGAGTAGTGAGCAGTAGAATGAATTGAACCTGTAATTCAGTATCGAGGCTTAATCGTTAGACAGAATGTTCAAGTTGTAATTCAACATCTAGTGCTTGATTGCTTTGAACTAAAAATTTTGAAACTCAATTATACATGAGAAATGGTAATTTTTTCTGTAATTGTACATGAATGTACTCAAATATTTGGGTGAAATAGTGTAAAATGTATATAGTAACGTAGGACAACGTAAGAAAGTCAGAGTCTAGCTATAGGACAAAATAAGAACAAATAAGTAAAACAATTTAGACGCCAACGTAAATAATGTAATAACCCTAAATTTCAAACAATTTTAAGTTTGATTTGAATTCTATAAAATTTGCAATTTCAATATGAATGAATGTGATTGGTTGCGATGCTATAAAACGAGCGACGGATACGTTCTCGGAACGTTTAATTTAAAAAACGTTACGTTTCCGCAACGTATATATCGACTTTTATTCCGTCGATCGGTTGCGAAAACTTCCTTCACGAAAGTTGTACAGCTCGTCGATACGAGTTCGAGAGTATGTGACGCGTTCTAATCGGACGACGTACGTGAAAGTTATTAACGACGGAAGTTAGTTTCCGATTTTGGGAGGGGGTATAAAAGGAAATGTTTTGGAGCTAGGGTTCCCATAATTGGAAACCATTTCACCCCTCACTCACCCGCCTCCCTCAGTCCTCTCTCCCTCTCATCTCTTCCCGAGCCCCCCCTCTCTCTCTCTCTCTCTCTCTTCACGGTTCCTCCCTCTTCCGAATCGATCTCACTCACCGATCTCCACCCCTGTCCATCGTGGCTTGCACCGCCGCCCCTACGGCCTTGCGAGCTCCGCAGCAAGCAACCCCGAGTTCCCCCACACCGTGCCTCACTGCCACGAGCATCGACAAGCTCGGAGGTCATCGCTGCATCACGCGTCGTCACCTACAATCGGAGGGGAACCAACCGCCGCACCCCACCTCGTCTTGACTCAAGCACGATCGACTCCGACACTCTCAAGACGTCGATTAGGTGAGGGCTTGATTTTATTTGGTTTTGTTGATTGTTGTTGTGAAATTGGTTTGAATCGGAGGTGAATTGATGGAGGATCGGAGGAGGAGGAGGAGAGATAGGGATACCGCCGCCCTGGGCGGCGCGTGTGGAGGTGTTGGGTGGCGTAGGGGCTGTCTAGGATCGGAGAAAGGAAGAGGGGAGAAAGGAGGATAGTTTTGGGGTGGTGGTGACGTCACACGCGCCGGATTTGGGCTCGGCGCGTGGGCCCCACGCGCTGCCTACCGGAGGTGGTGCGTGCAACCCACGCGCCGCCACGTGCGGCGGTGTGACAGTATTTTCCGATAGGGGTATTTTGGTAATTTACTTAAATGTAAATGTAAATTTTATTTACTACGGTAAATGTAATTAAATTTTACCTTCGGTAAATGTAAATATAAATTACTTTCAGTAAATGTAAAAGTAATTTGTAAAAGGGTAATTTAGTAAATTTTATTTACTGAGATTGTATTTACCTTTAAACAGTACGTATATGTATATAATACGTATATAGTATTTATACGTACAGAAATACGTATATAATATTTATACGTACAGAAATACGTATATAATATTATACGTACAGAAATACGTACTAATCGTGTATTTGTACAGTAACCGTGAATAGTAACAGTGAACAGTAACTTCGTATAAACCAAAATTGCTGAACAGTAACCGTTTATTACTGTTTTGGCATTTAATGGTTTACGAAACGATTCTAAATTCTTTTCTTATTCTTTTAAGGTGATCGTTAAATCGAGGAAAAGAATTTCCATCGGGAATTGTGGAATTGCGCTCAAGTCAATAAGGTGAGTAAAATCTCACTGAATTACGAATCTACCCTCGTGGTGATTCAACATTTTTGCAAGTGTGTTTATCAAATGAATTATAACATGTATATAATTTAGTGGACTACATATATGCAGTATAATGGTAATAAGTACATATATATATATTTCATTAAATTACGTACTGTTATTAATTCATTAACAATAGTCATTTTGATGACGGAAAATTGTGCATGAGTATGTGATTTAAATGGTACAATATGATGTGAGAATATTGTACGTAATTCTTCAGGTGTTTATGAAATATGACATGTATAGGATATAGTAGACTATGTATATATTGTATAAATGGTAAATAAATACGAATATATATAGTTTGCTATATAATATACTGTTATGATTTGTATTGTAGTGATATCGTGAAAGTTTTAAAACGTACAATATGATGTGAGATTATTGTACGAGATTTTAACATTGAGATTGTTAAAATGTTGATTTGTCTTCGGACGTGATTTGGTACAATATGATGTGAGATTATTGTACGTGTTTGGCAAGTCGGAACCTAGCCTTTGGCCGGGCGAAAGTTACGATACAGTTAGAGCTCTAGTCTGTCTGCCTTAGTACTGCATGTGAGGTAACGGGTGGTTATCTGCTCATGGGTACTCAGTTTATTTTGGATGTTGGGTAGCGGGTGGCTATCCAATATCAACGGTGTATTACGAGAGGGGTAACAGATGTGTACCAGCGTTCTTGGTACCCGTATTATAAATGCATTGGGTAACCAGAAGGGTTACTTAATTTCCTCATGAGCGTTTTATTTCATATTTCTTTGGGTCAACCAGATGGGCTGACTATTGACTCATGAGGGCATTTATATTTGTTGTTTTGTGATCTTTCGTATATATTGATATGCGAACTGTATTGTGATTTTACTCATACGAGCTATAAGCTTACCGGGTTTGTGTTTACAATCCCGGTGCACCAATTCAATGGTGTAGGGGATAATTCCGCAGGTACTGATTAGCGGAGATTGAGTGACGACTCCGGAGATTCGAAGTCGTTCGTACCCTGTTGTGGTGAGATTTCTGGCGTGGATTTGTGTGAGAATTTGAGTGAATTTATTTGTGAGATTTGTGAGTGATTTGTGAGGATTATTACATTTCCATTTTATGTATGGATTATAAATTTGGGTTGTAATAATTGGTTGTCTGAGTTGTATTGAGAACTCAGAATTGATCCGCTGTTACACTTTAATGATTTCGATTTATTGAGATTATTTTGTGTTTAACGACTTTAGAATTTTGAGTTTTTAGGCTCGAAATTTTGGGGTCGTTACGATCAAATAGATAATTGTACCATTGTGGCCTCTGGTGGCCTGATCGCATCGACAAGGTGCCATTGATAATATCCGGCATACCACAACGAGGTTTCATCATCCTTGAGGTGGTAATTAATCTGGTAAGTCTTGACGGCTTTCTCTACAAGATCGTCGAAATCATCGTTGTTCAAATTACTGCGGTTCTTGTAGTTCAAGTAACCGTATTTTCCGAGGTACTTTTTGAGGTCATTGATGCCCTTGACCTTATCACCCTTGTGGCAACCCTTGAGATGCTCAAGGAACTCAACTGGAGAAGCAGTTGCGCAAGAGAGGAGAGTAAGAAGGGCAATAAGCAGAGCAAAAAGACAAAGGGAAAGATCAGATTTGGATGCCATTGCTCCTATTAGTTCTGCTAACTCTGCTGTAAAATCCTCATATTTGTACTGTTATTTTATAGGCTTGTTATTTTCTCATATTGCGGTCTTGTTTAACTCTACAAGTTGTTACTTTGACAAGTATTACTAGCTAGGTAAGGTCGAGACGTGCAATTGGGATTCGGGAGTAAATGAGAAGATACATTGATTACCGGACTAATCTGTATCGGAGAATACGTTAAGTACTTTTAAGTGGTCATCAGTTGTCAATTCCGACACCACCCGATAACATGACTCGAAATCAGTACGAAATAAAAAAGGTTGAACTCGCACGATTAAAAAGCAGTCAGCGGCAGGTCAACCCGCCATGACATATTTAAATAAAAGGGTCAACGACGGGTTAACCCACTAACACAAAATGAACCCGCATGACACGTTTAATAAAAATATCAAACTAAATTGTATATAACATACACGTATACAAACTATTTAAAATGGTAACATTATATTTATATAAGGGTTTAGTAAGTCTTTTCTCATTTTGAACTAGAATTTTGGGTAATACATTGAATTTTTTTATTTGAGTCTTGCTTGAGTTGGTCATTTAAAATGACATGATATATTTATCAAATGAGTTAAATGAGTCGGAAACGGGTAACCCATTTAATAAATAGGTTGGGTTTAAGTTTAAATTTTTGACACGATTATTAACTGAGTTGAGTTTAGCTGTACATTTTATGACATGCGAGACACCTTGACCCGACACGACTCATTGACAACCCTAGTCATCATTCGATCTTGGTCACCATTTGCTAGAACTAGTCTTGCAAATTTCCCTTGCTCCGTAGATTACATTGCTCCGAAACTTCTAAGTTGCCTAACTCTAAGTTTCTAGACAGTTTTTTTAGTAGCTTTCATCCAAAATACGGACATTATACTCCAAAAACTATAAATCTATAATATATATATTCGATCAGATACATTATGTTTTATTTTGAAAAGGTATATGTACACTGATTATATGGAGTTTTCCATTGTAACTGACTAAATGCATATATAAGACGTACCAATAATCACTAAAGAATCAACACACTAAAATAAATAAATAAAAATTATTTATAGTATTTATTTGGTCAAATCCTACTTATATAATATTAACAATAACACAAAAATCTTCTAGCTAAATCCTACTTATTGTTAGAGTTTAAACTAACAAAGAGCTAGAAAATTATAGTTTATGTAGAGCATCTCCAACCGTTCTAAAACCTAAATAATCTCTATTATAGAGGAAAAATATTAATTTTTAGCTCTAACAGTTCATTTAAACCGTAATCTATAATTTTTAAAGTAGAAAAAGTGATAAACAAAATCTCCTTGTATAATTTTTAAAATCTGTATAATTTTGAAAACAATCTCTAAACTTTATTTCTCACAAGAAAAAATTCACTCTCCATCCTAAAAAATAATCAAAAAAGAATGAATGATTTATCACTCATTCTCTGGTCTTGGTATAATTTATGATTATGAGATTCAATTTAATTTTCATTTAACTATACACATTTTTATTATATTTTATATAATATAATAGATGAGTCGTAGGAGTTAATTTTTTTTTTTTTGGAGAGATTGAAAACACCAATCCTCTATAATATAGAATTGAGTTTAGACTAGCGGGGACTCTAGTTAAGTTTAACTAATTCTGGCGGGAAACTAATTGAGTTTAGTTTAACGTCCCGATCAACTATTAGTAGTTAATTAATTGATTTAACTAATTGAGGGCCAATTATCCAAACTATACATGGCCATCCTGCATATTATTGGGTTAAATAATCTACTGTACGTAGGACGACTAGTCTTGCATTAGTTGCATATGCGTGTAAGTTGGGTAAGGACTGGTCAATTGGGGAGAATCAGTCAAAGCTAGTTTGTGCTGAAAAATGAAGAGCCGCCGTCCACCATATGAACAGAGGTGTAATATCGGAACTACTATTCGTAGATAGAGCTCTCAGTTGTAGCGTCTATTAAACTGGTATCTTACTACTGTGGATATTTATTGGTCTTGTTCTGTGGATAAGCGAAGAGAGTAATTTGATCTTAGAGAAATTGCGACGGTTACATAAAGCTATTTAAAGTAGAACATTGAAGCCAGAAGCTTAGAACCGTAATCTGTTTAGAGTACGTGTAGGACGAACATTCATCCGTAACATAAGATTTTCTGCAGAGATTACAGAATATCTAGCTAGTCGAATTTAACCCATACAACAACAATTCCAACGCAGCTTTGTAGTAACAAGGGGTCGTCAAAGCAAGTCTTGATCGATGCCTTCCTCCATGAAATAATCAGACTCATGGCTCATCGTCATTAAAATTAATGAATGTGGATGTTGTACTTCAATTCCAAGTAACCAGACTTTTGGAGTTGATTAATAGTTTTGAGTTTTGACCTCACCTTGGTGATGTTCTGTAATGATCCGATTTTTCGGAATCGAATTATTTGAATTCTTAGACTCTATTAACTGTGTAAATTTATTAAACCGCATTTGTTACACTTCGCGACGTTGTAAAATCGAAAACGAAACCGTCTTCAGAAATCTAATCGGAAAAACGTTACTTTTTCGTGACGCAGGAGTCGACTTTTACTCCGTCACTCGTTTCTGAAAACTTCCTTCACGAAAGTTGTAGAGCTCGTCGATACGAGTTCGTGGAAATGTCACGTGTCCTAATCGGACGTCGTACACGAAAGTTAGCTTCTGATTTTGAAAGTGGGTATAAAAAGGAAAATTTGAGAATTAGGGTTTCCATTTTCGGAAACTCCTTCTTTCGCACCCGCCTCCCTCTTATGTCTCTCTCCCCGACCTCTATCTCTCTCCCTCAGAAACTCCTCTCCGACGATCTCCTCCTGCGCCGCCGTGAAGCCCGCGCGACGTCCCCAAACTTTTGCGTCTTCCTCCACCATCCAAGCGTAGTCGCCGGCGAGACCAAGGCATGGAGACTAGCTCACCATCACCGGTCCTTACCCCCGGAGCCACCTACGACGCGATTGGAGCTCGATTTGGGTATTAAACCTAAATGTGCTATGCACCTGTACTGTGACAACAAGGCAGCTATTGATATTTCACAGAATCCTGTACAACATGATCGTACAAAACATGTGGAGGTTGATCGTCACTTTATAAAGGAGAAGCTAGACGCGAAGATCATCAGTTTTCCTTTTGTTCCTACAGAAGAGCAACTTGCCGATATGCTCACAAAAGGAGTATCTAAGAAAGCTTTTTATGACTCACTTGGCAAGTTGGGCATGGTTGATATGTATGCGCCAACTTGAGGGGGAGTGTGAGTGGAGAGTAGTATGTGAACGGAGAAATAGTGGAGGAAATCACGGGTAGTGGAATATGTAATGGAGAATGTAGTGAAGAACACTTTATATGTGTATATATAGATGATTATTGTGTAATAAGATCAATAAGCAAGATTAATTTCCTCGGAATATTTAACCCATACAACAACAACAACAACAACAATTAATGCCAATGTAGCTTTTTAGTAATAAGGGGTCGTCAAAGTCTTGATCGATGCTTTCCTCCATCTTCATGAAATCATCAGACTCATCGTCATTAAAATTATTGTGGATGTCGTATTTCAACTCCAAGTAACCAGACTTTTTCGAGTTGATCGATGGTTTTGACCTCACCTTTGTGACGCTCCTTGAGATGATTAAGGAACTCGAATTGAAGGGGATGATGTTTTGTTGTCAGTTTCTTCTGCATTTGCGCAAAAGAGGAGAGTACGTAAAGAGAGTGAGAGTACTGAAGAGAGATACCAGACTACACTTGGAAGCCATTGTGGTTTATGATGGAATATGTGGCGAAAGCCTCATAATTTGATTGCTATATTTAAGACGTTACAAAAGCAAGAACTACAGATCAGAGAAAGGAAGAAGACGTTGTTGTCCGCAGAAAAAGATAAAGGAATAAGATGCTGGGGTTTAATTAATTCAACGCGCGCGGTAGTCTTTCTAAGGGACTGTTGTAGGAAATCTGGTCGTCAACCATTAAGATACAGAAGATGGAACTCGTACGTCAAAGTTTCGGTGAGTCTCAACAAGGACTAAAACATTTATAATTTTTTTGATATTTTCGTAAAATTTTCTATTTTTCGGTATATGGATATATCCGTTATATATCAAGAATTTTTCAATGAAAATTTTCGAAATTTTTCAATATTTTCCCGATATATCCGGAAACTTTCGAAATTTCCCGATATTTTCATAATATCGCCACGTGTCAGACCAACTATAAATAAAATAAAAAATCACTGATTAGGAGAATCAAACCTCCGATCAATCGTTTTGCAAGCAAAAAGTTATAATCAACTATACAACACCAATTTATTGTTATATATGGCTCTTTTTATTATATATTACATTTCATGTCTCAATATTCATCTAAAATTGAAATAAAACCGAACTAGTTGTGAGAGGAATCAAGCCTCTTTGGTCTAGGAGGAAGCAATGATGGACCTTACTCTTCTGGGTGAAATTCAACATGCATTATCCACCATATTTATTCTCTAATGAGATGCAATCAAGTGAAAACATATTGACACAATTTGATGCACAATCTTCACAAAGCTATGGTTATGGTCAAAGTTGAAAAATACTTGATCTGAACGAGAACTACTAGTACCACAACCCACAATCAATCACTCACGACCCCTATGGTTGACATATAAGTCAGTATATGCAAAATTATAAAGAGGAAATATCATTTAATAACTATTCTTCACAATATACTCAGGGTTTTACTCAAGGACATAATGAAGATAGTGAAAATTTTGTACATCATAGATCATTTATGTGGTTCGAAATCACTAATGTAATTTCATATTTAATGTATCATATGTAAATAAGTCACGATGACCTACTCCCCTTTTGTGTATATATATATATATATATTAAGTAAATTTTTAATAATGCTCGACGATTATTTCACCTTAAATTATTATTACTCACTATAAAATAATAGTTATATAATAATTTCTTATGACATATAGTAGATAATTGATCAAATAAATATTTCTCAAAGTTTCATTCAAAATTTCCATATTTTTATATAAATTTCCATAATTATTTTTTAAAATCAAAATTTCAAAATTTTAAATCCTCAATATTTCTATTCTCACCGAAATTTTAGTCGTTGGTCTCAAGTCAGTCAAGTGAAGACATGCATGATGAAGAGCCGTTTACTTTCGATGGATTAATTTGTGATGGGTATACTTACATAAGTCAAAGTCCTTTTTGGGGTTTGGGGCCTTGGGGGATAGGACAGCTACAACTTTTTCGGGCTAGATCGTTCTCAAGAATAGCAATAGTTGATACTATCCTGAAGCAAGTATGATTAATTATCAACAATAAAGTGCACGAAAGATAAATAACACATGAGAAAGGATTATCGATGTATCGATTCAGTTTTCTTTTTGTTGTTCGATCAAGATTACAACTCCCGAAATTCTCTGAAAGAATGTGTTCACTCTACATATGGTCAAGTGTGCAAATTCATAAGTAGGAATCAGGAACAAATGTGAAAGTGAAACAGTCAAGAACTCGAGGTAATTAATCCCATGCTTGTCTTCTATCAGTGAAGGAATGATGTAAAAACATTGGTAGTCATGCCCTGATGCCAGTTAGCCATTAATTACAATCTATAGACTACAGTACGAGGCGCAGCATTATTTCGACAGGTCCATTCAGAGAAACAAGGTTATTATCCTCACATCATATTTTGAAGGCAATTGAAGAGAATCAAGCAAACTGTGAAGAAGTTTCATCTAAACTTGATGAAATGAGGAACCAGGGAACTTGTTTAGCTAAATTAAGAACTTGTTTAAAAACCCTGCTCCTATATATAGATGCTCTCTTCCAGATTAAACATCAGCAATATATGTACAGTATATATTAACCCCTCTCTTTTTTCTAGGGTGGTGTTATTGACACACTGGATTATTTAGAAGAAAATGTACCAAAGTTTGCCAAAGGATTGGCTCTTTATAATTTATACATACAACTCTTTATTCTTTATCTTTGGTTTGAAAATTTTAGAACAGGGTATGCATGCAAGTTACCTTATTTGATCAAGTAAAGGGCCGGGGATATTAAAGTTAACTGTAGGGGAGTATAATTAACAGAATAGTGGTAACAACAGTGCCTTGAAAATTATTCGATATGGTCGATCGAGCTGCAGGTGCTAGCTAGCTAGGTAGGAATGCTCCTCAAACGTTATATAAAGCCTTGATACCTTGAATATCATCCGGATGCAAACCTCGTTTCACTCCCGCGGGGAGACCTGATACCATGATAGCTTCCTTCACTGAGCTATGTCCCAGTCCCAGAAGGTGCCCTATTTCATGCAAAGCCAGAGTCTCCATTTCAATAGCACCCGGTTTAACACCCACAGACCAATTCTCTTCTGCGTCCAAGTGGAATATTCCGATCGTCGGGGAAAAAGAATGGGCCAGGACTCCCAAAGGACCATCAAATGGAACCCCGTCTCCATGATCCCTCCTCTGAAAACTAATTTTCAAATCCGCACTCTGGTAATTTGAAGTCTTGCTAAAAGTGAAGTGAGTGTTCTTCTGCCATGTTGCGAAAGCCCGTGCTATGGCGGCTGGGGCGTCAGAACGGGTGTTGGGAGCAAAAGCGTAAGTGAGACGATATTTCGAGGGAGGCCATTTTGGATTTCCAGGGATAAATGAATAATGAGCAGTAGTATGAATTGAACCTGTAAAACAATATCGAGCTCTTAATAGTTTGATAGAATGTTGAATCATTAATTAAAGAGAAAACTGTTGTTTTGAATAATAATTTTGGAAGTCAATTGACATAAAGGAGAAATGGTATTTTGTTTTATGGTAATTGTAGATGCATGTATTTATGACTTAGTATACAAATGTATATGGTGTTGTAGGTCAACGTAAATATATAAGATAAAATAGATAATTGTATGTATTTCTAGTTTTCTACCATGGTGCTGCCTATGCTTGGCTGACAGCATCGAGGTGGTGCCATTGATGATATCTGGAAAACCACAACGAGGAATCATCATGGTAGACACTGTCTTGTCATCCAACTTTCCGGTGGGTTTGAGCTGGTAATTTATCTGGTAAGTCTTGACGGCTTCCTCCAAAAGGTCGTCGAAATCATCGTTGTTGAAACGACTGTGGTTCTTGTAGTTCAAGTAACCAAATCTCTCAAGATATTTTTTGAGGTTATTGATGCCCTTGACCCTATTACCTTTGTGGCAACCCTTGAGATGCTCAAGGAAATCGAATGGGGAAGAGGTCTTGTTGTGGGGATGAGAGGCTGTCGCGTAAGAGAGGAGAGTAAGAAGGGCGAGGAGGAGAGTCATAATGCAGAGGGAAAGATCATATTTGGTTGCCATTGCTCCTATCAGCTAGCTTGCTAATTTGTATTGCAATATCCTCATATATGTATTGTTATTTATAGGCTTCTTATTTATTCGTATTCCGATCTTAATTGCTTAACAGTACAACATGTGGATTTGGCCGGTATTACTAGCTAGGTAGGTCGAGACCTGCAATTGGGATATGGAAGTAAGGGAGAAATGAATCTTCGAGATTAATAGTCTTGCTGTTTGCCTTGCTCCGTACGTAAATTATTCGATTGAGGGGCGGCGATTGTGAGGGACTTCATGTATTACGTTATTCCGCTCTTAGTGTTTCTAGCTAGACAGTTTTAGTAACCCTCGTGTATTAGTGTTTCTGTACTTCAAAGAGTTAATTAGTATATTCAGACGCATTATGTCCTTCTTAATTTGAGAAGAAGGTACCGGTGTATGTACAATGATGTAGTTTTTCTATTGTAAACGGCTATAAGACTTACCAATAATCACTATCTAGAGAATCATCTGTGTTGAAAAAGAACGTACTCATATGTTTCATTCTAGTCATATACCTACTATATATTATCAACAATAAACACTGAAGTCTGCTAGCTAATTCTGTTGCAAAAGAGCCTATTGAATTAGTTGTATTATTGATGCTCCAGATAAATTGGAAGAAAGTAATGCAACACAGAAACACAAATACTATATAACCTAGCTGTTTTTAGATTCACACTAAAGGAGACTATTAGTTGTTAATAATTACTTGATTCATCTTATTGGGTCAGTTACCCACCCTGTACGTATACTGAAGGATTGCCCGTCCTACATATTGTTTGGATAAATGATTGTATTATAGGACGGCCGGTCTTACATATACGCTGTAAGTTTGGTAATTGGTTCTAACTTCAATCAATGATATATAGACGTACGTTGTTGCCTCGTTGGAAAGAATTAGTCAGAGTTTGAGTTGAAGAAATCAAGAGCCATCCTATAAAACCAATTATGCAATATTAGAGTACACTTCAATAATCTCAGAAATATACGTATAGATAGAGCTCAACAAGCTAGTCTGCGTTGTAATGGCTGTTATACTGGGACCTAGCTAGCTAATTACTGGGAGTCTAACACTGATTAATTGTTGAATGGATAAACCAATAATTGGCCCAATTTTTTACCTTTTCACAATAGCCGAAAGATTTTCAACGTGATAGAAGCATATAATATGACGTTCTTGATAATAATTCTTATTTAGTTTAAATATTTTCTTAATAATGTTCATTTTAAATTACTTTATTATTTTTAAATAGATTTGAGCAAAATAAGAGGAATATGTGTTTAAAAGACCAAAATGAGCAAAGAAACCCGGAATCAGGAATTTGCCTCTGCAGAACAGTCAACTTCAACGGGTCATAGCAAACAATCTACATAGAGAAAAACAATGAGTAATATATCGATGAAAAACCCTATGAGTCTAGTTTTCAGAGCCTTTAGAATCGTTACAATATCATATTTCTGAAGAAAATGATGTTCGATTTAGTGAGTAGAAGTCGAACTGTTCGGGGAGAAGCAATCTTAGTCAATGAAGGAAAGAAGGTGCAGCAACGAATTGGAATCCTTCTATGGTTTTTCTGAGCAACAAGTAAGGACAGCAAAATGAGTTATTTCAAGCCCTTGGATCATTTTATAATCATCTTTAAAAAGGGCCAAGATTAGTTCAACTTATTAGGGTTTTTTCTCCTATATAAATGAACTTTTCTAAATGGTTAAGGATCACTCCCCCTTGCACCCATACTCCCTATTCTTGCCACATTTGTTCTCTGCCCAAAAATACTTCTCCTACCCCTAGAATCTACTGTGCTTCATCCTTGAGTCTTGCTATACCTTGACGTTCTTCCGGAACTATTTTGGAGAATTAAAAATGTAAAACATGACTCAATTATTTTCCTTATGTTTCATACCTTTGTATTTCATTAGTATGTTATGGATTTTAGGGTTTGGTTTATCTTTGATGTCGAGAACATGGTTGTTTTATAAATTGTAATAACCCGAATTCTTGGATTCAAATTGTATGAATTCTTATAATTATTAAACTTGGAAGATTTTTTTAAATCGCATTTTTTTCGCTTCACGACAATGTCAAATCGAAAACGGAACCGTATTCGGAGATTTAAATTGGAAAAACGTGATGTTTCCGCAATGCGGGAGTCAACTTTTAACTCCGTCGCTCATTTCTGAAAACTTTCTTCACGAAAGTTGTAGAGCTCGTCGATACGAATTCGTGGACACATCACGCGTTCTAATTGCACGTCGTATGTGAAAGTTATTAGCGACGGAAGTTAGTTTCTGATTTTAGAAGAAGTATAAAAGGAAATTTTAGGGAATTAGGGTTTCCAAAAACAGAAACCACTTCCCCCTTCTCTCTCTCCTCTCTCTCTCTCTCTCTCTCTCTCTCTCTCTCTCTCTCTCTCTCTCTCTCTCTCTCTCTCTCTCTCTCCCCGAATCCCTATATCTCAAAATCGCCTATGGCGATCTAGTAGCTCCGGCCTCCGTGGCCCTCACCGCCGACCCCAAAGGCACCGAACGGCCTTCCGTTTCCCCCCTCTGCCTCTGCACGCCTCTGTTCACCGCGCCGAAGCTCCCTCGCCAAATCGAAGATTCTGCGAATTCCTCCATCGTCCAAGCACGTCGCCGGCGAAACCAGATCACGGGGACCACACCACCATCGCTGATCCTCATCGCCGAAGCCATCTGCAAGCAAGTTTGAGCTGAATAGCGCCGCCGGTCTCACCCCTCACGAAATTGACCCCGCCGGCCTCTCGAGCTCCTCCGGCGACTCCTGGCTGTCCTAGTGCTTCTCATAGGTATGGAAATGCATTAAATTGATTAATATGAGTGATTGTGTGAAGTTTGGGAAGAATTGTGGAGAATCGGAGGAGAAGGAAGAGAGGGTTGTACCGCCGCCTAAGGCGGCGCGTGAGGGAGCGTGAGTGGGGCAGAAGGCGGTCTAGGCCGTGGGAATGTAAAGGGAAAGAAAAGGAAGGGTTTTGGGCAGCGGAGGACAAGCTACGCGCTGGTTTTGGAATCGGCGCGTGGGCCACACGCGCTGCCAATGTGGGCGGCGCGTGAGCGCCACGCTTGGCTGCCGGAGGTGGCACATGAACAGTATTTTTTAACAGTAAATTTTTGTAAAAGTAATTTACGTACAGTAAATGTAAAAAGTAATTTACGTACAATAATTGTAAAAGTAAATTTCTGAAAGATAAATCGGTAATTAGTATTTACTGAGATAGTATTTACTATGAATAGTACATTGATGTACATGAATACGTAAATAGTATGTACTTGTACAATAATACATGAATAGTATTTGCGTGAACAGTAATTTTCTAAAAACCGAAAATTGCTTAACAGTAAAACATTAGTATTGTTTCGGCATTTGAGGTTTTACGTATTGTTTCTAATCACATCTTATCCAATCTAGGTTACCGACGAAAAAAGTAAAGGATTTGCTTTTGGAATTGGGGAAATTACGCTCAGGAAAATAATATGAGTAAATCTCACTATGACGAGTCTACCCTTGGCGGTGATTCATAATTACGCTTTTATTTTAAAAGATCGAAATATGATATGTATAGGATATAGTGGATTGTGTATGTGTATAAATGGTAAAAAAAAATCGATACATATATATGGGTTGCTATATTATATACTGTCATATTCCTATTCAAATACGTTCATTTATAACCCTGATATTGTTTTATTTAAGCATGTATCGCTTGTCTATTTGTGCAATAACATGAGATGAATGTATTGTATGTGGTTTTAACTAGAGTTATGTTAAAAAAAATTCTTTCTTCGGACGTGTTGGCATGTCGGAACCTAGTCTTGGCTGGGCGACAGGTACGAATCAGTTAGAGCTCTAGTCTGTATGTCGGTGTACTGTATGAGGGGTAACAGATGAGTTACCAGCTTATGAGTACCCATATTTTTGGGATATTAGGTGACAGATTGGTTGCCCAATGCCCGACGGTGTACTGTATGAGGGGTAACAGATGAGTACCTGGGTCTCATGAGTACCCGTATTATAAATGTAATTAGGTAAACAGATGGGTTGCCTAATTTCTCATGAGCATTTATATTTTTAGATATTATTGGACAATCAGATGGGTCATCTTTTGACTCATGAGTACATTTATAATTGGATGTTTCAGTATTTAGTCTCATATTACTATGCATGTTATTTTGTTGTTTTACTCATACGAGCTGCAAAGCTTACCGGGTTTGTGTTTGCAATCCCGGTGCACCTATTCGATGGTGTAGGGGATAGTTCTGCATGTGTGGATTAGCAGAATCAACGAACTACCTTGAAGATTTCGAAGTTTTCTTTATTTGATTTTGTGGTGAGTACTGAGGGGATTTTACATTCCCATTTGATATAATTCTTGAATATTAAATTGGTTTTGTAATAATCAATTCGACTGATATGTACTATGAACTCAGTAACGATACATTGTGACGATAAGATGATTTCGATTTATTGAGATTGTTTTAGAGTTTTTCATGGCTTCGATTTCGAGTTTCATACTTGAAATTTCGGGGTCGTGACATAAATTTTTAAAAGGTTTTATAAATTTATGTTCTTGAATTGTTGATGAAGATTGTGTCACTTTGAATCATGTCATGCTTGATGTGCTTGAAAACTTGTCATTTGAGCTTTGTTAAACACTAATTTACGCATGTTAGTATAGCCATTAACTTGTGCTATGCTGCTAAAAAAACATAGGTTGAACAAGTGGTAAAGGTTGAGGTTCATTGACGTGGGTTTTGACTTTGATCTTAAGTTGCATGTAAATTTGTTAAGCCACTATGGATAATTGATTTGCATGTATGAATTCTTTCTTTGATCTTAATGATTTGTGTTATATGTTGAATGGATGCGCTACATATTAACGTGACATGTTATATGAAATTTCCTAGGTTAGAGCTACTCACTTAGGATATCATAGAAGATTAAATGTGGTATATAGCCGCTACGGAATATACTTCAAATTTGATTTTCGTATTCAACTTGCATGATTTAAGGCTACATGATGTCTTTACAACAAAAAAAAGGCTACATGATGTGAAACAATTCAATTACATGACTTTGTGATATTCTGTCTTGCAGGGGAGGTGATCAAATGTATATAATTGTATATATAGTAAATAGGTTTTGTATTTCTTTATGTTCTTGATACAACAATATCTCACACCTTAAAACAACTTGTATATAAATGTATATAATACTTATAGATAATATATATTTGTAGATAATAGTAGTTTATGTAACTCTCTATTCTGCCGGTGTGCCCTTAATTCTTGGACCCCGACCTATAACGATAACACTTACTAACCACTATACTATCTCCTACAAAGTTTATTGATGGCCTTAAAATGCTTTATCACAACGTCCAACATATTATTTCAGTTTTCCTTTTGTTGTGTAATTACTAATTAAGAGTTTAAGACTACTTCTCTGAAACAAGCAAAAGCCTCTACGAACAAGTTCATGTACGGGAAACCGTGCATACTTTTTACGATAGTTGCAAAATTATCAACGTCTGAAATGATACAGTTGTTTAATTAAGGCTACTTCTCTCATATGGACGTTGGTAAACTCCCAAGTGGAGTTCATCGATTGTTTTGAGTTTTGACCACATCTAGCTTTATGACGCTCCTTGATCATCTCAACGAACTCAAATGCGATGATGTTTCGTTGTCAGTTTCTTCTGCATTTGCACAAGAGAGGAGAGTGAAGAGACTTTGAAGCCAACGTGGTTTATGATGGCATGTGTTGGAAAAGCCTCATATTTTGATTGCTATTAATAAGAAACTACAAAAGCAAGAACTACTAATCAGAGAAAGGATGGAGACCTTGGGGTTTAATTAGTCTTTTTAAGGGACTGTTGTATGAAATCTGGTCTTGAACCGAGTCAATTACGCCATTAAGATGCTTAACTCGGAACTAAGGCAAAATTTCGGTGAGTTCCATAGTGAAGGCATGAAGAGCCATGAAATATTGAAACTTACTTACTTCCGATAGGTTTGTGATGATTTACCTTGCAACGGTCCCTTTGGTGGGGCGAATATGACATTTACAACTTGTTCGTGGTAAACCGTTTCTAAATCGTTCTGAAGGGGCGGAAGAAAGATAAATGACACATGAGAAAGGATCGACGATGTATCATTTCAGCGAAGTGTCATTTCAGTTTTACAGCACGACAAAGAATCATCGATGTATCATTTCAGTTTTCTTTTTGTTGATCAACAAGATTACTACTCCCGAATTTCTCTGAAAGAAGAACATGGACACAACTCAACATGTTCAAGTATGCAAATCCATAAGTCGGAATTAGCAAAACAGTCAAGGACTCAAGGTAACCCCACGCTCGTCTTCCATCAGTAAAGGACTGATGTGAAACCTTGGTAGCCAGTTAGCTATTAATCTAAAATCTACATTATGAAGTTAGCCATTGATGTTTCATCTAAACTTGATGAAATGAGGAACTAGGGAATTGTTCAGCTAAATATACTTGAAGAACTTGTTTACCCTGATCCTATAAAGATACTCTCTTCCAGCTTAAACATCAACAATATGTACTATGTAGAAAATCAACTCCTCTCTTTTCACTATCTTATTTATACTGACATTTGGGACGAAATCCATATATTTGACAGAACTACAGCAACTTACTTATGCAACAAAAATGCAAACACAGAACAACACTTCCAATCACTTTACTACAACCATTATAATACAGTGGCAAAATATGATCAGCTTATCAAAGTATTGTATAACCCATCACCCATCAGCATTTGACACATTTAACATAAAGCTATAAAAAAACGAAGAATTGAAGAAACACAACCTCTATTCAAGTATCAACAATCATCCAAATCACTCCATAAGCTTCAACTATAAAGAAAAGCTACTGATTATCAATATCCAACCCATACAACAACAACAACAAAGGGGAATGCCATTCCTGAAGTCAATGTAAGAAACTAAATGTACAACCGACCGATGCATCACATCGAACTAAGCTGCAAACTAGAACATCCAACTCACTAGTACGAAACACATAAAAACAGAACAATCAAACAATGTGGGAGTTTTACATTCACTACATCAAAACTGGCGAGACTTTATCTCCTCAATGAGCACCATAACCATTCACACCCAATTCCACTTCCCCGCCGGCCTTATTCCCATCCACATTGCCCTCTCCTCTACCCTCCTCCTCACCATCATCATCGGAATCCAAAGTAAACCGCCCCTGACTCTCAACCTGCCGCTGCATTTCCGCCCCGAGCGGCTTATACCTCGAAAAATCACCCCCAATCCTCCTCACCACAACCGAATACACTCCCACAACCAACACCACAATCAGAGCCAAATGGCAGTTAAACTGAAGCGTCGCGATGGCCCTAGCTCTATGATACTCCGAATGCCCCTTACATTTCACCGTATAGTTCCCCCTACTCCTCTCCTTCATCCAACACCCACGCGCCATCCACTGCGTATAAATCGACACCCCCATTTGTAAAAACCACAGCCCCTGCAGCACCAGGCCCACTCCGCGGCCCAATTTGGGGAACACCGATTCAGGGTTGTGAATCTCAAGGAGCGTGGAGACCACGCAGACCAGAATCGGCACCAGGAGGAGATCAAAGTAGCGATTCTCGATTCCGACGGTGTCTTTTCTCTGGAGGTAGAAGTACATGAACTCCTCGGTGAAGGCGAAGAGTCCGATGAGGTTGAGGAGGGAGGGAGGGAAGGGAGCGGCGGTGAGGGAGGAGAGGAGGCCGGTGAAGGAGTAGAGGAGGAAGAGAGCTGCGATCGCGGCGACTTGGAGCTGCTGGGCCGACCCGACGCGGTCGTTGGAGGTGGCGGCGTCGGAGAGGGAGAGGAGGGAGTTGAGGATGAAGAGCAAGGAGAGGAGGGAGGTGAAGAGGAAGTAGATGAACGACGATTTTGACTGCGTCGTTTGGGGTTTTGATTGAGGGGGAGTTGTAGGTGGAGATGGAGATGGAATTGTGGCGGAGGAAGCGATGGCTTCGAGTGAGCCGGCGAGGATGAGGGCGCCGCCTGCGACGGCGAAGGTGAGGAACCCCATTGGGGGCGGTCTTTTTCGTTGGAGTCGTTGGCTTGGATGATGATTTTCTGTTAGGATTCTGGTTTCATCTTTGATAATTAACTCCTAATTGTTAGGAGATTGTTAGTTTGTTAGAGTTTGCCGACTTTGCTCTATTCTTCAGTTAGTAGACCACGGACTTAGGGGTTGTTAAAGTGGTGGATTCGTTTTTGATTTCTTGCTGTGGTATGACTATATATATATAGCCTAAGAGTATCTCCAACAAAGGAGTTAAAACAATTTGTCAAATTTTGAATGACATCTCACTTATAAATGTCAAAATTGACAAACTTACGCTCCAACCAAAATGTTTAATTCAAACATTACTATATTATATTTGGCATTGAAGAACATAAGAGAAGGGATATCATAACGAGAGAGCGAGGAGAGAGAAATGATAAAGAAAAAATTGACTTCCCATTCAGTAATGTCAAATTTGACACTAAATAAAAAGATGTTAATTACATGTCAGCTTTAACATTTTCGTTACAGAGGATTTGATAGTCAAATATAACCTTTTTTATTCCACAATGGATTTTAACTCCATGGTTGCAAATGGCCTAAGAGCATCTCCAACAAGAGATGTCAAATATTTTTGTCAAATTCCAATCTGATATTTGAGTTGGCAATTTTAAAATTTGACATCAATCTATTCCAATCAAGTAGTCAAATTCTTATGTTAAAGTTGATTAAAGTAAATGCTTTGGCTACACAATTCTGGGTAAACAAGTTGAAGGAGAAGATCCGATAGAGAGAGAGAGAGAGAGAGAGAGAGAGAGAGAGAGAGAGAGAGAGAGAGAGAGAGAGAGAGAGAGAGAGAGAGAGAGAGAGAGAGAGAGAGAGTAAATGAAACAATAAAAAAGATTTGACAGTATAGTCAAATTTGACATGATGAAGTGAAAATGTTATCCACTGTGACAATGACTAATTTGTTGGAAGAGAAGTTGACAAGTCATTTATTGTCGTTGGTGATGTCATGTTGGATTTAACTAGTTTGTTGGAGTTGCTCTAAGTAGTTTCTTCATTTAATAAGAATCATTCAGCTAAAGCACTGGGAGTTATTCTGCATTAGTTTTTATGGTTTTTCAACATCATTTTTTGTCAGAGGGGGCTTTGGTTTGTGAGACGATTAAGGTGTTGTTGTTGAGGATGTCGGTCATGTTGGAGTATTCTATTTGTGCTGACAATTGTTGTGGGAGGATGATGAATTTCGGAGTGGTGTGATTGTGAGGAAGCTTCTGAGAGGAAAATGCGACTTGCCACCCCTGGGTGTGTAACTAGGCCTCACCATTTAGTCTGCGGATCCGAGAAGCCCACGGAGGCCCGCAAACCTGATGAGCTTTTACTCGGTCCGGCCCGCGAGAAAGCCTGCCAAAACTCGCTTCCGTGGGTAGAGGGCCGAGCTTAGTTTAGAGGTGTGAAACTTGACCCGGCCTACCAAAAACCCATAAGACCCGGCTGGTAAAAGCCTACCAAGTAATAAAATATTATATATACATATTCTATTAGGTTTATAATAAACCTATCGCATTATGAAACAACTATATGAATGAAATTTATCGGGATCGATCCACACCAGCCAATATGATCGGTATATATATTTAGTGACCCTGTAAAATTTCATCCAATTCGGACGTCGTCTGACCGTTGGAATTTCCGGCAAACCGAAAACATCACTAATATGCCCTAAGGGAGGATCCATTAACAAGATGTGAACGCCAAAGCCGTTTGCATATCTAAAATCACATAATTTTTGTCACCGATCGTGCGCGGTCGCGCCGAGGAAAACCATTTGGCGAAGCCCCGGTCAATGGAGTTTTAATATGTCAAAATGCCATTTTTTTACCGTAAAGTACTAATGGGTAAACCATGTCCAAAACGGACGAAAAATTTACGGGATTCCTAAATATATATACCGATCACATCTGCTGGTATAGATCGACCATATTTTGAATTAGAGTTGTCAATTGCTAAAGTGTCCACTAATGTATCATAATATTTATATTATGTTTTATAATAAAACTATCATATTATGAAGCGACTATATGAAGGAAACTTCTGGAGATCGATCAACACCAGCCGATGTGATCAGTATATATATTTAGTAACCTTGTAAAAATTTCATCCAATTCAGACTTTGTTTGACCGTTGGAATTTCCGGTAAACCAAAAACAACACTAATATGCCATAAGAGATGATCCATTACCGAGATGCGAATGTTGAAAACTGTTTACATGCGCGGTCGCACTGAGGAAACACATTTGGAAAAGTCTCGGTCAATGAGGTTTTAATATGTCAAAACGTCTTTTTTCTGTTGACCGTAGGTATGGACGGTCAAACCATGTCCAAAACAGACATAATTTCTACAGTGTCCTTAAATATATATATCGATTGACAATATTTTGAAACTAGAATTTAGTTGTGACTTTTTTTTGGAATGTTTTTCAAGAATTCTTTTATTGTTTCCCAAACCCTTATATAAGAGTATTATGTTTTTTTTCTAATACAACCCCGGAATACTCGGCCCGTAAAAACCTACAAGGCTCGGCCCGCAAAAACCGGGAAGGTTCGATTTAGATGAGTGGGCTTGATCTTTATATTTGTGAAAATACCTAGCCCGACCAAACCCGACCCGCTTTATCTAAATAACTAAGACCCTGCCCGTTGACGAGCCCTAGGCTGTGTTCAATTTTGGACCGGTTGATGTATTAATAGGGGGAAACACGGTGGTCTAAAGGCTCTTTTGAAAATTCAGTTAGGTTTAGTTCATTTTTATCTAATTAACTAGAAATGAAAGATTGAGTACGAATTATTTCAGAATTTTTTTTTTAAAAGAATCGTGTGTTAAACCATCGTCACGAGAGTTGTTGTATGAAAAAAAAAGTGTGAACACTAAATATTTTAGTATTCATTGGTACAAGAACTTTGTTTACGTATGGGTTGTCCTTATGCCCGGACCTGTGGTGAGGCCTGAGCAGCGGCCGTCTAAACCCCAAAATCTGACCTTTTTTTTTTCTTGCATATATATTTTTGTATATGAGAATTTTTCAGATAATAAACCTATGATAGTTGGGAAAATTACAGTCTAAAAATGGCTTGGCAATGTTATCCATTAAAAAAAAAGTGGTCGAGAAAATTGATATACAAAGTTAATTGATACTTTCGCATCCAAGACTGTGAAATGAGTAATTTTTAAGTGATTTTGTGAGCAGATTTGAGTGATTTCAACTTATTTTTAGTGATGTATTTTAGAACTCGGAAATTGTAGTTTTATCTTATGATTTATCGTATGAAACAGATTTCATTAATTATTGTTTACAGGTCCAATACGTGTTTATTTATTGATATTTTTTGTACCGAAGTACTAGAGGACCCTATTTTATAATCTTGCCTCATGTCTCTAAATCTCAAGTCGGCCATGGTTGTCTTAGTGTGAATATACCGGTAGCAAGGATCTTTTGGATGACTTGTAACTGTGGATTGACGACTACCATTCAACTTATGGTAGTCTAATTGTTTTAATGATGGCGTTCGCCACCTTAGGTTATCACGTCGTGTTGTTAATGAACTTTGTGAAAAAAATGGTGTGTTCGACGCTGGTAACGAGTTGTTTCTCAGTTGCATTTGGTTCAAGTTATGCGTTAATACTAGATGATGTATGCCCGATTCTTACCTGATTCTTTTTCAGCGATCTGTCTAACACCACCACGATGCAAGTACCGGTCAGTGATTACTAGTAAAACATATGAATGATGATCACCTACATCTATTTTTTCGTAGTTTCTCTATTCCTTGGTAACTCTCTTTTCATATCAATTTATTCACTCAAAGTTATCCCCAATCCGCAATTCATGAGTTCTTCAATGTAAAGCAAGTACCAGACATCAATGAACTTCACTCATCTTGTTAGTTGCAATCTCTCTGATCTCGACAATTCATGTGAAACATCTCTTGCAGAACGAAAAATAGCATGGGAAGAAAAACGTGGGCCGGATAAGATAAACGCATTATCAGGAATACAGCAATAAATGGATAGGCCCAAACGTGATCCTCACCCAATCGCGCTTTCATGTCGTAGACCCTGTTGCAGACGATCCAACTCCCATTAGAAGTTTTGATGTATAAATACTCGTCTCCTTGTTTTCCCTGTACACGAAGACCAGGATCAAAACCAAAGAGAGTCATGAAGATGAAAGCGCTTGTTCATTTGGTTTCTGTAATCTACGTAGTTTTTGTGTTGCTGGGTATCTATGGACCGGTAGAGGGGAGGTTACTATCTGTGAAGGAGAAACCCGACCGGAAAAACGCTGCCGCCACTGCTCGTTGGCTGGTCTCTCAGAATTCCTGGGGTGTTTTGAAGTAAAATCCTCTTTCACTCTATCTCTGTGCTTATATCTTGTTTTTACTATCAGGATTGATTGACCTCAGCTTTTTCTTAGAGTAACTTGGTTTTTCTGAGTTTTCTGCACTTTCGTTTTGGCTGTTGATTGAGCAGGAGAAATTACTTTATTAGATTATTTATTGGCTATATGCTTTGATAGATGTTTGATTTTGTGTAGTAATTGAAATGGTTACTGTACATCGGATTAAAGAAAGAAGGAACTTGAACTTTATTGCTCTTGAGAATCTAACAGGATGTGATGTAAAGAAAGAAGGAACTTGAACTATATCAGTAGGATATGATATGAGATTTTATTCATTTTCATTGAAAAATTGTCATATAGAAAGTTAGAAACCTGTTGGGTGGGTGTGGAACTGTCCTGCTGCTTAATTCTAAACTTGTAAAGATTTTGACTTGTGTTTGCTTGTGTATCATCTTTGTGTTTGGAAGCTTGGATTTGAAATTTGAATATTACTTCTGTTTTTTGTGTTTGCAGTACCATCTCAAATGAATTGGGAGGAGCACCCTTTGGGTAAGAATTATATTTTCATTCTATAATTTGGTTACTCTTGTCTGTGTTATTCTGTTCTGCATCTATGACTGCTTTATTCAAATAGTCTCACTACATTTGTGTCTAATTTTCCTGTATTTAATTTCAAGTTTAGCTTGTAGTTTAACAATATCAGTACTGGATTGAGCAAGGACCTTCTATTTACTTGTTTGTGTGTCACTGTGACCTCTATGTTGTTTATGTGTGGAATCAAATACAATACAGGAATGTGGTTTCATTTAGTGATGGGGAACCTGGAAAAGGCAAGGGTATCCCTTACTTCTACTTGACAGCTCTAGATCCGACTGCGAAAAATGTACAGAAAGACCAAAGGGCTTCATTGACAATTAGTGAACACCCTATTGGAACGTGTGGCAAAGTCGACCCTGAGAACCCCACCTGTGCAAAGATTACACTTACAGGAAAGGTGTGATGCGTTTATTCATTATTTGCTGGAAATAATAATAAGAAATACTGTGAAAAGATGTGTCTGTCTTATTTAGTTATTTTACTAACCCAAAGTATCTGATATTAGTTAAGGATTGCTAATGGAAGTCCCAACGAACGAAAAATTGCTAAGAAGGCCTTGTTCTCAAAGCATCCAGAGATGAAATGTAAGTAACCAGACAATCTATAACCACCATTTTTCATTTCATTTTTTGCTCATGGACTAAGTTGATCTTTATTATTATTGGATGATTAACAGACTGGCCCAAGGGTCACAACTTCCAGTTTTTCAAATTAGACATCGAGGATATCTTTTTGATCAATTGGTTTGGGGGTCCAAAACCTCTCACAGTTGATCAATATCTTCAAGCGAAATTGTAAGTGTTGAAGGGGAGAAAATAGAGTAAATAATATCTAGCAGAAGAAAAAAAAAATATGAATGTAATCTCATGTATTATATGTGAATAAATGAAGAAATGAAATTGGTTTAATGTCTCAACTTTCAAGCGCGTATCTTAAATTTCGTTTTCTTTTTCTACTTCCTCATTCTGGGTTTCTCTCATTTACAGGATAGAACAAGCCTTCATTCTGTGATTAATCTACAAACGATGGTTCCACTTGAATGTGAATGGTAATGAGTTGGATCTCCATCTGAATTGTGTACTGTGATTGTGTAAATGAAAAAGGAGACAATTGGAAATAATCATGTATTTCTATAAACTGGCACAGCACACAAATATAGAATAACAGTACAGAATAATTTGTTTGTACAAAGGAGCTCAAATTTCTGTGTTGTATGCTGTACCAATGGATATTGACATGCTCTTCATCTGTAAATAAGTGATTCAAGTCATGTCTTCACCTGTATGCATTTCAGAGCTTCTTTTCAGCTTCTTGTCATTTGTAGTAGGCCAGATTTCGTTGAGTAGATTGCATGAAATGTCTAAACCATATTGGCTCAGTTTGTTTGGTTATATATATTCACCAAAAACACGCTAAAACACATGAACATAATTAACATAAAACATCTTCCACATGCATGATTTAACATCGATTTAGCTCAATTATATGTTGAAAACCACACTACGGTTCATAATATTCATGTATCAGATTCTTAATAAAATACATATCGCACATCATACAATATTGATATGAAAATCCTCTTGATTGTTCTAAAAACAAACAGAAAACAAGAATTTCATTAGTATTGAGTCTACATAAACACATGCTATATACTTGCTAAGTAGGACATGATGAGTTCGACTCACAACATATTCATCGTAACGTTTCAGAATTAGAAAAAATTTAGGGCCTCTATGATTTAAAAATTATTTTGTACATTTATCTTCTCATCACGAGCGAGTCACGTGACTAAGGATAGAGAAGGTCGTTATAGCTCGTTAACATTCACCCGCCTGAACTTTGAAGCCTTCCCACACTGACACTGATGAAGCCCCTCTTCATCTTCAAATTCTAATCCTCTCCCCCCCTAAAAATGTTGCACCCTCTAACTCACCTACCCGCCACGTCACTCCCGCCAAAAACCCTAACCGACCACCGCTCCTTCTCCCCCTTCTTCTCCTTCCCCAAACTCCCCAACCCCTCCAAATTCACCATCCGGAGCTCCGCCGCCGCCGACTCCCAAACCCTCGCCCCCACCTCCGCCATCCAACGAATCGCCGACAAGCTCCGCAGCCTCGGCTTCGCCGAAGACTCCGACTCCAAACCCGAGCATGCCTCCTCCGCCGGCGAAATCTTCGTCCCTCTGCCGGAGGCTCTCCCTAAGCACCGCGTCGGCCACACCATCGACGCCAGCTGGAGCACTCCGGAGAATCCGGTGCCGTCGCCGGGGACGGGAAGGGCGATCTCGAGGTTTCATGAGATGAGGAGGGAGCTGAAGAGGCAGGAGGAGGCTGAGGCGATGGAGAGGAAGGGGAGGAGGAAGAAGGAGGAGAAGGTGCCGACGTTGGCGGAGATGAGCTTGTCTGCGGCGGAGCTGAGGCGGTTGAGGACGGTTGGGATTGAGGTGAGGAAGAAGTTGAAGGTTGGCAAGGCTGGGATCACTGAGGGGATTGTGAATGGGATTCATGAGAATTGGCGAAAATCGGAGGTTGTGAAGATTGTTTGTGAGGATTTGTGTAGGTTGAACATGAAGAGGACTCATGATTTGTTGGAGGTTAGATTCCGATTTTCGATGTTTTTAAGTAGTTTATGATTCTGCATTTTACAATGTTAGTTAGTTTGTTTTAGGTTTGAGTTATATCGGTATCGATTGGCTAGTTATTGGTTTGAATACTGCTGATTCAATCCGGTAGTTGAATAATGGAAATGCTTTAGAGTGGAGTTAATTAATTGTAGTTTTTGTTGATGACATTGTTAGAGAAAAACTGGAGGAATGGTTGTTTGGAGATCAGGAGCGAAGATAATTTTGTATAGGGGGGTGAACTATAAGTATCCTTACTTTTTAAAGGGTAAAGATCATGAGGATTCGACGAGAGATAGTTCTGGTGATGCGGTACCGGGTGGACTCATTAATGCTGATGTAACAGATGAAGCCAATTCTGCTAGAGAGCCAAGTCCAGGCAATGAAAGAGCTCAGCCAGCCTTAATACGAGGGGTTGGTTTGGCGAATAGGTTTCGGTTTCAACTTCCAGGTGAGGCGGAGCTGGCGGAAGAAGCTGACCGCTTGTTAGAGGGGCTTGGGCCGCGGTTTAATGATTGGTGGGGATATGAACCTTTACCAGTTGATGGGGACCTTCTACCTGCTGTTGTGCCTGGATACAGGAGGCCTTTCCGTCTTCTTCCATATGGTTTGCAGCCTAAGCTAACAGATGATGAAATGACCACAATAAGGAGACTTGCCCGACCCTTGCCAACTCATTTTGCATTGGGTTAGTTTGTCTTATAATGATAGAACTCTTGTTCTCTCCGGCCAACATATATTTTTACTAGCTTTTCTCCTTTACACAGGCAGAAATAGAAAGCTTCAAGGGCTGGCTGCTTCCATTGTCAAACTCTGGGAAAAATGTGAGATTGCCAAAGTAGCTGTTAAAAGAGGGTTTCAGAACACTAATAGCGAGCTGATGGCTGAAGAGTTGAAGGTGGGAATATTTCTTCAATGTACCATTTTAGTGGAACCAGAACACATTATGGATATTGCTTCACTTAAAATGTATTCTGTTGCAGAGCCTAACTGGAGGAACTCTGATTGCTCGGGACAGGGAATTTATTGTTCTATATAGGGGAAAAGATTTTCTGCTGCCTGCAGTTTCCTCTGCCATAGAAGAGCGGAGGAAGTCTGTAATACATGCAGATAATCAGAGCCGGCAGTTGAGAGTTCCTGCTACAAAGGTACAGGACCTTGAACCCGGGGCTGAGCCGGAAAATAAAGATTATCTGACCAATGGTCTTCCATCTGAAAAACGTAAGCTAAAGTCTACTGAGGCAGCTGCCAGTAGAGCCAGCATTAAATTGTCCGTGGTATGGCTTTCTGTGATGGTACAGTTTACATCACTTTTGGTTCAGCTATTTTTTATTCTCTTAAAATAGGTGCATCTGCAATGAACAGGCTTTAGAAAAGAGGGAAAAGGCAGAGAGACTTCTAGCAGAGCTTGAGAAAGCAGAGAATCCTCAACAACTTGAAATAGATAAAGAGGGTATAACTGAAGAGGAAAGATATATGCTAAGGAAGGTCGGTTTGAAGATGAAGCCTTTCTTACTAATGGGTGGGTTATACTATTATCCTTTACGGACGACAGCTCTTGTACCATAAATTCCTCTTGTAGGACTATATCGTAGGCCACTTATTAGAAATCCAGCAAACTATGTGGCTCCATCAAAATCATTTTTGAGAAAAGATTAATGTAGTCTCTTGTAATGTTCAGGTAGACGAGGAGTATTTGATGGGACAATTGAAAACATGCATCTCCATTGGAAATATAGGGAGCTCATCAAGATAATATGTAATGAGAAAAGCATTGAATCTGCTCAACAAGTAGCACAAACTCTAGAGTTAGAAAGTGGTGGGATTCTTGTGGCAGTGGAGAGAGTAAGTAAGGGCTATGCAATCATTGTCTATCGTGGAAAAAATTATGTCCGGCCTGCTAATTTGAGACCTCAGACACTCCTAACTAAACGAGAAGCACTGAAGCGTTCTATTGAGGCACAGCGTCATGAGGTTGATTTTGCCTTTTCATCTGCTTAATAATGCCATCTATTTATCATAATCAATCTGCATCCTCTTACTCGAAACGTTTAAGAAAAAGATCTTGGAACAATCTCGACTGTTTTTCTGATATAAGCTATTGCACTATTGCATTGCATTTTATATTCTTCTTACTTTTATCATGTCTACTTTCAACAATTGAATTGTTTTTTTTTTCCTACCATGAAATGCAGTCCTTGAAACTTCATGTTTTAAAGCTTAACAAGAACATAGATGAATTGGAGCAATTGGTGGTGAGTATTCCTATTTTTCTATCGTTCATTACTTTTTTACATCAAAGCATAGATTATGCAATCTTTTCTTGATACAGGTTAAAGGCAAGGGCTCAAACAATATACAGTCAGTTAAGGAATCAAATGAATTGGTGAGTTATCTGATGCCTACCTATTTTAATGTGCTTCAGGCTACAACTTAAATGATTTAGCTGGGTAAAATAAGCTGTTTTTTTTTTCTGCATAATTCTCAGACCACGGAGGAGGTGAATGAAATCAAATCAGAAAAATGTTTGATATCCAATGCCGAACTTAACTATGTTTCAGATTCAATTATACCTGATTTGCCTGAAGAGAATCGCAAGGTAAAGACTAAAAAGTACGATAATCGTCAGCATTTGGTACTTTCTCCTAACGTTTCTTCTTCAAAAGTAATATCTGAAAATCTGAAATAGTGCATAAATGTTTTTCAAGGCTAGAGACAAACATGAATCTCATGTGACCAATATGGATTTAAATGATGGAATGGGTGCTGTTGTGAATGGCCACTTAGCCATACAACAGGATGAGGGGTATGGTCTCTCTTCAAGCTGGGATGCAGAGGACACTGATAGAGTGGAACCTGGGACTTCAAGTGAACAAGATACAAGTGATAATTTGTTCAATTATATAAAGGGAGAAGTTGAGGTATCGGTCAAGGCTAGAGACAAACAAGAATCTATTGTTGTAGATATGGATACATTTGATGGACCGAGTCCCGTCATGAACGGCCAGTTAGCCACACAGCAAGGTAAGGAGATTACTTTCTCTTCCACCTGTGATGAGGATGGGCCTGGTAAAGTTGAACCAGTATCTTCAAATGAAACCCAAGTAGATTTGTTCTCAAATATGAATGAAGAAGTTGGAACATTCATTGAGGCTAGAGATAGCCAAGATTTGCAATTTACTCAGATGAATTTAAATGTTGGAAAGGGTGCTGTAATTAACAGCCAACTAGCCGATCAGCAGGTCTTAAGTTGTCAAATTTGTGGTGGGTTTCAGTCAAAAGGTCCGAGTAGTTCTGCTATTAGTGACAATCAGCACCGTGTTTTTGATTATGAGCTGGAATCATTGGGTAGATCTGGTAATACTAAATCAAAACCTCCAGCTCCAATAATGGTAAGAAAGATATTGAATGAGATGCCCCCGAGAGCTGTGCATTTGTCCAACAGCGAGAGGCTTCTTCTGCGAAAGCAAGCCTTGAAGATGAAAAAACGCCCTGTGCTTGCCGTAGGTACTTTTATTTCTTGAGTTTTCCAGTTATCCTGTTTAACTTGTAGAAATCTCTTATTTTGATATAAAAAAAAGTTATCCTATTTATTGTTAACTATAGTTAAGTAGTTATTGAAATTGGAAATGTACTCCACTGGTTGCTGGCTCTATCTGAACCATACGTCCACACCCTGGGGTTCTCCTTTTCGTGCTACGTTTGAAAATGCTTACTATCCTTGACATAATTTTCAGTTTATGACTATTTACTTATCTTGATATAGATTGCCAGATTAGTTTCTGATGTATAGTGTTGCTGATACTACTTCTTAGGTAGGAACAATATTGTGACTGGTGTTGCGAAAGCAATCAAGGCGCACTTTGAGAGGCACCCTCTTGCCATAGTAAATGTCAAAGGGAGAGCAAAAGGAACTTCAGTCCGGGAAATTGTTTTTAAGCTGGAGGTGTGCACAAAAATTCCTCCTCTCTTTTCACCTCTTGTGTCAATGTCATTAATAGGCTATTCTTTGGTTCCATTTAAACTTGTCTGAATCCTTCATCTCTCTTTCACAGCAAGCAACAGGTGCAGTTTTAGTCTCCCAGGAGCCAAGCAAAGTTATACTTTATAGGGGTTGGGGTGCAGGAGATAGTCCTGGAAATAAAGATAAGAACACAAGTGCGGAAAAGGTTGTCCCTGTGAAGATACCTACTCCAGAGGGCACATACACTCACCAAATACTAGTTAGCAAGAATTCACATTCATTCACATCATCGGGTCTGAATATTTCCGGGAACACTTCTACCTCTTTCGGTATCTCAATCCAGGGATCTATGAGATTCAATAAACATCGGTATTGCTTGTATGCTGAATAGATTGTATATAGAATGCTCTGTTGACATATCCGGTGATGATATTGCTACATTGGAAGTCAGAGAGCTTTTTCCGGGTCAAGTTGGGGTTCAGGTTTTGATAGAATTGGAGTTTTCACTATGCAAATTCCTGTATTATAACACTAGCATTGATCGGAATACTGAAATAAAAGGTCTTCTTTCTCTCATCCTAGCTAGTTCTGAATTAGGTCATGGTAGTAAGAGGAAGGCAGCCATAAACTCCTGGTCAGATGCATCAGACAAGAGGAATCATTTTGGTCTGGTTGTGTTAGGTGTATAGGTTCATACTCTGGTTGTCGATTCTTGGAGACTTAGACCATGTTCCTCCCTTAACTCTTATTTTTTTTTCTTCTTTTTTTCCCCTTTTTTCTTCCGTATTCTTTTAATCTTTTGTAGTTGGAGGATTGTTTAACTTTTGTTATTCCATGATTTTTTCCTACTGATAGTTGAGACGATACGAAGAGGTAGTTAGGGAGATGATAATTCTCTATGTTTAAAGTTGTATCGAGCTTAAAGGAGTTAAAATCTTGTCTGGAAGACATGTGAACGGTGAATTGCGAGTTGTTGTTTTCTATCATTGGTCATGCGTCAATCTTTTTCTTCGCCTATATTAATTAGATAAAATCCATCGGTAATTAGTTACATACAATCGTAGGCAATGAATGGAAAATGGTGAAAATACATGGTCCTCATGACTTCATTTCTATTGATATTTATGGAACTAAAGTCTTCAAATATATTGTACAGAACTACAGATGAAGTCATGACCTGAAAAATTGACGATGCAGCCTGAAGCAGCTGACATAATATATAGGCATCAACCAAATTTTATGCAATAAGCTAGGTAAATTTGATTATGAAGTTAAGCAGTACAATACAGACAAATGACACAACAGTGTTTGTTACTTTACTATATATAGTGCAGAGTGCATGTTAGTTCGAGTGTATGCTATGTTTTCAACTGTAAGATTGAGAGTGAATGAAATATTAATTTAAAATTAAATATACAGAAAACAATTTAATTTGTTTTATAACTAAATGATTCAATATACGTACATTGACTGATTAAAATCACTCTTACACTTCACTTCAAGATTGAGAATCAACTAAATCAAACTGGAATAGCTGCAATTATAAAGCTCAGTCGAAACTGGCGCATGATAACATTGAATATGAGAGCAGTAAGAAGTCGGGATATGCAACTGTGAACTGTAGATTGTAATCGAAAAAAAAAAACTGTGAACTGTAGATGACTGATTGGAGAGAAACACACCGTCTCTCTTATTTACAAGGTAATATTGTTTGATTGTTTCACACGCGCTTGGATTCAGATGATACTGGCCCTCTCTCTCTTTCTCTCTCTCTCTCTCTCAAGGCGTCTCGGGCTTCATAAATGAATATCATCATCATATATCATATGTCAGAAAGTGGAGAGAGAGAGAGAGAGGTAGGCACAAAAAACCTAGAAATTTTGCTGCCTTTCTTTCAACGCCATAAGCCAAACGCAATCATGTTGTCTTCCCCTTACCTTCTTTATCGCCATCATTGCTCCCACTCCATCTTCTTCTGCTCCATCCTCTCCTCAACCACTCCACAAACCCCAAACCATCGTCATTATCACCAACAAAGTAGAAACAAGAAGAAGAAGAAGAAGAAGAAAGCTTTGAAGGCACAACAGAAAGATCAACCCTAGCTGTTCTCTAGCTAGCTTAAAGTTTTTTTCTCTGGCTGCCAGTGATGAGCAACTGAATAGGTACTTTCTGATCCGTCGGTTTTCAAAGATTTTAAAGTCTTTGCTTCTGGGGAATTAAGCATCATGGTCCGATTCTACTTCGATTTGATTGTGTACGTTCCATCAAAGCTGCATCAGATCGTTTTTCTAGTTCTTATATCAATCGGTTTGTAATATCTCTCTCTTGTTTATGTGATCTATGTCCTTGGGATCTTGTTAGATAAGGATCTTTGTTGTTAGGAAAACAATTAAGTTTCTAGCTAACCAGCTTTGGTTATGAAGATCTTATGCTAGCTCTCTCTCTCTCTCTCTCTCTCTCTCATCCTGTATGGATGCTCATGCTAAATCATCTGATGCAGCAGCGTCTCTTCATCCCCAACTTTAGCTTGAAGATGATTGACTTTGTGTGGTTCAAATTTCCTGGTGAAATGATAATATCATATATACACTAATGAAATCCAATAATTCTAGCTGTATGTTTCATTAGTTTGGTTATTATGATCAGCTTCTACTTAACGTACTGCAGAAAATAACTTGGTGCATGATTGAACCAGCAAGAGAATCGTACTCGGTTATAAGTGAGTTCGATTGTAGTAAACTTTATTTTATAGCAATCTAGCTAGATCCACACCAATATCCACAGTAGGGTTTTCATTTAGACATGTGGGAGTTAATTGTATACCCTTTATTGAACTTAATTTGAAGATTGAGGTATTGGTCAATACTCAGTGAGTTTTTTTTTTGAAGAAGCAAAAAGTATGCTTCGACAGGGGAAGAAGCAAGAACAAAAATAAATTGTTGCCTATTTGGTACTCAAAATTATCTCTATATATTCTACATAATTATATATGGAATAATTACTTGACATGGTATTTATATATAGGACGTACAGTACTGTATTAGTGTATTCACATATATAGTGATCTTCTTCTTCCTTTTGCATGCTTTGGTTTATTTTCCATTAATAAGCACATGTTAGTTGGATTCTCAAAACTTTGTCTGGGAATGAAGTTACTGGTTGATAGCCGATCGATAGCTTACTATATGTGGAGTGGTGGTGGCCGATGGGAGTGCATATTTGTCGTCGACTCAACAATCCATTTTTAGTGTCAAAACAAAGGTCATGACAAAAGGTATGATCTCCGATCAGTTCTTTTTAGCTATCTGGGTTCGGATAGTTAATCCAAGAGCAACCAACATACCCGGCGTCGTGTAGATATGATATATCTGATTTCTTAGGGTTCTTCAAACAATGAGGAGTAGGTAGCCATAGGTGAATTTGGAGCTTAATGAATTGATTGAAAGAGTGTTATTATACGTTTTAACAAATATGTGTGTATTTTCCCACATGCATGGTCATGATGAAGACGAAGAAGAATAATCATGATGATAATGTTACGGTGCAGACGCGCTGCTGCTGCTTTCAACAGCAATGGCATTACAGACGATCGTGATTAAAGTGGTGACAACTGACAAGACCCACATCACTTATGAATAGTAATCATGATAAACCTAGCAACACACGTGCTGGCCGGGTGTTCAGAATTCTTAATTACGAACATGGTTGATAATTTCTGAAAAGTATAGGAAAAAAAAAACTAATGTCTATATCACTCGAAAGAAAACCCTGGATATATACAACAGCAAATGACAAATATTTTACTCGAGCAATATCAGTCAAATGTACCTTTCCTCCCCATTCCCCAGTGTCTTCTTTATGTTGCTTTCTGAAGACATGATTCTCGGCTCAGACATCAGACAATTCATAGTTTCATACGGATGCATGTCTTTGAGATGTGTGATGGGGAAAACCAAAACAAAGGGTGAAAAAATGAAGAGGACAATTTGTTGGATTATATGTACTTTGTGCCTAAATGTACGTATCCGTATGTATGAACTGGAAATTTAACTTCCAAGTCTGATATGACAACGTAATACTACTCTAGACAATTAAATATCATTGAGATGTTTTTTTTTTTCCAACATGTAGGTCTTTGAGATGTTGATATACCATGTCTTGAGGATTGTACCTCACATCAATTCACACATATAAATTCAGTGAAATACAATTGATTTTTGAATTTTGAATCAAAGTGTGTACGTAATAGTGATATCTTATTTTTCTTTTTCGCTAAAACCACAAATGAGATAGTTGATTCCGTGTTGGACAAGAAATGAGAGGTATACAAAGAGCTATTTTGCCTTTTGAAATTAGCTGAAATGGCCAAGTGAATTTGGATTTAGCTAAGCCAGTATTCACCATGGTTCTCGTTTGTAACCAGACATAAAAAAAACAAACGCTAGAAGGAGGGTTCGAACCTCCGACCTTGTGGTTAACAGCCACACGCTCTAACCAGCTGAGCTATTCCAGCTTCTTGCTTACTTATCCTGTTTAACTCTAGTCATCGATTGCTTTCATATAAACGAGATGGCTCACTGTTCATTGGGTGCTAGACCGAGTGGTTGGAGTCCTCCCTTAACCGATATTCACAAACGAGTGGCACCAAACCATTCCAGACCCTTTTTCATTCACAAATCTCTTAACACAATGCCCCATTTTCCAGAATTAACACGCTAAAAATTATATAAACAAAAACCATATTCAATTTCACACCACTATCTCTCTCACTCTCACAAGCTCACCCCCCACAGAGTTTGGTCTGCAAATATCACAAACGTCGCCGCCGACCATGACTCTCCAGCTCCAAGCTCCGTCGTTCGCCGCCACCATTTCCTCCCTCGCTTCTCCCTCCCTCACCCGCTCCACCCGCCGCTTCGTTATTCGAGCTCAAGGTTCCAACTTTATCCCAGCTTCGTTTAGTTTCCCAATTTATTGGAGCTTTTGAATTTGCTAGCCCTAATTTTGGTGTCTGAATTAGGTTTGTATATGCATGAAATGTAGTGAAAAAGTGGAAAGTGGAAATCTTTTGTACTAGGGCAGCTGTAATTGAAGCATTTCCAGCTTGAGTTAGGATAGTGTTGTTGGTTTAGTTAACCCATAAAAAGATTAGTGTTTTTGATTGAGTTTTTGATGTTACATGTGTTTGATTTGTCTAGAAATATTTTGTGGTGTGGCAGTTGAACCAACAGAGAAGTCTGTTGAGATTATGAGGAAGTTTTCGGAGCAGTATGCCCGTAAGTCTGGGACATATTTCTGTGTTGATAAGGGAGTTACTTCTGTTGTTATTAAGGTAATGTCTCCATTTTCACTAGCATTGTGTGTGTGTGTGTGTGTGTTTTTTTTTTTTTTATGTTCGGCTTGTGTTTGGAAGCAAAGATTTGTTGTGATAGGAGCGCCATGAGATGATGTATAAGAAACTCGTTTTGGATTTTCCACAGGGTTTGGCAGACCACAAAGATTCATTGGGTGCGCCACTTTGCCCTTGTCGGTAAACATCTGAAGCTTTCATCCTGTTCTTGAAATGGGCGGCTTAGTTTTTATCATGTACTTGTAACTCCGATCTGGTGGCCAGTATAGTCATGTTCATGCAAGTCTCATATCCGCTATGTTGCAGGCATTATGATGACAAACAGGCAGAGGCTGGCCAAGGCTTTTGGAACTGCCCCTGTGTTCCCATGAGGGAAAGGTAATTTTTATTTCCGATTTTGTTATCTGATGAAACTAGTGAGATGAAGTAACCAACTGTAACAACCAGATCTTTTCTTTTACATTCCTCATGTTCAGAGTTGTGGATTTGAATTCCTGATTGAATTTAGTTGATGATCTGGGAGATACTAGTGTGATGTGAATTCTAAAATACAAATAGGCAATAGCGTTGTTAGATATGCACTAAAGAAACAGTACCTGTGTTCAACTACTTACCTAGTGTTGGGAAGATATGTGATTTTTACACACTCTATGAAATGGTCACACGAGTTATATGAAAATCTTTGTGGGATATGTGCTTGACATAAAAACACTTCATCAGCATTATATCTCTATTCTGCAAACTTAGGCACTTTCCTGGGTTTTTTTTTTTTGGTCTTTCATAGATACAGTGAGGTCTTAGAAATTCTACTTAGTGGCAGCAAATACCATTCCTGTTTCTTCTTTCCTAATCCCCTGAACTAAAAATGTCAGTCCTTTATTCAAAACAGCTCTCTTAAACATATTTTGTCTCTCCGCCCCCACAATACACATGCAACTTACGATCATTATCAGATTGATGTTATTTCATTTCAAGGTTGGGTATTAGTTGTAGTCCTGTAGATATTGTTCTCAACCAGGCATCTTGGTCGAGAATAAGTGAATAACCAAAGAAGCTAATTACATTTGAGTAGATGCGATAAAAATCCCAATAAGTAACCAAATTGTACCACAACCCTGTTAAACACTTAACTCTGTCTATACTCTTTACATTAAATGCCAGCTTCTTTATGCAAATCTTGTCCTGTTAATATATAAAGCTTGGCTTTGCAGGAAGGAGTGCCACTGCATGCTCTTTCTCACCCCTGAAAATGATTTTGCTGGTAAAGAACAGGTAATTTAAATAATTGTCCTTTAGCTCATCAACTGTATTCTGATATATATCAACTGCTTTTTCATTCATTATGTTTACTTGCAAACTGAACGCACATTTATGGCATATTACTTCGTTTTGTACAAATGTATGATTATTTGTCTCTGCAACTATTGTGCAATGCAGATCATCACCATGGAAGAGATCAGAGAATCAACGGCCAACATGTAATAATCATCAATGTGTATGAGAATTATGTATAAACAACCCACTTCTGTATTTTTAACGAGGAAAAGAGTAAAAGAGTTCCATCTTCTAAATGTCTCAAACTAGACCATATCTGATCTTTCGTTTTGTTCTGTGTTTCTATCTGCATTTGCTTCTCTTCATTTTGGTTTGAAGCACATGGCAAAGCCATGTCTTACCATCTGCCAATAGGACTCCCCGGTCGAATTTCTTTTACAACTAATTTAAATTCTCCAAACTGCGATAGGAATCCCCGGTCGAATTCCTTTTACAACTAATTTAAATTCTCCAAACTGCAGTAGCAATCCCCGGACCACAAGGGAACTCCTTAACAGTTGATATATACCTAACACTACAACTCGATCTTCTACAGCTCTTGTATTCCATGGTCAGTATGTCTATCCAAAAGTACATGCGATGTTCGGAAGATCTTGATAATCAGGAGAGCAAGTTATTAAAACAAGTCTCAGATGAGATTATGGAATTGATTCTGCAGCAGCTGAACACACTCGACTACCTTGCGTTTCGCCAAGTATGCCATCGTTGGCGAGCCCTAAGCGAGCGTTGCCCTCCTGCTCCTCATCTTCCATGGCTTCTGTATAACTCCCAACCCTGCTACATCCAAGACCACCGCTTCCGAAGCTTTCTTGGTGATCTCAAAGCTCGCAGTTCAGACCCCCAGAAGTTGTTCTCCGAGTTAATTTGTCTCGGATCAGTTGAAGGATGGATGATCATGGCTGCACGCATTCATAATTACTCCCCTGTCGTTAACTTGTTACTGAATCCAATAACGGGTTCCCGAGTCGAACTCCCACTGCAATCCACCATTCCAATCCGCCTGAGCAATGAACTCTTTTTCATAAAGAAGGCAGTGACTTCTTTCGAACAACCGAGGCTAGATCACTGTCTTGTGGCTTGCCTTTGTTCCGATCATTATTAGGCTTTCTGTAGACCCATTGATAATTCATGGACCCTAGTTGAGGCCAGGGAGCTGTTCACAAACGCTGAAATAATTGATGGAAAATTATATGCTGCAAGTATGAGCGACCCGCCGACCTTATTGGTGTTTAACATCAAAGGTGTTGAGTACACAAAGGAAAGGATGATTGAGCTTTCCGATTTCTCTGGTGGCATGTATCTGGCAAAAGATGTTGCAACAAAGGACCTCTTTATTGTTGGCATCTTTGAACGAACTCGCTCAAGTAATCAGACCAAATGGGGTTTGGAATTTCGAGTGTTCAAGTTGGAGTGCAATAAGGATGATGATCCTCACTGCGTACAGGTTCACGATCTTGGTGACCGGACATTATTTCTAAGCGACTTTGTTACCAAAATTGTATCTTCCAGCCGTGACCTTAGATGTTCCGACGACAACTGACTCGAAAATAACTGTGTTTACTATGCTTTTCATCCTAGGGAATCCCGTCATGCAGAATTTGGTGTATATTTCATGACAAATAAGAGCGTAAAACACTTGACTCACCCTGGTTGCATTGTCTCTCCCAGAAAGCACAACAGCGACAATGTCACAGAACAAGTCTTTTATGGTTCGAATCAACACCTTTGTAATCACATGAATCATTCATTTCGGATTGTCTGCACTCCTCAGCAATCAGATTGAAGTAGATCAAGATATGTATGCAGGAAATACATAATTGTTCTATGTCTTACATTTCTCTTTCAAATTTCAAGCTACTGAGCTACAATGGGGTATCTTACACCTCACAAAACTGAGGGTTTCATTATGCGGTTCAAGTCTTAAAGCAAGATTATTTGTTTATTGATTTATGCTGAATTACACTTACTGATCTTCAGCATCTATGTATCATATATGACATTCATTTGTATACTACTGTATAAAGTCATAAAATTCATCTCTATGCCGGTATGGATACGTGAATTCAAAAAGGACGTAAAAACTAATACAGATACAAATTATTTATTTATCAAGTCGCATAAAACAAATACACGATGAATCGTGAAATTTAATTCTTAACAAATACTATTCATTAAAAGACGATATTGCAATCTCCTCAAACAAATGAGAAACGCAAAGATTTTTTTCATTCTTCTATCTGATGTAGGCATATAGAGAACTATCTTTTATGAGATCTCACTGTTTTTTTTTTCTTTTTTTTTTTCTTTTTGAGAATCAACTCGAACATCTCAACTAAAGGGTTGGGCTTTGGAAGTGGGGAGACGGTTGTGGCCCAAACATATCGACCTGACCCGGCGCCAATTCCTGAAGAGGTTAAGGTTGTCACAACTCACAATCCCCTGCAAAGAGAAAGCAAGATCAGATATATAAGCCAATGCCCACGAAAATTTGATTCCTTTCCCCCAAAATCACTGCTTTTAGATTCTAGGGTTTCTTCTCCACCCCCTTCTTCTCTTCTCCAAATTGGGTCGCAGCCATGTCGAAGCACAGGGTCACCATCACCCTCGGTCGCTCTGGTCAGGTAACTTTCACATCTCACAACCCTCGTTTAGATCAATCAGAGCTTTTCTATCGAAAAAAGCAAGCTTTTTTTCATGGCTGGTGTTGTTGATTTTGTAAAGTTCAATTTTTTATTTTTTGTCTATGTGTTTATGATTGAGCTTGAATTTGTTATAAATTAACTATATTTATGTGTAATGGACTAATGGATGAGTAAGTAGTTGATATTTGGATTATTGAGGTGGAGTTTTTTAGCTGGAATTGGGGGGTTGATGTGTTTTGTGTGGGTTTGGGTTTGGTTACTTAATGTGGAAAGTTTTATGTAGGTTGTGGAGAGAGGAGGAACATCAGACACTGCCCAAATGCGTGGGGATAGAGGTATGGTTTCGGGAGGTATACGATCGATGGGAGACAGGCTTGGGAGTAATGCTCATGGCAAGCGGTACTTTGTTCTGTCTCTCTTGAGTTCTACATGCCACTTATTTGCTTCGATTTGATTAGGATGATTTGTGATGCTTTAAGTTGAGATTTATTGTGGTTTTGCTCTGCTTTTGGAGCATATGGTTTTGAAGCACCGTCACTGCAATATATAGATCTTTAAGCTTTGTCGTTTTCAAAATGGTAGGATTGTTACTGTTAGCCTTGCCTAAAAAGGGTTGGAATTTAGGAGTCGGATAGTGGGTTTTGTTTCCTTAATCAGGTCATTCGGGTGCGTAATACGAAAAACGTAAATGCAATCTGTGTTGTCTTTTAATTTATTTGAACTTGTCTTAGAAGCTAAGAAGAGAAATGTGTTTCTCCAATTTGTAAACAGTCAGTGTTTAATTATGATGGTGGTAATATGCCTATTTGGGAGTAAGCTGCTCTTTGCATTGGTAAATAAATCTGTCCTGATGTGTTGAATCTTAATTTCCAGGCAACGAGGAGATGGAATAAAATGGAGAGGGGGTGACGATACAACATTACATGGTAAACCATCTCTCTGTCTCTGTATTATGATACTACCAACTTTTATTTTTATGATATATAACCTTTTAAGGCCATATTTGTATTAACTTTTGCTCATTAAAACAACTGAAGATTCACGAATCAGTCGAAATGACCTCAGATTGAAACTGTTGCGCAAAAGATCATTTAAGAAAAATGCGGGAGGTATTGCTGAGCGCAAGCAGATGGTCCCGCGCCCAAAGCTATCCAAACCTGCTCATTCTGCAGTAAGGTATCAGATGCCACATCGTGAGTCAGAAAGAAATGAGAGTAGTTTCCTGAGAGAAATTCCTCCCAGGGAAAGTGCAGTTGATTTGTACCATGTAAATTCACAAAGGAACCTCAACCCTTCTCAAAGTAGAGAAGGATTCCGAGCTAGATCCCCTGATTGCTTTCAGAACATGTCTTACAGGCCATCACCACAAAGAAACTATGGTGAGCAACAGTCAGCATCATCATTCAGGGCAGTTGATGCTACTAGAGCTGGCCAGTTCCTCAGAAATGGTATGGTTGGTTCATCTCAGCCAACAGATTCCTATATTTTCCGAACGAAATCTAACCCTCATACTGCCAAGCCAGTTGGACAGCCTGCTCCAACAAATTACGGCATGCAAAAAGTCTCTTATATGGTACTTTTTTTCTGACTGTTGCACCACTTTACCACTTTTAAAGTATATGTTTTATCACTTTAGTAAGTTGTATAATAATGTTGCTCTTTCTGCATTTTACAGGGGGAAGAACCTCTAAGTGTTGCTAGTTTATTGCATAGACTTGGATTGGGAAAATATGCTATTATTTTCCAGGCTGAAGAAGTAAGTGAACTACCTATTAATTAATCAAACATTTCTTGGTCAGATTTTTGGAGGTGTACCCTTCTTATTTGATTGTCATTCAAATTGTCATTTGCGGCCCTTTTTATTTCTAAGACAGCAGAAAGAATTTCACATACTGGTCTGAAGTTCTGATGATTTGAAGGAGTAATGTTATAATCAATTCTTTTCTCTCTTGGTTTTGGCCTTAATACTTTCGTTGTCTGATTTGCAGGTAGACATGAGTGCTTTGAAGCAGATGGGGGATAAGGACCTTAAAGAGCTGGGTATACCAATGGTAATATTCACGCACCAATTCCTTTCCTCTGTACCTAACTTCATGATGTCTTGGAAACTTCTGTTACATTCTGGTAGGTTAGCTGTGTAGTAACATTCTTCTTATGCTCCCAATTTTTTGATTTACAGGGGCCAAGGAAAAAGATTCTCCTTGCACTTCTGGCCCGTGGTAAACGACCACCGGCACCGTAATTCTTACTCTGAAGCTGCATTGTAAGCAGCATATCTCTTGTTTGTACCTCTTACATGTTGTATCAGAGTTGTTGAATTTGAAGTTGAGGTTTGAGTAGGGTTGTTCACTTGATTAATTCTCCCCATAGGTCTTGTTAATTTGAACAAGTTTGATATACCATTTGGTTCACATGTAGAAGAGCAATCGTATGTACCTACATCGTAGTGTTCAACATGCTAATCCGTCACTTTTGTATATTTACATGAGTTTATAGCAGTCTTATGTGTTTGGATATAATGAATTCTTGGAAATTTGAGACTATTATTCTGAAGATTTTAATTTGGCTCGACACAAATACAGAATTTGATCGATTGTTTACATGCAACTGATGCAAGTATTGAACTAGGATTGGAAATAACAAAAACCCAGTAATCTGTGTCTCAAAATGCCCTTACTGATGGAGTACTGGGAGGAGACCTAGAGCCTCTCTCACTCTTCCCGCAATCCTTCGCATTCCTTGAAGCAAAAGCAGCCAAGAACTTCCCATTCCAGTCTCCTCCATTTGCCGCCGCTGCCGCTGCCTTCGCCTGCTTGTTGCATTCATGGTCGGCCGGAAACCGGTGCCTGAGGCAGACCTTGAGATGGCAGGTCTTGCAAGTACTGTTATTCGAAAAGGTCAGAATCTGCTTGCACCTCTTAACAGGGCACGTGGGCTTCTTCTTCTTCTTGGGGTCGCAATTCCCGGACTTGCTGTGCCTCTCTAGCAACACCTTCTGGCTATCCTCGCCGTCGTGGCCGGTGGTCTCTATGGAGGTGGAGCATACCTCGCAAATGATCACTTTCCGGCTGTTGTGGTCGGATTTCGGGCAATCGTGAGACTTGTAGGAGCGGTGTAAGACGCAGAACACGTCACGGCAGCCGGCGCATTTGAATGGGAGGAAATCGAGTTGGTGGCAATCAGGGTGTTGGCAATGTCTTCCTAAATCTGGGAAAGCTTCTGTTCCTCCTGACATGTTTGGTTTTCTATTTGATCTTATAACAATTTTAGAATAAACTTAACGAGGAGGATTGTGGCGTTCGTGTTTATATATAGAGCCAGAACCACCCGGTTGGCTTTTCCTCCAAGCCAAAGCCAAACCCAGGATTGTCTGGATTGATTAAGAAGAAGATTCTAGTTTCCACACGCTTCCTTTTCTGGAAAGGATTGGATTATTGTTTTGTTTTAATGGCGTCATCACTAACGCACACCAAATCTTACCCTGATATAATTAGAAACAGGTTAAAAGTTAAAACTGTAAAACCAACTCGAGTTACCTATATATCTGTCATTATTGGGGTTTTTACCAACGTTACAAAGCTCGAGCTGAATTTCTCAATAAAATGGATCAAGAGGAGTTTTGAGTTTAGTCCTTGTATTGAGATTTACTTTTCTTAGTTTTGAATTGCAGGGGTCCAACACTAATTTTGATTCACCTGTAACTACATCAATATAAATCATTTCTATAAAAAAATGTTAATTTATAATAAAAGTTGTAACTATATGAACTTGCTATCAGTATATGAATCCCATTTGTACGTAGAACTATGAAAGGGGTCATCTATGTCTTTCCTTATCTTGAGCTCTTGTCAAGGGAGATATTGGAGAAGCAAAAGTCTGAGAATCCAGTTCCCTGCGCCACAAACTTGCAATACCTCGATGTCCATTTTTTTGGCCTAACATCCCTGCCCTAGGCAACCAAAATAAGAAGGGGGCATTTGGGAAAGACTATACAATCTCTAATCAAAGACTTGAAACACCAGAATGGAAAGCAAAACTAAGGACCACAAGTCCACAACCCATAAGGGAGATGGACCAAGTCAACAATAATTGGGGATTTTATCAACACATATTGTGAGATGGTGACCTAACCATGGATGGGGATCACAAGGGCCATGATCTATCATCAACAAACAAAAAGTTCATAGCAATTTGTAAAGGTAGCAGACTACACTTCAATAAAGTTTTAACAGTGAGATAATAAGAGGTTCAAACAACTAAAATTCTTAATGTCTAACACAGTGCATACAATTAGATTGCTTTGATCGGAGGTTAGTGGAAGATTAGAGCAAATCAAAGACAGAGATGCAATAATTCATGCTCACTAGCTTGGTGCTGCTCTATGACATTCACATCAAACTCAAATGCAATGACAAATTTATTCAGCCTGTATCAGATTATATTATCGTACAAGAAAAATCGATTAACCTTGGACCCTTTTAAGCCTTTTAAGCATTGGAAAAATCCTACACGTGAAAAGTGCAGGCAATATTTGGTAAATGCAAGCAAAGCTTAGTTGAGCATTTGGGTTATTTTACACCTAATTAGCAGATCAATTATTAGGTCAAGATTGTTATTATGGATTCTCCCTGCCTTTCTTTCTTTACAAGCAAAGAAAAAAATAATTATAATAGATTTTTTACAGAAAACCCAATGGCTCTCTTCTCCTACTAATGAGAAGTTGGGTTCGACTGTAAGAATGAAGAAAACACTGTTCTGAACTTATAATTAGTTCAGAAAGCTTCAAATTAGGGAGGAAAAGAAGGGAAAGAATCTAGTTTATGTCCAGAATGGATCTGTTGGGGAAAAGAAAAGGAATCAAATTACTACTTTGGTTTAAAGAAAGGGGGATATTGTCCAGCCTAGAACACTGATACAAAGTAAAGCAACAATGAATGGCTACACAAACTTAACAATTAAGTATGGTCAATAATGATGAGAGATGTTCTGTTCTAGTTGGAGATGCTCTAAAGCATGCAAATTAGTCAGAAGACGTAGAAATATTCTCCTAAAATGCAATTCTGAAGAAAGGGAGATGTGAGGTGAGAGTGCACCTTTTTCTTTCTTTAAGCTTTCAGAATGGTGGGATCAATCAGCTTGTCGATCTGCAGAAGTGGGTGAAAAGAGCAGCTTAAACCTTGTTTTTAGTCACGGATTAAAACACTACAAAGTTTACCAAATCATAATTCATAGGATAAAGGCAGAGGAGAATAGAAATTTAGTTAGAAATTTTAGCCTATGCAAGAAAGGTTAAAGGTGCTTCAGCTTTCGGGCTTTTCATAATAATGAAGTTGATGGGTGGGAAACTGGTTAATTTACTATGGACAAACTTGTTAGGCTTAGGCTTAGGCTTAGTGTTGGTAATTAACAAGATCAGAGAATAAAACCTTAAGGATATTCTTCGTTCTAGTTCAGCCTACTCTTTTATGAAATCAGATACATTTTACATGCATAAATAAAAATAGTATTTTGACTGGTATCGCTTTCTGGTCATAGCCTACTCTTTTATGAAATCAGATACATTTTACATGCATAAATAAAAATAGTATTTTGACTGGTATCGCTTTCTGGTCATAGCCTACAAATTTTATGATCATTAGGGTATACAGAGACACAAGTCACACAACCAATGCATTACTTCTAATCCAAGTAAATGAGTAACCCCAGGTCTTCTCTTTCTCCCTGGAGGAAACAGTAAAGATTCAAACTTTGTGTCGACCCAAGTTTACAGACACAGAAAGACAAGAGATTGTAAAAAGCAGAGAAAGTGCTTTTGGATTCATATGCTTGCTGTACGTCACATTCATAAAAAACAGTTTTCCAAATATATATACTGCTCTTCAAAAAATCAATAAGGGCTAGCAATCCCTGGTATAGTAATCACATTTCATTTTCAGACCGCAAAACTAAAAATGAATGGGGAGAATTACGGAAAATTACTCCCGTAAATACCTGAAGCTCTTGCCTGTTATTATAGGGCTCTTCTTCTTCTATCATTCGACTAAAGCGCACAGGAATCTGGAACCCCATTCACATCAAAACTCTATCTCCAAACTTTTCAAACACTCGATCTCCTCCTCCCTTCACTTCTCTTCTCACTGATTTTAGCAACCCAAGAATTTCAGCTTATCCTAAACACTCAAATGGGGTTTAAGCATAAAGCTCACTTCGAATTCTTTCATTTCATATTGCATCAATAAAACAGTCCATATATCATATCAGTTATGGAGTTCAAAGAAGGTCTGATGAGATTAGTATTCCAGAAATCCAAAGAAACCAATAGCATCTACGACGCCGGAGATAGATTAACGGAGATAATAACCAGTACTGCTCGGAGCCCAAGCCGGAGATGGAAGCTCTTCCACAGATCCTCATCTGCAATCCCATCAAAGCCTTCAAAGCCTCAAATCCCAAGAGAGTTCATTTGCCCCATTTCCGGGTCGTTAATGTCCGACCCGGTCATAGTCTCCTCGGGTCACACCTTCGAACGCGTCTGCGTCCAGCTCTGCAAAGCCCTAAACTTCACCCCTACTCTCGTGGACTCTCCCCCACCTGATCTCACCTCCGTCATCCCAAACCTCGCCTTGAAAACCACCATCCTCAACTGGTGCCGAAATTACAATATTCCCCCTCCCTCGCCGCCCGATCCCGTCTCCGCCAAGAAGCTCGTCCGTAAGGCCATGGCGTCCGGCGGCCTGAGAGTGTCCGTTTCCGACCACGAGTCGCTGATACGCGGCGTGGAGGAGACGCCGAAGCTGAGCTTCAACCACGCCGCGACGGAGCTGACTCGCCGGAAAGCTCACTTCCACTCCAGCTCCGACGAGTCAATCAGCGCGGCCGTGCTGTCTCTTCCCCCGCTGCAGTTCTCGACTCAGCCGAGCTGCTACTCGTCGCGGTCGTCTTCCTGTTCCGAAACCGAAACCCTAATTCCGAACGAGGAAGAAGACGGAATCTTGGCCGGGCTGAGAAGCATCCACGTGTCGGAGATCGAGGAGGCGCTGACGTCACTGAGGAAGATCACACGGACGAGAGAGGACGCCCGGGCCCACATCTGTAGCCCACGGCTTCTCTCGGCCCTGAGACCCCTCATAGTTTCCAGGTACGCCAATATTCAGGTAAACTCAGTCGCGGCGTTGGTCAATGTTTCTTTGGAATTGTCAAACAAGATCAAAATCGTACGGTCCGGAATTCTCCCGCCTTTAATTGATGTGCTGAAGGCGGGATCACCCGAGGCGCAGGAGCATGGTTGCGGGGTGGTCTTCAGTTTGGCGCTGGATGACGACTGCAAGACGGCTATAGGTGTACTGGGGGCTCTCCCGCCTTTGCTCCACTTGCTTAACTCGGAGAGTGAGCGGGCTCGGCTTGACTCGGCGCTAGGTTTGTATCATTTGACGTTGGTGCAAAGTAACCGGACCAAGTTAGTTAAGCTCGGGGCGGTTCCGGTTCTTTTGAGGATGGTGAGGTCGGGGCACATGGCGGGTCGGGTGTTGCTCACATTGTGTAATTTGAGTTCGTGTGTGGACGGGCGGGCGGCGATGTTGGATTCGGGTGGGGTGGAGTGTTTGGTGGGGGTGTTGAGGAGGAAGGAGTATGATTCCCGGTCGATTCAGGAAAGTTGTGTGGCTGCATTGTATGGGTTGAGTCATGGGGGCTTGAGGTTTAAGGGGTTGGCGAAGGCGGCGGGGGCGGTGGAGGTGTTGAGGGAGGTGGAGAAGAGTGGGAGTGAGAGAGGGAGGGAAAAGGCGAGGAGGATGTTGGAGATGATGAGAGGGAGGGAGAAGGAGGAAGAGGAGGAGGTGGATTGGGAGGAGTTGCTTGACTCGGGGTTGGGAAGTCGAAGTAGGTTTCAGCCAGGTGGTGGTGGTCTATTGAGCGGGTCTTCCGAGTTTTGAGTACATAACTGGAGAGTATTCTTGAGGTAAATTTTTCAACATTATTGGTTTTGATAGTTTTGCGATTGTTGTGATTTGAAATACAGAAGTTATTTCGTGATTTTGTGGCTTGAACCGACAAGTTCTTCCACCCAAATTCCACACCATATGAATCAAACTAAAAAATGTTACAACTATATATATGTATGAATGTCGATTCCAGCAAAAAGGATGAATTCGAAAATGAGTAAAGCTCTATGTACTGTTATGCAATGGATGCCACTGGCTGCATTCTAATTCTATACCGAAGTCAATTACAAGAAAGGGTGTCCAAAGATTTGTCGCGTCCCACTCGTCGCTTATCACTTCCTCTAACTGCTGGAGATCTTAAACTGATCGAGGCAGCTCACACAATTTATCGCAACCACTCATTTCCAGCTTTCGTCCGCTCTTCAACTCACCAAACCGCTCTGGCAACCGCGATATATTGCGGCAACCATGGATGTCAAGTGACTTTAACTTATGGAGATTTCCAATCGACTCCGGCAACTCCTCAAAGTGGATACTGTTCCTTAGACTCAATAGTCAATACTTCAAAATTGACCAAATTTCCAATCCATTCAGGCAGGGCAGATAGATCATTACAATCGTTCATGATGAGATGACTCAGACACTTGAGCTCACCCATCTGTGCTGGCAACTCCTGCAAGTAATTAAATGAAAGATTAAGAAACTTTAGTTTCTTGAGATTTCCAATCGAGTCTGGAACGCGATAAATTAATTCAATCCCCAACACTTCTAAACTGACCAGATCTCCAAACACTTTATCCAAGTTCGGAATCATGTCGCAATGAGGGACAATGAGCTTTGTTAGATGAATCAGCTTGCAGAGCCCAATCAACTCATAGAACTCTATCCGCCAGCTGGGGATGTCAACAATGACCAGTTCTTTCAAATTTGGACAAAATTGTGAGAGGTTGACATCAGACCACTTTGACTTCAGACAAAGTTTGCAATTATTTATATATATAACTTGTGCAAATTCTTCATCATTGGTACTGCTCCCTGGGCTGTGAAACAAATGGTGACGTGAACTAATCTGAGACACCTGAGATTTGATAAGGCGGCCAGCAGTTCACTCGACTCATGTATTACATAAAAATGATAAAATCCGACTGACTAACTCGTGAGAAGCAGCATCTTTAGTTTATTCATTCTTCCCAAAAATTCAGCAAAGGCATACTGGTGTGATTGAACATTGAGGACCAGAACCTCGGCCTCTGGTAATTCCATGTTGGGCAATTTCACTGAAAACTCGCCATCTGCACACAACATATAATTTCATGTGAATATCAAAAGAGAAATGAAATTACTTACTCGAGTTTATATATTTCAAGGCTTTGAATGTAATATTATGGCACAAGTAATGGGAAACCACATGTATACCAGTTGAGATCGATACAAGGCGAGCATTGATGCAGGGATATTTTTGTTCCCTCCACCATTTGGGAACATTGTTTCCAGATATCTTACAATCAGCCTTTCTCTATGCTCCATTGGGTCACGTTTAGAGTTGTAGATAGCCAATTCTCGGAGCAAATCATACCGCCTAACAACGTATCCACTGTATTTTTCTACCCACTGAACCGCTTCCAACTCTTTACACCTGTATAATTCATGATCACAAAAATGAATACTCCTCAAGTGTTTTTACATAGATAACACTTTTCCGGAATAAATTTGTAAACTCATAATGCATCAAATAATATGCGACTAAATGAAAATATAGCTCACAGATACATATAGGCTAGTATCTTACGTACCAATTTCGAATTTGTAAAAGAGCTAGAGTGCGATTGTTGAGGTCTCTTTTCTAGATCATGCAACTCTGCCCACATATCAATGAGAGCTGGAACTTGGATGTCAGTATCCTCAGGAAAAGCATCAAGATCTAAAAAACATTCTTTAACCTTGCTTTGGAGCTGAAGAAGCAGGTCCGTCTCAAAATCAAGAATGGAACAACCTTCCGACCATTCACCACCATTGTCTGTCAGTCTGGTATTACGGAACGGCGGGACCTCCGACTTGGATAGTACTGAGGAGCTGAAAAGATCCGATTACCTTTGATCACTTTGATGGGTGGATGTCACTTGCGCCATCAGTTTGATGGGTGTTTGTGTATCTGGGCCTATGTTTTGGGCTTTTTGAGGCTTCACTTGCGCCATTAGAAAGTTCTCCTCTCCACAAACAACTAGGAGTGGGCATAAAAAACGGAAATTCCGATCCCGTCCCGATTTCATGCAACTCTGCCCACGTATCAATGAGAGCTGGAACTTGGATGTCAGTATCCTCAGGAAAAGCATCAAGATCTAAAAAACATTCTTTAACCTTGCTTTGGAGCTGAAGAAGCAGGTCCGTCTCAAAATCAAGAATGGAACAACCTTCCGACCATTCACCACCATTGTCTGTCAGTCTGGTATTACGGAACGGCGGGACCTCCGACTTGGATAGTACTGAGGAGCTGAAAAGATCCGATTACCTTTGATCACTTTGATGGGTGGATGTCACTTGCGCCATCAGTTTGATGGGTGTTTGTGTATCTGGGCCTATGTTTTGGGCTTTTGAGGCTTCACTTGCGCCATTAGAAAGTTCTCCTCTCCACAAACAACTAGGGGTGGGCATAAAAAACGGAAATCTCGATCCCGTCCCGATTTCATAATAGTGGGACGGAACGTGGGACGAATAATTTCTATCCCGCTTCGTCCTGTCTCGTCCCACCTTTAATGAAAACTTAAAAAATCTTATATATTTGTATTAAAATGAAACTAATTTATGTTCTTAATAACTCTAAAATTATTTCAACTCAAATAATAATGCTAAATTATAATATTTTGAACATAATATGCATTTTTTTGTTAAAATTTCATTATTAAATGTTACTTTGTTAATGAAAAAGTAAAAATATAGGTTTTTATTTAACTTTATAGGAAGTTGGGATTTGTCCCGTCCCGTCCCGATCTCGTCCCGTCCCAACCGGGATTAATCCCGAGTGGGATGCATTCTTAAAAACCCTCGTCCCGTCCCGATCCTGTCTCGATTCAAAAGAGTGGGACGGGACGTGGGATGAGCCCCGTCCCGTCCCATTCCGTCCCGTGCCCACCCCTATAAATAACTCCCGTAAACCCAAATCTGCATCCCACAGGTAATTAATAGTTTAATACGTTAAACTAAAACATACCATTTCCAACACAATGCTCATCTCAAACCCAGAAGTCACTACACTGAAAGAACCAAATAACCAAGAAACAGAGACTCGCAGAGAACGATTATATGTATGCATATACTTGAAGCTCAAAAAGTTATGATCACCTTCATGGTACAAAAAGATGTATACAAAGCTCAGTTTACCACACCGAATAATTTAACAACTTCCAAAAACAACAATGTAACTCAACCAAAGCTCTCTCCTTTAATCAATTAAACTCATCACAACTTCGCCTAAGCTCTAAGCTAGATGACGACTGTAAGACGAGGAGAGTGGGCGGGCTCGGCTTGACTCGGCCGTTGCTTTGTACCATATGACGTGTTCAAAGCAACCGGTCCAAGTTAGTTAAGCTCGGGGCGGTTCCGGTTGGTTTGAGGATGTCCGTCAAGTTTTAGTTTTCCACTCAGCAGAACTTGTATTTGGCTCTGAGAAAGTTTGCCTTCGGCTTTGGTTGTATTTGGGCATTGCCCTCCCCTTTTCTGGGCATAAACAACCCACCTGCCTTCCACTTCCAGCATCCGCTATTTATCCCTTCGCAGCCCAACCTTCATGCTTCCTTTCTTTATTTAAAACTCTCTTGATTAATAACAAAAACAAAATTGTCCAAAATTGTTTCTAAGTCTAGCTATATTTCTGTTTTGTAGCTCAGAAGTCTTTATTACTATGATCCTAAGTCGGACTACACTTCATTTGGTTTGTTTAAGCTTAGATAAATGATCTAATTAGATTAATAGTTACTTTACCATAATTCTACTACAGATCCGAACGTTATACTTTACTGCAGCAACACCAGTGCACCACACTACTTACTACAGCAACACCAGTAGTCCAGTTACTCCAGTACACCACACTAGTAAACTTCAGCAAGCCAGACATGATTATAGAATTGAACTAATGATTAGCTGAACTAGAAATTACTATGATAGCTTCTCATATTACCTCATATGGGAAAGATCATTTGGACTGCCCAAAAAGAAGGACCAATGTGAAGCAAAAGCACCCAAGAAAACGAAATGATTTCCCTCTTATATATTGACTATTGAGACTATCTTTATATACAATCAGACCAATCATCAGAAACCCACAGGGTTGCGGTGTGTTGCCTGCTGGAGTTGTCTATACCCTGCAGGAGTGCAGGGAAGCTTCATAGACCTCCAAATTCAAGTATTGGACAATTAATAACTAATTAGTTTCTAACTAGGCATATAGTTAAACTAAGCAAAGCAGATGCAACAGAAATATTAAGGACAAAATTTATAATTGAAAACAGAACATTATATAAATGATAAATCACACTTAAAAACAGGTTCTTGAGAATAGAGATATCAGAAACCTGAGAAGAGAACGACACAAGCAGGCGACAAAGCGCAAACTTAGAACTTCAAACAGAGGCATTATGAATGATTTCTCCAAAATTAGAGACCTTTAATTTAATCAATCTAGCTCTTCACTATCGTAATCTTAATTGTATCACACCAATGTGCAAGTGTGCAACTATATCTCCACAAACACACTCTCCTAAACCAAATCTGCACTCCACATAATTTACCTTAAACTAAAACAAACCATTTCCAACGCAACGCTCATCTCAAACCCAGAACTCACTATACTTGTTGCAAGAACCAAAACCCAGAAACAGAGACTAATTAACAGAACGAATATATGTGTATATATATTTGAAACTCAACAAATTTTGATCCACCTTGATAGTACAAAAACATGTATACAATGCTCAATTTTACCCATACCCAAGTCGAACAACAATGTAACTCAACCAAAGATCATTCCTTTAAATTAATTAATCGCATCGCATCGGTGCCTAATCTCTCCCTTCCTCCCAGTCTGAATCCCATACACACTCAACTTCTCCATCGCTCTCGCGAACGCATAGAAGAAGCTACTCTGATCTTTAGCATATAGCTCCACAAACGACCTCGTCCTCGCGTCGTTAAACATGGCGTGATCCGACTTCAGCAGCCCCAGCCCCTTCGGAAGGTTCTGGAAATACGCATTGTCGAACTTGTTCGGCGTCATGACATCATTGAACACCGATAAAGTCGGATTCTTCTGAAAATCCGCGCACGCATTCCGCAAACCCGCCGCGTATCTCGGGTTGTAGACCGGGTCGGACTGCTCCGCGCGGCTGTAGTTGTAGATCGCGGCGGTGAACTCCTTACAGTGGGAGAATCCGATGGTGTGGGCCCCGCTGAGGGCGACCATTTCCTGAGCGGAGAACCCTCTGGATCCAAAGAGAGTGATGAGGTCGGAAACGGACATGGTCGGGAGGGGGAGGGTGCCGGGGACGGCGGCGGCGCGCGAGGATTTGCCGTCGCGGCGGCCGAGGGGTACGTTGTAGTAGGGGCCGCCCATCATGGTGACGAGGTCGCGGGTGGCGACGGCGAGGATGTCGGCGCAGGAGACGGTGTTGGGGCAGGCGAGCTCGAGGGCGATCTTGGCGCGGACGACGACGTCGAAGCCGTCGCCGGGGAGGGAGAGGTTGACGTCGGCGTCGCGCTCGGCCTTGTTGAATGGGGTGGAGGAGACGAGGATGGAACCGTCACAGCCGTTGTGGATGCAGTCGTGGAAGAAGAGGCGGAGGGTGCCGGCGGCGGTGGTGGGGGTGGAGATCTGCTTGTTCGTTACAACGTCCTGAACTATCTGCGCGAATCTCGGGCACGACTTGGCGTAGTAGTTAGTGTAGAGCCTTGATTCCGTGGGGAGGGAGCACGTTAGGAGCGTGAGGATGAGAACGAGGAGCACCGCCATGGCTGAGTTTGGTTTCAGTTCTGTTCTGAGCTGAATTGAGTTCGAAGCTGTTTTAGAGAGAGAGTGGTGGGGAAGAGAGTGAGGTGTTTGGGTTTTACGGGGATGAGGGAGCGCGTGGAGTAACGTCTACTGGTAGCACCAATCACGGGAAAGGAGTTGTGGGACCTACTGGGGCGGGGAAATGACGGGGGTATCCTTGGGTTGGTGTTGGGGTGCGAGCCTTGTTGCAGGGATGATCGGACGAGTGTGTGGGGGAGTTTTGTGTAATTGGATGGGTGCGGGGGAGGGAGACAGGGTTATGAGTAAGCGGGAATTAGCGGGAGACTAATTAATGGGATTTCGATCAAAAAAGACTAATTAATGGGATTAGTGAGGAGTGGAGACATGAGGTGGAGTTAATTTAGGGAGCCTGGTTTCTAGGGTTTATATATGGGGGAGGTGACACCACGGTGGGTTTAGCGCATATTCCGGTCAGAATCACATGACGGATCATAAATTGTTTAGAGCTAAGGTTTGGAAAATCAATAGATTGTTGTATGTAATAGAACTTATCAAGGATTAAGAGTTTCATGTCTGTTGTAATTTGGGTCGTTCGATAAATAACCTAATATAACTTAGAGAGTGAAATGGAGATGAGAGCTTTGAGTTGTTGGCTAGCTGAACTAGTTAGACGATTGAATTTGATACCAAGTTTGCTTCCCTAATTATCCATGAAAGCTGAATTACTGCACTAATAAGCTAATTCCGGAAACTACTTTAGACTCTCATACAATCTGACCACTCTTGATACCATGTGTTATGGAGCTAGAAAAACCATATGTACTAATTCATTCAATTTCCATCCACATTAATTGATAATACTTGCTAAACAAAATGTTAAACTCTTGTGGAATTTCACCTAGTGATCATTAAGAGATCAAAAGTTCCACACGGCTGTAATAATGGCCCCCATCGCATCTGATCCCATGGGGATGCCATCTCATGCCACTCTTTTTATGTTCTCAAATCCAAAAGAGCGGTGATCTAGTTTGGAATTTATGACCGAACTATGGGCTGGATTTAGTCAACCCAGCTCACCTAAACATCACAGTACTTGGCAAAATTATTCACCTGCACCAACTCCTACAAGAGACAGTGTCGGTCAAAGGCTGAAATTTCAACTTTTTTTTTACACATTGTCCTAAAGTTGATTTTTTTCACTTGCTTTGCAGTTAAAAAGTTGTTGCGGGACTGATTGCAAGCCCTTTGGCGAGAAAAGAAACTATAAGCTTGACAAAATCAAAATTTTAATAGTTTGGAGCACTATAAAAACTTTTAAAATAATGGACCGTCGTAATTAGAGAGATAATGAGGTCAGATTGTGCGAGACTAAATAGTCAAGTTCTTTTTTCTTCCTCATTTATTAAATGAATAAATAATTAAAAAAAAAGATCGGATTGTTGTAGAGAATTGCAAATGCATGTGCAAAGCTGGCCCATAAAAGCTGGGTTTGTTATATGTTTAGCTGCATTCCTAATTGCTGATGGTGTTGCCCATTTTGCTAAGCTGACAGCTCATTCCTACTGATATGGACAAGTATACAGCTACATATTTCTACTCTTTCCTACTAATCCTTCAATCCTAAATTTCCAATTAATGGACACATTTCTGATCCGACAAATTATTAATAATGTAGAGGCTTTATTAAGATGGAAGTCATCTGCAACAATTGGAATTTATTTCAGCATAAATAAAACAAACTAGGAGAAACACCAAACATGGAAAGCATTTTACAGCAAAGAAAAAGGCACCACACAAGTTACATCTTTTTCATGTTTTATTGTCACACATTTCATACTTTGCGATCATTTATCACAGATGAACTCCCCTTTCTTGTACGCCTCATATTTGCGATGTTTCATGAAGTCCAGCAGCAATGAGGAGTAGGGCTGATCAACAACTTTCTCGTACTCCTTCCACCACTGCATGAAACTGCTCTTATCCAAGAAAATCTCCGGAGACAATGCGTAATTCTTAAGGGAAGCATACACATCCTCTTCGAACTTCTTCAATTTTTCCAATGCAGGTGCTTTCTCTTCAGCTGATCCGTTCTTCACCAGTTCGCATAAGATGCGAGCTTCTTCAACATGTGCCCAAAAACATGAATCCTCATTCAGACTAGACCCGACTGTTTCTCTTTTCGATTTGCTTGGGGTGGCCTCAGGTTTGTCTACTTTCTTTAACCATTCCTCTAACAGAATGAAATGTTCAGGCCTTTTTCCTTCAGTCTTGTAGTTCTTTCCACCATCCTTGTAGTAGTCTGCAATGTGAAGTGGCTCAACCATCCTTCTGTAGGCTGCGCCTGCATGAAGCCATCTAACCTTTAAATGAGCTCCTTCTATCTGGGGCCTGTTCTCAACTTCTCTGACAGTGTCCTCCCAATAATTCATGAGCTTTTTCTTGTACTCGTTAACATTCACGTCAGCCATATTCCCCTGGTTTCTGTACCTGTCATAGTATCCTATTTTGTGTAGTCTGGATTCTTTCTTGTACCACTCCAAAAAGGCCATAAAAACTTTCATTTCATTCAACTTCTTGTCCGAGTCTGAAATCTTCTTCTTTTGAATTAATAACTTCGTTTCATGTTTCTTCATCCTTTGAATCAGAGCGGTGATCTCTGTACTCGGCAGCTGCTGTTGCAGTTATTCAATTAAGAGATATTTCAAGAACAAGAAGGCAAATACTATAGTCGTATCACTAGTTATATAGAAATTCAGCTACCTGCGATAGAATTCCAATTGCTTGAAGTTGTGTGGTAAGGCTGGCTTGAAGAGAATCCATCTTAGCATCAGTACAGTTGGGAACAGTACACAATGCCTTAGACTTGAGATCACCCAAAATTTGTCCATAATGGCACCCTTGATTTTGAGAGTTGGTTTTCACCAACTGTTCCAAAATGATATCTGGGTCCTCCAAGCAAGCACAACCTGATGCCGAGCACAACAGGTATGTCCCAAATGGCTTATAAGCTCCTGGATGTCGCGATATAAAAAGTTTAGGTGTAGGGTCTTGATTAGACGCAATATGCAAGAAGCAAGACTTCCATGCTGTGAATTTTGAGACACATTGCCCGAGTTGTTCATCTCCAAGAAGAGGAGAACCGAAAGTAACACAAAGGGGCCGTTTAGAATTCGGCAATTTGAGGAGCCCTTGCAGCAGCCATAAAGTGAAGAGTGTAGCCACACTACCTCCCACAGATTGTCCAGTGATGATTACTAATGGAGGGGGTTTGCTCTTGCTATTCTCTACCAGCTGAAACATTACAAAAGTTACAAGCAAAGCTAGTTACTATGATGATGAAGAACTAGAGCTGCAAACAAGCCATGTTGAATCTTACAAAAGCTACTTAAAAGCTAATTATCATCGACTAATTTACTTATTAGATTCTTACAACTAACCTTCTCCTTCAGTTGAAGCAGTTCATGGTATTGTGACTGGAAGAGTTTGACTGTTGCTTGATTGATGGAGAAATTTTTGTTGGTTTTGTTGCAGAGAAACTCAAAGTGAGCAAAGTTGTCCTCTTTGAGACTTGATGATGAGACCAAGGCTTCTTGTCCTTGAAGAGAGCTTGGTGGAGTTCCAAAAGCTATGATGGTAGGATTTTCTGGTTGGATTACACTGAACAAAGATGGCTCTGCATTAGGATTGATCTGTTTCTGTTTCTCGATTGCATTCCAAGCCTGGTCAACCGGATCAGAGTTCAACACAAAGTTGGCCGATTCCAAACCGCTGCTGAATCTACCATCATCAAGATCGAACAGAGGTCAACGCAAGTAAACGAAACAGAATATGAAATGAACAACAGGTGGACTCTACTTACTGGTTGATGGTCATCTTCAATCTTCTTCTCAACGATTCGCTTAGAAAACCCAGAAAAGCTACCAAACTGCAGAATGGTTTTCGAAAACAATGAGCATCAACTGCTACTTTTATTTCCGCCAATCCATGCCAGTAGTCACAGCGGAAATTCGCCAATCAGTAATTAATAGTTAAATACCGAAGTCTTGGTCGTCATTGTACGTCAACATCAACGTCAATAAAGAGTTATTCCAAGAAGCTGCTCGGAAGACCTGTAGAAAATGATGCCGTTTACTTCGTCACCGTTACTTCCACGGAAGTGCTTTGATTTCTGGTTGGATGGTTCATGTCGAAACCACCGTTGATAGTACTCGGAAACAATATAGAAAGTAAGAAGAGACCCCAGTAATAGAAATGATTCTCTTCTTGCTTTCTACTTTGTTTCCAGGTACTTAATTTCATCTACTTTTCTATGGTTAGATGAGTAATAAGTCGAGGTAAATTTCTGATACATTGCTACCTTTGTATGAGAATGCCTGCTTGAAGTTGCCCTAAGGCTATGTTTGTTTCATGGAAATTCCCTCCCAACTTTCACAACTTTTGCTAATATTTGGACTAAATTACCCTTCTCATGATTGATCCTTTTTATATATTTATAGTCTTATGTCTTATGTTTCCATCAAGTTAATAACTAGATTGCCATTATATAATGTCAAATTTCATTGATCCTATTGTAAATTTCCCTTTGAATAATGTTGTGAATATAGAAAGAACATCACTAATGCGTTTGTTTAAAGATTAAATTAAATTTCTAAAAGCATGATGATTGTATAAAGAGAAAGCTAATTGAGGGTAAGAGCTGAGGGCATTATTAGAAAATTGGTCGAGTTCTATTTTCTTTCTCTAAGTAGATTCCTGATTTTTCCAAACACTAAAAAGGAAAACAATTGAGAATTACATTTTCCCATAGAAAAGGAAAATTCAAAGAATTTGTTTCTTTTCCTTTCCTTTCTTTGAACCAACATGGCCTAAGTTCTACTCGAAATAATCTCAATAGAATACCTTAAGCCTTGACCTTAATATCTTTCAAATTTGTCTATAATCAAAACTTGGTTTTGAACTGGTCTTCATTGAATAACATTATTCGATTAGCGCTTTGTAGCTAGACATATCACATATCTTTTGTCCATTTTCCATCTGCAACCACTTTTGTCACAAAAACAATTTTCTTGTGTCCATTCTTTTATTCCACATCGGAGGACTCTTATACAAGCATTTTCTGATAAGGCACCTAGAAACTATTGGTCCAGAAAAAAAAATGTTTGCTTCTGCAAACAAGCAATTTTAATGCGCGTACAAGGCTACAACCTCAAATTTTGAAATATACTTTCCATTATTTCTGTTTTTTTAATCACTCCACTATTTCTTTTATATATAAATTATCTTGGCAGTTAAAAATCCTTGGTGTTTCTATTTGGACTACATTTTCCTGGCCATAAATTAAATTTACTTATTGATCGAACAATGATATGTCGAGAAACATAACTGGGAAATCAGTTAATCAGCTCATATCGAAAGTGTACCAATAACTCCATCAAATTTTTACAATTGTGGAGAACAACTGTAAATTTGCCTTGCTTTGAATTTCCCAGATAACAAAGCGATTATCAATCGGTGATTTTTAGCGAGTTTTGCAATTTTATTAGGTTGCTAGACTTCGTAGTCCCTAAGTAGAATGGATACGGACATGATTTGATACGTAAACACGACATATCAATTTTTTTTGGACACGGACACGTTAATTAAATATTATTTTTAATATATATAGGTATTAAAAATTGAAATATAAGTTATATAATTGCTTAATTAAAAAAATTTAAACAAAGAGTCAAACCAATTACTAAGATATTGACTTTTGAGGAAAATCAGACATTCTAAAAATAGATTTTGATAAATTTTCATGAATTTTTTTTTATTAATATAAATTTTAAACTATTTGGATAGCTATATATATATATTAAAATGTGCATCAATATACACAAAAACAATTCAGGAAGAATGGCTAAGGAGTTCACATCTCCTTTGAGTAACCAAGGTTCGAATCACACTATGTATAATTTTGTGATTTTATTGCAGTAATACAATCTCATTGCCACCTTTTATGTTAATCTACCATGATTTTTGCTTGTAAGAACTAATGGTACTTAAACATGTAGTTGAATTTCGTTAAATTATGTGTTTCTATATTCTTATGAGATTGTGGAAATGAGATGTTCCATATAAATTTATATATTTATTCTGTTAGTTTAACAAGTGCTAGGGTAAAAATAGAAAATGAGATTGATCTAGGTTTTATCAGATTGTGGTCGACTGGTTGGCGGTAGTTCTTTAGTTTAGATAAGAGACACAAATTAAGAAGTATGGAGGGAAAATTGGCGCCAAAATTGGAATTGTTGGGTGTCTTTCTCAAGGTAAAGGGCGGGAAAAACATTGCTCCTCTCAGATGGGGTTAATTTTGTCTTTTAACCCTTTTTGTGGGCCTTACGTACTTGCCACGTCAACAAGATGACGGAGAAGTTGAAAAAAACTTACGGAAGTACTTCAATTATAGCAATACTAGAGTCTGGGTATCACATTGGTACAATTAAGAGTTGAGGTATCACATTGGTAGGTACACCAGAGTTGAGGGACTGTTGGTGAAAAACACTCAAAATAAAATTTACTTTATGAGAATAGAATGCATTAATGATTAAATGAAATTTTTATTTTCTTTTTTGAGAATAGAATACATAAGAATTTAGATACGAAGACACAATTAAAAGTTCGAATGAATGAAGAATAAGATGAAATATATATAAACAAAAACATGAATATGTGACGAGAAGACGTGGGTGATCAAGATAACTCATAGGAGTAATAGGAGATCTGACTTGTGAAGACCGAAAGAGGAAGGAAATCTACCCAGAAACAAAGTGATGGAGAAGAAGCAGCTAGCGGACGTTGACGGAAAGAAACGGAGAAAATACATCGTCAGTCTTGAAACTCCAAACTAGGCTTAATTATGAGTTATTATTAGTTAGATGCTGAGTTGTATATTTTTAGCCTTTAGATATCAAGTGAATGGCTCGGATTTAAAGTTAAGGATAAACAAGGATAACAACTAGCTCAGGAGAGGATCCTTATCCTTGTTAATTAACCTTATAAATTTCCATGGAAATTGAACATCGATTTCTGTTGGAAAGTATATGGATGCTCAAGCCAGTTATACGAAGGATTATTTCCAAGTACTTTCATATACTCTTTTATTCAGGGGGGGGCGGACCCAGGAATTCAACATAGGATGGACTTGAATTTGTTAACAAATTTTTTAGTTACGTGAAAACTTCTTAGATACTAAATTAAGTGGGTTGAGTTCAATAGATAGTACTAGAAGCATGAACACAATAACATAATTGATATATGAGGACCCAAATCAAACGAAGCAATATGACACAGATGATAGAAACTAAGCAAGCTCTAAGTGCAATTGTCATGTTGTTGCTTCGCAGCTGCGTCATCCTACATGTGATGGTGTGAATAGATATCTCTCTTGCTTTTGAAACCACATCTTTTTTCTTGAGAATACCGACCTCTATAAGTACATATAGTAGTAAGTTTTTCTTTTTCCCCCAGAAATCTGGGTGGACTTGAGTCCACTTTAGAATACACGTAGGTCCGCCCATGCTTTTTATTGTTAGATGGGTGATAACTTAAGGTAAACATGGTCATTTCGGCGTTTTTTTTTTACAAAAAAGAAAAGAAAATAGGAGAGAAATGGACAATGCCAATGTATGATAATGCCGGCAAACGGGTCATTCACATATGGCAAAATACAGATAAAGAAACCCTAAAGAAATTGCATTAAAACATTGCTAGAGTTGCTAGTGTATGATAATGCCGGCAAACGGGTCATTCACCTATGGCGGTGGACTGGTGGACTGTCTGCAGATTAGTCAAGCTGTAGTTGATAGTGCTGTTTACTTAATAATACTCTTCAAGGAATTGATGATCACTTTAGAAACTCCCTAAAAAATCCACAAACATATCAGATCAGCTTAGTGACACAAGATTAACTTATAAGCATACATAGCAATATACGTACACAGCAAGAAACCAATATTTTCCCACAAGGATCAGAAATCAGGAACTAACAGTCTCTGGTCTTTTACAACCAATTTACTGAACCACCAAATTCAAAAGACTGGAAATCGAAATTGAACAGAGAGAAATAGTTATAAACTTCAAATCGTCAGTGGCATGAGCCTTATTTGTTGCAGATTGGCATGGATTATATTTTAGGTGAACGTTCCTGCCTCATACTCTCTGTGACCGCGGTTATTCATAAACTCCAACAGCAACGACGAGCTTTCAGCAATTCCCTTGTAGGCATTCCACCATTTCATAAAACTACTCTTCTCCAAGAAAATCTCAGGTGACACAGCATAATCCTTGAGAGCATTCCACACGTAGTCCTCGAACTCTTTCAACTTCCTTTTGTCATCAGTAGTTAGTCCTCCGCCACTAGGCTCTTGGCCTTCTGCCTGTACTTCTGATTGGCCAGGAATTGGTGTCGACTCTATCTTCAGTAAGATGAGAGCTTCCTCAACCCGTGCCCAAAAGCAGGAATCGTCATTCAAACTAGCACCCACCGTCTCTCTTTTGGATTTGCTTGGGCCAGTTTCTGGGGATTTATGTTCTTGCTTCTGTGTTCCCTCACTTTCTGGCTGCTTCTTTTCTTGCTCCCTCTTCTTCTCTTCTTGCTCCTGCTTCTCCTGATGACATTTCTCCAACAGAGTAAAATGTTTAGGCCTTGCATTGGTTTGGTAATTTTTCTTGCCATCTTTGTAATAGTCTGCAATGTGAAGCGGTTCAACCATTCGTCTGTAGTTTGTGCCTGCATAAAGCCAACGATGTCGAAAGTAGCTCCTTCTAACTGGGGCTTGTTCTCTACTTCTTTGACAGAGTCCTCCCAGTAAATCATGAGCTTCTTCTTAAACTCGTTAACCCTAATGTCGGCTTCATTCCCCTTCTCTCGGTACCTGTCATAGTATCCGATATTTTGACGTTTGGAGCCCTTCTTGTACCACTCTAAGAAGGCCATGTGAGATTTCATTTCATTCAATTTCTTGTTGTTGTCTGAGTTCTTCTCCTTTTGAATAAATAGCTTTGTTTCATGTTCTTTCATCCTCCGAACCAGATTGTCAGTATCCCCGGACTGTACCTGTTGCAAATATAGCATTTTTGTAATAAGTTGAACAAAAAGTAAAGAAGAACATACCACTCCACACCAAGGTATATCGAAATATACAACAACAAAAAAGGATATATTCAGTATATGTACATACCTGTGACACTGCTCCGATTGCAAGGAGTTGTGTGAAAATGCTAGCTTTAAGTGGATCATTTTCCCCTTTAATGGAATCGGTAACTAATAACGCCTTGCGCTTGACATCCTCCAAAATTTGTCCATAAGAGAACCCGGAATCATGATCTTTTTTTTTTTGGTCTGGAATCATGATCTTGAGTACTCTGAATATTGGCCGTCACAAATTGTTCCGAAATGAAATCCGGGTCCTCAGAGCAAATACAACCTGAAGCCGAGCACAGTAGAAATGTCCCAAACGGCTTATAAGCACCAGTTGCACTTCGAGACATAGAGATCTTAGGAGTGTGATCTTGGTCGGAGACAACATGCAAGAAGCTAGATTTCCAAGTTGAGAATTCTAGCACACATTTTTGAAGGTGTTCATCGCCAACAAGGGGAGAACCGAAAGTAATGCAAAGGGGAGGTTTGGTTTTCGACAAGTTGAGGCCTTCCAGCAACCATAAGGTGAAGAGTGTAGCCACACTACCTCCAACAAATTCTCCAGTGATGATTATCAATGGTGCCGTTTTTCTCTTGCAACTCTCTACTAGCTGACACAGTACAGGGTTAATCACAAGTCAAACTTATAATGAAGCAGAACATGAGGCAACCAATTTATGTCCAATCTTCAATTTTTATAAATACTTGTTCAAACTAACTAAGATACTGCTTTACATTTTAGCTTAAAACCAACCTTATTTTTCAGAAGGAGGAGGTCATCATAATATGACTGAAATATTTTGATTGCTGCTTCATTGATGTGGAATACTGGATGGCTTTTGTTGCACAAAAATTTAAAGTGAGCAAAAGCTTCTGACGAAACCAAGCCATCTTGTCCCTCAAGAGAACCAGGTGGAGTGCCAAATGCTACAACGGTTTGATTTTGTGGTTGGATTTCTTCAATGTGCAATAATGGCTCTGCATTTGGATTGATCTGTCTTTGATGCTCAACTTCACACCATGCACGATACAGCAGATCAGAGGTCGCCACGAAATTCCCGGATTCCAAGCCGCTGCTAAATCTACCATCATCAAGAACAAAAGTCAAACCGAGAGTAAATATTGGAAGAGAAAACCAAATAGTCTCTCAGGAAAGAACAGATACAAACTCGAAGCACCATGGACTCAATTATGGTGAACTAACAATCACAAAACCACCTTGATAGAAAAGAAGAACAAAATACTTGGGAAGAGTTACATATTTGTTTTGGATGGCCATCTTCAAGCTTTCTAAGATATGGTCAGAGAAATAACAAAATGACCATAATATATATAGTAAGTTACAGTGAGATCATGATATCATGAAGCAAATTCTTTCCCGCGCAAAAACTTGAAAAAAAAAAACAAGTCTTAGTCTTCGTCGTCTTCTTCGTCTTCGTCAAGCACGTCACTTCAACAAGTCTTCTGCATTATTGTCTCTGAAACTAAGAAACTTCATAAGAATTTCCAGGACCTTTAGCTAGATACAATGATGCTTTCCCTGTCCTCATCTCTTTCTCTGCTAAGTTAACGTGTTAAAGTCCCGCGTAATCTTTGCGTGTTAACGTGTTCATATGCAAATCACTAGTGACTTAGTGAGCAAGAATGGAGTTGTTATAGTCTCTACAACGTCCCATTCAACAAAATGATGATTCTTCAGTGCTTCTGCTACTTTTGCTGGCTAAGCGGCTTTTGTCACAAACACAAATATTTTTACCCGAATTCGGAAGACTTCTAATATAAGTACTTTCTGGTGAAGCACCTGGCAATTACTTCTTCAAAGTTCAAAATGCAATTTGATTGTCTCGGCAGTCAAATCCCAGGTGGTTTTGGGTCTTTAACTACATTTTCGTGATCATTAACTTACCTAAATTACTGTACATCATGATCAATGATCTACAGATAGTATAAGTGGTTAAACTAATTAATCAACTCATATTGAAAGGTGTGACAAAATTTCCATCAATTTGTACAACCTTGGGAACACTCGGAAAATTCACTACTGCTCTCCCTCCCATTTCTAACTACTTGGCTTCGCAGCTCTGCTACTACGCTCTTTTGCGCTCTTCTTTTCAGAAAACGAAAGAACTGGTGGACTGGACCTGGGTCGGGTTAAGGCCCGGGATGTGATCAGGGATTTTAAGACGTCAATTGCTTGGTCAAGAACTTAAAAAAGGGTAATATTTAGGAGGAGAGTTGAGATTTAAGAGAGGCTTTGCTCCTACATTTGGGGAGAGAATGTGGCACTAGAGTAAGAATTTACCTTCAACAATAAACCTCAGTTATAAGTTGGAATCACCATGTTGCATTTGTCTAATTATGTAGAAATTACACGATATTTTATTCGATAAATTGTCTTATTCTTATTCGAAATTTGTTTGCATATTAGAGAATTTTTCAGGAAATATATCGTCATGTAACCAATAATTATGTATTACTTTGTGTTTTGATGTTAATTGGAAGTTTGGAATATAATAACTTAAGGTTGTAATTAAAGACACCTAACATTATATTGCTCATTTCAAACACAAATTCAAGTGAGTCATGTGTCATATATGTATACTTTTTTATTAATGAGCGATTAACATCTGCTTAATCAATGCTTAGTTGATCACTTAATTGATGATCAAGGACACTTGTGACCACGATGTTCCATATCAGTGTAGCATTTGCCACAGGTATCCTTGTTGGTGCCAAAATCTCCCGGCGGAACACATTTGCAGCGGCTACAACACATGATACACAATCTCCTGCATATCTTCTTATTTGGTTCGACTCTGCATCTCTCTCCACACAACGGCATGCAATCTGCAGCATAATTTATACTAATTGGGAAGAACATATATGAATATAATTATAATTATAAAAGTAGAGAAGGTTTTTTCCGTCCGTACGTACCTCTGCTAGTATTCACAATGGGAGTCGACGACGTTGCTGGTGGCGTTGCTTGTGCACAGATGACTGGCGAGGGCGACCCTGGTGGAGTAGTAATGGGCTGACTCATCGGTGGCGATGATGGTTCGGGTGCTGTAGGAATGTTCGGATATAGCCACATACTGAACAAACTATGGGAGTACTGGCGATTGGCGGGTGGCGTTGCCAGTTACATGTGACTGGAAACGGTGGCGACACTGGTAGAGGAGTATTGGGCTGACTGAACGGTGCCAGTGACGGTTCAGGTGCTTCAGGTATGTGTCGATATACCCACATACTGAATAAGCTTTGACGTTCGCTTTGATCCTGGGCGATTGCAGCACAGAAATGGATTAATTAAACTGAGAGTTAACTAGCGACTAATTGTATTAGTACGTATAGCCTACCTTCTCTTGGATTCTCTCGTGTTCATCATAGGAGGATGAGACCTACGAAAATGATATGATCGGTGACATGTATCAAACAACGCAAACAAATATTGTAAAAGGAAGAATGAAAACAAGAAATACAGCGAACTATCTATAACTCTATACTAGAAATAATGCCCGCGCGTTGCCGCGGGGTGATAAGTTGATGTTACTAATTTAGTAGATACTTAGACGCTAGGATATTCAGAACATAGGCTGATATCTGGTACCAAAGTCAATTGATAAGTTTATCATTTGTGGAAATTATTATTCCATTTGATTACATTGTCTCAACCTTTGGGTATGATAAACTGTTCTTGATTGAACTCCAGTGGTGTTTGTTTGGTTCATTCTCTTATTGTTCTTCGTATGACAATCTGTTTATTTTAGCAACAGTGATGGTGTGTAACTCCACGTCTCCAACGCTTGTATTCTGAATATTTGTTGGAGGATGAACTGGGTAGACAACGTGTAGTTTTAGATTACCTTGCTTGTCAAAGCTAATCTCCCATATACGTTGTTTTAGTATGTGGTCTTGGATTGCTTGTGGCAAATTATGTCGTCCTTCACTCTTGTATTATGTGACTAACCCCCTCGCACTTGATTCCAAAGAGTTTTTCTACTACATCTGCGGTGGGTAAGAGTTTGATTGATCCAGTGTCATTTTTGAGAAATAGCTGAAACTGATACCTATTCATCCAGACATATGAGCCAAATTAATACTTGTTTTTCTATCTAATATTTTACGTGTCATCAATATGAAGCATAATGAAGGTAGTTCTTACTTATATTGCCTTTCCAACTTGTTCACCATACACTGAACAACTCAATTGTTGTGGAGAAAGATCTGCTGTAACTTCTATACTACATATGGTACACACGATGTAAAACCATCTCCCATTGTACTCAACACCTTCAATTGTAGGTTTTAGATTGGATATTTTTGTCTGAGATTTAAGATTATATCAAAGTGATTAAGTCTGTATCATACTGTAGCTGGTAATGTACAATCATAAATATGGAGCAATGCTTGGGGTAGCATACCTTAATCTATTATGGAGCAAGAGGAACATGTAGGAGAAATTAAATGGTGTATAAGGTTTTACAACAACAGTATTGTATTTGTAACTGTTTTCATTGTCATTATTTCTATTGAATTCTAAAATTGGAATGTCTTTACTCTTCTGTCTACTCGATGGTTGGGTTGATGAATAAGCAAGTGTTTGGGGTGGCATGCAGACAAATGCTACATGACATTGTTGAATCATTTTTATTCTTTGTTATACTCATAGGTTAAGAATACAGTTATGAGTAGGTGAGTTTCTTTTTTGTTTCACCTTGATTTGATTCCACTTCCAAGCTTGTAACTACGTTTTATTGTGGTTTTAGTCTCAAAAGATTGATCATAACCGAAACTTTTAGAGACAAAGCATTCAACTTCATGATATTCATGTATTATAGAGACACAATCAAACAATATTCTTAGCAAAGAAGATAAACAAAAACCAAAATAATGATCAAAAAGGGGAGAGGGCAAATTTGCAGCTGATTACAGACAAAAAAAAAAGAAAAAAAAACAAAAGGCTGGTATCATTAATTTATTGTAGCTATAATTTGGTTATCACAATGAGTTCGTTGCTATGTTTCCTGTTTTTTTTTTTGCAAACACATCACAATACTGAAAACAAAAAAAAACAATCAAAAACACCATCATCACCTAAAGATCGTCCAAAAACCCAGATGCACACCACCACAATATCAAACACCCATAAAAACAAAACCCAAGTAACCTTAGTTCTTATGATTCTTTGCAACTGCGGAAAGAACAAACAACAAACGTGATGTGTCAATAACCCAAAGTCCCAAAGCATGGAAGCCAATCTAGGAAAGAGCAATTATTAATTCCATACAAAGAATATAAAAACCCCATTATGTAGACTATCTTGCATTTGTTATCTAGCTAAAGACCAATAGTTGATAAATGAACACAAACCAAAAACATGATGGACCATGATCGAGGCCACCAGTTGAAAGATAGCAGGAGAAAAGAAGTACCCTGATCTTACTTGGCTGCGATTTTGCTTGTCCACCGTCGAGGTTGACCCAAGCCTTAACTCCTGCAATTTGGTTTGCTTTTTTCTTTTTTGTCAGTCAATAAAACCTGAATATAGATCAATGTGAAAAGAAGTATATCCAATGCATAAACCTCCAAATGTAATCAACATATTCGCAAAAAATAGAGTAAATTAGAAGTGTAAATCGATATTGCTACTTTCTAATTTCCAATTTTCAATATTCCAATAAGTATTTACTTATATAATCGGTGTTCCATCGAGCAACGATAAATCGTTGATATACGCCTCTGCTACAACAATAATGTATCTTAAATTTAATATTACTGATTGTTATTCCAGTCAAAGGATCATCTTATAATGCAAGAAAATCACACATAGAGAAGAAATAAAAGAAAAGAACAAACCTGATCTATCTTTCCTTTTGACCACTGACATATTTCCAATTTAACAGGTTCCGCAAACTTGGAAAGAAAATTAAAATGTCGTAAGATAAAAAACACAAACATAAAATTAAAGCAGTAAAATGTAACCATAACTAAACATTGAGGCATGTTACGGTTGTTTTCCATTGTTCCAAGAAAGTCCAATGAATAAAGAAGAAAAACTTCTATGTTGGATCCTTATTACAGGGTTATAAAACATTGTCATTTGTTTATAGAGTAGCACTTGATTTCATTTTTTTTCAAAATTATATGTGTATCTGGTTTCATTCTTCCTGTTAATCTTTATACATTATCTTCCTATCTGTTTATTCAAATCGATATTGTTGAAAACAGATAAGAGGAATACGATTTTAGTTTGTTAACTAAAAATATAACGGTAAAGAAATCATTTGAGGATCAAAAAGAAGACATAGTGATCTCAGCAAACCCCAAAAGCCTCAGTATATCTGTTTATGAAATACCATAAACAACCTATTTGCAGAAGCTTTCATGGCCGGCTTGTTTTTCTTATAAAACAAAATGAATTTGCAAAAGCTTTCGTGTAAAGCTAAAAAATTTGCAAGCAAACTTAATGGAATCCAAGCAAACTATTCATTTTCTCAGCTTAATGAAAACCCCTTGCCTATTTCAGAATTCATTCTAAAAAAAATGATTAACCCAAAATCAATTGACATGCACTGCAAAACGCATTACCATTTAATCCTACAAAGAGAAGAGGAAGTACACCTATATTAAGCCAAAGGGAACAGATGATGGAAATGATCTAGTAATTCCATACTTTCACTGACCATTCTCTCAATGTTCATCCAAGTAAGCGTATAACATGTCATATTTCACTAACCATTGTTGAGATATATATAAACAAATAATCAGTCTATAAGTATTAAGAATAAAAGGGGAGGGTAGTTCAAATAAATAACTTCCAAACTTGATTAAAAATATTCAGCAGCCATTACTGTTCAGGTTATAGCAATCCCACACTCACCCGCCGTCTTGCATTAGTGAGAGTTGGTTGGTGTAGTTGGTCTATTTGAATTTGGGGTACTTGATTGACTTATTCTTAGAGTTGTCGGCCTACTTGCAAGAGCTAGATCCATACCGTAAAAGTGAAAATCGATGAGGTGAAACTATTAGCATATCTGCCAATAGCAAACACATCATAATCAGATTGCCACATAGGTAATATAAAGGTGTCAATGTCATAATGTCCAAGATGGGAAGTCACCTAATTCTTTCTCGGGCATGCTAAATGTAAATGAAAAAACTGCAGGTCTTTGAGGTTGCGTAGATGGAGACCGCCTTCTACTGCACATAACATGACTATAATTACAATGACCATCTCATCTTAAACACATGACACACTAAAAGATTCCACATTAACCTTTACTGACTCTAGTTGCTAGTGTTTCTCTGATTGTAGGATTGTAGCACAAACAGTTTTGCAAAATCCAATCAGAATTCCATAAGAAAAACCAAAGTTAAGTTAAACTCTTGCCTTACCCATAAGTAATTTTCCAATGGAACATGAGAGAACGTAAAGTAGATTACCATTCTACATATCAAAACACAGAAAACATCATGGTTCATATTATTCAATATGAAAACCCATAAAAAAAGGATCACCATATGAAACCCAAAATGAAATTCAACCATACAAAATCCTAAACAAAATAAATAAACCGAACAACGAATTTGTTGAACGCAATACCAATTCGCACAGCCACAGCCTCCTCTAAAACAACAAAAATTTCAATCCCAAGCAGACAACCAACATGCAAAACAATATGGAGAAAAAACCACACCTTTTCATAAGAGAACAATCCCATAAACAACCACCACCAGCTCCAAAGCACCCCTCAACCCATGCATTTGTACCTATCCGGTCAGCTTCTTTGTTCTGTGCTTGTAAACCATAGCAACATGGATAAATTATCAAATCAGAACATAAAATAAGCTTCATAGAGAAAACAGAATATAAGAGTGAAAATGGTTCCATAATATAGTTTCATTGATTCAAGCTTTCATAATATCTAAGGTTCATTTTCATTAAGAATCTGTAACTCATAAACACTTACCAAGTTAACTCCTATCATGCATTCATGTGTTTGGCAAATGCAATTTATCTTCGACTATGACAAACCTATCTATTTGAATCGTATCACAGTATCATTAAGTTACGAATCAAGAGTATGAATTGCCAACTAACAACTCAGCAACAATTCTAGTATAAATAAAATAAATAAGGGCAAAAAGAAAACTGCACTATACGGTATCAATTACAACCAAACAAAAAGAAATTCAATCTCTGCTTCATTAGAAGCTCAATTATATCTATACCCACATAGGCGCATACATATATAGATACATAAACTATAAGATCCGCCTCACCTGAATGAAACAGAATTCTCGTGCTTGCAGAGGATTTTCAATGTCAGGGATAAAATTAGGGAATCATCTCCATAATTAAGAGCCAATAAGAGCATAACAATATAAAAATGGATGATCGTTTAACAGATGCAAGATAAAATAACTCAAGTTGCAAACACATTACAAAAAATACAATAAGTTACCATTCGAACAACCAATCTGATGATGCCTAACTCAGGGAATAATACGCACCTTGAAGTAGATTATTTGCAGAGGCTTGACAAAACAAACAATATCAGACTCTTATCATTATATAACTACCATTCAAGTGAAAAAATATTGACTATTTCCATTTCAAATACCTCACAGAAATCATCCCTCTAAAATTCAGAGTTCATCGTAAAAAAGGAGAAACATATTTACATTTCAGTACCTTAGTGAAAATTAATATTGAAAGTAAAAATAAAAGAAAGCTTGAAAAAGCTCCATTCGTAGTTCTTAAGAACACAAAGCTTAATACAGACTAAAACATGTTTTACTGTAGGGCAGTTTGGAATATACCAGGAGATAATTAAAAGCCAACATGTAGATAGCTCAATCAAACTCAATCAATTTCAAAGTGGTACACAGCTTAGGGTCGACCAGATTATGCACCAAGGGAACATTGATCAGGCACATTTGTTTAGGTTGTAAAGGTAGCACCACCCATAAAATATTAAAAGTATTTATAGAAGTCAAAATTTGTAATTCGCATGTTTAAAAGCACCTTCTTATATTCTTATGCTAACAGTTACAGACCAACCATTCCCTCCAAAAGGTTAGAATGCACAAATAAACTTATGTATGTCTAAAGATCTCTTAAGGCAAAAAAAGGCTATATACATGTAAATTACTTCCTTTATAATTGAACAATTTAAAACACGTTGAATACTATAACAAAGGTTGAAATTTCTTTTGTGAGATATTTTCAACGTGTATTGAACTCATAAGACAGGAAAGAGTTTCATACTATCACTTACACCAGTCAGGGCCTTTAATACCACCAATTGAAATATCAAAACCGTAGGACTAAATAATTTCGTTAATTACTTTTAATTGAACTAACATAATTGAAAGAAAAAATATTGCTAATGGTAAATTAGTTTTACATCACTGAGGATTTAGTGTGTAAGTGTTTATTTAGTTAACGTCATTATTTTAGTGGCTGAAGTTACTCTGTTGTTTTTCTTTCCAGGGATCTATTAAGTAGCTTTGTTCTAAGCTGAAGGTTGGTGACTTAAATCTCTTTCTGCTTCTGACTTTCTGTTTGCCATATATCTATCTCAAGGAAGAGAAAGCAAATGACAATGAAAATGAGAAACCATAAAACCGAGTTATTTTATAAATCAATAATATACGATCTTATAGCTTTTGTTTCATTTTTAGATCAGCTCTCTGGAAGAGCAAGTATTACTGATTGGTGCTGAAACTCTGCACAAACTGCACCTAAGAAGCAAACGTGTAGGCTGTGGTGAATCCTCACTTACACACTTAACACTTATATTTTTAAAATTCCAGATAAATTTGCAGATGTTTCGTTTTATTTAAACTCATAGTTGTAGGTTTGTTGCAGTCTAATTGTGAAAAGATTGAGGAGACGTATACTTAGTCTGATTAGGGGAGAATAAAGATGTACATTTGTAATTTCACTTATAAATACAATTACAAACCTTCAATTCATAAACAAACGACCAACGCCCTTTACAACCTACAGAAACAAAAACCATGAAAAAAAATCATAAGTTCCAATGCCCATTCACAATGCTGGAAATCTAAATTGCATACTATCAATTGCATGTGTACTTCTTAAAGAATTAATCACGAACCTACCAATATCAAATTGTTACTCCAAGATTCCAATTTTTGCTGTTGTTTCACTGCCTAAAATAAAAACAAAAATAGCATTAAAATCATAAACCCAATTGAAAAAAAATACAAAAGATGCCGAAAGTCCAAACTCCAATCCTACATAGCCGTACAAAACTCCATATGAATTATTGAAATCTTTTTACTTTTTTTTTCTTTAATACTTATGTGACAAAAATTAATTTATAAGACAACTAAATGTTGAAGCTTGTATATTAGAGAAACGATTGTGCAGACCTCTCCAAAAGCAAGAATATTTTGTATTCCCCACCTCCAACTTAATAGACTGATTCATTTACTCAAACTGGAAACAATAAAAATGCAAGAACACAAAATTGAGTAGTTTAAAATGAACCAATGCAGTGAAAACATGGAAATAAATTAAAATAAACATATCTCACAGGCAATCAAGACAGATGCAATAGAAATCAATCGTATATAGAGCAAACTGCATACCTTCACGATCGATTGTAACAATCCAGAATCAATTTGGTTCTAACAACCCAACTCTTTGTCAATCCTATTAATCGACAGAAGCAAAAACCTTAACCATTGGCTCTGAGATCAGAAAATTACTTTTACAATTAAGTAAACCTCTTTAACTCTACCTTTGATATTCTATTTTCACATGAAAATATTCAAATGGTGAAGAAGAAAAATGAATAACAGATCAATTGAGTGAAAAGAAGCAAAGATAGGTTGGTCATCGTTCTCTTGTGTTGTGCCAAGCAGATAAATTTCTTATTAATGTTAGAAGAAAATAAGTAAAATAACATACCCAAATGTTGCCAAGTAGTAAACTATGAATTGAAATAGAGGAAAAAAGCCAATTTCTTCACGAAGTGTTGTAAATCTTTTGAATGAACTTATGATTAAAAAAGGCTTACATGTTCACCACCCGCCGCCTCTACCCTTTCTTCCACTCCATCCGTCAATATCAGTTAACAAATCATCGTTATTTTTACGATTCAAGAGATCATTATAATGCACAAAGTAAAAACGATGCCGAGGGAGAGGAGGATAAACATCGGGAACCACTTCCAGCAAAGTCCTGTTATCAAAGACCAAATGTGTCTCATGCAGAACAACTTTGTACTGCTTCTGACTGACCTTGCTATAAAACTTAGTAATATTATAGATGCAACCAACAACAACCTTCCTAGAGACATCGTCATAATCAGCCTCTCTAACAATTGCATGAATAACATCATTCTGAAAACAAAGAATATCCTCACATAAAAAAACACTATAAACTGTGACAATGGTAGGACCAACAAAATAAGAAAAGATAAGTAGAAGCCCTCACATGCTTATCAACCAGTATGATGTGAAGGCTATCATCATGCTCAATGGGTTGCATAATCGTTCCCCTCAACATCCTACAAATGCGAACTCTTATACTCATATTATTATGTCCAGGCTTAATATCAGCAACTTTAACAAACGACATTGTTCCCTGAAATAACATGAACTAACATTCAGTTCAATAGTAGAAACAACATGAAAGATGAACAAAAAAGAATCTAGAAAGAAGGAAAACAAATAAAGAAAAAACCAAAACAAACATGCCTGCCCACCAAAGAAATTAAAATGAACATGCGCACGCACCAGCAAAAGAACAAACTATTTAAGCACTTTGGAACAACCATCACCACATCATCAAAAATTAAAACGCGAACAGCCCAAAAGTATAAACCCAATTACTGATCAATACATACTTACAAAACACGGAAAACCAAACAAATAGAAGAAAAAAAACGAAAAAAAATAACATAGGTGAGTCGAAGCAAAATCCACCACCAAAACCAAAACCAAAACTCTTCCTGACTGATTTGTGATCCACTAATAATCTCAAAGAAAAATAATTAAAAAATAATAAACCAAACAAACACAACATAAGACCAATGTTTTGCTTAAATTAAAACAAAAATAACCAAATAACAGAAGCACAACATGAAATCATCACCCAACAACGTACACTTGATTGAACTGCGACTCACTAATGTATCCTTCATTAAACCATAGCCACAGTCACTAATTAAATAAACAACTGCATAATTAGGTGTGTGGGGTCAGAAGAAGCATGTTGGTACTTCTCAAACCTACAACTGTGAAGCAACTTGGTAAAATTGATGAATTACCAGCAAGTTTCTTCTAACCCCAAAAATACCAAGAGACTTTCCACTTCCTCAGCCTCGATAGTACGTATTAACCGTTTTCTTTCCTCACCCCAGGAATAAAATGCAACAGCCACTGCCACTCCAGAGTCAACTTAGATAACCTTCGATCGACCTACTGATAGCACAAAAATACTAAATTGACAACAAAACCAAACCATCACAACTTTTAGAAAAAGAATGAAATCCTTCACAAACCCAAGATTATCCAAATCAGTAAAATCAAATAGGTAGAACAGTACAGAATGTCAAACAACACGTAACTAATACAACCTCAACAGATTCAAGATAGCCAAAACTAAATACGAACCAACGACAAACCTCAACGCACCAACAATAAGATCAAAGACTCAACAATAAACACCTCCTGACACAAAAACAATTTCATTAAAAAATAACCACAATTTCAAATAGACACGCAAGCTACAGAGAACAAACAACAATACTCACAATTCAACTAATTTCAAAGACTCTCGTGATATTAAAGGGACAATATAAAATACTACAATTCCAATTATAACCAGCTAATATTAAAGGTTCTAGGTTTTATACAACGTTGGATACCAAACAAAGTATAGACATCCCTGTTACTGATGATTCTAGCCATATACATAGCATATTAGGACGGTGACTTGAATTCTTTTATTTCAATATCCATGCCAAGTAAATAGTTATGTATCCACTTATAATAAACTTATGAACTCGTGGCTAGAATCATCAGTAACATGGACGTCTATACTGACAACACCAAGATTATAACAACTTACACTTGTTTATGAAAGTTCATTAAAAAATTTAAGCAGACTATAAACACATAAGTCTAAATACAAAAGCAAGGTACTTACTTAAACATCATACAAACAACTGATTCAACTACTATGGTTCTGCCATCACAGAATATCCACTTACTACAGAAAAATAACCTTAAAAATAAATAGCCAATCTCATCTCAAGGCCACCACTAAAACAAAACCAACAAACAATAAACAACGAGCCATAGAACCCAACATCATTCAACCATATCAGGATTGAAAAAAGAACAAAAAAACATAACCAAAAACAATGGAAATGGTGACACACTTGTACTCAGTGAAAGCATAACAGAGATCGTTGGAAGCACCTCCTCAACTCACGCGTTTGAAACTCACACGAAACCAAAAGGAAAAATAACCAAAGACAAAGATCAAAAGATTAAAAATCCCAACAAATGAACAGAGGTATTTGCACCAAATCCAAAAATACAATCAGCCCATGTTTACAAAAAGAAATTACCGACAATAATTAAAGCACACATCAACCACAAACCAATGTTTTATCTACAGCTAATCAACACCTTGCGACACCTACTTCAAATTTTTTTTTTACCTTTTATCATAATATAAAAGAAAAGCAAAACTATAACCAAATGAGTATAAGTGTAATTCTGTCTCTGAAAATGAACACCAAAAACATGTCCCCAATCCTCTCTCTAACTAATTTAAATTTTATTTATTGCCTAACATTGAGCATAATATTATTGTGATTAAAACATATAACTCCGGCCTCCAACTTAACTCAGAGCATCAATATTATTTTATCATACTAAACCAACTATAAATCAAAACCTCCTATCACTCTACCTACGCAAAAGCAAACTAAAGAAGGCACAAAATTCATCGTAATAATGCACCTACATCCAGATAAAACTGATAAGAACCAAAATGGAAAAATAAAGATACTATAGAACTTTGAACATCTTGTATTTTCCAAATATCTTTAAAATTTCCTCCCTTCTCAAGTGAAGAAACGTTTAGGAATCTTACCCAGACAAAAACTTTCACTTGTCCTTCCATGTTGTTAATCGTTCATCCTGCAGTAATCGCCATACAGAAGAATACCAGAACATGCATCAAAATTGAGACGAAACAAATTCTGAAAACATAAATGGATGAACGACATGTTCCTCAGGACTCACCGATTAGGGAACTTCAGTTCCTCATGAAATTCATGTTCTTGCTTGCATCTCAGAATCTATTACCCACTCTTATCTCTGAAACGACAAAGGCATGCAAAAACCCAAAATTAAAACTGAAACCAAACAAAATCCTAAAAAAGAATAACACCCAATAACATCACCACATAACCTTCAACAGAACCTTCAAGAGGCGTCTCCGAGGATGAGATTAAGGAGGAATGCACGATGAAGGTACAATAAAGACTAATTATTGTCTTGATAATAATAAGGTTAGATTACAATACATTGTTTAGGGGATGAGATTTGTCAGATTTAAGATTCTATTGGCTCCAACTATGTGGTTGCATCAAGCTTATTCTTTATAAACTCCTTAGGTTTCCGCCTCGACTTGTTAACTTACGGTGTTATTTTTGCGTTCAATGATATTTTTGTTCATCTTTGTAGCAGAACAACAAAGTACATACTGGCTATAACAATTAAATAACTCAATGTGTTAGATAACACTTTGATGATCAAAACTGACATCTAATAGAACTACAAACCCAACACAATGTTTGCTTCACCCTATATATTTTTGATTTCATAAACCAAGTATCAACTTCGAATTCAGTAGAATTTCATATAACATTGTACTCTATTAATCGATTTTAACTACAATTAATATCGTAAACACAGACAATGTAAAAATCAATTCCCTGCTCTTAAACCTTTGTACAATAGGCAATTAATATATTTACACATACTGCTCCTCAAGTCTTAAGCCTAAAAAAAGACCACTACAAATTACCAATTTTAAAATTATAACCATTCAACCCATACAAATTGACTACATCCTCAGAATATTTCCAAATGAACTCCAGTGATACACCAGACGGCACAATTGAATCAAGTAGAAGGCAAGTCATACGACACCAATTCCAACAACAATCGAATTTTTTTTTTCAATTAACCCAATAACTAAAAAGTAACAGCGAATTTGAAGTTCATCCATCATTAACATAATAATCATGATTAAAAATTGCAGAAGAAGAGAAACAAAACCTAATAATAAGTACCCAATAGCTGACGAAGCAGTAATCTAAATAAGAAATAACAGCAATAAAACAACTACCCACTTCGATCAATCGATTATGAAGACATCCAAAAAAAAACCCAAGTTGGAGCTCCAGTGTAAACAATGAATTTGAGAGGAAACTATCAAGTTCTATGTTTGATGGGATGAGGGAAGCTAACAACAAAGTACCTGATAAATTGAGATAAACATTGAAGGATTTCAGCCACCACCCAAGCAAAGCAAACGGGCTTCAGAGAGAAGCTAAACCAAAAAAACCGGCAAGAGATGAAAGAGCGTGTCAAAAAATATCGAACAAAACTCAGGGACCCAAATGAGATGTGAGGGAAGAACGACAATTGTGGTATGGGTTTATTTAGAGACGAAGAGAGGGAGTAGATCAAAATCTGATGCGTGGAGTAATAAACCCATAAAATATATATGGTTTCCGGGTCGGAATATCTTCAAGGCTACACCCGCTGGCAGCATCAGAGAGAATACATTCTTCTGGATTTGGGGCTAAAGACCTCGTCTCTGTACCCCCTCCCCATCTAAACCAAAAAAATCGATCCCGAAGACAATCCCAACAGAAGACACGTGTGCCTTCATGGAGACACGGGAAGCAACCAGGTGACAACTAAATGCACACGCGTCAGTACCCCAAACACTGATAGATTTACTATTATTTGTAAATAGAAACACAATGGAGGGTAGAGGAGTCCAGAAACCAAAATATGAGGGCAACAGAGTATTAACACCAAAGTTATGAACAGTGCAGGAAGTGTTGTGCTTTAGTATATAGAATTACCCTAGTTGTTGTAAGGAGAACAGAGGCGCAGAGAATGAGCATAGCTTTGAAAGCCATTGCAGAGGAGACTATGAGAATAATGATATCATGTGCAAGTAATACCTGTTGTGGAATGCAGTAGTGAATTGATTCAATTGAAAACTAATGAGTTGAAAATAAGGAGTAGATAATAATATGGTAAAGACAAGCGCGGAAGCCCCCCATGCATCTGATGATGATTCGATCATGAACTGTGAGACATGAGATCATGGCTTGCTGTCCGGAATCTGACTTGAGAGTTCGATCCTTAATTCTTGCTCCAAGTATGTATGCCGTAATTATACGAAACGTTAACACGCATTTCTTCCAAGAGTATGTAAGCATGTGTCACCAAACCAGTAAGTACCAGAATTGTCCCCCATGACTGGCGTACTTTGTTTGTTTGTGCGTTGAGGCACATCTAGTAGTAGAGAATAGCTAGTTTTAAAATATAAAGTACCCCAGCTTATAAACTAGGTAGCTCGTTTTCTCCATCTCGTACAAATGTTGTGCATGTCTTTTAATCGCTTCTCAAAATCCTAAAACATATCACCACAGCAACTCAAACTCTCGTAAAAGATTTATACGCAACTAATTGGAATAGGTAAAAATATACCTTACAAATAGTTATTTGAGGATATATGTTTTGGATTGCCTTTTAAAACGCGGTGGAAATTGCGATGATACTTATATATAGTTAGAATTATCGATCGATCAGTTCGACCGATTAGTTACCAAGAGAACTTGTGTGCTAATCAACGGAGGACACATCAGAACATTTCTCTTATTAATTATTATAATTTTTAGAATTAAAAAGCTCATACAGTATATATAATTTCAAGGGCATTCGTAGGTGAATGTTCTTAATATTTTCCAGTGAAAAAAATCATCTTCATCTTCTTTTTCTTTGAGTTTGTATTGTTCTTTGTAGCAGGAGCCGCATTGGTCTCTATTGTGGCCGGAAGGTCCAGGTGGAACACAGCCGCAGGTGTCACAGCATAGTAGGCATGTGTTCGTGCATAATTCTCTATCGTTATGTGTCTCACATCTCCGATCACACTCCGCTTCACAGTCTGCAGGCCTCCATCAATTGATTTAGCAAACTGAAATAGCATCGATCTCGATCGATATAAGGGTTTACTCGTATATGAGAAGAATAATTAAGCTTACTTACAAGTTGGAGGAGGTGAAGGAGAGATTTCATCTTCCTCTTCATCAATTTCAGGTGAAGGAGCCGGTGCCTCATTATTCTCCGATAATGGTGGTGGTGGTGGTGCCTTTCTCAGAGGTTGGGAAGGTGGTGGCCGTCCTTGAGATGGTGGCGAGGGTTTGGTTGGAGATGGTGGAGTACGGGACTTCCTATCCGGACGGCACTTGCACTGACCCGTATTGGGCATTAAATCCGTTAATGCTAAATGTGAGATTACATATTCACGGTTCTGCCGTCTACCCATGTCTGAGATCGAATCTGATCCTATCCCGTCGCCATAGGCGGACCATCCAGGTCTATATCTGAATCCGAATCCGCTATCAACAGGGGGTGTATACACATAATATGATGGTGGTGGCTTTTTCGGTAGTATTGCATTTCTTGGACGTGGTAGAGTTGGTGGTGGCTTTCTTGGTAGCAATGCATTTCTTGGATGTGGTGACGGCATTGTCGGTAGTAGTTTATTCTTAGAAGGTGGTGGAGGTGGTACCACCTTTTTTTGTGGTGTTCTCTTTTTTGAAGGAGGTGGAGGTTTATCATATGTTGAAAGTAATGAGTTGTCCTCTTGAGGTGCGAGAGCTGGTGTGATATCATCGACATCTTGAGGTGGGGGAGCTGGTGAGATATCATCATCGACATCTTGAGGTATTGGAGCTAGTGTCACATGATTGTCATCTTGAGGTGCTGGAGCTGGCGCCGGCGGCGGTAGTGGTGGTGGTGCCTTTTTTGTTATTGGTGGTGGTGGTGGTGGTCCCTTTCTTGAAGGTGGGGGAGAGGGCGGTGGCTTTTTCATTGGTGGCGTAGGTGGTGACCTTCGCGGGCACGTGCATCGACGTCTACGCGGTGGTGATCTCTGATTGTTACGGCCGCGTGGAAGTGATCTTCCGAGGATGCTTGATGCGGCCTGCCCGATGGCCCCTGCAGCTGCAGCTGTGAAAGCTGCGGCAGCCTCACCGGTAAGGCCATAGCCACCAGCAGCACCAAGAGACATGAGAGCCGGAATAAAACCTATCAGGAGGATCGGAGGGTTGTCGTTGTCTGCAGGCGGCTGTACTAACAATTAAAAAATATAACTCATCCAAAGTCTCTTGCAATAGATTGAACTAATTACGTACTCGTAGGTGACTATTATTCAAGAGCTTTTGCCCCTTCGGGATGTACACTACGAAAAACTTGGACAAAAGCCACAAATCCCACAAAACTTTTGTGACCTTTAGCTTGGGGGTTCGTCCGGGTACATCCTGTATACCATACCATACCGCAGGGGCTGTCAGCTTTTACACACAACGGTGACGGGATTGTGCAGTCGGATGTGTCGGCGTATACCATACAACGGCGCGGATGTGTCGGCGTATATCATACAACGGCGTATGATAGATTTTTTCTTTAACTTGGTGGCCTTGGCAAAAACTCAGCATAAATTTTATGTAAATGTAATAATTTAATTATTATAATAACTAAATTATCACTTTTGCATGAAATTTATACAGTGTTTACAAAAACCACACAAGTTTTGTGGTCTCTGCCCAAATTTTTTGTAGTGATAACTGATAATGCATTAGATATACTATTTATGAATGAGACTTTACCGGTGATGTTGGTGCTGGGGGTTTCGGTTCCGCTCTAGGCATGGGGGGTACATCATTTGCTCGAGGAGCCGGGGCCGGGGCCGGTGCATTCCTCAGGGGTGCAGGAGCCGGTGCGTTCCTTCGGGGTGGTGGTGCTGGTGTTGGTGGCGGTGCTGGTGTTGGTGGTGGTGAAGGTGGCGGTGGATGCGGAGGTGGAGGTGGAGGGGATGGAGGTGGTGGTGGTGGAGGTGGCGGTGGTGGCCGGTACGTCCCGTTCTGTATCTCATCCCATTTCTTCGCATCAGGAAAATATTTATAGATGATCGGTTCCACGAACCAATCTTGAACTGGATCCCATGTTAAAACCTACAAAAGCAATTAAGTTTGTGTGTGTGAAGTTAGCTACTTAACCACAGGAATTTTAATAGAACAAGTTTATTTGAAAAAGAAAACTAAAGGGTAGTATCTGATGATCTGTTGATAATTACTACCTTAGAAGAGAATAATAGAAATGTGACACAGAGGAGCGCAGTTTTGAAAGCCATGTCTATTTGTATAGACTTATCGAACAGCTAGAATATAGCAAACTCAAGATCGAGGACGACATTTTATACGTACGTAATGCACGCTGCAATGAAACTTCTGAACGACCTAAATTGCATCTTTATTAGCTACCATTCCAGATTTCTTTGCTAGAGCCTTGCCTAGCTATTAAGTTTAAATCCACATGAAGTGTTTGTCCAAAATCAAGAAGCCATACACGCATGAATCGACTTACCTTAAAAGTGGGCATTACTAAACAACCTCTACAGTCTACATACTAGTTTGGAGAGAAATTGAGAATTAATTGTTATCTTTAAAATTTAAACAAAGAGTGGGATTTTTTTTTCCATGGAGAATTGGTAACTTTTACCTTTTTAACTGACAACGTCTCTTCTGTAGAACATAAGATCATAAATAATGTCGATTAGCTTAGCCCAGCATGCAGCAGTGAGAAGAATTCACCCATATAGCTAATCAGTACTGTTTTTCTCTTCTACTCTCTACTATCTATATATTGTGAAGTAAATGGCCGTTATAACTCAAATGACTCACCTTACTAATTAATAACTAGTTAGTGCTGAGATTTTAGAAGATTATTGGTTAGATGATCAAAGCACCCCACACTTGTAACTATACGGAGTGTACTCTACAAGAATTCTGAGGTATAGGAGTTACATCACGTACATAGACTATCATGCTTATTCAAATGTTGTATATAATAACCGGTAGGAAGCTCAGCTACTTATCTGCGTACAAATTAAACTCCTTTCAGAAAAATCAAATTAATTAAAGCTAAATTACTAGTAACCCTATAGATGTATATACCTGACCAGCAAATTAAAATACAAAATACCGAGCAAGTGCAAGCGAGGTCGATGTTTGATAATAATGGTTCATTTAATCTTTGAGCAATATAAGGAAAAAATGTTGTAGTGTTATAATATGACGTCAGATCCGGCGTCGCAGTCTCACGTGACATATCAAGTCATCTTGTCATGGCAGCAATTATAATAATTACAAAATGTCATTTTTGAATGAAAATACAACCTTATCCTTGTTAATCTAATGACTCTAAATTATTATTTAAACAATTGTAGTCCGTTTTATTTATTTTTTCAAAATGATTTCAAAATGTAATAAAAAATACGATATATACAAAGTATACTTGAAAATTATATATATGTGTGTGTGTGTGTGTGTGTGTGTGTGTGTGCGCGGGCAGACGATATATATATGCGTGTGTGTGGTGCTTATATGGTAATTGTATTAATTAATCATAAATGTAAATTAATTAAATAAGAAAGTCATGAATCTTGACATATTTGTCACTAGAAAAATTATCATCAACATAATTGTATTAACTATGGTATTAATTAAGATATCTATATTTTAGGAAAAATAACATTAGTTACCTTTCATATCCCCTTAAATCGATTATACCCTAACAAAAGAATATTCTATTTTCAGAAAGAAAAAAACCAAAAGAATCTTACCAAAATTTTTCATTTAAATATAAATGTTTTAGTTACCTTACATCGTCTACAATTTTAAAATAAATATATATTTGTGTATATATATATATATATTGAAAATATATTTCTCGCGTGCACACACATATTTCAAATATATTTTCGTAAATTATAATTTTTTAAATTATATTTTAAAAGCATTATTGTGATGAAAAAGAATAAATGATAAAAACAAAAAAAATATTTTTATAATAATTTATAACCGTTGAATTAACAAGAATATGATTGTATTTTTATTTAAAATGACATTTTTATAGAATTTTAATTGTTGATGTGGTAATGTGACGTGACATACCACATAGTAGGGCTATAAACGGTTCCAAAACAGCCAAAAATAGGTGGAACCGTAAACCGAACCGTGTTATTTAAATGGTTCGGTTCTTGTATTTTTCAGAATAGGAACCGAACGGTTCGGTTCCTAACAGTTCCATGGCGGTTCCGGTTCCAAAACGGTTCCAAAAAAATTGTCTTAAATTCAAGAATGATGTTAGTTTGAGCATATCATACTTATATCTGGTGACAAGAAATGAGGGAAGATTGATAATTCGAGACAAGATAATTCCAAACCAGGGGATAGTCTATGTCCTCCACCAAATGGAGTATGACTAGTACTTTAGTTTAAAGCAATTCCTCCACCAAAACGGTTCCAAACGGTTCCTATACATTTTTTTCTAGGAACCGAACCGAACCGAATTGTTTTAAAAACGGTTCGGTTTTACTGTATAACTTCAATTTTATTCTGGGAACCAAACCGAACTGCTGTTAAACGGTTCGGTTCCAACGGTTCCTTCAGAAACCGAAACCGATTAACAGCCTTACCACGTAGGATTGCGACGTCGGATTTAACGTCATGTTATGATGCCCTGGCACTCCTCGCAATATAATTGAGTTTTATGTGTTCCACACGTACTTAATTTTGCATGTGAGCTCACATGGCATGCCTGTACGTGACTCTCACAAACCCTGGCCAAATAATTAACGAATATCATTCGAATTCGTACGTGTTGGAGAGGAGATATCCCACATCTAAGAAGTGATAAAGAAAATAAAACTTATAAGTGGAATAGGTTAGACATACCTTATTACCTCAGCAACAAGACTTTCGTTTCAAATTTGTAGGCATCTAATTGGAATAGGTTGGACATACCTTATTACAAAAGATTATTGAGATTATATGTTTTGGTATCTCTTTTAAAATGCAGTACGTGGAAATTATATTGCTCTGATACTTGAGCATGTTGAATATTAGTATAATTGACACAGAAAACCAGTTCGATCGACTGAAATCTATTAATTATCAAGAGAAAAGGAGGCCCGACATATGAAATATCTCTTTTTATTATAACTATGTTGGCTCAAAAATCGTCACAGCCGCGTGTCAATAGGCCGGGGTTCTCTTTGGCTTTCACGTGTCTTTTTAGCTTGTGACGTGTGCTAAGGCGTGCCAACTCCCGGCCAAGGGGCCAAGCCATGTTTCAAAATTGTTGTTTGTGCGGATCTAACTTGTAATCAAACGATTGTGTGCCGAGGAAGGATCACTCTCAGCCGCGGGGTTCTCAATGCCTTGATACAAGGACTTTAACACGGATCGGCTAGCTAGCCGCGATCTTAGTGTTGTGCGGTACGGGTGAATGTGATGGTGATTATGGTTCTTTGTGATTTTCTTAATACTTAATGTAAGAAATATAAAGAAAAGACATGGAAATAAAAAGTAAGAACGTAAAGAACAATATAGTAAAGAACGATATAGAAAAATGCATAAAGATAAATATCGGTAAAGAAAACGATGAAGTAAACTTGAGAATTGAAAGGGGACTAGTGTGTTGTGAATTATAGAATTGTATTGATAAGATGTTGGCTAAAAAATTGTCTCGGCCGCGTTTCAATAGGTCGGGATCCTCTTTGACTTCCACATGTCCTTCTGGCTTGTGACGTGTGCTAAGGCGTGCCAACTCGCGGCCAATGGGCCAAGCGAGGTTTCAAAGTTGTTATTTGCGCGGATCTAACTTGTAATCAAACGACTGTGGGCCAAGGAAGCACTGATTGCTCCAACATTAAGGTGGCCAAATTGTCAAAATTGACAATGCAAATCGTCTTTATGTACATGTGATCGCATAATAGCTATTACCGCAGTAACATATTATGGCTACGGTAACTCTAGGATCATCGCATGCGCGGCCCATATGTCCTACTATGCCACGTGGGCCTTGCAAAATATAGGTTCAAACAAATATTATAATATATAAGTTCACATAATTTCAAGGGCATTGATAGGTGAATATTCTTCTAAGGAAAACCTTCAATATATTATGTTCATCTTCTTTTTCTTTGAGTTTATATGTTTTTTTTTGTAGCAGGAGCCGCATTGGTATCTGTTGTGGCCGGAAGGTCCTGGTGCAACACAATCGCAGTCGTCACAGCATAATAGGCATGTGTTCGTGTACAGTTCCTTTTTGTTATGTGTTTCACACCTCCGATCACCCTCCGCTTCACAGTCTGCAGGCCCCCATCTATTGAATTAGCAAACTGAAATAGCATCTCGATCAATATTAGGGTTTACTCATATATGAGAAGGATAAGCTAGCTTACCAGTTGGAGGTGGTGAAGGAGAGACTTCATTGTCCTCTTCATTAGTTTCAGGTGAAGGAGCCGGTGCCTCATTATGCTCCGATAATGGTGGTGGTGGTGGTGCCTTTCTCAGAGGTCGGGAAGGTGGTTGTCGTCCTTGAGATGGTGGTGATGGTTTGGTTGGAGATGGTGGAGTAGGGAACGTCCTATCCGAACGGCACTTGCACTGACCCGTATTGGGTATTAAATCAGTTAATGCTAAATGTGAGATTACATATTCACAGTTCTCTCGTCCATTGACATCTTGAGGCGCCGGAGCTGGTGTCACATGAATGTCATCTTGAGGGTCTGGAGCTGGCGCCGGCGGTGGGCGTGCCCTTTTTGGTGGTAGCGGTCCCTTCCTTGAAGGTGGGGGAGATAATGGTGGCTCTCATTGGTGGCGCAGGTGGTGAACTCCGCGGGCACCTGCATCGACGACTACGGGGTGGTGATTTCTTATTATTGTTACGGCCGCCCCGAAATAATCTTCCGAGGATGCTTGATGTGGCCTCTGTGATGGCCGCTACAGCTGCAGTTTCGAAAGCTTCGGCAGCGGTACCAAAAAGGCCATAGCCACCAGCAGCACCAAGAGAGAAGAGAGCCGGAATAAAACGTAGCAGGAGGATTGGAGGGTTTGTCATTGTCTGCAGGCGACTGTACTAACAATTGAAATAGTATAAATAATTTTGCAAAAGACTCTTATCAGTGAATTAAACTAACTACGTACTACCAGAAAAAAAGGCTTAAATGGTGAAAATATTTCGTCGTCAAAGAGCGCAATTTCGTCGTATAAGTAAAAAAACCGACAAAATATTCGTCGTTCAACAGTCGTCGCTTAAGGGCAGTGACTTAAGTACCTAAACAACCAATGCTTTGTTTTCATCACTTAAGTTGTTACTTATGCGACAAATAATATTCATCTCTTAAGTCCTAAAGCAACCAAAAATAATCCACCCAATTGATGAGATATTGGTCACTTTTGTGTTTATGATATTATATAAAAAAGGAAAATCTTTCTAGTAATTCATTTTCTAATTAGATTAGGGTCCTCATTTAATTTTCATTTTACATTTTTTGGATTTATTTATTTTTTGGTCCTCCTCTTGGTCTTCATACGATGGAACCCATAATCAATTATCACCAAATTCCTATGCGATTTGCAATTCTCACCCAACAAACTATGAACTCATAATCAAGCCGATATGCGAACAAGCTTCAATCTACACAAATTAAACTTTGATATGTATTCAAATTTGATCTCCATAAAGAAACAAACCTTAGTAAAATTAAAAAACACAAAGAAGAAAGGTGAATTCATTACCAGTCTCGACGAGGACCCTTTCCAAATTGATGCAAGGGTGGGAGAGGGAGGTGCGGATGGAAGAATCCATATATGAAATTAGGCGGCAGTGAGGGAGGTGTGAAAAGAGGAGGAGAAGGAGGAAAGATGAGAGAGCCTTGTAAAGCCTTGTTATTCCTCATTAAATCCCAGAATCAAGTTGATCGATATGCATAGGAGATCAAAGAGAAATAAAATGAGACAATATTAATGGCAATAAAGAAGAAGAGATCCATTCAAAAAGAAAAGAAGAAGAGTGAGATTTTTTTTTTAGGAAAGAGAAAACTAAGATTAAATGAAGGAGTAAACAAAAATTTGCCCAAATTTTTTGCAGAATCAAAGACCGCCATATTTAAGAGAGCGATTTGGAATTTCAAGCGTTGTGGGGCAATTCTGATCGTCCGATTTGGTCCTATCTAACGGCTTAGATAGTCGATCCGCATCATGTCTCCTTTCGATTGGCTAATGTGTTGTTTTGTTAAATCCATGTATTTTTAATGTTTTCTTTTCGTTTTTATTCTTATATTTTTACTTTCATTTAACACAAATTTCTTTTGATTATCCCTCGAGACACTTAAATGAAATGAAAATCATGAAATTAATTATGCTAAGATACATGTTGATTTAAAAATTTAAAGTAACATATATTTTTTTTCTAAATTAGTCGCAATCTTAACTCAGTTTTACTCATCAATTAATAATACTTAAATTCCAAATTTAATATTAATATCAATAACACTTAATTAGTCTTGAAGAAGACGAAAGCATGCTGCTTGGTCTTTTTTATATATGACCTTCAATATCGATTCTTATCACTTAATGGAAAAAAATTGAAGAATATGTTTCATAAAAATTCTTCATGAACAATTGAAATTATTTTTTTCATTAAATTTTTATAAAAAGTCGTCACCTAAGTGAGAAAATTTCGTCACTTAAAGTAGCGACTTAGTTAATAAATGTTGTTTGGTCACTTAAGAAATAACTTATGCGACAAAACATATTACATTGTCTCTTAATTGGCCACTTAAGAGACGAATGTCTTTTCATCATTTAAGTAGCCACTTAAGAGAAGAATTATTTTTCTCTTGGAGATTTTGGTCGCTTAAGGACTTTTTTCTGGTAGTACGTACGTAGCTGACTATTATTCAAGAGCTAGCTTTTGCCAACTTTTGGCATATGATCGTTGCATTAGATATTTTTTGTTCATAGACTTTACCGGCGGTGTTATCGGTGCTGGGGGTTTCGGTTCAACTCTAGGCGTTGGGACTGCATTATTTGCTCGAGGTGCCGGGGCCAGTGCATTCCTATGGGGTGCTGGAGCTGGTGCATTACCTCGGGGTGCCGGAGCTGGCACTGGCGACTTCGGTGGAGCCGGTGGCGGGGGACTCTGTTTTGGAGGAGGGCCGGGGCGGCTAGGAAAGTAAAAACGCACTTGAATTAGCTTGTCATCAACTGAATTCGTCATCTATTCAAAAATGAAATCAAACTCCAAAAACATATATTAGATCCGGTTCTATTTATTTTCCTTCAGTAATAGTTTCGTTGCAAACGTGACACGTAATCGATCAACATGCTATGAAGACATATAACAAGGTTGTGAAATTACATCAGGAGCGCAGATGTCGTAGAATACATCTTTAAGCGGATCACTGTGATCACTTTCTCCTAAAAGCTTTTCTTTCTACATGAAACCTACAAATCAAAGAAGTTAATCACTTAAATAATAGTATATGGTAATTGAAAAATTCAATGCTATCTATTCAGTACGCGCATTGATATATTGCATATAGCTATATATATTACTAACAGTTGAAGTCACTAAAAGACTAATGACAAAAATCAGCAGCGCAATTTTGAAAGCCAGCATATTATTTTGTGTACAAGAGAAGATTGTATAAAACATTTGCTCAAGAGCGGATTTCAATATATCGTAATCAGAAAGCAGCATATATATAAACTAGCTGCTGGATCTTGTGTTCTGGTTGACGGTAGTGGTTTCCACATTTCCATATCTTGCAAAAGTTGACCTTCAATACGTACTAAAGCCTCTGCAGCAGTACCAAGCCAAATTTGAGATCTTCCTAGCTAGGGTTATCGGGAAATTGTAAGTTCCATTCTACGGGAACTGTTTATAAATAAATAAATAAATATATATATATATGAATCGAATTCGGTTGAAAGTTTCTTATTTCTAATTACTAGGTGTGGGAGAATTAACATAATATTTTAACATGAATTGATTAAAGTGCGTAGAATTCGACTACTTAATTCATCATGCATACTCTGATCAGGAAGTAAGGAAGTTGCAAATACGTGCGTGCATGCATGGTTAGTTAAGCTAATCCATGATTCCATGAACAATGCAAATGGGTCATGTTTCATATACTGTTAGTCTTGCATGTGAGCTCACGTGACATGCCATTGACTTTCATCAGTCTCATGAACCCTTATTTAAATTATTAACGAACTGTATAGATGCAGAAATTGTATACATGAACCCTAGTCAAATTAGTAACCTTTGTTAGTGTTGCATTTCTGCACTTATCGATCTTTATTATTAGGTTACCGATCAGCAGCTATCCGGGCCGGCCTGCATAAAATCTTATCAGGTTTGACCCAATTGGGCATGAGTGTACTAAGGCCGGAGGGTTCGAGCCCATTATAGCCCGCTCCGCCCATTAGATTTGGAAGCCGAGCATGTTTTTTTAGGCGCAAATATTATGCTATATTAGACAGCAAGACCACGGTTAGAAGTTCAAGAGAACATAGACAGTCTTCGCGCGCTACAAAATAGTCATCAGAGACGATGCTTTGATGTTATTTCATCAGGACGTTGTCTCGGCATGTACATCGAAGTTGATGCTCCAAATGGATCATCAAGATGTTGTCGCACTTGGTGCATTATTATTTTGTTTTCTATGATGTTCTAATGCGTGCTATGCACCCATTATTACAAGTGAGTGAGACCAGTATATCGTTAACCAAATGAGGTCAAGTTGCATAGCATACATAAGAGCACCATAGACAAACCAGTTTGTATCATTATTGACCGGCACAATACCTAGCTTGCATAAACGTAAAAGGGATCAGAGTCATCAGACTACTATTTCCAAATGATATAAAAGGGGACTGCAACAAATGTAGAACGGTAGGTCTGCAATATCAGTATCTTACTCCCTTTTATGATCATTTGATTAGTATTAATTTATTATCTCTTTCTTAACCTCAACAGTAATGAACCGATCAAGTATTGGTGGTTGGGTGTCGTTGATGGTGGAAGGCGCGAGCCCGGTAATTTTTTCTTGGATTGTTTTCGATCTTCTTTTTGTTTCCCCTCACTTTTTAGGTAAATGTCATTAATTTACCTTCAAGTTTTTTTAATGAAAATTGTAAGGCTTTCTGGACGGATTTCATAGCTAGAAATTAATGATGGTTGTACTTAGGTATTGATTCTTTAGCCGGCCTCACTACCAATGGCAGATGCATGTAGTAGACTATACAAAAATTTTGTATAGATACAAGTAGATTTATGGTTGTGAAAGGGTCTTGGTTAGTTGGCAATCTGACAAACATTTTTGTTACTCTCAATTCATGGTCAAAGTTTCGATTGTTCCTATAAACATTATTTGAGTCTTTATACATTTTTCTCATATTATTCCTTCATTTATAAATGATATCTTTCTTTGGTTAAATTACATAATTTTCAATTACCATGCATGTTTTTTTTTCCTTCCCACTTTTCTTCCCCTTCCTTCTTTAAATGTTTTATTACACAATGAATATTTTAGCATTTTCTACCATACGTGGATAAGACTTGAAATTATTTCCTCTTATATTTTTACACTTTCACGAGTGTCAATAGGGAAAAAATCTCCTCATATGAGTATTAGATTGGGTTCCAAACCTAAAAAAACAATTCTAACTAGCCTAAGTAGAATTCTAATCTTAGATCCGCCACTGGTCACTACTAAGGATATACGCATACTCAGTCAGGTTTGATCAATACAAGGACTGACCTCTCTATTGAAACAAAAAAAAATAAACTACGATAATTACAAAGAAGAGGAAGAACCAAGTCTGAAGGCATTAGTATCTAGTAAGATATATAATAATACTTGATGTTATTGTCAATTGGAAATACTCTGTTACACAAAGAGTCTCTACGTTTAAAGAACCTGTTGGAAATACGGTGTCACACATTTACAGTACTTCAAGTCATGATAATTGAGCTTGAAGAATGTCTTTATGATATATAGAGATTAAAACAAAAATACGAAATACAGTATATACCATCTGAAAATGCGGCTAACTATTTTATTCACGACTTATAGCACACTGTATCCTTATTTTGAGTACTCTGTAGCAGCGGCGACGTCACGTGTTTTTTTGATGTGGAAAATGCAGCGATCACAACATATATGTCTATGGGCGATTTATGCATGGGTTAATTGTACAAGCTGCATGCCCCATTAATTGTATTAGCAAACAATTATCTCGATCGATATATAAATATATATAAACCCATGTCAAGGAGATTTTTATTTACCTTCAAGTTTAGATCCAGGCTGGTTAATTGGGTGCCTACTAATGCCGATCGGCAATTTAAATTTAGATGGGGGAGGTGGTGTCTCATCAGGGACGTCCGTATCGTTTTCCGTTGGTGATGGTGGTGAATTGTCTGAAGGTGGTGGCATCGGATTCTGTGGCACTTCAGGTGTTGGATTTGGCGGCGTCTTCGGCTTCGGCTTAGGCATAAGAAAGTCCGTCATTCATTTGAAAAAAGAGTTTTTTTCACCAACAGTCCCTTAACTCTGGTATACCTACCAATGTGATACCTCAACTCTTAATCGTACCAATGTGATACCCAGACTCTAGTATTGCTATCATTGAAGTACTTCCGTTAGTTTTTTTTAACTTTTCCGTTATCTTGGTGACGTGGCAGTTACGTGAGGCCCACAAAGAGGGTTAAAAGACAAAATTAACCTCATCTGAGAGGAGCAATGTTTTTCCCGCCCTTTACCTTGAGAAAGACACCCAACAATTCCAATTTTGGCGCCAATTTTCCCTCCCTACTCCTTAATTTGTGTCTCTTATCTAAACTAAAGAACTACCGCCAACCAGTCGACCACAATCTGATAAAACCTAGATCAATCTCATTTTCTATTTTTACCCTAGCACTTGTTAAACTAACAGAATAAATATAGAAATTTATATGGAACATCTCATTTCCACAATCTCATAAGAATAAAAACACATAACTTAACGAAATTCAAATACATGTTTAAGTACCATTAGTTGCCACCTTTTATGTTGATCTGCCATGATTTTTACTTGTAAGAACTAATGGTACATGTAGTTGAATTTCGTTAAGCCAGAGGGAATAATACCAGCAGATAAAGCATTGTACTAATGGTACTTAAAAGTTCTTACAAGCAAAAATCATGGCAGATCAACATAAAATGTGGCAACTAATGGTACTTAAACATGTATTTGAATTTCGTTAAGTTATGTGTTTTTATATTCTTATGAGATTGTGGAAATGAGATGTTCCATATAAATTTTTATATTTATTCTGTTAGTTTAACAAGTGCTAGGGTAAAAATAGAAAATGAGATTGATCTAGGTTTTATCAGATTGTGGTCGACTGGTTGGCGGTAGTTCTTTAGTTTAGATAAGAGACACAAATTAAGGAGTAGGGAGGGAAAATTGGCGCCAAAATTGGAATTGTTGTGTGTCTTTCTCAAGGTAAAGGGCGGGAAAAACATTGCTCCTCTCAGATGAGGTTAATTTTGTCTTTTAACCCTCTTTGTGGGCCTCACGTAACTGCCACGTCACCAAGATAACGGAAAAATTAAAAAAAACTAACGGAAGTACTTCAATGATAGCAATACTAGAGTCTGGGTATCACATTGGTACGATTAAGAGTTGAGGTATCACATTGGTAGGTATACCAGAGTTGAAGGACTGTTGGTGAAAAAAACTCTTGAAAAAATCATCAAACTTTGATTTCTCCTCATTGTAAACCTAAAAAGACAATTATAGTGAGACACTCTAATTGACCATATATATAAAGGAAATTTACTGAAAGTCTGAAACTAATGATAAAATATAAGAATCAAACAATGACAATAGCAACAATCAGTTGGACTCGTTTGAAGAACATTTACACTTTTCAAGTTTAGGTAGACGCTCTCTTAATCCTCCCTGACACACATATACAGTGTGCGGGCGTGTATATACATGCATTACCATACAAGTCTTAATTATATATATAGTACGTAAATTGTAGCAGCCTCGATCTAACCTTGTCCACTAGAATTGGAGAAGTTTGTGTGTTATCAGATGGTGCCTGAAACTGCACAAAGATTGGTTGATACGCATGTTCGTAGTATCAACAACCTAATTTTAATCTTCATGCAATCATATCTTTATAAATGTACCTTCGTCTTCTTGGCGTTTTTATTCTCAAACTCAAAAGTTGAAACCTATAAGATGACATAATTGAGATATTATTGAATGAATACACGAAAATAAAACTATTGAAGATAAACGAGATGCATCTATGAGCTGTGTGTGTATTAACTAACGAGCGAGTTACCTTTGAAGTAACTAAGAGAACGGTGAAGAACAGGAAGAGTCTTTTAAAGACCATTATCGTACTCCTTAATTCAGTAGCTAGAAATTGATCGAACAGTAGGCATATATAAGTAATATAACTGTATTTGAAGAGCGAAATGGTATAAATAGTTGGGTATTTCCTTGCATCATCATTACACGTGGTTATGTTCCTATAGTCATATAGATGCATGTGGATAATCACAGGACGCGCATTGAAACCTTTGGTACAAACTAGCATAAATAGACCTAACAAGGAAAGAAAGCACTTGTACGTGTTTTGAAGTAATTAGCATAGGACTTACACTTAAAACTTAAAAGCAATCATGCGACAATATAGCATTGGTCGACAAGAACATTTTGCAGATTCAAGTTCAGTTCTATTTAAGTAGAGTAAATGTATAAAGCCCCATCCTCGATAAATTGAGAAAACGGAAAATAGAAAAGGAGAGACTGAGGGAGTATCACAATATCACAATATAGTGATTCAATATCAAACTTAATGTGGGGTTATGGACGTGGGTTCTCTCTTACACCAGCCTATAGGTTTTCTTAATGTGCATGCTTTACTGTATCTTCAAAAGCAACAATGCATTAGTTCCGATCGGTGAAGTCATGAAGATGTATGTGTGGGAGTTGATCAACTAAAACTAATGACCAACAATAAGACTTGGATATTTCTTTAATAATATACCTTAAAAAGCATTAATCTACCGAATGTGAGTGTCTACAACTCTACATTTCTTAAATAACAGTACACTAGTTGTTAACGTCACCCTCTAAATGGGGTGATCTCTGGATTAATCTTCTCTTATTTTGGCCGCCAAATTAGTGATCATAGACCTAGTAAGCCCAGCTGGTAGACAATTCGGAATGGTAGCCTCGCTGCTTACTCAAGTATCACCATTAACGTCACCCACGGTGACTCGCCTAAATGATAAAGACATTATGTGCTGGCACACATTCCCACATTGAAGGAAAAGCCAGACACATCTCCCAATGCTCCTATAAATATGATGCATAAACCACCCAAAAAAGGTAATGTATTCTCAAGTCTTTAACTCTCAAACTTCAATTTTATACCAGATTCTAACTTAAGCCTTAGAGGGTCAAAGGTCGGTGCACTACTGACCCTTTGACTTTGACTCGTGTTGTGTACAGGTCTTACTGAGCTGACACGTCGGAATACAAGGCTATGAGGTTAGGTACCCCGGATTTAACTCCTGGCCCAGTCAGCGTCCAACTTGTCATTCCACTCCTTCTTCCATGTCTATAGTGTCACCGCCGCCGGGTTCCATGTGCTTTCCTTCTCCCTTAGCCCTACCAACTCATTCTGTTTCTCCGCCAATTGCCACTCCAACTCAACAACTCTAGCATCGCTCTCAACAAGCGAGTGTTCGCTTTTCAAGAGCTCCACATGCAGCTCCCCAACCACCATGTTGGCCTTATATACCCGGGCGGCATTGACCACCTACTAGTCCTCAAACTCCTACACCCTCACCAGGATTGAGGAGTGACTCATTCGCCGCGACATACTCTTGAATGACCCGTTCGTCGTCGGCCGCCTTCGCTTGTTATTGGGCTTCCAGGAAGTCCCGGGCGTCGTGAACCTCGGTTGTCACTTGCAAAAGCACTGATTAGACTTGAATACAAAACAAATACAACAACATAATTTCATCAGGTCTAGAAATGGTAAACATGCTTACCCGGGTGAGTCTCCTCTCCACCTCTTGGAAGTTCAGCCGGGCATCCTCGCTACATCGGTCGTTGGCCCTGGCACCTGTGCCTCATATGCTTGGCCATCCTCTTCAGATGAGGCGCCCACTCCCCGACCTCGACCAACTCGGTCATGACCCCAGCCTGAGTCTGACCACTCGAAGACCTTACCATTTTAGCTCTCCGCTCCGAGCCCCCATTTATTCGGCTCCTCTTATGCCACTGGCTCCCTTTGGCCACCTGCTCCCATGCCTCATCTGCTTGTCTCAGCACGAATTATGTGCCAACCACCTCCGGCCAGATGGCCACCTCCGCCGCCAGGGCTGGCACGACCGATGCCTCAACTTGTCGCTTCGGGATGTCTAGCACCTTGGGAATTTCTCCTGTCCTCCCAGCTACATCCTCCAGCCCAACTTGTTGAATTACCAACCCCTCGTCGGGCTGATCCGTCTCCACCTCTGGATTCTCCCTCTTTCCTCCTAATCTCTCACCGCCACCATCTCTTATTATGGGAGACCATCAATCGACACTCCCACCTCCCCCGGGAAATCTATCGGCTTTCCATCATGTGCCACGCCCTAGTACGCCGCCACCTCTTCCGGGAGCAGTTTGTACTGCTTCATTGTTAGTGACATTGAATAGATATATGCATTCCTCCAGTTTCTTCGGCATCGCAGGAAAGCCTTGTCTCGCCCCCACATCCATGTCCTTCAGATCCCACTCTCGAACGACATCCTCGATCCCTTGGATCACCTTATCGTCCGTCATCTTGTCATATGGCCCGAGCTCTTTCCTGTCCGGCAACTTGATTTCCACCGTCGTTGTAATAAACACTTGTCAAAATCATGCCATACTAAAACTCAACACCGGCTTGGAATATTCACTTACCGGTCAATTTGACGACGTTGTACGTTTGATACACGCCCATCCGACACCACCAGTAGACTGACCTATCCGCCTGCTCCTTAAAGGCAAGCATGCACCTCATCAGCCTCTTCTCCATCAACGGCGACAACTCGGTATGTTGTGCACATTCCCACATTGAAGGAAGAGCCAAACACATCTCACAATACGCCTATAAATAGGATGCCTAAACCACCTTAAAAAAGATAACATATTCCCAAGTTCTTAACTCTCGAACTTAAATTTCGTACCAGATTCTAACTTAAACTTTGGAATGTCAAAGGCCAGCGCACCGCTGACCCTTTGACTTGACTCGTGTTGTGTGCAGGTTTCACTGAGATGACACGTCGAGGTTAGGTCACCCGGATTTAACTCCCGTAACAGGAGAATTATCTAACCTTATTTACTAGAACTAGTGGTATTACGTATATTGTCGGGAGTCAAGAGCGAATCCACTTGTAGCGCCAAGGTTTAGCAATTGCCCAACCTCAACTCACTAGTCAACTCATATGTCATCCATATATAAAGGTAAATTATGGTTGGTGAGCAACTCTTTTCATTGGGGAAAAGCTCTTGTTTACTAGCAGTATACAACAGACAAATTACATAATAGAAGAATGTGAAATGCATGTCATTTGATAAGTTCTTGGGTTTAATTAACGAACTCTTAATTATATATCACAAGAATAGCACACACTTGTGATAAGATTTTTTTTTCAAACTATTTAGAGATTTATTACAAAATAATGGGAGATAGTGAGTGGTTACACCATGTAGAAGTTATCAGCAAAAGAAAACAATTTTCTGTTTTCTGTTTTTATTTTTACTTTTATATTTTTTTCCCCGAATTATTTCAATTGATTTTAAATTAGTATATGATGTAGAGATCTAAACATATTTTCACATGGTTTTTGGTTGGCAAGCTTTGTTTTGGGTATAATAGTATAGATTCATATCACGATAAATCCAAACATGTTGTAGGAAATATGGAATTGATCTACTCATTTCATTGATAATCTCCTTTATATATGAGTCATGATTACAATATAAGTAAATTGCAATCGCAATGATAATTAAGGCTACATAATTGCTGAAAGACTCGTTACGTCCGTTAATCATAAACGTCATTAACCCATTTCGTTATATACTATAATGAATACATACTAATGGTGTTTTTCCTTCAACACTCCTTATTGTACCGAGTTAAAGATATAATGGTGCATAAGGTGTTGCTTCATTAAAAACTTTGCCAAGTAACAAAACCCAGTAAGAGAACAACGACGTATGCACCAGACTCTCGCTAATGTATGCACCTCCCCCTGATTTTTACATTAATTATGGGAGTTTTGATAACTTTTGCATATCAAACAACGACGTGGATAATGATCATTCTCAACATGTCGTTTTTTTTTTGTATAGGGACTAAATAAGCCTAAACCTTTAGGTATTAATGTGTGGGCGCAGAGCTATACAACGAATGAAAGATCAAGTCTTGCATATTGTGTTAAGTGTAGTAATGCATTTTTGCACTTGTATATGAAATCTCGTTTCCCAATGCTTATTCGTCATCTTTCATTTAGACTAAAACAGATCTATCTTTAAAGACTTTGACTGATTATGAGAGTTATATAAGCCTCACTTTTAACCTTTAGAGTGCTTGAAAACCGATTGATGGTTAATATTACAGTCCTCAAGATCTATTTTGAGACTGTGTCTTTCTAAAAATCTTTTTCATTCTCGACTTAAGATTTGCAATAGTGACAGTTTTTTAGTTCATCAAAAGTTTGCGCAAATCCATATTGAATACGCAATGGCATAATTCATCATATCCTTATTCAGAATCAAGTATTTACTTCGTGAACGTTTCAGTTCATTTTGTAGCGCTACGTGGTCTAGAGCCAATTCTTGGATGAATAAACTCTGTTCTATGACTTCCTTGTATATCTCTTAGTTTCGATCCCCCATAGAGATATCTTATTACAACATCCATAAGTTGCATTTGTCAGTTTTTTCGGAAACTACCAAACTGATAAAATAGTGGAGTGAATGACATCCATTACAAGAATATCTCATTGTGGTCCATTACAAATGAATATTTTCTCATTGTCGATTCCAATGCGTTAGTGAGAGACCTTGCGCCATAAGGTGAGTCTGAACTCTTATTTCTCATAACGCATCCTAACAAAGACATATGATAGGGTTTACACTTGTGATGTCGGCTTCATCTACCCAAATATCTATCTTTTTGTTAGTGAATCTTAGTTCATGTTTGACCGTTTCTTTCTATTAAGCCAAAATTACTACGTTGGTATTTCTCAACGAAGTATGGTTCGATATCAAAACTCAATATCCTACATTCTCATATGGTTTGTATTTGTAGAGATCTATATATATTCAAGGTTCTACCATCTGAGGCGTCCCTCAGTGATAACCAAAATCCAGAAAATTCTCATGAGGTAGATTTGTAACTATGGATCAATGTATCTAATTGTGCCAAACTCGCTTTCTTCCCTTGATCGAGTATATATCGAACTTAAGGTGCTCTCCCCCTCTTCCTTGGAGAGTCACGGCCCGTGACACCATTTATGCCACTTTATGGCGGCACAATGTGCCCAATTCCTCTTGGGTGGTGCATGTCCTCTTCTTAGGATATCTAACCTTGCAAGCATATTTGCAGTTGATATGATCTCGTCACTTTGTGCCATAGTGGAGATCAAGATGAGACATAGTAGAGACAAACCATGACAATTCGTTCCACTTAAACATTCTTTGTTCTTATCTTCCCCTAACGACGAGAATACTGTCTCATTAAAATGACATTCTGCATATCTAGCGGAAAGAAAGATCGTCTGTCAAAGTTGTGATATGGCGGACTATTTGGATGCTCATCTCATTTAAGCACACTTATTCACATTAATTGACTTCACTATTATGCGATGTGACGTCACAATTTGACACATAGGTTAATCTGATTGGGCTCAAGGATTGTAGATCTGTGTCTATCCTGACGAGTTCAAGTATTTCAATCATTTGATAATATTGATTATAGTTTCATTTACAATGATGGTGGTGATGGCCAGACATACGTGAATCAGAGGTACTGTAAAAATTTCATTACCCTAAACAAAAACATTTGTGCTCATTACCACTATTAAGACTATTATTGTAGTCGTTTCCGTGAGACCAAGTAGATTTGTATTTAATAAAAACAACATTTGTTTTAGTAGTTATGGTGTGATGACACATGACCAACGTGTTGACACGTCAACCAACACCATAAAATATTTAAGGTGTCCGCAAATTGGTTGAATCAATTCACATAATTTTCATTGGATTTAATGTATTGTATGAACATAATGAGAATGCATGTGTCATTTGCATAGGATGGTCTCAATCCTTATTTCTTTAGTTTGATAGACTTTGAAGCTTCGCCAGAAGCGACTAGTAGCTTCCTGAATGCCTCTTTACTTTAGTATGGTCTAGTCTTTTCACTGCCTCCTTCCTTGCCGCCAACGTATGCTACTAGGAGAGTAAGCAAGCTACCTTGCTTGATTAGCTCTACATACGTAATCACAATGGAAATAAGAAGTATAATATAGAGTTAGTGCATATATTTGGGCATTAAATATTTCACAATTCAGCCTCAAGGGTGGCTATGAAATAACTTCTTCAATTCCTCTAAAAAATTATATTTTTAGGATTTTTATACTTCTTTGTTTCTTTTGTTTTTACTTCTATTTATCTAAAATATAAGTGTATGTATGTAACTCCTTAAATATACAGATACACATATCACAACTTGGGGTCTCAAAAAATCGTGTCATATCTCAAATATGTTAAAATTCTGAAATTCATTTTCTTTGACGTGAGGAGATTCAATTTAGCAATTGCATGTATACTTGTTAAATGGACATATAAACTTCTCTAATACTTGGTTACATCCGCAGTCATTAGAGATAATGCAAAGCAAGTCAACTGTAATCTTACTTACTCATTTCACATGAAAAAGTCGTTGACATAAAATTATTTAAAAATGTATAATGGTTCGATTGTCTCTTGTTGCCTCTAGTTACATAAAGTTCTAATGGACATAGTTAGGACATAAAAAATGAATATAAACCCAATTTATTTAGAGTAATTTGATAGAATTGTAAAACGATATTCTCATCCCATAAAGTATATACCTTGTGAATCCCAAAGGATTATAAATTATTGATCCTTATTAATATTATTAGTTTTAACCACGTATATAGTACTATTGTTCTTTAGTACTACTGCTTTTAGGAAGCACATGATGCATTTCTTTGCAATTAGTTATTCATGTCGTACTAATATTTTCTACAACTGTTTTACTTTTTGCGATACTTCGCAAAGTTAAATATTGAAAATCGAACCACGTATATTAATATTCGAATATTCTCAATTCATTGAGAAAAATTCATAACCTTGGTTGTATGTCAACGACTGTATGAATGTCTTGTCAAATCTAAAGATACTTCAATATAGAAATTTAATGAAATTTTAGGCATAACAACCATTACAATAATATCTTAGAAAATTAAGGGAAGACTATAATTAAAGTTTGGAATCTCATAGCTACATTCTAATCACTATTTTGAATTGAAATTCTTTTGAAGTCATGTTATTCATATATTGAATATGCTTTTTCAAATCAACGTATTGTCATGATTCTATATTCTTTTTGTAACATGACACTTCATTGCTCATGTCATATCCCCTAGACCTTTTTAAACATGGTACAATGTTACCAATTGTAATTGATCGGTTTGTATGAAACTACATGTCCATAGTAATTGTCATTTGTTTTGGGGTTATTGCCTTATAATGCCAAATTTGTATTGGAAAAAAAAAATTTGTCCTCAGAAACCTTACTTTGTCATTCGAGATTTTAATTATGCTTCCAGGCTGCGTGCATGAAACATGTTGGCGTATAATTCGATCATGGTTGAACCTTTGTGGCTTGTAGGGGAGGTTGGTACTCAAATTCTTCAGAGTACAATATATGAAAGTCATGTTATGTTAGTATGACCAACTGTAGATATAGTACAAGACATATTAGTTTCGTTGTCGAGAACTCTTAATAAACATTCATGAAAACTATACACACCAAGGTATATTATTGCGAGTTTGGAGCTTTGTGAAGTGACATCATCACAATAAAGATATACAATTTAATTAATTTCTAAGAAATACAAATCAAATTGGAAGACCAAGAATTGAAATGATCGTATTTTTCGATGTTTCATGAAAATACTTTATCACAAGAATATGTTTGTCCATTTTTTCTTATAATGCTCATGAAATTTCATTATCATGGCAATGCTCATTGCATATAATATGCTAAATCCAATCATTATAAAAATTATATAGACATAGCGTATGCAACAGATAGATCATATCATTTAACGTGGGTAAATAATTTGGCAAAATAAAGCAGTATACACAAAGTAATGTGCTCACATATAGGGATGGCAATATTACCCATCAGATAGGGTATTCGACCCTAATGAGGCTGTGTAATGGGTAAAAACGAGAAATGAGTATGGGGATCCCCTATATTCGAAATATGGAATCGGGTAACGGGCGGGGATGGTATTTTGATCCCCATCCCTATCCCCACCCAATAATAATAATATATATATATTATATCTGTTTTAATATTATTTAATTAATTAATGTTTATGTAAATACAAACTTTTTTATAGTTATTATTTTATTTTGAACTATACTTGTATTGGTTTAAGTTGGATTAATGTAAAAAAAAACTAATTTCATCATGATATTTAGTTTTTATTTTATATTTTTACGTTTTTTCTAGAATTCATATGAATTTTTATATAATATAACAAAATATCATTAACGGGTATTGGAGCGGGTATGGGGACGGGGAATACTCATTACTTTCTAACGTGGATTGGGGCAGGTATAGGGACATAATTGAAAATTGGTGGGTATGGTATTTCGATCCCCTGACCCTATCATGCTCATTGCCATCCCTACTCACATATACTTAATGCGATATATAAATACACTGCAAGAAAATAGCATTACAAATCATTTACGTGCAAGCCATAAATTTACTTAATAAAAATTAAAATGGCATAGCATATAACAGGTTCAAAATACAGAGAATATTTTGCTCACGTAACATGCATAATTTCATTTATACGAATGAAATTTAATGACAACGGCAACTCTAATTTAGATCTTACCTGTAAGTTTGTCAAATAAACTGCATACAAGTGTTGCTCTTGCTTAATTTCCACGATCATGCTTGATTCAACGAATATATGTCGCGAGGTAACTCTTTCCATTCAATTTTATATCATCGTGTGATAAATTTCATCAAAATGAAAACATATAGTTAGTTTACATTCATCACATAGAAAATCAATAAAATTAAAATCAAATTACTGAAATAAATACACTTTTAGTTGTGGGGTAAAAATACTTTTAACCTGGAGGCAAAATTACAATGCTTGTGTTTTTACTGATTTATCTCAGTGGTAAAACTTCCTCTCTCTCTCATGGATCGGGTTAGGGAAGACCGACGCGGGTCTGATTGAGCGGAACCAAGTCGAGATCTACAAAACCTAGGATGATGGCATAGTCGGGGCCAGACCCCGGATTGGACAGAAGATGACCGAGTCTGAAGAATGAGGGGCACTGCCGGTCTTGGAGATTAGCGTTAGTGACGCCCCACGAGGTCGATGACTCGATCTTCCAAATCGGGCTAAAAAGCATATGCACGAGGTGACGCTTGGAGGGAGCCGTGAAGTCCTGCCGCCATTCTGGGTTCTTAAGCTTGCGGCGCGCTTGGTCGTCGCTAAGTAGATCTAGCCGGCGTTGCTGGTCTAGGCAAGGATCTGACAGCTTCAACTGGAAGAGGATCCAATCAACGAAAATCGTAAATGATGGCACTGAAAGAGTGTCGATGTGGGGTGGCAACTGCAGTCAAGATCAGAGAAGAAGAACGTGGTGCCCAGAGCAAGTTTATGGGTGTCGTAGAACAAAATCAAATTATGCATACTTTTTTTTCCCATCAGATTCGTCTTCTTGTGTCGAATTTTTCATGGCAAAAAGATTTTTTTTTCAAAAATTAGGGTTCTACCAAGCACATCGTTAGAACTACGTGCTGATAACATGTTATAGGAAATATGGAATTGGTCTACTTATTTAATTGATAATCTTCTTGATGTAAGAGTCATGATTACAATAGAAGTAAATAGTAAATAAGGCTACATAATTGTTCATTGACATGTTACGTTCATTGTTCATAAACGTCATTAACTCATTCTGTTATATTCTATAGAGAATGCACACTAATGATGTTTTTCTTTCAACAAAACATTAATTTTAGATAATTCAACTTTTTTTTTTGGTCACTCATGCATTTAATCTGATATATATAGACAAGGCTTTAAACATAATTTTTTGTTGAGGAATTCTAGGGCGTCATAATATGGCTCCAAATTCGGCGCCGCAATCCTATGTGGCATGTCACACAACATTGTTATGTCAGCAATTACAATAATCACAAAATATCATTTTTAAATACAAAGACAATCATATCCTTGTTAATCCTACCGTTCCAAATTATTATTATTTTTTCTTTTTATCATTTTTTAATCAAATAATACTTCTAAAATATAATTACGACACGTAATATATACGACATTTAATATATTCTTAAGAAAATATTTTAATTGAGATATATAATTTAGATACTTTATTTATTTATTTTTAAATTTCAAACGATTTAGTTGCCTTACAACATTATTTAGATGAACACTTTTGGTAAGATTCTTTTAGTTTTTTTTTCTCAAATGAAATATTCTGTTATTAGGGTATAATCGATTTGAAGGGATAGGTAAGGTAACAAATATTATTTTTCCTATAGTATACATATTTTAATTAATATCATATTTATGATTCATGACTTTCTAATATTTAATTCACTACCAGAATAAATGACTTAAGGGAGGAAACTATTTCGTCACCTAAGCACACATAGGCCTGACAAAAGAACTTAGGGGACGAAAGTTTCCTCGCCTTAGAATCGTCGCTTTAGGTGGGTCGTGTAACGTCTTAGACGAGGCACTGTATCAAATTCGTCGTCTAAGTAGAAAATTAGCCGACGACAACTCTTTCGTCCTGTTTATATCTACTTGACGAATAAGTTTGTCTTCTAAGATCTATTATGACGAGAAGATCTACACTTAGGTGACGAATATAGTGGTCATTTTGAATTTAAGTCGACGAAATTGTTCGTGATGTAAAATTTTAAGAGACTATTTTTGAGACGACGGAATTTTGGTTTTCGTGAGGTAAGCTTGTTTGCTTAGGCGACGAAACTATTAAAAACCTCATGTATCATATAAATTGTTTAATTACTAAATTTAATGTATAAATAAAGAGCACAACAAATTACTTAATATTTAATTTATAAATATATTTGTTCATACAAAGTAGGTAATATATAAGTAGTTAACAAGTTTTATCCTAGGTCATATACAAAAGGAAGGAATCTGCTGACATTTGATTACAATGTATGAATGAAAACACATACTCTTCACTGTTATGATGCAGATGCAGCTTCCCTAATCAACTATTAACAAAAATGCCAAGGATAGAGTCTATGACACTAGTTAGCTACCACCACCACTGAGGGAGTTTGTAATTGGTTGAGATGGATTGCTTGCAGTCCACATCTCCTCCAAACGCTTGATACGCTCCATGGCCTCTAGATTCTTCTCCTTAGCCTTTTGGGCGTCTTCCTTGGCTTCTCGGGCCTCTTGCTCGGCTCGTGTGAGTCGCTCTTTGGTCTCTCGGCCTTCCTCTTCCAAACGTGCAGCCCTACTTAAAGCCTCTTGAACAATCGCATTTGTCGATGTTGAGGATTGACCACATGCAGTGGAAGAATTTGATGATTGAGAGGTGACACCAAAAGTTGCTCTTCCCACACCCCGAACCTCATTTTTGTTTCGTGGTCCTAATGCATTTATAAAAACTTCAACTTGTGTCGGCTCATCAAAATAGTGTACAATTTGGTCATCGGGAACCTCAAACTCATCCCTCACTTTGGCTGTCACCCTATCAACCTCCTGTCTGATCTTTTGCTGCATTTAATTTGAAAAATGCATATATTGGTACACACATATATAATCACATTCATCAACTAGTTGATTGTTGCACACACATACAGTAGATGATTAAAGCACACATATTTGTACCTATGTCAACATGATTCTTTTTTTTTTACCCAATCACCAAGGAAGGTAGACAACACAAATGATAAATGTAATGTTGTTGAGCTCAATAAGAGCTAAGCTATACCCCTGATCTTAATCATGATTAAACCTCCATGTAAAACACAAATGCATGCTAAAGAATCTTTTTGTTTCTTTTGATATAGATTACAGAATGACTTTGTTGGATAGTTGGATATCCTAACCCATTTGGTCACTTCCTGCTTTAGAGTCAATAACAAAGACATACCTAATTAATCAGCTACCATGTTTTCCATGTATACTCAAGTTAGCTAAACTGATTCTAACATATGCACCCTTCTATCTTATTTCATATTAAAGCTACCAATGCCAAACCTAGTTTACTCTTTATTTTTCCAAATCACAGTGATATTTTCTTGATGTGAGACCTAATTAAATTACAAAAACTGAATACATTCATATGAACAAGCAAATGCATATAATTATTCACATATTTCAACAAACAAGTGCCAACTTACTATATTTTTAATTGCTTCCGGGTGATCAGCAGGATACACAAGCTCGTAATTCTTAAGTAGGGCCATCGGTTCCCCCTTTTTCTTCAACTCAAGCGCCCCATAGATAAAAGGTGTCGGGCCTGTTGTGTGGTGCAATTTCTTCTCACCCCGGTTCTTGGTGTTGGCTTCCGATCGCTTCTGCATATGACAATAGCAAATATAAGAACTAACAGTCCCAAATTTGTTACAGTACCAGCATCAAATTTATTACAGTAACAACAACAAATATAAGAACTAACAGTAGCAAATGTCAGTGCAAATATAAGAACTAACAATCCCAAATTTGTCACAGTAGCAGTAGCATCAAATTTGTTATAGTAACAGCAGCAAATATAAGAACTAACAGTAGCCTATGTCAGTAGCAAAAATAAGAACAAACAGTCCCAAATTTGTCACAGTAGCAGCAGCATCAAATTTGTTACAGTAACAGCAGCAAATATAAGAACTAACAGTAGCATATGTCAGTAGCAAAAATAAGAACAAACAGTCCCAAATTTGTCACAGTAGCAGCAGCATCAAATTTGTTACAGTAACAGCAGCAAATATAAGAACTAACAGTAGCATATGTCAGTAGCAAAAATAAGAACAAACAGTCCCAAATTTGTCACAGTAGCAGCAGCATCAAATTTGTTACAGTAACAGCATCAAATATAAGAACTAACAGTAGCATATGTCAGTAGCAAAAATAAGAACAAACAGTCCCAAATTTGTCACATTAGCAGCATCAAATTTGTTACAATAGCAGCATCAAATTTGTTACAGTAACAGCAGCAAATGTGGGACCAAACTTGATCATGAAATAGCAAATTTGTTATAATGACAACAATTGTAACCTTCACTAGTTGATCATGAAAATAAATTAGCAAAGCAAGGAAATTAATATACCTTGAACTCAGGAGATTCAAAGTGTCCTAACATCCACTTCCACTCCTTCTTTCTATGTTTAAACTCTTTTGGTATTACATCAGGAGTTTCCTTATTGCGGTTTGTTTTGATCCAGCTCTTCCATTTACAATAGATTGAGGCAGCATGGTCATGGATCCACTTGACCATCTTCTTATCATTCCAATCAATGTCATAATATAACTGCAAGTCATATATAAATATTTCAGCCCAATTCATGAGTTTTAAGACAAAAACAGTTTCTTGAGTTTTAAGACAAAAACAGTTTGTTTGATACAAAACACATTGAAGACTTGGTTTTAGCTAACCTTGAGTTCATCTAGCAGCTTCTCCCTCTCTTCATCCTCATGCTCCCACCAAGAAGGTTTTGTCATGGAAATAATGTCTCTCACAATGTGGCCTACATCATGAGTAAGCCAGCTATTTTTACCTCTAGTGTTTGGTCCGTGCAAAAACTCGCTGTCGAAGATAATTTTAACCTTCTCACCATGCACTCTCCAATGGTCATAGGCTTTTAATCCTTTCACCAACCCCCGAATGCGTTTTGGGGGTGGTGCTGCCACAAAAAAAAAGCAACAATTAATCGCATGGTATACTTAAAGGGAATTCATAAAAATAGGCTTAAAAGGATTTTATATACACTTAAACGCATATTACCTCCATCTTCACGAGGACGAGGTAAGCGTCGAATACTGTAGGTGCCTTCGTCATTACTTTCAGGATCTGAATCTGATGCACCAGGGTCTGAACTGTCAATAGGGAGCGGGGGAGGGATAGGTGGTCTTGAACCAGGGGCTGGTGGTGTCCTTATTGGCTGTTCAGGGCCCTTTACTGAGCTGGCCATCTTGAAGAAGCGCTCAAATGCCTCTTGTTGTTGTTTTCTCTTCCCATTCGTTTGCGGCATAATTCCTGTACTTCCAATCACATAATCACAATCACAAACAAAAAAACAGTCATCCCACAGGAAAGTAAAGAAACAAGCATATATACAACTGCTGGAATGAGTATGAAAAAAAAACATAACAATTCAGTTCAGTTCTTGCCAAGGATAACATTAATTAACACATAAACACACATTTCCCACATCAAACCAGCTGTTCATTTAATAATAACAATCGAAACTTCAACTCCCTCTAATGTTTCAATTCTGAAACAATCAATAAAGCAATATCACAACCCTCATATAGAAAAAAAGAAGAACCCATTTCAATTTGGGAAACCCAGATTTCAAATTCAAAGCTTAAGTAGTTTTGTAGTTCATTCTGATTCGATTCAGTCAAAGAATATATGGAAGAAAGAACAACAACCCAATGATAGACTCTCCCTGATAAGAAATAAGAAATCGATTATAAGATTTTACCTTCTCTGGTAGACTCTCCTTGAAATCGATTTGATTCAAAGATTGGGTGCAGGTTTCGATTCAAAGATTTGGGTTGGAGGTGACAGGATCGACCTTCATTAGCTTGTCGATGGAGGTGATCGATTTAGTTGCTGGGTTCTGAAATGCTGTGTTGCGATAAGGTTTTGGGGATTTTGAGAATGAGAGAGAGAAAGAGTCGAAGTGAGGATGAAAGTGTGATATATTAGGGGTTTTGATCTATCTAGCCAAGTATAAATTTTCGCCCCAAAAAAAATGGGGGAAATTAAACCGCCAAATATTTTGGCCACATAGCTTACGAAAATGTAATTGTTCGTCGGCTAAGTTTGCCGGTACTGTTCATGTATAGGTGACGAGCTCAGAATAGGGTGAATTATACCTTTTCGGAAAGGGAACGGCGCCAGAAATCAAACTCGTAGCTTTGCCACGACATGTGTGCTTTTTCGGGCATCGGAGGTCGTTTAGGCCCTCAAAATCAGCTTTTAGTGTTTTCCGAAATTATTTTGGATTTTGTTTTTGTTTGGATTTTATTTTATTTTAACCCATGGGTTTGATTAGGTTTATATTAGCACCCTAAGGTTTCATTTTAGTATTTAAGTCATCCCACCGTTAATTGATTCTAATGGATTAATTAGTAAGTTTTGTTGCATTAGTTTTAATCATCACTCTAGTGTATACTAAAACATTCATATATAATATTAAGGGTTTTAAATATTATTACACTTAATTAATATTGAAAAAAGAAACTAAAGTCGTTAATTAATTGTCTTCATTCCAATCCTCATCTTCTGTATCATTTGCCTCTGATTCCGTTGTGTACGATTCATTAAAGATGTCGTCTTCTGAAGCATAATTTCCTTCAACAATGGCACCATGGTCTCCCTGCCTATTTTGAGATGTAGATTCGTTTGGGATTGTGATGAATTGATCTCCTTGCACGAAGTGTAAGTGGTTGTTGATGCGAATATCATCTAAACCACATATTTGAGATGGGGAAGGCTCTTGATATGGTTCATGAACTTCATCGTTGTCCTCTTCATCATCAAGTTCTTCACCGCCAGAAAGTGTGGTCTCACTCCATATATTCCTATGTGACATAAAGTTAACTACTTTCCAAGGAGGGCCAGCTTTAGGATCATCAAGATAGAACACTTGTTTTGCCATGGTGGCGAGAATAAACGGCTCAGTGTCGTACCAGCTTGTCTCTGTATTCACTGATAACATACCATAATCCATCTTCGTACTCCTCGGCACATTCGGATTAGTATTGAACCATTTACACTTGAACAGTACAACGCTCATATTTCCATACATTAACTCGACAACGGCAAGTAGCACTCCGTAGTAGGGAAAGTTGTCCCCATGTACCATGACCCCATAGTTTTGGGTTTTGTGGTTTATATCTCGTTGAAGTGTTACAAACTTCACGCCGTTGACAAAACATCCCGCATGTACACTGTGGTGTTTTGGCTTGCATGCCAAATGGTACAATTCGGGTGTGCACCATTCACTATTCTGTTGTCTTAGGCTTCTCATCTACAAAATGGTGTAATAAATACATTATAAGTGAAATTATTAAAATGGACAATTATTTTGCAAGCTTGTGAATAAACGTACCCATGTTAGAAAGTAATCAGGAAACTTTCTTTTATGTGTCACGTTAGGCCTCCGATCTCTTGGATTGGCTTTAATGAGCTTCAAATGCTCATCAAGGAAATACTGAGCTTCTTTGCAGTGTTGTAGTACACACCAATGAGCTTCAGCTAGCTCAGGATCACTTAATCTCTCAAAATTTGGTAAAGTACCAAAGTGTCGTACCTCTCCTGAAACAACTGAAAGATTGAAGTGTTGTCTGGTACTAGCCATGGTTGAAGATTCCGCCCCATCACTATTTTGGAGATATAAGTTGCAATAGATCACACATTCATCTGCAATGTATGACTCCGCTATTGATCCTTCTGGGTTACTCTTGCTTTTACATAATCTTTTGTACTGCCCCAGTTGTCTGAAATTACACAATTAGTATATATAGTGTTGTTGTGAAGTGTAATTAAGGGCATAAAAAATGATGTAAAGATTTGCACCTTTCTTGGGGGTACATCCAGGTGCAGTGTACTGGACCAGAAAGCAAGATTTGTTCAGGAAGATGGACCATCAGGTGGATCATAATGACAAAGAAAGCGGGCGGAAAAACCCGCTCCAATTTGCACAAGATGTACACAATGTCTTCTTTCAATATAAGAACTTCTGACTTCTTGAGCTCTTTAGCGCATAGCTTTTGAAAGAACCGACAGAGTGCTATTATAGGTTCCACCACATCTGGATGCAAATAGGGTCGAATTATAACTGGAAGAAGTCGTTGCAACAAAACATGACAGTCATGAGTCTTCAATCCGCAAAACTTATTTTCTCGCTCTCTAATGCACCGAGATATATTACCTGCATACCCATGAGGATACTTTACTCCTTTAAACCAGGTGAATACATGTCTCTTCAAAGTTGGATGCACAGTGTAAGGAGCAAGAGGTAATTTCGTCACTGACCCCTTCTTTATTGGCCACAAATGTTCTCGTATTCGTAGCTTCTTTAGATCCTCGCGCGCTTTCACAGTATCCTTATTACCGTATTTAAGACTAAGAGTTGTTCCCATAATGATATTAGCTACATTCCCCTCTATGTGCATGACATCTAGGGCGTGTCTCAATACTGATTTCGACCAATAAGGTAAATCATAGAATCTACTTTTGTGTGTAAAACACATCATATCATCTGGGCGAGTTGTTCCCATTATAGCAGGATCACCACTCAACACTCCAAAATCAAATGAGTTCAGCATCTCCAAAATTTCATCACCAGACCACACTCGGGGTTTAGTACGAAACTCGACTGTGCCATCAAATCCTTCTGCATCCTGCCGCCAAGAGTGGTCAATTGGAAGCCATCTTCGGTGACCCAAGTAACACACCTTCCCAGCATGCCAATCAGAATGAACTTCATTCAAGCAGACCGGACATGCTTTGTACCCATGCACAGCTTGAGACGACAACATCCCATAACCAGGAAAATCACTTATAGTCCACATAACTGCTGCTCTCATAATGAATGAACTTCCACTGTGCCTGTCAAAAGTAAGGACTCCATTTTCCCATAATTTTAACAACTCATCGATCAATGGTTCCATATACACATCTAAACACTTTCCAGGAGACTTAGGACCAGGAATTAACAAAGACATCATACTAAATTCCTTCTTCATACACATCCAAGGAGGCAGGTTGTACGGCACAAGAATAACAGGCCATGTACTATGAGCCAAACTCATACTTCCAAAGGGATTGAATCCGTCTGTTGCAAGCCCGAGTCTTACATTTCGAACATCTGCTGCAAAATCAGGGAATGATCTATCAAAGGTTTTCCAAGCCTCGCCATCTGCAGGGTGTCTCAAAGTATCATCATCTACCCTTCTTTCCCCATGCCATCTCATTTCACTTGAAGTGTGTCTAGACATATACAAACGCTTTAGCCTCGGAATCAAAGGGAAATGACGAAGCACCTTTACTGGAACACTGTTTTCCTTAACTGTACCTTCCTTCCACCTCGACTCGAAGCATATTGGACATTCATCAAGCTCTGCTCTCGTTTTGTAAAACAGAACACAATCATTCTTGCACGCATGTATTTTATCATAGCCTAGGCCAAGGTCACCCAAAATCTTGTGCACCTTGTAATAACTATCAGGGAGATTGTTTGGTTGAGGAAGCATATTCTTAACATTCTTCAACATATTGTCAAAAGCCTCATTTGACCACCTGTTCTTCACTTTAAGCTGCATTTGTGACAAAATGGTCCCCAAAACAGTCTGAGGACTACCATCATATAGTGGAATCTGAACTCGTGCAAGCAGTCTAGTATACTTATCATAATCATGAGTGTTGGTGTACGGAAGCACATGAACTGTGTCAGTAGTTGTATCATAAATTGCATCTTCCTCATGCGTTGGAGCAAATGTAGGAAAACTGTCATGTAGAATGTTTATAGCTGGGTTCAAATGATCAGGCTCGAAACTACCACCAGATGTTCTGTCATAAGTAGGTTCATGATCAGCTACTTCGCCGTGCTTACTCCATGTTGTATAACTACGCATTATACCATTGTTACTTAGGTGGTCATACATTTTTTTTATAGTCTTCCACTTGGTATTGAGACATTTTAAGCACGGACACCTATGTTGTTTCTTTCCATCACCATGTTCATGTACAAACTGTAGAAAATCAAGGACTCCTTGTTGGTACTCAATGCTCTCCTTTGGTAAATGTATCCAACTCTTGTCTTTGTCCATATCCTGTTAATTACATATGAGAGATACAACAAATAATCACAAATCAAGTGTCACAAATACAAAATATTGTATTTTCTTTGATCTTGTTCATCACCTTATGCCTCCAGTTAGGGTCCTAATCCCAGTCAAGAGCACAACACATTTTTTCATATTTCGTATAATTTTTAAATATTCGATTTTAGTCCTCGGAAAATTTTGACAGCATCTCCCTATAGTTTCCAAGTGCACAAATATCTATACCTAGCTAGATGCACATAAGGTACAATATTGGGAGACCCTATCAAAATATATATACCCATGCACGATCAAAATCGAATACTCAAGAATTATACGAAATGTGAATCAAAGTCTTGTGCTCTTGAAATAGGACAATTCAAAAATTATATATGATTCTTAAACGAGATTTCTAAGGAGTAGTATATATATATATATATATATATATATATATATATAACAAATCATAAATTAAATAACATAAATTTCATAATACAAAAACAATTCTTTATATTAACTAATTTAACTTAATTCATAATTAAATAACATAAATTTAAAAAATTCTACACAAATCAATATAACTTCACAACAATCAAGAATGAGTATGTATAATTAATACACACAAATAACATAATCACACAAAAATGCAATCAATATATGCCTGGTATTGTTCAAGGAATAGTACTAATTAGAAAAATGGATGATATGGTAAGAAAGAATGAGAAAGAGAAGATACCAAGTTAGAATCCGATGGGTAATGATAGACTAAGCTGAGGATAAACCCGATTTGAAGAATTGAACATCTAACACTGAAAATCGCCGGAAATTTGTGTGGGAGAAAATTATCATGTTCATTCCTTTTTTTTCACGATCTGGAAACAGAACCTGCACTTATAGTCATTATTGAAGACTTAGGTTAGGAACATTTTCCTCCCTTAAGACTTTTCATTCGTCCCCTAAGAAATACCTTAGGAGACAAAAGCATATTCGTCGTTTAAGCCGTAAGCACACGACAAAAAAATTTGTTTGTCGTGTAAAAAGCATATTCTTAAACGAGAAAATCCTCTCTCGTCGCCTAACAGACTATTTAGGGGAGGAAATGCTATGTCGTCGCCGAACTAACTACTTAGATGACGAAAGCTATTTTGCGTCGTTTAATCACCTATCCAGGCGACGAAAATTATTTCTTAAGAGGCGAGAATTATTGTGTCGTCTAACAAAGTCTTAGGTGACGAAGATTTTTCCTTTTCCTAGCCTAAGTGTTTTTTTCTGGTAGTGATTTATATAAATTTATGATTAATTAATGGCTATAATTAATTGATACAATTACCATATAGGCATCCCCACACACACACAGATATATATATATATATATATTATATTTCAAGTATACTTTAAAATATCAATTTTTTATTATAATTTGAAAAAATAAATGATAAACAAGAACTACAAAGATTTTTTATAATAATCTACGACGGTTGGATTAACAAGGATATAATTATTTTTTCATTTTAAAATGACATTTTGTGATTATTGTAATTGCTGACATAACAATGTGATGTAGCATACCACGTAGGATTGCGGCGCCAGATCTGGCGCCATATTGTGGCACTAAAACATTTTCCTTTTTTGTTATTTCAGTAATCTTGGTGATAATTATCCTCATGTTTTGTCATAAATGAATTTCTTTTGAATTGTTTTTGTTGCTTTAGTTCTTCCCAATCTAACGAATATTTTTGGATCCGCCCCGAGAGTTGGGGGTTAATTTACTATACATCAATGTATGTTATACATCCCACATCCAACGGTTGATAACAGATATTATTTTTTTGACACCACTCACAAAACAATATCGACCGTCGGATGTGAGATGTATAGTATATATTGATGTATATTAGAATTTTCCGGGAATTGGTATTTGAACTAATAGTACAATGTGGATAGTTTTTAGTACACAGACGCATTGTGCATGGTTACAATTTATAAATTCAATATAAACACATAGTACTCAAAACGTGCATATAAACGGCTCATATATTTAGCACCGTGTACATGCATGCACGTTAGATCACTTAGATGCATACAAGCACTTTTTGTATACATATTCCTAGTTTAATTGAGCATACATATAAAAATGCACTTTCAGCTTTATAATGAAGCAGTTCGATGTAGAACAGGAGAATTATCGAGATTTAACTTTTAAGTTCCTATCAATGAAAGTCCTTTTTTCGAAACAGTCGTTAAAGATGGATTAAGTACATTTCAGACGTCATAAACTCATAACAATTGATCGAGCTTGAAAAGCATAATCCATTAACGCTTACTATGATTGTTCACGTTGATGAAAAATATAGGGTTTAAAAAACGCGGGAAATTAAGCCATCTTATTTGAAGGGCAACCGTAGCCGGGGGAACAGGCATGTTTTTTTTAACTCTCTATGTCGTCGTCATAAGGTCCTGGTGGTGGAACACAGCCGTTGTTGTCACAACACTTTCTCACGCAGTCCGCCAGGCACCCCTTTTCAGCATTATCAACCTCACACCTCGGTTTACACTCCCCTTGGCAATCTGCATGTACGCCCCGTTAATTGAATTAGCAAATGAATTAGCAGTTCTGATGGATATATATATATATATATATATATATATATATATATATGTAGAAGGATATGTTTATTTACAATCTGTATGATCATGTTGAGCTTGGTGCGGTCGTCCCTCGGTTGGCCATGGCTGGCCTGGCTGGCCTGGCTGGTCACTAGGAGTATTGAATGCTGGAGTGGTTGGAGTCGGTAAGTTATCATCTGGAGGTAAGGGAGAGTCGTCGTCGCCGTCATCCGGCGCTGGCGGCTCTTCTGGAGAAGGTTTGGGATCTGTCGGCATCAGTGTTTCATCTACTGGTGAAGTGTAGTAGTCAGTTATGGGTGGTTCCTGAGAGTGGGTTAAGCATAACGTGATCAAACAAAAGAAGTATATAGGATTTAATCGCATATATGGCTGCTGGCATGGATTATGACGAGTTGTAACAACATGTCAAGGAAAAGTTTGTTAATTAATTGATGCATTATCTAGTTAATCATAACGTAATTGTGTACCTCGTCCTGTGGCGAAGGAGCATCTGGTGGCGGCAGAGCATTTGGCGGTGGTGACATAGGCGACGGACCATTCGGTGGTGGTGTCTTCGGCGGCGGAGATTTGGGCGACGGAGACGTGGGAGGTGCATTTGGTGGTGGAGATATGGGAGAGGGAGACTTGGGCGGGGGCGGGGGCGGAGACGTGGGACGTGCATTCGGCGGTGGAGATTTGGGCGGGGGCGGAGACGTGGGACGTGCTTTCGGCGGTGGAGATTTGGGTGGGGGCGGAGACGTGGGAGGTGCTTTAAGCGGTGGAGACTTGGGCGGGGGCGGGGGCGGAGACTTGGAAGGTGCTTTTGGCGGTGGAGATTTGGGCGGTGGAAACTTGGGCGGGGAATTAGGCGGTGACCTGGGGGGCGGAGACTTTGATGGCGGAGACTTTGGTGGAGGCTTCGACGGTGACGGTGTTGGCTTAGGGGACGGTCTTTCGGGTGTTGGCTTTTCGCCCCCATTCGACGAACCTCTCTTCCCATCACTTCCACCTCCCCCTCCACCTCCGTATCCACGTCCACGTCCACCTCCCCTTCCAACTCCTGACGACCCAATTCTTGGAATTTTCTCGTCATCGTAAACCTAAAAAACAATAACATCGTCCTCTATTAAATAATAATAATAATAATAATAAACAATGATAATAATGAATTCGTGATCAATAATGTATAAAAAATATTTAATTAAACGTAATGATAATAGTATAACTTTATAATTAAGGTCATTTCTCACTAAAAGATTTTCATTTAGCATTTTTTATCTCTATCCCCTTTTTTAAATTAAGGGTTAAAAGACATTAGATGATGGCTAAAATAGTCCTTAACAATGTATTTTAGTCTTTTGAGTGAGTTTTAATTTCATTTTTTTATTTAGTAGGTCATCCACATATAATTTTCATTATCAATTATATCTAATTTTAATTATAATTTTGTATTAATACAATTCATTTAAAATTTGATAAGTAATACAATTAACTTTTATTTTGATGATTGATACAATTATTTATTTATTTGTTAATTAGTACAATTAATTTAATTTTTGGTTGATTAATATAATTAATTTTAATATAATTGGTTAATACAATCTATAGGTATATATATTTATTTATTTATTTAGTTATTCGACATGCGAAGAAGATGAATTCACAATGTTATTACTTCATTTGTTTTTATTTAAAAAAAAAATATTATCACATCAAATATGGTTAAACAAGAGAAGTAAGATGCAATAAAAATTTCAATTAACATATATAATAAAATATCAGAACTAATTTCTTAATTATGAAAATAATTTATTTACTTGAAATAAGAATCTAATACAAAATTATAATACTTAAACATATAAGGACAACCTCAAATCTTAAAATATAATTTAAAACTAAAAATAAAAGATTGATATCACATCGATGAATAATTCAACTTTTTAGCCTTATGGGTTGAAGATATCTTAAGAACACTATTTATCATCCTAATGTCATTAGGGCATCTAACCATTGCTAAATTGCTAAAGTAACTTGAGTTCTAAATTTAAGGTTTCCCAATCCCCACTCACTCCCCTCTTTAAAAGTAGGATTCAAATCAAATAGACGATTAGCTCTTCAAAGATACGAATTTGAAAATACTAAAACTATTATAACTTTTAGACAAATGGTTGGAGTTGCCCCTAGCAACAACGTACAACTAATTGGAATATTGTTGTATACATGTCTTCTTATAATGATTCAATAGTATGTATGAATGAATATATTTAACCTTGTTTAGAGAAAATAGTGGAGTTTGCGCGTCAATTAGGTTTTGAGGCCTGAAGTCATACATGGATGTTTAATACACATATCGTATCAGGATCACTAATCATAAGTCACATATGTTCATATCCATAAAAATGTACCTTTGGCTTCATGGCCTTTTTCTCAAACTCATCCGCTGAAACCTATAAAAACACGATGCCATCAAAATGTTATTTTGTTGAAGTTGAAGTACTAAATAGCCACACTGTCTTTGTACACAAAAAATATTAAGTAATGAATTAGTTACATTTGTAATAACAAATAGAATGGCGAAGAAGAAGAGCAAAATTTTGAAGACCATTGTGGTACTCTATCCTAGCTGAAGCTCGAACATGAACAGTAGCATGTGATTGTATTTGCAGCGGAACAAAATCAAACGTGGTATAAATAGTGTTGAAATTAGGTACACTACCTTGCAGTAGCACTACTAGTGGTTATGTTCCTCCTATGTTCCTATAGTCATATAGATGCATGTGAATATCACATGACATGCATCGGACCCCATGGTCGAAATTAGCTTTTATAGACATCACATAAAGAAAAGACATTTTCAGGTGTTTTGAAGTAATTAGCATAGGATCTAGAATTGCAAGACATCAAACGACAATGCTCGAATTGATCGAAAATAGACTTCATGTGTACATTAAGTTTTGGTTGATTAAAGCAAATCCAAAAAGACCAGTCCTCCTCCGGAGGAGACTGAGAAAATGAAAGGAAAAAGGAGAAAATAATTAATGAGAAGACTGAAGTAGTTCACTTATTTATTAATCGGTAAATTACTAAGTCACACCACAAATGAGATAATTTAATTAAATTTTTAGTCTACATCCTCCAAGTGATCTAATGTTATAAAAAAAATTACAAAATCAGCTTCGAATATTTCTATACATTTTTCTCTCAAGCAGACTTTATCCCAGCCGACCAAAGCAAAACCCTTCCGACGGCTTGTTCCAACTTTTCTTCCCAAATTGGAGTGTTGTCCTCAAATTTTTGGATCACAATTTTAGTGAAAAAGAAATATAAATAACTTTTTAAAAGTATAATTGAATTGTTAACTGCTACCACAGGCAAAAGCCAACGCTCAATACTATCAATTAGCTCACATAAAGCATGTATATTACGCTAAACTAACTTCGTGTTCTAGATTATTTTACACCATTCATATCTCACGTACGTGTCATAATTGTTGCAATTCCACCAAATTGGATAGAGCAGATCGAGATTACAAGAAAAAATTGTTTTCGTTACGCTGTTACTTTTGGCTTGTATGACATTCTACAACCGCTGCAAATGGTTTGTCCGACATGCACTTGTGGCAATACGAGTATAACACTGATGATCGTTGTTCAGGGAATATCTTGCAACAAATATATATACTAGTTTACAAGAGAGTCGACGCCTTGTAGAGGCGGTACAATGTTACCGATATAAATTAAGGGCTGGAGCACCAAATATTTCTGGGATCCTCGTATCCCTAGTTCCCTACGCGCGCTGACATTCTCAATGTTATTCAGTACAGGATTGGCGGGCATGTACGCTCTTTTGATTCTATGCAAGTATTAATCCAAGACAAAATATTAATCTAGATCTGTTCGATCTCAGTTTCTGCATGAGATAGTTTTGTTTTTGATCAATTGGTGAACTGCGTTCTTGGTTGCATATATGAGCATATAGATACATTAAGTTGCTCTCCATCGAGGTGCCACTGGCATGGTGATAGACTATCCTGGCTAGGTAAGAAGGTTTAGACATGAGAAGGCTACCTCTAGCTCTAGGTCGATTGCATATTCAAAAATGAAATGTTTATATATACGGAATTGTGTATCTCCATAACGGTCAATCGTGAGGACGTTTATGAAGAATTGAGCAAGTATCTTCCACAAGTGTTAGTTGGTTTGGTTCTGACGCTCAGACGACCCTCATATTTTACCGACCGTCAGGCCCTGGCCTTCATCCAGCACTGAAGAATATGATTATTATTTTTTATTGAAGAAGAATATGATACTTAACTGTTAACAATTATATTATACTAATTTAACACAAATGCTATGGCCTATGGTACTTGACAGTATTTCATACAACAATATTTGAATTGAGTCAATTACTCTCAAGCTTATTTTTCCGATCCCGCTCGTGAGACACTATTATTACTTGTGGAGACTTAACTCACTTAAGTTAATGGAATGGTTCTTCATGAAATGGTTCGGCAGCAGGAAATGGTTCTTCATGAAATGGCTCTTCATGTATGATATTAGAGAAGTCATGGTTGTTGCCTTCGCTGACACTCCCCTGAAAGCAAAATGTAGTTTTTAAAATTTAGTACCAAATTTTAGTTCATCAATATAGTTTTAGGATTCTGCCATAGGAGAACTATCAAATGTATAGCTAGAACTAAACAATTTAAAAAAAAAAGTTTAGGTCACAACAGTTTATAATACCTCATGATTTGAGCGGTAGCCGAACTTCCTCCCATATTCATTTTGAACAAGTGAGCCATCGTCGGAAGACGCTTCATGCCAATCCTTGAACTGCGAATTATCGCCGTGATCCTACGGAGGGAATGATATCAACGAACTGCAATTCACAAAGTTAACTTGGCAAACAACCCTTATTATTTAATTATTTTCAAAAGCCCTTACGATTTAATCCGTACGAGAAATATAGATAAGATCATAGAACAAGAATTTGCTGGGTTATGTAACAACTTATGTTTACACGTCTAGTATACTTTACGCAGTGATCTCTAACCTCGTGCGTCGGAAGTTGAGGAGTTTGTCCGTTGCCAAGAATTGGTATCTACAATCACAGACATGGATAGAGTTATTTGTACACATAATTAAGGAAGTTGTAATTTGTAAACTTGTACAATGAGTGTTTTATTTTAATTTTTTACCATTTATTTTGATAGTCAAACCACTCATTACCAAGTTACACATACTGCTACTCAGATGAATTATACAAAAAGTTAGTCAATTTAAAAAAATTTATCCATCTTATTAGCAGTGTTCGTATTAAATTATATTTGACGGAGTATAGTCTCTTTCCACATGTTTTTGAATGACCTAGCTAATGATTATAAAATTGATTCATTTCTCGTAGACACTATTCTTGCATATGAATATTAAGGAACAACGGTTGAAATCATCAAATTGAGTCATATATGTGTTTATTGTGTACATTGATAAAAGTCCTCAAATTCTTTAGGTAAGAATACTATCGCGATCATACATACATACATACATACATATATACATACATTACTTACATGTGGCTTCGTGATCCTACTGCTGAGATTAACCTTCTCTTCTTCGAATTCATTAGCTGAAACCTAAAAATAATACGGATGTCATTAAAGTATCACAAGTGAATCGAAAATGATGAAATAGAATGCATAAATCAATACTTACCATTGTAGTAACCAAGAGAATGGCCGCAAATAAAAAGAACAGATTTTTTACGACCATTTTAGTACTCTTGTATTGTGTAACAACGAAGCTAAACATGGAGGACTCGAATAACAGACGACTGTATCCGCAACACAAGCAAAATCAGATGCATTATAAATAGTGTCAAAATTAGGTACTCCTTTGTCAAAATCAATACCACTGGTTCTGTTTCTTATAATCTTATACATACATGTGGATACCACATGCAGTGCATTGAGCTCTAGTGTAACTTAGCTTAAATGGAATTAACGGAAAGAGCAGGCATTCGCAATCGTTTTTACGTAATTAGTATAGGACCCAAAATTGATAGACATCAAACGACAGTGCCCAATTGGTTCAAAAGAAAACGGTATGTTAAAGCTCTATTCCAATTAAGCAGAGCAAATGTCTAAAGGCCCATGCTCTATTACCCAATTGAGTTAATTCACTACTTTACTATCATCACATTGTTTGCAGATACTTATTAATTTCTGTTATGATTGTTGAAGTAAATTGTTTAGGGTTTAGGCCGAACTATCACTATAATTTGGGTTTATGGCTAACCTAAAATTTGCTATACTGGGAAATTTGAGATATAGATCGATCATGGAGACATGGAGTTGTGGTATTGATTGAATAAAGAGTCTGGGATGTTGAACAAAATCACTAAATGGCCATGGAATTGATGCAACAGCGAAGTAGCTAGCTAGCTTAAAAACCATTACATTTTCTCGCATCTCTCTCTCTCACACTTATTAATTACATCCTTAATTGCCTAGCAGCAGAGAGCTTCTTTTACTATTTTTAAGGGCACTTGGGTCTGTTGCCGTGGGTGGTCATGTCTGTGTAGCACTTCCCGCATCTTTCCCGGTTGCCGTAAGTTCCTGGTGGCACGCATTTGCAGCGGTCACAGCATGTCATGCAAGCCCTCATGCACGTCCTCTTCCTCGAGTGCAAAGAGCACCTTTGTTCACATAGTGGAATACAATCTGCGCAATTTGTAAAAGCATAACATCAGATAAATCAATCAAACATTGAAATGGAACATCTAAGGTTACGAAATTTTAGGCTATAAGCTTAGCAAGTATTTACATGGGGAGCTAGAGGCCCTATTCTTAACAAAATTTCGCATTGTGTTACAGTAATATTATTAGTACACTACAATTCATGTGGGAAACTTCAAGCTCAGTACATTTCTATGGTGAGGAATTAAGGTAACAAAAACTTACCCTTTTTAGATTTGACAGTGGGAAGTGGTGGAGCATAGGTGGGAGGCTTCACTGGTGGCTTGGGCAGTGATGGAGCTGGAGGAGGTGCCTTAATCACTTTTGGTGGTGGAGCATAAGTTGGTGGCTTCACTACTGGAGCCACTGGTGGCTTAGCTAGAGGTGGTGCTGGAGTGGGCGCTTTGATCACTTTTGGCGGTGGAGCATAAGTTGGTGGCTTAGCTAGAGGTGGTGCTGGAGTGGGTGCCTTGATCACTTTTGGCGGTGGAGCATAAGTAGGTGGCTTCACTACTGGAGCCACAGGAACTACTGGTGGCTTGGTCACTAGAGGTGGTGGCGCCGGAGCTTTGACAATCGGAATTGGTGGCGGTGCTTGGCTTTGGACATAAGCAGCCTGAAAAATAAGCAAACATACTCAATCAAGATCGGAGCTTTAGTAGTACTGAAACAAGAAAGAAAAAGGAGACACTACCTTTATCTTGAGTTCCTCATGAAGATCATGAGATGATGAAGCCTACAAAAAACACACAACATTTATTTATGTAAAACGCCAAGGTTCAAGTATAATTAGTAAAACACAATGCTAGAGAAGTCAAGGGCTAAAGAGAGGAGTAACTATAGTGTCATACCCTTGTGGCAACAAAGAGAACGGTGACCGAGAGGAGGAGGAAGGCTTTGGAAGCCATAGTGTGAAGTAGTTCTGTGAACCAAGAAGGGTTCTTCTTGCTGAGTAAGATCTATGAGTCAAGGAGAGGAAGAAAGTGGGTTAATATATAGGTAGTGCTGAAAGGTAGGGTTGGTAAATTTTCAGAACTCAGCAATCTGATATTTATCTCACAGCTGGAAATTAGTACTGAACTACTGATTAATGTGCTTGACAGCTTTAAATTACCAGATATGATGGCGGTGATGATGAATGACTAGATCAAGTGGTCAGTAAAGACTAAGTGCTCAGTATACTGTGCCCTTATAGTAAAGGCTGCCTGTCCTAAAAATCTGACTTGAAATTAGTTCAACCTTACCCACCTACCCCAACCCAAGGACGGTGTCCCCCTTATACACCCCTAAATTATTAATACCGGAGGGTTTTATTATATGTCAGCATTATTAAACTAAGATCCTTCACACGAGGCCTGTCTCATACATACATATCAAAATCAAAACTTGTAACCAAAGCCAACACATTTTCCTTCTCATCCTGAAAATTCATTGTTCATCTTCCTTGTTTGGTATAGCTTCGATATCTGTATTCATATAAAAACAATCTGGAGGGTTGTGGGCTGCCCCCTCTCCCTTGTTATATGAATACAAATGCCATTAACACCGACATAAGAAAAAATATAGCTAGATCCAAATAGTGTATATATAGATATATATGCTCAATAGTTTGACTGAGATGGAAGCAAAAGTGGGAGGAGGCTGTTTCTGGATCAGTGACTGAGAAATATGGAGTTAACGAGGAGAACATTATGAATCCCAATGCATCTCACTACATTTTGTACTGGACTCATCTAGTTAATACCATTTTTCAAGCCAAATTTGAGTACATCAGTGGAAACGTGTTTGGTATGAGATGTCAGAGAGTGATCTTACTCAATCTCAGTTTCTTTTAGCCTGCCAGTGACCTTGACTACACAACTCATATCATATACAATTCAATCATTAACATTATTTATCAATTTGACAACTGTATGTGACCCAAACTAGGCTCTACCAAGTGTTTAGTGTTGTTAGCCAATCCAAGTTGCACTGTACAGACTGTGTGTATGAACTGGGGAAATTGAAGCTCAGGGATCTCATCAATTTCTTACAGCTAAAACCAATGATTCAACAACTCTTTATGCTTAGGAAAGAGGGTAACTTTATCAAATTAAAACAAGAAAAAAAAAAGAACAAAGAAGCGCGCCAGGTAGGGGTCGAACCTACGACTTTCTGCTTAGGAAACAGACGCTCTATCCACTGAGCTACAGGCGCTTGATGTTGTCTAAGTTGTCATTTATGATATTTAGTCTAAAATCATAACAGTAAAATCACAAAGACTTGCTGGAGAATGCTATACGACCTATCACGATCAAATGAGTCGATCGAGGCCAAGACATCATGCTATCTCTGAACTTCGGTAGTAAAGAGACCACCTACCTTATAAACACACTTACCCACAGCTCTACGGATGAAATTATTGTGTCTATTGGGCTCCTATCACTATCAGACTCACAACTCAGAACAAGCAAGCGTGTTCATTCTCTCAGCCTTTCAGCTTTCTCCTCCATGCTTTAAGTTTTTAGATAAGTCCCTCACTCTGCTCCAGATCAGTAGATATCATGCTTGCTTGCTTTTACTCTCTTACAGCTATATCATTTGTCCTCAGCTTGCCTTTGCAGTCTAAAGCTGTAAACTTTATACGTACATTGTAGAACAAAGGCCAGCAATCTATGGTTTTGGCCAAGTTAGAGCAACCTGGATTTGGTTACTGTTGGAATCTAAAGCATGAATGCCCTTGATGCAATCATGGTGTTGTTATGGACAGCCATGCGAAAGAGACATGTAAGTGATGTAACAACGATGCAACTTCACAAAGTTAAAAGCATGATCGAGGTCTAATGTTTGTTTATTCACTAGTCTCAGATACAACTTCACCAAGAATTAGAAATGGCAGCCTATAACTATTGGAAAATTTGATCCTCACTAACCACAAACAATGAGTCCATGGCAACAGACATTTGATGATACTTTTCTTGATCTTTTGTGCTTGAGTTGTGTATATACTAGTAGACAAGCATACAAGCTCTATACAGCAATTTCCTCTTCTTCCTCAAAACTCAAATTCAAAGTTTGTAGTTTGAATCCTGAACTCTGTATGGCCTCAACCAAACTGGAAGCAACCCCAGTAGCTTGTACTGTTGTCTGCTTTTTCAACTGGATAAGAGATAAAAGGACATGAGTCATCTCATTGAAATCTGGAGGTGTTTTACACAAATTAGGACACGGAAGGGGGCATGATCACAGTATAAACAGATTCAAGTAAATCCAATTATTGAGAGATTTGATAGAAACTACTCATTATCAATACAACATTCTCCTCTCTGTATTACCATAGATCGTAAGTGTATGTAATCATTGATCAACAACTTCTAAGAACAGATCACAGTTGTAAGAAAATGCATATAATGTGGATTTGAAAAACATAAAGACGTGACCAAAGTAAATATAAGTACATCACAGCTTAAGTAAATCAACTATCCGACATTTGATAGAAATTGCTCATAATGCATAATACACATTTCCTGCTGTAAATATTATTGTCATTGTCAGTAAGTTATGCATGTTTATCTCAACAGTTGATCAAACATCACATCTTTATATCTCTTATTCTAAACACTTAACACCATCATTCACAAGAAAAGCAAATGATGTAGTAGACATACGCACCTCAACAATTCCAATACCCTCATGAACTTCAACCTTCAAGTTGCTAACCCCTTCAGTTCCCTACAACAAAATCCATGTACTAACATCAAATTCATTCATTCACAATATCACATCCAAACCTCCTTTAAAACACAAACAACAACACAAAACGTACCTCTAACGCTTTGGTCACTGCAGGCACAGCAGCATCACTCAACGTTCCATCGGCCTTCCACAACATTAAAACCAAAACCCAAAAAGTCACACACAACACTACCAACTACTCCCAACACAAAACAATTACATAGAAATTTTGTGTGAACAACTACAAAACAGGGTCACCTGAAAAAACATGGTGAGAGTGTCGGAAGGTGAAACAGGCACCGAAACAGGCTGCTCGGCTTCTTCAGGGACTGGTTCGACAAGTGTTTCTTCCTCAGCTGACCTCAGAAATGTGGGTCTGCGGGACCTGGTCTTGCTGAGTGAACTCAAACGCTTGGAAAGGCTTCGAAAGGAGAGAGTGGGAGATGGGAAATGGGAATGTGAATGGGTGAGGGTAGGGATTGGGTGCAGAAGTGAGAATGCTGTGACTGAAATGGTAGCCATTTGTTTTTTCGCTGAGCTCTACTCTATCCTCGCTTCCTTGGTTTCTCTTTCAACTGAGATCAGTTTATCTCTGACAATCTCACAGGTGAGATAGAGTGGGAGATGAGTTGGGCCTACAAGGAGGTTTTGGGCCATTTGGGCCTTTTGCTCACGTAGTTTCTTTCTTGTTGTAGCTAGGAGGTCATTGTTCCCGTTCTCTCAACTCAAGTTGGTCGTGCTCGGCAACATTGTCCGTACCCTTTTGACAATATGCTCCTTGTTCTTCTTCTCAAGTTGTAGTTGATCGACTGACATTAAAACTGTACGTCTGCGGCCAAATGTTGAGAGAGCTGGAAATGTTTGGAAAGAAATAAAAGGTAGGAGAAAAACATACATTGCGAGGGAATGGTTCTGAGTTAGAGCTGAGAATGGCGAGACTGAGATTGCAATCAGTTGTCTCTGGTTAGTTTTCAACAGGATGGTATTTCTAGGCTCGAGAGAAACAGGTAGAGCATGATATAAATTTTATTGGTCCAATGAATTAATGCCTAGCTATCAGTTGAAATCTGTCTACTGAGAAAAGAAACATAAAGAAGTGTCTATTATAATAACAACCTTACAATTTGGGGTTCTAAATTACCAGAGCAAATTTTACATAAACCTAGCAATCAGAGTGAGAAGGGAGTCTTCGGCTACTTAAATCAGACCAGTGCATTAGACATCTTAAGCACACAGAATCTGAATTTCTGATTCTCTCTGGTGTTCGCCTTCTGAACATTTGACGCTACTGTGCTATGATTCCACTTCCACTTGTCCGTCTGCTTACGCATATGAGTTCAAATCAAATCTAATGAAAAAGGATAAACGAACTCAGTGAACTGGAAGCCACTCACCTCTGAGATTTATTGCCCGGTTTGGTAGACCATCAGCCTCGGCATTGAATTCCTGCACAGTAAGCATATCATGATTGTTTAGAAACAGAAAATTGAATGAATATAGCAGAAACCAAAGAACATACACCTCATAATTTATGTGTTTGTGCTATTAATCAAAACGAGTTCAACTTCATTCCAACTGGAATCTTTTCACATAGGAAAATTTGTGTGACATACAACTGAACATACCCCTGAGAACATGATTGATCTCAAAAGAAGTAAACTTGTCCTTAAGCTGCTTGGCCACTTGGCACAGATCCGCCATATTCTGATTCTTCGTTTTCCAGGTGCCCTGAATCTGTCTGAATCCTCAGATGAGAATAGACAAATACACCATCAGAGTGCTCACTGCACATGTAACAAAGGGGGAACATGTAAATGGTCGAACATATACAAACCTGGCAGCAGACAAGTTTAGAGTCTCCCTGAACACGAATGTGATTATATTCAGTCCTAGAATTACAGCTCGATATTCAGCAACGTTATTTGTTGCGATGCCCACCCCTTCCCGCAGCCAATATAACTATAATAATCACAATATTATAAAGAGATCCATGCTTACCGGAAAACAAAAATATATATGCAAAGAGATTCACATATTATCATAAATTTCACGTACCACACTCCCGTCTTCAGCACGAAGTACAGCTCCTGCACCAGATAGTCCAGGATTTCCTTTTGAAGCACCATCAAACTCAAGTGTGCAGGATTGCTGGATGAAGACATAAATGAGGCACATTTTAGGAAAACCAATTACATCACCATAATAAGTTATTAATATCATGTATAGACATATAGGCATACAGCATTGGTCATTGAATACAAAATTGTGATATCAAGTGGTGACATAAGGGAACTTACACCTGTAGAAGAAATTACTCGAGTTTGACTACAACTATCAGCTTTAAAATGCTTATGCAAAGAAACACTTGAAGCCGAGGAAATCGTCATCTACAGAATAGAAATCAATAAATTGATCGATCCAACTCCATAATCTAGCCAAAATATAGATGTCTGGATATTTAAGCTAATCAGGCCAGCACAAAATTTCCATGTTGCAAATGAAACTTACATCAATAGGCAATCTCTTTCGTGGAGGGTCACTGACACCTGAACTTGCCACAGATGATGCTGGCTGCTGAAGGATCACAATAAATACCCAAATGATAAAATGAGTGACCAAACAAAAAACTGTCTATCATACTACACCTAATTCCACATGACTTGTTATGGAGAAGACTGATAACTAACAGAAACTTGAACACATGAAATCAATCAAATCAAACCTGGTAAGGACAAGAAACAAGGCTTCCAAACAAACCATCTTTCACATCACTAGCGGTCTAGCGCTGATAGTATATGAAGCACTCTTAAGTCCGAGAGATACAAGGTACTCCTCGGCCTCCTTAGGCAAATCATACCCTTTTTTTAAACACACTTACAGAAGGATTGCTTACCTAAAAACAAAACATTAAGTTCTTAACAAAACTAGTCATCTTAAAACGTTGTCCAGTAGAGCATATTATTTCATCAACAATCAGAAAGGTACACTATACTCATCACCAATTCACCATAACTATACAATGCAGCAAGAAATTTCAGTTGCATGCTACAAAAAAACAAGTCACAGTGATTTCAACAAAATAAACAAAACCCAACAATTAAATCAAATCAAAATTTTAAACTTGATCGAGCAGTGAGAGTAATCAAATTATAAAGAACTGAAAGATCAAAACTTTACCGAGGAACCAGCTTGGTTTTGGCAATCCTTCAAACTTTTATATATGCCGACCACATCTCCATTTCGAACAACATAAAAAACATCCTTCTCTTCCTCCATTGAACCTTAAATTCTCTAAGTGTACTTTGAACAACCCATAAGTAGTTGAACTCAAACTTACCGAATACTAGGTTGTTCATGTTTATTTTGTTTTTATTCGATTGAGCTCGAGCCGGGCTAAAATTTAATTTTTATGCTTCATGTTCAAGCTCGGCTCGACTCGGTTTGAAAAAGCTCGAGCTTGGTTCGGGTCGACTTATTTTATTAGATTAGATCAAACTCAAATTGAGCCGGCTTGAATCATATGAAATTAAAATTTAAAATTTAGAAATTAAAAAGAAAATTCAGAATCTAATGTCATAGCATTACACAAAATTCCCTTTATTTGTAATAAACTAAAAATAACAAATCAAACTTGTTATAGAGCTTAAAGTTTTTAACTAATTATTCTAAAAAGAAATATTTCAACTCTTTCGGACTAATATTATATTTTTAATATTATTTCTTATATAAAAGTTGTAATTTATATATACTATAAAAGTTAATAAGTCAAGCTGAAATAATAAATGAGCCGAGTTTTTAACAAACTTGACATAACTCTCGAGTTAAACGAGTCGAATACTTGTTGTTCAAACTCGACTCTTTTTCAAGGTCGGGCTAAATATTAAGGTCAAACTCGGCTTATTTAACTTTACGAGCTCGAGTCGAACGGGCTAAAAACAAACCAAACACGAGTCGAACACGATCGGCTCAAACCTATTTATAGCCCTGCTCAAACTGCACTACTTGACTGGACTTTACTGACCCATGGCAGAACAACTTGACTCCTCAAGATCAGTGACTGTTTTCACAGTAAAATGCACATTATGGGCTGACTGCAGATTTGGGCCCATGCCTAATTATAGGCCCAATGCTAATTTAGGTAATTAGGTTCTTGTTAATTTGTAAATCTTTACAGATATACTGTCCCCAAAAGCAGACATGTAACATGCTTGCATATGAGATATGACAACCAGAAACACTCCAAAATATAGAGAGATTCAATCCAAATGACAAGGATTCTTTGTCTTCTCCTCCTTTGATTGTGCTTTGCTGCCTATCGGGAAAATCCAATTCTGTTTTGTTGGTGTGATTGGTTTGACACTTTGTTTGATGTTGTTGTTCTGATGTGAGAGGAATGTAACAGTTTCATACAACAATGAAAAAAATAACTGAAATGTGTCATTATTTTCACATATTACAAAAACCATTGTACAGTTAACTTGATATTTATATCAGGCATATTACCTTGAATACCTTCTATTTCAAATGGGAAAATGGTAATTGTGTCTATATGTAATTGAATCCCGCTTTGAACAACAAAGAGCTTGAAATATGTCTCTTAAAGTTCAACAAACCTATCAAAGAATAACTGGGGGGAATTGAACTTTGTTTGAAGCTTTTAGCTAACCTGCTCACCTATTAAGTCCAAGCCTACAACAAGAAAGGACAAGCCTTGGAAAAGCAAAAAATAGAAGTGAACTCCATGAGCTGATAGGAAGCTTCTTGCTGATGCTGTGAGTAAGAGAAAAGCAAGAGCAAGCTCTTTCCTGTAGATCCCATTTTTCTTCTTCTTCTTGGGAGGTGCTACTTCTTGTTCCTTGAGTTTGCTCAACAATTCCAAACCAGACTCGGAGTTCCTCCTTAGGATCTTCTCTTCACCTGACGATTCCCTTTCAGCAAGCGCAAACAAATCTGATTCAGATGATCTTCCAGTCTTCTTTGTGACCACCCACTCATAAGAACTTCCCAGTTGAAATAGGCCGGAGACCATGGCATTGAATTTTGTCACGGACATTGTGTTCTCAAAGAGTAAGTATGGGACTAAGAAAGGGAAAGATTTTGGGGATGGTAAAATGTTTAGGAAGGACATGAAAATGGGCACATAACAAATAACCCAAAGGGGAAGTTCAGCCTCAGGAATGAACATGGTCAATGGAAGTATGATACAGAACAATGTGAATGAGTAAAAGGGAAGAATTAGCTTCCTCAAAAGAAAGAACAGAAATATCAAGTTAGCCTTCTTGAATATAGATATCTGCACAATTGTAATGAAGATACTGTTACACACTTGCAATGACAAACTTTGGAATCACTAAACCAAAACACTAATAAAGGGTGAAAAACAAACCTTGGAAGTTAAGATAGCTGGAAGGCATAATCTGAAGAGCTGCATCGGACCCGAATGCCATCGGTGCTGTTGCTTCTTGTAAGCTTCATAAGACTCTGGTAACTCACAGAGGGCTTCTACATCATTGAGGAATATGAATTTCCATCCATTCAAGTGTGCTCGAACTGCAATGTCCATGTCTTCGACTGTTGTCCTCTCTAGCCAACCTCCTGACTCTTCCAAAGCCTTAATCCTCCAAACTCCAGCGGTTCCGTTGAACCCGAAAAAATTTAGAAAAACACCATTCACTTGCTGCTCCACTTCAAAATGGAAGCACAAGTTAATGTTTTGCAGCCTTGTAAGTAAATTCTCATCCTTGTTCACAAAGGACCACCTAGCCTGGACTAGGCCTAATTCTGGGTTTCCCTGTGAAAAAGATCAATCATTGTTAGAATACAGTACAACACTTCATCTATGTGTAGAAAACATATAACATATCAGAATAAGTAGTCAACTAGTCAATCAATCACCTTGAAATGAGGAACAGTGAGTTTAAGGAAATCAGGATTGGGTGTGAAATCAGCATCAAAAATTGCCACAAACTCGTAGTCTTTGACATACTCACAACCCATGGCAGATTTAAGATTCCCAGCTTTGTACCCTGTTCTGATCAATCTATGCCTATAGATAATGTTGACACCTTTCTGATTCCATGAAGAAATTTCATCCTGGATCAAATTCTGCAGGATTATGTCGTCTGAGTCGTCTAAAACTTGAATCAAAAGTCTGTCTCTTGGCCAATCCATCTGGCACGCGGCTGCAATGGATTGTTCATACACCTGAAGAAATTTAACAAAGCCGAAACAAACATAAGAATCCAACACAAGGACTTTTCATGGCAAAAAAGTAATGATAGTTTGTTTTGTTACCTCTCTCTCATTGCACATGGGAATCTGAAGAAGGACCATTGGGAAGCTAGAAGGGTCTTCAACATCATATGCTTCCGGCTCAATCCTTGGCTTTATCTTCTTGAATTTGATCCAGAAACATCCAAGACACAAAACTAATCTATCAAGAGATTGAATCAAGAACAATACAATACAAAATTTCGAGAGGAATATAGCCACAGGGGCAATATAGTCGACTCTGAAAGACAACCAAGCCATATAGGACCAGTGCAGCAGACCCTGAACCTCCCAAGGATGATGAACCAGATTCAAGTTCCAGTTCTTGTAATGAGCAATCACTTCAACTCCCAAAGCCACAATTGACAAAACAAGAAATGCCTGAATAAATCTATACAACTTCCCTCGATTTCTCGGCTCCTCATCGCTCATATCTGATGAACTAATGCGTTTTCTGAATGCCATTGGAAGCCATGAGAGACAAGCAAAGATTCTGTTGACTTTGAGAAGAAGAACCCATGTGAACTGCTTGGTGCTCGCTGCTTTCTGCTTCTCGAAAGACTTGGTCTTTGAGAAAGAGTTCTCAATCGAGACTGCAACTGAGTTGTTTGGAGCCATTTTCTTCAGAAACCAATGAAGAAAAAAAGTTCCCAAGATCAAATCTTGAAACTGAAAGATGAACTGGGTGTATTATATGTTATGGAAGACAGAAACCATTTGAAAAGAACCAAAAAAGAAAATCTGGGGATCTCTTAGAGAGAGATCAGTGAGAGCATGAACTCAGTCCTCAAAGGCTTTTAAGGCTTATATTGGTGCAGTTGAAGAGTACAAATGGAGCAAGAGAGGCAGATATAGAAACTTCATAAAGGCTGTGGGTGAGAAATGGAAGGTGCATCATCAAAAAATTCATGATTAAATCTATATATGGTAACTAGCGAATTACCAGGAAACAGTAATAAAGAATTGCAAAGGCGTCAACTTTGTTTGAATTGTTTAAAGTAAACAGGCCGGTGTTCTTAAGGAACAATCAAGCACCTGGGTTATCATCTGGTAAAATGATAATGAATTAATATAAAGAATAATGGAAACAACCAGGTTACAGATCATCCACTTTGCCCACATGTAAAAGAGGTTCTTGTCTGCTCTTGGACACCTTCACTTCACTTGCATAGAAGTTTCGGTGCCACCTCTTTTGGAATTTTACCGTTTTTACGAATAAAAGCTGTGCAGTTTATCTTGATTAATTTTAGACGTCCTTGTTGAATGAGTCTTGCTCACCAGACCTTTTTACCATCCCACTGAAGTAAACCGTCGTTGGATCAGAAAGATTATATTACACTAGTTACTTTGAATAAAGAGTTGAACTTCTATATCCTCCCGCAGTCCCGTTGCAACATGCTAATGTAAACTTTTCACAAATTGAATGAAATTAACCGGGCGTGTCTTCATATCATATGTAAAATAAACGTTGTTAAAGAGCCACGAAAGTGTCACTATTTTATTGATCTAGCTGATCGAGTTAGCAGATTGCAATGGTCTCAATTCTAATAGATCACTATCTTTTTTTGATATTATAATAAATCGCTATTGATTACATTATAATGTGATTAAACATAAGAATAAGTGTTTGATAAATTATTTCAAAGAAAACTTTTCAAAATAGTCAAGAACTACAAAATTTCCATATGAAACAATACCAACGCATAATTGGAAATTTCGAATTTGAATAAAGTTAGAAGATTGGGAACGTTCCAAAGGGTATGGATGTTCATACTGTACCTGATCACCAAGAAAGAGTAATCTAAATTTGAGAAAATCAAACTGTATTATTCATTTCTATTGATGGATGTCGAACATGCACGCATGAACAACTGTTCTAGTTAGGTTTTGAAACGTGTTTTAGAAAAATCAACACAGAACGTCACAGATCAGTTGGAGAAAGTCAAAACCAAGGCGCACGTTACTGCGTTATTCTTGGACCCTGTAGAAGCAGAGACTAATATAACTATTCCTAACTCTGATGCATGATGGCTGTGAATGCAAAACTAAGCTCCTATATGGAGACGTCATTTGACTTTGCACTCGTATATACTTTAACTACATATTATTTATTAATTAACTAACTTTGGTTTAGATTAGCGGTGGAGATATGTAATGAAATCAAGTAAACTAGTCGTGTTTGATGGCTTGTAATATCACTAATATATATGACTCCCGCACCCGAAGTCCCCATCCCAACTGAGCCAAGACAACTGCCTCTCTGGTGGAGTATTAGCAGTGCTCTAGATCGATTTAGCTAGGGCACCGCTATCTTAAACCAGAAGATTGATATTGATCGAGCCCACACTCAATCTCAAGAATAACATGGAATGTGTTGTCCGGCATAGTCACATAGATGTGATCAAACTACTTATATATGCTTGGTAGCTACACTCACTAGTACTCTACTACAATTGAGTTAATTCCATGTAAGGGAGCTGGACAGGGCAGGAATTATTCTATGCAGAATCGACTGGGGGTAGTGCTGGCTGTGCTGCGACCTTAGCGGACTGGGAGTCTGGGATTGGTCATTGGTCTCTATAATTCTATAAATAACATCGTTTCGTTGATTAAATCTCTCGTCTTTTTATTAATATACTATGATCTATGTAACATCGATCTGAAAGTTCAGAACAAATATAAGTATATATACAGGTATGTGCTTCATGTGCGCGATCCTCTAATTAAGATTGTAGTTAATTACGTTGCATGAGCCATAAATCATTGGCCTGAATGGCTTTAAGGTGCAGACTAATCCAGCTGAATTATATTAATCCCGGCCAACTAGCTAACCATTACCCAACAATCCTTCAGATCTGAGTCTCTGATTCATCAACATAATTATAGTACTTTATGTTTGTTTAAAAGGTCGATATATCATAGAGATTGAAGGGGATATGCATGCATATATTCGCCATCTTCCTAATTACTCATAGTCATATATATGCCATTGTTGAGACTAAAATATTTACTGTATCTGTTGTTACATTACTTACGTCGTGACAATGTGAAATTAACGTCGGTAAATTGTTGCATGACAGCATAGGTGAGCGAGCTCACCATCAACATCAATTCGAAATACGTACATGTCAATCAAAATTATTCTAATACAACACAATTTTGTAGTTGATCGATACTGATGTCAGAATCTAATCGAAGAATTAATTGAGAGAGTACCGATTATATATAGACACATAGGTACAAGTTCTTTTCGAACAGGGACACAGATCATTAGTAACACATGTACGTACGTACGTAACACAACCAAAAATTAGCAACGTTCTGAAAGTTACACATAGATGCAGTGGCTACCGTCCATTACAGAGATCAGTCGCCATGCATAATCGCTATCTATCAGGCTAACAGTAGTAGTATGTACATCCCTGATCCATCCATCAATTGATACATGCACACATAAGCTTCAGATTCATCACTGTTGATAGAGAAACTAAGTACAGTAGAGAACAAATAAATATAAGATCGACAACCAGATGGCAATCCACAAGTTCGACAAGGTCGAATTACTTCGCCATGTCATATATCTTCATGTGTTATAAGAGACCAACTAGACACATAGCCAGCTACAAATTCGACAAAAGGGTGACCTGGTAATAGACCGGTGATCTGATCGCTGACAAAATCATTAGCTTTGTGTCTATTGCAGTGGGGTACGGTGTACTAGGAAAGGTAGCTAGCGGGATGCTTATCAGGACTTCGATCAGGAACCGTTAGTTTCCAAGCCGATCAATTATGAAACCACTGAAGTGATAAATAACCCGATCATAATTGGACATGCATTGTAGAAATGATAAATAACTTGCCGAAACACGATGGAGGAGAAAGTAGAAGTCATGAGATGCTGAATATCTTTCACCAAAGAGCCGATTCTCCACAGCGTACTTGAATTGAACAACGGTCATTCAGACAATATATCCGCTAAGATCTGTGAATTGAATCACCTCCCTCTTGAATGTGACAGAAGCAGTGATCGAGAGAAGTGTGTATTCCCTCTCGAATAGCAAAAGCTTATGTCACCAAGATAGAATGATGAAGAAAAGCTCCCAATGCATCAATGAGAGAGCATTTCGTAGATGTTTGAGAATACCAAAGCCAATAGAAACTCAGTCGAGATGACAGACTGAATCATCAAAGTTCTACTTCACAAGAGGGGGAACGAAACTATTTGGCGAAAAAGAGCTCAATTAGAAGAATGAAGTTTTTAAGATTTTAAGGTTGGCATTGGCATAGTTCAGCCCTAAAGAAAAAGCTGTAAGATGCGCGAACTCAATGAAGATCGATTTAGCTCAAGGAGTACTAGAAAAGATGCTAATGGCGAGGTTCTCCTTTCAGCTGCCGCCGTACGTAGCGCTAGCTTCATTGTCATCCTCGAGGTATGCTGTACGTATGTGATGTTCATATCAATTATATTACCTCAATAATCATAGTGAATGTGTTTGTGGCTAATTGGGCCTATTGTTACGGTAGCGATCTAGTGGATTGTGATCTCTGTGATTGGCTTAATATTTCAAGGTAAACCTTAATAGTAGATCAATTTAATCCAATATGGAAAAGGCCCAAGATCGATCTTCCGGCCACCAAAATGATGATCAAAACTAAGACCGACTTAAAGAGAAGTAGATGAAGCAAAGACTTGGTCCAGACAAAGAGCGGGTCGTTGTTTACTGAATCGTGATTGTTAGATTATGAAAGCAATGTTTACCACATCAGATGAAACATCTAGAGAACATTGTTATTGAGGCAACATAAATCAGTGCCGTGTCTACCACTATTATCCCAAATCTATTCATATGTCATCTACCATCTTCTGTCCCTTTCAATATAAACCCGCCCCATGCCATGCCATCTCAAAATTTCAATCTTTATACAATTATGTCAAAGTTCTACCTTGAAAGTTTTCCTCAGTTTTTTTTTTCAACAATTGAATGTGTTTTCCTATGTGTCTTGCATATTAAATGTGTTGGTGTGATTTTTAAATATAAACGTCATGATGGTTATATATGCAAATAATTGTTTTGTTTTGCTCGGTTCTGTTTGGTGTGCACGATTGATTCCTATGACATTGCCCTTTGTATTGTATTGACTCTTAACTCTTAAGAAAAGTTAAATTAAATTGTTACCAGAAATACTCGATCTCAGGTTTCGTTCTTGATTCTTGACTTACCTATTTGCTATATTACTATATATAATTGAGTTTGGACCTCTCTGATCTATATTAATTGTGCTAAATAATGTCTCTGAAATCGATCACCAATTCACCATGGCCATAAACCATGTACGTTACAGCAGAATGCGTTGGAAGGTATTAAGTATTAACAACCAAGAACCAAATCTAATTGGACCAAGAGACAAATTAAAGAAACTTCAAATCTAGCCGGTCTTCGAAACTTAGAGACATGAGTTCACTGATTCTCGTAGCCATAGTTTATTCACAGGTTAGGTATAGCCGTATAGATTTAGAGTAAGGAAGATGGGCATGCATAGACCAGACTGATGGCCATACGATCGATCGATGTACTACTGCTAAGAGTCATTTTTGATATTGACTGCATCTAAACAATTAATGTTGTATTGATCTACATGCCAAGCGCATTGATCTAAACCTAGCTAGCTAGCTCCTTGAGGAAAAGTGGTGTATCTTACTAGCTAGTGTACATACATACAAAGAATTTTAGCAATGAAGCAAAATATATACGATATTGTGCAAAATTAGCTCTTTTGTATTGTTCAACTGTGGCATGAGAAACTCAAACTTCTGATAAGTTCTTTGCTCATTTTATCAACTCGCAGAAGTTTTTTGAAACAACAAAAAAAACATGAAGAAATGAGGAGGCAATTATAGCCAACTCCGCCAACTCCCCAAAGAAGACAACATGAACATTTTAAACAGTAGTTAAAGGAAATGAGAAAATGAATAATTTGTCAAAATGTCTCGTGGAAATGAAAGACCTGAAAGTCTGAAACACATCACTCTAACAAATTTTATCGATCATGGTACAAACAGTTTTATTTGCATCGGAAATGAGCTGTTCTATAGTACATTAATACTCAATTAGCTAAGCCATATATGTACAACAAGCTCGTCACGAGTCATGTCAAGTTAACTAATCAAGAAGCTAGACCGGGCATAATGATACATATAAAATCAAGCTGCATGTAACTTGTACGATCCAAATTTGTTACGACTGATAAACACATAAATACCAATTTACGTGTGCGCATATGTTTGTTGTCTTCCTCTCTTTCGAAACCGACTGTGATTTAGATGGGTCGCATTCATAACAGATAGGCCACATGTGTAGCCAAATCAGTGCACAGCATAACCAAGTAGAAAGGAAAGAAAGAAACCCTGGCCTAATGCTTGTATAAACTACATTAATCAATTACCATTCCCATATTTCCCTGAATGAGATGAGTCTGTTGGGTTTCAACAAAAGAATAATTTTCCCAGTCAAACTCAGATGCAATGCTTGGTTTGTTTTCTGCAAACGTAGCTTTCCCAGTCAAACTCAGATGCAATGCTTGGTTTCTTTTCTGCAAACGTAGCTTTCAGAAGTCCCTATTTTAATATAAACCCTAAAACCACCCAAACAAAACCAGTCGTTTTCCTGCTGTCAGCGTCGGAGACCTGAGCGGTTTGGACTGTATTTTTTTTGGTTAACTAGCGGTTTGGACTGTAATGTGAGTGCTTTAGGGGTTTTTTTTTCTCTGGAATTTGCTTAATATAAACACTAAGCTCTAATCTGGATACATCATCATCATTCATCGATCATAATCATCACTGTATGGGAGAAAAGGACAAGCCATGTGATTGATGTGAATTATATATGAAGGGGGGTGGGCTGACTCCGGTGTGCTATTATTCAATCTAAAGTTGGTTGAGGGTGACCAATAAGAAATGAGGATCACCTAAAGTGGAGAAGGACCTTTGCGTTGTGATGGCTTGATTTGTCAACATACATGTTGCATGTTATGTCATCGATTTATCATGTTCGCTGGTTTGGGGGGGGTGCCGATTCAACGGCTGTGATTCGATGGAGATGAATAATCTGTTATGTGGTTCACCGGAAAGTATTCCCGTGGGTGTGGCGTACGTCGCTTTTCTCTCGAACTTTCAATCCGATGTGAAAGCCGATTTCAATATTCATTACACCTATGCTTTTCATATGAGGGCTTAATTATAAGAGTGATTCGAAGTACCATTTTAGAAAAGAAAGAAAAGGAATTAGTACTAATTCTGCCATCGTGCTAGTTTAATGTGACCGGAGTATTAGAAACAATGTATGTCAATATTTTCCTAAGTTCTTATTCTTCCGTGTTTTGACTATTGAAATGAGTGTGGGCAGTGGCGGAGGGAGAAAAAAGACTGACTGTGGGCACTTTTTTTTTTGTTCTCACAAATATGTTTTGACAAATAAATACATGCACCATATAAATTTCCATCATTAAAAGTGCTCTAAATTAATTCAATACAATAAATCTCATAGGAACAAACGCAGAAGCTCAATTGTACTGCCATGATTTTACGGGGATTACAAACCTGATTAAATAAGCTCTGACATCAAACCACCAATTATAATGAGGGCAATTAACATAAAAGAGCTTACAATAGAGACAAGTCATTATTCATTAAGAAATATAGATAGAGAACTGCATTCAAATCCACAATAACAGCCTCTACTACAATAACCAAGTAGTACTTTCCAGCAAATAAAAATATCTATTTAACTTGAATAAGAAAATGGTTATTCAGTACGCAGCGTTTCAACCACCCTAGTCAAAGAGCCTGAAGCCCAAGTCATGCAACTAGAAAAAAAGGGAGAGTACGTACTTCTTTGGAACCAAAACTGTAAAAGAATTGATCTCATTGTGGGCATAATTGCAGCAAAGTGAACTAAAACTAAAATTTTGAGTGAGGGTCTATGCTTATACTCGTCCTATACTGCCTCCGCCCCTGAGTGTGGGGGTCATAGCTACTCACCTTATATCTTTCTATCTAGTTTAGAACAATTTAATATAAAAGTGAACGTGATAAAATGAACTCATATGTTTCTCTTTCAATGACAGAGTGACCTTAGCTAATTTACTAGGAAGCGCACTCCATTTGTCCTTTGCGTTTACTTGATGTGCGTATTTAGTGATGGTAGTGATAACGTTGTATGAATAGTCACACTCAATGTTTAAAATGATGAAAGTGTGAGGCGAGACGTTTTGTCAAAGTCTTAAGTCTTTCGCGCTTTTTTAAAATTTTATATTATAATATATATATAAAAAATATAAATATTTCTTAATTCATATAAATAATAAAGAAAATTCAAAATACATTAATTCATAGTTTCATACATCTTAAATTAACAAATAAATCAAATGGTCTTCATTCATGCCAATTTCTTTCCTTTTCATCACTAAGAGCCGTTGAATCTAACTCTACATCATAATGAAATTCATCCCAAGCATCAAAGTGAGGAGGATAATTTGCATTATCAAAATGGACACCCATCCCTGCATCAACATCCTTATACCATCATCATGGGAACCCATATGTGTATCAGCATCCCCTTTGACATCATCATTCTCTACCATGGTTGGACAATTCCTATTGGCTCCACCATTACCTATTCATGCAAATAGTAAAGAAATATCATAATATGATACAAGCATTGGAACCCCTTTTTTTTAAACATTATATATGTAGTAGTGAAGTACCAAAAAAAAAACACGCAAGGCGATGCCAAGTGACGCCTCGGAGCGCCTCACATGCTAAAGCGCGCTTTGCGACGCCCTTTGGCTCGCATTTTGTATGAAAAGCCTCAGAGAGAGAGACAGAGAGACAGAGAGTCTCGAGGCGAAAATGGAATGCCTCGTCTTGAAGCGCGCCTTGTAACGTGCCTTTTTAAACATTGGTCACATTATAACTACACCAAGAAATACGAAATACCAACAATGTTTTGTTTGAGTTCTCTAAATACCAAGAAAACTAAGAATTACGACAGAGTACCTAGCTAGGTGAGCTCGTAATCGTAAAAAGTATCCACAGATGTGATGATTATGATCGAATGAAAGGAATCCCGAGTCGTCATGCTTGGTTGAACTTAGAGAAAACCGATACATTTATTTTTCAAAATTGTTTTATACATTTTCACTTTCTTAGAGTTGCCATGCAGACAATTATTGTTGTATATCCCTCGTTGTACTTTATAAATTGTATCTAAAAATAGTGTAGGTGTTAGCCCTATGAAAGAGAACCAACGCACAAGAGAGGAGTGAGTTCACCATTATACTAACATTTTCTCCTAAATTTGGAGTGCCATAATCTAAAATAGAAAACAGTAAAAAAACAAAAGAAAAACAAATTATATCTACATGGGATTTAGCAATGTCAGAGCTCTCAGAAAGTACATTCAATTAAACTGAACGAGGAAGCAGGACAACTATTTATTTCACTTCGTCTCTTTCCCCTTCTTTTTCATTTTCCTCCTATACTTAATTCCAGCTCACTTAAAAAAAACAAAAAACTAACTAAACAAACGCCAAATTTTACTTAAAACAGACCCACCCCAAAACGACAGCGTTTAACTCAAATCACAGGCAATTTCTTGGCCCCAAACCCCCAATTTCTCTCTCATTCATCGCGTCATCGCGACTTACCCGCCCCAAATCTCTCTCTCCGATTCCAATTCCAATTCCCCATCTTCTTCTTCTTCTTCTTCCTATTTTTTCTCGATCCCAATCCCTCAAATCTCTCACGCCCTTTTCTCACCTCCCTTTCGATTTTTGATTCTCTGTGCCAGCTCAGCCCTAGAACTGGCTTCGCATTCGGGCGTGTTCTAATCGGAGATCTCCATAGAGGGCTTGATCTTGCGTTTGAGTTAATTATTCGAATCTAGGGTTTTCTCTGGGTGATCTACACAGAAAACCGGGATTGATGTTTCGTCTCAGGCACGATTCCGGGATTGATTGCAACCGCGATGGAGGGCTGCTGTTATGCATGGGTCGCCGCCAGCTGAGCTCCCGATACGGCGTCGTCTTCGTCGGCACATGTGGCCTGTCCCTCCTTCCAACGCCACGACTGTAGCTTCTGACCCTGGTTTCTTCACCAAAGTAATTCATCATTATCATGGCTTTTGAATTGTTACTTACTTGGTTTTGAATTTGAATTTTGTTACAATTTTACCGGTCGTAATGATGGTGGTGTTGAGAGGATTGGTGCCGTAGTTTCCCCAATTTGGTGTTTACATACGCTTAGTATTTTACTGTAGCTATTTCTTTCTGTTGTTATGTTAATTTCTTTGCTGGTTTTGAATGGTTTCCATTTTGTACTTTGTTTTATTGTGTTGAATTGTAGAGTGTATAAGTGGATTATCCATTACTCCTCGAAGCGATAGGAAATGAGTTTTAGCCATGTTTACTGGTGTTGTGTTCAGAAAATGTTATTGTTTTGGTCGTTCTTTGTTAGTTTCGTTATGGTTTCTGTGGCGTTCATAGTTTATGTAAGTTTTTCATGTAAGGTTTATTTTTTGGTTACAGGATGGACGCAAAATTGGCGTTGGAGATTGTGCACTTTTCAAGCCTCCTCGGGGTTCCCCACCTTTTGTTGGAATAATTCGCTGGCTAAAATTAGACAAGGGAGACAGTTTGAGTTTAGGAGTTAATTGGCTTTATCGGCCTGCTGATGTGAAGCTTCTTAAAGGGGTCTCGCCAGAAGCTGCCCCGAACGAGGTCTTCTACTCCTTTCATAAGGATGAGATACCTGCTGCATCGCTACTGCATCCGTGTAAAGTCACATTCCTACGTAAAGGTGTTGAACTTCCTACAGGGATATCCTCATTTGTGTGCAGAAGAGTGTTTGATACTGAGAACAAGTGTTTATGGTGGTTAACTGACAAAGATTACATTAATGTGAGTATCGATAAATACTTTTCCTTTTTTTCTCAATTTTGTGGCTTTCATTAGTTTGTTTAGACTCGTATTGATTATTTTTCTCAATCACAGGAACGACAGGAAGAAGTAGATCATCTTTTAGACAAGACAAAACTAGAAATGCATGGGGTAGTGCCGTCAGGAGGTCGTTCTCCGAAGCCCTTGAATGGTCCCCCATCAACCCCACAGTTCAAATCTGGTTCAGATAGTTTACAGAATAGTGCATCTTCATTTTCTTCTCAATGTAAGGGAAAAAAGAGGGAACGAGGTGATCAGAGCTCCGATCCTGTAAAACGCGAGCGCTTAGTTAAGACAGAGGATGCGGAGTCTGGCCAGGCCAGAGCGGAAGATGTATTGAAGTCCGAGCTTTCCAACATAACAGACAAAGGAGGACTTGTAGACTTAGAGGCAGTGGAGAAGTTAGTTCAACTTATGCAACCTGACAACGGTGACAAAAAAATAGATATGGCGGGCCGAATATTGCTTGTTGATGTGATAGCAGTTACTGATAGAGTTGATTGCCTTGGGCGATTTGTACAGCTGAGGGGCTTGGCTGTATTGGATGAATGGCTTCAAGAGGTTCACAAGGGGAAAATCGGTGATGGTAGTAGCCCTAAACAAAGTGATAAATCTATTGACGAATTTCTCTTTGCATTACTTCGTGCACTGGATAAGCTTCCTGTAAATCTCCATGCTCTACAAACTTGTAATATTGGCAAATCTGTGAATAACTTGCGCACTCACAAAAACTCTGAGATTCAGAAAAAGGCTAGGACTTTGGTTGACACATGGAAGAAGCGTGTAGAAGCTGAGATGAAATTGAATGAATCAAAGTCTGGATCAAGCCGTGGTGTCAACTGGCCTTCAAAGCCTGCATCTTCAGAAGTTTCTCAGGTTGGGAGCAGAAAAACTGGAAGTATGTCTGAGGTTGGCTCAAAAAGCTGCCCTGTTCAACCATCCGCATCTAAATCTCCTCAAGTTAAAGTTGGCTCCTCTGAAATGATTTCAAAGTCTTCTACCTCTCCTGGATCAACACAGCTGCTGCCAGTATCCACTGGTAATACCTCTAAGGATCAAAATTACAGAATTTTAGGTGGTGCTGGAAACAACGATGTTCAATTGATGCCAATCAAGGAGGAAAGGAGCAGTAGTTCTCAAAACAACAGCCAGTCCAGTGATCGTGCAAAGAATGTGGGTTCCTTATATAAGGAAGATGCAAGAAGCTCAAGTGCTGGTTCAGTGAGTGCAACTAAACTTTCCAGTAGCCCTTCTCGACAACGGAAATCAAGCAATGGTCTTCATGGATCCGCAGTCTCAGGGGTGCACAAGGAAACAGGACCTGGAAAAGTTGGTATCCCAAATAAACATCTGATTTCTGAGAAAGCATCAACAGCCGGAGTATGTTTTGAGAAAAATAATGACGTTCCCATGGTTGACCAGGCAAGTAGCAGACTAATTGTGAGGCTGCCGAACACTGGCCGCAGTCCAGCTAGAGGTGCTTCGGGAGGTTCTTTAGAAGACCATGTTACAGCTGGGAGAGCTTCTCTGTCTGCTGAAAAGCATGGCAACCAGGACAAAAAACCTAAGAGTAAAAGTGATGCTTTGCTGGGAATTAGTACTTCTGATATGAACTCAGCTGTATGTCACAGCAAAGATGAATTATGTGCGTCTGAAGAGAAAAATGTGCCAGCAATCTCCAGTGAAAAAAATAGGGCTGGTGAAGATTCTGGAAAACCAATTGAGGATCCGAAGGATGCTGGTCCTGGATCAGAAATTATTTCAAGAACGGGAAAATCATATGAAGCATCCTTAAGCTCCATGAATGCTTTGATTGAAAGCTGTGTCAAGTTTTCTGAAGGTGGTGACACTGCTTCACCTGGAGATGATGTTGGGATGAATTTACTGGCGAGTGTGGCAGCTGGGGAGTTCAAATCTGAAGATGTGTCACCATCGTGTTCTCCATTGAGGAATTCTCCTGTGCCTGATGGATCATTCACAGAAAATGATTCCAAATTGAAAGAACTGGATGAAGCCAAATGTCTACTTATTGGCAATGCTAGTAGCAGTTCTACTGCAGAGCTGAGAAACACTGGTAATTCATTGCGGGTGAAGAGTGAATCAGGACATTCTGTGATCCATTTGACAGCTAATGTTTCTGCGGAGATCAAAAGTAGTTCAGCTGGCGAGTGCAATGATAATTTGAAATTTTCTTCCAATATGCAACAAAATGTTTATAGACCATCCCTGGTGGCTGACGGGAAGCCTATCAAGGATGCTTCTGGATCGGAGCTGTCTTCATGTCCTATAATAGGGGGTTTTGGGAAGGCTGAAGAGTGTAATCAGCCTCATGAGCAAGGAAAATTTGGGGCTTGCAATGCCAAAGAATGCAGTACTTATGAGTGTAAATCAAAAGTGTCCTCGGCTTTGAATGATGAGGATAAGATTCTACATAAAGCTGAGGAAAGAACTGTGAGTAGCAGTACTCCTGTTGTGTCTGAAGCAGCCTCTGGGAGTGGAAAAGTTGTAAAGGCCAATGAGAAATCAGCCTGCTTGTCAACTGAAGTGACTGATGACAACCCGGTTCCCATTAAGGATTCAAGTATTGCTCTTTTGGCAGGGCAGGGACTATCTGGTGTGACAGAAAATCACTCAGATTTGAAGGAGGGAAGGAATGAGGATGCTTTTGCTTTTTCTTGTTCTGGAAATACGTTGCAGTTGCAGTTGAAGGGTGAAAACACAGATGAAGAGAAAACCATGGATCACTCTGAGCAGACTGTGAAAGACGAAAGGGCTAAGAGTGTGGAAAGGAAAGACGCTTCGGAACACATCAGTGAATTTTCTGAGGAGACTAAGGAAAGAAAGGAGGCTTCTGGTCACTGTTCTGCTGTACCAGTTTCCCGTGTTCAGTCGCCTGTAATACATGCACAAGAAAACCACAAGGCTGGGTGCAAGTTGGAAGCTATTGAATCAAGGGTGAAAGAGGAGCGTCAAATTTCAAGTGTAAATGCTTCAGGGTCGGATACTGCTGTAAAGCTGGACTTTGATTTGAATGAAGGCTTCCCTGTTGATGATGGTATTCAACAAGAGTTTGTTAGAACATTAGATCATGGAACTCCATCTTCTGTTCATATTCCTTGCCCTTTACCCTTTCAAATGTCTTCCATGTCAGGGAGTTTTCCTGCATCAATTACTGTGGTTGCACCAGCCAAAGGTTCATTTGTCCCACCTGAAAACCCAATGCGGAGTAAGGGTGAACTTGGATGGAAGGGATCTACAGCTAGGAGTGCATTCCGACCTGCTGAGCCCCGAAAAAATTTGGAAGCACCAATTAGTACAAGTGATCCACCTGTTGACACTGCTTCTAGCAAACAAGGCCGCCTGCTATTTGACTTTGATCTCAATGTTCCTGATGAGAGAGTCTATGAGGATGTTATTTCCCAAACCACTGCACATGTCATGGATCACAAGTCTGGGTCTCGTGATCGTGGTGCTGGAGGGCTTGATCTCGATTTGAATAGAGTTGATGAGAGTTCTGATATTGTGACACATCCTGTGATCAACAATTCTAGGTTAGAGATACCTCCGCCAAATAGGTCATCATTATCTGGTGGACTATCCAATGGTGGGATAAATGACTTCCGAGACTTTGATTTGAACAATGGCCCTGGCCTCGATGAAGTTGGATCTGAAGCTACACCATATACCCTGCAGCATATAAAAAGCAGTGTGCCTCTTCGGACACCAGTGTCTGGTTTAAGAATGAATAACCCTGACTTTGGGAATTTTTCAGCATGGTTCCCTCATGGAAATTCATATCCTGCCATCACAGTCCCACCCATCTTTCCAGGCAGAGGTGAGCAGAGTTACGGTGTTGCTGCTGGGTCACAGAGAGTCTTGTGTCCTCCCTCTGGTAAGACCTCATTTGGTCCTGAAATGTACCGGGGGCCTGTACTGTCTTCCTCAACTGCAATGCCGTTTCCTCCTGCTACTACATTTCAGTATCCAGGATTTCCTTTTGAAACCAATTATCCTCTTTCATCAGGCTCCTTTTCAGGTTGTTCACCTGCATATGTTGATTCAACTTCTGGTGGGGCACTCTGCTTCCCCACCATGCCTTCACAGCTCATGGCACCAGGTGGTGTAGTCTCATCACCTTACCCACGACCGTATATGGTGAACCTTGCTGGCAGTAGCAATAATGCTGGCCTTGATGGTAGGAAATGGGGTAGTCAGGGCCTTGACCTTAATTCTGGGCCTGGAGGTGCAGAAGCAGAACCGAGGGATGAGAGGTTGCCAGCAGGGTTGAGGCAGCTTTCTGTTCCCAGTTCACAATCCCTTGTAGAGGAACAGATGAAATTATGTCAGGTGGGAGGGTTATTAAAGCGAAAGGAGCCTGATAGTGGATTGGATGCTTCTGATCGCATGAGCTACAAGCAACCTTGGCCGTAGAGTAGAATCACATTATGGGTGCAGAAATTTGTAATGGCCTGGTGAGCTCTTCTTTCATTTCAAATCTTTATTCTCGTTGGTCCTAAGTTTCTATTGATTTTGTCAGACATCTTTGGTAGCACTTAAAATTTGTAACTACTAATGTTATCTTGCCTAACACCGCAATTTTATGGTTAGTGAATGTCTCTTGGATGGATTCACTACTAGTCTTGGGTATTCTATAAATTAGATATATGTTATTCCCCTTATATAAATTCAATGAATTAATGTATGTTTCTGCCTTTTTTTTTTTTTTGCAAGCGAGTCTTAATTTGGCAGGGTCAATTTTAAATACAAATTGAATCTTTGGTTACTGTGCTTTACTCCTGGCCTTGTCATATTGTTGAACATATGTCCATAATCTGTCAAATGACTCTTAATTAATAAGGATCTTCTTGTGCCTCCTCTTCAGCTTTTCAGGGTCTTGCATTGAAACATACAGCAGATGTGGAGGTCAAGAGGCGAATGCTAAAGGGAGTTTTTCAATGTAGATATCTAACTCATGGAAAGCATCTTTGGTGTTGCTGCCTAATGCTGAGTCACGGGTACTCAGTGTTCAGACTTGTGCCCATTCAGGTACACACTGCAACTCCAATCCTCACTGAATCCTCTTTATAGGGGAGACTAGGTTGTATGAACCACGTGGTCAAGGTTGGCTTGTATTCTCTCATTATTTTTTTCACCCCAGTTGTTACATATATAGTTGTTAGACTAAGGACTGCAGAATTTTGTTATCTTATAACATTCTGGTTATTGAAATTTGCACAGGCAGCTTATTGTTTTTCTTTTGTATTATAAGTTATAACCTAGAGTCGGGACCTTTTCTTCAACATAAAGAATGTTGGACTGAGACTTCACTTTTGGTCCATTTGATTCATTTGTAAAAGGAAATGCCTTCTGATGAGTGATGACATCATGAATTTCCATGATGTTGCTGACCGGTTTTGAATCTGGTTTTCCTTTTTCTCAGCAAATCGAGTACTGCTCAGCATATTGGTGCAGTGTATACTGCTGGTATAGGGTTAGTACTAAAGCATGTGGCTGTACTGCAAATCCAAACTCGTTCTCGTACGTGCCATTGTATGGGTATGGTCCTATTAACTACAGCTATAGATGTATTGATACAATAACGGTGGTTAGGTTATAACAACAATTGTTCTACTCGGTTGGATGTATTTATGATCATGTGCCAACTCATTACAACAGTGTGTTGCGGCAAGTGTAGCTGGATTTTGATAATTTTTCCAGCCATGGAAAACTTTTGTTTTCAGTGCCAGTAAACATTTGCTCGTTGAATGCCCTTATCACTGCTGTTAGAATTTAAGGGGTAGGCTATAAATTTCTATTCAGAGTGGACTCCCTCTTGTTCTTATGCAGTTTTCCAGTGTTGTACTATGGACTCATCATTCCCAATAAAGTTCTTGCATGAAGAGGTTATAGAACTCGACTTCAGGCTCTCTTTAAGCCGGGGAGGTCAGTATGTTGGATTGATGGTGAAAGAAAAATCGACTTCAGGTGGAACCGATGCCACTGCATCAAAAAATTCAATTCTGAAGAGAATGGTCTATAAAAGAGAGGAGGTTTCTCAGCAATGAAAAAACGAGAACCTTTTCGAAGTTTATGACTTCCCGCTACCTTAGCTCAGCTGCAAACCATTCAAAGTTTCGAGCTTGTGGTTGCGAAGAACAATTTTCTCTTCATTACTGTTCCACAAAACGTCAACTTAGAACTTGTGCTGCAACGACTTTGTGGACACTTGGGTTCTTTGGTTCCTAGATTTCAAAACGAAGTACATGTATTATAGTGGATGCAAACATTGCGAAAGGAAACCAGATCCTTTAGACCTTTACTATTGATCCTCGATGATATTTGGTCAGGGTCAGAATTCATTCTTGAGAGCTTTCAATTTGAAATGTTAAATTACAAGATTTTAGTGACACCAAGATCTGAATTTCAAGATTTAGTTCTTCATATCAGTTAAAGTAATTGGATGATGACAATGTACTGATGTACAACTATAACCCGCTTTATTACTTCGTTCCTTGTTTAAGCCTTTAAACACCAAGTACATGACATTCAATATTTACATGGAACCAATCAGCAGAAAAATTATGGAGCTAGTTATTCAATACAGCTTCATTCAAAGAAAATAGAATCTTACTTGTAACTAGTGATGTTGACTAAACATTACACACATTTTTACCAAAAAGAAAAAGGAAAAAAAAAGAGAGAACATTACACACCGTATCACACATACGACTATTACTAAAATCAAGTTCACATGTCTGTATCTTATATAAAATCTTATATAAAATGCTATCTACGGTCAACAAAAATGAAATTATGAGCTGTGTTCTTCATACTACATATGCTTAAAAAATAAGCGGGAAAACAAATATCTTGGTGCATAATAACTTAATAAGTAGCAAAGTGATATAGAAACCATATGTCTAATTAAGGGCTATTCCTTTAATATAAAACACATTAGAAAACCACAACACACAGATCATACATCATTATCACTATTACATGTATAGGTTTTAATGACATTTTAAGCATAACGTTTTTGAAGCGGTATAGTGCTTTTTTTTTAATTAATTGGGTGTATATAGTGCCTAGGGAAATAGTATATAGTAAATTTCTTGGCCCCAAACAACCCCCCCATTTCTTTTTCGCATCGCGACTTACCCGCCCCAAATCTCTCTCGCTCCGATTCCATTTCCAATTCCAATTCCAATTCCCATTCCCCCTCTTCTTCTTCTTTTTCCTATTTTCTCTCGATCCCAATCCCTCAAATCTCTCACGCCCTTTTCTCACCTCCGCCAGCTCAGCCCTAGAATTGGCTTCGCATTCCATCGCAGGCTTGATCTAGGGTTTGTGTCAATTCGTCGAATCTCGGGTTTCTTCTGGGTGACCTACACAGAAAACCGGGATTGATGTTTCGTCTCAGGCACGGTTCCGGGATTGATTGCAACCGCGATGGAGGGCTGCTGTTATGCATGGGTCGCCGCCAGCTGAGCTCCCGATACGGCGTCGTCTTCGTCGGCACATGTGGCCTGTCCCTCCTTCCGGCGCCACGACTGTAGCTTCTGACTCTGGTGTCTTCACTAAAGTAATTCATCGTTGTCATGGCTCAATTATTACTGAGTTGGTTTTGAATTTTGATTTTGTTACTGGTCGAATTCGCGGTAGTGTATGTTAATTTTATACTGGTCGTAATGATGGTATTGAGAGGATTAGTGCCGTAATGGCTCCAATTTGGTGTTTAATTGCTTTCTAATTGGATAATGGTCTGGTTTTTTAGCCCAATTTTTATAGGTTTAGTATGTTACTGAGGCTATTTCTTTCTGTTGTTTATATTAATTACTTTGCTGGTTTTGAATGGTGTTCATTTTGTGCTTTGTTTTATTGTGAAGTTAACCCGAAAATGAGAAGCAATCGCTTTGTGTTGAATTGTAGAGTGTATAAGTGGATTATCCATTTACTCCTTGAAGCCATAGGAAATGAGCTTTAGCCATGTTTACTGGTGTTGCGTTCGGAAAATGTCTGTAGTGTTGTCGGTTGTTCCTTGTTAGTTTTGTTATGATTTTTGTGGCGTTCATAGTTTGTTAGTTTTTCGTGTAAGATTTATTTTTTGGTTACAGGATGGACGCAACATTGGTGTTGGAGATTGTGCACTTTTCAAGCCTCCTCGGGATTCCCCACCTTTTATTGGAATAATTCGCTGGCTAAAATTAGACAAGTGAGACAGTTTGAGTTTAGGAGTTAATTGGCTTTATCGGCCTGTTGATGTGAAGCTTCTTAAAGGGATCTCGCCAGAAGCTGCCCCGAACGAGGTCTTCTACTCCTTTCATAAGGATGAGATACCTGCTGCATCGCTACTGCATCCGTGTAAAGTCACATTCCTACGTAAAGGTGTTGAACTTCCTACAGGGATATCCTCATTTGTGTGCAGAAGAGTGTTTGATACTGAGAACAAGTGTTTATGGTGGTTAACTGACAAGGATTACATTAATGTGAGTATCGGTAAATACTTTTTTTTTTCTCAATCTTGTGGCTGTCAGTAGTTTGTTTAGACTTGTATTGATTATTTTTCTCAATCACAGGAACGACAGGAAGAAGTAGATCATCTTTTAGACAAGACAAAACTAGAAATGCATGGGGCAGTGCCGTCAGGAGGTCGTTCTCCGAAGCCCTTGAATGGTCCCCCATCTACCCCACAGTTCAACAAATCTGGTTCAGATAGTTTACAGAATAGTGCATCTCCATTTTCTTCTCAACGTAAAGGGAAAAAGAGGGAACGAGGTGATCAGAGCTCCGATCCTGTAAAACGCGAGCGGTTAGTTAAGATCGAGGATGCGGAGTCTGGCCAGGCCAGAGCGGAATATGTTTTGAAGTCCGAGCTTTCCAAAATAACAGAGAAAGGAGGACTTGTAGACTTAGAGGCAGTGGAGAAGTTAGTTCAACTGATGCAACCTGACAACGGTGACAAGAAAATAGATATGGCGGGCCGAATATTGCTTGTTGATGTGATAGCAGTTACTGATAGAGTTGATTGCCTTGGGCGATTTGTACAGCTTAGGGGTTTGGCTTTATTGGATGAATGGCTTCAAGAGGTTCACAAGGGGAAAATCGGTGATGGTAGTAGTCCTAAAGAAAGTGATAAATCTGTTGAGGAATTTCTCTTTGCATTACTTCGTGCACTGGATAAGCTGCCTGTAAATCTCCATGCTCTACAAACTTGTAATGTTGGCAAATCTGTGAATAACTTGCGTACTCACAAAAACTCTGAGATTCAGAAAAAGGCTAGGACTTTGGTTGACACATGGAAGAGGCGTGTAGAAGCTGAGATGAAAATGAATGAATCAAAGTCTGGGTCAAGCCGTGCTGTTACCTGGCCTTCAAAGCCTGCATCTTCAGAAGTTTCTCAGGTTGGGAGCAGAAAAACTGGAAGTACGTCTGAGGTTGACTCAAAAAGCTGCCCTGTTCTACCTTCGGCATCTAAATCTCCTCAAGTTAAAGTTGGCTCTTCTGAAATTGTTTCAAAAGCTTCTACTTCTCCTGGGTCAACAACGCTGCAGCCAGTATCCTCTGGTAATACCTCTAAGGATCAAAATTACAGATTCTTAGTTGGTGCAGGAAACTCTGAACTTCCATTGACTGCAATCAAGGAGGAAAGGAGCAGTAGTTCTAGTCAATCTCAAAACAACAGCCAGTCCAGTGATCATGCAAAGACTGTCGGTTCCTTACATAAGGAAGATGCAAGAAGCTCAAGTGCTGGTTCTGTTAGTGCAAATAAACTTTCCAGCAGCTCTTCTCGACAACGGAAATCAAGCAATGGTCTTCATGGATCTACAGTCTCAGGGGTCCATAAGGAAACCGGACCTGGAAAAGTTGGTACCCCAAATAAACATGTGATTTCTGAGAAAGCATCAACAGCCGGAGTATCTTTTGAGAAGAATAATGACATTCCCATGGTTGACCAGGCAAGTAGCAGACTAATTGTGAGGCTGCCGAACACTGGCCGCAGTCCAGCTAGAGGTGCTTCGGGAGGTTCTTTAGAAGACCATGTTACAGCTGGGAGAGCTTCTCCGTCTGCAGAAAAGCATGGCAACCAGGACAAAAAACCTAAGGGTAAAAGTGATGCTTTGCTGGGAAATAGTACTTCTGATATGAACTCAGCTGTATGTCACAGCAAAGATGAATTATGTGCGTCTGAAGAGAAAAATGTGCCAGCAATCTCCAGTGAAGAAAATAGGGCTGGTGAAGATGCTGGAAAACCAATTGAGGAACCGAAGGCTGCTGGTCCTGGATCAGAAATTATTTCAAGAACGGGAAAATCATATGAAGCATCCTTAAGCTCCATGAATGCTTTGATTGAAAGCTGTGTCAAGTTTTCTGAAGGTGGTGACACTGCTTCACCTGGAGATGATGTTGGGATGAATTTACTGGCGAGTGTGGCAGCTGGGGAGTTCAAATCTGACAATGTGTCACCATCATGTTCTCCCTTGAGGAATTCTCCTGTGACTGATGGATCGTTCACAGAAAAAGTTGCCAAATTGAAAGAACCGAATGAAGCATCTGAAACCAAATGTCTACCTATTGGCGTGGCTAGTAGCAGTTCTACTGCAGAGCTGAGAAACACTGGTGATTCATTGCGGGTGATGAGTGAATCAGGACATTCTGTTATCTATCGGGCAGCTAATGTTTCTGGAGACATCAAAAGTAGTTCATCTGGTGAGTGTAATGAAAATTTGAAATTTTCTTCCAATATGCAACAAAATGTTTATAGACCATCCCTGGTGGCTGACGGGAAACCTGTCAAGGATGCTTCTGGATCGGAGCTGTCTTCATGTCTTATAAAAGGGGGTCTTGTGAAGGTTGAAGAGTGTAATCAGCCTCATGAGCCAGGAATATTAGGGGCTCACAATCCTAAAGAATGCAGTACTTCTGAGTGTAAATCAAAAGTGTCCTCGTCTTTGAATGATGAGGATAAAATTCTACATAAAACAGAAGAAAGAACTGTGGGTAGCAGTACTCCTGTTGTGTCTGAAGCAGCCTCTGGGAGTGAAAACGTTGAAAAGGCCATCGATTCATCAACCTGCTGCTCAATTGAAGTGACTGATGACAGCCCGGTTCCCATTAAGAATTCAAGTATTGCTCTTTTGGCAGAGCAGGAACTATCTGGTATGACAGAAAATCACTCAGATTCGAAGGAGGGAAAGAGTCAGGATGCTGTTGCTTGTTCTGGTTCTGGAAATACGTTGCAGTTGAAGGGTGAAAACACAGATGAAGAGAAAACCATGGATCGCTCTGAGCAGACCGTGAAAGACAAAAGGGCTAAGAGTGTGGAAAGGAAAGACGCTTTGGAACACATCAGTGAATTTTCTGAGGAGACTAAGGCAAGAAAGGAGACTTCTGGTCACTGTTCTGCTATACCAGTTTCCCATGTTCAATCGCTTGTAATACGTGCGCAAGAAAACCACAAGGCTGGGTGCAAGTTGGAAGCTATTGAATCAGGGGTGGAAGAAGAGCGTCAAATTTCAAGTGTAAATGCTTCAGTGTCGTTTACTGCTGTAAAGCTGGATTTTGATTTGAATGAAGGTTTCCCTGTTGATGATGGTATTCAACAAGAGTTTGTTAGAACATTAGATCCTGGAACTCCATCTTCTGTTCATATTCCTTGCCCTTTACCCTTTCAAATGTCTTCCATGTCAGGGAGTTTTCCTGCATCAATTACTGTGGTTGCACCAGCCAAAGGTTCATTTGTCCCACCTGAAAACCCAATGCGGAGTAAGGGTGAACTTGGATGGAAGGGATCTACAGCTAGGAGTGCATTCCGACCTGCTGAGCCCCGAAAAAATTTGGAAGCACCAATTAGTACAAGTGATGCACCTGTTGACACTGCTTCTAACAAACAAAGCCGCCCGCTATTGGACTTTGATCTCAATGTGCCTGATGAGAGAGTCTATGAGGATGTTGTTTCCCAAACCACTGCACATGTCATGGATCACAAGTCTGGGTCTCGTGATCGTGGTGCTGGAGGGCTTGATCTCGATTTGAATAGAGTTGATGAGAGTCCTGATATTGTGACACATCCTGTGATCAACAATTCTAGGTTAGAGATACCTCCGCCAAGTAGGTCATCATTATCTGGTGGACTATCTAATGGTGGGATAAATGACTCCAGAGACTTTGATTTGAACAATGGCCCTGGCCTCGATGAATTTGTGTCTGAAGCTACACCCTATACCCAGCAGCATATAAAAAGCAGTGTGCCTCTTCGGACACCAGTGTCTGGCTTAAGAATGAATAACCCTGACTTTGGGAGTTTTTCAGCATGGTTCCCTCATGGAAATTCATATCCTGCCATCACAGTCCCACCCATTTTTCCAGGCAGAGGTGAACAGAGTTACGGTGCTGCTGCTGGGTCACAGAGAGTCTTGTGTCCAACCATTGGTAACACCTCATTTTGTCCTGAAATGTACCGGGGGCCTGTACTGTCTTCCTCAACTGCAATGCCGTTTCCTCCTGCTACTACATTTCAGTATCCAGGATTTCCTTTTGAAACCAGTTATCCTCTTTCATCGGGCTCCTTTTCAGGTTGTTCACCTGCATATGTTGATTCAACTTCTGGTGGGGCACTCTGCCTCCCCACCATGCCTTCACAGCTCATGGCACCAGGTGGTGTAGTCTCATCACCTTACCCACGACCGTATATGATGAACCTTGCTGGCAGTAGCGGTAATGCTGGCCTTGATGGTAGGAAATGGGGTAGTCCGGGCCTTGACCTTAATTCTGGGCCTGGAGGTGCAGAAGTAGAATGGAGGGATGAGAGGTTGCCAGCAGGGTTGAGGCAGCTTGCTGTTCCCAGTTCACAAGCCCTTGTAGAGGAACAGATGAAATTGTATCCGGTGGGAGGGTTATTAAAGCGAAAGGAGCCTGATAGTGGATTGGTTGCTGTTGATCGCATGAGCTACAAGCAACCTTGGCCGTAGAATAGAATCACAGTATGGTGCAGAAACCTGTAATGGCCTGGTGAGCTCTTCTTTCATGTCAAACCTTCATTCTCCTTTGATAGTGGATTGGTTTCTATTGATTCTGTCAGCCATCTTTGTTAGCTCTTAAAATTTGTAACTACCGCCTTAATGTCATCTCGTCTAACACCACAATTTTGTGGTTAGAGATTGTCTACTTGGATGGATTCGCTACTTGCCTTCGGTGTTTGATAATTTAGATATATGTTATTCTACTTATATAAATGCAATGAATCAATGAATGTGTGACTTTTTCTTTTTGCAAGTTGCGAGTCTTAATTTGTTGGGCTCATCTAAATATACAAAATTGAATCTTTTGGTTGTTTTGGAATCTTTGGTTACTGTGCTTTACTCCTGGCCATTGTTAAACATATGTCCATAATCTCTCAAATGACTGTTGTTTAATAAGGATCTTCTGTTGCCTCCTCTTCAGCGTTTCAGGGTCTTGCATTGGAACATACAGCTGATGTGGAGGTCAAGAGGCAAATGCTAAAGGGCAGGAATAGGTGTTCATTGTGCAGCACACCGACTTTGGAGAACCATGATGCCCTGGAGGTGATTTATTTAAATGGATCTGTTCTAATGGGCTCTGAAAACGAGTTTTTCAGTGTAGATATATAACCCATGGAAATCACCTTTGATGTTGCTGCCTAAAGCTGAGTCACGGGTACTCAGTGTTCTGACTTGTACCCACTCAGGTACACACTGCTACCCCAATCCTCACCGGATCCTCTTTATAGGGGAGACTAGGTTGTATGAACCGCCTGGTCAAGGTCGGCTTGTATTCTTCATTATTTTTTTCACCCCAGTTGTTACATATATAGTTGTTACTTAGTCAGGACTCATGACTTCAGAATTTTATCCCGAAACATTCTGGTTATTGAAATTTGCACAGGCAGCTTATCGTTTTTCCTTTGTATTATAAGTTATAACCTAGAGTCGGGACCTTTTCTTCAACATAAAGAATGTTGGATAGAGACTACACTTTTGGTGCATTTGATTCATTTGTAAAATGAAATGGCTTCCAATGACATCATGAATTTCCAAGATGTTGCTGACTGGTTTTGAATCGGGTTTTCCTTTTTCTCAGCAAATCGAGTACTGCTCGGTATATTGGTGCAGTGTTACTGGTATAGGGTTTGTACTGCAAAACATGTGGCTGTACTGCAAAACCAAACTTGTTCTTGTGCCTGCTGTTGTATGGTCCTAATAACTACAGTTATAGATGTATTGATACAATAACGGTGGTTAGGTTATAACAAAAATTGGCCAACTCGGTTGGATGTATTTTAGAATGCCCTTTTAACTGCTGTTAGAATTTATGGGGGGCTGTATTTCTATTCAGATAGGGGAATCCCTCTTGTTCTTGTTGCAGTTTTCCAGTGTTATATTATGGACTTGTCATTCCCAATAAAGTTCTTGAATGAAGAGTTTATAGAACTCTTCCCAGATTTACCCAGATTTCAGCTGGCTTTTCAATCCCATACTTTCAGGAACAAAAGCTTCATCTCACATGTTGTCAATGCGCGATATGTCCCGAGCATATTTGTATGCGGAGCACATGCACTTCTCTTTTATACGAGTAATGTTTCCGATTGTCATGCGTACAAAAGATTGGTGCTCAAAAGGGGACCAGATGCAATAGAAATTAAAGATTAGGGAAGTTGGATTAGCGTCACTCCTTCCTAGTACGACACACCGCCCTTACTTTTGTATGAGTTCCATGCTCTCTCTCTCAGCGGAGGTCAGTATGTCGTATTGATGGTGAAAGCAAAACAAGAACTAATGTCACTTCATCTTTTTTTGAACAAGTAATGTCACTGCATGATAATTCAAATTCTGAAAAGAATGATATATAAAAGAGAAGAGGCTTTTTTTTGTCGCAAACTATTGAATTTGTGACAGAAAAATAAAGGAACAAGAATGAGAAGTTGAGATGGATTTTCTCTGATATATTTCATGAGTAAAATAAAGCTACACTTATTGATATATATATATATATATATATATATATATATACACAAAATGAGAAGGTTAGAATTATTTTAAGACTAAGCAGCACACAAATGTGGACTAAACACCACCTTGTCTTCAACCACTCTCAACTGCACCAATATACACAACTTTTTCAACACTTCCCCTCAAGCTGAATCAAGTGACAAACTTGATCCAAAGTTGCACAAAAATCTATCAAATTGAGTTGAGGGCAAAATCTCGGTATAAATTTCAACCAGCTGATCTTGAGAACAAACATAAATTGTTTCCAAAACCTTTGATTGAACATGATTGCGCACAAAATGACAATCAACTTTTTTGGTGAAAGCAAAACAAGAACTAATGTCACTGCATCGTTTTTTGAACAACTAATGTCACTGCATCAGATAATTCAATTTCTGAAGAGAATTGTATATAAAAGAGAAAAACTTTTTTTTGTCACAAACTATTGAATTTGTGAAGAAAAAATGAAGGAACAAGAAGGAGAAGTTGAGATGGATTTTCTTTGATATATTTCATGAGTAAAATAAAGCTACACCTATTGATATATATATATATACACACACAAAACGAGAAAGTTAAAATTACTTCAATAACACACATATTTGGATTAAGCAACACACAAATGTGGACTACGCAACACACAGATGTGGACTACGCAGCACACAGATGTAGACTAAACACCACTTTTTCTTCAACCACTCCCAACTGCACCAACATACAACTCTTTCAACATAAATCATTCGAAGTTTTGAGCTTGAGCTTTGTTGCTATTGATGCATCGTCATCGGATAGTCATGCATAAAGTGCACATGGACATTGTTGGTCGCATTTTTTTTGGTTAAACTGGTCAGCTTTGGTTTACCATGGATTAGTGAGAAAGTGAAAATTTGTGGGCAACTTTCAAAGGCCATGGGTAAAGTTATTATCACATTGTGCCGAGCATTCAGGTCAATTAGTAATGAGCCTCTCTTAAAATTCTCATGCAAAGTTGCCTCATCTATCTCTCCTTAGTTTCAAAAAAAATTCTCATGCAAAGTCACTGTTATCAATTCCCACCTGTCCTAATCCAACCGCGCCAACAAAGAGGCTCATTTTTGGTAAAAGATCAAAGAAATGGAGGATCACAAATCAAAAGGAAAGAGAAGAGCCTCTATGGCACTCCATGGCTCTCTCCCGGAAAGAGATCATCAAATTAACTCAATTATGACGTCACAGAATCTCCTCTTACTCTTCTCTCTTTTATTGACGTATATCTTTCTTCTTCTCTGTCACTTTGCCTATGCTAGACAGAGATCGATAATCATGAATACTTCTATCAATATCTATGGGAAAAGAGAGAGAGAGAGAGAGAGAGAGAGAGAGAGAGAGAGAGGTCTGAACATGAACACTCATCCCTTTTGTCCTCACTTCTCTAGCCATTGCCTCCATTTTCAGCTTCTTCCTTACTTATTCCCCGAACCATTTTCCGATCACATCCAAACAAGCCCTTGGTTCTGTTCATGATCAGAACCAGCCAGATGATGATAATCGTAGCCATGCAGCACCAGTCAAGCTGATCCCACCTCCAAAAAGGATTTTCTTAACAACATAATTCTCATATTCTATGAATTTTGAATTCTCTTTCGTCTAAAAAATCTGTATGCATTATGTTTTAATTCTTGATTATAGAGGAGGAGTGTGACTTGTTTAAGGGTCAGTGGGTTCCGGATTTGAGAGGGCCATTGTATACGAATTCGAGCTGTAAGACAATTCCTGAATCAAAGAATTGTTTCAAGAAGGGGAGAATGGATAGGGATTTCCTGAATTGGAAATGTATGTCGGAGAAATGTGAGCTGCCGGAGTTTGATCCCAAGGCGTTTTTGGAAATCGTTAGAGGGAAAAAGATGGCGTTCATCGGTTACTCTGTTGCTCGCAATCAATTTGAGTCTCTTCTATGCCTCTTGTCACAGGTCAGTTTTGAATATTCTGATCAATGTACATGAAATCCCGGTTCATACTCGAAATCAAATCATATGGCATTAACACAAAACTCGGTAATTATGAACAGCCTGCAACAGAAAATGTAAACAGAGCACAAACAAATTGTAAAGGGAAAACGTTACATTACATGCTCACCATTTTTTATGATCCAAAATTTGGTTTTGTTATTTTGTATACTCGTATAATCAAACGTTAATTTTGTTGGGAAGTTTTATTGGCACATTTGAGTTATAGGATTAATGCTCACCATTTCTTTCTATTTTGCTACGATTTATCTTGCTTAGTTGTTATTAGTTGTCATGTATGTTAAGTTTGGTATCAAATTTCCCTAATCCTTGGTTTTCTGAAATCTTTAACGGCTAAATCGGGTTAATGCTGACGATCCCTTTCTATTCGCATATTTTGTTTTCTTCTAATATGAAATTTAGTATTTATTATTGAAACCATGATATTTATGGAGAAGGTTGCAATCTTCAGAGCCAAAACAATGACTTATCGAACATGCACTATGCAACTGAATTTGTTTTCATGCGATTCATGGCATGTTTTGAAGATTTCAAATTCCTCCTTCAAGTAATGACATATTCACATCTGGATTCCATTATCATCCAAGACTAAGACTTTTATTTCAATGAATCTTGTTCTTCTAAGTCGATCTACCAACCCAATTGAAACAAACTCTCTGGATATAATTGATGACACCTGATTGTAGGATTTGTAGCCAATATGCGTTGCATGCATTTGACGTACAAAAAACAAACACAGGTTTACAATAATAATCCAAATAGTTTTCCTTCTTGCCAGAAGATTTCCTGCAAATTGCAGACTCGAGCAGTCGGTCTAGATTGAAGTCTATAAAATAAATTTTCAACTAATTACTCGTGTGTGTCACACACACACACACACACACATATAAGATCTAGCATATTTTGTGCCAAAAATCTTATCAACTAATGTAAAAGAGTCTGGAGTTTCATCTCATTTTCGCTTTCATTCAAGAGTCTTAGTTTCCACGGGACGTGCCCCTCAGAAGTGGACAGATTTCACTTCTTTCTTGTTTTAGGAACACGTGCATACAAAATTAGGGCAACTGACCCTCTATTCTATTTTTTTTATTGTCTTCTCTGTACCCTAATGAAATTTTGACATGTACCCTGTCACTTAAGACAACTTAACAGTAACATAACCCCGTACACTTTTCTTTTCTTAAGTGAAATCCTTTAAGACAACTTAACAATAACATCTCCTTCATAAGCATCTGCTCCATGGATCTCAAGGGGTTTGTCCATGGAATGAGACAAACAATCTTGGATGGGTATTAGACTGCGGTGGTGTAATCGGTGGTGGATCCCGTTTTTTTTTGGATAACTGGGTAATTAAGATGATGCATCAGCCATATGATGAAGAATGAATTATGAATCAAGTGTGCTAATGTGATCACACTGGCATGGACTGGTACCAATTTAACGCCTATAAGGGGTGAATTGTTATCATTCAATTTGGTTCAATCATTTTATAGGTTAGTTACGTACATCATTTGTGACCATTCACTCTACGTTAGTGAGAAACAATCGAGCTTTTTGCAAGGGCCCCTAGCCTTTAGTTCGTTGTCGAAAGTTGTTTATTGATACAATTACTCTCCCAAATTTGTCTACTTCTTTGTGCATTTGTCCAAAGTAAGAATAAAGACCATTTGGTCCATCACAAAGTCGTTCTTGTTCCTTGGTTCTGTACACTTTATCATAAACACACACACACACACACACATGATTCATGTATTACTATGGAAAATACTGTTGTATTGTGATGGATGCTATTACTATAGGATCTATGGCGTGTCTAAACCAGATTCAAAGATTTATTCAGGTCTCTTGTAGATCGAATTGAGGGCGTTAGATCCTAATAGTGCTTATCCTAATATATGCCTATAGTGGATAGAGAAATTTTGAAAAATAACCTTTTTGGAATTTAAATTGATTTATAACCAAGTTTTCTCAAACTAATGAATAATAACAATATTGAGGAATGAAAAGTCTTGAATATTCTTGTTCAATTACTAAATGCAAAACTCATGTTTACGATTGAAACAAGGGTTCATTGGTTCAGTGAAACTTTGAGAGAGAGAGAGAGAGAAGAAGAAGAAGAAGAAGAAGAAGAAGAAGAAGCCCAAATCGATTTCAGTACATCAAAATATGTACATTGCATGCAGACAGAGATGATGAATTGGACAGCTTGGGATTCAAGGCTTTGTAGTCATGGAGGTGGTAGATTGTGGAATCAAGAGACTTGGCTCGATGACTGATTATTGCGTTGTAGACAAATATATTTGGGTTTGGATTGAATTAAGTGCATTTAACGAAGACATGTCAGTTCTTGAGTTTCAGTCATTCTTTTAGTGTAAGAACTGAACGATGGTGGATATGACTTTTGCTCCCTTAATGTGGTTGTTTTTTATTAATTTGGAAAAAGACGATTAGATTTCAATTTGAGATCTACAAAAGAGTTATTTTTTCAAAATTTCTCTATATGGTACCCGCTGATCTAGCTGTCAACTCGATCTCTATATAAGAGGAAGGGATATATGATAGACGAATCCTATATATGATGGGAATATATTGTAGTCATTTCATCACGACAATAACAGGTGTTCGTTAGGTCACCATCGATGGACAAACTACAGTGGAGAAAATAATTGAGTTTTGTTGCTTTTGCAGGAAGGGATCATTTCCTTTTAAAAAAACGTTTATCGATGATATTATCATTTTGAAAAGAGTTGATTCTGCTTCCATTGTATTTGTGGAACATATATTGGTTTAGGTCACCGTCTTCAAGTTTATATTGAAAGAGCACTGTACTTACGTGCTTATATATCATGGCGGACTTCGTTCTAGAGAAAGCATTCGAAGCACTATATGCTGGCGTTGAAGACCTGATCGTCAAGAACTATATCTTCAAGTCTGTCTTCAACGACGCCAAATCCAGGCTCGACGATTTGGCACCACTGATCAAGGAGATGGCGCAATATAACCAGAAAATGAATAGGCCAGAGATGAGACTGGAAGCTTTAAAGAGAGTCATGGAGAAAGGCCAAGAGCTAGTCAACAAGTGTTCAACGATTACGCGATGGAGCCCCTTCAAAAAATACAAGTACGCCAGGAAGCTTCTACAATGGGAGGAATCTCTTAAAACACCGTTAGAGATGCTTAAAGTGCAAGAAACACTGCAAGTAATGAGGATCGACGTCGCGGTTGATGATATTCATAGCATGATGGTGAAGCAACAATCTGCAGAAAGTTCAAGTTGCAACACACGGCTTGAACTTCCACCTCTTCCACGGCTTATAGTTGGAATGGATGCTCCTCTGAAGGACTTGAAGGAAAAGCTTCTTTACGATGATGGGGTGTCAATGCTTGTGCTCACTGCTCCTGGCGGCTGTGGGAAAACGACTTTGGCAACAATGTTTTGTCAAGATGAAGAGGTCAAAGGTAACATACTCGGCTCTCAATATAGACTGAAATGTTAATTTAGCATTCAGTAGAGTCTTATATAGGTAAAATGAATTCTAACTCACTTGTATGCTTGACATACACTCACAGATACATATTTAATTAAGTACAGTAGTAGTTGATTAATCATGATTTTTAATATACCACTGTTTAAACGTCTCACATTTAGGTTATTCATTCTGCAGTTATTTCTAAGTTAGCACCTTTACTGATTATGTCTGGTTTGGATATATATACATAGGTAAATTCAAGAACAATATTCTCTTTATAACTGTTTCACAAAACGGCAACTTAGAACTTGTTGTGCAACGACTTTGCGGACACTTTGGTTCTTCGGTTCCTGGATTTCAAAACGAAGTACATGTGCTTCAATGGATGGAAACACTGAGAAAGGAAAAACCAAGTCCTTTATTGTTGGTCCTGGATGATGTTTGGTCTGGATCAGAATCCATTCTTGAGAGTTTTCAATGTGAAATGTCAAATTACAAGATTTTGGTTACATCAAGATCTGAATTTCCAAGATATAGTTCTTCGTATAACTTAAAGTTACTAGAAGATGACAATGCGATGAAGCTTTTTTATCACTCAACGGCATTGGGAGATAAGCGCTCTCGTACTCTAGAAGATCTCTCGAGAAAGGTAAAGTGTTTATTTAATTAGTTGCATGCAAGCTTACTTGATTGATCAATTGAAACTAACTGATCTTGAAAATATAAACAGTTTAATAGTTTATATATCAACTATTCTCTTCTCTCAGCTTGTCGAAAAAAAAAAACTATTCTCTTCTTTCATGAATTCTTCAATTAAGAACCGAAAATACTTATTTCATTTATGAACTCCACGGCCTGCAGATAATAAAGCGTTGCAACGGATTTCCACTTGCCATTACAGTTGTGGGAAGATCACTAGCTGGGCAACCTCTAGAGGTTTGGAGAAAAAGAGACACAGAATGGTCTAAAGGTTCATCTGTTTTAGATTCGGAGACTAAATTGTTTCTGTGCCTCCAAAGCAGCTTAGATGCTTTGGATAAAGGATTGACAATTGTGAAAGATTGTTACTTGGACTTGGGATCTTTTCCTGAAGACAAAAAAATCCCGGTTGGTGACCTCATTGATATGTGGGCAGAGTTGTATGAACTAGATGATGATTTTGTGTTTGCATATGTCCATGAACTGTGCAACCGAAATCTGGCTACTCTCGTGGACAAAAGGTACACTCCCAGTAAATATATTTTACTGTATATAACCATGTGTTGGCTCTAATTTTTCTTATTTAGATGCTCGTTAGTTTTACCATAAATATGAGGGGAATTATGTACACGTTTTTATGCATGTACATGTTTTTATGTAATGCAATTAATTTAATCAACTTTATTTTCATAATTATGTAGACATGTATATTTGAAGATTGAGGGGGACGATTATTACGGTGGCCGATTTGTTACCCAACATGACTTGCTTAGAGAGCTAGCTATTTACAACGCTAAGCTAGACCCGGTAGAAGAACGAAAGAGAATAATCATGGATTCATGTGGAAAAAATGTTCCCAAGTGGTGGAAGGAACAGACATATCAACTAGCCAACGCTCGCCTGTTATCTATCACAATTGGTACGTATTTTTGAAAATTAAGGAATCTGACAGATCATCAACATTTAACTTATGGAGGTTTGAATATACTGAATTTCACATTTGATTTCTGTGGACACTCATCAAATAGCATCTTGTTTGCAGATAAGGAGTTTTCAATGGAATGGCCCCAGATTCAGCTACCAAAAGCTGAGGTTCTTGTCTTGGATTCCCATGAGTCCGAGGTTTCCTTACCCAAATTTGTGGAGAAAATGAATGAATTGAAGGTGGTGATAATCGTTGGTCATCACCGTCATTGGTTAGGTTACATTGGTAGGTCAAAAAATTTTGAACTGCTTGAACTGCTACCGAATCTAAAGAGAATCAGCTTGGACAACATCCCAATACATAGCCTAACCAAGAACCGCATGGAATTGAAGAGTGTAAAGAAGATATCTCTCAAGTCATGTCACATCAAGGCACACCTGAACAAAGGGGGTGCTGGCAAATTGTCATATGTTTTTCCGAATCTAGAGGAAATAAACATCGACCGTTGCTATCAGCCTGAAGAGCAGCTAGCGGATTTCTGTAATCTGATTCAATTAAAGAAGATTAGTATCTACAACTGTTGGGACCTACGTAGCTTGCCTGAAGAATTTGGAAATTTAGTGAACTTAGAAGTATTGAGGCTAAGGAGCTGTATTGGTCTGACGAACTCTCCTGGCTCAGTTAGGAAACACAAAAAGTTAAATGTCCTCGACCTGTCTGGTTGCTACTGTATTGATGAATTGCCTGAAGACATTGGTGAACTGAGCAGTTTGAGAAAGTTGGACATGAGGGGGTGCTTCGCAGTGAGGAAGCTGCCACCGTCAGTTTTGAATCTTAATCAGTTAGGTGAAGTATTGTGCGGTGACGATAATTCACATTTATGGGAAGCCTGTCTACCCACTCTCACAAACCTACGCATTATGAATTGAATTTTCACCACGGTTGGATCAGCGTTTTTGGGTTTTGAATTGAACTTCACTATCATTTTTTTCGTACCTCGTTTATCTGTTCTTTTGATTGAACCAAAACTCTGTTCACTTCTCTTTTTTCTTTTGGCTATAATGTTATATATTTATCATTATCATGTAGAAAGCTCAAACATGAAACTTACCATGGAAACAGACATTAAAACTTCAACTTGTTTTAATACGAAATGGTTCCATGTTGGCCTCTATAGTCACCAAGTACATGACAGACAGTTTTACTAGCTAGGAACCAATCAGCAGTCCGATGAAAAAAAAAACAAAGCTAGTTGTAGTATAGATTCTTACTAATACGGATATACAGCTTCATTCTTACTTTCTTAGCATAGATTCCTAGTGGTAACTAGTGTGACAAAACATAACACTCTGCATCACGCAAAAGGCTAACCAGAATCATGTTCCTAGCCTCCTAGGTCGTCTATCTTATGAAATGCTACCTACAGAGAAGACAAATGCACCTCATAACCTAGAGCTCTCCTTCATACTTCATAGTACTATCACTACATGCTTCCAAAAACAAGCAGGAAACCAATTAATTTTGGTGCATTATAAGTGCCAAAGTGATAAACCAAATCCAAGGGCTATTCCTTGAAGAAAACATGAAAGTCCCAGCACGCAAATCAGATATCTCATACTACTATTTGCTTCCGTAGAACTACATGCTTCAAGCCACTTCAAAATGATTTCATATCTGAGTGGCTAGTTTTTTTTTTTTTTTTTTTTATAATGATCTGAGTGGCTAGTTATAAGAACAAATAACCAGAGATAAACACGTGAATGTACAGCTACGTAAGTCTTTGTAGTGCACACAGAACTCGTCAACCAACTTGAAAACTAGAGTCTGTTGAGTTGGTGCTAGAATATCATTGTACGCATACAAATCACACAAAGTTGGAATTCGGATTTCACTTTGTAAAAAATACCATCAATATCAAAGTAACAGTGGAATTATACCTCCTAAACCTCCAGGTACGAATAAGTTTGGACGCAACTGCCATCTTAAGAAAACAGTAAAACCAACAGAATAGATGCACTCACTAGTCAATTCAATCAGACATGAACACACTTTATCAGTAAAATAGAACGATATCCAGGAAATGCCATAGACAATCATCTACATTGACATCAAAGGGGGTAACATATTCTTCAACACTAAATTTCAGATTAACAAATAAGTAAAAGGCTATGAAACTTCATGCTTCTACTGTGTTACCTAGCACGAAAGAAAACAACTCCCTCACCGGCGAAAACTCCACCAGCCCAATATCCATAGCATACCCAGCAACTGGCAACTTCAAGTCCCTCAACACGCAAAACGCTTCAGCCATCCGACTCTTGGGCACATCCTGAGCAACAGCACAGTAAGGCATCCAACAATCAGCGCGGTACTCCTCCCCAATCTCAACACCTTCTTTCTTCATTGCCTCACACAACTGTGACTGGAACTGAAGCAACGAAACCGAAGGAGTTGGTGCCAGAAACAGCACATTGTTATCAGTGGGAAAGCTCCCAATTGTCGAGAAGGACAGGGCCAAAGGCTCTTGCTTTGCTGCAAAAGCCTTGACCATGCTTTCGAGCTTTGCTGGTTCGACGAATGAGCTGGAGAAGAGAGTGATGTGAGGGCGTGATTCGATTTCGATGAGCTGGGTACTAATCTGACGGCGAGCAAGAACATTCCAAGCCTTCAAGACCTGGTTTTCCAGCGCTGGATCGAAGTAAAGCTCGATTGCATAGCCTTGTGACATTGCCACAGAATCAAAAAGTGGTTTAAAGCAATCGAATTTGGTCAAGATAAGCAAAACCCAATAACAGAAACTGAGATCTCAGAGTGTTGTGGAGGAATGAATGAAAACCCCCAAAATCAAAAAGCAAACCCAGTAGAATTAGGGCATTGAAATTTGGGGCTTTAGGGGTAAAGCAATCTACTTTGGTCAAAATGAGCAGAACCCAGTAGCGGAAACAGAGATCTCAGACTGCCCAGAAAGATAAACCACCAAATCAGATTGACCCAGAATTGTGAACAAGGGAAATGAGCCTTGGAGAATAAGGGTTCAAACAGAAAGAGACAAGGAATAAAGGGGAAATGGGAAATGAATCACTAACTCAAAAGGGGTCACGCTGTAGCAGCTAAGCTACGACTTTAAATCAGTCAGAGAGAGAGAGAGAGAGAGAGAGGAGCCTTGCACCGTTGGTTGAAGATTGATAAAGAAGAAGAAGAGTACGGTGCAAGGTCACCTGTGGGTTTTGGTGGAGGTAGGTTGGGTTCAACTCTGGCTCCCTCTCTTCTGAGTTGGAGTTGAAATCGAGATTCAATGCTTCAAGAAATGAAGTATAGGACACAAAGGAGAGCATTTAATCTAATTATTGATTTGCAAAAAATGTTTGATTCAATTAGGCGAGCGACGGTCAAGAAAATATGCTCTTTCTTATTCCAGTCCAATTTTGAGTGTGATGTTTTTTTTTATATACATAAATGAGTGTGATGTTGTTGCTCCCTTCAAGTTCAAGGCTTGGGAGTTTAGGTACATTCTATTTTCTGTAAAAGCGTAGTTTCATTTGGGTGGTTCATGCCAAATTCTACATTTTCACTCAATTAGTTATGGCTTATACAAGGTAATGAACAATGTTAGTCATTTTCTCAAGTTTGTTTATATTACGAATACGAGATGATTGGAGGAATTTTGATTTACTTGATTGGTAAGTTCGTTTAAATATGATATGATTAGTAATTATGAAAATGCTGGTAAGAAGTAACGAAAAGAAAGACATTAAAAAAACTAAACGTTGTTTTCATAATATACAAATTTTTTGTATACTTCATTACTTCAATTTCAATGTAACGAGAGTTGTCAGGATGGTGATTATACTTACACCGTTCACTCAAATGAACTTTCATGCCATTTCAACATTAGTAATGCAATAAGTAGATACAGATGAACTAACGTAAAATTATATATAATACTCATAACGTAGTAACACATTAAAGTCATCGTCGTTTTCAAATTCTCTACTCTTTATTATTTAATTTAAAATTTAATGGAAATACAAGTTGCCCAATATGGCCCAAATTTAAAGGCACAATGATCCAGGCCCAACTCTCTCTCACACTCAGTTCCTTCCTTCTCCGTTACTACCGCCTCTGGTTTTAAACCAAAACCAAGTCTCTCTCTCTCTCTCTCTCTCTTCTCTGCAACAATAACAAGCCCTAAATCTTCAAACCCTCCACACACTCTTCAATTTTCCCTCGAAAAACTTCAAAATGGGAGAAACCAAAAGAAAGCGAGGAGCTTCAAACCCCAAAACCACAGAAACCGCAATGGACATCGACGACGCCGCCCCGCTCCCCACGACGGAGCCTCTCTCCGACGCCTCCGCCGCCGCAACCTCCCAGCCCTCCCGCCGCGGCCGCGGCCGTCCCCGGAAGACAGACTCCACCAACATCACCGCCTCGCCGGAGCGCCGCAGCTCGCGGCACGCGTCGGAGCAGAACGGGGACGCCGCGGCGGTGAGCTCGGAGCCGCCGCTGATGGCGCCGAGCTGGGAGAGCGTGGCGCGCGTGGTGCCGGCGATGGATTCGGTGGTGAAGGTGTTCTGCGTCCACACGGAGCCGAACTTCTCGCTGCCGTGGCAGAGGAAGAGGCAGTACAGCTCGAGTAGCAGTGGGTTTGTGATCGGGGGCAAAAGGGTCTTAACCAATGCGCATTCTGTGGAGCACCATACGCAGGTTAAGCTCAAGAAGCGTGGCTCTGAGACTAAGTACTTGGCCACCGTCTTGGCTATTGGCACTGAATGTGATATTGGTGAGTTTCCAACACCGAAAGTTTGGTTAGAATTGAAATGTATGCTGAAAGTTATTTACTTTTCGAAGAGTTGGTACACTAGTAAAGAAATAAAGATTGTAGCTTGAGAGTTAACGTGCTAAAAAGATGACATTTTTATGCGAACAATCTAAGAGTTTCAGAGTGTATAACTAGTCAAATCTCCTTGTAGGAAAATAGCATTTTAAGTAGTTTAGGTGAATGATAGAGGAGTAATTTATGTGTTGAAGGTGATTGAATTTACTTGCGCTCTGTTAAGGTAGAATTGTGATGTATTTAATATTAGTTAGTGAATCATGAGTTAGTAATTGCAATTAAAGTCGTTTATATGGGCTGCAGCCATGCTCACGGTGAGTGATGATGAGTTTTGGGAAGGAGTTTCACCGGTGGAGTTTGGGGAGTTGCCGGCGCTCCAGGACGCGGTGACGGTTGTGGGTTATCCTATCGGGGGCGACACAATCTCTGTGACGAGTGGTGTCGTGTCGCGTATGGAGATACTCTCATATGTTCATGGATCGACTGAGCTTCTTGGGCTGCAGGTTATTATCTTCTTGACATTGTCTGCTATATACACCTTAGAGACCTCAATTTCTTGCGTGCTTTAGTTTCCTGGTTTCATTCTCATTTGAATGCAATTACAGATAGATGCTGCTATAAACTCTGGAAACTCTGGCGGGCCTGCCTTCAACGACAAGGGAACCTGTGTGGGCATTGCTTTTCAGTCCCTTAAACATGAAGATGCGGAAAATATAGGCTATGTTATTCCAACACCTGTTATTAAGCACTTCATTACAGATTATGAGAAGAATGGAGCATATACAGGTTTGCTTGTAACTTGGTTTGTACTTTTAGTGAGATGAAAACAATAAAGATGGAATACAATCTGTTGTTTGCATATGGTCCTTGCAGCACATTTGTGATATGACTGTCTCTGGACTACATTCTTTATAGTGTTTCAATTGGTCCAAGTTATTATCTTCTTTTGTACTATACTTCTATTTATAAATTGTGGTCCAGGGTTCCCAATTATTGGAATTGAGTGGCAGAAGATGGAAAATCCTGATCTACGCACGTCAATGGGGATGAAAGCTGATCAAAAGGGTGTACGCATCCGAAGGATCGAACCTACAGCTCCAGATTCTCATCTTCTGAAACCATCTGATGTCATTCTTAGCTTTGATGGAGTTAATATTGCATATGATGGAACAGGTAAATTTACTTTATCTTTATTCTATAAAGATTTGGCACATTGGTCTCATAGCAGTACCACCGAATTTATTTTATAGAATGAAAGGTGAAATTTGGTTCTCCTTATTTATAGTAAATTTTTCAAGAACTTAGGATAGAATCTCGTTACTATCATTACTTTTTTTATTGTACATGCATTTTAAATTTAGCATAAGCTTTTGTTGATTCAGTATTAACACACTCTTTGGTATCAATTTTCCAGTACCATTCAGGCATGGGGAGCGCATAGGTTTCAGTTACCTTGTCTCTCAAAAATATACTGGCGATAGTGCTTTAGTAAAAGTTCTTCGTAACTCAAAGATACTTGAATTCAACATAAAACTTGGAACACACAAGCGTCTGATCCCGGCACACATCAACGGCAAACCTCCTTCCTATTATATCATTGGTGGATTTGTCTTTTCACCTGTATCAGTTCCATATCTGCGTTCTGAGGTGTGCCCTTGATTCCATACCACTTTCTCATTTACTCCATTTCCCGCTTTCTGTGTATGTTGCGTAATAAGCTATATCTTTCTTACTATTATACCTTTTTTTTTCTAATTTATTATATTTAGCTATGAGAATGTGTAGTACCATTATCCAGCCAAATTAATAGCATGTAGGTTTTGAAGCTCCACTTTTTTTTTTAAAGGTTTTGAAGCTCCAAACAAATGTTAGAGTTTACTTTAATGGTGCCCTTTATTATTTTCTTGGGTTAAACTGGTGTACTCATGTGTTTAAGAAAAAAGATTGTTGATATTTAAGTTTTCTTTTAAGAAAATTTGTTAGTATATTTCTAAATGTTACCTGTGGTTATTCATTAATTTCCAGTATGGAAAGGACTATGACTTTGACGCACCAGTCAAACTATTGGACAAACATTTACATGCAATGGCAGAATCTAGTGATGAACAGCTCGTTGTTGTTTCTCAGGTTTCTCTCTCTGATCTATATTTTTCATGCTCTCCCATCTTATATAAGTTCTATTTGCTCTGCCTGCTTTCATGGATTAAATTTATATATTCAAATTTGTGTTAGGTACTTGTTGCTGACATTAATATTGGATATGAGGACATTGTTAACACACAGGTAGGGTCTATTTGGGCTACTCAGGAATTTTTCCCTGTTTATATATTGTTCTTTTACTCTTTAAGGAAATGTTTAGCATTTTCATTCCATTCTAGTTAATATGTTTCGCCATCACCTTTTATGTTTGTGATGATGATGAGATAAACTTTCAGAAGCAATTTTATTATTAAAACACACTTGTTGAAATGATTCTTTATTTGTGCAGGTTCTTGCTTTCAACGGTAAGCCTGTGAAAAATTTAAAGAACCTGGCCACCATGGTGGAGAGTTGCGATGATGAGTACCTAAAGTTTGATCTAGATTACAATCAGGTTTGGCTCACACATAGATTCCCCATATTTTCATGTGCTTATTCTGCATTTATCTTTTGGTAGCTGAATTGGAAACTTTGATATGCAGATGGTTGCCCTACAGACAAAAACAGCCAAAGCTGCAACTTTAGATATCCTTCTGACTCATTGCATACCTTCAGCTATGTCTGATGACCTTAAGTCTTAAGACCTAAGTGAAGACTAGTCGTTGGAAATGCTCATAATCGAACCAAATATAGCACTACAAAGATTTCATCACTTGTATGTGGAGGATAAGAGCCAGAGATCCGTAGCTTATTTAGTCACTATCTCTGTCGAGGAAGTATCTGCAGACATTTAGCATTGGAGTGAGTCTTCCATTACATCCTGTATCAACTATACGCCTTTGTTGAGTTTATGTGTTCTCTATAATTTTGTAATACCTAGTTTTTCTATAGAGAAAGCAGAAATAAAAGCTAGTTTTGCCAGATTGAGAGCTGCATCATCGTGTAATATGATCCATCGGCACATTTATCCATCACAGTAGAAAAGAGGTCTTGCCTCGTATTCTTTTTGATATTGTATAATTATTTAACATTGACCATTGAACTCATTTGGTAATTTCTTGGAAGTGATCCATGCTATGTTATACTCGAGGATAATTCTCTTCTTCGACTGGGTCTGGATTCAAGAACTCCGGCGGCCATATATGTCTTGTACGTTATTCCAACCTGGAACAGTTCTGATTCTAAGCAATTTCTTAGAAAAGCTGACACCAAATTCTTAAAACGTACAAATAAGTCTGTAAGACGAATCTCTCCTAGCTTGGAATCCATTTACACATGGTCATATTGACGTGAACATGCAACTAATAATTGGCTTCATAGAATAGCTGTGTGTGACTTGTCGTACAGTATCTCGCAAGTTATAATAAACCTAAAACCCTCATACATCGTCACCCAGAGATAAAACGTACATTGACTCTGAATCTGAAACCACCGAGTCTCCGGTCGACGTGTAAAAGGAAACCAAGAAAAAAGTTTCTTTCCCTATAAACCATTTACTATGGCGACTCAGACTAACCCACCAAACCCCGTTGACGGCCATTTTTATATAAACCAAGAACGTAACGTCAAACAACGCAAACCCCAGTACAATGTATCTCCAGTTCATCAATCCCACAAGCACAACCACCACCTTAAACGACAACCTCCCCATCTCCAAGATAGCTTGTTCTTGTATGCCGCAGCAATCACTTGCTGATCAGAACAGTGGCTTGGTTGGCGTGTCAGAGCCGGAGCCGATGGTGCAGAGGTGGGATGATGGTGGTGGTAGGAGAGTGGTGCCAGCGATGGACGCGGTGGTGAAGGTGTTTTGTGTGCACACAGAGCCGAACTTCTCGTTGCCGTGGCAGAGGAAGAAGCAGTATAGTACGAGTAGTAGTGGCTTTGTGATCGGGGATAGGAGGGTGTTGACCAATGCGCATTCTGTGGATCACCATACACAGGTCAAGGTCAAGAAACGTGGCTCTGACACTAAGTACTTGGCAACTGTGTTGGCCATTGGAACCGAGTGTGACATTGGTATGCAACCGTTTTCCTTCTCTTCTCTTTTTTCGTTACTTCATTTTCAGTATTGATAGACTGATCAGTGATATGTAGCGTACCAATATTCGAAAAATTACTGTACTGATAAGTTAGCTGGGTGTATTACCATTCCCATTTCCCAAGTAATTGAAGTTTGTTTGTGTGTGATTCATTTTGTTGATGATGGTTAAGCAATGCTTTCGGTGAGTGATGATGAGTTCTGGGAAGGGATTTCACCTGTGGAGTTTGGGAGTTTGCCTGCGCTGCAAGATGCTGTGACTGTTGTGGGATACCCTATAGGGGGCGACACAATCTCTGTGACGAGTGGTGTTGTGTCACGCATGCAGATACTTTCTTATGTTCATGGTTCCACTGAGCTACTCGGAATGCAGGTGAGTATCTCTAGACAATTCGTATAAAATAGTTGAAAGATACCAGAATTTGAGACTTAAAGTGTCGTGGGATATCTATCTTCAATGTTATGTAGATAGATGCTGCAATAAACTCTGGAAACTCTGGTGGGCCGGCGTTTAATGATAAGGGAAAATGTGTGGGGATTGCATTTCAGTCTCTTAAGCATGAAGATGCGGAAAATATAGGCTATGTCATACCAATACCAGTTATTATGCACTTCATTTTGGATTATGAGAAGAATGGGGCGTATACAGGTACAGTAACTCTCACTAGTTTAATGTTTAGTGATTTTTCTTGTCTTAACAGTAATCATTATTTGTATATGCAGCAATAAGAACTCCTCATTTGTGCTTTGGTTCTAATTGACATTTGTGGCATTACAGGGTTCCCAATTCTTGGAATTGAGTGGCAAAAGATGGAAAATCCTGATTTGCGCATGTCAATGGGGATGAGACCTGATCAAAAGGGCGTGCGAATCAAAAGAATGGAGCCTACATCTCCGGAATGTCATGTTTTGAAACCATCTGATGTTATTCTTAGCTTTGATGGAGTTAATATTGCTAATGATGGCACAGGTATAGTTTTGTGTTCTCTTTTTTTTAAGTCACCTTTGCACTCCTGTGTTTTCTGGAAGATGCTCTATATCCTATATTTATCAATAGAAGTGTCATAAGCTTTCTGAATTTAAATGTTAACAGTACTATGGGTTTCAACGTTTTAGTTCCATTCAGGCATGGAGAGCGCATAGGTTTCAGTTATCTTGTCTCCCAAAAATACATTGGAGATCAGGCTCTAGTTAAAGTTCTACGCAATTCCCAGACACTTGAATTCAACATAAAACTAGCGAAACACAAGGAACTGATCCCTTCACACATACATGGAAAACCTCCTTCCTATTATATCATTGCAGGATTTGTTTTCACAGCTGTATCTGTTCCATATCTGCGTTCTGAGGTGCGTGTCTGAATTCATGCTTCAGAGCTTTCTCTTCTTTTACATTCCACTCTGCGTCTCTTTCTCCCTGTTAACCTCTGAAGTTTTGTTCACTTACAGTTTGGAAATTTATTTGATGTTCCGATCAAACTGTTGGACAAACATTTACATGCAATGGCAGAGTCCGTTGATGAACAGCTTGTTGTTGTTTCTCAGGTTTCTCTCTTCTCTCTCTCCCCCCCCCCCCCCCTCTCTTTCTACTATGATTTTCCATCATCTTTATCATTTACGTTTCTTTCATGGCTCAAGTTTTCTCGATATTGTTATAGGTACTTGTTGCTGACATTAATATTGGTTATGAAGACATTGTTAACAATCAGGTATGAAATCTGTTATATAACTCACCCTACTTGATGATCTTTAGTGCTTAAAAGCTTGTAGATAAGCTTCATTTTTTTCTTCGTCTCTCTATCTGATTCCACAAATCATTAACTGAGGTGAAATGACTGAACTATATAGAATGAACTTGAGAAGACTGATCTTTCATCTGTTTAGGTGCTTGACTTCAATGGTAAGCCTGTGAAGAACCTTAAGGGCCTAGCCAACATGGTCGAGAATTGTAATGACGAGTACCTAAAGTTCAGCCTAGAATATAACCAGGTATCAATCTTTTGAGATTCTTATCTCACACAGTGCAAGCATTCATGTTTTGCATTTTCTGTGGAGGTTAAATTGAATACTTCCTTTGCAGGTGGTTGTTCTGCAGACAAAAAATGCAAAGGCAGCAACACTAGATATACTCGCGACACACTGCATATCCTCGTCCATGTCTGATGACCTTAAGATTAAAGACAATATGTTGCAGGAAGTATAGTCTTTGTCCGATGATCTTAAGACTACGATTTTTAAGGAAGAACAAATGATCACTTATCCTTTAGCTGTATCCACATAGATTACTTTCAGGAAGACCTCAGGGGTAGCAAGTACATCTTGTAATAGAGAATGTGTTAAACGGCAAAACTATCTTTCTTGTAATCATTTACATTAGAAAACTTTATACAACTGAAAACGTTTAATCTACTCAGATCAACTAAAACAATTTACTACACAAGTTTCAGTTTTTGGCCGGGAATCAAGAGAATCCACCCTTCACTTTTCAGACTTGGTCTATATCAGATGCACTCCTAGACTTAAGTTATCTGATTCTAACTTGCTCTTACATAGTATTTTGTAAGAGAAATACAAAATTCTAAATAAAGCTGACTACATTTAGAAGACAGAATCTTGTTAAGGTCACTGTTTTTCACAAGTGCAAGCTCTAGCAGTTCCCAAATAGTGGTTCAATAGTTTGCAAAATCGCATAAAGATCCACACAATCTTCCTGTGTTCATCATGATTGATGAATAATTGAATTTCAATCACATCTGGACATCTTATTTACATAGTGTAGGGATTTAGGCACGTACCAAGATGCATGCTGGTATTTAGACTTGCACAGGACACCGTTTTCATAATGGGGACTGTTTTAAAATCCACAAGTTAAAAGTGCGTAGATGAATGAGGCTTTAACTTCTGCACCTGAGAAACTACATCTTCAGTTCTTCACCATGTATCGGTTGAGGGTTGAGTCTTGTGAGGCATGCAATTTTAACCTCTCATGAACTATTGCAATAATGCTAAATCCGACCAGAATATTCAACATTTCCAGTGAGAAAATAGGTGTTGATCACCTTGTATATACATACTGCTACAAAAGTTTGGTTTAGACATTCTCAGTTTTATAGGCTTGCAATAAAGGGGCCTTGTTGCTTGGTGGTGATTCCAGGCTATCACTTCCGGAGTCTTCACCAGTCTCTTCTTTAGCTTTTCCCCATAGTACCGTATAAAACCCTACAGATATTATTGTTGCTCCAAGTAAGCTGCAAAATGCAGAAAAGCGATGCAAAGAGCGCATTAAATCATCAATCTCAAGAATGTACAGATTTTAAACTAAAATGTTAAGGGAGTTGTTAGTTTTGATACCATACCTTCCCAGAAAAAGTGTATCACCAAGGAATGTTACGCCCATGACAACAGCAATGGCAATCGACAATGGCTTGAACATTGTCACATACACAGGTCCCTTCACACGCAAGGTCCATGTGTGCACAGAATTGTTCAATAATGAGCTTAGTAATCCCTAAACATTATAGAAAAGCCAACTTCGATAAGCAGATATATATAGATGTGGTCTATGTATGATATAACATCCTTCTAGTGCTCTGTTAACTTCTTACTGAGCAAATGATGGAGACCAATGATATATCAGGTCTCAACTTCCAAGCATTTGGATCTCTTTCTGTAATCAAAGCAACAACTGCCGCTACGATGCTGACGATTACATTGTAGAAGAAGATCACAGTTAATTCATTTGGGTACTCTTTCATAATTCGTGCCTGTAGAAACATTACTACTTTGGAATTAAAGCTCACATCATCCGACAATAAACGAAAGGTACCAAGGAGGTAAGGAGTACAAGTAAGTTACCTGAACAATGTACCATAGTGTCACTAATATATACTCCCCTGTTATCAGAAGGCCTCCAATGATCCAGTCCGAATGTGAAGCTGTTGAGTTTAGCAAAATGGATTGTGTTTGATCAGTGAAGAAAATCCGGGGGCCCTTATAGAGAGTCACCACAAATGCGCCTGCAAGTGAAACTATGGTACCAATGATTTTAGCTTGACTGCTTCTACTTTTCAAAGCTACCTCTTCCAGCCTGAAAGAAGAGGAAACAATGCAAATTAGCCTTAGTTCATCCAAAAAAAGAATTGATCCCCTAGACAAATGAACTTTATTCAGGCAAAATTGTACGCGACGACACGCTAACATGTCAACCATGATGAAAAATAAATAATTTGGGGTCACAAAATTAAGTGTCACCACAAGCTAGAGGCCTAGAATTGCAACAATTATTCTCAACTTGAGTCCTATGGCTCATGTCTACTCTTTTTCAGTGTTCAGCATAAAAACAAAGTAGGGGAAGGTATAACTGTACAAGAAACAACAGGTATTGGATTCCAGAAATCATCATAATTCAGAAGCAACTGTGTATGGCCCCATACTTTTATAAGAAAGCAAACTGTCATATCTAAGCCATTGGATTTTTATCAATTAGAGGGCTTGATGGTAAATATGATGGAAAGAACCTGAAAATGATGGCAAGAATGAAAGTGAAAGCTGGCACAAGGTTGCTGATTGCAGAAGCAAGCGTGGGAGAGCTATAGCTGATTCCTGTATACCCCATTATCTGAGATGAACTCCTAATCATCAACAAGAACACCAATTTAATTAATTAAAACCAAAAACACAAAGAACAAATTAATCAAATTTGCATGTGAATTGGTTTTGATGAGGATCTTGTACCCAATTAGCCCAAGAAGAAGAATTTTGCTCATGATGGAGAAGTTCAGAGGAGGAAGCCTCCTTGATCTGCAGAAAACACAGATGCATGTTAACAAAAGCTGAAGCCTTTTGAGTTTTGTTAGATGGAAGACAGAGATACAGACCTGTGGGAGATGAAGGGAGCTGGAAGAAGAGCAAGAGCAGCTAGGGAATAAGAGTATACAACAAAGACATGGTAGCTCATCCCTCTATCGGTTGCAGCTTTGAACAGTGTGTTCAAACCCACGTTGGTGCTCTCCATAGTCACCATAGCTGTGAATGGCAGCACATCTCTGTAACAATAAGACCTCCCTGCCATCTTTTTCTCTATCTTAGTCTTCTTCTTCTCTAGCTCTCTCAAGCACACTCAAAGACAACACTGGTTAGAGAATGATGGGAAACTCAGATGGGATTTCTGAGATCACAAGGAAGCATTATAATGGCTTTAAGAAGACTGAAGCTCTAGCTAGGTGGTGAGGGGATAGCTTGACAACGATGGGAAGAGTAATGTGGTAAGATGATTGGACTATTGGGTTTTTGTCCTTCCTTGTTTCTGCTCAAATTTAAAAATGTAAACAAGAAGTGTGTGTACTGTATATTGCCCTTTCATCTCTAGGTTTTTAGGTGCTGCAAGCAATTTCTATTTTATATTAAGATTATGTGTTACTATTGGAGTTCTATATCTTTATAAAATATAATAGTTGGTGTGAAAAGGATCTGTGATGGAAAAACTTGGGATGTCAATCTCCATTATATGAGCTAAGTTGAATTATAATATGTTTGCTTCAAATCCTTCAATAATGCATGGAGTGTGTCATTTCTTAATTGCCCAATTGGGTCTATCCGTCTATGTGCTCGAGTCAAGAACAAATAGTACATGGTTAACTGATTTCAGGGGCTTGCCTAGTGTTCTGATCATCTCAGTTACATAAACTAATGAAAATCTGGATTTTAGCGAGGACAAATTAATCATATGCAAATCTAGAATAATTTTCTCATTTATTTATTTTTATAATTCTCGATCACCATTGTCAAATATTTACTATATATTATTTGTTGATCCACTATTCATAAGCTTATAAACAGTGACGGCTCTTGCAGCTTGGCTCGGCTCGGTTCAGTTCATATACATTTTTTCGCTCGTTTATTAAATTGTTATTGGGTATAAATTTATTTATCTTATTCTCTCATTTTCTTCTTATTCGATTGCTCTCACTTTTTTCGTAATTTTCTTCACTTAAATCAATTTATAAAATTCTAATTTGTTAACAATCAAACTCTAAATTTAATGATGCATTGTTCAACGACTTATGAACACTGTTGGTTCAGGTCATATCCTATTTTTTCGCTTATTTACTTGACTGTTACTGGGTATAATTTTTTTTCCTCTTTTTTTCCTCTTATTCTCCTTCAATTGCTCTCTCTCTCTCTCTCTCTCTCTCTCTTTATGTATCTCGCTTTCTTCGTTATTTTCTCCACTTAAACAAGTTTTAAAAACTCTAATTCACTTACAATCAATCCCTAAACTAATAGACTACTGCCAATAAATAGTATAACCCGCGGCTTGGCTCGGCTTTGTCATGTTTTTCTGCTTATTTACTCAATTGCCATTGGGTTAATTTTTTTTTTTGCTTTATTCTCTCCTCTTTTTCTCATTTGATTGCTCTCTGTATCTCGTTTTATTAGTTATTCTCTCCACTTAAACCAGTTCTAAAGTCTCTTATTCACTTATAATCAGACTCTAAACTAATAGACTAATGTCAATAAATAGTGCAACCTGTGACGGCTCAACTCGGCTAAGCTTATGCTATGTTTTTTCGTTTATTTACTTGACTACCACTGGGTATAATTTTTTTTACCTCATTCTCTCATCTTCTTCTCATTCGATTGCTCTCTCTCTCTCTGTAACTCGCTTCCTTTTCTATTCTCTCTAGGTAAACCAATTATAAAAACTCTAATTCACTTACAATCAGACCCTAAACTAATAAACTGCTGTGAAAAATAGTTAAACCGGCGGCAGTGTGCGGGTAGCGTAACCTAGTGTTTACCATTGTTTATGAGAAGCTTCACGCTTCACCAATAAAAGGATGATTGTCGGGTTTTAATTTTAATTATTTACGAGAGGCTTTGACGACAAGTTCTTGTTGTTAAATGTATGCATCTTTCTTTTTTTAGAGTTTTCATTTTTAATTTTTTTTTTATAAACATGCCAAAAAAGCTTTTACCAACGGTTTGTTCTTGACATAGGAGTATTTTCCTTCATCCTTTTTAGAATTATGGCTACATTCAGTCATCAATAATTCAATGTCTATTTTGGGGCTTTAGGCTGAACTTTAGTTCCCACAAATATATGTATCACTTTGAAATGGTTCCCCTCCGACTAACACGAGACTAAGGTCTAACAAAGACGAAACATCTTATAAGAACATTTCATAAAGAAAAAAGAAGAAGATGTTTCTCTCCTCCCTAGCTCTGCTAGGGTTTACTCGGCGGCGCAAGCTTTTGACAAAATCTTCAAAATTGGCCGGCAACGGCGAATATCCAAGTAAGTGGACCAACACTTTCTCTTCTTCTCAGCCTGGTTGGTCTGTGGGTGGCATTTTCTGGCCCCCATGTTATGTTGTTTGTTAGTTTTTTAATGCTGGCGTTGGTTGTTAGTGATGGTGGTGATTATGTCGTTGGCTCGGAGGTGGTATGGGGATCCATGAGCATGTACGACGATCTTCTTGATCCTTGGCTGTGGCGTCATCCACAAATTGCCAGGTTCTTGTTTTGTTTTTGATTGATCTAGCCTTGGCGCTAGAGTGAGGGATATTCCGCCCGAGCTGCATCAGGCTGGCAGCACGAATATGATGATGTCAATCGAGTCGGTTGGCAGTGAACTCGTCTTCCACTCTTCGTCTATTCTCTAGGCGGAAAATCTCGATGTCCTGGGTGTTTCTCGGAGGGAGATGTGGTCGATTTGGTTTCCATGTGTTATGCGAGAATTTGACAACGAAAATGAGATTGGGGATTAGTTTGATTTGGCGACATTGCTTGATTTCTGATCGCTTGTAGAGCGATGGTGGCGTTAGGGCTCTTTCAGTAGGTGTGTTTCAATTGGCGGCGGGTTTTGGTCTACATCGCTGACGACGCTGAGTTTTGGTATCAAGTTCGCTGATTGGCTCGTTGGTGTTCCAGCTAGCTTTGGTTTGGATCTTGTCACGGCGGTGCAAATGGTCACGTCGGTGATGTTTGACACTGTGGGGGTGACTGTCACGACGGCTTTTTCCTTGCTTGGCGGTGTTCTCGTTGGGTTGGGCGAACTCATCAGCTTCTTTTTGGGCCTTTTGGGCTATGATCTGTTTGCTGCTATGACTGGGCTCCTTTTTAGACTTGAGCTTTGGGTCTGGCATTAGGTGTCGGCTATGGTTGGAGCTGCTAGTAATTTGGTTTGGGCTCATCCTTTAGTGTGAGCCTGGTTGGATTGGGTCTTTATGGCCCATCATCATATCTAATCTTGGATCAATGTATTCAAAAGGTAGAAAGCGGGACGGCTAGCTTTGCCTTTTAATCCTTTCTTCCGGTGAGTTTTAGGATGTGAAATAAAGGCATTTAAATGTATTCAAAAGGTAGAAAGCGGGACGGCTAGCTTTGCCTTCCTTTATCCCGTCAGATTTCATTCCTGATGGATTTTTGCGAGCTTTCTGGCTTGCTTTATGGCTATGGGAATTGCTCTTACGAACGAAGTTAGCAATGGGAAAACTATGCCAAGAAATCATGAGCGGGGTAGAAAGGGCTTAGCCATCAAAATAAGACCGTTTAAGGCACGTTAATCACTTCAGATAGGGATTCGAGCATGACATGGACATCAATAGAAAGTATAAGGACAATGGTCAAGTCAATAGCTATCTAATCAATTCAATCAAAATGGCTTAAGGGTCGATTAGTCGTTAAACGAAGTTAGTCGACTTAGTTGCCTTCTCAACTGCTCTTGTTGCGCTGTAGAAATGGATGTATTTTTAGTTGTTGGAATCCTAGGTGCAGCTAGGTTTTCCAGTAGTCATAGGGAATAATTCTTTTTGTCAGCCCACATGAGTGTTTTATTCCTTGTACTGTTTGCTGAGCTATAAATTTAATTGACCTCTTGATTAAAAAAAAAAAAACGAAACATCACATAGGTCTCATAAGGTACGGTGGTAACATATACTTTAGATTTCTCACAACAAATTTCAGAACAAAAATCTGCAGATTTTTCTCTAAGTGTTTGTTTTCCCACGCAATTGATAATTTGATACGGATAACAGATCTAGCCAAATTCAAGTCCGCCCCAAAACAGTTTCGTTTGAAACTCCCCAACTGCAAAGTCTATTAGTAGGGCTCAGATTTGCTAGATATCAATATATTAGGCAGATTTCGTTTTCTCTCTTTTGTAGCAGATAATCAGATATGATCGCAATAGTACTCAAGCCCTTTAGTCTGAGCAGTAACTCAAGTTTTTGCTGCCATGAAAGTGATGAAACCATTCAGGTGCAGCTGGTACAAGTTGTATTTACAGTTTTGAGTTTCTGGTTTCTGGTAAGGAAGATTTTGGGCTTATGTTTATGACTTTCTGTTGTGGTTAATGTGTTCTTAGAAATAAACTGATATCTTGCTGCTAAATCTTCTTATAATCAAGTAATGTTCATCTGTACATTTGAAAGTTACATGCTTTCAGCTTTGTAGGTTTCCAATAATGGTGCCTTACCACTATGTAACCCTCTCAAGCTATTAAAGCCATAGTCTTGATCTCTACTTTCTTCCTTTGCCTTTCCCCATATTACCCCATAAAACCCTATGGATATCATAACAGCTCCAATAACACTGCAAAATTAGGTATCAAGATAAGTTGTAGCGGCTCATTAATTTTTATAACGTTGATTAGACTCTTGGAAATAGTAGTAAATTAACAACAGTAAAGAGAGAGCAAGCAAGACCTGCCGAGAAAGAGATCATCGCCGAGGAATATGACGCTGGATGCAGCAGCAATGACAATTGACAATGGCTTGAAGATTGATACATACACAGGACCTTTCAAGTTTAGGCTCCATGTCTTGACAACAGTGCTCAAGGCTGAACTAAAGATCCCTTATAATCCACAATTAATTCCACATTACCATTAGCTAGTAGCATCGTTAGTGTGTAAGATAGGCTTCAACCAAATCAGTTACTTACCGAGTATATAATGGCAGCCAATGCTACCCCAGGTCTTAGTCTCCAGGCACTTAAGTTTGTTTCAGCTATTAGTAAACAGACTGGTGCTGATATAATTGTTCCAAACAAGTTGTATAACAGTGCCAAAACTAGCTCAGCCGGGTATGTCTTCATGATATGTGTCTGTAACAAGATGTGTTATAGAGTTCATGACCAACATGCCTGGAAGGCTGGAACCATATTGAAATTATATAAGAGTTGCAACATTTTGCCTGGTTTCCTAATTTGGAAGAATGAGGCTCTACTTTTGATATATAGAGTTCGTGAAGTTCAGTTACACTTGCTGTCAACTTCAATTGATCATAATGATAGACATGTTCTGTGATGAACCTCAGTATAGTGTGTGCTCGAACATTTGTACCTTCATGTGATGAATATGATAAACTGAAGTTGGTTCTATTGCAAGGTACAAATGAAGGTACCTTAAGTCATAGGTATACTTAACCCTAAACCCTAAACCCTAAACCCAAATGCATGAGTATACTATGAAGACATAGTTACCCATCCCTTTTGAGGTAGCTGACTTGAACAAGATGTTTAAGCCAACGTTGGTGCTCTCCACTGTAACCATTGCTGTAAATGGCAACACATCTCTGTAACAAGACCTCCTTGTCATTCTCTATCTCCCTCTCTCTCCCTCTCTCTCTCTCTCTCTCTCTCTCTCTCTCTCTGATGAAGTACTTTTCTTTTATTGAATTTCTTATTTCCCATCAGTAGACGTTTTCTTAAAGAATTAGCATTGTTATAAGTGACTTTTTTTAAGGTCATTCGCCAGCAAACTCTCCCTTTCATTGAGACTAGGCTCTATGGCTCTATGTGGTGAGGACCCTTATCAAGGATAATTTGGAGCTTGTTACCCAAATATTGCATATCTTAATTAGCAACTTGCTAGAGTCGAGATAGGGGAATTTGAGTTCATTACATAACTTTTGAACTATTTAATGGACACTAATTTTTTCCTTTCTGATCAGCTAATATTCATCTGTACACTGTTACATACTTTCAGCTTTGTAGGTTTCCAATAATGGTGCCTTCCCACTGTGTAACCCTCTCAGGTTATCAGAGTCATAGTCCTCAGCTCTCATCTCTTCTTCCTTTGCCTGTCCCCATATTACACCATAAAATCCTATTGATATCATTACAGCTCCAAGAACACTGTAATTAAGGGGTCAACGACTCATCATTAGTGGCAGCCTCTTTCCTGTCATAAATTAAAGTCTTGAAGAAAGAAGTAAAAGCACAAAGGAGAGAGTGAGCAATACCTGCCAAGAAAGAGATCATCACCAAGGAATATGACACTGGATGCAGCAGCAATACCAATCGACAGTGGTTTGAAGATTGATACATAGACAGGACCCTTCAAGTTTAGGCTCCATGTAACAACAATGGTGCTGAACGCTGTACTAAAGAACCCCTAGACTTTTGGAAACATGAAAGCATTCCACAGTTAGTTCCACATATATTACCATTGTACTGGTTCATTATGTGTGATAATTCTCGGTCTAATTAATCACTTACCGAGTATATAATTGCAATCAGTGTTATGCCAGGCCGCAGTTTCCAGGCACTTGAGTTTGTTTCGGCTACTAATAAACAGACCGGTGCTGATATAATGGTCCCAAACAAGTTGTACAACAATGCCAAAATTAGCTCAGCCGGGTATGTCTTCATAATATGGGTCTGTAACAACATGCTGCAGTATCATAATTCATGAATAGGCTAGGAACCAGGTTTAGTTCTTTTTCTTTGGAGACAACAAGATTTTAAGTGGTTTTCTATCCTGGCTAATGTGCTTCTGATCTTAATGACCATTTTCAGGTTATTTGGTTTAGTACTTTAGTTACACTTACTGTACTTCTATTGATTGAAATGAAACATCAGCTTTGATCACCTCAGGATCTATCTTACTTCAAAGGCACCAAGTGTGAGTGTGTGACTCAAATTAAATTATTTTGCTTTCTCCTCATGCAATGAATATAAGAAACTGAAGTTGGTTGCAAGCTTGATTCAACTAATAGGCCTTGATCATCAACATTGCAAAGACTAAATATGTCATTAAGCGACAGTATAGCTTAGTAACTTTGTGTGAAATTACCTGAAGTATTGACCAGGAAGAGAAAAGTAGGTACGCGAGAGTGAGCAAGAGGCCACCTTTTACCCAATCTCTTTCCGTAGCGGACAGAACTGTTGGACCCTTATATAGAACTACAACAAGAGCACCTGATATTGACACTACAGTACCCATGAGTTTGGCTCGAGTGTTGGTGCTTCTCAAACTCAGCCTTTCCATCCTAATATTTGAGGTATCCACAAATGTACACCCAATTAATTTCTTTGAAAGTTGAGTTGAAAAAGGAGAAATGAGAAGTAATGCATAAAATTCATGTCTTAATCAATCACAGAATAATCAAGTAAGCTAATTTAGCAGCTTTGGTCTATTAGTTGGCGCCTTGGCTTTTCACCAAACCAGGTCGAAGATATTATGATTCTATGTTCCAAGTTCACAAAAATTAGGAGAAAAGAAAGTGATATTAACCTGAAGATGACGGCAAGTATGAATGTGTAAGCCGGAGTGAGGTTGCTCATGGCTGAAGCAAGAGTTGGTGAACTGTAATCTATACCTCTATATGCACATAAATTTGCCAAAAACCTGCTTCATCAAACATATGTAATTACTTTAAACAGTAAGAAGAACAGTGTACTTGGTTTTGTATTCAAGTAATAAATTTCGTACCCGATCAGTCCAAGCAGAAAAGCTTTAAGGAGTATAGATGAGTTCAATGGTGGAAGCCTGGTTCTGCTGCACATCACATTCGTAAAGAAGAAATTATAAATAACATGAATATACACGGGTCATGTGCACCGTTGGATTTGACAGGTGGACAACAATGTAGATCGATGGGGGTTGGCGCGCTTGAGACTCCTTAGTGAGGCGAGTGAAGGTGAGCAGAACCACTCCCACAAACCAACCAACCACCCCAGTAATCATCATCATCGAAAAACCACCCTAGTAATCATCGGAAAAAAAAACCCACCCCAGTAGCAAGCTTTTCTGGTATTGTTCTTAGTGGGTCGGGTTAAAATTGTTCTTCCTTTCATTCTTAATTCTGGCAGCATGGGTTAAAACTAAGACAGATTAATATATGGATCAGTACCTGGGAAAAATGAAAGGAAGAGGGAGGAGAAGAACAGTGGCAAATGCATAAGAGTAGACAATGAAGACATAGTAACTCAATCCTTTTGATGCTGCAGACTTGAATAAGATGTTTAAACCGACGTTGGTGCTCTCCACTGTAACCATGGCTGTAAAGGGCAACACATCTCTCCAACAAGACCTCCCTGCCATCTCTCTCTCCCTCTCTCTCAATGAATGTTTTTTGGTGAGTTTCTAAGGGATCTCTCCCTTATTTGAAGACTTTCTGCTAATGAAGTCTTTTAATTAATACGTAGTTGATGGGATATGTTTATATCAATCATTGTCATACTCTTGCTTTGCATATGCAGGCTCCTATTTGTCCAATATTTGTTTATATCAACTCTAGCTTATGTGCTTTGTACTTTTGCCAGAAACATTTGGAGTTTCTTGAGTCAATTATTGCATATTTGATATCTTAACTAGTAACTTCAGAGGCAGATAGGGAAGTTCCAGCTGATTAATACATGACTTTTGATGTAAATAATGAACAATCTTTAATTAGCTAGCTAGTATTCATATAAGGCTATTTGTTTTTCTACTTTGTATACGTATAAGGCTATTTGTTTTCTTCTTTGTAGCTTTCCAACAGAGGTGTCTTACCAAGGGCACTAGGCAACCCTCTCAATCTATCAAATTCATGGTCTTGACTCATTTCTTCTTCCTCTGCCTTTGCCCATAGTACTGCAAAAAATCCTATGGATAGCATAACAGCTCCAACAACACTGCAAAATTGGGACATGAATAGTGTTAAACACAAAAATTGTAGATCAGTTGCTTCTTTATTCTTGAAGTTGAATAAGAAAATCTGAAAGTAATAACATAGAATAGACAGAACAATAGACAGACCTGCCAAGATGGAGATCGTCACCAAGGAAAATGACACCGGAAGCAGCAGCAATTGGAATGGACAATGGCTTGAAGCTTGATACATAAACAGGACCCTTCACATTTACGCCCCAGATGTGAACTAGAACGTTGAGGGATGAACCGAAAGCTCCCTACACAAATATAGTCGGGCAATCACTAAACAAACTTAAGCTATGAAGAATGAGCTAATAGTACATGACTACATGCCAATCTAATACTACGTACTGCCACTCGTGTCTTACCGAGTATAAAATGGCAAGCAATGGTATACCAGGCCTCACTATCCAGGCACTCGATTCTTTTTCTTCTAATAAACATAGGGGTACTGATATAATTGTCCCACACAGGTTGTTTAAGAAGGCCAGGACAAGCTCATTTGTGTTCGTCGTCTTCATGATATTTGCCTGCAACATGCTACAGAAATTCAACACTAGTATTCTCTACATATGTATATTACAGTTTAAGAAATGAACAGGCACCTGAAGGATAGACCCGGGTGAGAATAGAAGGTATCCTAAACCGAGTATTAGGCCACCTTTCACCCAATTTTTTTCTGCTGTGGTGGATAGCATAGTTGGACCCTTATAGAGAACCACCACCAATGCACCTGATATTGATAGTAAAGTGCCCATAACTTTGGCTCGACTGCTGCTGCTTCTGGAATTTAGCATTTCCATCCTATTGAATTTTAGGCAGCCAAATCAATATACCTCAGATATACTAATTAGTTAGAGATGAGACATGAAGAAACTAAGTGAAAACCTGAATATTACAGCAAGTATGAAGACAAAAGCTGGAGTGAGGTTGCTAATAGACGAAGCAAGAGCCGGTGAGCTGTATTCAATACCTTTACATAGACATAATTTACCCAAACACCTGCTTGATCAAACATATATTAGCAATTTCACTGCAAAACTTAGGCAATTAATTCCTGATCATCATAAAACTAAACTATACTCAATCAGTCCAAGGAGGAAAACTTTAAAGAGAAGTGTGAGCTTGAATGGAGGAAGCCCGGTCCTGCATATCATTCATGTAAAGAAGAATAGCCTTAATTAGTTTATGAACTTTTGGTTTCTGTGTGAAGTTAAGAAGCATAATTCTGATTTACATACCTGTGAAATATGAAAGGTAGAGGAAAGAGAAGAAGAGTAGCAACTGCATAAGAGTAGGCAATAAAGACATAGTAGCTTAACCCCCTTGAGGTAGCTGCTGTAAAGAAGAAGTTTAGACTAACAAAGATGCACTCCACTGTAACCATGGCGGTGAATGGCAGAATTTCATGCTTCAAGGTATGCCTCCATTCCATTGCTCTCACAAACAGACGAGTCTTAATGCAAATTCATGAAGAAAAAACAAGGATACAAAATCAATGGTTGTTGTTAGTCTTTTTTTTTTGTTGAAAAGATGGTTGTTGTTGGTCTTTAATCAACATAGTACAATTATTTGTCTGAAAGAATCAATTCCTGTCTTTAAAAGGCAATTAAGATGTGGTTAGTGAAAGAAGCATGTGATGATGTGGTCACCTACACTGCAATTTAGGCTCCTGTCATTTCCCCCCTATACAATTGTCTCTCTCCTTTTGAAACTTCCAATTTTTGAATAACAAGCAGAGAATAATGGCTCCTTTCAGTAAAAAAAAAAACAGAGAAGAAGGCTAAATAAGGGTTACATAATTTTTATGAACAACTAGTATTCTGCATTTGACACACAATGTTAACTAGCCTCAAGTATATGTGAACTAGAATTGCTGACAGATGAATCAAACCCCAAGGAGCATTTAAAGATTGTTCACTCAATCTCTTGCATATCTTGGCAACTTTCCAAGGAATTCAAAAAAATAAAAAATTAGCAATTTACATACATGGGTTTGCACCCAAATGAGAAAGAGTGAATATTTCAGTAGCAGAGAACAATGAACTTTTTTTCTTATTCTGTTCTTGAGGTGCAAGTGCTGGAATTTTAATCAGCTGATATTTCAGCTTACACAATTACATGTTTTCAACTGATTTGTAGCCTATCAACAAAGGTGTCGTATCAATAGGTAAGATACAGTCTTCACTCATTACTTCTTCTTTTGCCTTTCCCCATATTACAGCATAAAACCCTATCGTGATCACTATACCTCCAACGACGCTGCAAATATTGGATGATAAGTGTTAAACGTTAAAACACGTGATCAGAGAAGCACAGATTAGTCATTTCTTTGTTTCTGGTTGATTAGGCAATGAACCTCTTGAAAAACTAATAATAAAATGGAGAGATACCTGCCGAGATAGAGAGCATCACCAAGGAATATGAAACTCAAAGCAGCTGCAATAACAATTGATAATGGTTTGAAGCTTGCAACATAGACAGGACCCTTCATGTGCATGCCCCATATATGAACTAGGATGCCAAAGGATAGAACAAAGGACCCCTAATAGGAACTAAAACTTTAGACAACGATCATAGCACTAAAGCCAAAAGCTTATGCTGCACAGGTGAGATGATCTAGCCAACATTGTATATCAAGTAACACATGACTGGATAGTGTCTTACCGAGTATATAATGGCAAGCAATGATATACCGGGTGTTATTCTCCAAGAAATCAAGTTTTTTTCCAATATGAAACATGTTGGTGCTGATACAATTGTCCCACACAAGTTGTATAGGACGGCCAGAACTAGCTCATCTGGGTATGCCTTCACAATATGGGTCTGCAGCAAACATGCATCAGAATCTAACTCTTAAAAAACAAAAACAAAAACAAAAAAAACAAACGCTGCGCTATGAGGTTGTTCAATATACCTGAAGGATGTTGATGTTAATGACTTCCTGCTGCAACTAGGAAACTGCTGCAGAAAAATCTAATAAGATTTTTTCAACTGCAGTTTACTGTTTTCTCCACTAAAAAACAATCATAGATATTTTGTGTAATTCAATTTCAGTTTGAGTTCTTCTCCTTGCATATTTTGTAAGTTAATCTTTCATTTTGCTTCACTATATAAAGTGAGAGATGTTTGATCAATATGTAAGGACAAAGGAAAATTATACGATCTGAAAATATCAAGAACAGTTGCAAAGTTCAATTTGTTTTTCAAATCTAGATTTTATTCTTCATACTCATCTTGCTACTGCAAGATTGATTGTTCAATTTGCTCAATCATATCCTGTTACATAACAAGATAGAGGAATCAAATTCTAACATGGTATCAGAGCCTCTTTGATCAAATATCAACTGGGGTGTATCATCTGTTAGAAGAGATTAAAAACAAACAAACACAAGTTTATTCTTACTGCTACTGAGATGGGTCAATCAGATGAAATAATCAAAGTTCCTATCTTTACAGGAGTGAACTTTGATTATTGGATGATCAAGATGGAAACAATGTTTCTTGGTAGAGATCTGTTGAGCTATGTGCATGAAGGTTACACAGTTCCAACAACTGAAGAATTGGAAGCTATGACAATAGCACAAAGACTTGAACTGAAAAGTCAAGTCAAGAAAGATGCAAAAGTCCTTGGTATTCTGCAAAATTCAGTTTCAGACGACATCTTTCCTTTGATCTCAAATGAGAGGACAGCTAAAGGAGCATGGGAGGTTCTGAAGCTGGAGCACAAAGGTTCTGATAAGGTTAGAGCTGTTAAAATTCAGTCCTTAAGGAGAGAGTTTGAATATGCAAGAATGAGTGATACTGACTTGCTAGATATTCATTGTACTAAAATAACTAGCATTGTTAATATGTTAAAAACTTACAATGCACCCTTAACTGATGAAAGAGTAGTTGAGAAAATCCTAATGAGTTTGAGCAGAAAATATGATGCTATAGTAAGTATTATAGAAGCAACTAGGGATATTTCAAAACTAGGAGTTCAGGATTTAGTAGGGACTTTGAAAGCCTTTGATCAGAGGTTAGCTAGTCATGATGAACCAACAGAAAAAGCCTTCCAAACACTTAGCCTTACCCCTAAAACTAGTGAACCATCTGGTTCAAATACCAAACAGAAAAAGTGGAAAGGAAAAGGCAAGAAGTGGGGAGGAAAATCAAACCAGCAAGGAGGAAAGTCAACTTATGAGAAAGGAAGCAGTTCAATCAATCCAAACTATACCAAATGTGCAACCTGTGAGAAAGCTCACTTAGGTGAATGCTGGTTTAAAGGTCAGTCAAGATGTCCACATTGTAATAGGTTTGGACATGCAACAAAAGATTGTAACAAAGGAAATCAACAAGTAAACTGCACAGAGGAGTGTGATACAAATGTGTTCAGTATGACACAAGATGAAGCTCCTGTAGAAAACAAAAATGTGTGGCTTGTTGATAGTGCTTGTAGCAACCATATGACTGCAAATGCAAATCTCCTATATGATGTAGACTACAACAGCATTACAAAAGTGAAGATGGGAAATGGAATGTTAGTGGATACAAGAGGAAAAGGGAGCATAGCTATTGAAACTAAAAATGGGAAAATGTTCATCAGAGAGGTGATGCTGGTTCCTGACCTAGACTCAAATCTGTTAAGTGTAGGTCATCTTATTGAGCATGGTTATCATCTACATTTTGGTGATGACTCTTGTCAAATCTTTGAGAGGGGGAGCAGAACAAAAGTCATGGTGGATATAGATATGAAGAGGAACATAAGTTTTCCTCTATCTCTCAAATATGTTGCAGAAAGTGCAAGAAGAATGGATGTGAATGATGATCCATGGCTGTGGCATCAAAGACTTGGACTTGGACATCTGAATTTTAAAAGTCTCAAGCTGCTGCATGAAAAAGAAATGGTGCAGGGGTTACCAAAAATTATAGAAGTAAATGATGTATGTGAAGGATGTGCTCTTGGGAAAATGCATACTATCTCATTCCCAAAGAGAAAGGCATGGAGAGCAAAAGCACCACTGGAGCTAGTGCATTCTGATGTTTGTGGTCCAATGAAAACAACTACACAGGGAGGAAATAAATATTTTTTGACATTTATTGATGATTACTCAAGAATGACCTGGGTTTATTGCATGAGGTTGAAGAGTGAAGTGTTCAGTATCTTTAAAAAATTTCAAGCTATGGTGGAGAGACAATCTGAGTTGAAGTTAAAAAAGCTTAGATCAGACAGAGGTGGTGAATACACATCAAATGAATTCAAGAATTTCTGTGCAGACATTGGTTTGGAAAGACAGCTTACAGTGAGTTACACACCTCAACAAAATGGAGTGGCTGAGAGAAAAAATAGAGCGATTGTGGAAATGGCCAAATCCATGTTGTATGAGAAAAATGTGCCTCTAGAGTATTGGGGTGAAGCAGTTAATACTGCAGTGTACTTAATGAACATACATCCTACAGTAGCTGTGCAAGGCAAGACCCCAGTTGAAGCATGGAGTGGAAGGAAGCCAAGTGTGAATCACTTGAAGGTGTTTGGATCTATCTGCTATGCTCACATTCCTGAAGAACTCAGAACCAAGTTGGATGAGACAAGTGAAAAATGTGTTTTCATGGGGTACAGTTTACAGACAAAGGGCTACAGGCTCTACAATTTGGGAAAAGAAAAATTGATAATTGCAAAAGATGTTCTCTTCAGTGAGAATTCATCTTGGGATTGGAAAAATGGTACAATCCGAATTAAAGAAGCTTTTGTTCATGATGAACAAGAAGGTCTAGAAGAGTTGGAGCTTAATCCACCACAACAGTCTTCACCTCAGAGCCCTCAACAACCCTCACCTGTAAATTTTGAGGCTCAATCTACACCAAGCTCAACACCAATAAGGATGAGAAGCTTGAATGATGTGTATGCAAGCTGCAATGCCTGCTTGTTTGAGCCAGAAAAATTTGAAGATGCAGTAAAAGAAGATGAATGGAGGGCAGCAATGAAGGAGGAAATAAATGTGATTGTGAAAAACAACACTTGGGAGTTAGTTGAGAAACCAGACAACAAGGATGTCATTGGTTTGAAGTGGATTTATAAAACCAAGCTGAAGGCAGATGGTTCTGTGGAAAGAAATAAAGCAAGATTGGTGGCAAAAGGGTATGCACAGATACCTGGAGTTGATTTCAATGAAACATTTGCACCAGTGGCAAGGCATGAGACCATAAGAGGTCTGATTTACATTGCTGCACAAAAAGGCTGGTATCTACACCAGTTGGATATCAAGTCTGCATTTCTAAATGGAGTGTTGAAAGAAGAAGTTTTTGTGGAGCAACCACAAGGGTTCATCATAAAGGGCAAAGAGCAGAAAGTGTACAAATTGAAGAAAGCTCTATATGGCCTGAAACAAGCACCAAGAGCTTGGTATGGTGAAATCGATTCCTATTTCACAGAGAGAGGTTTTAAAAGAAGTGAGAATGAGCCTGCTCTTTACACCAAAACTGAAGGTACTTCAAGTATACTTATTGTCTCCTTATATGTTGATGATTTAGTATTTACTGGAAGTTGTGAAAAAATGATTTCTGATTTCAAGTCTGATATGATGTTGAAATATGAAATGAGTGATTTGGGAATATTGCATTATTTTCTGGGAATTGAGATAGTTCAAACTGTGGAAGGAATTTTTATCTCACAGAAAAAATATGCAAATGCAATTTTAGAGAAGTTTAAGATGCTAGGATGCAAGCCAGTAGCTACTCCTCTAGTTGTCAATGAAAAATTTTCAAAAGAAGATGGAAGTGGTAGTGCAGATGAGAGTTTATACAGAAGCCTAGTGGGAAGCTTGCTATACTTGACTGCAACATGACCAGATATAATGTATGCTGCAAGCTTGATGTCCAGATTTATGCACAGCCCTACTAAGATTCATTATGGAGCTGCTAAGAGAATCCTGAGATACATCCAAGGTACTATGGACTTTGGAATACTGTATGAGAGGAATGTGGAACCAAAACTCTTTGGTTTTTGTGACAGTGACTGGGGTGGAAGTGTTGATGATTTGAAAAGTACATCAGGTTATACTTTCACACTAGGGACTGGAGTATTCTCTTGGGCTTCAAAGAAGCAAAAATCAGTGGCTTTATCTACAGCTGAAGCTGAGTATGTGTCTGCATCGATTGCCACTTCACAAGCAATTTGGCTAAGAAGAGTCATAAATGACTTTGGTGAGAAGCAAGGGTCGCAACAACTATTTTATGTGATAACAAATCTGCAATTGCTATGAGCAAGAATCCAGTTTATCACAGTAGGGCAAAACACATTGCCTTGAAGTTTCACTACATCAGAGATGCAGTTGAAGAAAATGAAGTTGATTTGATATACTGCAATACTGAAGACCAAGTGGCAGATATCTTCACCAAAGCTCTGCCAAGAGAAAGATTTGTATATCTAAGAGGTTTGCTAGGAGTGAAGAAGCAAAGCATTAAGAGGGAGTGTTGATGTTAATGACTTCCTGCTGCAACTAGGAAACTGGTGCAGAAAAATCTAATAAGATTTTTCCAACTGCAGTTTACTGTTTTCTCCACTAAAAAACAATCATAGATATTTTGTGTAATTCAATTTCAGTTTGAGTTCTTCTCCTTGCATATTTTGTAGGTTAATCTTTCATTTTGCTTCATTATATAAAGTGAGAGATGTTTGATCAATATGTAAGGACAAAGGAAAATTATACGATCTGAAAATATCAAGAACAGTTGCAAAGTTCAGTTTGTTTTTCAAATCTATATTTTGTTCTTCGAACTCATCTTGCTACTGCAAGATTGATTGTTCAATTTGCTCAATCATATCCTGTTACGTAACAAGATAGAGGAATCAAATTCTAACAAAGGATAGCCGACATAGAGAAGAAAAGGTATCCAAGAGTAAGTAATAGGCCGCCTTTCACCCACTCCTTTTCTGAAAATCCAAGAAAGGATGGAGTCGTATGTGATAGAATAGTTGGGCCTTTATACAGCACTACTACTAGTACACCGGATATTAATACTAGAGTACCCATCACTTTGGCTTGAGTGCTTCTGCTTCTCCAATTTAGTCTTTCCATACTGTCCAACACAACACAAATGCACAGCCTTTCATATCAGAATATCTCACAAGATATGCAACCTTGTTATGATCCCGAAAAAAATGATTTTGTGTAGTTATGTCACTTGTGTGTGACTAGAAGCTAAAAATTTAACTGAGTTTACAAAACAGGATGTGTTCTAGTTTATTGACTAAATTGAGCAGAAAACACATGTTACAAATGAAAGCAGAAAGGAATGTGAAGTCCGAAGCATCTGAAATGTCTCATTTACAAGAGCTCACAAATCATCCAGAGAAAATGTTATTATATGTTGGTATCATTTGTAAATGCTAGTCACCTTCGGAAACATTATACTTTTTGGGTGACCAAAGATCAATCTGAAGTAAATAAGTGGGAAATGAACCTGAAAGTTACGGCAAGTATGAAGATAAAAGCTGGAGAGAGGTTGCCAATAGCTGAAGCAAGAGATGGTGAACTGTACTCTATGCCTTTATATCCACATAACCTACCCAAAAACCTGCTTCATCAAAAACATAGATAAGCAGTTCAAAATGTATTAAGAAATTAAGAACAGCCATTTTACATTTGTTGTTAGATAACAAAATCACGCTACCATACCCGATTGTTCCAAGGAGGAAGAGCTTAAATATGAGTGAGAGCTTAAATGGCGGAAGCCCTGTTCTGAAAAGTAAACGTGCAATATTAGTGCATGCATACACAATGTAAGAGAGAAATATTGTAGGAAGATTCAAGATTTATGGATACCTGCGAAAGATGAAAGGCAGAGGGAGGAGGATAATGGTGGCAATTGCAAAAGAGTAGACAATGAGAACATAGTAGCTCAACCCTCTTGAGGCAGCTGCCTTATAAATAACACCTCCACCCACGTTGATGCATTCCACGGTGAGCAAGGCAGTGAACGGCAGAATACCTTTGTGCATATACATGCATCCCATCTCTTCTGTTTCTCATTCTCACAATTACAAACAGGCACAACTATATAATATAAACACATGAGGAACAAAATGGTCTTTGTTTTAGAGATTCTTCTCTGTTCTTTCTGTTTTGAGTTTTGGACGTCAGTCTATAGTCATTTAAAATCTTGATAAAATGGCTGGTGTATCATATAAAATTAAAATATCCTTCCTTTCCTTCAACTTGCGTAGTTACAGATATTTCAATATTTAACAAAATGGTTGGTGACTTGGTGTATCCTATTTTTACTATATATTATACGTCAGTGGCGTTTTGAACAGTATTGCTACAACAACGCGAGAGTTAACAGTAACAGACTTAGGGCGGGGGTTCTGTTGTAGCTCAAAACCAATTTGGTTTAGCAGTTGGTACTTTCTTCTTCCTCCACGTTAAGATTTTAGTGTCACGCATCGGGTCTTTTTTTCCTCCGTCTATTTCTCTTTATTTGAGAGTGAGATCAGTTTGTTTACCTGTATACTCACCACGCTGAAGGTCGATGGGTGAGGTTACTGTTGCTAAGGCTTGGTTGGGAATGACCCCAATGTTCTATCTATTTACCTAATTGCCACAACGTGTGAGATTGACTCATGTGCCCTTCCCTCGCCGCCCATTTTTAACCCCCTCTAATTTTGGTTCCCTCGATCATTCTTGGTTTCATTCACCATCCAAAAATCTCGAATCCATTTGGTCTTCCTTCGTTCATTTGTTTTCTTTCTCCTCTACAGACGAAGCCGGTTAGGTTGCTTGCTTCGACTACCTCCGAGGTCTCATCTATTTTTAATTTGATGTTAGTTGTTTTTGATTTGGCGAAAGAGTTCTTGAAGTTGCGAGATCAGTATGTTTCAGAATTTGTGATTTAGAAAGGTTTATGTCTCTTCATCCTTTATCTTTGTTCTACTTCGGTTTGAAATTTCGGGTGCAATCGATTGGGTTTTCTCTTTCTTTTTGTAGACAGGGCGATGGTTTTCCTAACAAAACAAAAAAAGTTAGAGAGGGCAGTGGAGAATGGAGGAGGATTGGTGTTCTTCAGCTACAGCTAAATGATGTTGGGTTGTTCGCATATTAGGTTATGAGTTTGTTTCTAATTTGTTTGTTTGTTTGTTTTTGGCGTTTGATTTGCAAATTTGGATTTGGTGTTTTTATTTTAGATAAATATGTAGGGATTTTGATATTCAGTTAAAATTATTATACTCTTTCTTTCCTTCTTGGCAATTTAGTATATAATATTTTTGAGTTTGTTCATACACTGTTCATGACACTTTTACCCCTGACCACATCTTTATTTACGACATCGGCCGTATACATGCTTCTGCTTTTGTTTTGGTTCTTTCCTTTTCTCTTTGTGCTCTCTTTTCAATTACATGTGTTTCTCTTTTCAATCGTAGATAATCTAGTTTGGGCTGCCCAGTTACAAAATATTTAGGTATTAAAATGCTAGAAAATAGAACTCTTCTCTCAACAAACTGTTATTTTCTACCTCTTATGTTTCTAATCTCATCTCTTTTCAATTTAGATTTGAAACTCACTCTGATTTTAATTTGGGATTGTAACTATTAGGGTTCGAATTGTCACTAGCGAGCTTGAGTGTGGAATAGATTTTTGTGCTTCATCAGCGGACCAAGATCGGGTACTCTTATTTCTATTGCTTTAGGTGATTTGTTATATGTTGGTTTTTTTTTCTGTTGTTTGGGTGATGGTGTTGCTTGGATCATTAGTTGACAAGATGGGTTTACTTGGATCATCTAATTGGTTTTCTTTTGTTTTGTATTATGTCTATTTAGAATTGGAGTTTGGTGCTTCTGTTTTAGATTGGGAGAGTAGTTCAGTTTGTTTTCATTGCTCTTCTCTTCAATTGAATTCTTAGTTAAGCCTTCAATTGGATTTAATTGAATCCATGTCTTATTTTTCATTAAAGACCACAATTGTTGTCCAGTAGATGAGACTTTTTTCCACCGACTTAATCTCACTTCTCCTTTCTTCTTTTCATTTTTGACAATTAATTTAGGTTTTAGTGATACAGTAAAAGAGTGGTCATGATCTTTCAAGTCTACCGTTCAGTCAGTGTGTCCTTTATCATTCTCAATTTTGTTAGTTTCAGATTGTTATTTTATAATAGTTATAGTTTTTTACTTGTTGCAATTTAAATGTAAAGATAATGGGAAGTACAAGAAACTATATTGATCAAGAGTAACATGTGGTGCTTTTGGATAGAATTGAGAATCATATATGTGTGCTGTCTTTTTCTCAACAAAAAAAAGTGTGCTGTATCTAGATGGTTTTTGTGTGCCTACAGAAAAACTTACTCAAGATCATTCACATCTGTCTCATACTTGCATTTTTTAAGCTTCACAAATATAATGTTCTCTTTGTTATTTATAAGAATGTGGGAGATTATTGTTATAGATATATAGCTTGCAAGACAATTTTGTAGCTCCAGGCTATTACATACCGCAAAGTTTCATAATGAGCTCTATATATGGATCCTATTTCTTTCTTTTAGTTTCTATTAAAGACCAACACTTTGACTTGGGGGAAATATACAACTCCGGATCAGCTATCTTAGGTGCTTAGTTTTTTTTTTAGTCTTCTGTTTAGAATGTCTTTTCTTTTTTAATAACAAAAATGATATAATTATGGTGAATGCGAAACTTCCAATGTTTGAAGGTAGCTTCAGTGAATTCAAAGTACGAATAACAGATAAATAAATGGCAGCAATTTGGAGGCTTTATTTACATTAAAAGAAATCAAGAGCAAAAACAATGGTAGGCAATGATAGTTCCTTTTGAGTCTGACATTACCACTCTTAAATATGAAATACTTAAGGTGCTTAAACTAATGATCAAACTCATTTTCTTCTACAACTCACTGTGTTCTAATACAAGTTTAGTTTTTTTTCACTACAATGAACGCATGTTAAATTTCATTAACTATATAAATATAAAAGTGATTTTTTATTGTCTCCGTCTATACCTTAAACATCTACATTTCAAATGAATGATTTTGATAATTGAATGGACAATATAGCCAAGCACAAATAAACAGAACAAAATAATGTAATCAATATTCATTCCCTATTGTTTACTGTACTTACTCAACATGAAAACAAATGAGCTTGGATCATCATCATCAGCTCCAACTAAGATGACTAAGCACCCTTTGTCTAAATGATCCTCTCTTGAACAACTTGCTATCGGCAAAAATGCACAAAACAAATGTAAGGTAACATATTTGCTGCAACTGGAGTCTTTATGTATATGTAGCCCCAGTTCAGGCTCTACCATATGGGAGAATTTTGTACCTCCAGATCACACTCTAGCAGAGCACTATTTTTTTTTGCTCAAGTACAATTTGTGCGATCAAACGTAACACTAATTGGAGAAGATTGAATAACAATTTTGTATTATCTCCAATCACAAGTTAATGTAATTATGTTGGTAGTTTTCCATCTATAATTGAGTTTATTCTCTTAAGCTATAGGCACTGACTTAAAGAAAAGCGATTACTTCTTCGTTCGCGTTTGACAATTATCATATACAACTATCCAGCTAACATCATCCTAACAAATTGTATGATTTTGTTCTAATTTAACCCGAAGCAAAGCGCGGGCAACCTCCCTAGTCATATACATGCTTGACATATAAAAATAACTATAGCACTAAAAATTCAATTTGACATGACTCTTCATGCCAAAAACGGTTTATATATTAAACTCAATATACAAATTAAGACAAGTATTCTAGTAATTTCAGTACTATAACCGCCCCAACTTTCACTTACAACTCTTATACTTCAGTTACATTACTTGGCAAAAGGGGATCCCTTTGGATAGATAATTCTAGTGTTTGAGCTTCATCATCGGGCACCATCTTCTTTTCTTCTATCTGTGCCCATATCACCGTATAAAATCCAAGAGCGATTACAATAGATCCGATCACACTGCACAAAATAAAGCAATCATTACTCAAATGTAATCCACCTGAACATCATATCCTACATTTGCAGAGCAAAATATATACCTGCCAAGATAAAGAGCATCACCAAGGAAAATAACAACCATTGCCACTGCAATAGCAATTCCCAGTGGCTTGAACATGGCTACATAAACAGGCCCCTTCTTATGCAAGCACCAAACATGAACACCAATGCGGAACACACTCACGAAGATAGCCTATAATGAAAACACCAGATTACAATTGTTCCTAAAAAGTGGAATGAAGGCAGATATCATTTTCTTCTTCTCACCGCATAGACAATGGCCACCATCTCAATTCCAGGCTTTAATTTCCATGCACTTGGATTTTTCCATTCCACAAATAGTGAGATAACTGAGCATTGAATCGTCAAAAAGAGGGTGTAGAAGAAGACTATGGTCATTTCTTCTGGATAATCCTTGACAGTAGCTGCCTGATTAGTCAAACCAATTTTTGATACCACAAGTCAGTACAGTACTTTGCAATTTACCCGTAATACATGTCAAAATGATTTTAAGGCACCGAAGTATGAGGTGATTTTGTGACTTGTTTAGCTTACCTGAGCGATATTCCATGATGAAGACACAATACACTGAATTGCAAGTAGTAGACCTCCGAAAACCCACGCTGAGTGCTGTGAATGTATATGCTGATTTTTGAAGCCAGAATGTGGTAAGGAAGTCCTCAAAACAGCAGGCCCCTTGTAGAAGGTTACTATTAATGCCCCAAATACCGATATAATGGTGCCTAATGATTTGGCCTGACTGCTGGTTTGCCTCAAATCGAACTTTTCCATCCTGAAATTCAAGTTTTTTCGGCCAAATCAAAACCATCAACAGTGTAGTTTTGTGTATACAGAACTCATTAGGGTGACAATTACATAAAATCAACCGTATTTTTGTTCCAAGGATTCCAGCAATTGTAAGTAAAGCAGCCTAGTACCTGAAAATTACGGCAAGCAAGAAAGTGAAGATGGGGGTAAGATTTGCCAGTGCTGCCGAAAGGGTAGGTGAACTGTATTTGACACCAGCAAAGAACAAAATCTTACCTGAACTCCTGCAATTGCATGCAATTCAGTTCCCATCATTCATATATTCATATAATTGCAATCAGCAATCGAATGTGAAAGAGTAAAAGAAAGTAATCTGATCTACCCTATTAAGCCAAGCAGGAAGAATCTACAAATGAGTTTGAAACTCAAAGGAGCTCTCTTGTTTCTGCACAATGGAATAATTAAAAATTCACAGTTAGTTGCCACAGTGAGATAACACAAACCCAATAAAAACAAAAATCAACAATTGAAGGAATGGAGAACCCACCTTTGGAAGATGAAATAGGGGAAGAGCAGGACAGTACCGAGTGCATTATAGTAAACAATGAAAACAAAATGGCTCATCCCTCTTGACATGGCTGCTTTACTTATCGTTGATACTCCAATTTCTGCGCACTCGACCAACACCATGGCAGCAAAAGGCACTGCCCCCCACATACGAGATTCCACTGCCATCTCTAGCGCTCTCCACACTCACAGATCACTTCTTACTCCTCTGTATTCTACAGAAATGACAGAATAAAATCAAGGGAAGGAGAACAGAAATGGAACTATATCAAATCTGACAGAATCACCCTATTACTCTAAGCAATTGCTAACTTCATCCAATTTCATTGACTAGTGTTGATGACATGCATTAAACTGGAGATGAACATTACTTTAACTTATAATCCCCATCATTATTGACCTTGAAATCCACACAACCGCATGCTTCATACATTTGAATGTTGTATTATAACAAACTTGTAACTTGTTTTCAAGGAAAACAATAACATATAATTGACAACTTGATATACATCTATTGAAAATTTGAAACTAACCCAATAATCTTCTGCTTGTAGAGAGCGTGAATATCCTCCTCTCAAAGGAAAACAAATCAAAGTACCTCTCTTTGATTCAGGCATTCCAAAGGATTCAAGGAAAAAGGAACGATCTTTGAAGGACCCAAGTCTCCTGTACGTGGGGTTTGCTAAGTTTGACGTGTTTCAGCTTCATCTATCTGAAACTCCACCGCATTTTATTTCAGTCAAGTTGTACCAGGCTACATCGGACTGCGGGATCTGATAGAATAATAGATCCTCTCTTTGTCTGCACAGTGTCTCCTCGTATCTTGTTAGAAGGGTAAAATGTCTCTTCTTTTGTAGAGGTTCAAGTTCTAAACCATCTTGTTTTCTCCAGAGGGACTGAAATTCTGCCCGACACTTAGCTAGAATCGCTAATGTTTCACTAGATTTTGAACCATTCTAAGTCACGCAGTGATGATTGATTCATGCTCGTTTCTTTCAGTTAAACCATTGTGGTTTATTTTTTTTATACCATTTTTTCATTGTGGTTTTTTAACCATTTAGAAACCATTGTCACAGAGTGTATGGGAGTCCATTGAAGGCTTGGAAAGAGTGCGGCTTGATGAGAAGCCACATTTCCAATTTGTTTGGGTTGATTATTATGATGGCCAGGAACAACTGGTCACAGGGCTGCCCTGCTCACACTTACATCATTAACGTTTGTGGCGCAAATGAAAGAGAATATAGTTAATTGGTGTTGTCTACTTTACAATGCGAGAAGCAAATGAGATATGATCCTTGACAAATGATTCCAGGTCATATAGAGTAAGTGATGAAACCTAGTATTATATTCTCTTAATTAACTTTGCAAGTTCTTGTATAATATTCTAGGTTCCATTATTAAAACATTAAAGAGTACTATCAAGGTCCCATGATTGCTACAATTATTGTCTTTATAGTACATAGAGAACAATCAAATGGAGACCTTGAATCACCCCAAGCTGCAGTTTCTGTGCACAGTCATGTTAACCTTTTTTATTGCAGGTTTTGGTTGTACTTCTTTGTTTTAGCAGATTAGTCTTGTGACTTCAGTAAGGTGTACAGTAAAGTATTTTGATGCAAAGCGCTCAGATTGCAAGTTCAAGAGGAAACCTATTTTCATAAATGATTCAGTGCTGCATGAAGTTCCTTGAGCACTCTAAGATATATGGAATGTCCACCATCCTCATCTATAAAATTCTGCTGTCAAATGCCGAGTACCTAAACTTTTTATGAACTCATCTATGTAGATTATATACTTTCAGAGAATACTTGTCCAACAGGAAGAGTGACTAGTCCAACATTTGTTAAGAATTTACTTCTGTTGTCCATACCAGAACCTCATTAGTCTCGAGTCTTGAATGACCGGGTTTACTTACAGTCCACCCTGCCCTCCTAGTCATACAAACTAGTTCCGCCTAGCCCTTTTTGATAGGAAAATATTCCAACACCAATGCATATAAGTACACATTACTTTTATCTTTACTTCAGTGTAGTATTTTTATCCAAAAGACAAAATAATGCAATTCTTTAAAGTTTAAACTTTATGCATCCATTAGAAAGGAAGAATCGATAACTTTGATATGTATTAATACATGAATGAAATGTTCAGTTCTTTGCTGTTATACATCTTCTCCTGATGTTCTGCATTGCAAAAGAGGAGTCTTTTGGGTGGATGATGGTGCCAAGCTTTGGACTTCATTCTTCATAAGAGTAGTGCTCTTTTCTTTAATATGTGCCCACATCACAGCATAAAAGCCAACTGCAATAATGATAGATCCAATGACACTACCATGCACAGACATAAATTTCAAACCATTGATTTTGAGCTTACTATATATCCGTTGATTAAACTCAATCTGATGCAGAATCAGCAAGTATTATCTAAGAATGCTTGTAGGAATGTTTTTATGTTCCAGCTTGTTCTAGGATTTAATGTTTACTTTGATTAAATAGGTTATTTAGTAGTATTAGGACTTGTCTTTCCTAGCTGTTTTGGTTATAATTCTAGTTCTTATATATAGGAGTTTTGTATTGAGTTAAGATCAGATTTGAATATTGAGAACATTGATTCCTTAGCTTCTGAGTTATGTTCTTCTCTTGTTCTCCCGTCTCCCTATTCTCTTTCTGGTCTCTCTTCTTAAGAGATCCTCTCTCCTAAATCCTCTATCTTCTATCTAGTTTCCTTCTATCCTACCCTCTAGTTCCTATTCTCAATATTCAAATCTGATCTTAACTCAATACAAAGCTCCTATATATAAGAACTAGAATTATAACCAAAACAGCTAGGAAAGACAACATCTAATACTACTAAATAACCTATTTAATCAAAGTAAACATTAAATCCTAGAACAAGCTGGAACATAAAACATTCCTACAAACATTCTTAGATAATACTTGCTGATTCTGCATCACAATCTGAGTAGATACAAATTAATACAAACCTGCCAAGGTGAAGTGCATCGCCAAGGAAGATCACTACCATGACTGCCGCAATGGCAACTCCCAATGGCCTAAACATGGCTACAAAGATAGGTCCCTTTTGGTGCAAGCACCAGGTTTGAACACCAACATGGAACAGACTCCCAAAAACAGCCTAAAATTTAGTAATCTAAATTAGCTTAACTCATAGAAACCACTTCATATCAGGGATTAACAACAGAATGAAAGGTCTGTAGGTAGGTTTCTTACTGAGAATACAATGGAGACCATCTCAATGTCAGGCTTTATAATCCAAGCATTCCGAGTTCTTTCAATAATTAAAGAGAATATTGTGCAGTGGATTGTGACAAAGAAGTTGTAGAAGAAGAGTACGGTAACCATTGATGGACAGTCCCTAACAAATGAAGTCTACGAGAAAGAAATATAAACCAAGGTCAGAATATTCTGTTTTTGAGTTCAATATATTGCTAGTTAAGTTTCAATTTCCAGAAATCAGCTTTGTATAGATGAAGTAGTCTAGATAAGGGGGACTAGTGGATGGTCAAGTACCTGAAGAAGGCCCCATATTGTGTTCAGAAGGCACACCATTACCAGCATAAGGCCTCCCAAGACCCATTTTGACTGCTGTAAGATCATCATGAAGTTCTGTTCAGGAGAGTTAAATGGTGTAAAGATCACTGATCCTTTGTATAGTATCACTACAAATGCTCCAGATACTGATACTATAGACCCCAACACTTTGGCTTGGCAGCTTGGCCTCTTCAAATCTAGCTTTTCCATCCTAGTTATTTAGAGAAAGATCAATCACAAGCAAATTAAATAATGATCTATTCTGTAAGAAAGCCTACCTGAAAATGACCGCTAGTATGAAAGTAAAGATTGGTATAAGATTTGCCATAGCTGAAGCAAGTGTTGGTGAGCTGTAGTTGACGCCATTATATGCCAACAACAAGCTTGAACCCCTGCAGACACAACTTTCTCTGATTAGTAACACAGATTAACTCTATACATCAAAGAACAGAAAAACCATTTATATCTAGGTACCCAATTAAGCCAAGAAGGAATTGTCCACCAAGGACTGAAAGAGTCAGAGAAACCTTCTTTCTGCAGAAGAACTAGTATCATTAGTACATGATGTATCAATTCACTAAAATGATTTCCAAAGTAGTTATAAGAATTTTATGTACTGCTTACTGGAATATGAAACAAGGAAGGAGAAAGATGGTACCAAGCGCATTAGAGTAAACAACTAAAACATAACTGCTCACTCCTTTCGACATGGCTGCTTTGCTAATAGTTGCTGCACCTATGTCTGCGAACTGTACCATTACCATAGCTGCAAAAGGTAGCAGATCACTCCATATACAAGACACCATATCTATGTTTTCTCCCACCCCTCCCCTTCTCAGTGAGCTCATACCCTCTTCTGTTCAAATCTAGTCACCAGAATATAGTTATTATTATTATTTTTTTTTTTTTATCATTCATCGAAATACTATAAGAATGTGTGTGGACCAAAATAATTATTGGTGTTGTCTGAAAAATGATTACGGATCATGTGGGGATTCCATTTAGGATCAGTGCCAAGTACAACAGGAAAGTTAAAACGTAGCCCAACAAATTTTCTTTTAATTAACTTGGCAACTTGTGATAGAATATTCTTGGTTCATAATATATTGAATGATACTCCCTCATGATATAGTACTAAAGTAATTAAACGAAGACCTTAATTATTTAGTTGGCAGCTGGCAGCTGTAGTATACAAGTCCTTGTGAAGTTTTGCAACACTGAATTTCAAGGCCTCTTTTGTTTAGCATGTAAATTCCAAGATTCAGTAAGGTATATCAAGCAATAATATTTGATATTGAAACAGCTCTAATATCAAGTTCATTGCAAAATGAGGTCCAGTTAAGCTCATCTAAGATTTTAGAATGATCATCTTTTAAGCTTATATTACTTCCAATCAGTCTTGATGGAGATGTTTTATTCTTAAGATTGGCCATAAGAAGGTATGGAGACTTCTGGAATTGATTAAGTTACAGTTGAATCATTTTACGTTCCTTGTCCGTTGTAATCTAGGGTATTTTTATGGGATGAGTGTTGGGATTTTATCTCCCCCTCCAATCTCCGATTATCTGTAGAAATAAATGCAACTTCAGTGAAAGAAAAACCATCCCGATCTTGGCCAGATGAAGGAGAGGATCATATGATCATTTCTCTAAATCACACAACTAATAGCATTTTGCTTAGCCTTGGAACTTGTGATCATTTCAGAAATAACATATAGCTTAGCATTGCAACCTGATCTTATTGAAGCGAGTTTCTTCGGGTAAAACCTACATTGAATGATTTCCTGAGGTATACAGATCAGTCCAGACTCCAGATTTAGTACAAAACTCAATCCTCAAACACAACAGAGCCATTGCCGGGGATTAATCATTTGCAAGCTTGTAGAGTAAAGAAGGCATTTGAATGAATTACCAGTTTTCCCAGTAGTAAAAGGAGCTTAATACTGATAATCTTTTCTGGTCTATTCTGCGTTTCTGCTTCCAGAAAAGCAATAAACCATGGTCATAGAAGTTGCTGATATATGGTGTGTCATTAAAATCTTAGAATCTGTACTTATATCCTACAGATTATAGATTTGATCTTTATTATATCCCAGGAAGAACTTACCTAAGCTACCTACAAAGGTGATGCAAACGCTTAACGATAGGTCAGCACTGAAGCCTGAGGGAGGTACAAAGCCAATGGCTTGAAATTAATGCCTCAGAATGGATGAACTAGAATTTTGCTGCCCAGATTTGTAACTGGACTGGAGACACTGATGCGTGTATCTAGAGGTCCTGCAATCCTGCTAGATCCTTGCCTACTTTGATCCAACTATACACAATACACCCCTTACAAATTAGATAGTTCTGTTTATTAAACTCAACCAAAATGTTGGGAGAAGGTACTTGAAAGAATTTGCAGATCTTACATGAACTCCGAGTTCCAATAGATTACAGCAGCTGTGAACTCCGTCAGAAGTGCCTCAGGGCATCCTGAAATGCCATCTCAACGACAACGCAACAAACTTATCCAATGGTAAGAGCATTGGGAAGTTAAGCATGCCCTTCCCTCTAAAGCATAGGAGTTGTTGCTATTAGTTATAACATAAACAACTGGTCTAAGCAAGTGCTGTCTAAGTGTAGACTAACAGCAGAAAGATGTATATGGGCCAACAAACAAAAGTTTATTTATGCCAAGTATGTGCATTGTGCAGCAAGCAACCCTTCTAGGCTGCTCTAGCTGCACCAATCACAATTTAATGAGTTTGTTTTGCTTCATGTAGCAATCCTCCAACAAGTTGCTCTTAAAGTAGAGAGCATTGTGCATCAAAGATTTACAGTAATTAAGGTGAATATGCAAGACGTTCAAAGACAGCAATGGGGACGTAGCTAGTAGGAGGTATGCATAACAATCCAGTGTTTTATAAATAAAATTCAAAACCACATTTCAATTGCGGATTCAAAGTGATGAACATAATGATAGCAGCTTATGATACATAATATCTCCATTCTAGCTTAGCCTAGTCTTCCTGCAATGCAAGCAAAAAACTTTGATCTCAACCCTGAAGAAGCCGCATACCAAGTACAAATTTCACAACTTCAAACAAAAAAATAATGCAATGGAACTATTTGTAACAGCAGCCAAGGAAAGAGACAAAAACTAGTAGCACCTGAACACGCTCAATTGGAGTGATCACCTTCGATTGGCATCGGGTATCGGCAAAGATGACACAGATGGCTCATCTCCAGCCACTGAACAATGCAATGTACATGATAATGGTGTGCGCAGGGCAACGCAGTAAATGGTTCCACAACAGCAAAATCCTCGAAACAAAATGGGACACTCCGGCGTGAGTGTGAGTGCCCCATCAATTAGTGTCACCGGCTCCAAACCCTGAATGAATGATCTACTCGCAGGAATCAATTTGGGTAGAGATACATCTTCACTTCCATCTCCAACTCGTGGACAGATGAGAGTGGTGTCAAACACACCCACATTAACGTTGTTGGTCGAAACAGCCGCCGCGACAACCGCGAACAGCTCTCGAACAAGTTAAACTTGTTCGACATGGGGGGACACCCATGGTTGTTGTGAGAGCCTCATAGAAAACCCGTGAGAAGTGATTCGCATTGCTCGGCTGCTTCAAAATTGAGAGAACGATGGCGAGACACCGCTTCAGCTACGGCAGTAAATGGTTCATAAGAAACGGGCATGTTGGGGTTAAGACGGACGCCTCTTACCCTTTAAATAACTTAGAGAGATGAGCACCTTGTCCCCACCGTCGGAAGCTGGGGGGTTCGCTTTATATGGTAGAAAAAAACACTTCTCTTCCATGTCCATCTCCTCCATTGCTCGGTCCGTCGGTTCCAAGATCCCACTACATAAATCGATTTGGTTAATCTGATGCAACTAGGATTCCCTCTCACCTAACCAGACCGGGAATGAAGAGATAATATCTATCTTGACTCAATCAGATCGGAGGTTCAACGGAAGTTCCTATTGTTATCGGGTTTTTGTGTGTTTAGGAAGAAGAAGATAGAACACCGTTCCCGCGGCATCTGACTCCTCCATTTATAAGGACATAAAAAATTATTACATGGAGAGCCACATCTATATAATATTTGCTAGATAGTCCTCCAAATTGCAAACCTCGTGGGACAAAAATAACTATCAGAAACCACGGAGTTTGGTGTAGTGGTTGTTGACCGCGGTAACTCTTTTGACCAGAGCTTAAATGTGTCATTAGTCACGGGTTCGATCGTTGGCGATGACATTACACACCTCAGCGTTTCTAATGGGTCTTGAAAGCGAAGAGCTCGGCTTTCGTTGGGCCGCTAAGGACATTACTGTGGTCAAAGCGCCCAGGTGCAATAACGGGTAGGAACCATTTCATATGGGCCCCTGTAGGGATTAGTCTCATATTGGAGGTATTACCTTATGTTGTGGGGATACCATGTAGATCCAATCGTGGACTGACATTGCTTGAGCACGTGAGTGCCCATGAGCATTGGGGGCCCCAAAAAGAACAGGTCATTGCCATGAATAAAAAAAATAACTCTAATCGAATGACGAATGTGAACTCATACGACCAAAGTAACTCTGATCGAATGTGGAAAAGAGTGTACCGCGCATATGTCACAGCCTCACAGGTAACATGTTTCTTGGAAAAATTCTAATAATCTTCAATTCTACGGCCGGCTTTGAGATGATAATATGAAGTATAATTGCAAATTCAACTCGGAATGATGATCAAACCGCCAAGAACAAGATATGGTGTCAAATCAGAACGTCCTGTTTACGAGGTGTTTGCAGGGGCAACTGTGTTGAAGAACATTACGTAGAGCGATTAAGGTGATTGTAGGTGATTGTAGAGTGATCAATGTGCATAACCACATTCGCATTACTTAATCATCCTCCCTAGGACTCATATGTTAGGACACAAGGCAAAATTTCTTTCTTGAATCCTTAGTCAATTCTATCTAGCTCGCCACTCGACAATACAAGCAGAAAACCATACACTGAAATTGACCATTGTCAATGGGGCCAGAGTGCTTGGAGGTCTGCTATTAAAGACTACTAAAACTCAAATCGAAATTAATAGCATACAAGCATTTTATGTACCTACAAGAAAAATAAACATAGTAGACTCAGAGAACTGCAGCCGCTAGCCAACTGGCCACTATGGACGGAGATAAATGGAAAGTAATATCCTCACCAAACATGAGCAACCCATTCTATATACACCAGGAAAATTTTCTCCAAACCCAAAGAATACGTGAAATAATTTACATTTACCAGATATGCGACCTCAACGCTTCCTCTTTTTCTTTAGAAATGGCATCGCACTCAGAGCTCTGATAGGTGGCTGTCCAGAATAATCTACTGTATCCTCCTGCAGAGACGCAACGGAGGTGGAATGATCACTACCAATATAATGATTTACGCTCTGTTCTGAATCACATGCAGATGTCCTACTGCCTGGTAATCCTACTAACGGTCTTTTTGTGGGAAGATTATATTGAACTGGCACATGACTGATATCAGCTTCATTGAGGAAGCCAGAGTTATCAGAAAGGTCACCATTTCTCAATAGAGTAGCAGCTGTAGCTCGATCATGAATTCCATCTCGGTTAGTACCAATCTCATTTTCATCCTCACCAATTTGCCCTACCATTTCAGTGTTGTTTTCAGAAACATCAGCCTGAAAATATCGATCAACATTGCTCAAACCTGGTTCATAAGTTTCATCTTCAGAGAGACAGAACCCACCGCCTACTTCAAGGTAATCTTTACTCTGGTTCTCCTTTGGAGACGACTTCCCTGCACTATTCTGTATCGATTCATTGACACCTGAAACAACTTCATCACATCTGCCGTCGGCCTTGGATAGAACTTGTTTCCCAGCCTCCATGTGGGAGGCACTGCTGTCAGTGAGATCCAGGTCATCTATGTCCATGTCATTGACTCTGTAATTCACAGGCTTCCGTAACCGCCCAGACTGCAAATGAGGATGTCAAGTAAAACAAAGTCAACCTACAGAAATATTCAATATGATACATGGAATATCCTAGGTAGTCCTAAAAAATGGTCATACCACCATCACCCATCAACTGTAGTTACACTCAATAGGAAACTGCTTTCAGCATCATACCCTTGTTTATACTTCTCAACTAATCTAAGCAACAACTATTTCCTAAAACATTTACGATAGCCATGACGATCAAAGGAGAAGTCTAAGAATCCTAGTCAGCAACTGTTTTCCAGTAGTGAGGAAAAAGAACAGGGAAACTTCATTTTTGAAACTCAATGCAAAACATGTTGCAGTTGGTAGTACCAAATACAGTGATCCTTTTATTCTCCAATTATCTGTTACGCCATTACCTCTTTTCTACAATGAATGTCACTACAACCAAAACCTCAACAAAAGAAAGCCAGATAACCAAATGAAAACAGGGGAAAATGCAATGAAAAAGAAAATTTATTGCCTGAGCTTACCAAAAATGCAATGATAACCAAATAGTCATATATTTCTGTTGTTCTAGATAAACTAAAATATAAATTGAACAAAAATAAATTGTGAAGCTTACCCTGCGCATTTCCTCTGAGCTTTTAAATGTCGCCTTATGATTTTCCAACTCATCAGCTTCTTCACAATCATTAGAGGTGCTTTGAGATTCTGGAGAGCTGGTACCTACTTTTCTATTCCCTCTTCTAGGTACCCTACTAGTGCCTCTTCCTCGTCGGCTTCCTCTTCCATTTGCATCTGATTTTCTATTGGTTTGTCCATCCTCAGAAGTTTTCCTTTTACCTGACTGCTTACGATTTGATTTCCCCTTAGAATTACTCTGACTTCTAACTGTGCTTTTCTCAGTTCTGACTACATAGTTATCTGAATTGTTAATCCCAACTTCATCAGTACTTATACTTTGCTTCTTTCTAGTATTAGAGCCTTCTTCTGCAGCGACATTCATCAATTCCGAAGGTTGATCCCCGGTGATACCTTTGACAGCTTTCTTAATCCTCTTGCTACGAATTTTTGCAAATCTTTCATTGAACGTGTAAAAAGCTTCCAGCCGCAGTTGAGTCTTTCACAAACATGTAAAAAAAAATTCACCTTTATGAAAATAATAGACACGACAATGTGTGTGTGTGTGTGTGTGTGTGAGAGAGAGAGAGAGAGAGAGAGAGAGAGAGAGAGAGAGTAACTGAGAGTAACTGAGCAAGTGCCAACCTCATGTTTGTTGTACTCTTTCAGAACAGGGATTAGCAGTTCATCTGACCTCTGGCTAACCCAACCAAACTTTTCCCAGCATAATCTACATGCAACAGAGCGGATCAGAATGGTTGGACTAACTACGCACCAATACATCAGAAACACCATATGAGTTGGAGATACACAGTGTGAGCCCATGGTTAAGGCCCATATTTCTCTCCAATAAATGCAGTCTCGGGTTTAAACCCCTCCATGGTACCTTAGTATTAGACACTAATTTCACGACAGCATTGATGAAGCAGGTTTAGGTGGGTATGCAATTATTAAAAATTCCATTGCAGCCTCAAATCAGTCAATTGTACTCAAGTGTCTAGAGCTGGAGTATAAAGGCCTAATTGTCATCAGTTTTTTTATAGGCCTAACTTCCTCTTCCATTTGCATCTACTTTTCATTGCATCCTCTTAAGTTCAAATTGCAGACCAGGCTGGATAATTGAAACTGGAGTCTTCTGCTGAACCCCAATCTTTGTAAAAGATCAGATTCCCTAAAATAACAAGGTAGGTAGTTCGAGCATTCAATATTCAGATCACCAAGGGCCTGACCCACTATATGCTCATTAAAATGGTGCCTTGACTAAAATTCCATCCCAGAAAGTAGGATGATATCTCTCTAATAAATAGTGCTAGTGTGTTATTCAAAGTAGCACAGCACAAAATAAACATATTATATTTCTAAGCTAGATGCAGGAAGGCATAACTTACATAGGTATATATTTATATTACTAACATTTTTCCTTCCAAACAAATTTATGTATCACACAACATTCTCCTGATCTGATGCACTGAAAGTAAAAGGATACACTTACTACAACACTGAACCTCAAAGACATTCAAAACCTAAGTATTAGAGAACTTACTTGCGAAGAACCAAATGATCTGGCTTTCCCCATGTGAAAGGCTCAGTCGACTTGTCCACTTGTGGACAGGTATAGGCAGAAGTAACTGCTTCACTCGGGAAAGATATCGGAATATGCCAATTTTTGCTCACTTTTCTCTGCAAAAAATAAAATTCAGTATCATGCATTACAACCTCTTCAATATACAGATAAAAGGAGGGGGGTGTGGAATCTAGACTGATAAACATGTTAACTTCATTACATGCGTGTTCATAAAAATTTGCTTTACACCCTCAGTCGGATCATCTGACTGCTTGTGTTCTTGATCTTGACAATTGCTTTTCTCATCCATATGACTCTTTGAATTTGTATCATTCTTCCCGAGGGTTGACCCTCTTTTCGTTGTACTTGATCCAGACTCAACATCCAACTTACCAAGGATGGTAGGATCTGGTGATTCAATCCAATTTCGAAATTTATGGAGGCCATCCTCCTCCGGAAATGCATTTACAACCTCAATAGCATTGACAATGCCAATTCCGCTGCGTAAGAAACCAAAAGACTTCAATAATCATTGAAAATATTTATTGCGCTTTTCTCATAGCATTACCAATGTTTATAGTTTGTCCGAATGTGAATATGTTGTTTTAACTTTTATATTCTGAAAAGCTAAATCCATAAACATTCAATGAGACAACCAACCTTTTCTAAGTGCTAAATGAAAATAGAACCAGAAGTAAAGGAAAATAGAACCAGAAACACTTACCTAACCCCTTCAGTATAATCACTACCAAGAAGAAGTGCCATACGAATTAACTTCTCCCTGGTTAGGCCAAGCTCACTCTCAATGTCCTGACAAGAGAAAAAAGTTTGAGCATACAAACTTTGTCATATACATAGATCTTTCAATCTATAATGCATCGTTGAAAAAAGAAATTAATGAAAGATACATGATTGGCAACATTATAAATTCCTGAATTAATGGAACTGCAGTATATGTCTGATTGGTTATATGAAATAGACTAGAACACAAGCCCAAGATCCAGACCTTCATAAAATATGTCTCAACATATTTTCGATCATCAAAAATATTTTTGTAAACACTTCGTGCTCCAAACAAGAATACGTCAGAGTCATCGGTCACAACACCATCAACAAGATTCGCCAGTTCCAAATATGCACACTGGGCTTCTGCTTCCATTGGTGCAATAATGTAGGGTATACCGAACATCTGCAACAGCTCCTACAAAAAATAGGATGCACAAAAATATTGAGTAACTCTGTCATTTTCAAGGAGCAAAGGAATACGCTGACAATGAATCAAAGAGATTTAGCAAACAATGACTATCCAGGTGAAAGGAATAAAAAAAAGAATAATATCCCTTCACATTTGTGACAAGCATCCTCAGAAGTGTTTTATACTCTAAAGAGAGGCAATTGGAGAGCTGCAGCAATTGCATATCCATATGTGAAGTGAAAAAAGAAAAAAAATAATAAGCATATGCACACACACATGCATATATAATTTCAAATGCATGTTCCAGTAAAAGAAAAAAGAAAGTGTGTGCCACAAGCTCAAGAAGTTGGAGAACTGTATTGATATTTCTGTAAAGTATATAATAAGGTATAAAATTTGGTAAATCAATACCTTCACGAGGCTTTCAAATACAAAAAACTAACTATAAAATTCTGTGATTACATAGGATTGCACATCAATTGTCTATAAGAGTCAAGGGAGATATTTACTCTGATGAGAAAACACATAAAATTAAAGATAAATAACAGAAAGAACTTGTCTCTTACAGACAGCTACTGCAATTTTAGTCATGATAATGCCTACTGACAGATATTTAGGAGGTACCTGACATTCAGTGAACATCTCACTGCTTACAGATTCTACATTACGTTCAAGCCGTCTCCGCTCATCTCCCAGATTCATACATTCTTGGTCTAAGATTAGCATTTCCTCCTCCAAATTAGCTTCAGTGACTTCAATATCCGCATTATCAATTTCCTTAACAGGGGATTTGTCCAGATTGTGACCAATTTCCTGAGAAATATTGTCATGACTCGTTTCCCTAATCTGTTTCTTATAACTATCAAATTTTTCTGTCATCTTGTTTGCTGATGTCTCTCTTATGGAAGAAGGGATTGCCATTACAACCAAATGACATGATGATTCTGTTTCAGCATCATCCTTCTGGGCATCAACCCCATCCGTAACATCATTAATAGTATCAGCATTAGTATTTCCACACACATTAGGAACAGATGATAAGCCACCACTTTCATTTAAAGTACCCAAGACTTGTTCCCTCATTGCATGAACCTCAGTTGTGCCAGAAGGAGTAACAGATATTGCCGAGTGCATTTCTCCTTCTAAATTGTCCCTTAAACTTGCATCTCGCATTACTTGTTCTGAAGAAGAGCCCAAGTATCTTACACTGTTTGGCTTTGCAATTCCATCAACAACTGATTCATTTTGTTGGCTGCTGAACTGTGGGTCAACCATCTTTATTTCTCTATCAATATTTCCTGTAGCTTTATGAGCCTCTTGTAAATGAGATTTCAACTTTTCATCTTCCAATGATGCACCACAATTCTCATCCCCTATATCCTCAACAACTGATTCAGTTTGTTGGCTGCTGAACTGTGGGTCAACCATCTTTGTTTCTCTATCAATATTTCCTGTAGCTTTATGAGCCTCTTGTAAATAAGATTTCAACTTTTCATCTTCCAATGATGCACCACACTTCTCATCCCCTATATCCTCAAGACTCCTCCTTATTGCTTCCTGCAAATCAGCTTCTTCTTCCTTATAACCTTTAGATGTTGTTTCTTTGCCGAGGTAAGATGAGGTATTTTCAGCAAGTCCAGAAAATCCTTCCTCCCATTCCACTTCACTGTCATCACTATTGTTGGCTTTCAAATAAGGGGGATCACTATTCAATTCAGTATTAACAGGAAAACTACTACTTTTTACAGTCCCCTCCTCCCAGTCAGAGTCTAAATCGGAACCAGAAATTTGTTTTTCTAGAGTATCATCAGCTGTAGAAATAGTTACAGGATTACCTGCTACTAAACGAGCAAATAAATCATCCTCAGAATCAAAATGCTTTGCATCACCATCATCTTCAATGGATATCTCTATAGGAGTGCCGAATTTTGAAACGTGCTGATCATTTCTCTCAACCAAGATCTTATCCCCGAGTAAGGATTCAGCAACCTTGTTTTGACCAGGATGATTTTTTGGCCCACCAATGTTATCAGAATTCCCATTATCATAACGTGATGTTTCTCTATCTGTTTCATTACTATGGGTCATTCTCAAAATGCTGCTAGTGTTATTCTTAGTTAGCATATTCCCACCATTGGTTATCTTGTTTGCATTGGTTTCTTCCTGTTCCATCTCTTTCATCAGATCCAAGTTCCTTTGCAGATCACGGGTCATACGGATCCCCATAGCTCTTACTCTACTGACTCTAACATTGCCCCTTTCGTCCAAATAAGTCTCAATGTTGCCATCAAAAACCCTTTGAGATTCTTCAGGGTTTGATGCAGTTGCATTATCGGTAGACGGAGTACTATTCTTCACATTAGAAAAGTGCTCTTTCAGTGCTTGTTCCTTGTAACCACTTCTCTCAGCTCTTGCAGCAGTAAGTACTCTGAACCATTTAACGTTAAACCTCACAAAGTTAATACTAGCAAAGTCGCAATCATGGAAAATCAAAGAATAACAAAAATTATTACTCACTGTTTATCACCAGTAAATGATGATGAGAAGATAAATTCTCTGTGGCTTTCAGAGGCTATCCGTGAAGTCTGGACACCACTGAAACCCCTTCCAGAAGCAGCTTTCTGCACATGATCTATCTCCCGACGGAAAGCAACAGTTTTAAGATAGGATTGTATTTGTAGCTCGGAGAACTTTCCAGGATCCTAATAAGTAGGAAGAACAAACGAGAACGGACCCAGACTTAATAATCCATCAAGCTCAAGAGTATAGGTGAAAAAGTGTAATGCAACGTCTGGTCATTAATGAGAATAAAACTGTAGAGACAGATAGATAATGAACACTTCCATAGGAACCAACCTTTTTGACCTTCTGATACTTTTGTCTGTTTTCTGCCATCAATCTCTCTCTTATCTAAAAGCAAAGAAAAAATATGCCAATGACTCACATCAGAATAAAATATTTACAAATTACTAAATAAAATCATGACAGCAAAAAAAAATCATAGCCAGTTCAGATAAAGTGCTTACTTGAACAAGAAGATCAAGTTGCATTGATGGGGGCAATGCTGCTAATACAGCTGGATCAACATCACCATGCATTGCTGGCTACAATACAGAGTATAAGTATACACATTCACCATACTCAAACACAATAAAGATGACTCGTGATTAGTGAAGACAAGGCACCAGATCCCAAAAACCCAAAGACTAATAATGTTTGGTTTAAGGTTTTGGTGTTGGTTAAGCTATTCTGGTGTCTATCCACTCATATTCCATTCATTGACCATGCAATTAAAATTTCTCAAATACTATAGTTAATACACATTAATTGGTGTATATCCACAATTGACCTCTATAAACATACCAGTATCATCTCTTCATCTTCATCATCTTCCTCTTCAATCACATCCTCATCAACAAGAATAGAGGTAGTTGATATTGATGCATTATTAGTTACACTCGCATCTACCTCTGCTGCAATAGATGCTGCAATCCTAAATTAAAAGTAAAATATCAATTTTTATCCAATCACAAACTTATAGAACTAAATAATCTTGTAGGCAATTACATTTCGTCTAGCTTTTCTTGATCAACATTACTCAATACTGCATCAGGTTTTCCTGAATTGATTCCTACTACCTCAGTGGGGTCTGACATAATCCTCTTACCCTTAGCATCATTCGCCTGCTTATTTGTCTGGTCAAGAACCCATAATCAATTCCCTGAGCTTCACTTTTTGGAACCGAATATATGGAATATAGATGCTTACCTGCAAACGAAGTCCAATCTGCATTGATGGAGGCAACGCAGCCAACACAGCTGGATCTACATCACCATGCATCTCTGGCTGCAAGATAAATTACAAGCAACGAAGACAGAAAAGTTCAACATCCCTTATAGAAACTCATAGGCACGAAGGAACTGAGGCATAAGACAACAAAACCACAAACAGGGTATCTACATTCTCAAGAAACTGGATGGCAAGTAAACCGCCATAATTGCTTTAAACCAATAACATTCGCATGTTATGAGCTAGAAACAAAATAACGATTTCAAAAGTCTGGTACAACTTACGAGTATCAACTCTTCATCTTCATCGCCATCCTCCTCACAAGGAACAGCAGCAGAAGTACTAGACAAACAATTCGTTAAACCCCCTTCTTCCTCTGCCAAAATCGATGCTGCCAACCTGAAACCATAATCAAATCCACACTACATAACTAATCTTACCACATTACAAAATCATAATCAACACATTACCAACTCCAAATGTATTCTCCGCTTACATTTCATCCAGCTTTTCCTGGTCGCAACGCTTCAACGCCGGATCATTTCCTTCTAAAATACTACTCCCCAAAACACCAGCTTCATCCGATACTCCCTTACCCTTGGTATCACTCTCTTGAGTCTCCCTCTGATTCTTAATATCCTCTGCCAATTCTTTCAGCCTCATCGACTTAAGCTATTAGAGTTAATCAAATTTACAATAAATTAAACAAAACTTACAAAAATAAATAATAATAGTAATAATAACAATAAAAAGTAACCGTACATTTCAACCAAACCACACAGTTAATTGATGTCATTCAATATGAAGTCGAAAAGCACAAAATTCTCAAATGAAATATCAGGAAAAGCACGAAATTCTCAAATGAAGATATCAGAGAGTTGTTCTTTACATGATTGAGGAGCAATTTCTCGGCGGTCTTACGGAGCTTGGCCTGAGAATTCTCACGCTGTCTCCGGCGCGCGATCACAGTGCGGCGCTTGAGAGCGGGCGTTCCGCCGTCGAAAACAAACACCGGCTTGGTGCGGAGGTAGAGCAGCTTGCAAATCCGGCGAAAGAAGCCGAGCAAATGCGCGTTGCGGACCATCTCGCCTTTCTCGTCGCGCATTGCCTTCATGAACTGAACCATCCATATGCTCGCGTCTGCGAAGAAGGAGGAATTGATTAGCGTGGAGTTGAAACGGTGGGGAATGAGTTAGGGTTTTAGAGGCGAAGGAGGGGAAGGGAGGAGTTACCAATGGCGAGTCTTCGTCCGGCTAGGGTTTCGACGGAGACGCGGCGGCCGACGGGGGCGAGTAGTTCCCAGAGACCGTGGACTCCCATTTCTGGAAATGCTCTCCGACTTTTTTTCTCCAATTATTTCACCGCCGGGAGGGTTTATATATGTGTGGCGGTTGGGAGCGAAAGGAATGAAACGATGTCGTATTAGCCTCAAGGTCTTAAATAACCGCTTTGGGTCGGGTTAGTTTCTCGGGTCGGACTCCTCAACTGAGGAAGGCTTTTGTGTGACGACAAAGAGCCAAAGAGGAACAGGTTTCTTCCGGTGAATTAATTTTTCTGAATCATTGTCAAATTTAGTTCTTGAGTTTTTCTGGATCATTTGTCACATTTAGTTTTGTTCTGTAGTTTTCATTGAACAGGTTTCTAAATTTAGTTTATTTTTTTGCTGAAATATCTTGTCTTTTTTGTGTAGAATTTGAAAATTTGATTCAGAATATCTGTGAATGTGTGGTTGAATATTCTCGTATCTGCACTATTGTCTTTGAAGGTTCCTGATTTAAGCCTCCAATTTCACTATTGTCTGTGAATCGGTGATTTTTAAGTTATGGTAAATTATTACTCAGAATGGTATTAAATTAGGAACTAGTGATTTAGTATCTGAATGAGATATGCAGTATGTTCATCGGAGTAATATATGGTTTCTAGGGGTTTCTTCTAATTTTTTGACTTTGTATTGTATAATCTGGTAAAGGGATATCTAATGAACATCGACTTCTTTCCAGAGCTATTGTAGTCAGAATTTCAAGTGTAGGATTTATTTAGCTAGCATCTTTTCTTTTAGACAGAAGGGCACGGAGCGGCACGCACTATGGGAGGAGGAAGAAGAAGCTTATAGATGGTGCATAAAGATGTTGCTTGCGCCGCAGTGGTAGTGCTCGCCGCAGTGGCAGTGCTCTAAGAATCTTGTTCTCACCTAGTACTGGATTCATCTCATCTGAGGGTATCTTATGTCAACTGAAACATGGTTCTGGAGCTCATTTCAGTTACAATCAAGTGGCTTCACTCCAACGTCTCCGTATCTATCAGCTACCATTTTATATCATAACATACACAATAACGAACTGGAAAAGTCTAGTATATATTGATGCATACTAATATATCTCACATCTGATTATCCATATTGTTTTATAAGTGGAGTCGAAAAAATAATATAAGTTTTCAACCGTTGAATGTAAGAACGATGATGTATAATAGACAAACTCGAATCTCCTGGTCTCATTCAATTTTGGAAAGTATCGTACTTCTATGTCCGCAAGGTGACAAAATGATCATGTGTACATGTACATGAAGTCTTCCCCCACATACCTTCATGGGATGGGGTGTTAAGTGTGCGTGTACTCCGCAGGTATACGTTACAAATTCGAACCTGCTAAGAAGCCAAGTGGCAGCAGCGGCCGCCCTCGCAGGCCGGACTGTCATTGAAGTTCTTGGACGGATACTTCGCCAAGACCATGCCGACCCCAAACACCAGATTCTCGCCGCTGGACCTGATTCCGGTGATCGACCACCACTGGTAGAACACCCTCACGCTGATGCGTTGATCTCGGCGATCCGTGGTTGATTTTGCCGGTGACTTTCTTGGAATAAGTGGCGAGGTAGTTGTCCGGCGGGAGCGTGATCTAGAACGCATCGCCGAGGTCCACGACGAAGTCGCCGGTGGCGGGGTTGACGGTGTAGTTCTTGACCGCGGAAGGGAGGAGCCCGAAGCCGTAGCGGGTCGGGTTCGGGGTTTTCGGCTCGGCGGTTTGGGAGGAGAGAGAAACAAGGAGGATGAGGGCGAAGCAGACGACGAGATGAAATGTCTTTTTTTTAAAATTTCAACAAAAGATGAAGATCGGACTCTTTATATCAACAACGGCTAACGACGCGTCGTTTTTGACGGCGCTCGCGGTTAGATCTAAGGAGGTGTATAACTGTCTTTTTCAACGTACTCGTAGCGTATTTCGATCATTTCGGACGCGAATTCGGCCATCTCGAGCGCGGTTCCGGGCGTTTCTTTGGGTTCACAGTATGACACTTTGTCAAGGCTACCAGTGGAGTCTTTGTGCCGTTTTAGGTGTGTATCAAAGCCATGGCTGTCCTTAATTTTGATGGTTTAGTATCGGCACCCACAGAGCTCGACTTTGTTTACAGTCATCTTCCAAATGGTGGACTTGATTGGAGACCCTTCGTCCTCTATTCCTGCAATGGTTTGTTCTTGTCTCACTTATGTTGTGGCGACTACAGTTATAGTTTGATCAACCCTGTAACCAAGGAATCCAAGAAACTATCTAGGACATCAATATGGAGACTACCACGGGAGCCTTTACATGTGCACAAACACTTATATGAACTTGGATTTGATCACTCCACCAATTTATACAAGGTGATTAACGGGCAGGAATATGGTGATGGAGTTGTGTACTTGTGTTTTGTTGGAGATGAGAGATCTCACATTTAAGAAGTGACAAAGAAAATAAAACTTATAAGTGGGTGGATAATAACCAATTGTACCGAGGCATTTTGTGATTAAAACCCAACACATGTGAGGTGGTTAAGTTGGGACAATATCGGTACAGTTGGTCCACGTACAGTTGGTCCACGCTTATCGCTGTTTAACATGTTTAGCCTTCAACGTCTGGTATCAGAGCTTGGTTCCGATGAGGGGGAATCAACACTCCCATCCCTCCCTACCCACCAGGTCGCTCTTACCCCTCCGCGCACCACCCCTCCTACTCATCCATACTCCACCACCATTCCGCCCCGATCCACACCCCAGGCTGTGTCTATCTCCATCGACCAGCTCCATACCTTCCAAGCCGCGGTTGATAGCTTGCAAACCCAAACAGAGGTCCTCCGGTCACAGAATGACGACCTCCACAGCACTATCGAGGCCATCGCGCGCAGCCAAACCTGGATGACACACCAGTTTGCAGTGTTACAGAATCCCTTCAAAAAAAGAATGTCCAAAGAATGTGCTTGAATATTTGCTGATATATCTAGTAAATATTTGAAAGCTGAGTGTTGGCTGTTATGAATCTGTCAAAATAAGTGTGTAATATGCTATTCTGATCCTGCATATATGCCTTGGATGTTACCATCAATTCATGGTGTTGCCCGATGTGTGCTTAACTATAAAATGCTTTCTTTTGCTTAAGCTTTGAATCATGCACACCAATATATTGACGGTCTGGGATATGCATCCGGCACATTCATCCTACTTTTGGTTAAGTACATGTTCGTTACTGTTGCCAACGCTGCACATGATCCAATACGCATTCTTCAGTGAGAAACGTCTTAGTTGATTCAGAGATGGGAAGCATGTTGGAAACTGGCTTAGATGATGTTGTTGGGGTTTTGGCTGAGCAACTTATGGTGCATTAGCATGTTCAAAACTTGCTGAAGCTAGTTGTTGTGAAACTTATGTGTGCAGTGTACAAGTCTGCCTTATCTGCATGGATGCATGATGGATCCTAAATATAATGCAAATGAGACTCCTTTCAAAGTTATATATCTTATTTTGTTGATCTGCTTGGCTCTGGTTTCTTTCACTGTTTCACATAGTAAAGGATTTTCTGTTCTCAAAGGCTAAGTATAATTCCTTTCTTTTTAATCCTAATTTTCTTTTCCCTTGTACAGGTTCTGCCTTGTCCAAAACTCCAATCCTGCTGTACCTCCCATTAGATAGTAACCGGCGTCTATAAGGTTCCATGTACTACTTCTTGTAGCCTAGACCGCTAGCTAGCAGTAAGCATTGAGCCTGTGAAGCACTTCAGAGGATGTTCACATCATGAGGTAAGTTCTTAATTTGAGTTGCCTCATTCATCAGAATCAGGCCAATTTTTGTTTATTCCACTTATTGTCGTAGACCATATGTCTTGTTTTCATGTTACAAATCCTGAGCGTTGTATAAAACATACTGGTCTGGATGATGTCTAATGAATTGGACAGCTCTATGTATAAATATACATTTCCATTTTCTGATCGATAGGGGTTTTTGAGTAGATTCTGATAAAATGTTAGAACAAGAAACTATGAAATGGGTCACCCTTTTCTTTCACACAGTACTGAATTTCAGTACAAGAATCTACATAGTTTTGTAATCTACTTTGTGCAGCTAAAACCTTTCCTCTCAATTTTTAGTCTTCAAATTACAGCTGAGGCTGAGAGTTACAACAAACCTTCATTAATTCACCAGTAGTAATTGGAATTTAGCAGGAAAAGCACATAAATATTATTTACCATAGTTCATATACATATGTATATAAGTATATGCATATACACACAGACAAGCAGGGAATGACATGTTACATATATACAACTACAAATACAAGTTTAGCATCATCAGATTGTCTATTGAGATCTGAGCCGAATAAGAAGCATGTGAACACACAAGGATGCGAATCTGTTCTGAAAAATATTGCTATCTTTGTCTTAAGCTTTCAGTTTTGTGAAATTCAATATTCCATCAAGCCAACTACCCAAAGATGCAGTCACTATGATGAGCTTATTGATAGGGAATGATAATACCAATAGTTTACAAATAAGATATGAAATCTAAGGGAGATTTGACTAATGGTTGTGGATTAAAAAATTGCAAATCCCTGTTATGGTGGTTAGACAAGTGCATTCGGACCCTAAATGACTTTGCATTGTACGTTGTAGTACAGTTGTATTCTATGGCATTGTAGAATTTCCTTTAGAGTTTGCAGCTTCGTCTCAACCATCTGATTTATGCCTAGACCAAGTGACTAAATTTTCAATTTGACAATATCAACTTTATAAATTTGGTGTTGCTTAATTGTAAGGTTTGTCACAACTCACAACTAATATCATTGTTAACGTACGTCTGTGTTTTTACCTCAAGTATGACCTCATTCAAAAACGACCTGACAGACCATTTCCAACCATTATAAAGCTGCCGGCGCCATATTTTCAAATTAATATACAATGAGCCAAATTCCAGTGGCTTCTTCTTATGCACTAACTGTTATATGGCATCAAGGTAACCAACAAGAATCCAAATGCCTCATTCTAGAGTCGGCCAATATCGGCACTTACAACTAACCTCAGCAGGCTCAGCTTTGAAGTTTTAGTCCTCTTCTACAATACCAAGCATTGGGCTAATAACATCTAATATACGCCAGATGGTGCACACCAGCAATGTTTAGATCATTGAAAATGAACAAACTTTCCATCTGCGTAATCTTCTTTTCATTGTTTCTCTTTCTCCACAGCACTAGTTCTACAGCACCAGCAGATGACAAGCCGCACTCAAAGGGTTTTACCTCTAGCAAAGTTCTCATTTACTCAGGGTATGGTATTTTGGCCTTGGTTTGTCTAGTGTTACTCATTTCCAGGATATGTAGCAAAATCAAAACAAAAAATGAAAAGAAGGCTGTTGGTGCGCCAGTAAAGAACAAGGTAGCATCAGTTGATGAAAGCATGGTCAGCAAATATAGTGCTTCATCGACTGAGGACAAAAGCGGAATCAGTCAAGCACAACATTCAGTAACTTTCTCAGCCGAGAGCACTGCTATGATGAACTCCTCCTCACTTGTAGTCCTCTCCAGCCCGGTCAATGGATTAAACTTTGAAGAGTTGCTCAAAGCTCCTGCCGAGATGCTTGGAAGAGGCAAGTATGGTAGCCTCTACAAGGTCATCATTGATTTTGGGGCAACCCTTGTTGTCAAAAGGATCAAAGATTGGAAAATTTCAACTAATGATTTTAAGCTGAGGATGCAGAGGTTAGACCAAGCCAAGCACCCTAATGTCTTGTCTGCTCTAGCCTTCTACTCCTCCAGACAAGAAAAACTTCTGGTCTATGAATATCAGTACAATGGAAGCCTCTTCAGGCTCATACATGGTAAGCATTTCACGTTATAATTTGAATACTAATTATTAAAAATACAGAATGCATAATGATTTTCAAGAGCACAGAACTAACGTTACCGAAAAAAAATTCCCAGATTTTAGTTACTTCATGCATATCTTAATATGTGACAACGTGACGATATGTTACTTGTTATGCGGAAATAAGGGTCAGGGCACCTCGAGAAATAAGAAAATGAAACGCTGTCCATTAATTACTCGATTCATCTGTATAGAAGTATTGAATTTATCTAAAATTTGCATGATTCTGATGTGGTATTTGTATGAATTAGGAAACCAAGGGGGCAAAGCCTTTAACTGGACAAGCAGACTTTCCTGTGCAGCAACCATTGCTGAAACATTAGCTTTTATGCACGATGATCTCCACAAAGATGGGATTGCTCATGGAAACTTAAAATCTTCAAACATCTTGTTGAACAAGAACATGGAGCCTTGCATAAGCGAGTATGGTCTTATGGAGATCAACGATCATGATAAAATATTACCGAGGAAGGTGTCTGCTGCCAGTGGTGCTTCTACTACATTTAAAGCAGACATTTATGGATTTGGTGTGATACTTCTTGAGCTGCTTACAGGAAAACTTGTGCAGCACGATGGAGTTGACTTGACATCTTGGGTTCACTCGGTGGTTCGAGAAGAATGGACTGCAGAAGTGTTTGACAAGTCCTTATATTCGGAATGCGCAAGCGAGGAGAGGATGGTGAACTTGCTTCAGGTGGCTTTAAAGTGTGTCAATCGTTCTCCGGAGGCTAGACCAGGCATGAAACAAGTTGCTACCATGATCAACAACATAAAAGAGGATGACGACAAATCCACATTCTTTGATGTATGAACCATGACTATGAAACGTAGTGATCTCCTTATAAATTAGTTGGATTTGTGTTGATATATAGACTTGCAAAGTAAATTAGCACTTTTCTCCCATATCTGTATTTTAATGTACTAAGAGCTTTATATCATATCATTATAAGCACATTTTGTGATTTTGTACTTGCATCCAATAAGCAAAAGCATACATGCAATAACCACCTTCTAGCTCATGTCTTACACTCACAATTAGTTGAGAACTGACTTCAACTAAACCAGTTATCTTCTTCTCTGCTATTAATTTTAGCGTTTTACCTATTTTCGTTCTCGCAGCAACTGGTGATCAAGGGAGGTGGGTTAGTATATTAGGATTAGGCTCGGTCAAGGCCTCAATGGCTCAATCCCTTAAAATGGAGCCAAAAATTTTGCTTCATCAAATAAACTTGCTGCTAGCTAGAAAACTTTCTGTTAAGCACTAAATCTTCTAGCTACTGATAGTCTGATACTATATCACAGAACTAATCTGCAGAAAGAAAATGGATCAAAGCGAGTGAGTCTAAAAGCAATAGCATTCCAACACTGAGATAATCATCACAATTTTCTAACTATTAGGTGAAGGAAGGACTAGCTAGTAGTGTCCCATCTCCATCTTCACTAGTTTGCTTGAAGGGTATTTCCATTGGCTGAAATGGCTGATATGAAAAGATAGGGATTTTTCTTAGCACCAATTACCATTTGTAGTGCTAACATGCTTCTGACTTAGTAATAGACAAAATCATGACTTCAAACACAAATTTGTGAAGCAATACCACAACTCTCTGCTACTAGTCAACACACAAATCATGAAAGCTTATAGCACCAGAATGCATGTTCCATCCCCATTTTGAAAGGTCACCGCTCCGACGAGAAGTCAATGGTTTAAATCCACAGATGAACCAAATTAAAAGTCTTTATACTCTTATAGTCTTATATCATCATATTGATTCTCGAAGATTATTAATGAAATCTTCTTTACCTTCAGAACTGCAGATACAAACATGAATACATAGAACATTAGAACATCATTAGAAATATGTTGTTCTCTTCTAACAACTCATTGGCATATTAGATGGACTGACTATGAGTAAAGATGGTGTTAACTTGTCCTTATCACAAAGAGGTGATGCAAGCAACATAGTTAATTAGTAGAATTATACTTTTGTAGAGCTTAACCAAACTGTAATCACATTCCCAACTCTCAGTTGTTCTCTAACCTAACCTTATTGACATTTCAATACACGACTCACTTACCTAACTGCAACCCAGCATCTTCCCCTACTAATAAGTTTCCAACTAATGTGTGATTGCCATTAATTCCAAACCCGGCCTCACACCTAAATACCTAATTTTTGCCTTTAAACATAAGATAAAGAATTCATATGTTTCATACTTAAAGGCACACGCAGTTGCCCCAAATAAAGGTTATATCTTTTACCTAGATTATCAAGGAATGTGATAGATTGAGTATACACAAGCTGAAACTGGAATAAGCGCACAACTATATGTAGTGTATCAGATTCTTTCTAAGAAAGGTACTCGAGAGAAATTGCATTTTTGAAGAATTACTTGGTCATGTATTGTTAGCAAATACATGGACGAGACCTTTCCCAATATAAACATCGGATAGGAACCAAACAAATGAACAATTTCTTCTTTTTTAATGCATCCACGTTTAAATTCTCCCATGCTATGAAAATGAAAAAAAAAAAAAAGGGGACCAAACTATAGCCTCTGAAAACGATATTAATGTTTTTAATACCGACGAAATCGAAAATTTGGAATTTTAAGGGGCTTTCATTCCAATATGTAAGGATGAATGACGTTATGTATTGGAGAACCATAAAACCCGGTTTGTAAAAGTAGCACTAGAATTGTAATTTATGTATTTATTAATTTAAATATATGAATTTAATGTAATTAATTTTATTAATTTATTTGAATTAATACCTATTTTTATCCACATTTATTTATTTTATCATCATTTAAATATTTATAAAACACAAAATGTTTTTTTCAAAGCTTTAAGAGTTTCAAAACTTGAGATTTCAATAACGCCTTTTCTAAAACTTGTGGAATATGTATAGGATTTTTATATTGCCCTTCATTACAATCAGATTAGGTGTCAAAATCACATCACATATCTAATAATACCAAACCTAATTCATAATTAATTCCACAATAACCTAACCAACCTCTAGATGTGACAAACAAAACAAATCCAACCGGAGCCACCGGCAGGGTTTATTCAAACCGCCCCGGCCCATGTCTTTGTCCGCTAGCAGTTGACCAAACCTCTCCCCACGCGCTCCCTCCGGCACGTGGAGCGATCCCTATATTTCTTTTTGTCACTTTAGGAACTCTGGCCACTGTCACCTCTCTCTGGTCTCTCTGGTGACCATCAACAAAACTCAACTAGAGAGAGAAAGTGACACTTTCAGCCGAGAGAGAGAGAGAGAGAGAGAGAGAGAGAGAGAGAGAGGCACGCACACACACAAAAAGAAGAACTTTCCTCTTCTTTGTACTAAGCATCAGTTACTCATCAGTCTTTAGGGTTCTCTGCTGCAACAGAGCTAGAGCAGCACAACTGCCGCACCCCCCAGAATCAAGCTAAGTATGCTGGTATTTATTCAGTACTGAGTTTTTCATATGGATTATGAAATTGTTTGTACATTAAAGTTGTGAGGAAATTTTGGTGATTTCTTAAGTTTGAGATGGAGGAAAAGGTAGTGTTTGATTTGAGCTCAAGTAGCTGCAAAGTGAACTGGGTTTTGTTGTTGTGTTTGATCTCTGAGTAGAGAAGAGTTCTAGAGTTAGATGGTGTTTTTGGGAAAACCCAATTCAAGATGTCTTGGGTTCAGCAACAAGTCAAGCTCAATGATGGTTATATGAGCTACCCACCACCATATGCTGGTACCTTTTACAGAGAATCTAGTCCCTCAATACCATCACCACCTTCATCATCATCAGGGACAAAGATCAGTCCTGCTGTTCTATTTATCATTGTAATTTTGGCTGTGTTGTTCTTCATCTCTGGTTTGCTTCACCTGCTTGTTAGATTTCTTATAAAGCACCCATCTTCAGCTTCTTCTCAGACTAATAATAGGTACCCAGAAATTTCTACTGCTGATGCTCTTCAGAGGCAGCTTCAGCAACTCTTCCATCTTCATGATTCGGGTCTGGATCAGGCTTTTATAGATGCTCTTCCTGTTTTCCAGTATAGGGAGATTGTGGGTTTGAAAGAGCCGTTTGATTGTGCTGTTTGTCTATGTGAGTTTACTGAGAAAGATAAGCTCAGATTGCTTCCTATGTGTAGCCATGCTTTCCATATCAACTGTATAGACACTTGGCTACTGTCGAATTCGACATGTCCTCTTTGTAGGGGTACCCTCTTCACTCCCGGGTATTCGGTTGAGAACCCAATGTTTGATTTTGATGACTACAGAGATGAAGACGGGTACCCTGGTAACGGAGAAAATGGGTTCACTCCTAGTCAGAAGACTGTGGACATTGAGGAAGTTGTTGTTGACAATGGGGTTATGCCTGTGAGACTCGGTAAGTTTAGGAAGGTAGATGCTGCTGTAGGGGAGACCGCAGGAGGGGAGACTAGTAGCAGTACATTGGATGCGAGAAGATGCTATTCAATGGGATCATATCAGTATGTGCTTGATAATTCAGAACTCCGGGTTGCCTTATCGAAGGATCAACAGGGTCGCAATATAAAGCTAACAAAAGATGAACACATTGGTAATTCTTCAATTGATAGTGATGTAGAGGCAAAGAAGATTGGTAGTGTGACTAAAGGTGAAAGCTACTCTGTTTCCAAGATCTGGCTCTGGTCTAAGAAGGGCAAGTATTCAAACTCACTAGATACACAGATGGGTATGCCTTCGTCTCTTAATACAGACTTGCCATGGATGAGAAGAACAGAAGAAGCAAGAGAGGTATAATTCCTTATTCTTACAACCGTAGTTGAATTGAACAGAATGATCAAAGGTTGTTCCACCTTAGTCTGATTTTACCTTTTCCAATATTTTTGCAATGCTCTAATTCAGTGATGGTGTGTAGCGTTAGTGCATGACTGTTGTTGTACCATATCTTGTCCTTTGAAACAGAGATGCTATCTTTTGTGAAGAAGGTGTTTTTTTTTTCTGATTTTAGGGAATGACAATGTATGATGGTTTCTCTAGTTGTGCCCAATTACATGCTATTAGGCAATGCCATTGTTGTGTTCTACAGAATAGTGTATTAATCATCACATCAATTACTTCAGCATATTTTGGTGACCTTAATTGCAAGGTTACAAACAATTATCTTTACTGCAGTATCCAACCCTCCTCTAGTTCAGCAGATAGGGCTATAGGATAGATTGGGTCTAAAGTGTTTGCAGCCAGAAGATTTCTGGTCAATTATACATTGTTGCATTGTGGATAGGTTTTCATGAAATAAGGGAAATTTTTAGAGGTCTAAAAGAGCTTTCTGTGTCATCCATGTTCTGTCCAATTTTATCACCCCTGTTAAACATAGTTGCATATTGTTTGAGAGAAGACAACAGTTCCATACTAATACTAATATACTAAGCAATGATTCTCCTGGTTTTGAGCTTTTGACCTATCCTTTTTTTTCTGGTTCTTCATCTCCATTTTACATGCTTATGATTCATTGCAAGGGCATAGTTGTCAGTTAAGTCATTTGCATACTTTTTTTTTGGCTCTTGATGAATTGAGTGTTCTGACCTTAGCCATAGCCACTGATATTGGAATGATAATGTGATTGCAATCTAATATATTGACATACCTTAGTGTGTTCTTCTAGTGATCTTTTAGGCAGTATCATGATGGTGGGATCCATGAAAGCTGTGCTTACAACATAATCTTTCCTTCTTGTGAAATGAGACCTTTTGTTCAAATATTGGCTGGAATGGGGTCTCTTTTTGCCATTCCCATGTGGTCATGTTGAACTCAAATTCCTTCAAATTTTTAAAAATGCGCCTTTAAGTTTTCCCCTTGACGTGCAAATAAACTACTGCAAATCTGCACCTTTTGAAGGCATTTGAGTGATTTGACTACAATCTCTATAGTTGGTTAGAAACACTGTCAAACACAACCTCTCAATGTTGGCCTGTTGGGTTGAGGTACTACTTGGGAGTACTACAGTAATTGGTTAGAAACACAATCTCTATAGTTGGGAGTACTACTTGTAAGAAGTTCAAACACTGCTACAAAACTGCCAGAGTTGAGATGAGGCTTGGACATTGTACTCGAATAAGAAATGAGATGTGAAGATTGCTAGGACCCGTGATATGGTTTCGGGGAACGAGTTGTCAATTGGGCACCAAATTACAAAGTACTAACAAATGCCAAAACTCTTTTTCAAAGAAACAGATTCGAATAGTATTACTAGTTTACTAATTTATTTTGGGATTGCATTCGAATATGAGGACATGGAAAATGATATTGTTTTGTTTAAGCCTCCTATGGGAAAATGTAACACACGGTCACCAAGACCTCAATTAGAGATAGAATAAGATACACTGGTGATTTTGTCCCTTGTGTTTATAGATTTATCCCTACTGCTTTGCCAAGTGGGAGATAATTTGTGTTCTTTTTGATTGCATGGCAAAGGTTGAAGCAGGTATGGCTTCCAAGATTGCTTGCCAGGTTCAACGGAGTTGTCGATTTAACTAGGGCAATTCTCTCTCGTCCCCTACACAATTCCATTTTGTCCCTGCTTGATCTGCTGATGGTTGAAGTATTTTATTAAGAGATTTATCAAGAACAACAACACTAAGAGATTCATTACGTGCGGCAACAACACATTCAAGTCTCCTGGATAACAGCATATTTACCCAAGCTTCATCTTTGCAAACACTAACACTTCATCAACAAGACAACAATGTTCAAAGAAAAAATGAAAAACAATGTTGAAAGAAAGAATGAAACTATCACTGAGCAACGTCCTCCAACATATGATGAACAAGTAACCCTAGTTTTTTACTTCTTAGACCTCAAACTATATAGGCAGCTTCAAAGATTTTGCTATCTCTCAAAACAGAAGCAGACTTAGGGCAGACCAATTGAGTGAAACAATAACGGTTCGACACAGGGAAAGAGAGAGAGAGAGAGGGAGAGAAAAAAAAGAAAGGGAAATAATCTTTCAAGAGCAATGAAACATTTAAACGTAGTCACCGCGCAATTTTCCACCGTTGATTCCGCCGCACGCACAGCGTCGCACAACCCCGCAGCCGGCGCACCGTCGTGCGCATTAATCTATTTAATATCTTCACTCTCGTCACATGAACAAAGGCATGCGCTGTCTGGCTCATCAAAGAGAGTCCATTTCGGCTCAAACGTGGACGACTTCGCCGGCGCCGGGACGGATACATATCGAGACGAGAAGTCTCTGTTCAAGTATTCATCCTCCAAACTATATCTCTGCGTCTGGCCTTCATCGAAATTGAGGGAATAACTTGCTAGGTCATAGTTGTTGAACCTGTTCTTCCCAAACTGCTTGTATCCTGATCTTTTGTTTTTCTTCTTGAACCGGAGGATGAAAGTCTTCCACTTCGGACCCCCTACACGTTCGGACCACTCCCGGAACTTCTTGCAGCCCCGCTTCCACCACAGACATCCACATCCGCGGTGGTCTTCTGGGATCCGCTCCCTGGATCTGTTCGGGACCAAGCAAGGGATCCAATTTAAGCACCCCCTCTTGGCGAACATGACATCTTCATAAATGCCGGTGATTCGGGGTGAAACCGGCATTGATGAGGTCGTGGGTATAAGTGTTGAGAGAAAACACAAACAGACAGAGGGAGGTAGAGAAACCCTAGACTAGCCAGGGCTCCCGCTCTGTTTGTGTTCTCTCTCTCTCTCTCTCTCTCTCTCTTGATCTCTTGATCTCTTGATCTTTCTCGCTTATCTTTTCAATTAGTATTAGAGTCCGTGGGTTACGAAGGAGAGACATATAGATGCAACTTTCTGTTGGAACGGAAATCTGGAATGCCGGTGTTGCCAGATACAAATATAGCAGGGATGGTCATTTCTTTCAGAGGTTGTATTCGTATAAACCAGCTCACATTTCTCTTCCGTTCCAAATTTGCGCAGTTGTAATTTCTTTCTCTTTAGTAACGGAAACAGAACAGCATTGAATATCCGGTGACCGTTTTCGACTTTAACGGTCCAAATTCGTTGTTTCATCGATGAGTTTGTCTGGGGGTGTTACACCTAGCTGTAACGGATGAAGATTATTGCGAGAGTTCATGCCATGCTGTATCAGAAATATAGTTTTTAATTGGTTTCTCAATTGGGGATCTTATTCAACTGATAGCTAGGCTGGTTTTAATTGACTGTTAATTAGAAAATGAATCAGCGCATAATATTGGACATTCAGTATGTACGTTTTGCATTGTCAAAGGCACATGATAAAGAAGCATATTTTTCCTCTTTTGACAATTTATTTGCCGAGCAAGCTTAACTTTCGTTTCATGCTCTTTTGGAAGCCTTTGTTCACAACCAGTGTTGTTCTCAATCATTAATCTTGGTTAACCTTCATACTTATTTCCGATCCTGTTGAAAGAGCGAGATATCTATATGATTGTTAACATCTGGTAAAAATAAATATAATGCAAGAATATATTAGAAAAGTTCGATCGATTCATGTATCAATCCATACATAATCATTATATGAAAACTATATACTACTATATCGTTTCGGTTCATCAATATTCTCTAAACAAATTATATCTAATGTATATTAATTTATTTCTATGTATTCGTAATTTAGTATATATAAAACCCTGTAATCATACAAACAACATAGAAGAAACAAATCGTTAATGAGTATATCGTCTTCACCTACAAAAGAAATGTTCTTCTCTAGTTTTGTTCAAAGCAAACTAGCAAAGAGGTTGAGCTTCGAATTCGTCAACCTCAGTGTCATGACGCATGAATTAACCTCAATTTTCTTTTTTCTTTTTCTTTTCTTGATCAAGAAGCCCATTGTTGACTTTGACTCTAGGGATGAACTTTTCTCCTACATCACATTGTTCCGACTAAAATTTCACATTTCTTGTCTCCATGTCATCTAATGTCAATGACTCGGTCTGGACAATATTTACAAATTCAGCGTCCTTACTAGACCAAGTTAATTCATTAAACATTACAAAATTCCCATAATTCCAACTTCATCATTTCCTTTAATTTATACTTGTGTTCAATAATAAAAACATTACAATTGAGTATCTACATCGTTCTTAATTTGAATTACCTGGCGAGCTTAATACTAGACGTCTAGACCAAGTTAATTCATTAAACATTACAAAATTCCCATAATTCCAACTTCATCATTTCCTTTAATTTATACTTGTGCTCAGTAATAAAAACATTACAATTGAGTATCTACATCGTTCTTAATTTGAATTACCTGGCGAGCTTAATACTAGACGTCTAGACCAAGTTAATCAGACGTTACAAAACTAAATAGTCAGATTAGCATTTGTCTGTCTAGTCAAAAACGACGAATTGTTTGAGCTTAAAAGATGCTTAATTTCTCCATTTTGGTCAAAAACAGCCACGGGAGTACACAATACTAGTTCAAACTTCAAACGACCAACCCAGAATCGAGCTAGCTCTATTAATTTCCCTCTTCAATGCTATGCTCGTTGAATCTTTCTCCTTGCCGTAAATTTCACTCGTGCTTCCTCACATGAAACCACTTCACGTACTCATATACGTCTTTGAATCGGCATTCAATATTTTTCCTCCATTGAAGTTTTAGTCAAACTCTACCTAGCTCAACCTACCATATACTCGTTTTGCTATCATGCTATAAATACCAACCCCCTCTAACCCCAATCTCACAACTCAAACTCGTTCAACACTTTAGCTACTTACCGAGAAACACTGAAACACATATATTATTCATTTCTTCATTCTTTGCTTTAATCATGGCCGGAGTACTTAAACTGCAGCGTCTGATTGTTCCTGTACTTGTTCTGAGTTTCATCTTGCTATCCATCGCCATTGAAGCCCGCCCGATGCATCAGCATGGCTCGAAGATTCATCATCTTCATCAGTTTCACCACCACAAGGAGGTGCACAACCACAAGTACAGTGGTCACAGGAAAGCTGTACCAAGCCCCGGAGGGGCTTTTGGTCAAGGCTTTATCGATCTTCTGAACCTTTGGGGAGTCAAGAGCAGTGGTCCGAGTCCTGGTGCAGGCCATTAGCGAATCTACTGTACGTCTTGCTGAAGCTAGCTAGCACACACATGAGGCTTAGCTAATTGCTTGCCATCTTTTCGCCCATGGTGTGCTGCGAGTGTGATATTAGTAGTTAGGTAAAAAATAAGAAAATTGTTTGAATTTTTTACCTTATAGTGATTGGGCAGTCACAATGAGAACGTGATTATTTGTGTACACAGATGTAATATTCTTTGATCTCTTCATCATTATAATATATTAGAAGCTTATACTTGTTTTCAGATAGAGTTTAATACCTTTGGAAATACAAATATAATTTAGATTCAATATTGTTCATTGTTGCTTTTTTAAGTTGTTGGAACTATATGTCATTGGTCTTTCTTATCAAGGAAAATACTTGTATCCATAACAGTATGAACATGTGCGTCTAAATTCCTCTTATTTATATACATTTGGTAGTGTGAATGTAAAATTTTAATCGTTCAAAAGTTTTGTTAATCAATAAATATCACTTTTATAAAAAAATCAATATAAACAAATATCGTTTACTTAGCCGATTGTATGAAACAAATAGACGGCCGATTATGAGACTACTAACTTTCACAAGTACCGTTCATTTGTTTAATGTCATTGACTTGGTAAGCGATTTTTGTTTTAGCTCATATTTTACAAAGATGATCTGTATTAATTGATTAAAGTTTAAACGGTTAACATTATAAAATCACATTACTAAAAGTATAAAAATAAGAGAGAGTATGGATGTGTGCGTCCATACTGGTATTTTCCTCTTATCAATCCAATGTGAAATTAAAAACTGAAACGCAAAGCTAGGATACTTGATAAGTGATTCTGCCACTGAATGTCTGAATCACTGGTCTCTGATTATACTCCAGGACCATTTTGACATCAAGAATCATCAAATGAACCGGTACCAATTTTCACATAAGCAACAGATGTATAAAGATATGATACGCTTAGTTTTAACTCGAAACTTTCTCACATTTCATGAACTCATGATTAGATAGAAAAGAGTTTATGATATTTTCTTGGCTCTCAATTGTTCTATTTAGTACTAGTTGGTCTTGAAGTTTGGCAACCCATCCTTGATTCAGTCAATAGTTCTCGTTCAAAGCAATGAATACATATGTTCAGTCAAACTAGGATGTTTTATTTGAGAAAATTATTGGGAAGATGTTGATGTACATACTGATGTTATGGGGAGACAGAGAATATACATTCTAATGATTTCTTACCACCACCCTCTGATTACACTTACACTGGACATGCCCATGAGACTTCGATCTTGTTTCCATATCTATAAAATCAGCACTACCCTTGGCTCTCTAGCTAGATATCTATACAACGAAAAAACTTGCCAAGTTTTAACTTGTACATACTTCTAACTACTGTAAACAAGGAAATATGAAGCACAGTAAAGCTCAAAATCTCATAAACCTATCTCCCATACAACATGAAGGATATCCTTCAGTTCAATAACCAGGGGAACTATAGTCAGTATAATTGCCCCGTGGTCGTATGTTATAGTGATTATACGTAGGATTAGAATAATCTACAGCCTTTATCACCACAGCTTCACGACGTCCACCTTGTTCTTGAACTGCCCCAAACACAATCTCATTAGTCTCACTGCTCCTCTCATAGTATGTCTTTGGGTTTGATGAGTAATGCCTATGATGATGCTGCTGTTGCTTCTGCTGTTGTTGCTGGTGGCGCTGCATCTGCAAATGCATCTGGTGTTGTTGTTGTTGCTGTATCTGCATTTGCATTTGCATTTGCATTTGATGTTGTTGCTGTTGGTTATATTCACCATCCCATGAATTATAGTAAGCTCGACTTTGCTTGGAATGGCGAGGGTTCTCCAGTTCTTTAGTCATGACTGGGTAGGTTTTCTTTGGAGTAGGGGTTCTCGTTTCTAGGGATGGAGGAGGCTCATCATCTGGAATCACAAAGCTGTCTTGCGCCGGCCATGGATTTGAACTTCTCTGAGATTGATGATACTGCTGTTGAGTCTGATAATGGATGGACTTTCTTCTACCTGATGAAAATAATCCCCCAACAATTTCACCAACAGACGAACCACTGTTGAGAAACATCTTCCCAAGTGAACCAAAGAAACCATCATCTGGTTTTTCGGGTTCATATTCAGTTGGAATTAAAGGGGGCCTAACAGATTTAGGAGGCATCTGGTATTGAGTCATAGATGCAGCTCTCTTTATAGCAGCAGTTGTTTGATCCTGCAGAACAAAGATAATGTTCAGGAAATAGGTGGAGCATTTGGAGATACGAGATCAAATAACCTCTGATAACTTACATCTCCTGATGAAAATATTGCTTGCACTCGACGCTGCAACAATGCCAGCATGTAACCAAAGAAAGCAGCAGCAAGCAACACTGCCACCCCTACAATGACACAGGATAAAATTTTAAAGCCCTGCATCAGCATGAAGAAAAATTACACTGCCCTGGCTGAGACCAGAGAGTCATACCTAAGTGGAAACTACCATCATGGTGGTCAGCACAGTCATCATAGTGGAGTTGGATCTCGCGAATTGCCTGGTTTCCTCTATCTATAACCAAAAGAGAGCAGCTACTTCCAATATAAACCACATCAAAATCACTAGAAAACTTTGCATCTTCACTTGGACCATCAACATGACCACCTCCTCGGCCCCATTTTCCACCAGCAATAGTGGTAACCCCTATACAAATATTTAATTACTTCAAATTAGTCCACCTATTTCGTTTACTTTAGAATTAGAGAATAATGGTCATGAAGGTCGCTTATGTTAGTGTATTCTCATGAAAGCATGACATCAATAACTATCATCTAAAAGCACATCAGTGTTGAAGTAAGTTTCTCTTTCCATCTGTAACACTGTAAATACTAAATAGAATAAAGGACACCCCTTGACAAACATAAGGTCTTTAACATCAACTTAAGTAAAGTTACATACCAGCATCACTTATCTTCCTGATAGCCATATTCATTGTGTCTGCAATATAGATATTTCCTCTGTCATCCATAGTCATTCCTTTGGGGTGGTTCATTCTTGCTTCTCTTGTCCTCCCATCTACATGCCCCCAGTAGCCTTCAGGTGACCCGGCTATGAGCTTGGGCCGGCTATCTGCATATATAGCACCAGTGCATTCAATCTAACTGTGAAAGCAAGCATTCAAGTGGGAAATGCGGGGGGTGAGCTAGAAGATTTGAATTATGTAAACCTAGCTGTTTGCATACCCACTCATCTAAAATAAACAAATTATGAATTGATCTTATTTCTTCTGTTATAGTTCTTGACAAAGTGGGATCGGGGTTCATTAACCAATCAGTGATATAAAGAAACTTGAAGGTATTGAGCTATCGCACATCAAAGTATGCTGAATCAAGTGGCCCATCTTAAACACTTAAAGTACAGAAAGTCCCCAAAAATATTGGCTAAGAAAATAAAGATGCACAGGATGTGTGAACAAGAAGTTAATTGGTCACTAAAGAATAACATTTGATCCCAGACCAAAAGAAATAGGAAGTACATCTGAAAACTTCAAAAAGATGCACTTGACTAGGCAGAAAGCATATAAAAACACCACAGTACTTTTTAAGTACGAATTTGGAATAATGTAAAACCTGAACACAAGAAAAGAATCAGAAAAACAATGTCCCAAATACAATGCTAAAGTCTGGCACATCAAACCAAAGTAAACTCTAACTAATATGGCACTAGAACTTGTCCTGTTGGTGATGCAAACAAGATCAGTGATTTCATAGCATAATTGTACTATCTAATGCACTGCACAACTTACATATAGATAATGGTGTTGAGATCTTGTAAATGTTACTGTTCTCAGAATCCAAAACCAGAAGATCCCCACTTGGGGATACTTCAACTGAGTGTGGTTCAATCCCAAGCTTACTTCCATCAAAAACCGTATCCACAGTATATCCACCCTCAAATTTCACCATTGAACGGCCAGAAACAGCTGAAAGATTAAAACTCATCAAACCTCATGAACCTCACCAATCACCATTGCACAAACACTCACTAATCACCACATTGACAGTTTCAAATCAGATTACAATTATAAAGTTTGATAACCTCAATGACATACCTGTGCTGGTTTTGGTGGTGGATTTCAGTGACCAGAGCCATTTAACAAGAGCAGACACCACATTGGAGACAATCCCAGTTACAATTTCTGCATTTTTATATGAAAACACAAGATTTGTTACTAAAGCAAATGACAAACTGAAAGCAGGAGATGGAGAATGTTAGAAAAATGTGAACTCTACTTGCAGGAGGAGGTGTAGCTGAAACTGATGAGAAGCCCCCAGAGAGAATCACAAATATCAGAACCAAGGAAACCCATTTCCTCAACATTGTTGCTGTTCTTTATCAGAGAACAGAATGCTCACACATGAAGAAGTGAAAACACTAAGCTTGAAGGGAACCCATTTAAGTAGGAGACCCCGCAGACAATGTTCTGCAACTTTTTCTGCAAGTTAATCAAGTATGAACCTTTTCTGAAATAGGGAAAGAAGGTAAAACAGACAAGAAGGTGTAGTGTAATGGAAGGTTTAGTAGTTAACATTGAGAGCACTGTTCAAGGCAAAAGAAAAAGGTAAAGTGCAAACAGACTGGTTGTGGTCTCATAGGGAATCATATTCTATATTTTTCTATTCACACTAAAATTTGTGTTAATCAAGATTGGGGGGCTGCCTCAAGGCTCAAGTTAACTAATTACACTTACTAATCTTAAAAACTATCTTAAACAAGGGTAATATTGTGATTTTATCATGAGGGTAAGATATCTCTTCCCCTTCATAAATTTGGACAATAATGGCATCATCAGATGATGATTGTGCAAGCTGTGAATTGTGAGACTTGTTGGTAGGCTGTAGGATGTGTTTTAGATCACAAAGAAACTGTAGTTTACTACAATTATTTGAACTCATTTTGTGTTCTCCTTGTTTTGTGGTTGTCTTTTTGTTTCTTTACCCACATCTCTCATCTCTTATCATGTGCTACTTGCTTAAATCTAACCCCCATTTGCCATATGATACCAAATCAAAGAGGTACTTACCTCATGATTGTGAATGTTTCTAATCTCCTTTGCATCTTTGTTTCTTTTGATGGTCAACAAAATAATTTTTTTTTTGGGTCAATAGTCAACAAAATAAATTGTTCCTCTTTTTTCTTCTTGTGTTTTGTTCTCAGTACCTCTCTTATGTGCTATCAGATATGATCAATATGAGATATGATAAGGGTCCTGTGAAAGTGAATGAATATACATCATTGTGTTTGTGAATCATTTCATCAGACATCAAATGCTCTAACAATAAGGCGTGACAAGAGTAATGTCAGATCGAAAATGAGCCGTGTCCGGGAACATGTTCATTTTGCAACAGTGCAAGGTATTAGCTTGCATCTCTAAGGACATTATGCCTAAATCTTCATGACAGTAAAAAATGATGCTTCCATCATATCATCATCACATTTGTTTCTCCATCTATGATATTTCTAACTCAAAATTCCATCACTTTCGAATATCCAATGATGAAGATGTCTTAACATGAATGTTGCACTCAAAATCACCGTCTTTGTAGCTTTGTTCTATAAGCATTGCCATCATACAAACAACCCCTACCCCGCACCCTTCAAAGCAAACCAGTAAAAGATCAGAGCTATTTTCACCAAAAATAAGTTAGGGAACAACCGAACAAGTTTTGCTTCACCCAAAAATTGACCCAATTCTCTTATTGATGTAATCTCTATATAACTTGGGAAGATATGAACAAGGCCATCACTCTGACACTAGGCAAACCTCAGAACTATCAGCACTTCCATGCTTAAGAGCTCTAGAATTTACATCGCAAAGGCAGCACAGAAATGCCATGATCTATCATATACAATATGACTGAAACATCAAAAACTATGACTATAAGAAAGAAAATAAGACATTGAGCACAAAGCTGAACCGTGTAAGCAGAACTAAACATGGTAGACCATCCCCACCTCTAGTGTAGATGCATGAGGTATGCTTAAAGCATAAGTTGGTCCCCTGAAATTTCTTCTCAAGAAATCATACCCAAAATTGATCACTAGCCTCTTTATCAAACTGGATCCTCTCTTCGCCTTCACGTATGAGTGGCCTAATATAAATGCCATTCCTGCCTCCCTTGCTTCCATCAGTTCCTGCAACTCATCCGCTGCATCCCTATCAATTTGTGGAGTTTCTGGCACCACAAACCTCACCCTCTTCCTCACCTTTTCTGTAGTAAGCCTTATCTCTTTCAACTCTGAGGTGCTTGGTACTTCTGAGAAATCTGTCTCATCTACAGACAATCTTACACCATCTAAATTTGATGATGAAGTTCCAACAACTGCTAATTTCTCATCATCTTCCAATGTTTCCAGTTTGACACCACATTCTGGTTTGTCGGACCGTATGAATTCTGCAATACTACATATGAGATCTTTCTCAAACTCCGTATCATCCTTGTGAACATCACGATAACCATAGCGTGCTATACATCTATAGAGCCTGTACTCCCTTGGACCAACTCGTCCCACTAAGAACCTTTCATCAGGTTTGACATGTGGAACTGGGACAGATTTGATGCAGAGGAAAACTACAACCTGGTGGAAAGCTGGGAGGTTGGTAACAAAGTGGGAGAAAATAGCTGGGATACCAGAAACAAGCTCAGTATGTATAAGGCCAATTCCACGGACACGAACAATGCCTAGAGTAGGACCTAGACTGAGAAGCCAGTTGATGGAAACTTTGTTTTGGACATCAAACTCATACTTCTTGAATGTACCATAGTGCCAAACGTACATAACCATTAAGAAGATTAATGATAGAGCAATGGGAACCCAAGCCCCTTCACGAAACTTTATAAGGGATGCTGAGAAGTAGAGTGCCTCAATGGAGCCGAAGAATAATATAAAACAAATTGCCAGAAAGATATTTTTGTGCCAGCACAAGACTATGACTAGGGACATGAGGCAGGTAGTCACTAGCATGACGGTTATAACAGCCAAACCTGCACAATATACATAAACTTTCAGCACGTATCTCATGTTCAGACTCATAAAAACGTAACAGATTCCATGAAAAGGGAAAGCCTTAATTTCTCCCTTCACCAAATCAAATTCAATTTTCACAGCATCAGGCAACTAATATAAATGGTAGGACAGTACACGAATAATCGCATACATGAAGAAAAAAAAACTTGAAGTGGACTGTACCTGATGCATTGCCCATGGATTTTGTGTCTCTAAAGCCAATGGTAACAGCCAAGGTTAGCAGCATTAACGTCCAGTTTACCTCTGGAATGTAAATTTGTCCATGAATTTTAGATGACGTGTGAATGATTTTGACCCTTGGAAAGCAACCCAAAGCAGAACATTGTTTAATTATGGAGAAAGTTCCAGTTATGATGGCTTGGCTTCCCACCACTGCAGCAAGTATGGCTATAGCTAAAACAGGCCATCTTATCTTCTCTGAGACAATGAGAGAGATCTAATTAGTACAGGCAGCAATTCAAAGTTACAACTACTGCAAGTATTGGTAAACACCTACCAGGTACTGATTCATAGAATCCAATGCGGTAGTCAGTTTCTATGACATGATGCTTAGAGAGGTACGCAGCTTGGCCCATATATGCAAGAATCAATGATGGATAAACCACAAACGTGAAAGCAATCTGAAAGATACAACGTTGCAGACTACTTAGTAGTACAGATGAAAATCTACATCTGACCTATAACTTCTTCACTTTAACTACCTGTATTGACAACTGTGAGAAGTGCCCGAGATCAGCAAACATTGCTTCCGAGCCTGGAAAATGAACGAGATAAGTATAGAGAAGAAAAAAAAACATTCGTGAAAAAAAGTTCAATCCACACAATGTTGTACCTGTGATACACAGCAGTATACCCCCCAAGGACATCCAACCTCCTCTCTGAGTCTTTTTAAGAAATTTGTACATGTAGTATGGAGAGAGTGCTTGATAAACATGGGGATTCCAATGGAAGATGTTGTATAAACCAATGGAACTGATGCACAGAAGCCATAGAATCACAACTGGTGCAAACAGAAACCCAACTCGATGGGTTCCATAATGTTGAATGGCAAAGAGAAATACGAGTATGACACATGCAACTGGGACTTCAACATCTGCATTATGCTATGACTCATTAGGAAGTCCACAATAAGCTCAAAACCAAAATTTATGTTGATTCGCAAGTAAATATTTATAAAAAGTTGGCACAAAAGAACCGTATACTTAATAACTTAAACTGAAAACTAAAAGCTAATTTACTGTCCAATGAAAAGAATTTTCCTGGAATACTAAAGAAATGCCATTATTTAAGCTCTGATGGATTTTCATAACGCATAAGCTAAAAAGAAGATAAATCACAACACTGGGTCCACAATTTATGTTCTAGCCTTCTAGGTTCTCTAATTTGATCTATTTGCTAAATAAATGCTGAAATTTCTAACGATATACAGATTTTTGTATGGCCAACCTTTAATTTGCAACTCATTCTCCCTTAGTAACTGTTAAAGAAGGACACACTATCCATAAATACTCAAATAGCAAACACCAAAAAGAATTTGAAGTTTTTTTTTAATGATAACAAAACTCCAAAAGATTAAAGTTTGTGAAGGACCTTCCAAAAGAGGTTGTAGATAATAAGTCCACTTTAAGAGGATACTAATTGTGAAATATAAAAACGCGTGTAAAATGGAGTAAAGTATATGCATGTACAACTGTGTATAATAGGCAAAGGGACAGTGAATGGGATAGAAATGAAACTTATGAAATTATATATCTTCCAAAGTCCACAATGACTGCGAAGGAGATCATTTAACTTAACTCTAGTGGCATTTACCAAATCAATAAACTACAACAGCAGTGACACTTGAGATACTATATGATGATTTATTCTTCTGGTTATTCAAATCATATAGACAGACACCAGATGGTCTTTTGCTTGGTATCTAAGTCAGGATTATGTATCCCCATGAGTAGGAGTCTCTACAATCTACATATAGCTCTAAATCAACTTGAAAAGTCTAAATATGGCTATACAGCCAATCATACAATGATATTGGATAACGTGTCTGCTGTTGACCACTCTTTTATTTCTTTTATATCATTCTTAGCAAAGAAATCATTTTTAACTTCATCTTATAAGTTATAACAACTTCTTAACTTAACAACTTTACAAAAAACCAAAACTTTTTACCCTTAATGGTCTATTCATGAAGCTAAACTCTATTTTTCAGCCACAAGTTGCACCTTTCCTGTTAGAACCATCAACATAGCCACCCACAGTATCATACTAATTATATTTAATTAGGTTGATGGTGTTTTGACTTTACTTAAAGCAGAACAATTTGTCTTAATCTTTGAAAATGGTCCCACAATACTGCTTTCAAATTCTAGAATTAGGTTTTGTTTGCTCGTCACTATACCATCGTGCAACCAAAAGGAAGAAAAGGCCACTGGAATTTGGAATACGCAAGATAGGGATGAATATGAAGCACTAAACGCAAGATCAGATGCCTCACAATGACTCAGCTAATAGCATTTCCGCAGGAAATAAATTTCAGGATAGATGAAAAGAAATTCTGTGATGAACATGCAACCAAAATAGTCTTGGTATCAAATAAAGGCAAAGATTCTGGTTACCTAACAGTTTCACTTTTCTAAGCTATGATTTGGACTCCTAAATTGGAAATGATAAAAAGTTCTAGTTTATCCAAACACTGAGAAACTCCACCACACAACTAAAATCCCTCATAATTGCAACCACGAACAGAAACCACTAATGTTTGTCATTGTCAAAACAATTGAGAGTTCTGAAAGAAAATAACTTACACCGGTGCTGCTCTTTCGACATAGAAAGCTCCAATCCTGATACAGCCGAAAACACTGCACCCACATGAAGCAAATTCATCATTATTCAAAATCCCAATCACACAAATTAAAAATCCAAAAAACCAACAGTTAATCATACATATAATCCCAAGTACCAGAAATTGCTGGTGTCAGCACCCCATCACCAATTACCATGCAAGTCCCAATCAAAGCCAGAACAAGCAACACCTTCTGCAGCACTTTGTGCTTCTCCAATGTCGATTTCAAACTCGACCCATAAGAGTTGTTACTGCTTGCAACAATCCCATCTTTGTGGTACTCTGATAGCTCCTCATCTGCAAGCTGGCAATTGGGCAAGGAGCTAACTCGAGCATGCCGAGACAGTAATGAATACAAAGCAAAAGTCCCACCTTCGCCATTGTCATCAGCTCTAAGCACAATAAACACATATTTCACAAGTGGGATCAGTGTTAGTGTCCAGAACACAAAGGACAGAACTCCATAAATCTCCTCATTGGTCTCTGAATGGACAATGTCCTCTGCAAAAGTGCTCTTGTAGACATATAAAGGAGAAGTGCTCAAATCTCCATAGACAACTCCCAAGCTCTGATAAGCCAATGTCAAAACTGTCCTCCATGAATCTCTCTGCAACAAATGAGAAGCTATCAGAAATTAAAGCTGAGAACTTTGAATTGGGTAATGGTTATAAACTGACACTGCCACACTCTGCCACTTGGTTATTTACCTTATTTGGACGGGTACGGATCACACCCTCCAGATCCATTGTGGGTGTTGTTTTAAGAATTAAACAAGACCCATTTTCCCAAGCAAGTTGAAGAAGCAAATATAAACAAGACACCCCAGTTGGACTAAGACTCTCCCCAGTTCAACCAACTCCAAGAAAGCCAAGCAAACTGAGTTATAAAAAGAAAATAGATACTAAAGATTTGATCTTTCAAGACCAACCAATGTAGACAAATGCAAAAACAAATAAACAGAACAAGGAAGGGGTGGTTGAGAACTTGGAATTGGAGCTTACAGAATACAATATGGCTTTGAGAGAGAGAGAGAGAGAGAGAGAGAGAGAGAGGGTCTTTGTTGTATCACTTGTATGTGTTTGGTTTTGTAAATCAATGGTGGGTTTTGAGATTAGTTTTCTCTTTCAGCTTGAAGTTGGTGTGTATGATTAGTTTGGATTCTAGATGGAATATAATTTTAGAGGTGTTGTCCTTCTCTTCTCTCCACTTGGCTCTTTCTCTGGAAATATGGACTGGGCAAAGTGCTCTATAAACAAGCATGCACCAACTGAAAATTTCTTTAGTGACCTCTCAAATCATACAAAAACTAATTATACATATATTTGTATATTCATGTATATATATATATTTTTTCCTTGACTCAGATTAATGCTCTCTCTGACATAGCAATTAAACTGAAACCTTGAGTCTGCTGGCTACCTCACTTGCCAATGATTCACCGGTCTCTATCTAGAAGAACTCAAGTGAATGGCACTCTTGAAGTTCTGTAGTGATGTAGAGGGAGAAGTGTGTAATTGTACAATTGAGCATTCGCGCTCTAAGAAGGGGAAACGTTTATATCAGTTACCCCGAAAAAGGGTAAAACGTTTTTTTTTTTTGAAAAGTAAAAAGGGTAAACGTTTGATTTCGTAAAGTTGGAATCTTATGTCACCAGAAATTATTAAGATGAAATAAACAAGGTTTGAGCTCCCATTAAAACAAAATCTTTTGGTTTAAATTTGGCAATAAATTCCGTATGTTTTACCGGAAATATGTGATCGTATATATTTCCAATTGTTACATATATATTTCTTACTGTTGATAAAAAAATTCCTGTCCTCTGAAGCTCCTAGTCTTATACTCAAGAACTCAGCCAACGTAGCATTGTGATTTGTGAAATATTCCTGTACTCAGAATTTGATAGATTCCTAACTTTCCAATATTCCATAAACAAAATTTCAACGGTGTGATGTTGTTGAACGACAATGAACTGAGTTTGACTCACCAATTTCACCATTCTATGAGAATTCCATGACTTCCATGCACCTGGCCTTGTATTTCTCTGTTAGTCGTAACTACTTTCATTCTTATCAAGATGGTAACTGATCGAGGGGTTTATTAGCCATGCAAATTGCAAATATTAACCCAGAAAGTGATGAAGTTGATCTAAAGTTCAAGGCACGTAGCAATTTGGATGAGTCAAAAGAAAATTCTGGTAAGCCGCTGGAAGCATCTAAAACATATAATTTTTTGTTTTGTTTATAAGAATCTAGAACATATATATCGATATATATAATTATGCATCTAATTTTACTTTATATATGATTAAAGCAATTTCACTCGGTCTAAGCTATCTTAGAAGAACCAGATGCGTCCTAATCTACGTAGTTAAATTGCAAGAGCATCTACAACCTTGAACTTCTTACATAGCACGGAGAAAAAAAAACGTACATCGAACCGTGATAAATTTGCCGATCACCCTTTATTTATCCACTTTGTGCCCACATTTCTAAACGCATGTCAAGTGTCTTTTCTCAACTCATGTTTAGATAATAATTAAGTAATTAGACACATGACATGAGTTTAAAAATGTGAACACAAAGTGAGCAAATAAATAGTGGTCGACAAATTTATTGCCCTGCCGTCACGGTTGAATGCTACTTTCAAGAAAACTTCAAGCTACAAAATTTTGGTGACACAGAGCCAATCCTACCAAATTTTGGTGGAAATGTAGTACCAATAAATTACTTGCATGCATTCGTCGGAGTGATCGGACCCCTATCATGCCCACTTTCCTAAATGCTTGTTCTTTTTCTTGCTTGTAATGGTGAATTTAGGTCAGGGACCCCATGGTTTCCTATATTGTTTTGATTCATACGCATGCGCTATTCCCAGCAACCTTGCGTCCTTGCCTACTCTAAAAACACGTGGTTCATTCACTTCATTGAATTCACGTACGTAACTGGAAGATGGTTATCATCTACTCTCTAATCTCGATTTTCCTTGGATCTTTCGTTATATCTTGTTGCATAGTTTGACAGTTACCTGTTGGAATTCATTTTCACAACCCTCCCCCAATCGAACGAAATCGTTTAGTAGGTCGTGACGACTATCTGATACATCCATGATTATCGAATTCTATTACAAGAATTTGCTACGTACAAGTAAACTTTAAACCGTGACTCCGTGAGCCTAGCTATGTACTGTGTAATTACCTTGAGGTTGAGGAAGGGGTTTAGGCAGATAGCTATAAGTAGCATTGATCGATCAAACAGCCAATATCATAAGTTAAGTACTTTGCGTTAATTAAATAGTTGACTAAATTATAAGCTGGAATCATGATCAATCTAATCATGGAAATATTATGTTAGACTGGGAGAAGATTAAATAAGTTGATCTGCTTACGTATATACTTCCATATGGTATAGAAAATGAGAAAATGAGATAAGATATTAAGACGTGTATTGCATGATTGTGAATCGTTCGAATGTGATGACAAGTGTATGAATGAAACAGTAGACGCCAAAGAGGAAAGGGAAGCTTAGCTAGATATATAGAAGAAAAGCTGAATTTCCCACATTTGTCACATTATTAGTTTCGTTTTCAAGTGGTCACCAGTCTTCCACTACTGGTTAATGCATGCCCCAACATTGCGTTGCCGACTGCTTTATTTTCTTGTTATTTCACTTTTCGATTTGGGAATCTAATTCGGGATATCTGAGATCAAGTTGGATCGCATTACCTTCACACATCTATCAATTCATAGCTCTGGTGTTTTCGCATGCTCAAACAAGCAATCTAGTCTCTTGTTCTGCGTTGCTATCAGTTTCTTTCTGGTTGTAGTTCAACATACAACATACACATGCTTCTGGAAATAGCACATAACCCCATATTAAATCCGAATGTTTGGTTGTTAATTTAGAGTTTGGGGTTTGGATATAATCAGCTCTTTTCTTTACTTGCATACAATAAGTTTTTATTTTTTGACAAACTACATACAATAAGTTTGCATTTTATGTTAGACTTGTAATTTGTAAAGATATATATTCAGTATAAAATGCCGCAGATCGATTTGGATAATAATTAACCAATAGACAGACATATAACAATCCCCAACTTAGAGAAACTTGACATCCATTACTAAGTTATCCAGGAGATATATACATGCACGCATTACCAAACATAAGCTAGTTATCTTATAGACAATTGCGCGCCTAAGGCATACCCGACTAGCTAGCCTGATAAATGATAATATGCAGATCGAGAAAGATATATTTAAGATATATGAACGTACGTACTTAATTATGTCAGTATCAGTACAGTAATCATAAGATTGTCATATTGGAATAGGCTAGGGATCTTATTTAATGTACAGCTAGCATGCAGTGTTACGAATATTAGAAATGCGAAAACTATAGTTTGATCGATTCATAAACACGTAGAAGAATCTTCAAACAGGATCTTCAACGGTGCAAAGGAGATCGAAACGAATTGCTATACACTGGTGGGCTGTACTACTCTCTACGTATGCATGTGAAGTAATTCCCTGCTCATATAAAAAAGACCCATAGTAATTATCAGCTAGATATTCTAATGTGAAGACTTGTGTGTATATTTGATTATTCAGCTGCTCATATCTGTAGGAACAGCACAAAACCAGGTGCCTGTGGCCTTGCTTAATTAGTTTATGGTATGCTAGCTCTTTTATGTGCATTTATAAGTGATATTTGCAACATATATATGACAAGGTATTCTCTGATTCCAGCAGCTGGGTTAATCTGATTTTGAGAGAGTGCATCTTGTTTTACAGTACTTGATTCAATAATTAATTATTGCCGATAATGAAATTTTGTTGACTTGAACTTGTCTTGCTTATTGTTTGGACTGCAATCTGAAAGCAAGTCTCTGTCATCCATTTCATATCGATAGCAACCATACTGTCATATTGATAGATATCGAGTACATCTTTGGTTACCTACGTGCCACTGCACCTTGCCTATAATTGAGTTTTAATGGCAGGCCAGACCTCTCTTATGTCCGAGATATTTCTTCTTGTTCCTTAACGTTTATGACAACTACTTAACCCAGCAACAAATTAATAATGGAGGAAGAAGTTGACAAACAGGTCGAAGAAACTCTAGATTATTGCCGAGAGTTCGTGTCTCTTTCTTTGTTTTTTTTTTTTCAGGAAGAAGCACTTACTCTCCAATTCAATGAACCCCACTAGAATTCTATACATGCTTCTCGATCAGAATGTGTTAGAGTATATGTAGCTAGGTAGCTGGTTGTGGCAGAAATTAATGATGTTCATTTCTTCGCGTCAGGAAAGAAATTTCCGATTTAACTCGTTAAAATTCACTTTATTAGGATTTTATCGCTATCAGAAAACAAAAGTTAACCATATGCTAGGGAACCATCAAATGTACTAGGTACATCCGTACATATATAGCGGTTACACACTTGCTCCATAGTAGGCTTCACTCGTAGAAAAAGTATCTTGTTTAGCATCCGCAGGTTAAGGTATTGTCCCTCCAATGATTGTGGTACCGAGTACTTCTTGACGAGCTCAAATATTGTTTAATAAACTTCACTTTTCAATACAATTGAATTATTGAACTTTCCAATAATGAATGCGTTAATTTAATCAAAGAAATATATAATTTTATTCCAAATGCTTTTCCAATTCCAAGTTATTCAAATGGGGAGGAATGGTAGTTGATCAGAGGAAGTTCTTTCGCCAATATTATTTGTAATTCTCCAACTTACACTTGGCTGACAATTTGCCTATCATCAAGCTTAATAATATAGATACAATAAATACTTGGTTAAACCACCAATAAATTTCACATTTGAGAGGACTTCGGTTATACTGAATCCACATGGAAAGAAGAAAATACAAGAAGAGCAAAATTTTGAGGTTTCTATCTAAATAAGGAGAATTTAGGTTTTTAAAAAGCGCTCTATCTCTTAATGGTTTTTTTATTGATGTAGCTAGTTTTGCAAGAATGATTGTGAGTATGACATGAGAGGAATGTGGATTAGATAATTCTTACATCTCATCCATTATTACCATGAAGTTATTGGACTCAATTGCTATGATTCTTTTTACACTCATTTCTTCTCTATCAACATTTTTTTTTCTTTACATGCTTATAGCATTTCAAGACTTCTGAAAAATTCTCATATTCTTGCGTTATAATGGTATTCTCAAATCTCTATGCAGCAAAAGTGGTTCAGTTTGAAAGAATAACTCGAGAATTTCCTAATATTTTCAAAGTTTATTATTAAAGGGGTTGCGACCAAAACTTATGCATATCGTTTCAATGCTAGATAAATAAATTTTCAAAAATGAAATCATTTATTCATGGAACTTAAGTACAACAAAAGACTGAAGACTAAGCAATACAAATAATGAAAAATAGTTTTCTATCTATCAACTAGCTTGGTTTAAATGATAAATAGGAAAAAACAATTAATTATTAGACAAATGCATTAGATGTACTTCTTAAAAGTTTGAAGATTTTATAATGGTGAAAACTTTGCAGTGCATATATTTATTTTACTCGATCTTTGTATGTTAACACTCTTGCAATATTGTTTTATATTTTACACATCTAGTCTAGAGTTTACTTTATACTTACCTATAAATTAAGCATTGGTTGCATTTGGAGCGAACAACTTCACTTATCTTTTATTAAAAAAAAAATTTAGCATTGCGCTTTTGCACTAAGAAAACGTAGTTCTCGCGTATATTTGTTTGTGAATTATCTTATAAATATTAAGATATATATTTTTCATTCTACATAATATATATATATATATATATATATATTACATGATCATATTCTTTTAGAAGTGAACTATCACAAAACCATATCACTTAAACATTTAGCGATATTGGAACTCAGATTATTCCTAATTTATCGCAACCAATTATGAGCGCTACTTTCAAGTTCATCAATAATCCCTGTGACATAAGACACGATTGATAAGAAATCAGTTATTGATATAAAAGGTAGTATGCACATTGAGTTGAAAACATAAAAAGATTAGAGAAAATGCATATTTAGACTCTTCTCATATATTCGCACAATTACAATAATAAAAACATTGGTTTGATCAATTACGCATAGTCACATATCAGTTTCCAGTATGTATCTGTTAGTTGATTGAGCTTCTTATATTAGATTTGAACTCATACTGAACAACCTGGAAACTAAGCAATCAATAAGTCGTAAGTAATATAATTAAGAATTGATATAGTTAGTCTCTAATTCAATAATGATCAAATCATCCATAAAAAAAAGAGGTTAATCATTCGAGATACTTACCGTTCGATCATATAACAATCGAAATCGCTCAAGAAAGAGTTCAATATCAATTTAGAAATTTACATCATAGATCTGCCACTGCTAGCAAGCCTCTCAATTTATTTGAGATTGACATGTTCACTTTTATTTTCATAAGTTATCTCATCCATGACAAATTATTATATGCAACAAAAATTACAATAATAAACACAAGTCAGTTTGATAATTTGTTCAACGTAATGAAAGAAATATATGGGAGAGTATCTAAAATCCATAATAATTTCTCAAAGTAATGAGAGTTTGATGAGATGATTAGAGTCTTGTAATATGTAAAGCAAACACCATTGGAAGTTAAATTTCAAACAATGGATATGATGTCCGAAGTTCATGCTCTTTTTTCAATTTCCCACGAAAAATTTCAACAAATCATATCTCTCTCTCTCTCTCTCTCTCTCTCTCTCTCTCTCTCTCTCTCTCTCTCTCTCTCTCTCTCTCTCTCTCTCTCTCTCTCTCTCTCTCTCTCAAATCCCTATAATCTTACACATACCGAAAATTATCTTCTTCATTTTCTTTTCTTCCTCCTCTTTAATGATTTTGATTTCGTAGAAAACTTGTATACAATTTATTGAATATATTAGTGTAACAATAATAACCAAAATACAGAAATTTGCAACTCACAATTCACTAAGACAAACTTATAATAGATTAGTTGCATGATTGAAACAAGCACATATGTGTCCATACATACATATATATATATATATATATATATAATTCTCGTCTATTTAAAATTAATTAATCATATTACAACCTCAAACAATCGAAATCAATCACGCTAGGATAATAGGTTTTTAGATAGAAATCTTCACTTTTAATGACTGATGCTTTTTTATGTTTTGATTTTCCCACTTTTAACTAAAGACTTCTAGTCCAGAACTATCTTCTTTCATTGCAACAACTCATTCAATTTTGTATATTGTTGCCAGAGATAAGCAACGTAATCCCTCAATGCAGTACGATGTACATCAAAATAAAACTTTTTGTTTATAAATAAACACATACGCATCACTTCACCCAACAAATTAAACATCAGTCCATCTGACATGCCCTCTTAAACGTGAAAGTTGTTGATATAAATCACATGTGAGTCATCTAAAATATCAATAAGGGTTGGGTTTTTCTTTATCCCAGCATTGACCACACTTTTTCCATGAAACAACTTGTCCAATCAAGTAGGTAGGTGGAAAATAAACCTAGAAGTTGACCAATTGCCAAAACATTCATTCCCTCTCTTACCGGTGTATTCAGGTCATAAAATTTGACAATGGGTTGAATGGCTTCCCACCTCTGATCAACATACTCATCCTTTAATTGGATCAAATCCACGTCTGCCGCCATAATCTATCAGATCAGCTCTTAGAAACTCTACATCATTCTTGAGCCGATAGGTGATGATACCATCTTCTATGACATTATGAGCATAAGTTAATAAGAATCATGTCTTTGTTAGAATGATTCCATTACCATAAATTCTAGGTCCATCTAGATTCTTATCAGCAAGTAAATTATCAATAAAGACCATGACGCCTTTCATCCTCTCATAGAGCTCGCGCCTTTGTCCACTAATCTGGCCCTCATTTCCTAAAACATAAAAGCATAACTTCATTGAAATCATTTCATATAAAAAAAACTAGATATTCATAACCACAGTCGTAAGAAGATACAAATGAGTCAGCATGGAAAAAAATATCAATTAACATAGTCCATCTCTTTGAATATAATCGAAAAGCAGATAACAATAATTGAAACGGAGGATCTGACAAAAAGACTATCTCCAATCCAATTCAAATCTGACGTCATCATTAAAGACTTTTATTCTAATTTCCAAATCTTAGAAGACTTTCATCCTTCTGAAGTAATCTTGGGTGAAAAGTTTGGGTGTTGGATGTGATAAGGAAGAAGAGGAGGAGAAGAAGGAGTCGTTAGGGCGGTAGAGACGAAGATATAGGTAGTGATTAAGCTTTACATTTATATTTGCATAAATACAAGGACCCAGTATGCAAACAATGTGACTTGTAACAGTAAAAGACTGAAGAGAAATTACAAAGTTAAAAGAGGAGACACTCACTTGTTTAAGTGGAGATGAGAGCGAATACAGTGAGATAGAGTTCTAACTATATTGAAAGTGACTCCAAGCTCATCATCCATTCCCTAAAGTAGACCTCTTCTCCTCCTTGGAGACTCATCCAATCATCTAATAAATCAAGAGTATTACCAAAGAGTTTGAGGAAATTCACTTTGTTCATGTCTATCGCGAAGCCAACTTTGTTGCAAACACTCTTGCCACCATTAGTCATCATTCAAGTACCTCCGGTTGTTGGGAGTCGTCATTTCCTTGTTATTTATGTTTCGTTTAAAAAAGAGAGGAAGATTGTGGGTTCAACTTCGATCATGGTTAACCATTGTGGTTAACCATTGTTGTCTGGGCCATGTATCATCTTTTTTACTGGTAGTTACAACCAATTTCAGCTTTGTCCCACAAACGTAAATTTCTTTGTTAAGGTTAAATGTTTTTTTAATTATTTTTGACTGTAACTACAACTCTAACTATGAAGGTGAGTTAAAATTTGAGAAGGGTCAAGATAAGTCGTTGCTTCCGGTCGTGGAGCTGAGCCTCCCAACTAGGTTTGGTTCCAAACCCCTTTAAAAAAAACAATAAGTCGTTGCTTTTTTTTTCTTCAAAATTTATTCATTCCCTCAGCCTCGATATTGGATTAGGAAAACAAAGTTGGTAATAGATTAGGGTTTAGTTTCATTTAATTAATGGAAGATGTACTATTATTTAATTTATATTTGATTACTTGCTTATATGTGAACCATTATTTTTCTTCAAACTCAGTATTGCTCTCTCTCTCTCTCTCTATATATATATATATATATATATATATATATATATATATATATATATATATATAGTCTCTATCCAGAGTGAAGCTTCACTCTGAAATGAAAGAGTGAATTTCCAATTTTAATACACTTTTCGGTCAAATATTTTCACCATAAGCGATTCAATATTTATGTAATAACCCTAAATTTCAAACATTTTAGTTTGATTTGGAATTCTATAAAATTTCGAATTTTATTAGAATGAACGTAATTGGTTGCGACGTTAGTAAACGAGAAAAGGAAACGTCCTCGGAACGTTTAAATTGAAAAACGTTACATTTCCGTAACGTTTATATCGACTTTTATTCCGTCGATCGGTTGCGAAAACTTCCTTCACGAAAGTTGTAGAGCTCGTCGATACGAGTGCGTGGACATGTGACACGTTCAAATCGGACGACAGAGGTAAAAGTTATTAACGTCGGAAGTTAGTTTCCGATTTGGAAACGAGTATAAATAGAATGATTTGTGATTAGGGTTTCCACTTTTGGAAACCCTCAGTTTCTCTCCGCCTCCCTCATTTCTCCTCTCCCTCGAAACCTCTCTCTCTTCCCTCGAACTCTCTCCCTCCGAACCTCCTCAACACCGGCGATCTCAATCTCCAGGCTGCCGTGGTCATCACCGCCTGGCCCAAGGGTACTGCACGACCCTCCTCTACAAACCCCAAGATCGTCGCAGCACCTCGTGGCGTCGTGAGCCTCCGCACTCCAACCCGAGGCTGCAACCATCGCCTTGGCGACGCGAGGGCACACAGGAGAGCACGCCGATCGTCGCCCTTGAAGCTCCTGCCATCGATTAGGGACGAAACCCACGATTCAAGCCCTCCCCGAGGGATCGAAGGACGGCGGCGATTCAAGCTCATTCGGAGCCAAATTTGAGTTCTTGGCTTCGATTAAGGTATGATTTGTTGTAATTGATGGGTTGTTTGTGGTTGATGTTGAATTTTTGGAACGATTCGTGTGGATCAGAGGTGTGGGAGGAGGAGGGGTTACCGCCGCTTAAAGGCGGCGCGTGGCAGCGAGTGGGTAGGCTTAGGAGGGGTCGGAGGTTGTGGGAAGGAAGAGGAGGAGGAGGAGGAGAGTTTGGAGGCGGCGGTGGCGTGATACGCGCCGTGGTTAGCCTCGGCGCGTGGGCCCCACGCGCGGCCCGCCGGAGGTGGCGCGTGTGCCACACGCGCCGCCACGTGCGGCGGTGGGACAGTTTTGACAGAAGGGTATTTTGGTAATTTACTGTGTACGGTAAAAGTAAATGTAATTTTTATTTACTGCGGTAAATGTAATTAAGTTTTACCTACGGTAAATGTAATTATAAATTACTTTCAGTAATTGTAAAAAGTAATTTGTAAAAAGGGTAATTTAGTAAATTTTATTTACTGAATTTGTATTTACATTTAAATCGTACGTATACGTTCAGAAATACGTATTAATATTTATACGTACAGAAATACGTATTAATATTTATACGTACAGAAATACGTATTAAATATTTATACGTACAGAAATACGTATTAATATTTATACGTACAGAAATACGTATTAATATTTATACGTACAGAATTACGTATTTAATATTCATACGTACAGAAATACGTACATAATAATCATACGTACAGAAATACGTAGATATTATTTATACGTACAGAAATACGTATATATTATTTATACGTACAGAAATACGTATTAATTGAGTATTGTACAGTAACCGTGAATAGTGAACAGTAACTTCGTATAAACCAAAATTGCTGAACAGTAACCGTTTATTACTGTTTTGGCATTTAAAGGTTTACGAAACGATTTTAAATTCTTTTCTTATTCTTTTAAGGTGATCGCTAAATCGAGGAAATGGATTATTATCGGAAATTGAGGATTTAAGCTCAAGTCAATCAGGTGAGTAAAATCTCACTGAATTACGAATCTACCCTCGCGGTGATTCAACATTTTTGCAAGTGTGTTTATTTAATGAATTACAACATGTATATAACTTAGTGGACTACGTATATATATAGTATAATGGTAATAAATACATATATATATATATAGTTCATTAAATTACATACTGTTATTAATTCATTAAAAATAGTCATTTCGGTGACAGAAAAATTGTGCATGTGTGATTTTAATGGTACGATATGATGTGAGATTATCGTACGTAATTTTTCAGGTGTTTATGAAATATGACATGTATATGATATAGTGGACTATGTATATATTGTATAAATGGTAAATAAATACAAATATATATAGTTTGCTATATAATATACTGTTATGATTTTTATTATGATATATTGTGAAAGTTTTAAAACGTACAATATGATGAGTGATTATTGTACATGATTTTATCTCGGAAAATGTGAAATATTGTGATTTGTCTTCGGACGTGATGTGTGGTACAATATGATGTGAGATTATTGTACATGTGAGGCAAGTCGGAACCTAGCCTTTGGCCGGGCGAAAGTTACGATACAGTTAGAGCTCTAGTCTGTCTGCCATAGTACTGCATGAGGTAACGGGTGGTTATCTGATCATGGGTACTCAGCTTGTTTTGGATGTTGGGTGGCGGGTGGTTACCCAACATCAGCGGTATACTAAGTGAGGGGTAACGGATGTGTACCAGCGCTCATTAGTTACCATTTTGTGAAAGTATTTGAGTAACCAGATGGGTTGCTCGTTTTCTCATGATTTTCATTATACTGTGTTGATGTGGAGTTGTGTCTTTTATGAGACGAGAGTTATTTTAATATTTTACTCATACGAGCTGTAAAGCTTACCGGGTTTGTGTCTACAATCCCGGTGCACCAATTCAATGGTGTAGGGGATACTTCCGCAGGTGCTGAGTAGTAGTGATTGAGTGACGACTCCGAAGACTCGAAGTCGATCGCATCCAGTCGTGGTGAGGTTCCAGCGTGGATTTTGTGTGAGATTTGGTGTGATTTTATTTGTGAGGTTATTGTGAGGATTATACAATTCCATTTGTTATATGTTGAATTATCATTTGGGTTTGTAATAATCGGCTTGACTGAGTTATATTTTAAACTCAGATGTGATCCGCTGCGACATTAAAATGATTTCGATTTCATTGAGATTATTTTTGTGTTTAACGATTTTAAGATTTTGAGTTTTGAAGCTCGAAATTTTAGGGTCGTTACAATTTAGGTATGTTATTCAAGATCATCTCTACAAAATTTCATCCAATTCGGACATCGTTAATATATTGAAATTAGATTAAATCAATGAATGAATTAAAACTGTTCAACATGAACCGTTCGTGTAAATCTCAATTTTAAAAGCTCAAACAATTGTCGAATTAGATGAAACTTTATAGAGATGATCTTGAATAACATACCTAAATATTGAATTACTTATGATGAAAAAAATTGACCGAAAAGTGTGCCAAAATTGGAATTTCACTCTGTAATTTCATAGTGAAGCTTCACTCTGGATAAAGACTGTATATATATAGCCCTTCCATTAAGGGATCAATTTTGTAAGTATTTTAAAGGGATTGCTCATTTACCAACTTTTTTATTACATTTCGACATCTTCACCGTTCAACATTTAGATTATAATGTGTATATCATCTCTGTAAAACTAGATGAAAGTAATGGACGCACAAAATCTGTCAAACATGAACCGTTCATGCTTATAAGTTTAAATCTCAGTTTTGAATGTCTTTAACACCTTCACTTTGGCTAAAATTTTACAGAGGTGATCTACACATTATAATCTAAATGTTGAACGATGGAAATGTTGAAATGTGATCAAGAAGTTGGTCAAGTGAGATGTCCCTTTATAAGAAAAAAAAAAGGAATTCCTTAGTGGAAGAGAGAGAGAGAGACGCAGTTACTCAAGAGTTTACATTCTAATTACATTTGAACTTCTCATTGCATTTTTTGCACTATGAGTAATCGTAACATAATTGTTCGTTTGTCAATCACCATTTACCTCAACTATCAAACAACACGTCCTTGTCTCCAAGACATCAACCTCTCAACCAAATTCATACCTGGCTTCCCCTACTTTCAATCACTCAACGAAGACGCAAAATGCACACTACTTACATCTATAGCTGCACACTTGGGTTCTCCATCATGTCACTCGTGTGTGCTAGTAAGCCTCGCAATCTATTTAAGATGGACATTTTATTTTTTTTCTATTTTCCTAAGCTTGTCCTAAGCTATATATCGGCCAAGTTGATTTTTATGCAACAAAAGTTACAAGAATAAACGCTATTTCATTTTAATTATTTGTTCGAAGAAATGAAAGAAATATATTGGAGAGTATCCAGGATCCATAATAATTTCTCAAAGTAATTAGCGTTTGATGGAATGATTAGTGTTCGGTAATATGTCGAGCAAAAATTTGAAACATTGGATACGATGCCGACCGAAATTCATGCACTTTCTTCGGTTTCCCGCAAAAATCTCAACGGTGCAAACTTTTTCTTCCATTCCCCATTCATCTCTCTTTCACTCTCACCCCCAATTCCACCCATCTCTCTCTCTCTCTCTCTCTCTCTCTCTCTTACTGAAACTAATTTTCTGGTATTTTCTTCATCCTCTCTGATCATTCTAATCTTGAAGAAAACTTGTAACCAGTTCATTGATTATATAGTCTCATTTCCTTCCTCCCCGGTCGATAAAGAGCCACAGCGGAAAGCCGATGCCCCCGGAGTTCCGCCATGGAAGATGAGTAGACAAATTGCCACGCCTGTTAAATTTCGTCCTATACCGAACTCTAGCGGTGAAGGCTCCGCCGCGGCCACCGTAATAGAAGAGCACCCGCTCCACATTCTATGGCGACACCAGATTCTCGACCCGGACTCCGACCTCGTAGCTGTATGGAACCACATCTTCCTCGTAGTCTGCATCGTCGCGCTCTTCATCGACCCTCTCTACTTTTACCTTCCTTACGTCGAAGGCGACGCCTGCCTCTCTACGGACCACCGCCTCGCCGTCATTGTTACCTTTATCCGATCCTTCACCGACCTCTTCTACCTCTTCCACATGCTCATCAAGTTCCGCACTGCCTTCATCGCACCCAGTTCTAGGGTTTTCGGCCGTGGCGATCTCGTCATGGACGCAAGGCAGATCGCCATGAGGTATCTCAAGTCCGACTTCGTCGTCGATCTGGCTGCCACTCTTCCTATACCCCAGGTTTGAATTCGTAGATTCTCCTTAGACACCCTATCACGTACTTACGTGCATGGTTATTAATTAACCTGATTCATAACAATCAAAGATGGATTTGCATGCAGATTATTATCTGGCTGGTGATTCCGGCAACACAGCATTCCAGCGCTGATCATGCCAACAACACACTAGCTCTTTTCGTGCTTATTCAATATGTTCCTAGACTGTTTCTCATATTTCCTTTGAATCAGAAAATTGTAAAGACCACTGGGGTTTTAGCCAGGACTGCCTGGGCTGGAGCTGCATACAATTTGCTTCTTTTCATGCTAGCCAGTCATGTAAGTAAACTTGTATTTCGATGACTTATCTTTTGTGTTAACTAAACTGGATCAGTTTTTGAAGCATGGCATTATTCCATTTATGTGTTTGTTTGTTCAGATATGTGCAGCCATCTTTTACGTATCTGCCATCGGGCGGCAATCCTCTTGTTGGAAAGAGCAGTGCAGTGCAGAAAATGAAGAAAATGTTGTGTCTTGCCTCAGTAGTTTCTTGGATTGTAAGAGTTTGGAGCTACCAGAACGGAAGTATTGGGCCAATGTCACCAGAGTAATAAAAAACTGTGATTGGAATGATGAAGAGATCGAATTCAAGATTGGAATCTTTGGGGCTGCATTCAAGAGTGGAGCCGCAAAGTCGAGCTTTATTGAGAAGTACTTATTTTGTTTCTGGTGGGGTTTAAGAAACTTATGGTATGGAAATAGACATGCTTGCAGAAACTTATTACCATATACGTTATGTGATTTAGAAGATTCGAGTTGTATGCCTTCCTGATACACAAAATCTCTCTTGTAGCTCATACGGACAGACTATGATGACGAGCACATTTCTCGGCGAGACATTGTTTGCCCTTATCTTGTGCCTTTCTGGTCTAATATTGTTCTCACTATTGATCGGCAACATGCAGGTATCATATAAGAGTTAACTTTTATTACCACTACTGGTTATATAATCATTGATGTGCATTTTGCTAGCAAGGTAGCCTATGTGGATTTTCACAAACATGTAAATTTCATACAAGTATATATCTGTGACATGCTTTACCTACATATGAAAGAAATGATAATATAATCGTCAAATAATTTGTGAAACTACCAAGCTAACTAATAGAGGTTAGCTAGCTGTTCCGTGCACAACGAACTAGAAATTTACATAAGAGCTATTGCAGCGGCGAAGCCCACAGCCAGTGTTGAGTAGATTCCGGAGTGCTAGCTCTCTATTGTGCCTGAGTTATACGTTGTGTTGAGTGGTTCATTTACCCGACTCGTCACTGAAGTTCTGGCCGGGAACATGTAGATATATAAAGGCTTGTATGCTTGATTACATTTCTCGTTCACATTCTACGGTTCAAATGTTTTAATAATTAGGCTGAAATCATGTATAACAATTTAGTTTTAATGTGGATCCATGTGACATGTTACAAACTATGTCCAACAATTGTATGCAAAACTTCTATGAATAAAACTTGTGGAATACTGGTGCTGTTTAAGTGATAGAATCCTTTCCCATTGGTGCAGACTTATCTACAATCGATGTCAATAAAACTTGAAGAATGGAGGGTTAAACAAAGAGATACTGATGAGTGGATGAGGCATCGCCAGTTACCTGAACCCTTGCAAGAACGTGTTCGTCGATTTATGCAATACCAATGGATTGCGACACGAGGAGTTGATGAAGAATCCATATTGCATTCATTACCCGTCGACCTCTGCCATGAAATCCAGCGGCACTTATGCCTTTCCCTTGTTCGTCGTGTAAGTCTTCATCCTTGTCTCATGATGTTTTTACTGTTTGTTCATACATGCGTGCTGCTGGTGATGCTCAAGCCCTGTTATGTATCTGATGATCTCGATCAGGTTCCTTTTTTCTCACAAATGGATGGGCAGCTTCTTGATGCCATATGTGAGCGCCTTGTCTCATCCTTGACTATCAAAGGCACATACATAGTTCAAGAGGGTGATCCAGTAAATGAGATGCTGTTTATTATCAGAGGGAAACTTGAGAGCTCCACAACCAATGGAGGGAGGACTGGCTTCTTCAACTCCATCACTCTAGGACCTGGTGACTTTTGTGGTGAGGAACTACTGACATGGGCATTGATGCCAAGCTCTAGCCTTAACATGCCTTCTTCCACTCGGACTGTGAGAGCCCTCACTGAAGTTGAAGCTTTTGCACTTCGAGCTGAGGACCTTAAGTTTGTCGCGGGTCAGTTTAAACGCCTTCACAGTAAGAAACTACAGCATGCTTTTAGGTACTATTCTCACCAATGGAGGACCTGGGGTGCTTGCTTCATACAAGCCGCTTGGAGAAGGTTTAAGAAGAGGAAGATGGCAAAGGACTTGGCTATGCAGGAGAGCTTATACTATATGCATGCACCAGGCCAAGAGGAAGAGGGGTACTACTACGACGAAGAACAAACAAATCTCTTAAGACCTGAGGATGGTGATTGTGGTGAGGGTTCATCCACAGGGGATAAAATAATTAGCAGTTTCCAGCATCTTGGGGCCACAATTCTGGCTTCAAAATTTGCTGCAAATACAAAAAGAGGGATCATTCAAAAAGCTCAGCTGGTTGATCCTGATTCAACTAGTTTGCAGATGCCTAGGATGTTTAAGCCAGATGAGCCTGATTTCTCTATAGATTGACCCAAATGATACAACTAGTTAGTTTGTGACTAATCAGGGAAAAGGAAACGAACTAAAGGATACAGTACGTAGTTAGGGACGAAGTTTTGTGAATTAATGTAAAATTACTAAATGTAGGCTAGCAATGATCATCAGTTTGTTTCTTCTTTATAGTTAAGTTGAAGCAGTCCATATTCTTCAATATAGATAAGCTGGATTCACGTATTAGAGCACAGACTAAGCAAGAACTACGCTGGACTGGTCCAGTACTTCACATATTTACTGGTTTCTAAACGTACTTTCCGAGTAACTTTTTGCAAGTTTGCTACCAACCTCATTGCTCTGCTGAAGATGAACACATCGTCCATGGTTATCATGTCCTTACTGAGAAACTGGAGGAAGTAATAACAAGGAGCAAGCCAAACATAACGAACTAATTTCTATTTACATGCTCGTCTCAGTCATATGGTGTCACGTAATATGCATGTTGGAGCACAATCAATCCTGCTGCAATCAGTTGTTAGAACTTAGAACCAATAGGCTGTGAGGTGGCTTGAATTATAGAGCGATGACTAGAAAATTGTCAAACATGAGTTTGATGCAAGATGAGCTTATCTATCGCAAGCTAGCGTCTTGTTCTAAGAGTCTGATCATGAATGATTAGTTAATTTAAGTGCCTTCCCCGCATTTTACTTATCTACATCGTTCAAAATCCTAGAAGGAAAAGCACCCCAGGGTCAAAAGTCTCTTTGGAAGAACTGAGAAGAAGCTAGTGCAGGAAATGCTCATTTGCATATGGTTTTTGGTCTCAAGCATAGATTGACAACTCAAAACAGGTTGCAAGTGAGAATACCTGGAAAGTGCATGCATACGGTTTGACAAAAAGCATATTCTGATGCATTTGACACTACAAGAGTTTGCAGGGTTTTTTGTCAAGCAAAACCCAACAGTGTTGACAAAGTAAAGGTGGCTTTGAGAGTTAAATTTCAGCTATGATGGACTATCTGAGGGTTACAGGGTAGGAGGTTTCAAGATGAAAATGGAAAACAGGAACACAGTGACTTTAAGATAACAAGTGGTGCAATACATAGTGTTCCTCCTGGCAACATTATAATGCACACTCAATAGATATGCAAGAAACAATGGATATGCAAGAAAATAATTAATACTAAAGTTTTAAGAAGCCATAGCAAGTGATAAAATGGAGAAATGGCAAACCAGCTCCACCATGGTCTCACAATGGACTACAATCTTGTTAATACAGAAAAGATAAATGAGACTACTTCCCGGTGTTGATCTCAAGTTCCTTCTTCAGCTGCACAGAGAAATCGTCATTGACATCATCATCATCCCAGTCATCCTCCCATTGCTGTGTTGCCTCTTTTCCTTCTTCCTTCTCATCCCACTCTGTCAGCATAAAGAAAGCAACCCAATCACTATAAAAGAAATCCCCAAAGACGTTTAATCTACAATCAATAACCATGCAGTAACAGCTATTTTGAACATCATGTTCCTCTAATACCCATAATCATTTCCATCAACAAAGACTTCAAATCAAACACTTCAACTGCTTCATATAACACTCGCAACAACCACAAAGCATCATGCTCGTCTTCTCACACCTATATCTTAATCACATAGTCTATTCTAGTCCTTGCCTAAACTCGGTGCATTTTAAGAACACAGTCCATGTAACTAAATTCCAATCACTGTATCCTAACACTATATTCAAGAACAGCACGCGCGGTAACAGTTACTATTATGCATATAACATTCACATCATTCCATTCCATCACTTAACAACCTAATACTCGATCACCATAACCGCATATAACAGACATAGGATCAGGCATTGCTTATAAAACCTAATACTCAATCATCATATCTTTACTAGTTTCCACTAATTTCAGTTCATTACATTCCATAACAAGAACATGGGGGCCCAAAAGCTACTACCTTGATTGATGTTGAACTCTTCAAACTCGTCATCATCCTCGAACAAATCGACCTTGGGGTCTTCAGTTGCTGCCTTCTGATCCTTCTCCATTTCAACAAACCCTACGACTTTGCAATCAAGCAATCAATTCAGTTCAGACCCAGTAATCAAACAACACTAAAAACCCAATTGGCATTATCAAAATCAAATCTTGAAATCTTTGTACCCAAAAGCAAGAGATCGAATCAGACAAAACCCTAAATCAATTTCCCAAATCAGAAGCTACAGAATTAGAGAGAGAGAGAGAGAGAGAGAGAGACTTACTATTCAAGAAAGCTAAGGACTTTGATCCTAGGGCTTTGGTTGTTCTTCTTGATTGTGAGCTCTGAACTTTGAAGAGTAAAGCTTTCTTTCTCTGATTTTATGTGTTTACGAATCGGGTCGGGTTCGGGTTTGTTCTGTCATTGGGTTAGTTGTAATCACCAACCACGGCTTGCCACGCTTACAGGTTCAAGGTTCTAGGGGTGTTTTTGGTTTCTTATGGTCACAAACAGGGATGCTTTTGGGTACTTCGAATTTACCTTCACAAATAGATAAATAAAAAAGTGAATGAGTTACTTTTCTTTTACTCACCTAGAATTTACATTGTGGTATGTTTCAATTCCCTGTTGATTTAAGGATTCATCGCTTTTTGGTTCAGTTTGGGCGTACAGGTTCTATTACGGATTTTAGATGACGGCTTGGTATATGGTATGCTTATTGGATTTTAACATGAATGATTTGATAGTGATAGTTAAGTCCTTAGAACAACATTTGGACAATTTGACTGATGTCTGCCAAATTTTCTGAAACTTGTGCGTTATATATGAACGTCAAGGACAAACACGCGGAAACAAATTTGCCGACCACCATTTTTTTGCTCACCTTGTATCACACATTTTCAAACTCATGTCATTTGTCTTTTTTCTAACTCATATTTAGATAATAATTGAGCAATTAGACAAATGACATGAGTATAGAAGGGTGTGTAAATAAATGGTGGTCGGCAAATTTGTTTACCAAACACGCGAACCATTATTAATTATATTCTTTAGCTTTAACTTTGTGCAGACGGTATCTTATTATACAATTTATATGCTAAGATCCATAATCTGTTACGTAGCTCTAAACGCTATTTGATTCTTTCACGAATAGCTCAGAAACACAGAGAAATTCGGTAAGCGGTCGTGAGCGATAAATCAGTCGCTTTTTATTAGCTAGGGTTGGCATTGCTTAACCAGTTCCAGCAAAACAATACATGCTCGCGGTACACATTACATATGGTAATGCTATCATGACAGATTGATGCACTTACTTCCTAGTATCTAACGCATAGGATTGTCGTTTATCATTACTTATTACTTATTACATGACAAGTTGGCAATGAAAAATTGAAAACCTATAGCTAACTGATTACATTTCTTTACTGCATGCCTCATCAATGAGCGACTGCAACGTCTGCCACGACGATCCTCCCTCCTCCACCGCTCTCCTTGCTGCCTCAGAAAACTCCTTCACCGTCTTCCTAACCACCTCTCCCTCCTCCTCCTCCATCAACTTCTTCACCATCTTCTCAAGCCCCTCTGCCTTCACAAACCCCCTAACCGACCCGTCACACGTCTCCACTCTCAAACCTACCTTTATCTCCTCCGCCACCATCCTGGCGTTCAGCGGCTGCTCTGCCATCATCGCCCATGCCAGAATCGGCACTCCAGCGCAAATGGCCTCCATCGCCGAGTTCCACCCGCAATGACTCAAAAAGCCATCCACGCTCTCATGGTTTAGTATCTCCGTCTGGTCAACCCACTCACTCACCACCATCCCTCTCCCTTTCACCCTCTCTTCAAATTCCGAGTCCCACCAAGTACTGAAGCTCTCTTTCTTCCTTATCACCCATAGAAAATTTAGCTCCGACTTCTCCAACGCCTTGGCTATCTCCTGAACTTGCTCAGATGATATCACCGCTTGAGTTCCGAATGCCACGTACAAAACACGGCTCCCTTCAATCTTCTTCTTATCGAGCCATTCAATCCACACAGGCTTAGGATGACGGTGCTCTGGTTTAGCTTTCAGCTGGCAGAGTGGTCCGACATTCCATGACTTTGGGCCACACTCGGTGTTCCAGTAGTCGACGAAAGCAGGTTCGAGCTCGTAGAAACTGTTGGTGACAAGACCAAAGCTGTTCATGACGGCTACAATCATGGTCATGAAAAACTCTGACCCTTCAGGACTAGGGTTTGTGAAAGAAGAGTCGAAGTCCTGTTTGGTAACCTTAATCCAAGGAAAACGAGGCAGCGTGATTAACTCATTGTCCGACTCGACGCCCTGTAGGAGGTGATCCACAGCGGCGGCTCTGGACACGCAGCCGGCGTAGTTGTTGAAGCCGTAAAAAGCGAGCCTCGGGAAACCGAACTTGGTGGCGGAGTCGAGTGTCCACCAGAGGAAGGAATCGGAGACCATGAAGCTGACACGTGGGAGAGAGCTTAGAGCTTTCTCGAAGTCATCTTGCATGTGTTTTGTGGCGAGCGCGAAGGGGTTGAAGAGGCGTTCGGTGACGGAGGAGAGCTTGTCGGTACTCTCGACGCCGGCGGGGATTTCAGGGTGGATGTTCTGAGGGAATGGGATGTCGACGACAGATGCCGTAGTGGAGCAGAGGAATTGGTCGATGAAGGGGCGGTTGGCTGGGGTGGTGAAAACGGTGACGTCGAGGTTTCGAGCGAGGAGGAGGCGGCAGAGGTGGAGGAGTGGAATGGTGTGGCCTTTGGACATGAAAGGGAACAAAACAACATGGCGGCGCTGCGGTGGCTCTGATGGATTATTGTACGGGGAATTTGAAACGGAACCCATCTTCAGATCTTCTTGTTTAATTTGTTCTTTCTTCTTCACTCAGTTTCTGTGGTATGACATTGACTACATATATATACTGAGGACTAGAATGGTTCAATATTGATGAGTGGTTTGAAATGAATAGTGCAGAGACATTATTTAAACTTTAAAGCATCCATGGACTAGTGATCGATTTCAGGTTACCGGTACGAATGCCGTGCGTGAATTTGTGTTGTGTTGTCCCAGGGACCAGTCGATGACCTAATATGAAAGCTGTTGATGCCAATTACTGGCCGACGTTCGTTTTATAATATCCTCATATTTAATTATACGTTATCAGGAGATGGAATGGAACGTTTCATTATTCATGAATAAGAAGAATGCAAGCCTTCAATTATAAAATCAGATGAAGAAATAGTTTATATGTGGTATAATGTCTTACAAACATAGAGTATACCGGTATTCGGACATTTTGGTTACTAATGGTTAAAATTTCAATAGTAACTGAGATTGATGTCAAAGGTCGGAAAATCAAAACGGTGATGTTTATTACATGTAACCTTTAAAACTAAAAAAAAATGATGAGTTTCTAATTCATACTCATACGGTCATACCCTATCTTTGCTTCCATTTTGGGGTTAGTTTACACCAAGAACATAAACTCCGAGTAGGTTTGGTGAGTATAAAGAATGTAGAGGTGTGAAATTTGACATTCATAACTAAGAGATAGATGTCATGGATAAATATCCAACGGAACTCCTTTATTTTCATCGCTGCTTGATATGATCAACCATGCTAGAAAGGCATATCTATTGCCAGTGAGACTGTTCAGTGTTTCTTTTGCCAATTTGAATTCGGGGAAGCCAAATTACCTACGGGTTAATCTAGTATACATCAATGTATGTTATACATCTCACATCTAACGGTTGACAACGGATATAATTTTTTTGACCCCACTTATAAAACAATATCGACCGTTGGATGTGGGATGTATAGCATACATTGATGTATACTAGAATTTTCCCCACCTACTTAGCAAACAGAAATTGTAGTATTGAACTACCTGTGACCAAAGGCGGAACCAGGGGGAAGCGGGGGCCACTGCCCCCATTCAGATTTTAGGTATTTTTTTACATGGTTAACCCAAAAGTCCCCTATAAACCCTACTCTGGATAATTGACGAGTATAATACTTCAACTATCTCACTTATTTTATAGTATAAGAGAAACATTTTATATCATTAAATTAAATTGTTCACGAAAAATGTCTAAAATCTTATACTATTTTCCTCTTTTTTATGTTGGATTCTTTTGTTTTAGTGTTTATTAGTTTAGTTTTTTGGTTCATGATTTATTTAATAGATAAATTTGCTATTTTAATTTAAATTTGCAGTTGTGAGATGAAGAGATTTTATAAATGAACATCAAACGAGAGATCATCTCCTTTTATATAGAATGAAAAATCAAAACAGAGGCGTGCCTAGATTAATTTGAAAGAGATTCAATCTGATGACAAATATCGACATAACTAATTTGAAAATAATAGAGTAAAAAAATATTACACTTTGCGTAAATAGAGTAAATTTTTACTCCCACTCATATAACTTCCTGGTTCGGTCACAGACTGGCATGGCGGAACTCAACAATTAACTGAAGCCATCTGAAAATGGCTAGTACACCACATCTACCATTATCAAAAGATATAATAACTAACCTATCCAAAAATGTACAGTAGCATCTGAAAATAGCATAGTTTGGCAGTTAGGTCGACATCGATCATGCATATATTTTTAGGCAAGTAGAGATTTATTGGGACGATAAAGGCAGATAGACTCTTGGATGCTTCATAGAAATAAGTGATGGTTTCATTTGTGGAGGTGGGCAGATCTATTTGGCTGTCTCGCTCCTCTTTCATTCAAAACCAGACACTCACTGATCCCATATCTTGCTGCTGCGAGGCTAGATCATTCGAATCCAAGCTAGCTATCTACGAGTTAAGCTAGCTAACAATATCAACCTGCTGAAGTTGCTTTCAAAATGTAAAATCTAGCCTAGGCATGCGTACCATGTCAAGGCCAGACTCAAGACCACTTCAGTACTGCAATTTACGACCATTAATTGCTAGGTCAAGTCTTCAACTGCGCGGCCGGACCGGATTCTGGAACATAGCAGCTATATATATCAGTAGAGTAGCACACTTCAAACTCCTCGAACTTCCTGAGAAAAAAAAAAAACTAGCGCGCAATCAGAGATAATGTTAAGAATTATGACAAAATACTTGAGTGCATGACGATTGCTAAGTTAAACCTTGTGTATCTAATCAGCGGTGCATATCAGCAATGGTCGTGGTTCAATTGCAATTGTTAGAGCAGTGCAAACTGTGCAATTGTTAGTCTTGTGTCTATGCAAAGTAGTACAAACTACAAAGAAATTAACAAAACTACACCAAATTAAGAATGAAAACCATTCCAAAAACCTATTTTAGTAGAAAATGCTAAAAAAATGTTTGGCCATCATACAAAATAGTACGTCTATTTTCAGGTCGAGTTTCTGTTTTTGATCATGCATGTGTAAAAATAGATATGGTTTTGTGATATTGATATTGACAATTCCATGCTTTATTAGCGAATTTAATTCAATTCTTTTTCCAATATATTGAATGTTATGCTATACTTCCATTATCATTGATCGAGTTAGAAGGATATGATCATTATGTAGTGTGATCACTGTGATGTGATATGAGAGTATTCTAATTCAAAATTCATGGAGCCATATATATATATATATATATATATATATATATATATATATTTGAGTAGAATCGTAGCATTGTGAGGACCAAGTTAGCAGGGCGGCCAAATTGGTGGAGGTGGCCAAATTTCCCACTCAACTCAAACCTTATTTGGGTGTCGCCCTTCCCTTGCAATCTCACTACTCCAGCTTCGACAGTGAATCAGATCAGCCATTCATACTCAGCTACTTTGGATGATAACCTAAATCAACACCCACATTCTCGAGCCACATACTTCATCCGGTATATGACACAATCATCGACTTCAATCACTTTTGGAAAAGAACCTCCACCACCACCACCACCTCTTACAATCAACATCAATTGACAGTGGCCTTCAAATCTTCAACCGATTCCGGTACCTAAAAAGCTAGCACAGTGACGTGCAAACTTCTAAATGACCGAGGAAGTTAACAGAAGCTGCGGTATTGTTCATGCTGCTCTGGTGATACACACCGGAATACTAATATTATGTGTTTGAGGCTGTCAGTTTAGACAATGACAGAAAAAAATCTGATATGGAGGTTTAGAAATTTTCCCCACTCCATTCGGATTCATTTGGCTGTCCTTTTCATACCCTTAGGCTCTTTGATTCACAGGCTATAGCTGCCACGCTGAAGATTACAAGAATCCAACCAGCTGATTCAAGGTACTCCACATAGTTATAAAATCAACATGTTTGCTCAGGATAGTATACAAACCACCCACAATCAAACCACATACTTCATTACATTACACAGCCACTATCAATTTTCAATCACTACAGGGAAATGAAAAGTACCATTTACAATCAATAGCAGAAGACAGTAGCTTCAAGTCTTCATTAGAATGTAGAACCTAGCTAGCTCAGATACATGCACCCATCTAAATACATAAACTATGGAAGAGAAGCCCCGCTTAATGATTTAGAGATATTAACATGCAACATAATATTTGAGGATAGTGTATTCTTCCATCAAAGAGGACTGATAATGGTTTTGCACCTCCCCCAAGCAATCAAAGAGGAGTGAAGCCGTCCGACTTCACAAAGCAAAATTAAGAACTGCCCCCTTGTTTTCCTTGTTTTGCTCTCAGAACAACCTCCTCAGTGGTAGTCCCAATTATCTCATTTGCACGTTTCAGCCCAACGCAGAAATACCGTCCAACAGAATCCTAAATTCACAGGCGGGGTCCAAGTGAGAAAAGATAAAATATTACATAGTATAGATTGATCTAAGTACTGCAACCTATCAAACTCACAGAATTTACTACGCAAGTTTAAAAAAATAAATACATGATGGTTTGAGTCCCTCCTCATGGCCTCAGTTTTCGAAATGGTTAATAGCAATCTTGAACAATCTTAAAATCAGTCTATTAATCCTCTAACTGGTTTCCATGATTATTAAGTCAATATATGGTGAAGTTTAGAAGTGGTGATATCATTGTTCTATAATAGTACAACCATATATAATGAGGGATTTAGGGAGTCTTACCCGAGAGACAATTCCCAATTTCTCCAACTTCTCAACTGCATCATCCACATCAAAATTACAGTTGGCACCGAACTCTTCTTTAATGAGTTCCTCACACCACCTATCCAGATCCTATAATAATTCATCCAATAAGCCCAAATAGACTTCTGAAGAATTGCATAATTAGGGAACTAATAGACAGAAGTAAACAAGAAAGATGCTTACTTCTATTGTAGCTTTTCCCTGTTCCATTAATATATAGAAAGAAAGTATCACCTCCTTGACCTAATCATTCAAGACATGAGAGTACCCGTAAGCAATGTTGGAGTGCAAAGTGTATTAAATCTATCCAGAGTCAGTGCTACAGTTAAGCCAGAATATATTAATCTTCCAACAAAGGAAAAGAGAAGTATAGATTATTACAAGCAAGTCCCTGAAAATAATTGAACCAATTCCTTGGACTTTGTGGTTGTGAGTGTCTTTATTTACATGCACCTGATACTAGTTAGCTGTAAGTATGTATTACTTATGTGTATAAGACACTATGTAACATGTGTATCTTTCAAGTATGTATGTGCATTAATATAGTTAGTAATTTGCAGCTGCCAGCAATTATGCATGTAAGCTATATGCGTATATGACTATATGTAATATGTGTATCTATCTGCATACTTATAGTTACAAGTTAACTGCATCATGTGTGTAATATCACTGATACGTATATAATTATATGTAACATTTGGATGTCCATGTATGTATGTATGTGCATAGTTATATTTAGTTACACCAATATAAATCTATTAACCATCAATACTACATCACTCAGAAAGTTTATCAAAGCTTGCAGCTTACCTCCTGTTGAATCACATCATCGCACAAGTGAAGAAGAGTACCCCTTCCGCTATCCAGTTGCTTGTCATACATGGACTGTGTTATCAGGTTCTGATATGCAGCCAAGTTCTGCTGAAAACTACAGTTAATCACGAAACAGCAGCCACATTAGTAACTGACAGAAAAAGTATGAAACAAAGTGAGTGGTTGATGTATCAATATTACATTGAGATAGACACTCAGAGGATGGGTATATATGAACCCCAAAATTATGACCAATAATGGTACATCAGACAGACTTCAAAGCATATAGTGTCTAATCTGACTATATATACCATATAGAATTAAAAAGACAAGCAGATACTTGAAAACGTCAACTTTTCAGTTAAAAAGTTGTCAATAAAGGCATGCATATTAATCGAAACAATCACATACATCGAAAAATGAAACTCAGAAGACATAATATAACAACATAGTTAGCCATTATACTCCTTTGGTGTGACAAACTTGTTATTATGAATAATATACAGCTAACTAGCCGATTGGGAGAAACAAGAATCAAATAAGAAACCTACCTGAAGTATATCTTAGCACAGTAACCAATCACAGTGGAAAGAATTGCAATGATGACCCAAAAGTCAGCATTAGGCATTTCAAGAGAACTAACGACAGCTACCTGTAGAAGAAAGATATAATAAGCTGGACTTCACATAATAAAAAAATGTTATGAATAGTGCATTTAAACAACATTCATTGCATTAAGAAACGCACCAGACCAACTACAGCAGAGCCAAGGAACTTGACCCAGTCCATTGGAGTTAGTCCTGGGTTCTTCTTCTCGGGCTATCAAAGGTATAAAGTTATACAAGTGGTATCCAAACTTGAAGAAAAATTATATAAAAAAGAAAAGTAGAAAGCTAGCTGTAAGACTCAGGCCCATTGGGGAACAAGATAGAGAGGAACTTACAAGAACTATCTCCATGTCAGCCATTGGGATATTTTTGAAATGTTTCACAAATATTCCTCGTTCTTCTGTCGCTTTGGGACTTGCTCGCCTGAACAATCATAACACTGATATCAGTAACTTATTTTGATGTCCTTTTAGGGATGAATCACTAATTCAATCAAAAGGCTACAATAAACCCTTTCCCTAAAAAAAAAAAGATAAGCCCATAACCTACAGTAGCATTTATTAAAATTTCCAATATAAAAGAAATCAATCATCCTTGTGTTCCTTTGGACCCAAATTTGCTACAGTCTAATTACATAAACTAGGGAACTACGAAACTACACAATCTATCTCTATAATACAGATCCCCAACTTAGTGGCGAAGTAGCAGCCTAAAAGTTGTTGAAGAGGAAGAAACCAACTCAACTGTGCACAGATCACAACAACATTATCAAAAACAGTTACATTAACATATGCGAACACATATTACCTGTAAACAACAATTATCCTATCAAAGGTTGGCTCTTTGATTGTCGTCTTGCTCAGTAAGCTTTTGACGCTGAAGGACAAATAATAATAGTGTCAGAAGAGGCCATAACAGCTTGGTCCTATGAAAAAACTAAAGCAAAGTGGAATAACCTTAGTTCCATAGTTTCAAGACGAATTCGTTCAACATATAAATCCTCTTCCTCCTCCGCATTGGCTTCTGAGGTAATTTCATCATCCTTCTTTGGTTCTTTTGTACGCCGACTACTTGACCTTCTCGTAAAAAGTTTTCCAACCCTGCAATAGCAATCACAACAACAATTGCTTCATAATCTAAAGTGAGTTTCTCAGGTACGTTCTTAGTAGTCTTAGTAATTCCAATCACAGGTAGTGATTAAAGATGACTTTCTAAAACATAAAGCGTACGACTGTATTCCGTTCGCCTCTATTAGAGTTCACACATTGTCATCAATTAATTAAGGTAATAACTATATATCAAACTTAAGAGAATTTCTGACCTAGTTACTCTTAAAAGATATGCCCAAAAACGTCCAATGATCATGTCCACTTTCTCCATGAAAAAGAAATCAGTTGTCTGATCAAGTCCAACACCACGCCGGAAGACAATGTACTGAATGTAAGAAAATAATGCAGATTAGAGATCTAAGAGAGAGAGAGAGAGAGAGATGGTGGTATAGTAAAGTCTTTCCAACCAAGGAAAAAGTAAACAAGCTTTGGTTATCAAAATATATATATATATATATATATATAACTTCCAAATGTTTGCAACTTTTATGCTTAAAAATACCTTATCAGCAAAATCTGGAAGGTCTGACCGAGGATTCTCTTCAAAGAAGGTCTTCAGAAGCTTCTTGTCGAGCTTCATTTTCATCAGAACAAAGTATTAGGATCAGAAAAAGAGAAAGCACATGAAGAGAATCACAGAATATAAAAGTGTTGCACGGGTGCTAATAAATGCATTTAATCTGCAGGTCTGTACTTGGCATTTTACTCAATTGACACGAACCATAGAACATACCTTAGATTCATCAACCATAATGGGAAGATTTAGAAGATACTGCGCCGAGTGCGCAACCTCAATTTCTTCATCACTTGTAATCTTGAAATTACTCTTTTCCATCACCTGGACCATTACAAGAAACATTACATACTTGTAGCAGATTGTGAAATCTATTATAGTCAGTATTACAAGGATCCCAGATACAATGCCATTAGGAAGCTGTCGCATTATCTAGTTCTCACAATATCTTCTACAATCAAAACAGACATTCCTATGCATACTGCATCTTGCTTTGATCTTTCTTCTTTCAATTTTCTTCACTCACAAGGAAAATGTAAACAATAATAAAGTGAGACAGTCATAGTCACCTGCATTAAGTAGGTGAGGAAATTCTGCTCCAGCACATCGATTTCTTTCGGAGAAAGATTCTGTTGCTGCAACTTCTGACTCCCATTTACAGGGTCAAACAGCGAATACAGTTGCTACAGACCAAAAACATATGTCAACAAACAAAACCTCCACTCATAAAATGATCAAATGACCACCAAGTGCATAACATATGAGCTATATATATACCATCAAATCCTCGAATTGTAAAAGATACCAAGCCCGAATTGTGTACTCAATTCTCTTGCAGAGCTTCAGAAACTCCGCCCGGTCGGAACTATGCTCTATAGAATTACACATAAAAACAATTACTGTTAGAGTAGACTACATTGAAGCAAAACAAAGTAACAAGTAGGAATTAGAGAACAGAATCGAAGACGAACCAATGAGGTTGGCCAAGGTCATGATGAGCTTGGGTTTGATAATAGGAATTACAGACTCGCGCTCTATACGAATCATGTCCTTCTTCTTCTGGGCCATGGCTTCTTCTGGGTCTCTGAGTTTTGTGGGTGTGCTTGGAATGGAACAATGGGGAAACGGATTGGGGGGGGAGTTTAGTAAAGGGAGGGGTTTTGGTTTGGTATCTTGTCCTTTCAACTATTAGGGTATGTTTGTCAGTTTGTCTGTTTCTTGCAGAACTGGTTTGAGATCAAAGCAAAACCACTTGTGGAAGAATCGCACCAACTGATGATGATGACAGGGCCAATCTATGTCAACCTGGTTTTACTTGCGAGGTCAAAGTTGGTTGTTTTTACTGCCGTTATTCAACTGCGACCTTGCTATAGATTTTTGTTTTGTTTTTTGTTTTGGGTCATTTTCCGTTTTTAAATGGTATCATTTGCGATAATAATAAGGAAATTATGTCTGAGTGGATACCACAGTTGTTTTCATCAACAAAGCATACAACAAAAGCCCAAATTGATTGAAAAATAATGTGTTACCGTTATCTATTAAGGATCAGATTTAATAAATAGCGCATTTGCTTTATGACATTGGGGCAAGATTGCAAAGCATCTCCTCTAAGGCTCTAACATAGAGAAAATGTTTCAGCAACACCAATGTACGCGGAGAAACTATCTTAATAGTGGCGGAGTCAGAAATTATAAACGAGAATATATATATATAATTACTCAAACATGAACTCATTCAACCAAAGGTGCCATGGCCAAAATGGACTTTATGTAACTTGTTGCTTGACTTGAAACATAAACAGAAGAATTAATATTGCGACTTGGAGAACCTCCCTCATTAATATGAAGTCCGATCACCACTTAGAGCATTTCAAACAGATTATGTATTTTTGGAGAAAAATATAGATTTAGAGAAAAATGTATATTTTTCACTCAAACAGTTTCTCCATCTCATTCTCTAAAATAGAGAAATGGATGAAAGAGAAGAGTTAATTCTCCAAATTTGCAGCATTTGCAAAAAATCTGCATAACCAAATATTAAATATATATACGTTCTTCAACAACTCAAACTTAGATTACAACCAATAAAAAATTTACAATAAATATTTAAAGTCAACAATATAAAGTTATGAAAGATATTATGGTTATGATAAATAATAAAATATAATATTTAATTGAAATAATAAATGTTAAAATATGCAAAATAAAAAAGCTGTTGGAGTTTGAGCATAAATGTTTTGAAAATTTTGAAATTTACTTCTCTATTTTAAAGAAAATATGGAGAAACTATTGGAAATGCTCTTCAAGGACTAAAATTAGTCAATAGGCGTACGTTTCAACAAGAAATAAGTCAATAAACTTCTCCATTAGTGTGATCTTTTGGAAACGTAATTAGATGCCGCATCACCATCAACAGTAAAAAGCACCGCTATTCTCTGATGGATTTAGACGACTCTCACTATCTTCATCGATCACCACATGCAGAGACAAAGTCTTGTGAGAAAGCTATCAGGTTGGATAATATTTTGCCATAAAAAAATTCCAACATCACATATCGTAGACATCTCTATTAATGATTGTTGGTGAAACAAAAATTACCCTTTCAATCAACTTTCTTATCATCTAATTAATTATTCAAATGTGTTATAACTCACTCAAAAGAGACAAAACAGCAACAACCCTCATAAAAAAAAACACTTTAAGAAGACAACAATGCAACAACCCTTGTAAAAGCCCACACAAAAGTATCAACAATGCATGTAACCTAAAAAAAAAACAGTATTAACAATGCAGACAACGCTCATGAAATGATGTTAATTACCCAAAACAGCTAAACACTGCTGGGATTAGTGGAGCTATGCACCGACACCAACATTTGGAGAACCATCTCCACAAAACTTAGATATATCCAAGACCGTCCACCACGTGTCCCTCAATAATTTTCATTAAAATGATATTGTACTCAAAAAATTGATATCGGACCGTCACTTGAAAATCCCACACTCATTTTGGTAAGACTTCAAAATCCACAAACTCAAATTTTCGTTCGTAATTGATATTTGAAAAAAAAAAAGATCAACCAATAATGACGCCGCGGTGGCATTTTCGATATTTTGTTAAAATCATTGGGTGAAAATAAAATAGGGAAAATCGCAACGGAACAAAATTAATGTGTGTATATTTATGAGGGCGGTCACATGGAGGATCCCAAGTCTGCCGGCCCGGTTCGGATCACCACCACCTCATCACAAAACGGCGTCGTTTTAAGGCCCTCGCCGGTTACGAAATCTGCTATATAAATTTATCAAAGTCGGCTCAGTGTGGACTCGGAGCTTCTTCTTTGACGTCTGCTCTCCTCATTTTCACGTTCTCTTTCTCTCTCTGCTTCGCTCTCAGGTACTCTCTCTCTCTCTCTCTCCCCCCCCCCTCTCTCTCTATATATATATGTGTTGTAATGATAATGCTGCTTGTTTGTTGTTGACTGGACTTGGTTTTTGGATTTGCGGAGCTCCGATTCGATTCGGTTAGGGCGGAATAGGATGATCGGCGAGTTTGGAGTAGAGCGCGAGATCTTGTAGAGTGATCGCTTTTTTGAAAAGTGGATTGGATCGTCGTGTTCGTGGTGGTGTTGTTGAGTTGGAGCCCTAGGTGTTTTGGCTAGGTTATGATTTTTTAGCCAGTTTTTGTTGTGATAGTGTTGATGTGTTTTGGTGTTGAGAGTTGGATTTGGTGACTGGTTTTGGTGGAGAGTGAGATCTTCTGGTGTTTGCTGACTCACATTTCCGGTGGATTCAGTGTTTTGTGATTATTGTGTGTGTCTAGTGCTGTGGTTTCGAGCAGTAGATGTGTCGATTAGGGTGTAAGCTTTGCTGCTGAGTCTCTTTGGTTATTTTCGAAGAACACGAAGTGCATTGAAATTTTCATTTGGAAATTGTTTTGAGAGTCTGTTTTTCTTTAGTTGTTCTTTACTGATTTGCAGTCCAACGAAGATTTTATACTATGTTTGTTACTGTTTGTGTGTTCATTTCGAAACTTCAGTTAGGATAATTACTTGTGTGTTCATTTCGAAACTTCAGTTAGGATAATTACTGTGGAGTTGCATATGAATGCCTGATATATAGGTGGAATGTAGTTCATTGATTAGATCAGGGATTGCACAAAGTAGGGAGTGTACAGTATTTGAGTAGTGTGATCCGTGTCGAACTTATTTTCAGATCAAACAGTGTTAGAGCTCGTTCTTTGGCTTAATGTTTATGCGGTCTGTGTTTCAGTATTGTGTATGAGCTGTGTACTTTGTCGTCTTTGATATAATATGCCCCGTTCTTTTTAAATGCTTATTACTGGATACTGTGTTGTTCTTATGTTTGAGTAAGCATTTTCACTGTTGTGAATTGGTTCGGTTCAGAGTTGCAGGCCAACACCAATGTCAGCTCTTAGAGATCTTAATACCATACCTGGATCTGAGAGGAAGAATGAAAGCTGTAGCAAAGGGGCTGTAACTAAACCTTTAGCTGAGAATGCTACTGTAAATCATGAAGAGTGCCAGAAGAAAAACTCTGTCTCTTTGGGTGTCCCTTCTACCAATGGTGAGGAAGTTGTCAATGCCGTTGAGGTTGCAATTACAGAGGTAGAATACATTGACTCTGAGAACTTGAATGATGTTGAAGATGTTGATATGAGTCTCAAGGTATTCATTGTCTACATTCCCGTGGGTTTTTTTTTTGCTTAAACTTGGGAATTTCTGACCTTTCGTAACTTAGTATTCATCTATATGTACCAGCTAACTGTATGGCGTCGGTGCACTTCTTGTTTGATTTTGCAGACACTCGTAACTGGACTAGACTCTAAAGATTGGGTTCTGCTTTGTGAAGCACTCAATACTGTCCGCCAGTTGTCCATTTTTCACAAGGAAGCTATGCTGGATAAACTGTAAGTCTTGTGTTTTCAGATTGCCCTGATTGAAAGAAGCATGTGCTATTGATGTGTGTAGTACTTTAACTATTGATGGTGCTGAAGATCTAACTATTGTCATATTCTTAATTAGGGGAGATGTGATTCCACTTGTGGTAAGGTCTCTGAAGAATCCAAGAAGTGCTGTTTGCAAAACTGCGATTATGACATCTGCAGATATCTTCAAGGCGTACAATGACAGTATAGTTGATTCGTTGGACCCTCTGGTAATATATTTTATTTGAAATCTACTGCTACATCGCCTCATCTTTGATTTGTCACTTTGTTTTTAGTGTATAGGATTACTGGTATATGTGATTAATCCTCGTTTTTTTTCCTTCGTCTTTGCTCCCCAAATGTGACTCATTCAGCTTCTACAACTTCTTCTCAAATCTTCACAAGATAAACGATTTGTATGTGAGGCAGCTGAAAGAGCTTTAGTAGCGATGACCTCATGGGTTTCCCCCTCATTGTTGTTACCAATTCTGCAACCATATCTGAAGCACAAAAATCCTAGAATTCGGGCGAAGGCATCAATGTGCTTTTGTCGAAGTGTTCCGCAGCTGGTAAGACACGAGAAATCAGATATATTCAATTGTTTGTCTGGTGAAATTTCTCATGTATAGTGACAGATTCTATTTTCCTTTATGATCTACACAAAGCATTTGTATTTCATAATAACTGTCAATATTCTTATTGGCAATTTTAAAAGATGATTATGTTACTTATGTAGATACTAACAATGCTCAAGAGTTAAGAGTAGAGACCATATTGAAGGTTTTAGTTTTTCATCCACTTGAAATGTTACGTTGCATCTAGGTGATGTTGAGGCTATTGAAGCTGCTCCATGTTTATATGCATTGCTTGTTTCATTATAAGTAGCAGAAACCAATTTAGTATGTTAATGGTGCTTGAGAGATGAAGCTTATTAGATTCACTTGAAATGTTACATTGCATCTAGGTTATGTTGAGGCTATTGAAGCTGCTCCCCTCTTTACGTAACTGGTGTAAGCTGGAATTAGTTGTGTTCTTGTCTTCATTCTTAACTGTATTATCTTTTGTCTGTGTGCAGGGTGTTGAAGGTACTAAAGCATATGGGATTGACAAATTAATTCAAGTGGCAGCATCTCAGCTTAGCGACCAGCTTCCTGAATCAAGGGAGGCTGCTCGAAACCTCCTCCTTGAGTTGCAGACTGTTTATGAAAAATTTCAGAATCTCTCACCAGCAGCAGTATCTGAGGAGATGCAGCCAGAGGTGGACTCTTGGGAGAACTTCTGCCAATTGAAACTATCTCCGCTTAGTGCACAAGCTGTTCTCCGGGTGACCAATGTCTCTCGGGAAGGTCTTGTTGTTGGCTCCTCTTGACGCATGTTGATACAACACGGACACGAATTAGTACTACAATTCCCACAATTACAAGCTATTTAGCGAGCCTACATCTGCCCTTTTGCCTAGTTGCTTTGGTTTGATATTCATCAATTTCTATTTCTATTTTCTTTTTCGCGTCTGTATATACTTTCAGGTCTTGAGTTTGAGATGTTTATAATTGCTGAAAGTTAGTAAACAAGCCATAGCCTGCATTCTTTTGACTTGGGTTGAATGTCCATTTGGCTTTATTTCCAGTCTACAGATTCGGGTTTTCTTTTGACTTGGGTTGAATCTCTCATCAGTTCCACATGCACTCACTAGAGTAACTGTCAAAAGCTGAAGTATCAACCAATAATATTTTGACTGTGAATCTGTGATTAGCATCTCAATCAAAATTCCAGCACATCAAAATGAATAATAGTAGAAGATAAAGAGTGGGACTTTACCTAATGAGATTTTGATCGGGCAATGTGTCATTAGCAGCATGTCGAAGAGAATGAGAGTTATCAGTGACATGACCTGCGGGGTAGAATGGATTTTGTTAGTTGTTCGGTATATTGAGAGAGATTGAATGTAGCAGAAAGAATAAGAGAAGTGTGGACATCAATCTGGAGGTAGAGAAATGGTACAATGGTAGCAAACTAGCAACTATGTCTCTTCAATGGTAGCAACTCTCTCTCTCTCTCTCTCTCTCTCACACACACACACAAAACTTAGCACAATCCTAAGTTTTTCACTTTTTTGATCTGGATCCGCCACTGCCTCAAAGCTTGAGCAAAGAGGGTAGAAGACAGTAGTTATATATGTAAAACCAAGACCCAAAATGTATATGAACAAAGTGACGAGCAGAGAAAACATTAGCAGAAAAGTGAATTAAAATTCATGTGACTTGCAGTATATGCAAGTTCTATTCACGTTGGTGTAAATGAGTCACACTCTAAAGTGGCTATATTTCTAACCAATGTACCTCTGGCTGTTGAATCCAATAAATCAACAGTTATGCTGTTAATAATTAACACTTGCTGTTCATGCAGGTCTATCAACTACTGAATGTAACGTGCGTCGGTCAAATCTTAGGCACATCTTACCCTTAGCTCTAACTTAATCACTACCTACAGTTTCAGATTTGGTCACAGCCTTACAGGTTGGGTTTTAATGGTTTCATATTTGTGTTGAATGACAGCTGAGAAAACGCTTGCAGAATAGTGAAGTTTCATGTGATTTGTGGTGTATGCAACTGTTATTCACGTTTGTGAGAATGAAATAGAGATAAAGCTAGGTGGATTTACACTGATTTACAGTCGTGTTGTTTTGGCAATATTAACACTTGGTATTCATGCAGGTTTATCAACTTTTGAATGTAGCGTTGGTCAATTTTTCCGGCACATCTTAGCTCTCACAAAATTCACAGATTCCAATTCCAGATTTGGTTGCAAGTTCATAATTTCTGTTTGAATGGCAAAGCTGCTAAACTGGTATCTTCATAAAGAGGATTACATATTTTGAATAGTTTTGAAACGGCCATGGCACTTACCATTTATAATACATTTTGAAGTTTGGTAGATGCATGCCTGCCACATCTTACCTCTCACTCTGATTTCTGAATCCAATTTCAGATTTGTGTTACGAGTTGGGTTTTAATATTTTCTTTCTTGTGTTTGAATGGCAAACTAATTGAGAAAATCACATATTTAAATTTAGCTTTGAATTTGGTTGATGCATGTTTTACATCTAGATATCTTTGTAATAAAAGTAGCTGAATAATTTTGAAACACAAATCTTGATTTTTTAAAATTAGGATATGACTCCTCTAAAAAGGGGATATAATGAAGCATTTGGTTGCAAGAGTTTAAAAATTAAGCATTTTTAACAAAAAAAAAAGGGTCACCTACGACCGATCAATACATATATTGCCAGGATTGAGTTAAACCACCGCACGATATATGATATACTTCATAACCGGACGTACAAAATAAGGTTTCTATTTTCACACATCATAATCATAAAGTTTGAGCTCTTCTTGATCCAACCAGCTATAGTAAAATCTGAAATATTCGTCGTTGTTTGAGTTTGATTAATTGAGTGAAGCGACTGTGAGACACTAGGGTTTAAGTTGGGGAATAAGTATTCTATTGAAATTTTTATCGAAGTCCCAAACAAAGAATAAAGACCACAGCTTAAATGATTACCATAACGTAATGACGAGAAATAAAACAAAAACACAAGAAACACAAGTTAGATTTATCGTTGTCTATATGTACTTACGATACTAAATATTATCACATAACCGTTTGTTTTTGGTGATTCGATCAACTTTAAATAACTCACAAAGACAATCTCAACACAATAATGATAAAATTCGTTCGTAAACGAGAATGTATATCTACCAGATCCAAGATCTCACATAATGACTTACGTTATGCCGGATAAGGTCAATCTATAATATATTCAGAATTCGTTCGTAAAAAAAATTACAAGACGTTACCACCTTGTGACGTGAAACTATCTACCATAACAACCAAAATATTTATAATCAGTCACCGGAACTAGTAAAAAAAAAGCTCGTAAATCTCTCGCGGACACAACAAAAATATAATCCAGTTTCCAGTTGACCATTTTCACATAAAAATCAAAGGCGGATGAACCTTTCAGTGTTTTTGTAGGGGCAATGGAAGGGTCAAACTCCAAAGTCTAGAGAGAGAGAGAGAGAGAGAGAGAGAATAGAAACCCTAAACCCGGGAAGGAGCTCCGGATTAGATTTGGTTTGCAAATAGTACACACAGAAGTCCAGTACAGGAACTGCAAATCTGTCCAACAAGTTACAGGTGTCGCTCATGTAGCGCGAGTAGACTACTATACACACCAACCCCCAGCGCGTCTGCCTTCCACTTCTTCACCTTCTTCATCCCAATTTTTACAAATTTACAGTCCCTCCCTTCTTTTTAAAAATCACATAAACAAAAACAACAAAATTAGAAGAGAGAGAGAGAGAAAAAAAAAAGAGAGAGGAGAAAAGAAAGAAAGAAAGAGCGAGAGTTTCCCCAGTCCTTGTTTTCTCTTCTACTTCTTCTTAGCCTCCCCACCTCCATCTCCGTCGAATCTCAGCCGTCCGATCAGAGAAAGAGAAGAGCTGAGAGATTTTGATTTTCGTTTTTGTTTTTTTTGTTTTTGTTTTTGTTTTTGGACAATGGTGAGGTCGCCAACGACGACGAGTGAGCGGCGCCGACGAGGTTGATGGAAACCACGGATTTAACTCCCGACGAGCTCCGTGACTCCGAGAGGACGGGGGCGGGGCTCGACATCGATCTGAATGAGAGGATCCCTTCGCCGGAAACCCTACCGGATTCGGTCGACGTGGTGCGGTACTACCACGACAACCCCTCCCCGCCGCCGGGAGGCCCCGCCGGCGTTCCCGGCGGAGCGGGGCGCGGCTCGGCGTGCGCGTCGTGCGGGAAGCCCGAGGTCCGCGGACACGTGGTGGTCTGCGACGGCTGCGAGCGGGGGTTCCACCTTGCCTGCGCCGGAATGCGCGGCCGCCAGGCTGTCAATCTCGACGAGTGGGTCTGCGGCGAGTGTATGTGCGGCGGCGTCAGGAGCAAGCGGTGGCCGCTTGGTGTTAAGTCCAAGCAGATTCTGGATATTAATGCTTCGCCGCCGAGCGACGGCGACGGCGAGGCTGACGTGGCGGAGGGAGTGATGGAGTTGAGGTAATGCTGTTTAGTGCATTTTGTTAATACTCAAGTTTAGTTCTTTAAATTAGGATTAAGAGAATGATGATAGTAAAGGCTTCGTTTTTCGATTCTTTAAGCTCAGCTATAATGATGCATTGAACTTAAAAAGACTTAGGTGATCGAATCGGGAGGTTAGTTTAGAAGAATGATAGTTAAGAGTTACTAATCCTCAGTTAAATGCATGATCTTGTCTGCTACATTTGTCTCCGGGAGTAAAAGCCTTAGTCTTTAAGCCATGCATTGTTGTAATCCTTTGAGCTTGTTATGGTGGCGCACATTAGAATTGCACTTCACCATTGGGTTTTTTGTTTTTCTGTTTAATGTGAAAGAATGATGGTAAAGATTGACTTTTTCCTGAATTGCATGCGCGCTGTTGCTACGACAGTTACGACAATGTATTAGGGTGGATTTGAGCTTGTTCAGACACTTAATCGTTTAGTAATTATGTTGTGTGGAGGTGGTGGACTTGTTTTCACTCATTGTTCCTTTGTTGTAGATACGTGTTGTAACTTCTTTTGTGTTTTCGATGAGCCTATATTATGTGTCTCATGTCTATTATTGATTGTTGTCCATTAGCGTTTTGGTAAATTTATTTGAATGCATGTTGTCCATTGGTAATTACTGCTTATAGTTATTTTTATTATAGAAAGCACACTACCGGTGGTAATTCTTGTGGTGAAAAGCCCTTTGGTGCTCCAGTGTCTTATTCAAACTTCTTGTACTCCAGAAATGGGTTTGGCTTGAACAAAGCTTCAGGAATTTCGACACAAGCAGTTAAATACGAAGATATATTGCACCATACGGAGACTGCTAGTGGAAGATTTGATGAAGTGGAAATGAGTTTTCCAGTCGGAAGGCATAGGAGAAGTAATAATACAGCTATTAGAGTATCATCCCCGAATTCAAATGACATAGTTCTGCAGGCTCTTAGAGATTTTGTCTCTGAGAGGCATGGAGTGCTCGAGGAAGGCTGGCGGGTAGAATTTAAACAGTCAATAGACAGTAGTGAACCATATTTAGTTTATTGTGCTCCAAATGGAAAGACATTTGATTCGTTATCAGAAGTTGCGTACCATCTTGGGTTGACATCTGGCAATTCTATGGGGTCTGAAGTAAGAAAAGAAGGGTCTCTGCCTATGATAGAGAAAACTTATCAACCCAGGAAAAGGAAGTCAAAAGGTTTATCTGCCAATGGAGTCACTGAAATTAAGGAAAGTTTGGAAATTTCTGCCTGTGGTTTTGTAAATAATGGAGAACATACAGAAGTTGGATCAAAGGGCTTGGGATGCATCGGGCCACAACACAATAGTGTAAGCTTATTAGTATTCTGATTGTTATCTCTTTATGAAAAGATAAAAAAAACCAGAAGCTTAAGTTTTTTGTATTTTTTTTAACATCAGCTTTTGATTGAAAAAAAAATACAAGAACAAAAAATGTATATGGAGGCGGGAAAGTAGTCAGCTTTAGAAAGCTAAACAGGGCAGCAAAGGACAAAGGCTTAGCAGCTCATCTGTTCATGGTAACTCAAAGTTTTATCTATCTTTGGTTTGCTGATTTCTGTCTGTCTTACTTTCAGGAGGGACTTCCAGTCCAATTTGAAGATTTCTTTGTTCTTTCATTAGGAGAAGTTGATAAAAGGCCCTCTTATCACGACTCTAATTTGATCTGGCCCATAGGATATAGATCGTGTTGGCATGATAGGATTACTGGTTCCTTATTTATATGTGAAGTTTTAGACGGTGGTGATTCTGGTCCAGTTTTTATGATCAGAAGATGTTCGTGCTCGGCCTTGCTGATTCCCAGTGGTTCAACTATTTTATCTAGGCAAGCACTTGGTGATTTTTGCACTCAAAGTGATCAAGACAGTCATGACACTTACGGAAATGATGCAAGTATACATATGATACTGTCAGATCCTTCGCCTATGGAAAATGATGTTTTTTCCTGCCTGACTGGTTGTTCAGATGACGCGAGTGATGTTCAGACAACATTTCAATTGCAATTTGATACTCATTCTGTTTGTGAACAGTCTGAATCTTGCTTGTCTATTGATTCGGCTGCCAGGGATGACATTGGTGAGATATTAGTAGAAGATCATTCATCATCTTCGGCTTGGGAAAGTATGTCGCGGAAGATCGTTAATGCTTGTTCCGAATTATATAAACAGAGAGGTGCTATTAAGTTTTGCTGTAAGCATCAAAATGCTAGTGAATTCCATAACAGGGTTGTAACAAATGACAGTAGCCAGGTGAACCATACTTTGTTGGACAGGTTTTGTAGCTTACCCGGATCTGACAGTGTACCATCCATCAGTCAGTCAGGTGATGAATCAGGTGCTTGTGATGACATATCAAAATGGCTTGACCATGATAGATTTGGACTAGATGTTGATTTTGTGCAAGAACTTTTGGAGCAGCTTCCCGGTGCCCAGTACTGTTCTCAATACCAATTTCTTAGAGATAGAAGTAACAGTTCAACATTGCTAACTGTTGGAAATGGGGTTCTAGTGGTCAAAATGGGGGCTGGGTTGCATGGAAAGGAAGAGGAAGTTCTAGATGTTTTATATAGGAGGCCCAAAAAAGCTAAGTTGGCTGGGGTTCAAATTAAGAATGACCGTCCACCTCCTCTTGGGAAGCCATTGTGCTTGAGGATCCCTCCTGCACTTGTTGGTGACTTATATCAGGTATGGGGACGCTCTTTACAAATGTTTGTTTATATATTCTGATTGTTAGATTATCTTTTGAGACGTGAAGTAATTGACAGGGACAAAACTTATTCGTCTTCTGCTTATATACTCAGGTTTGGGAAATACTATGGCGCTTCCATGGTATTTTGGGTCTAAAGGAGGCTTTTTCATTAAGTGAACTTGAAGATGAACTCATAAGCCCTTGGTTTGCGAGCTCAGATCTACCAGAGAAGTATGAGAGTGAAATTCAGGGCACCAAAGCTTTGAAAGCACATAAAGTTGATTGTAGAAATGATCTAGTTCTATCTTCAAGCTCGAAGTCCGCTTCACCAGTTTCTAAGGAAAATCCTCATGCGTTCATTCATATGGAAACTGGAGCAACGAAGGAGGCAGCTCAAGCTAAAATCGCTTCTGTAACCTACAATAGGTGTTCCGGCATAGCTTTGACAAAGGCTCATGCCTCACTGCTAAGAGTGCTCATAGGCGATTTGCAGTACAAGGTAGCTGCACTGGTTGATCCGAATTTTGAGTCTGGAGAGTTCAAGTCAAAGCGGGGAAGAAAGAAAGATATTGATTGTTCTATCCCTGTGAAAAGATCTAAGCTACTCCCAATTAATGAACTGACTTGGCCGGAGTTGGCCCGAAGATACCTGTTGGCTGTAATAGCCATGGACGGAAACCTTGACTCTGCTGAAATTACTGGACGTGAAAGCGGTAAAGTATTTCGCTGCTTACAAGGTGATGGTGGCGTCCTTTGTGGCTCTTTAACTGGAGTAGCGGGGATGGAAGCAGATGCACTTGTAAGTCAGATCTTATCATTTTGAGGTGGTATGACATTTATTATATAATTCTTTTGAAATGATTAGGTTCTGAAATGACAGGGGAATCCCAATCCTGTGCTCTTCATCTGGCTCAGAATTTCAGCTTAATCATATCATACATACTCATTAATCATGTCAGTTTTGTTTTAATTATCTTAAATTTAAGAAAGGAGAGACAATTAAAGAAGAGTCATCGGTAGCTTTCTAGTGTTTAGATGCTGACAAGAGGTCTACGACCTAGGCAAACTGCAGTCTTAAGTACACTGTGCTACTGGCCTCACCTACCCGGAACAATGTCTCTGTCTCAGCTGGCTACAGCTTCTAAATCAGAATAGGAAAGTCACCAATTTGTAACTGTCAGGGCCAATCTAGAAGCCCGAAACATCACTCTGTTCCTTGAGAAGTTACCTCTAACCGCAGCTTCCCTGCTAAAATACTGGCTTTCTATGCTGTTGGAATAACCCAACAGTTGCCAGCACCTTGATATTATCCTTAAGCAATGGGCCATAGAGTTATCTTCACCATTCAATACTGGCAAAGGGATTGTCCATGATCTCTTCAACACTAACAGTTGTTTAATTAGTTTTACGTTCCAGAAACAGATTGATGTGGTCAATTAGTTTAATTCAAACCTTTGACTTTTCAAATTGTTGGGAACTACTACATTCGTGATATATTTGGACTGGGCAAGTTTTGGGCAGTTTCTGTTCAAATGGTCATTTCCCCTACAGGCAGTGGTTTGCTATTTGAGAGATAATGGTTTAGGATCTTGATTTTATTGGTTTCTTCTGATTGTACTGTAACTGTGATTTTGTGTGTCATCCTATTTTGTTTGCATCTCTCAACAGCTTATATCTGCAATATATAGACTTGGTGCTATGACTAGTGAAAATGAATGTGCATATTAATGTTCATATTTGTTTAAATTGCAGTTTCTTGCAGACGCCACAAAGAAAATATTTGCTTCACTTAATGGGGAAACTCATGTATTCACCATTGAAGAAGAAGAGTCTGATGGAACGGTGTCTGTTGAAACAAATTTGGGAAATGATGGTAATATTCCAGTGTGGGCGCAGATGCTGGAACCTGTTAGAAAGCTGCCAACAAATGTGGGAACAAGAATCAGAAAATGTGTGTATGAAGCATTGGAAAAGGATCCACCTGAATGGGCAAAGAAAATACTGGAACATTCGATCAGTAAGGAAGTTTACAAGGGCAATGCTTCAGGACCTACAAAGGTGCTTTGTTAGTAACTTAATATGTTATTAACTACTGGTTTTTGTCTGATAGATAAGAACTGCAATTTTCATTGTGACAGTTTGCAATAGCAGGGTTATCTTACATGCAATGCCGGCACAACACTAATTTAATTTGTATGCCTCCCACTCGCTGTAGTGTAGACCTACCAACTTCTTTCTGTTGTCCTGTGCCCTTTATGGAACCAGTTGTATTCTCTATAGGTATAAGTTATGAGCCTAGTTGATTAGGAGAGAAGTTAGCTTAGACTTTAATATGTTCCCTGACCAGGTTCTGACCATCCTGTCATGCTGTGGCTAACAAGTATTAATGTGAGTTGTACTTTTTAACTTTCTCATCTTAAGCTTCTAATTTTTTTTAAAGCACTTAATAATATTAATAAACAGTCAATTATACCACCATTTTAGGGTTGCGTCCTTGTGCTTGTTATGGAACTAAAATTTACCTTTTTCTATGGTTGTGTCTCTGAAGGCTAACGTGCATTTTTGTGTTATAACTAAATACGTGTGATACTGAATTTGTTCTTGTTGATTGGGCACAGAAAGCGGTTATTTCACTCCTAGCAGATGTATTGGCAGAAGCCTTAAAACAGAAGTCTGAGAAGGGAAAAAAACGGAAGATTAATGTCTCCATTTCTGATGTTATTATGAAAAAATGTCGCATTGTATTTCGTCGCGCGGCTGCTGCAGATGACACAAGGGTCTTCTGCAATTTGCTGGGAAGAAAGCTGATGAATCCAAGTGATAATGATGATGAGGGACTCCTTGGGTCTCCAGCCATGGTGTCTCGACCTTTGGACTTCAGGACTATTGACTTGAGATTGGCAGCTGGATCCTATGGCGGATCACATGAAGCTTTCTCTGAGGATGTTAGGCAGGTCTGTTTTCTATGATTTTGAGGTGTTTTGTAACAAACTTCCATTTTACATTTTATTTCTTCCAATGTTATTAGTGTAGATATTATTGAAATGTAAGATTCTAATAGTTGTTTTCCCTCTCTTTCCCCTTTTATCAGATACTGTTTTACCTGCTTGTCTATGATAATAGGTTGATAAGTAGTTAAGTACATACGTTATAGAAGAGTAAGCACTTAATTTTTTACACCATTCTGTCTATCCAGGGTGCAAATTTTAACATATAAACACAGATTGAAACCAACTGGTTAAATTTGTTTTGAGTCTTCATATATTATGTGTTTTGTCTGCCAGTAAATAGTGATATTGATTCATGGTTGCATAATATATTTCATTTCTAGCTTCCAAATTCCAATATCGGACATTTGAAGCTACAAATGGAAGAGTAGATGGTGAAGTCCTTTTAATTTTTTTTTTTTAAAGTTTAGTGATTTATTTCATGTTGCAGTTATGGAGTAATCTACGTATTGCTTATGGTGATCAGCCTGACTTGGTCGAGTTGGTTGAGACGTTATCTCAAAGTTTTGAAACATTATATGAGGAGGTTTGTACTTTTTTTTTTATCCTTTCCCACTTGTCGGTTTCCTTTGAATTTTATGAATTTTTCTGTCACCAGATATTTGCTCAGTGCCTAAAAAGCTGATTTGTAATAAGGTTAAATTAGTTGTCAGGAATTGATTCTTCAATTAGGATTTAAAGATGGACTAGAAAATGTACAAACAATAAAGAGTAGAAGGTCTACTCTATCCTGACAACAACACAGGGTTGACCCATATATAAATGCAGGGTGTTCATGAATCCAACCAATTTATTTTGTTTTTTTGTTTTTGCAATGCAGGTTGTTTCTCTTGACCATAAATTTTCGGAGTATGCAAAGTTGGAAACCATAACTGCTGAAAGTAAAAAGGAGATTGATGATTTAGTTGCTTCGACGAGTGATCTCCCCAAAGCCCCTTGGGATGAGGGAGTCTGCAAAGTATGTGGCATTGATAAAGATGACGACAGCGTACTGTTGTGTGATACTTGTGATGCTGAGTATCATACTTACTGTTTGATTCCTCCTCTTGCAAGGATCCCAAAGGGAAATTGGTATTGTCCATCTTGTGTTGTTGGCAAAAACATGGTTCAAGATGTGTTGGGACATCCTCATGTCATTAGTCGACGCCGTGGTAAACATTTTCAGGGAGAAGTTACACGCGTCTACTTGGAGTCTCTTACACATTTAGCAGTGAAAATGGAAGACATCGAGTATTGGGAATTTCACGTGGATGAGGTTTGCTTATTCAACCTATTAACGTTCTCTTTCCTAGTTATACTGCAATGTCAGGTTTATTTGGTGAATTCTTCACTAACTTCTTAGGTAACAATTTCATTTTGTTGCAGAGAACCTTCCTGCTGAAGTTCTTATGTGATGAGTTGCTTAATCTAGGTGTTACTCATCAACACATTGATCATTGTTCTGAGACATCGATCGAGTTGCAGCAGAAGCTGCGTTCCTTATCTGTAGAGTGGAAGAACCTCAAGTCTAGAGAAGAGTTCTTGGTTGCAAGAGCTGCAAAGGTTGATGTCAGCCTTGGGAAGGATTGCATAAAGGAAGGGAGTTCTGCTTCAGTTGAAAACCAAGAAAAATGTTTTGGCCACACACATGCATTTAGTGGCAGGTCCAACTCTAATATAGTCTTGGATGGTATGCCAGCATCAGAGAGTGCCCTAGGGTTTGATAAACTCCCATCTGTCAGTAATGCAGAATACAATAGTCAAAATTCGGTGATTGCTGAAATTAGGCAAAAAGATGGCTATCCTGCTGTCCAAGACGCTAATGGAGAAGCAAATTCCATTCAGCATATGCATTCTGAGAAAAATGATAGATCCTTGGGGAATACGGAGTTGACTTTATCAGATTCTTTATCACATGAAGCCAATGGCTCTATTAGAGAAATTGGTTGCCTTGATCTACAACAGGAGGATGTGGAGAGAGTTGTCTCTTCTTTTCAGCCTTCAGATCAGGAAGGACTTTGTATGCCTCCACATATGTCTGCTATAAATGACTCGCACTCTGACAACCTTGAGTTGAACTCTGTAAGAAACGACTTGTCACTTTTGCTAGAATCAATTGCTGCTGTAGAATCTGACCTTTCCAAGGTTTCTGTGCGAAGGGAGTTTCTGGGAATTGATTCTTTGGGTGGCTTATACTGGGCTTCAGCTATGCCAGGTGAACACTCTCGAATTATTGTCGATAGAAGTGTGTCAATGCAGCAGGGGGTGAAGATGGCAGAACACAGAGACCCTGTATGGAGGAATTCCATCTCTCAAAACTTTGCTGCAACTAGCATGAAAAGTGACCTGCCCTTAGAGGGATCTAAAGCTCACTGTCCCTTTTCATTTGAACCAAACAACGCTGTTGCATTAACTTCACCTTGGGTTTCGTATCAAACTGATGCTGAGATTGATGATTTGATAGGTTGGTTAAAGCCCCATGACCCGAAGGAAAAAGAGCTGAGAGAGTCGTTGTTGCATTGGCAGAAGTCTAGGTTCGTGAAGTATCAGCAAACTGGAAGTCGAGTTCTGGATGATCTCCCAAAGGCTTTGTCAGTGGCTAATGGTGAAAAAGCTGCAATGTCTAACCATCTTGTTACTAGGGCAGCCATGTTTTTGGAGAAGATATATGGTCAAAGCTTTGAGTTAGAAAATGTTGATACCATAGAAAAGCAGGAGAAGCGAGCTAGGCTAACTAATGATGAGAAAATGCACAGGTGTGATTGTTTGGAACCAATTTGGCCATGTAGACATCATTGCTTCTCTTGTCACAAAACCTATATGACTGACCTTGAACTTGAGGGGCACAATGGTGGTCGGTGCACCTCAGGTACTGCAGCTTCTGAGAAGGGCAAGGAAATAAGTGGTCCTCCTATAGTTAAGGGAAGTCTGAATCATGTGATAAATAGAGAAGATGGCAGAGGTGAGCTGACAAATGGTGAGACTTCCAGATCCGTAGGTTCGGAGCTTGATGCAAATTTGATTAGATTTCAGAACGACGGATTAGTGTGTCCATATGATTTGGAGGAGATCTGTTCCAAGTTTGTGACAGATGATTCTAATAGGGAGTTGATACAGGAGATTGGTCTTATAGGTTCAAAAGGAATTCCATCTTTTGTTCCATCCATATCTCCATACCTCAGTGATTCTGCAGTTGCACTGATTACTCAGAGAGATGTATGTGAACTTGCTAATGGAGAAAAGGCTGCTGAAGCACCGAGTTCAGAAGGAAACACTGGTGCTGGCACTGCAGGATTTAACGGTCATTCTGGCTTAGGTGATGGGGCAGAAGTTCCAAAGGCCAGTTTTAAACGTCCGGGACAAAAAAATATGAGACCTTCGGGTACTCTTTCAAGTGTTGGGGTTGGCCACTACTGTGTCGTTCCCCAGACCTCTTTGCGGCCTATAGTTGGCAAAGTTTCCAAGATTTCCAGAAAACTAAAGATCAATCTTCTTGACATGGAGGCTGCACTACCCGAAGAGGCTGTAAGACCATCAAAGGCACAGTTGGAAAGGAGATGGGCGTGGCGTGCATTTGTCAAGTCCGCATCGACAATATTTGAGGTTTGTCTCGTATACATTTCTTAGTGTTCTCTCTCACTCTCTCTGATAGTACTTTCCTAATCACTAAAAGATGGCTGTTTTGTCTTGGATTTTGAAAAATTCAGTACTTCCCATGGTGAAGCATGCATAGACTCTTTGATGGAAAGCTCTAACAAAAGTTGATTTTTAGACTTACTATGTAATTTTTATTTTGGTGGCTCCTTAATGATAATTTTTTTTAAAGATATAAAATTAGCATATAGGTCAATTTGTTTTTCCACTCAATAGTACTTCACTGTTTCAACAGAGCTAGGATGTTTGATAATAGCCTGTCATCAACTTAATCATTTAAAGTTGTTTTGTACACCCTGAGTTATAATTATATAATGTATTCCTAATTTTAATACTGTCTTTGACAGATTAGAAGGATTATCTTCTTTGTTTCTGTTCAAATTTCGTATTATATTTTGCTGCTATGTAAATGCACTTCCAAGTTTTAAAAAATAACCAACAAGTCTACTTGTTTTGTCAGATGGTTCAAGCAACAATTGTGCTGGAGGACATGATAAAGACCGAGTACCTAAGGAATGAATGGTGGTATTGGTCATCATACTCAGCTGCAGCCCGAACTTCTACGATGTCATCCCTTTCCTTGCGTATTTACTCCCTCGATGCTGCTATTTTGTATGAGAAATTGCTTCCAAATTCAGATAATACTGATGACTTGGAGCCCAACAGCATACTTGACCAGAATGTGGTGCCTGTTGTGGATTCAACCGAAAAGTTAAGGATAAGTAAGAAAGTCAACAAGAAGAGGAAAGAACCAGAGGGTTGATTGTGGGATATATGTTTCTAGCTTTGTGGTTTTGTGTGGTTAGCAACCTGGATGGGTTGTTCCCAGTGGCCTTGAAGCGGCGTGCAGATTAGGTAACAGTGCATTCTGATCGCTGAACCACATGAGGATGTGTTGGATTAGACCAGACCATGACAACTATTTCGGAAGAATGAATGTGGTCACTGCTACTGCTGCAGCTGCCGAACCATTTATCTGTACATAGAGGTAAAGCTGACATGCTAACTGGATGCGGATGATGAGAAGCAGTATTTATGTGATATCTGCTTCAGTGCGTTCAGGGACCGGGATAAACTTGATATATGCAGATGGCCCAATTTTGGAATGGTTTCTGCTGAGCCTGAAAGTGTTGCTTGGAAAGGAAGAAGCCGGAGAACGCATCAAACATTCAAATGACAGAAAAAAAAAAGTAAAAGAGAGATCATATAAAGTTATAGAGGGAACTAATTTAACAAGGGAAAACAGATGAGACATTGGCAAATTGTCGAAGCTGAGCAGGTTTAGTCAATATTTCATTCTTTGGATGGCTTCCTTATGTGTCAGATATGTATGTGTTTTGAGGGTTTTCTGCTGTTCAACCACCCCCACCGTAAGTCTTACCCTTTACTAGTTAGGTTGGTTATTGCCATTGGTGAGGTCATTCATGTGTAGGTTTATATTAGTTCATCTTTCTGGAGGCTTTCTGGGACCAATGTTGTTTTTCTCTTCTTTTTTGTCTCTTCTCTGTAGTACAGTATCTCAGGGTCTGCCTTCCATTTTGTAGTAAAGTAGCAGGTATTAGATGCATTACAAGTCCATTAGCTTGATGTGCAATCTTCATATGAAGAATTGTATCATAGTTTAGATTCGTTCGGCTTGTTACCTCATCATTGGCAATGTGTCTGTGGATATGTAACCTTTTGTATTTTGTGTTTTTTACTCGTGAAATAGCAGTAGATTTTTAGTTTATCCAGTTGAGCATCTTATATAGCTCTTTGAATCGCATGGTTTCTGTTTCGGTATGTGGCTAATCCATCGTAAGTCTTCAGCTAATTTCTCCTAATCAATTGTAAGTCACAGCTAGTTTCTGTTGGGTCAGTTTGATTTTTCAGGGTTTATGCAACATGGAGGTCAGATTCATATTTCAGTATATATGCTTTGAAGGAGGTTGATGTAATGCCTATTGTTTCGTGGTGATCGTTTGATCCATCGATCTTAGTAACAAGAGGGATATTTGTCCAAAACCTATATAAATATAGAAAATGTGGCTTGGCCAAATCTCAAGACGATAGGATCGTTCAAGTATCTGGTCTCAATAAGATCGATAGGTCTCTAGCCTTGCAAGAATCAGGTCTGCAACTATTGCACAGGAAACTCAGATCTTGGCTTATAGCTACAAATCCCTGGAGGACGTACATGCCTATTTCCAGAACATGACACCATACACTCAACAACCACCCATTTTTATTTAGCTCTCAGATTTATTTTAGTTTCTGAGGCAGTGAATAAGCTGCATGCACTTTACATGTGTGTTCGTAATAGTTGAACAATCAGCTTAATTGCTCCGATTAAGCAACTATGTCTGTAGGTACATTAGGAAAGAAAAGTAGCAACTTAATTCTCTGAATTAGAGAGGGCAAACTTTTTAGGACCATACCCACCAACCCATAGATACGCCCTCCTCCGGTGGCTGGTGCTGCACTGCGGCTGTGGCAAACACATCGGAGAAGTAAGTCCGGCCGTCATCGCTGACATCGTCCTCCTCTGACTGGACCCCATCTACTAGGCCCATGCAATGATGAAGGTCATCATGAGGAGGTGGAGGATTAAAATTGTGGACGTCACAGCTACTTGGGAAATACGAGTCACCACTGTCCACGAGCTGCGGGCCTTCCTCGTCCACCACGGCGCTTCCGCCGCTCCCGGAGCTCAGGCGATCCTCAACCTTCGCGCTAAACTGGAGGCTCATTGAAACATTAACATCCGTGATCATCTCTTTCTCACCTGGAAGAAGATGACCAGGGTCACAGTACTTCTCATCACGATGATGATCACTCGCAAATGCTGATCCTTTAGCTTCAAGTTTCTCAGTTATGGTGACTACCTGTATCAATGCTTGCACTAAATTAATGTATTCAATGAGGCATAAACTTGATCAGGTTATAGCTACAGAGTCAATACCTGACGAAACTAATGATTTCTATATATATCATATTTTTCTAAAGATAACAAAGTAGACAAAGAGTCGAGGTACATATAATATGAAGTATACCCGAGTATATTCGGTCTGTAACTCTCAGAGTGTTCATTAAAATTCAAGGTGGGGTTCTTCAAAACAGATTGTATCTAGATGGAAATCGGACTACAAACACCAGCTCTGTGATAAGCGTCTGCTACAGTGCCACAGTGGTATAAAATATAAAGAGTTTGATTGAATCATATTACTAAGTGATTACGAGTCTGTGACCAACATTAGCATGTCGTACATAAAACTGTCACAGAAACTCAGGTTACTTATGAAAAATATAATTAATTTTTGGTCTTGATTCGTCCTTAACGGTGCTTCTCATTATTTTTATTATGAATTAATCTTTGAGAATAACTTGTTCTTAAAATAGGTTTTTCCTCATTGTTTTATATTGTATCGACTCTCAAACACAAGTTCGATACCATGGTAAATGCCTAGCTTGCTAAAATGCTTTGTTTCTATATTTTTATTTTTTTTTGAAAGGGTTTGTTTCTATATCTTAATTAGTTGAGAAAATCTGGACTCGATTTGCAAGTTTACGTATGACAAACTACGTGTAGATATATACCACAGATTTGAGCTTCTGATTCTCCTTGAGGATAGAATCATAGTTGGCCAAAAGGGAGTCATAAGAGGCTTTAAGAACATCATAATCGCGCTCCAGCTGCTTTGTCTTCCAGCGAGCCCTACGATTCTGGAACCACACAGCCACCTGCCTTGGCTGCAGTCCTAGCTTCTTGGCCAGCTGCGTCTTCCGATCTGGCTCCAGCTTGTTCTCTGTCTCAAAGCTCTTCTCCAGCAGGTGCACCTAGTAAATGAAATATCACAAAATCAGAATCTATTCTTTGATCTGATCTGATCCGATCCGATCAGGCACAAAAGGAAGACAAATCGAACAAAGTTGAGTTCCAAGAAGCCGAGTTTGATGGGTTCAAAACTATGTGAAAACTACAATCAGATTCCCACTAAGGACGTAATAGCCAAGTAGGAAACCTTCATAAGTGATAAGGAAAATGAAGTGAATCTATACTCCTGATATGGTAAATATGCCATATGTAGCACAATTCACATGGGAATATATTTTAAACTTGGAACCAAAAGTCTATGCATATTCGATTAGACCAAGAATCGGACACTCACTTAGCGTGAAGGAATATATTTTTAGACAGTTTGATAGTGAAGTTAAGCTTGCAGCATATTATAAGAAAGAAAATTAGGCTGGCGGCCGGAGACCTGCTCGGCAGTGAGGCGGCGCTTCTTCTCCGGCATCTGCTCGTCGTAATATTCCTCCTCATACAATTCATCTTGCGTGCTGAAAAACGATCGCCTCCTGGAACTTTCCTCCATGAAAGTCATCGATCTCGGCCCTAATAATTTTCAAAACAAATATTAATTTTTTTCATCATCGAATTTCATACGTAACTCAAAATTGAAAACCATAATCTTCTCACCTCGGAAAACATGATCACCACTCCCGAGGAACAACATGTTGCCACCGCCAGCACCACCGTGCTGAGGATCAAAGAAAAGATGGCTGGGCTCCATCATTTTCACAAAACTCTTCTACTTACCTTGATCTCCTCTTTGGAAATTCTGCTGGACTGGCGGGCGCGTGAAGTCACTCGCCGTCGGTACTGGTTGAAAAGTGCTAGGGGGCGGGAGGTTTCTTAGAGAATACGTTATATTTTTGGGGTGTGGAAAATGAAAACTATTAGAAGATCATAATCTTGTGGCGGAAGAAACTAGTACTCCAAAGTAACCTCGCCGGACTCTCCAACGGACATATACAAAATCCCATCATACCACCACCGATACTTTTAGCCCGGTATCCTAACTCCGGTGAGGACAACGTCAAATTCGCCGGAGGTATACCGAAAGATGGTTTTGGTTTTTGACAAGTACGTACTAGGCTTGTAATAGTTATTTGAATCTCCTGCACCAAACTTCCATGACAGACCGGGAGAGTCGGATGTGAGGTTCACTTCACTGGACTTATAAATCCAGCGAGCGAGAAAGAGAGTTGGAAAAAAAAAAACGAGTGTTGTTTCAAGGTGTTTTTTGCAGCTAAAGTTGAGAGAGGTGACTCTAACGCCATTTATACTGATGCCATGCGTCCCAAATGACCAAACAATCCTCTGAAATTGACATCTGCTACAGTTTTTCCATAGCAAAGTTGGGTAATTCTACTTGATTATTAATTAGGGTTGGACATAATGCTGTGTAGACTGTAGATAACGATTGCCAAATATTATTTTTTCTATCAAAGGCCAAATTTTATTTTGATTGTGTAGTATTTCTGTTTATATAATCTTTACATGACAAAACGTCTGTTTCAGCTTTGTCACTTTACAAAAAAAATTCATTGAAATTAGAGGGGGTGAATAATTAAGTACTTGAGATTTTATAAAGTTAATGAGTAATATGGAGGTCTGAGATTGTTTAGGGTTTACAAAGGGGCCCACTCATATTGGAGATGAGGATTGGCTGCCAGCCGGAGTATAATATGCGCCCATGCTTGCTGGTCCAAGAGTTGTCGGATCCAGATCACCGGAATTGTTGCGTTGTGGTAAATGCTTCTGATTCTCTCTCTCTCTCTCTCTCTCTCTCTCTCTCTCTCATTTCAAGCCTGCCTGCAGATAAGTGCCTCTGCAACTCCAAATTGCATATCTAGTTTTTTCGGATAAGGAATTTGCATATCTAGTTGCTAATGGCCGGAGCATCCCAATATTTATGTTTCAATTCTTGGACTGTACGTGATTCAGAAGCTATCATTCTATGGTTTGAGAGCTAGGTAGATAAGCTTAAGAGTTTATCTGTGAAACCGTAAACATGAATGTGATCGAAGTAATATATTAGTTCGTCAACGCAATAGAAAAGTCTCTAGTCACATTCACCTGCAACGGGCAAGAGGGTTGGTTTAATTTCTAACCTATTCACCTGGTTGATTATCTTATGTACGTATATAACTAGGGACGATGTCGATCTTAGCTAGGTCTGGTTGTCTTCTTCGTAAGGAATGTTGTGGGTAAGAAGTTGAGTACTAATATAAGATCAATGGTGGTCCGTAGAGGCAAGCAAGTTCACGTACCTATGGCCGGATTTCTTCGTTCTGAGCCATCGACCGTAGTTGGTAGTTGCGCGCCTTGGTTTTTTTCTCACTAATACTAGTTATGAAGGATCTTACATAAATGATTAAGTTGTGACCTGCTTGAGTGCAAATGAGAAGTTTCATTTGTGTCTTTATTTCAACTCTGGAGATAATTTTTTGCACAAGTCTTAGTCTCTTAGAGATAACCGCTTTCAATCTAGCTACGATTCCAAGTTTTGTAATCAAGACCTCATGTTTTTAATTAGAGTGATATCTGATCTGGTTGCAAATACACAATTGTCGATCCCAAGTAGCAGTAACTAGTAAGCGTGTAATTAACCTATTAACCAATAATGTCCAAAACAAAGAAACAGAAGGGGAGGCCAGTAAAACTAAAGGTATCTTGGTGATGAGTGGAGTGGAGTGGCATGGATTATTTTCAAAATGGTGGGGTTCATGTAGACATGACTTGTGATATCAAGATCTCAAAACACTACTAGCGAGTTATAAATAAATATAGCTTAGCTACTATTCTCTTCTCTAAGTGACGAGGTCACACTCACAAATATAACATATACAATACAAGGCGACCACACCAGATATATTTTAGTGCTCGTGCCACGCACTCATGAAGCACTTGATTAAGAAGTTCAGAATAGTTCCATGGTGTTACGTACTGTAACTATTCTCTTCGTAATTCTTTTAATTTTTTGATTGATAGCAACATATGATGATAGACTATTAAATGTGTTTAAATATATGTACAAGTAAACCCTTGATAACAAGATAAAAAGATAAATATCGATCAGTAAGTTGATATGCTCTATCGAAGATCGCATGAAGATCAAGGATATGTACGCAGCTGCAGGGAATAGTAAAACCCTAGATCGACTCTCCTCTGCAATCAGTCTATCTTCCTCATATATCGCGCGTTGTCTTGGCCTTCAGCAACTGCACTTGGTTAATGGGACCGAAGACTCAAAAGCTTTTTTTTTAATGATTTTAGAGTGGGAGATAAAGGAAATAGGAAGCTAGCTAGAAAAAGCTATACATAAAACAAAACTTTGTAAGATTATATACACACACATATAGAAATCAAAGCTTTCCACATAATTAACTTTGGTTGTGGGATCGAGTTCTGGTTTCTTTTTCTCCTCCATTAAATTATGTTAGTGTACATGTCCTTGAAATTTCGGAGTTGTTTCAAGTGATATCGATGCATGACGCATCACAAATATATCTATCCAAATATTATGGGTTTTGTAAAAAGTTTGATTAAAAGATCGTACAGCAAAAAATGAAGTCTAAAGTTTTGAGTTTTGTTAGTTCTAATTGCTGACAAATCAACATATATGAGTGAAGAAATCTTTGTGAAAAGAGTACGAGCATGCGGTTTTTGCTGGAAAAATAGTCCATGTCCAATAGTCTTATAATTTTCCCTGCAACAGTACCTCATAACTTTGGGTGAGAAATCATTCGATAACTTTTCTTAATTTGATAGTTCTCGAGTTAGTTAAAATTAACCACGCATCTATTAATTAGTTTGCAGATATTATTAGAATCGCTTGCATGTGGTTTGTAGATATTCATACTGTGACGTTTACTACTTATCATGCAGACCCTTATATCGTATGTATGAGCGTGAAAATTTGTACTCATTGGTAATTAGCACTAATCTCACTTGCATAATCTCACAAAAATGCTTCACTGCCTTTAATTCTACGTTAAATAAACGTCATCTATCACATAAGCAAAATGAAAAAGAGATATTCATGCATGGGCATTTTTGTTTACCATTTGATGATCAAATTGCAGGCAATTGCCTTCATGCTAGCTGCTTATAATTGATCGGCAATTTTAAATAACATTGACTTGAGATTATCTAGGTAGATGGATATCGATCAAGCCATGCATGTGGTTTGTATCGATAAAATGATGGAGGCTGCATGTGCAGCTGCATCTCCCTTTAATTATTTCATTATTATCATTAATCTTGCTCCAAAGTAATATGAGATCTAATTTATATATTACGATATTGAACATTTTGAAGCAATACATATTATATATATATATAAACAGACTAACCCACTTTCCATGTGTTGGCCAGTTGTCTGCCAATGGCTTGCAATGTGGGAATATCTGTAAGCTCCCATTTGAATAAGAAGACGGAACGGAATCAAAACAGAAGCGATTATAAAAAAACACGTACTTTCCCCACCCGAGAAGGAATGCAATTCACTTCTTCCCAGAAGATAACAAGTCTTGATCAACAATCGATCTGTTTTCTTCATATGCAAGCACGGGAAACAATTCACATACAATTTTGTCATGAATTACATATTAAAATATAGTCTCTGCTCTCATTCTCGTCATGTAATGGAATCAAGGAAACAGCCGATTATCGCTACTTGGCTCTATGACTATCTGTGTGCATGTATTCTTTAATGTCTGATATAATGCTGTTAGATGATTCATGGGTCATTTCCAGATTATGTGTACATGCAACTCCACCATGGTACTACTCTATATGTATTTTTACTATTGTCTGTGTTGGAGGGAGAAATCAAGGGAAAGAAGGACCCCCGATGACCAGAACAATTCAAGTTCCACACATAAGCTCTCACTCTGCAACTAATTAAGTTTACGTCAACATCGATCCCGGTGGATAAGATCAGTATAGAAGCCCAGACAAAATGAATTGATGATGAAATCGTTTCATTGAGGGCATAGCAACCTTCATTACCCTAATAACAAAGCCTACGAAGTAAAATTCTTACATGGCTAAATAACCCAAAAAAAAAATCAGTACACTAAAGACACGTACATATATTTATACATCAATTGCAAAGAAAATTATTAAAATTCATATGTTAATGATTCATTTCCACACATTAAAAAAGGGATCAATTCTTTATCTCTCTTTCTTTTCAGAGGGGCGTGTTGTGTAGTGGTTGCTTTTGTAGTATAATTGCTTCGTTGGTAAGGCAATTCACAAAATGGGGTGGTATCTTTTGACTGGAATCGATCATTGGTGTATTGGGAGATTTGAACTTTAAGTTGGTCCAATCGTCCTCCTCCTCCTGCTACTTGGCTTTAACAGAAAAGTGGGGATCGATATGGAGGAGAATGTATTTGGTGAATAAGTTAGCTTGGGGAAGGGGAAGGGGAAGGGGAATGGAGATTGATAGAGTCGATTGGAAAGCTACGTTAAAGGAGAAGGAACACCAGGCACCTGAGAAGGAATAATGCTTTTGAGATATATATATATATATATATATATATATATATAGTCCCTATCCAAAGTGAAGCTTCACTCTGAAATTTAAGAGTGAAGTTCCAATTTTGGCACACTTTTCAGTCAAAGTTTTTCATCATAAGCGATTCAATATTTAGGTATGTTATTCAAGATCATCTCTACAAAATTTCACCTAATTCAGACGAACGGTTCACGTTGAACAGTTTTAATTCATTCATTGATTTAATCTAATTTCAATACCTTAACGATGTCCGAATTAGATGAAATTTTGTACAGATGATCTTGAATAGCATACTTAAATATTGAATCACTTATGGTGGAAAAAAAATGACCGAAAAGTGTGTCAAAATTGGAACTTCACTATGTAATTTCAGAGTGAAGTTTCACTCTGGATAGGGACTATATATATATATATATGTTTTGTGTCATCATCTTTGTAGATGCATGGTTGATAATGGTCTTCGACCATTTCCTTTCATTATTAGGTAATAAATTTCAAAATAAACAACCGTATATAATCTTTTTTTTTAAGACATACATATTTTAGCTAATCTGCCGTTGAAAATGACTTTTGATGATGATGTCGGACAAAGATAAGGTAAATTAAATCAGAAAATATAAAGATAAGGAAGCGGCGAACATAAGAATGATTTGAAGATAGGTAATTCGCGCGTTGTAAAACAACTAGATGCTGGAATATTTAAAAAGATAATCTTTTGGACTTTTCGGGTTGTTCGTACGAAATTGCAGATTTTAATTTGTGAATCAGATTTCAGCAGATCTTGGCTCCGTTTGAGACACATAATACCTTTTTTCTGGAATGGGAACGACGAGATCTATAAGACTCACATTAGTGAGCCCCGTCAGATTTAAGCCAAATAATGACGTTTCACTGTTCCGATTCGGCTTTTAGAATTTTAGACCAGTGTTATTTTCCTTTTAAAACTCTATTATTTAGGTTTCTTTGTTTTCTTTTTAATTTGGATTCTTTAGGTTTTAATGTTAGTTATGACTTTGATTTTGTTTAGATTATTGATGCATATATAAGCATTATATTTTTTTTGTATTGGGATATCTTTCATATTATAAAACTTTTGAATTATCTCAATATTCACGTTGGATTCCAGAACTTCTCGTGAATTCAAATAAAAAAAATATTTGAAGAAGAAATATATGAATTAGATTAATAGAAACATAATTGGAAACTTTATTATTCATGTTATATTTATGTAATTAATTGAAAGATTTTCTTTAAAAACTTTCTTTAAATTCGATATGTCATATGAGGAAAAAAAAAGGGTGAAATAACTAAATTTATTGTTAAATTTAAAATGTGAGGTGAAATAAGTAAAGATGGTGAACAAAATAGATCGTGGATTAGCGATAGCCACACCAGTTTTGTATACAGTTTACTCATTTACACAATTTAATGTTTCACTTCTTCTTACATAAAAAAGTTACTGTTTACTTATCGGCAGAACTTATTTTCTTTGTGTTTATGGTGGGGGTTAACAATGAGGTTAATACCCGAGCATAAGATGGCAAGAATAGACATTTGCGAGCTGTCGTAGTTGGTATTATATGTGATGTTTTCAATATCATCATGTATGGTTCTCCTCTGTTCATTGTGGTACGTATGTCATACTTCTCTTTGTAAATTTATTTTACTATTGCATAATACCTCAACTTAATGTCTTGGTTTATAAAGTCATTCAAACTAAGAGTGAAATACATGCGACTCCCTATCTCATTCAAACTAAGAGTCTAAGACTGCGTATTCCCTTATTGGCAAGATCGACTACTTCATCTTGGTAAGTAATTATTCCGTTCGATCTTAGTGATCATTTTTGGTGTGGTAATTGAATTTATTTCTTAGCATGTGTGTCTAATCAATACGCAGATTAGCAACGGTCTCGGTGCAACTTTTGGAATGGTTCAATTGATAATATGCTATTATTGCAATGTGCTACGAATCAAAAGATGAAGATCAGCCTAAGAAGCCTACAAATGACGTGGACCTCGTCTAGTTACCCCTTTTAACTTGCATCCAAAATTTTGGAATTCAATGTCTAGGTGAGTTTGAATTTTGTTTAAATGAAGAATCAAGATGTCGAAAATTAATGAATAAAAATATATTATATATAACTTCATCTAAATGCAAACATTAAAAACAATTATAAACTCAGTCTTATATGTAGCTAACTAGAATGATATTTTTTTAAACTACTTGTATTAAGCCAAACTACTTCTACATGCTTTCTGTATATATATTAACACTATTTCTACAGTGTTCCTCCATTGAAGGTTTGAGGCAATTAGGATTTAGTACTTTGAAACAAGAAGTTATCCGAGCGACTTCAACACAATAGCACAATACTTTGTAAAAAAATACAATACATGCTTGAAATTTAGAAAACAGGCTAGACCTGTGTCTTTTGTTAAACAGCGACAAGCGTGACCCGTGGACCAACTGTACCGATATTGTCCCAACTTAGCCACCTCACAGGTGTTGAGTTTTAATCACAAAAGGCCTCGGTACAATTGGTTATTATCCACCAACTTATAAGCTTTATTTTCTTTGTCACTTCTTAGATGTGAGATCTCTCCTCTCCAACACGCCCCCTCACGTGCAACCTAATTTTTAGGTCTGCACGTGACAAATTAACATCCCACATACTGGGATGAAAGAAACTAAGGTCCAGTAACCAACGACACTTAGTGGCCATCCAATCGGAAATCCTCTGATGACATGACAAAGTGGCACCCAACTCGGGCCCACGAAAGATTGGAGGCGCGACTAGAGAGAAACCCGCTCTGATACCATGTTAAACATCGACAAGCGTGGCCCATGGACCAACTGTACCGATATTGTCCCAACTTAGCCACCTCACAGGTGTTGGGTTTTAATCACAAAAGGCTTCGGTACAATTGGTTATTATCCACCAACTTATAAGCTTTATTTTCTTTGTCACTTCTTAAATGTGTGATCTCTCCTCTCCAACATCTTTTTGGTTACATTCCAAATCATTTGCCGTGGCGGCGCACTCTCTCACCTTTTCAGGATCAGAGATAAGAACATGGGAGAGGCAGGAGCCTGCTGGGAGAAGATCATACTTGAGCTTCTTCCCTTTGTTACCATGAATGGATTCATAGCCGCTTTCCCTTTCCAGCATCCACCTATAATAGCAATAACCAAGTTAAAACCAGAAACTCTACTTGTAACATACAGTTAACAAACACTACCAATTTTAGAGCTACTTACTTCACAGTAGCATTGGAAACTGCTGCATCATTTGCGGCCAAATCAAGAGAGTTAACCATTGAAGAGCATTTCTTCTCAGACACAGGGCTACAAGGAAAATTTGCACAAAACACATTGCATTATAAAAGTGATTTAGGTCAGTAAATATTGAATTCAAATGTAAAATTAAAAGGAAATTACCTATTGTAGTCCCCCAGAACCAATTGACCCCAGCCTTCTTCTTCTTGTTCCTCTTATTCTTCTTCTTCTTCTTCTTTTTCTTCTTCTTCTTCTTCTTCTTCTTCTTCTTCTCACAGCTAATAGAACAAAACGCTCAGGTAAATAAAAGTTGAATATGTAAAAGTAAAAAGTAAAAACTAAAAAAGAAGGAGCGGAAATTACCTGGCTAGTTCCAGGTATGGAAATGCGTTCACCGCCTTCTTCATGTTCTCAGTGTATTGAAATTCAGAATCGAACAAATGATCGTATATCTGACTACAGTAGCAACTTCAATCGGTAAAAACCAAAATTTGACTGACTAGAATTAACCTTTACTGATGGTAAAAACCAAATTCTGACTGACTAGAATTAATATCAACTGATAGTGAAATGGTAAGAAAAAGTTATAAGTGTAAAGAGTTACATACGTTCCAGAGTAACCGCTCCTCTTCTTCTCGGAAGAACTAGAGTAAAAAAATTGAAAATAAAAAAAGGTTCAGGTTAATCGAAATCAACGGTAAATGTAAAAGAAAAATAGAGTAGAAATTACCTCAAAGGGTCGGGAACCTCATCCAATGGGAGTGCTGATAAACTGGTTATTCGTTTGCCACGTGAACACCATTATCATGTACACTGCATTTTGCAATTGCTGGAGGTGAAACGCGTGTGCCCATTGTGTCAATCTTCAATACCGGAAGAGAGTGACTGAATCCTCACAAACTAAAAAAAAGGTTCAAATGATACTCATGTTAATCGAGGGTGTAACAATGACCATAATATGTTTATTACAAATGTACTAATAGTTTATCTCATTCAAATGTTTATTTGACATCAAGGCAAGAAGTATGCAACCTTAATTTTATCAACAAGTATTCTAATCTTTTCATGTTTTTTTACCAATCATGTGCCATATAAATATTATAGAGTGTTTCATTCTTTTTTTTTAATCAAAATGTCAGCCAATTATATTTAGTAAGCAGAATCAAGATAACATATTTTTAGGGGCCGACAGAAAAAGCTAACTTTTGACCTTAAAGTCTAGAATAAACTAGTCAATATGGCCATGACTCACCTACATTTTCATTAGTGTTTATAACACTTAAATAACAAGCCTAAGTAAATGTAGAAGAAAAAATAAAAAAAGTACCAACCACACTAACTTATACCATATATTCAAAAAATCTACTCCGCTTAAGGAGAGATAAGCTTCTCTATCTCTGCCTCCTTTTCCGCAGGTTGAAACACCACTTGCTGCAACACTGCCATCTTCCCATCAGGTTTTGGATTGTCACCCCCATAAATGAAAACCCAATACATTTGAGGCCCAACAGATCAACTAGGCCCGCACAACAAGTCAACCCAAGATGGGTGACAAAGGTCGTCCAACACCCAGTCCATGCCTCCATCTCGACCACTATCGCCAGAGTTCGCCCGACAACCAGATCTCCACCAAAAACAACACCACTGGTGAATCGAATCGCTGCCTCCCTTTGTATCTAACCCTGGTGTAGCGACATTGTCGCTCTTCAACCCAACAAGAATCCAAGCCAGACCATCTCTGTTGCCTTGAAAATCTAGATTTAGAGGTGGCCTTCCCCACACCTCCCCATCATTCAGGTATAAGAACGCCAACTTGGTCGCCAAACCACTATTATCACCCCAGAGCATAAAACCCAAGCAAGGAGTTGCGCAGATGGCGTCAAAATTTCTGCCAACACCAACCAAAACTTGTCAACAAAGAGGGGAAAAGAAAGAGTGTCGTTGACACCCCTTCCAAACCAAGAGTTGCTGCCCAAAGGCAGTTGATTTGGCGAGCCGCCACCAAAAGGCTGCGTTCGTAGAGTTTCTCAAGGGAGAGAGTGAGAGAGCATTTTGTGTGTGTTCCCTTATATAAGAATACTAGAGTGTTTCATTCTCAAATGATGTTCTAAACTTCTGAATATCATCACAAAATTCCACTTGTCTAAAACGATAAAATAATAAATGATGCGTGAAAGGCTTAAACATGTCAGAGGGTGTTCTAAATTGTTGAATATCATCACAAAATTCCACTGGTCTAAAACAATAAAACAAGTTCAACATAAATTAATAATGCCAGAAATGCTTAAACATGTCACAAGTTAAGGAGTACAAAGGGAAAAATAACTAATCTAATCATATGCGATAACAACACTCTCCTGCCACCCTTTAATAATGTCACCCTTCTCATCCTCAAAACCGCTAAGAAAGCCCATCTTCGCCAACTCTAAAACACCCATGTTTGAGGAGCGAGTGGTCTTCAAAAGTGGAAGACCATCTGCAGCAAAATCACCAAGCTCCTTGACAACATCATCATCCTCAACAAATCCGGGTAGGTTTCAGCTCTGACCTCTTGTCACTCAAACGATCATAACTTCATCTCAGAGTATCGAAATCAAGATCCGTAAAATCATACAAAAAAATAGACATCCGTATCTTTCCAATGGTATAAGGCTTATGGTCTGATTTGATATGGAACTTACACAATAACTCGGTAAAGTTGGACGTTCTGCACATGCAGATTCTGATAATGAAGAATATAATTGTTATTTAATATTTGTTAGCTCATTTTACCTTCTTTTCTTCTTCATTTGACACAAACCTAGAAACACACTAAACTAATATAAATCAATCATAAATTAGAGAACTAAATAAATAAACTAATGATATGATGCATAGAAATATATGATAATATGAGCACATCAACAACACTGTCCTGCCACCCTTTAATAATGTCACCCTTCTCATCCTCAAAACCGCTAAGAAAGCCCATCTTCGCCAACTCTAGAACACCCATGTTCAAGGAGCGAGTGGTCTTCACAAGTGGAAGACCATCTGCAGCAAAATCACCAAGCTCCTTGACAACAACAACATCCTCAAAAAACAGTCCTTCATAGATTACAACAAGGCTTCCAAGACGAGTAGCTAAATCAATCCCTAATTGTAATGCTTTTGCCTCTGCACTAGGGGCAAAGACATCATACAATTTGAAAATCCATTCCAAAGACTTGATAATCCAGCAGCCTCGCCACTACTACAACAACAACTCTCTTATCAAGCATTCGTCAAAATGAACCCACTTTCATTTATGATAGATCATCATCCTTAGTCCAAAATCTACAAAAAAAAAAAAAAACAATCGGCAAACAGTTAAGAATGAAGTCCCACATTGTAAACAATGTACACACAAAATCAAACAAATGTAATTATGTTGACAATGATAAATATTTAACCCACGTTCAGTAATCATCCAACTATAGCACATTATGCAGCTAAAAAATACTCAATTCAAGATGCATAGACAAATAATAATTGTGAATTATCATGTCTGCGACCACATCTTCTTATTACTGTGTATTTGAGACACCATGCCTATCATGACACATTGTGATTGATATGTAATATCACCGTGTAATTCCATCCAAAGTGTATTTCAAACAGTAGATGAGGACTCATGTTATACACTTCAAAGTGTTAATCTTCATCGAAAAAAAAAAGATAGTGGACCATGATTGCATTTTTTTTATTCTTCAATTTTCTCAAACTCACTTGAATCTTTACCCAAATCAACATTCTAAATGTCAAGAAAATAACATCTACGAACTTATACGATTTATGTTTCCTTCTCAACATTTAAGCCTAAATGTGATTGTTTCTTGAATGTTAATTGTATTTGATGAATTGTACCCAAAACTGAAGCAAACATATGTTGATCATCATTGATTCAAATCCCATATTTCTTTTTGCATGCAATTGTAGGGGATTCAATATAAACTTCATTCCAAAACCTAACTCACCGATCAATGTCAACGAAATCTAGGTTTGTAACAAGAGTCTGTACCTCTAAACCACCCGAATGAAAATAATAAAAATTAACAAAAGATCAAACGGAAACTAAGTACCAAAAGGATTTTCTAAGTAGGGTACGTTCGATATATATGAAAATATGATTTTATGAGTACGATCAGGTTTGTTCTAGCTGAAATTAGAGATTGATGATATTTTCCGTATTTATGAAAGTATATTTAGTTAAATATTGAAACGAAAATTAAACGAGCGCGTGTATTAAGTATGTATTAAGTACGGGGTGTATTAAGAATTTAAAGTTGTATTACTCAATTAACAACCTACTTAAAATCTTATCCAGATCATGAGGACTGAGGATGATGATGACCCATTGTGCCAGGCTGCCATTAGTTTCTGACTCACTAATACAACCCTAGCAAACAGAGAGCAAGTAAACAAGTGACCAACCCCAACCGAACTCTAGCTCACCTTATCTGTGTCCTATCCTATCCCCCATTTCCTTATCCTCCTTTTATACACAAAAAATCACACTAGTGTAACTGTAACCACCTCCAATGGCAGCCTTTATCTCCTGCCACTCCAAATTCTTAGGACCCAGCATACCCTTTAACGTCGGCACTCGCTTCCCTGTTTCCCGCAACTACTCTTCCCCAGCTTCTATTCAATGTCGGTTCCAGAACAACAAACAGGTGCCATTTATGTGTTCTGGTCTTCTTCAAGTTTTAATCTTTTTTTTTTGGCAATCTTGAATTGTATATGTTATTTGGATACCCTTTACTTTGATTCTGATTTTCATGTATGCTGTGCATTTTGTTCAATCAAAGTCTGGGAATGTATGAAATCTGTAGAATGTGTGGACTTGTTCATGGTATAATGTAATGTTCAACTCACAGGATGAGAGGTGGAGTTCATGAACTGTAGTGTTTAATAGTTTTGGATATGTTCTAATTTGTGGAAAATTTTACAAACTACCGACATTGAACTTTCCCTTGATTTGGATGTGGTTCTCAGCATTGTTGTATGTGTAGCTTATATGGATTATGGATTGTTCATAATATATTGTTCAACACTTAACATCGGAATGGATGAAGTCATGAACTCTAGTCTTTACTGTTAGTGTTTTGTGCAATGGTTGCATGTAGCTTAGAGACACTCATTGATAGTTTTATGCTTCTTTCAGCAGAAAGGGAGTTCATTTTCGATAAAGGAGTGTGCGATTTCAATAGCTTTGACGGTGGGGCTAATAACTGGAGTTCCTGCATTGGAATCATATGCAGCTACCCCAGTGATGCCTGATCTGGCTGTACTGATCTCCGGGCCCCCAATAAAGGACCCTGGGGCATTGTTGAGATATGCACTGCCTATTGATAACAAGGCTATCAGGGAGGTTCAAAAGCCGCTTGAAGATGTCACAGAGAGTCTCAAGATAGCTGGAACCAAGGCAATAGATTCAACTGAGAGGGTAATATATCAAACTTTGATCTTTCTTTTTGTCTGTCTTTGGTTTTAATGAAGGAATGCAGATGATAACCGAGCCTTTACTTTGTATGTAGAATTTGAGGCAGGCGTCTCGAGCACTGAAGCAGGGGAAGGCTTTAATTGTGTCTGGATTAGCTGAATCAAAGAAGGATCATGGTGCTGAATTGCTTGGCAAGCTGGAAGTTGCAATGGATGAGCTCCAACAGATTGTGGAGGATAAAAATAGAGATGGAATTGCTAAGAAACAGAAAGAACTTCTACTCTACGTCAGCGGGTGAGTAGAACCCTAGAAGCATTATTTCTGACATGGTGAAGGTTTACTTTCACATTCATTTAGGTGAAACTAGTAGGCTAGAGTGAAATTAATGTATGACCTCTAAAGTGGTTCAATTCTTATGCAAAGAAGTTGCGAACTTTATGCATGCCTGATTCCAAACATGTGATTGATTGTTGGTTGTTGCATATTTTATTGTCTCACTTCCATGTATGTCATCGAGAGGGTCTTCCCCCAGATTCTGCATTTGTCTGCCAAAATAGGAAGCACCTAACAAGATCCTTTTCAGAGTTCCTTTATAGAAGTCTTGAGTTCCACACTGTTTGCGTAAAAAAAAAAGAGTATCTAAGACTTTACTGGTGATAATAGGTGTTAGTACGTGGAATGATATAACAAGATTACTGACCCTCAGGCTTAGGAGCTGGTATTGTTAACTAATAGGAAAAGCACCATCTATGCCCTGATGAAGAGTAGCTCAGAGATGTTGAAGTGCATGAGATTGTAGTTATAACAAGTGTAGTCTCATATATACCCTTGTCATTGACTGCAGCTGAGCTCTTCCTGGGGAATTGGATTTCTGCAGTGTTGAAGAGGACATGGTGGATGGATTCCCTTATGAGATTCCTGAAGAATACCAGAGCATGCCTTTATTGAAGGGGAGAGCAACAGTGGATATGAAAGTCAAGGTTAAGGATAATCCCAACCTTGCTGACTGTGTCTTTCGTATTGTCCTTGATGGTTACAATGCTCCTGTAACGTCTGGGAACTTTGTCGACTTGGTGGAAAGACACTTTTATGATGGCATGGAAATCCAAAGAGGTAAATTTTACTGCAAAAATGTATTAGTTTGAGTGTCTTTTCTTGGTATTTAGTATTTACTGGCTCATCTCACCTCAAGAAGACTTAAAAATTCTCAAGGTTTTGATTGCAGCGGATGGATTTGTTGTTCAGACTGGTGATCCTGAAGGACCTGCAGAGGGTTTCATTGACCCAAGTACCGAGAAAACCAGGACGATACCTTTAGAAATTTCTGTGGTTGGAGAGAAAGCACCCGTTTATGGAGCAACTTTGGAAGTAAGATTCTGGTCACTCCCTCTCTCCCTTTTTTGTATGTGTGTTATTTTGATTGATTGCATGTGTGATGGATGAAAGCTGAAAACAATAACCAAACTCGATATGGACAGTCAAAGTAGAAGACAACAACCCTTACCGTCTGTGTTATTGATCTTTATCGAGCAGTATAACTGGAATCTCATAGTGCTTTTGACATTGATATAATTTCCCAGGAACTCGGGTTATACAAGGCTCAGACGAAGCTTCCATTTAATGCATTTGGAACAATGGCAATGGCCAGAGATGTGGGTTAATTTCTCTTCCTCAAGTGCATACTTTTTCTTGAATGAATTTGATGGCTAACCGAGAGATTCCCATTGATTCTGTTGACAGGAATTTGAGAACAATTCTGCTTCGAGCCAGATATTTTGGTTACTAAAGGAAAGTGAACTAACTCCCAGTAACGCCAATATCTTGGATGGTAGATATGCAGTTTTTGGGTACATTATAGATAATGAAGACTTTTTGGCAGATCTCAAGGTTGGTGATGTTATTGAGTCTATCCAAGTTGTTTCTGGCCTGGAAAATCTAGTGAATCCAAGCTACAAGATTGCTAACTAGACAAAAGCCTATATCTACTTTGGTGATGTACCTCACACGGGTTTGTAAGGCCATTTTCAACAAATTTCTTCGAGGCTTCATTCTGGTAATGTCTACCATTTGTAAGTTATTACAAGGCAACCATTTGCAAGTCTGTCTCTAGAGAATTGTTTAATTTTGAGTGTATTTATCAACGGAAATTAGATCCAGGTTATGCCTATGTCTAATAGCTTTGTTTCATTTGTAACATTACATAAAACATTTCATCAGCAGACTTGATTTAATAGCATTGCCCTACCAAGAGGGACCTCACATCTGGAGTCAAGTACCTTCAATGCAATTTAGTGATTGAATCATGTAATTGTTAACCTTTAGCTCAGAGTTCTATTTAATTGAGAGATCCACTGAAATTGAAACCATTGTGTGAGTGCCAGACATGTAAAAGCTGCAAGCATAATCAGAAAAAACATCTTCCATGAAAATTTTAATTCATGTATGGAAGCTCTGATAATTGGTCCATTTACTCCTGAGTAACCACCTTGTGAAATTACATGCATTTTCATAGATAGGAGACTAACTAGACAAAAAGAAGGAAAAGCTTTACAAATCTGTTGTCCAGCAAAGTAACATAGTGCAGAGCTCCTCTTAGCCTACAGCCTCCACAATTTTGTATCCACTCACTCTTAATTCTCAGGTCTATCAAATTCAATGATTTGCAGAATAATTCCACTCTTGCATCACAAAGGAGAAGATCTTTCAAGGTCCTCGGTACCTTCGGAAGCAGAGGCAACCCTGAGGATGATCATGAGGGAGCATACCTCCACCTTTGGTTGTGTCGACAGCCTCCAACATTGCAACTACCTCATCCATCTCGGGGCGCTTATCAGGGTTAGCATCCCAACATCGCTTCATAACATTTGCAAGACCGCTAGGGCAGCAACGAGGTATCTCTGGCCTCAGATTCTGTAGTTCAATATAGAAGTTTGATATCTCTTTTAGCTTTATAGTATAATACTACTCAGAGTGATTTTACTACAAGTGGCTACGAGTAGATAATCATTCAATGTAAAGTGTATAAAGTTTCTAATCTCGACAAGTATAATATATCTACCTGACGGACAACAGCTGATGTCACCTCCGAGAAACTAAGGTCAGGATATGGCATGTCACAGCAGTATATTTCCCACAAGCATATGCCAAAACTGTACACATCACATTTCCTATTATATGGGTTGCCATTGAGAACCTGTCCCAACCCAAGTCATATACCACAAATCAGAAACAGAAATATTGTGGAAAGAAACTCTTTCTCTTATATCTGCAAATGAGTTTGTTGATGTATAAATGAATGTTGAAGCACTGCATCAAGCAACTTTTTGTTTGGGAATTAAGAGCCATGGACCTCAAGAGATGCGACAAAAATGCAGCAAGCAAATTGCCTAGTGCCTAGTTAGATGCTACCCATAATTATGGATTAATAAAAAAACAAAAAGATTTTGAGAATTTATTTTCATCTTAAATATTTGATCAGCAGGTGGAGCTTCTATCACCCACTAATGTGCCACAAAGCAGAGGCCAGATCATATGTGAAATGGCAAAATTTGTTCCTAGTCTTGGCACATTATCAACTCTACAGAGAGAAAAAAGTCCATTTTAAACATTTTACACATGATGGTTTGAACGCAATGTAGTAAGATAAGCAAGATAGACACCCTTATGGTATAAACCAGGAGATGGAATGTAAGTGCAGCATACTCCCCAGAGTTTAGCATGTAGGCAATATCAGATGAGATGCATGAGAGTGATTGGTTCATGGCAGATTTCAAAATATAGTTAATTTGAGTATACCTCTGGTGCCATGTAACCAAGGGTTCCAGTCTCGCCTGTCATGTCATTAGGATTTGAGGCCTCCACACGAGCAACCCCAAAGTCGGCTATCTTTACAGTACTTTTCTTGTCCAGAAGCATGTTTTCTGTTTTAACATCTCTGTGGACAATCTTCTGTGAATGGAGATAGCATAAACTGCAGAAATAGTAAGAATGCCAAATGAGTTGATTATATAATAGTAACTGATATACAGCAGCCGAAAAAAGGAGATTCCAACTAAGCCGAAAGTCTGGAGAAGGAAACATATAAAATATAGATAAGTGTTAAAAGATAACCCTCGAGCAAGATCTAGTGCCAGTTGATGTACTACTTTGAAAGCCAGCTTCTTTCTACGGTTCTTTATGAGGTAAGATTTCAGGGCACCACCAGGACAATACTCGACAACAACACAACAAACATTACTTGGCATGCCAACCTGGCCATTGTCTGTTTGTATGTTGAGCTCCGATGTTCCCATTGTTGCTCCTATAAACTGAAAACAATTGGAATGAAAGCACTAGCAATGTCAGTATACGCATCCCAATTAGTACATTAAGAATCCAATTTCTCTAGTTTATAAGTGCAGGACACCAGTTTAAGAACTGAAATCCACACTTAAACTTCATTCTATTTCAATTTCAAGAAAAAGGGTTCATTCTATATCAACGCACCTTTAGCCATCTTATATATATGAAGAACTTTAACGTGAATATTTATATTCTTAATACAGAAGTCCAGCTTCGTGTGAACAACAATAACTAATGGAAATGATTCAATCATGTTTCCTTCAACTCTGCAGCATGTCAACTTGCACTGGTCGAGAGTGAAGACATGGAAACATTACCTTGGTTACATTAGGATGATCAAGCTTATGCCAGACAGCAACTTCTTGAGTAAAAGCTGCTCTTAGAGAAGCTATTTCAGCATCAGATCTATGGCCTTCTTCTCCCCAATCCAGAAGTTTAACTGAGATTTGAAAGAAACTTCATTTTTATACATTATGGGTTTTATGATACAAGCAAATTTATAAACCCACCAACAGAACAACTTTCAGTGTCTAAACCAACAGCATTGCAATAAACAATAAATTTGGTGCATAACGCTAAAGCTGATGTTACTATTACTATATAGTATATACTAATATACATCATTAAGCAGTTAACCACTCATGCAATCATAGTTAGACTATAGCTTTCCCAGCACACCTGGACTATTATCTGGTATTTTTGGGTATGGTCACTTAAAACAATTTTTTTACCCGAGTAATTAAGATGAAAATTTTCTTGACGACCAACTACTATGCAACAAACCACTCCAACTTTTTCTCTCCACAAACTGGTGTATACCAAGTGCACATCTATCACTAGTTAGCCATGATGCAATTAATACAGCCAACTCCCAACTGCTCCTAGTCTGTGAATCACGGACCTTCTGAGGAAAAGGGTCCAAGCCATCCACTCTATGATGGGTAGCAAGCGCACATAAGAAGAGTGCACTCAGAACATGTCCCCTTTTAGTTCTAGACAATTAAAGTCAGATATATGAAGAACAAAAAGGACGAAAGACACAATCTTTGCTAGTGTTCAACACTTGACTTCCCACATCAATAACAATGGAGAACATGCACAGATAATCTGAGGAACTAGCACTAGTAAAAACACTCCAACCCTTCACTAACCAACCTTGAAGCTCGTTAACTCCCAAATAATAGCCATCAGCCAGCCTCAAGAATCAAGAAAAAGACTCAATTGAGGAGGACTCTTGTGTCATTTACCACCCAAAAGACAATAAACTTGTAACTTCCTCTAGAGGAAGTACTTACAAAACACCTACTAGACAAAACAAGAACTCTCAATCTCAAAGACTCCATCACTCATCTGAAAAGCTTGAAACTTCATCACGAAAATGACACCTCCAGAAAACACAGTTTGATATATGCATGCAAATCATTAGTGATCAAACCACTTTGTAAGAAAGATCGAATTTTTGAGAAAATGGGCACCAACAAAACAGAGCAAGACAAGTCGAATTTACCGGCGACGTCTATGCCGTCGTAAATGCCGCGGTGGACGGTGCCGAAGGTGCCTCTGGCGATTGCTCCCTTGACGATGAGCTTGGAAGGATCAATCTCCCACTCTTGTCTCCTGCCGAGCCCCACCACCACCCTTCTAGCTGCTTCGAGTTCTGCTTCTTGTTCCTGTTCCTGCTCTCTGTTCTTGTTCTTCTCCATAGTCCACGCCCTGCTCAGATGCTTCTGGAGCTGCTCGTCCAAGCTCTTCAGATCTATCTGGTCCGCCCTCACATACCCACCTCCACCTCCGCCGCCGCCGGTGTCGTTCTTCTCCTTCATTTCTTCAGGCTATGAATGAATATTCAGATGCGTACAGATAGAGACAGAGAAGAGAAGTGTGTCTCTGCGGTTTGTGTACGTGGTGCTAGCTAGCTTACGGTTTTTGTGTACTAATGGCGTCACCGAGGAGTGGAAGAAGAAGCAGAGAGTGGTACTAAATACTAGAAGTGCAGGTGCAGCTCTGCTCTGGTGCTCTCCCTATCTTCCATGTGGGCACATGGATTTTGCCTGAAGACGACGTGTGTTTCTGACCCACTTCACCTTCTTACTCTCTCCTCTCCCCAGTCCTCACCTCACTCTCTCTCTCTCTCTCTCTCTCTCTCTCTCTCTCTCTCTCTCTCTCGCTCTCTCTCTCCCCATTATTATTGTTTTCACTTTTCACACATTTCACCAGTCAACATGCAGTTGCTTTCTTCCTTTGTTTTCTTCTGTTATTACTCATATATATAAATGGATTATAGAGATTTGAGATTTCTATCATTTTCAGCCATTATTATCTGTAGAAAATCAAATGTTAAAGTGAGCTCAGGTATCATCGGAAAAAAAATAAAAACAGAGAGTAAAAGTCAGATTCTTTAAGCTACAGAACACTAGAAAAACACGATGCAACTTTATAATTTATACGAGTTAAGCTCATTATTGTAAGATTTTGTCCAAAAGTGTTGAATGTTTGGATCATATATCTCACAATTTGTAACCTCGAACGAATTACATGCATTTTCTTCAAGTCTCTCTACTTGAATACTACCGCTAATTACAGGATGAATCGTGGATAATGTGGGCGTCCGAATAGTGACAGAACAACATAATATGTGTGTATTTTTCTCTGATAATTATGTAGCTCACTTTGTGGTCAACATACATGTCACATGTGATGCCACATTGATATTTGTTTATTTTTTTCGATAATGAAAAAGAGATTACAAACATAACCCACGAGAGCAACCTACACCAAGATTGTCAAAAGGTAGATAGCATTTGTGACGGAACAAGGAAAATTAGACGTCCAATTAGCCACGTTATAAGAAAGACTAAGAGCAACAACGCATCCGTAACAAAATTAGCTTCATGCCAATTATAGACAAAAGAGATGTCATGGAAAAACTCGGTCAACTGAATGATGTCCGCAACAAGAGAACTTGATTTCGAAGGAATAGTGCATTTGTTGTTAATTGAATCAATGAGGATCTTGGAGTCGTTTTATTTGTTGTTGCAAACCCATATTCAGCAACTACTTATTGTGCTTCTCCATTTTTATACTAAAAGCTTACAGAGCAGGAGTGTGGAATCCTCATTCCAAAATTAAATATTACCTCCCAAGTCCCGACTCTCCAAATCAGTTGTGTTTGGCAGAACGGCAGAGATATTTATGGTCAAAACTGGAAGGAAAGAGAACCTGAAGGCTTGTCTATGCTAATTTGGGTATGTTCGATTTCATGATTGAGCAACATATGAGCTCTTATACGAGGGCTCCATTTTTGGGTGCGTAGTTTGATTCTTACAAGGAAAACATGTTCCCTCCAGGTAAGTAGTGAAGCTGTTAGGGCAATGCACATTTTATCCCAGAAGGGTTCAATCTCTAATAGTTACATTCTGACATTGTGATATCCCAAGCTCAACATCCACAATGCGATTGATAGAAAGGTTGAACGGAAAAAGGGCCTTCCGAGTATGAACATTGAGTATTGAGTTGAAGAAAAGATATTTCTTTCTTGAACTGTAATACAGTTCAACGTTACCTTTCCAATTGATAAGTAGCTGGTTGTTTTTGCTGAACATAACATCACAATGCATGTGAAGCCTCTACTTTTTGACTTGAATGAGCAACAAAAGGAGAGGTCACTGGTAATATAGTCACGGAGGCAAGAGAGGGATTAGAGATTGAATGACCCGTGATTCCAGGTTCAAATTCATCTTTACCAGATGGCCAATGTGAGTTACACAACTATTTTCAGACAACATTTCATGCCGACATGAACATGTTTTGTCCAGGAAATAGAGCATCAAATAAGGATCCAAATCCCTTATATCAGGGACCAAAAGCCATTTCACAACTATCCTGTGGCATCATAATAAGTTTACAAAACTGCGCCTTGTAACCAAAAAAAATACTTGCGCCTTTGGGGGATAATCCCATATACTGAGTCAGGGACTGGACATCACCTATACAATATATATATATATATATATATATATATATATATATATCTAACCTGGCCGAGTAATATTTGCCATGATAAGTTGTATGAACAGATGTATCATCCAACCAATGACGCTTCTACGGTTAGAAACCACGAGGGCGTTTCTTTTTCTCTGGCGTGGGACATATTTGTGCCTTGATCCCATATGTTTTTAACTGGAAGATTTCAAAAGCCTCAGAGATCGGCCCAACCTGTACATTATATTGAGATTTGTCACTGGAAAGAAACAATAGCGAATAGAAACTGATAAAAATGTGGCAACAATTGACATACCAGCTCAGGCTTTTTCGAATAGACCCTCACTATCAAATCCTGATACGATGCAGGCAGCAAGTGGCTAATTTGATCATCACTTATTGGGAATTTCACCATACTGTCATAGTCCTGAATAGAAATCAAAATTTATTTTAATGATGCAAAGAAATATACAACTCACCCAAATTACCGCTTATTTGCATCCTACAGCTATTAGTTTTGTGACACAAATATTCATCCAGAAAAGGTAAAACACATTCAATAGTACCAAATATTCAAACTCAGAAGGGTAAGTAGATTACCTGGAAAAAGTTGACACTGGAAGAGATACATGCAGAAACAGTAGAATTGAAGAATTAAATGATGAACAACAAAACTGCAGAACAAATAGCCTGTTAAAAGAAAATAGTCAGGTTACCTTAGAAGGGGATTTTGACTTCCACGAGACAAATCAATCCTGACATTGGTAACAGCAACATCTTCCTCTTTCAATATAATGCCTCCATTTCTCTGTTCAAAAAGTAAGAGAAGATAAAGGACAAACAGCAGAAAAACAACAGTAGTCAGTCGTATTCAAGCAAGCTTAAGTTGGGACCTGAGAACAAACAATATCTTGAGCAGTGACGTTTTTGAAATGTTCCATTTGCTCCTTTGGTACGGTATACTCATTGCAGAACTGCCATCAAGTAATGTCAATCAACAGTAAGTTAAGACCCTATGATACTTCAGTGTACAGCAAAGGATTTATCTGTGAATCTTAATCAACTTACCTGATAGAGATTCCTCCTCCTGATGCGCAGGATCAAGTCCCTAGATTCCTTTAGCTCTTCATTCGGAGCTGTCTCAATGGTTTTAATTATTGAGTCATCTAACTGCATTTGAAAAATTCCAAGATACAACTCTATGAATGAAAGCACTAAACTATCTCATAAATAAAAACTTAAATTTGGACTTTTAAAAAACCTTCCAATATTCAGCTGGATCCTCAATATGAGATGATATCTGTAGATAATCATTTGCTTTTACAAGGGCATCCACCACCATAAGCTCTATCGCCTACATATAGTAAAATCACTAAAATGTCAGAAAATTTTGAAATTATAATGACATCAAACTGGGACAATGAAAGAAAAACGACTGCACGAACAAAAACGGGAGTTGTATGGGATGCTAAAGAGAAATGTATGAGTGAAGAATTCTGTTTATACCTTTACTTTTGGATGTGTATAAACAGTTTGATACAAATCCGCTCGAGTAGCAAATAATTTGTGGACAGTACGACCTAGAATATTAAGCAACCATATGAAGCAAAAAAGGAAAATAAAATGGAAGAGAGATTAATTTGGCAAATTACTAACGCTCTTTATAACGGTAGCAGATCTCATCATCCAAAACCCGCATTGTTTCCATTAATCTGCAAGAGCAGTTGATATTATCTTTCATTCAGTTGATAATACATTCGCTGATTAATAGATCCATCTAACTTTAGCTACAATGCACCAACGATTGATCAATCAAACTTAAGTTCATCCAACCTTTTAAACTCAAAGTTGCATCCCAGCCCACAGGCTCGACTATCACGCACAATATAATCAAACCTGCAAACCATAATATATCCATAGCATGATTTTCCATGAAAAAAGACACAAAAACAGACATAAAATAAAGTTTAGATGAGCAATACCAAAAATGAAACCTTCCAAAGCGACTTACTTGTCCACATCAATACCGTTACGGCCATTTGCCACAATTTCATACAGAAAAGGCTTCTCCCTGGATCTCTACATCATGCAATAATGCAAATATTACAGACATGATAACATAGAGTTGCATCAAATGAACAAAATCACATTAATGCTCATTTCTACGCATCTTACAATTGGCATGGCAGTTTCAGAAGCAAGTATCATCTCCTGCAGAGGGAAAACAAGCATCATTGACTTTGGAAAAGTAGATCTAAGTTTCCTTGTCATAGACTCATAAGCAGACTATCGATATATGCATCCTTAAGTAATAGGTTTTAACCTCAAAAAGAACTACAATAGTGTATTTTATTATAAAGGAATCCTCAATTTGGGGGCATTAATCTACATACCTTAACTCTTTTAATCATCTCAGAGTCAATTTCAATATGATGCTGATTAACAATGTGGTCTATCATCTTAACCGACATATCCTCATGAGACCTAGAACAACCAAAGTACATATATGAGGTTAATTTTACAAAATATTGTTTCACAATACCACAAAGACATAAAATGCTAAAGCACATCCGATGTCCTCCAGTCTTTTTATCATGAGAAACAGCACAACTGACACTTCCCATAGAAAGAAAAATCTGCTATATTTGAGGATCAAAGGGTATACATACCAATGGGAGCCACTCTGAACCCGTGGAAGAAACTCGCGTTCAAACAGGTGACTGAAAGGCCCATGGCCAACATCATGCAATAGACCTATAATTTAAGCGAACAAGAGCTATCAGATCACAAAATACAGGGGAGGAAACATTTTGAAAAACAAACATATTCACCTGCAATTTTTACTGTCTGGAGATCAAAGCGGTCAATATCAAGTTCGAGACCCTGTAGACATGCAATTGTATATATAAGACTACAAAAAGGTTCCGGCATATTGTAATTATCACTTCTCAATACCCAAGTAACATTGACTATAGCTTTATTACTTGATAATTTTTTAGCCTCTGAACAGCTTCACCAGCAAGCCAGTAGACACCAAGTGAATGCCCAAAGCGGGAATGCACAGCCCCAGGAAAAACTGAGTTTGTCACTCCTGAGTCATTTCAAAACATACATGTAAGCATATAGCAAGTTCAGTGAATGCCATAGAGAACTTCAATAATTCCAACACTACTGTATCTGGTAGAAGTTTAAATACAAGTTAAGAATTCTAATCTAAAACATCCCGAAGACATATGCACATTGGGCACACTTAAAATAACAACAAAGTATGCCAGTGAACAAAACTTGCAGACGTTAAGCTAACAACTCATTTAGTACACTTAGACACGAGACATATACACTAACGAGCCAAGGAAAGGGCGTAAACTCGCCAAGTTGTTTCAGGTCTCGAAGCCTGCAAAATCAGACACAAACGAAACAAATATTGAAACATAAGCAGATAGCAAAGCACCCCCACAACCAATGTCATTGAACAATAATAAAAAGAACCCATCTTTTGTGATACAAAAACTCAACAACTCACCTTTGAAATTCCTCAGTATCAATAAACTTCAATGAAAGCTGCACCCCCAAATAAGAAAAGTAAATAAATTGACTATTGTCAATAAATAAAATTTCCCAAGTTTCAATCTTTTCCATACCAACCAAGTCAAAAACTGCAGTACTATAAAAATCCATAATCTAAATTAATAAAAGCTACAAACTTTGATCAATAACAGAATGAGGTGAAATAGAAAGAGTACCGGATCGAGGTCAATGCTGCCGTGGACATTGTCGTGGACGTACTTAGAGAACCGGGGGTCTTGGCCGGAACTCAAACTGTATACCGGAGACAACAAAACGCCGTCGTTGCTGTAAGCCCCCATTGCTTGCTAGTAGCGAAGAGGATAAGGTGAGAGATGAAACACAACAACAACAACAACAACAACAACAGTACAATGGAAAGATAGTTGATTAAGATTAACAGAGAGAAGACAGAACTCACCGGTTCCAAGAAAATGGAAAGACAGAAAGGGGTTGTGAAGTTGTGCCGCCAAAAGCAGAGGTTGTAATTGATGAGAGGTAATATAAGTTTTTACTTGATTTGATTTATTTATTACCACTGGTCCTCTCTCTAGGGCTTTTGGTTTGACACAGTTGTTGCAGCGAAGCAGGAGAGAGAGAGAGAGAGAGAGAGAGAGAGAGAAGAGGGAGTCAAAGGGGCATGTGTCGGAAACTTTGTGGGATATTATTCCCTGTATTTCTCTATCATACTGCAATTTCATACACGTATAAAACTGTATAACTGACCATTCCTCAGATATCATAGAAACAATTTACCTTATTTTGTATCATAAAACAGCTATCGGAGAATCTCATTTATATAGGAGCAAGCGAGCAGCGTTATGATGATAATTACAAGATATATAATGAATTAATGATGATAACAATCGCAAATTGTTACGGTTCAAGATTTTGAATACTATGACATAATCACATCTCGACTGTTACATTGATTAAGACACACAATTCGTTTTTCCTTCAACACAATTCTATGATCTCAGCTCAATTAAACCTAAACTCCATTCAATTCCCACGTCATGTTTTGCTCACGAGTAATATGGCTGATCAACATCATTATCATATATTGTAACTTGTGTTGTATAGAGTTCAAACGAGTTGAATTTGACCCGTAATTCATTTCGGGCGGGGCTTCGCCCATACTAGTCTAGCCCCATTACAATCCCCAAGCTGGATAAGATAACGTATATAAACGATAGACCAACCAATGATCAACGAGATTACCTTCCCACTCTTTTGCAGCACAACCATGGAGGTTGTAGCATCCACTCTCCCTTCTTCATCTCTCAAACTCAAACCCAATCTTACTCCTCAAGTCTTCGTCACAAGAAGCCATCTCTGCAACACGACCGGTAAACCCACATCGCCTTCTCTGCTCTACATTGGCCATATCTATGGGGACACTAGTAAACCCTACAGGTCCAAGCTCCCAAACTCAACCGGGTTCTTCTCCGTCAAAGCTTACGTCGACAACCCCAACTCCATCTCCAGCTTTGCCAGCAAAGTCATTGGTTCTCTGCCCGTCGTCGGATTAATAGCTCGCATTCTAAGCGATGAGGGAGGCGTCGGTGGTGAGATTATCGACTTTGCGGAGTTTAGGAGAAGGGTGGGGAAGAAGTGCACCGTTACTGATTCCAGAGCTTTTTATGAGTTCCAAGAACGACGAGGCAGGGTAAGGGTCTTAGTGTTTATGCTTGTTATGTTGTAAGAAAATGAAAATAGGAAACTTGAACTTAAACTTTGAGTTTGTGAAATGTGATCGCAGGCAGGGGATCCTCTGTATGTGCTAATGTGCTGCTACGTAGCTGCGGTTGGCGCTGGTCTTCTTAAGTCTGAAGAGATTTTGGAAGGCGCCGCGAGGCTGAGGGTTTCGAATGACATTGAGTTTGAAGAGCAGAATTTCATTGCCTTGATGAATGAGGCAAAAGAGGTTAGTTAGTTAGCTACCTCAACTTTTCTTTGTTATGTGCATTTGATTTGAGTTGAGATGAGGTACTTGTTATGGGTGCAATGTAGCAACTGAGGGTGTAGGGCTCAAAGGTGTAGTTGTTTGTTACTGAAATTGATGTGTAATGTGTGTAGAGAAGGGCAAAGATAAAGGCTGATACACAAGTAATTCCAATGGAGAATCGGGTTGAGAAAGCGCTTGAGGCGATTTACATATGTTGCTTTGGGAGGGATCCCATGGAAGAACAAGATGAGAATCTTCTCAATGTGATGCTCAAGGCTGTGTTTCCATCTGTTGAGAAGTCTGAGATACAGCGGATTATTAAGGAAAAGGCACAGAAGGTAGCTGCAGGCGGTGATGATGGTAGATTCCCGGAGCCAAGGCCCTTGTCGAAAGAAGCTGTTAAGATGCAAATGAAGGACCTCGAGTTCCTCCAACAAAATAGAGACAACTGAGTGTAGTTCTTGTAATCGAATTCAGGAATGAGAAACTGCAGCATGTGCACTACAGATTAGCGAGAGAACGAAACTGGTCTCCAGAAATTGTATCATCCATGTTTGAAACAAAACAAAGAGTGCTCTTTGTTATGGTGTTTTGTTTGCAATTTGGCCCATAGTTACACAAAGCTAGGCTATTAGCAATAAGAATAGAGCAGAAACTTGCTTGCATATAAGCTATACGCATTAGATTATCCCATTACAAAGCAAATTACAAAGCAAGTTCCTTTCACATCGCGATTAGCATTATGCTAACTGAGCAGCACGCCACAGTTAAACCGATCAAGCCAGCAGTATAAGCAGCATAGCTCCCTTGTAATTTAGACTCGCCTAGAAATAGCTTCAAGATTTCTGCCAACCAAAACATGTTCCTAGACAACTCTTTTCCAATCCAGCAAATTGAATCTTTAATGTCTTTGAATCTTTTCCAAGAATTGCAAGATATGCAAGGCCCCTGATCCTAACTGCTTTCGGCAACAGTAACCAGTTCATATTTGACTAGAGACATGTTGTTATCTTCCCTGACATTGAAGCTAGCCGGTTCAGTCACTTCTACTCGACCCCATTTGTCCACAGCAAGCCTCATAAATCCCTTGAACATGTCAATTTTCGCATTCCTCAGGATCACAGTAGCACCAGGGTTCATCATGTCCACTGTCACATACCAAAGTTCATGTCACAGTAAGATCAAAACTCAACCAGCAGATCTATGCTTTTTAACCTCAAAATTTTTCATGTTGTTTAAGAAACCAAATAACATCAACAATTTCCTTAGTAATTTATATATTCATGATCACCACGCAAAACACAAGGGAGAAAAAAAGAACATACCTTGTTCATTTCTAGCAGTGAAAACGATGGTTCAGGTTTCATCTCCAACCAAGCATTTAGCAATCTTCATCTGCCGGACTTGAATCCCATCAGGATGGCCCTTCTGCAACACCATTTTCGAACTGACCACTTTCACAACCAAAGTGTGTCCCTTTGTTTCCGGCTGCAGCTGTGAAACCTTTTTGAAAACAGGTTTCCTCATTGCTGGTTTTGTATCCTCCATTTCTAACAAAGCTGTTACATACACAGCAAACATAAACACATAAAAAATTACAATATCCCATCACCCTTTACATGGTCTCATTAAGTACGTAGATCACCATGAGAAACTTGTTCTCAGATTCTATTGTCTCCTTCAATCAAGAGCTTAGAGGACTTGTTTTAATGAAATAACAGAAAGAGGTAAACTAGATATGATTTAGATTTGGAAATTACCTTCACTGAGAGAGAGAGAGATGGCAAATTGTTATTGCAGATTCAGAGAGAGATGCAGATGGAGATGGATGCAGTGGTGTTACCCTAACATGCAGTGGTGGAACGTAATGAGAATTCGGTGACCGACGAACTCGCCTTTTGAAACGGAAGTTTAATGGACGAACGGCCGTTTATCTTCCAGATTTTTTGACCAAATCTCATCACTACAACTCCCAAAAACAAGCGGACGTCCGGTCCAGATCTGTTGCTTCTTCTATTTGATTAATGACTTGAACTTTGTCCTTCCACATTTTATTCATTCTTAACTTGTAATTTAGTTCTTCTACCAAAAAAAAACTTGTAATTAGGGGCTTTCAACAAAAAAAAACTTGTAATTTTGGTGATCACAGCCATTTTGTTCAGTGGCACAGACTCTTTTTACTAGTGAGAAGCTCTAAGTTCGACTCAAATAGTCCCATGTTATACATAAACTTAATCCAATCTCAAGCTGACTCTTGATTGATGGAAAATAGGTAACCACTAACAAGTTGTTATTACAAGTTACAAGTCTCACATACACATGGTACAGTATGCATGCTTGGATCAAACTAGGTTTCCTAATCGAAAAAAGAAAAAGAAAGATGTGACGACATTGGGTGCGCAGACCCTAACTACATCAGCAACATTATTCTTCCTTAAAAAAAGCTTCTGGCAACATTATTCAGAAACAAACTCCTCACTGGTACTGGCTAGCTAGCTTGCCCTCCTTGACAATGTAGTTCTGAGACGGAAAGTCTTCTCCCTTGAAGTACCTGTCAAGCATGTCCTTGGTACCAGCAGCATAACGCAACTGCACAGATTTCATTCACAGTGTGAGTTGTAAGGACAGACGAAGTGATATTACTGTTAGCTCGCAACATTGTTTTTATTCAACACAGCTACAGTATTGGAAGCAGCAAATCTGGACTCTACCTAACAAGATCTCTACTGCATTTATGTAGTTGGTTTCTATGACTTACAAAGTCTAAGTTTCATACATAGCCCTACTATTGTATTTCTCTTTCACACTTAGCTATAGGTTAATTGTACTACTATAAATTTCCTTCAATTCGGAGAAGAAATCATATGTGAATATACATGTTCTTGAGAGTATCATACACCATTCTGGCTTCATTCTCTCTTGATCTCATAGTTTAACTATTACAAGCATATACAGGAGAAAAACTTTTCTGTAAGCATCTTTGTTATGTAGTATGTACCTGTCCATCAATTGTGGTGCCAGATATATGAGGGGTCATGGCATGGTTTGGCATGTAACGCCATGGATGGTCTTTGGGAGCTGGTTGGGGGTTCCAGACATCACCACTGTATCCTGGAAATAAAGTTACAGAATGAACATATAACCATGGACCCAAATGTAAATAGACGAAATCAACATATAACCATGAGCCAAATGTAAATACAAGAAGGCCTCAGTTAGAGACTTTTTCCTTCCATTCCGTAAGACCCATGCATGCATTCATCGTTATGCAACTCATCACAACATTTAAGAACAAAAGTGAAATTATTAACCAAAAACCAAAGAATGAGTAAGTAGACCGATAGTTCTCTTCCTTGAAGTAACAGTAAGGATTTTTTAAGGCTCTAAACTATGGGCCTTCTGAACATTAGTTCTGTGAATATAATTAATTGATACAGAATACAGAAAAGAGGAAAGTTCTTAAAACTTTAGAATCATCATCCACAATTGAAGTTTAACTTCTTCCATGTCAACTTCTCAAGTTCTGTAATACCTGCTATGTGTCCACTGTTGCAAGCATCAACAACTGCTTTAGTGTCCATGATTGCCCCTCGGGCATTGTTCACAATCAGGACTCCCTTCTTAAGCTTGGAAATTCTCTCTTTATCAAACATCCCCCTGAGTCAAAATATAGATGGTATTAATTACGTTCCAATCGCATACATAAGGATCAAGATTACTATAATCTTGCGTTGTCAGATATGCCTCTGAGTCAAAACATCAGTTTTTCCCTTAAACTCATTATCAGAGTGCAGTCTCATCTTATCAACATGCATTTGAGTCATAATATTACTAATCTAAAAGTTTAAACACTAGAATATCAAGATAAGCTTGAAATCTCAAAAGACAAATATAATATTACTTTTAACAGCAGATAACTACTTCCACAGAAAAGAGAACCTACTAAAGAACTGAATATAAAATGTCTTAGACACTCAATTATATATATTCTAAAGTCATAAGATTAGCGCGGAAATTAGTACCTTGTTTTTTCTGTTAAGGGGGTATTGACAACAACAACATCACATTTAGGAAGCATCTTATCAAGATCATCCTCAAACTTAGCCCCAGTCTCTTTCTCAAATTCGGCATCAGCCTTTAGTCTGTCATGATAGAGGATATTACAGTTGAAAGGCTTCAATCTTTGCATCAAAAGCTTGCCAATTCTTCCAGCTCCTACAGTACCAACAGTCTTCCCTTCCAAATCATAAGACCTATGAGAAATGGCTGCAACCTTCCACTCCCCATTAACAACCTGCTGATACCCTGGAACAAAGTTCCTCACAAGAATGAGGATTCTCATGAGTTCATCTTCCGCAACCGACACTGTATTGCTTCCAGTGACCTCAGCAACCGTCAGTCCAGCTGCCGCAGCAGCCTTGAGGTCAATGTGATCAGAGCCAATTCCGGCAGTCAAAAGAAGCTGCAAATTCTTGGCCTTTTTAATCCTCTCCGCCGTGACATAGGCAGGATGGAAAGGGGTTGTGATCAGGACATGCATATCCTCAATGTGCTTCTCAAGCTCTGTATTACCAACATCACAACAAACAAAGAATCACAAAGAATTCAACTAAAAAGTACAAATCTCATCCTAAGCAATTGGGGAACAGTTAAATTAACAACCTTGAGGTCAAGGATCAGATACATGGCCATAAACAGCATGACCAAGAGTCTACATGCAATTAGAAATCCGATCACATTACAGAAAGCTACTGAATTCACAGACACTAACCACAATTTGGTCCCTCCTTGTCATCAGTAACAATATACTTGTGTCCCTGAGATTCCAGCCAGTCCCTTATTCCCAAAGCGTTTTCCTCACAACCCAAAAAGTTGGGGTTGAGTTTGGCATACTCATTGGCCTTGTAGAACACCCCAACAATCTTCTTGCTCCCCGGAGATGCCTGTTTCATAGTATTCCATCTCACTTACTCAGTTACAACTTACAACACAACTGATCCCATGCATAGTTCTTCAAGTAAATTTATATATACGAGTACTGAGAAAATACAAAGATGAAAATCAGAAGCTTAAATTACGTACGTGGAGGTGCCTGGAGAATAAGGTGGAAGATGGAGCAGTGGCCTTAGCAGCAGAGACAATCGCACCCTTCATCGCCATTTTTGCAAGAGAGCAGAGATTGAGGAACAATACAAGTGTCACTTTCAATCAGAGATAAGAAGTGAAGTAGGTTCCGAGTTGTACATGATCGAAGTCATCGGGTGTATTTATAGGCTACAATCTAGCTCACCTCGTTGATGGTGAGATACATTGACGAAAAGGCCCTCAACGAAGAACAACGTTTCTGGTAGCTGATGGGGATTTTCCATCCGATGCATGATACGCACGTGTACAGTGTCTTGTCTGGAAAAGTTTCTACCTCTTCTGGCAAACTTTTCCTGAAAAAACACGGAAAATTCTAGCCTACGCCGCAGCATACATCAGCTTTTTCCTCCACACACTACCACATACACACCCTCGTGCATGTTATGACACCACACTCTATCACCACACATCATTGTATGTATGACATATTTCAACGTACAGCAGACGAACCCAAAAAACACCTCCATTTCTCAAGTTTTATATATATATAATACTCAAAAATAGATGATCAGGCATGTCAAAAAACAAAAATTCGTTCACAAAAAATCAGAGAATCAAAAGAGATGATGTAGAAAAAAATAAGCAGCTCTCTCTTTTATGAAAAGAAAATGACGCATCACATTATGTTTTTATTATTAATTGAACATATGTAATATGTACGGACATATTTCTCGGATTTGAAAATAGTTCATGTGAGAGTGTCATGTAAAGATTTCTCTACCTCAAAACATTACCTTTCGGAAGCGCTATTGTGTTAGTACAATGATTTTTCTTTTTTGAAATGGTTTATTGTAAAGAACAATGATGTGAACCGATAATACTCGAACCTTTTGGAACATAGTTTCAATTAACATAATTGATTAGTTAAGAAGAAACACTATTTCCTATTATGCGAAAATTGGGGATTTGTCATTTATATGTGATTTTTTGGTGGGGAACTGGGGGATAATCCGTGGCCAAATTGGATTTGTTGTTTATCATGATTCTGTATTTGGGTGTATTGAGCCGCCTGGGACCTAATGGTAGTGTCACATCTTGGTGAAGCCATTTCTTTCAACTCATGATGGATTTGATCAAATACTTGACCCGACACATATTATCGCAAGCGGCCAAGCGGGCGGCCTGCTTCTATACTTGCTTGATTTGACAAACTTGATAATAACCATATATAACATATGCTAGTGAGTAGTCACCTAGTGAACTCTTATACTCGGGGAGGTGGTATTTCTCTCTTGTTATAAGAAATCTTCAATCTTGTGTTGTTATTCAACAGAATAAAATAAAAATAATCCAATTACAATAATATATTTTTACTTTTACTAAATCACAAGAAAGAAAGCTATATATTATAGAACCACATAACTATAATGTATTCTTACTTTTACTAAATTACTTGTGTTTCATATGAAGACCGAACCCGCCTCAGCGATCTTATAACGAATTCATCCCTTTTTCAACATCGTCTTTGATCAGAATCATGAAGAGCGAAAGTTCTTCACAACACTAGCTAGGCATACGTGCATGAAATGCGGTGGATTATATATCTTCCACTGTAGTGATATAAGAGTGAGAGTTATTCATAACAGTAATGTATAACTTTAGTACACCAGTCTCTTTCGGTCCTGGAATTGTGATTTGATGAAGGCCTCAAATCATTTGATTGTTACACTGTACACAACATGCATTTTCAAGCTAATAGAGAACCCTCTAAGTTCGACAGTGCCTAGGGTGTTGTAAAAAATTCTCGCGCTTCATGGTACTTATCTAAGACAACGTTGAAGAGGGGATGAATTGGCTCCAACAGATTGGAATAAGGACCCGCAACTGCATTAGGAACTGGAGAATTGACGTCTGAGCCCATATGTTGACATACAGAGAGACCACTTAGGCAATAACATGTGTGATAAAAATCTTGATTTTTGCCTGGTTTGTCTCTCAGTCCACCATTCTCTGCCTGTTTTCACCAAATCAATTTAGAAGATCAATATCAAGGAAGTAATAATTCAACATGAATGATAGATGAAACTCGACATTAATGATTCAGAATAGAAACTCCACATTTGCAAGATCCATCCAGTGATCAGTGGAAGTTCATATTCACAAACTAACCTGTGTGCATAAAAGTATGTACTGCTGTAATGCAACAGAATTGAAAAGCGGCTCCATTTTGAGGCTTCTGTTGATAAAATCATATCCAATATCATTGTAATTCACTGGAGATGGAATATTCAACCCTGCATTACAAAAGGGGGAAAACTAAATAGACCTCACAGCAGGAAAAACCAGAAACATATAAACAAACATATGGGTTTCAAAACCAACTTGTTACAGTTCAAACATAGATCTGAAACCTGTCTAACTCAACCTACCTTCCTGCCTAAAAGCCCCAGCGACATCAACCTGAGATGAAGTGCCTTCATAAATTTTGTCCACTTCAGATATATGAGATGTTTTCGAACTATGTGAGGTACGACATCTGGCATCTGGGAGCTCAGTTTGCTCCTCACGTACTGAAGGTATTCTTTGTAATAATGCAAAAGCACCTCCCTGGTCATATATCTTAGTTAATTCGACTATGATGCAGAAAATCCCAAGGACCAAAAAATTAATAGAGAAAAAAGAGCCAACTATTAAAGAGAATCACCTGCCAAAAAGAGTAGCAACCATCAACCAATTTATTAGTCCTCCCCTGAAATCCTAATTCAATCCCATGTCGAAAGACCAACCAATCCTAGTGCAAGAAAATGTTACATATAAGAAAATGATAGAGCAAGTTCATAGAAACCATTGCACGAGGTAGGTTACAGTTAATATTATGCACAGCAGAGTACAAGCAAATAAGGAGATTACTAAACAGACATTTATAATTATATGCATTATTCAGTGAATGAACTGATCTGAATCACATTAAGAATGAAAAAACTTACAATTAGTCTAGACAAGTCCAAACGATTGACCTCATCAATCAGAATCATAGTTGCCAGCCCACAAAAGGTGTACCTGATGAAAATACTGTCAGATCTAGGCAAATGCTTTGCTACAGAATACAAAATTCTGTCACATGAGACATTCATCTTGACTGGTGAGAGGACCTGAGAAGGAAGCGAATACATGTCTCTAAACGTTCCCTAAGATAACTGACATTCGAAAGTGTATCACTTCATATAGTATCTTTTTAAGATAATTTGCCAAGGACATTAGACAAAGGCAAAAGAACAATTTGACATGTGAGTGAATGGAAGACAGGCAAAAAGACATACATATTCAAATTCGGCAGATGGAGGTCACCCTAAGAGTTTACATAGTTATTTTTATTACCAACCATCATTCACAATAAGGTCAATCTAATGTCACGTCATTACTTGGCAACATTCAAAAATAATAGTCCTTAGATGTTGCTTTCTGTAAATGTTTATAGTCTTTAGACAGATAATAAGTCTGATACATACCCACCATGAGCTTCAGAACCAGGTTCACCAGATATACCACCTTCATATGTCTGGCAACTGAAAAGAAAAACAAATTTCAATTTAAAATTCCATCAGCAATACAACGGCAGCAACACAATGCACGAATATTCAAGTATGTCAATATATCTCAACCAAAGATGAACTCATTATACCAAGTCTATGACTGTCTATAACAAAAATAAAAGATTAAGTGTCGTCAACACAGTGCCACTAAAGATTCATGCCTTGGAAGATAACCTTAAGATGTAGTTACCAACATTATCAACCAGTTCATGATCCAAAATGTTCAAAAGACTTGCAGTCTGCAAAAATGAGTTGAGTGAGCATGTAAATAACTTGTAAAGTTGTCGTATATAACATAATAGTAAAAAACCCAATATTAGAACTACTTCTTGTAAGATAGTAGAACTGTGGGAGTAGATAGAGGAAGCCTCTAATCATAGTTTGAGGGTAAACATCCAGCCTTATAGTCTGACTATTGTCAGAAACCAGATACATATTATATAGGAACTCGAGTATCTGACCCAAAATCAATTGGCAATGCTGGCACATGATACATTTTTAAGCAATGGCTTATTTTCCAGATATGTGTCACACTTTTAACACTTTAATAATGGGAATGCACACCATGACCACTGTATGTGTACTTCTACAGAGAGAGAGACTAACAGAAATGGCAGTGTAGCTAGCCCGAACATCAATTTCTCCAGCATCATGCATCCTGAGTCAAAGTAATATAGAAAAGTGCTCAGAATCATGTATATATATTATACCCCTAACTCCTCGTTATATATATAAGCACCACTACATTGTTTGCTAGATTCTCAAGAGTATAGATCAAAACAACAATCATAATGATGTAGGAATTTGTTAGAGAGAGAGATTGCACCTGAAGCCCCCATTTGGTTGTTTCATTCGCCGCAGAAATTTGTACAGTTCATGTCTGAGGAAAACAAATCATGTCAGAGCATTTCACACAGGCTTAGAATTGCAGTAGTATTAATCAGTAAATCATTTTATTTTACAGCAGTACACAGTATTAACAAACCACCTATTAATTGATGAAAGAGCTTCGTGATCGGCCAGAGTAATCAGTGCATTGACTGCAGCATAAGTTGTTGCAAGATGTGGCATCTGATCAAAAAGTGAATGTAACAACTGTAAGTAAAACAGATATCTAAATAACACTCCAGGCACTGGGTTTCTCAAGATAGTGTACAATCAAAACAACTTCAAGGTGGGATAAAAACTGTCTAGTATAGCAAAGCACAAACAACACCAGAAGATGCTCAACAAGAATCAAACATGAATCAAACTAGTTACACGCCTGTCCAGGTCCACCACCATATCCACCATTCGGGTCCTGCAACAAGAGACAACTTCAAGTGAGAATGCACTTAAAACATATCATTCTAACGACCAACGACACTTAAACCTAGTGTTTGGCACCAAGCAATGTATAACCATGTCCAATCTAAGCAATGTGGGACTATGAAATCGATACCTGACAAATGTTAAGGAAGTCAATGGTTCTATTCTCCAAATCATCCTCCACTGATTCCCCAAGTAAAGCCAATGAGTGTAAAATCCAGTAACACATCCATGGTCGGCTGACAAAAGAAAGAGCAACCCAATTCAACAGAAACTCATAAAATTCAAAACACTCAACCAAATTCAAAGATAACCATCACAATTAAGAATGTGAGAGCTTACTTACTTAGCATCCAAAGACTTAAACGGAGCAGGGAGGCCTCTAAGACCTCTCATCAAGTACCCAATGTGCTGATCCCGCCGAAGTTCCCACCTTTCAAATCAAAAACATCTTTTACAAAGCTGAAAAAAAAACCCCGAATTGAAAATTTGAGGAAGCCCTAGAATTGATTTAGGGATTTAAAAATTGGGGGTTTAGGGTTTTAGTACCATGGTCTTTTGGCGTTACGGGGGAGGCTCTCGATGCTGTTGTATATCCGGAAGACCTCATTCTGGACCATTAATTGCTCGTGCTGAGTCGTCGTTGCAGCTGGAAACGCCATCTTCGTCTAGCACTGAGCTTCCACCAAAACGCACCGTTTTGCAGGTCCAGTGTTCATAAAGCGGCGGCAATCTGAGTTGGAAATTCATTTATAAAGCTCCTGATTATACGCAAGAGTTTTATTTGACTACATTAACATATGTAAATTAATTAATACCAAAAAACAAAACATATGTAAATTAAGCCTAAGCTGACATGGACCCCAAAATCTCTTTAGAGTTCGACAACCAATCAGACAGATCTTTTGCACCGATCATAATCTAGGATCCCTTTCCAAATTCGGAATGATGAGTTATCTAGTATCCCTTTCCAAATTCGGAATGATGAGTTATTGTACATAATTACGTGTCATCATGTATTAATTTAGGATGTAATAACGTAATAAATCGAGTATTTCCTAATTATGTCGGAACTAGTTAGCATGTGTTTCCTACACCAAGTCAGAGATTTGCCTTCCTATTACATACCTTATGTATCACTGTATATTAACATGGTTAGATCTTAGAAAAAAGAAAACAACCAACTGAAACGATATTAACCGATTATTATCTGTCTTTCAAACCATGGCTAGTCTAAAAAAAAAAGTTGAAGTGTTCTGCTTCGAGGCGCAACCACTATACTCTGATGGATTTGTTACAAAATCCAGACAAATACGGACCACTAGACCATCTGAGAAAGCAATTTGCACTGCATGTCATTGAAGAAATCAATTCAAGAAAAGCAAGAGGCATCGATGGTGGATCCCTAGCTTTATGTGATATTAAGGTGATTCATGTTATAGCTAGAATTCCAAATGATATTTACCAGCCCAATGTGGAATGCAGGAAATCTTGGTATGGAATGGGAAATAATTTAGTTTTCCATTCCAATGTGGTGTTTGGTTGTAAATTGAGACCGGAAATGAAATAAAAAAATATGATCTAATTGGAAATGAATTCCATCATAAAGCCTGATTTGAATTCCTTAGTTAGAGGTGGTATTTTAATTCCATTTCCCACCGTGAAAGACAAAATTCCATAAATTATCCCTAAAAAAATATTCTCCCGCTCATCCATTATTTTTGGGTTCGTAGTTCCCGTTATTGGATGAGTATATACAGATCGCTGCAAATTTCTCTCTCTACAGCCTTCAATGTCGACGAACTAGGTCTTCAATTTGCTTCTAACAAAGGTAACCTTCTTCATATTTGCTACTTTTTTATGATTTGTCTTTGAATTCCTTTCTCTTATGCTATTGAAAGAATAAGATAACGCTAAAACAATAGAATTATCTTCTTTAGAATTTAGCAAACAAGATTCAAGCTTTTTTGTTAAAGTTTGATTATGTATATACATGTGTTTGCCTTAATCTATAGATCAATTTTGTTGGGTTTCTAAAAAGTCGTATGAATTTAGTTAAATTCATGGGTTTCTATCAATATGAATTGCCTGTATTATGAATCCAACAAACAAGATTCAAGATTTTTGTTAAAGATTGGTTATATATACATGTCGTTGCCTTAATCTATTGAAAATTGTAATCTGAATTGTTTTCTATATATATATCTACCGTACGTATTGGTGTATATGCTTATTAAAATTTTGATTTATGTATTACAATTTCATACTTCTCTACATCTATGTTTTCTAACTTTGCAGCATGGCTCGTAGACTTTTGCAAATAAGAGAAAAAATTATGCTTGCATTGTCATTCATGATCAATATTTTTAATATTATGTGTATGATGTCTCTTGTTGTTAAACGACATTATAGAAAATATTTGTTGAAGAATGAACCAGAGGCTAATAGAAATAGTATACGAGATGATAATCTTAGGCGACTTATATATTCTAATGACCTAGCTTGTTTTGAGAACCTTAGAATGGGTAGATATACCTTCAGTAAGCTATGTATAATGCTTCGCACTACTAGAAAGTTGAGAGATACAAAAAATATGACAGTAGATGAGATGACGGCAATGTTTCTGCACATTCTTGGTCATCATGAAAAGAATAGGATCATAAAGTTTCGTTTTGTAAGATATGGTGAGATTATTATTAGTAGGAGCTTCAATAAATTATTGAATGATGTTATTCGATTGAGTGGCAAGCTACTTAGATTACCTGAACCAGTCCTTGACAATTCAACAGATGATCGATGGAAATGGTTTAAGGTATATATTACACTAAAAATTTAGTTGTTGTTTTCCAATACTATAAGTACTACTTTGGTGTGCTAATAGCTTTATATTAATTTTGTTGTAGAATTGCTTAGGAGCACTATATGGTACGTATATTATGGTCCACGTTCTTGAGAAAGACAAGTCTAGATATCGTACTAGAAAGAATGAAATTGCAACTAATGTGTTAAGAGTTTGCTCTCAAGATATGAAATTTATCTATGTTTTGCTGGGTTGGGAAGGCTATGCAACCGACTCTCGAGTACTACGAGATGCTATGAGTAGAACAAATGGTTTGAAAGTTCTACAGGGTAAAAATTTTATGAAGTTTTGTCAGTTTTATTTTCATAATTTAATATGTGAGTTTGGAAAATTTTATATACGACTTGTTTTAGGTGACTACTATCTTGTGGACGTTGGATACACAAATGACAATGGTTTTCTTGTTCTATATAGAGGGCAACGATATCATTTAATTGAGTAGAGAGAAGGACACATGCCGACAAGTTATGCAGAGTTTTTTAACATGAAGCATTATGCGGCTAGAAATGTTATTGAGAGGTGTTTTGGTCTGCTTAAACTACATTGGGCTATCCTTCGAAGTCCTGCCTTTTACCCATTAAAACACAATCCAAGATCATTCTTGCTTGTTCTCTTCTTCAGAACCATTGTAGACATGAGATGCCTATAGATCCACTGGAAGATTTGTTGGAGGAAGATGTAGATGAAATAGAAGATGACCCTATCACTTTTGTTGAATCATCTATTCAATGGAATCAATGGAGGGACAATTTAGCAACAAAAATGTTTGATATGTGGAGAGCATAGGCTAGGTGGTTAAGTAAGGATGTTTGAGTTTGCATTACTAATAATGTTTGTTAGTTCCTGCAATGAATTCTTTGTTTTCAATAATATTGTTTTCATCATTACTTATATGGATTGCACAAATGTTCATGATCCGTCCTTTCATTTGTTGAGGGGGATCTGTCATTGTTTTAGTATTGCATTAATGCTTTATTATCAATGATTGGTTTAATTTCTTTTTAGTTCATGGACAATTATTAATGATTTGTTATTCATTTAGTATGGACTCTCAACCAATTGAGCAGCAAAAGGGAAGAGTAAGAAACAAACATAGTTTGACCCCAGCTGAAGATGCAAAACTAGTTGAAGCTATGGTGGAGTTATGTGTTTCAGGAACAATGAAGAGTGACAATGGCTTCAAACCAGTAACATTTGTTAAAATTGAAAAGTTACTGGAGCAAAAATTGTCGGGTAGTGGAATAAAAGCTAATCCACATATTGAATCTCGGGTGAAGACGCTAAAGAAACAATACAATGCTATCTATGATATGATTGTTACCAGAAGTGGTTTTTCATGGGATGATAAAAAAAAGATCATTTGTAAAAAATATTTGTATGAAGGATGGGTGAAGGTCAGTTGCTTATTTATTTTTATTTTCTTTATCTTATACATAAATATAAATAGATTATAATTGTATTTATAAATTTGGCAGAGTCATCCAGCAGCAAAAAGAATGTGGATGAAGCCTTTTCCTCATTATGATAACTTGGGGAATGTCTTTGGAAAAGATCGTGCAAATGGGAAGCAAGCAGCTAGCTACTGATTATGTGGATGAAATTGATCTCAACAATGCTCCCTTAGAAGAAAAGGTTGAGATAACAATCATACCTCAACCTATTGCACCTGTAGTAGCTGAAGGTTCTAATGAAGCTCCAAGAAATAGGAAAAGGAAGAGGAAAAATGCATATGTACTAGGGCTGACACAAATGGTTTGGCCGATGTCTAAGACTGATGAAGCAATGGATAAACTTGTGGGAAGTCTTGCATAATTTGATCCCATGCGTCAAGTCTATGATGAGATATCCAACGTTGAAGATTTAAGTACCTCGTCTAAATTAAAAGTGAGTAAGATTATCATGGCTGATCTTGTCAAAGTGAATCTCTTTCTCAGCCTTCCAGGAAATGTCAAAAAAGAATGGGTGGAGGAATTACTTTAGTAATCGATTTTAGTTTTGAATAAAGTCTAATAAAACCTTGTTAGTGGGGGTTCATGCCACTAAAACATGATTAATAGTTGGTTTTGATTATTATATTTAGAATTAATATCATTATTGTTTTTAGATAGGAACACACCTATGTTGCTCATGTTGCTTAATAAAATAATATTACTTAATCAACTTTGTTTTCTACTTATGAATTTGAAAAAGAAGCCTGGTGAGATTCTTGTTACATTCCGTGGGCAAATTCTTGTGTTTTACAATTTGATGTATAGTTTAAATTGTAAAATGATGTAATAAGAAATTACAATATATATTCCATTCTAATGAGCTTACCAAACACTACAATAGGAATTGAAAGTTGATTTATTTTATATTAATTTATGATATCTATCAAACACTCATATGGAATTAACAAAATAATTTCCATTTTCATATCAGCTTGGAAATCAAATCAAATCCTTTTCATTTTCTCACATTTCATTTAAACAAACGGGGCCTATATTAACATGGTTAGATCTTAGAAGAAAGAAAACAACTAGTTGAAACGATATTAACCGATTATTATATGTCTTTCAAACCATGGCCAGTCTACAAAAAAAAAGAAGTTGAAGTGTTCTCCTTTGAGGCGCAACCAATATGTTCTGATGGATTTGTTACAAAAATCCATAAAAATACGGACTACTAGATTATATGAGAAAGCAATTTGCACTACATGTCATTGAAGAAATCCATTCAAGAAAAACAAGAGGCATCGATGGTGGATCCCTAGCTTTATGTGATATTAAGGTGATTCATGCTATAACTAGAATTCCAAATAATATTTACCAGCCCACGGTGCACAAGGAGTATATTGAGGGATATAAAGACTTTTTTTACGAATTATTTGGAGGCAATGATTAACTATTGAACGACTTGAACTATACGGACTTCAAGACATATTTGGTGAAGATGACAACAATGTATTGCTTTTAACTTTTTCTCTCTTTTTTTCAAAAAAATTTGAAGTTATTTATTTATTTATTTTCTTGTCAAAAAGAAAACTTATTTATTTATTTTGCAGGGACCAATTGTTGTTGTTGATTTGCCACCCTTTTCTTCAATCAATGGGTGAAGCTCTGATATTTATTCCATCCTCCCTTCAACTATTTTGTTATTACCCAGGGTTTCAAAAAAACTGGGAAGATGAATATAAAGACCTTACATGGCATGAGCCAATTGATATTTTACAGTCGATAAACAAACTTGGTCGACAAATGGATGTGCTTAGGTTTTTGTATCATAATTTTAATTATAATGACCACGACGCGGTAGGTGAGCTGAAGTTTTATGCATATGCGTTGGTGAAGGTACGTAAGACGTTATCTTAATTGTGTTTTTTCGGCGAATGGTTTAAAATTGTCGCTATACTAACATATATAGTATTTGCGAACAGTTGAGGCTTTGCGAGAGCGAAAAGGTGCAAGCCATGAGCGTGGTGTTTCCATATGTGCCTATAAGAGTATACAAGATGCTTTGGCACCATGCATGATTTGATGTCGATGGGCGTATTAACTTGAAGTTCTACAAATGTCTAAGGCAATAAAGCAAGTATAAATATGTGTTTAATTGTGTAGATGAATTATATAAACATCCTCAAGCGTTAGTAGATCAAACTAGTATGCTTGATTTATTCATGTTTAGTGAAAAACTTTTTAAAATTAAAAAAAATTATTCTAAACATCAAGATTTGTTCTACTATATATATCTATGTATATATATACATGTTTTTATTTTTGATGCAATTGATCGTATCATCGTAATTTATTTACCGTCAAAACCTTGGAAGACGATGTTTTACTTTCAATAATTGATAATAATTCCTTTCAAAGAAAAAATTATAATGATTCTATTACATACATAGTGAAGATTTAACAAGTGACTTTTAAACAGATTAATTATGGAGCGGATCAACCCGTGACAAGTTAGAAGCTAGGACAACTTGCAATTACATGGTACATATGAGGAGATTGAACTCGTTTCCTTGTACGTAGACTTGAAGGGTAGGAGGAGTTTTTTTTTTCTTCGTATAATTCCTATTTACATTTAAACTAGTATGCTAATGTATTTATAATTCAAGTCTATCAAATACAACAAAAGACCAAATATAAGAAAAATTCTCTCTCTTATTGTTACGTTGCTATGAATATAAATCACACATTCATATAACTGGGAAGAAGCTAGCTTAATTAAAACATCTCCAACATGTTTTCTAAATCTTGATTTATCTCCATTTAATTTAGTTGCATACACCATGTTGAAGTAGTTTAATTTCTTCTCGATGTTTGCAGTGAGAGGTATCGAGACTCTTAAAATAAGCTAGATTTGCAACATATTTCTTGTCCACTTACCGTAAAAATCCCTTGTTTTTGACAGTGATGAGTACGTATGGCCGTATGAGGAGTTTATGTTCACTAAGATGAGTATGACCGGATGAGATAGTTTTGCTAAGCATATAACATAAGAAGCAAGGGCGGAGAGAAGTGGAAGACTATATGGGCTTGAGCCTGTACGAGATTTTAGGTACAAAACTATCATATATATATATATATATGATTATATAGTGTCCACTAAAAAAATCTATGAGTATCATTTGAAGCCACAAGATGCCAACTTTCTACCGCACCTCGCACACAGCTATTGCTTCATAGCCCTCTCTGCCTCAATTCCACTTCCCAATTCTTTAATTAAATTTTTGAGTGTTCCATACAGTTTATTGTTAAAAATATGTCAAAGTGTTGCTTGATTTAAGGCTACAAGATTAGTTTAGTACGTGTGACTTCACTTGCTTGTTTTGGTGAAGCTTATTTGATGTTTTAATGCTTTGTTTCAAAGATTTTTACAATGTTTGTCAGTTTTGTTGTCTGGTCTTCTTTCTTGTCGTCAAGATTGTGTTTGTTGTATATGGTTTTAATTAGGATTTGGTGCATATGTGTAAACTAAGCCTAAGCTGACATGCCCCAAGAGCTCTTTGAGTTCAACAACCAATCTAGCAAATCTGTTGCACCAATCATGATCTAGGATCCCTTTCCTAATTTGGAATGATAAGTTATTGTATATAACTACAAATCATCGTGTATTAATTCAGGATCAGTAATGTTTTTCCTGATAATGTAATAGACTGAGTATTTTCTGATTATGTCGGGGCTAGCTAAATAGCTAGCACATGTTTCTCGGATTCAGTTAGAGATTTGCATTCCGATATATTACATACCTTATGTATCACGTACTATTTATCAAGATACATTACATTTTTGAGTTGTGTCGTCGGATTGGTTGTAAAGAGAGGAAAGAATTGTGTGTGTATTCTTCAGGTTCATCTATAAGAAGTTTGGTGGTTTTCATGTTCATCTTTATTGCTATTTATTCTATCAAATGAAAAGCTTATTTTGACTTTTTTTTAAACATCTCCAAAAGTGTTTATATACATAGTTAAAAATAACTAAAAGTAATATTTAACTACCCAATATCATCGTTATACTTCAACATTGATAGTTATTCTTAAACTAATTCAATTTTTAATACATAAACATAATTTAGCTAGAGTTATTTTTTCTCACATCTCTAGCTATATTTAACTAAAACTAAATCTAACTTTTAAATAACTAGTATAATGGAGATAAAACTTATCATAAACTTTGTTAAAAAACTAATTTTTTTTTTCAAGATAGCTAGTATTTTAGAGTACCACCTTAATAATAATCGTTTGTGTTAGTGTAGTAGGTTCGAGTCTCCTATAAACCAGGGTGAGGGTATATTAGGTAATTCACTTGGAAATTAAATTTTGATTTACAACTGTGAAAACTAGTGTTTTCTCGCAAAACAAAACCCATCGGTCTCCTTTTCACACTCTCAGAGCCTCAGCTCGGAGCTCAGGTCACCACCACACAAGCCCCTCTTCTACTCCGTCTCTCCGAAACCCTAGAATCATGCTCGTCGGCGGTGAGTTACACTCGAACCCTACCAAAAACCTCCACTCTCTACATTTCTCAATCTCTCGCTCTCTCTATATATTCAATTTCAACTTCATTTCTGTTGACGAAGCTTCGGTTGTAGATGAGGTATCGGCCGTCGTAATCGACCTCGGCTCCCACACTTGCAAGGCGGGATACGCCGGGAACGATGCGCCCACGGCTGTGTTTCCATCGGTAAGCGCACATTCCGATGTGTTGTTTTTGCTCTGGAACTGTAGAATTAAGCATATAGAGTTGAATCGTTATAGTCATGGAGAAAGTGTTGTTTGCTAGTCATGAATCTTGATCCATTCGCGGTTTGAATTTTGCTTTGATGATTTCGAAACTAGGCATGCAATTTTGCTGGTGAATTTAGTTGTTGAATTTATTGGTTTATTAGTTGTATAAGATGAATTTATAAACATTAGATGATTGTTAGTTACAGACTTGCAGTAGTAGTATATATGCAACCTGCAAAACTTCACAGACTTGAGATGTGGTTGTTCTGCGCCGAGTTTTAACAAGAAGAGGAAAGTGTAGGCAAAACAAGATGAGCTTGTAGAATTATTGGCAGCTCTAGGCTAGAGAGTGTTTAATGATGTACATTATGCTTGTCGGGAAAGAGCAGCATTCGTTGTTCCTTGTGGTTATTTTTCTCATGCACCATCCTTGCTTCCACTATTGTGTTTTCAGGCTTTCAAAAGTCAAATATGCACAATGTTATAATCTTTTAATTGATTAATATTACTAGTTGACACGTAAATTGAACTCGGACCGGTGTGTGTTTCTTTATTAAGGTTGTTGGGTCAGTTGATGAGTTCTCTGGATCGGCTGATGGACAACGTGATTCTGACAAAAGAAAGGGAAAGCACAATTTATATGTAGGATCTGAAGCTTTAGGATATCGCCGGGATCATATGGAGGTTAGTTTATTAGCTCTAACATTTTATCATTGCAGTACGAATCAGATTTTTTACTTTAAGACTTTGATTATGTACTACTCTTCTTTCAGGTGCTGCCCTCCATAAAGAATGGAGTTGTTGTTGACTGGGATGCTGTGGAGGGTATATGGGACCATGCTTTCAGGTAAGTGCCGTTGTGTTGTGTTTATAATTGATAATTTGATATAAATACATGTAAAGATAATGGGCATGCTGAAGATCTCAAAAAAGAAAAAAGGCATGCTGAAGTTGTTTATTTCTTCTACCAGGCTTATGTTCCTGATATAAGAGATTCGTGCAATATTGCACCTTCATTACATGTCTTGAAATTTTGTATTCTATGTTTGTATATAATGGGAAGGATGCAACTTCACCCAGATTCCCAGGTTTTGTCCATCTAGCCTAGTTTCCAATATGTTATCATATACCTAACTGCTGGCTATTCTTTTCAGGGACTGCCTATTGGTTGACCCTAAACACCATCCAGTGCTACTTGCAGAGCCATCTTTTAACTCCCAGCAACAAAGAGAAAGGTGGTCATTTATTAGGTTACAGTTGTGAATATCATTTTTATTCAACAAAAATCTTTTGTAACCTAACGTACCTCCCCTTTTAGTTCTCTCCCACAGGACCTCCTTCACTACCCTGTCATTAGTTTATTAGGCTAAAGTACTATTGTTGCATACCTTAATTTTCTGTGGTTTTAACTTGTAATAATTATGGCAACCCACCTGATAATTATTTTGATTTTCTTTTGTTGTTCTTGTAATTTATGATGTTAGCTAATACTAAGGACTCAGGTTTATTCTAAAAAAAAGTTATGACTATGTATTCATTACTTGGTAGCACTGTATTCATGATTTATGTTTGAGTTTATATATAGATGATTTTATTTTTTGTGCAAAATGATTTGAGTTTTGTTTTACAGGACAGCAGAACTCATGTTCGAAAATTACCAAGTTCCTGCTTTATTCATGGTTAATAATGCTGTATGCCCCTTTACTTCTCATTCCTTTAATTCCAAGTTGCAGAACATGTGATTGTTAGTTACTGGAATGTTTTATGATATCAGGTTCTCACATCTTTTGCATCTGGCCGAGCTACCTCGTTGGTAGTTGACAGGTAAGAGATTTTAATGCGCAACTATAATGCCCCTCTATTTCTCATGCCTGTTAATGATGCACTCTCTGCATATAACTGCATTGTTCTTACAAATTCCCGCTTAGATAGTTAGTTTGACATTTTCATTATATGATTTTGTTTTGTTTGCTCTTGTTTTTGGCTTATGTAAGCCAATTTTATATAATATAGAATATCAACACTATGATTGTTTGCTTCCATTTGACACGTATACTGTCACGACCCGGACCGCTCCGCCGTAACACGATATTGTCCGCTTTGGGCATAGCCCTCACGGTTTTGTTTTTGGGAGCTCAGAAGCACCTTCCCAGCGGGTCACCCATCCTAGGATTGACCTGGGCCAAGCATGCTTAACTTCGGAGTTCTCCTCTCCTCCGAAGCCGTTGAGCCCCCAAAAGGCCTCGCATTAGATAGAGGTGGGCATGTACATATAAGACGCATCACCCCCTCTCCGTTGGCCGATGTGGGATATTACAATCCACCCCCCTTGGGAGTCCGACGCCCTCGTCGGCACACTCGCACCACACGGCAGAGTGGCTCTGATACCAACTGTAACGACCCTAAAATTTCGAGCTTAAAAACTCAAAATCTTAAAATCGTTAAAGGTGTTGGGGATTGGAACTTCACAATGCCACAAGTCCAAATGAGACGCAATGGCGGTGAAGTAACTCTATTGAAGGTAAGGTATGAGATGACCTTAGCTTAAAGGTGTTTTGACGAATTTTTCGTGACAAGCACATTCCAACCGGTAAAGAAATGGTTGAGAATCAAATTTTCTTTTCAAGTGCAAGTGGTGTTAGTATGGGGAGACTTAGATGCTCTTCTTCCCTCTATGCATCAGATTATTATTGTTGGATAAGGCGAAGTTGACTGAAGTGTTCAATAAGGGATAATTCTACGATAAAGAGTAATCGATTATATTGCTGTTTGCGGAGAAGTTATGTTGGCCGAATGTGTCGGCCATGAGAGTTCTTAATGAAAGTAAAGAAACAACTGTTTAGAGTGGTGGTGTAGCAACCATTTTTGGGTTGATTTTGAGGAGACAATAGACCCAATAACCAGCTTCTGTTGTTGAATTGTTTGCAGAACTTATTAGTACTACGACGGTGGGGGAAATCAATATGTTAGATAATGCCACTGGGGCGTTTGTGTGGGATCGTATGTCATGAATTTGAGGCATGTATGAACTAGGGGGTAAAGTATATCGCGGTCGCGGTCTTGTAGGATTTTGCGCTGTAAATTCGCTTAATTTTCATGTTCCACCATTGTGGGATAAATACCACCTTGGTCTGACTTGTAAATTGTGGCACACCACTCAGGAAAGCAAGAAGCTGAAATTAATTTTCGACGGTAAGTTTTGATGAGAGGGGTAGGATGCGTGATGCATCTCTCTCTTGTGGTGGTGGTAGAATTTTCTACAACCTTTTGCGTATATTAGTCGATTCTCTGGTGAACTGTTGAGAGTAATTCTTAATCCAAGGTGGTGTTCTGTGGTGGTTGTGAACTCAATGAGTTAAGATTTCTTTAATCGTGTTGCCGATACAAATGTGGTACTTGAGTGGGTATCATGCACGACAACATTTTATGGTTATAATAAGATGATCATGAAAGGGGATTATTTTGTTGATTTGAAGGAATGGTAGGTTCGTTATTCTAACGATAATTGGTGGTGAAGTCATGAAGGTATTGTCGTGATAAAACACGTTTATTTGAAAACCACTATGTGTGATATAAGTAGTAGGCATGTGTTAATCATTGATTTGACTCATGTTAGATGTTGAGAGTTTTGACCATGCTGAGTGGTAGGAGCTAACTCATGACGTGGGGATAGTCTGTCAAATCGCAAGAGAGTGGTGAACTAGACAAAAGAGGACGTTGACGCCTCCATGCTGAAAACATCATTATGCTTCGGGAGGATGATTATATTTTGCGTAGCTCACATGCGACTATTATTGTTAGGACATGTGACAGATTGTCTGATGGAGGAAATTTGAGGTAACGGAAGATAGGTTGAGAGCATGTATGCTGGATTTTAAGGTAGATGTGAAATCATTTGAGATTGATTGAGTTCGCCTACAATGACAGTTACCATTCCAGCATCGGCATGGTACCCTATGAGGCACTTAAGGTAGACCATGTCGATCACCTATCTGTTGGGCTAAAGTTGGGTGTAGTGAGATTTGACAAGAAAGAAAAGTTGGCCGAGGTACGTCGGGCCCTATGAGATACTTGAGAAGGTGGGCGAACTAGCATATCGACTAGCCATGCCTACTAGCATGTCGGGCGTCCACAACGTCTTCCACATTTCCATGCTAGAGAGAAGTTGAGCTAGTCAAGGTACTATGGAGTCACCATGATGAGGGTGATGCATCTTGGGAGCTAGAGTCAGACATGATGACTAGATATCCACAGTTGTTTGTCGAGTGAGCTTGAATTTCGGGACGAAATTCCTTTAAGGGGGGTAGATTGTAATAACCCTAAATTTCATTACAGTATTTGATTCAATTTGAATTCTATTAAGTTATGATTTTCAGTCTAAATGAATATGATTGTTTGCAAACGTTACGAAACGGGAACGGAAACGTTCCGAGAACGTTTAATAAGAAAACGTTACGTTTCCGAACGAATTTATCGACTTTTATTCCGTCGCTCGGTTTCAAAAACTTTCTTCACGAAAGTTGTAGAGCTCGTCGATACGAGTTAGTGGATATGTGACGCGTTCGAAATGGACGTCGAACGTAAAAGTTATTAACGAATGAAGTTGGTTTCCGATTTAAGAAACAGGTATAAATATAAATTTTTGGAGTTAGGGTTTCCATTTCTGGAAACCCTTACCCCGCGCCTCTTTCTCTCTTTCCTTCGTTCTCTCTCTTCTCTCTCACCTCTCCCCGACTCCCTCCCTCTTCCTCAAGCCTCACCGGCGATCTTGCCGACCGACCCTCCGTAGGCTACACCGCCTATCCCAAAAGGACCGCGCGGCCCTCTGCACCAAACCCTGAACTCGCGCCGCTCTGCTCCGCCGCCAAGAGTCCTCCCTCTCGCCCCGAGCCTTCCTCGATACCGCGCCGCGATCTCCGCCTCCGAGCCGTCGTGCACCTCACCGTCGCTCCCTGGGACGCCGCAAGACCCTCAGCTACCACCCTTGAGCACCCCGTGCGTCGTTTCGTCGCCAAGGAGTCGGATCGACAAATGAGGATTATGTGAGAAGCCCGTCGACGAATCGATCGTTTCCAACACGTTTTGAACTCCGATCTAGGTAAGGTTACATTCAATTCATGGTTGTGATGATTGTGTGATGATTTTGATTGGATTGAGAAGTTTTTGGGGGAGGATCGGAGGTGTTGGAGGAAGGTTGAACACCGCCGCCTTAGGCGGCGCGTGGGTGTACGTGAGGTGGTCAGGAGGTGGCCTTAGGCCGTGCAGGGACGGAGAGAAGGAGGAGGGAGAGAAATGGGGCGGCGGTGGCGTGATACGCGCCGTGGTTTGCCTCGGCGCGTGGGCCCCACGCGCGGCCTGCCGGAGGTGGCGCGTGTGCCACACGCGCCGCCACGTGCGGCGGTGGGAATAGTTTTGACAGAAGGGTATTTTGGTAATTTACTGTGTACGGTAAATGTAAATGTAATTTTTATTTACTACGGTAAATGTAATTAAATTTTACCTTCGGTAAATGTAATTATAAATTACTTTCGGTAAATGTAAAAAGTAATTTTGTAAAAGGGTAATTTAGTAAATTTTATTTACTGAATTTGTATTTACATTTAAATCGTACGTATACGTACAGAAATACGTATTAATATTTATACGTACAGAAATACGTATTAATATTTATACGTACAGAAATACGTTTTTTTATTTATACGTACAGAAATACGTATTTAATAATTATACGTACAGAAATACGTATATAATATTTATACGTACAGAAATACGTATATAGTATTTATACGTACAGAAATACGTATATAGTACTTATACGTACAGAAATACGTATTAATTGAGTATTGAACAGTAACCGTGAATAGTGAACAGTGAACAGTAACTTCGTATAAACCAAAATTGCTGAACAGTAACCGTTTATTACTGTTTTGGCATTTAAAGGTTTAACGAAACGATTCTAAACTCCTTTCTTATCTTTTCAAGGTGATCTATTAGCGAGGGAAGGAAATTATCTTCGGAAATTGTGGGATTCACGCTCAAGTCAATAAGGTGAGTAAAATCTCACTGAATTACGAATCTACCCTCGTGGTGATTCAACATTTTTGCAAGTGTGTTTACTTAATGAATTACAACATGTATATAACTTAGTGGACTACGTATATATAGTATAATGGTAATAAATACATATATATATATATAGTTCATTAAATTACATACTGTTATTAATTCATTAAAAATAGTCATTTTGGTGACAGAAAAAAATTGTGCATGTGTGATTTTAATAGTACGATATGATGTGAGATTATCGTACGTAATTTTTCAGGTGTTTATGAAATATGACATGTATATTATATAGTGGACTATGTATATATTGTATAAATGGTAAATAAATACGAATATATATAGTTTGCTATATAATATACTGTTATGATTTTTATTGTGGATATATTGTGAAAGTTTTAAAACGTACAATATGATGAGTGATTATTGTACATGATTTTATCACGGAAAATGTGAAATATTGTGATTTGTCTTCGGACGTGATGTGTGGTACAATATGATGTGAGATTATTGTACATGTGATTTTATCACGGAAAATGTGAAATATTGTGATTTGTCTTCGGACGTGATGTGTGGTACAATATGATGTGAGATTATTGTACATGTGAGGCAAGTCGGAACCTAGCCTTTGGCCGGGCGAAAGTTACGATACAGTTAGAGCTCTAGTCTGTCTGCCATAGTACTGCATGGGAGGTAACAGGTGGTTATCTGCTCATGGGTACTCAGCTTGTTTTGGATGTTGGGTGGCGGGTGGTTACCCAACATCAGCGGTATACTAAGTGAGGGGTAACAGATGTGTACCAGCGCTCATTAGTTACCATTTTGTGAAAGTATTAGAGTAACCAGATGGGTTGCTCGTTTTCTCATGATTTTCATTATACTGTGTTGATGTGGAGTTGTGTCTTTTATGAGACGAGAGTTATTTTAATATTTTACTCATACGAGCTGTAAAGCTTACCGGGTTTGTGTTGCAATCCCGGTGCACCAATTTCAATGGTGTAGGGGATACTTCCGCAGGTGCTGAGTAGTGGTGATTGAGTGACGACTCCGAAGACTCGAAGTCGATCGCATCCAGTCGTGGTGAGGTTCCAGCGTGGATTGTGTGTGAGATTTGGTGTGATTTTATTTGTGAGGTTGTTGTGAGGATTATACAATTCCATTTGTTATATGTTGAATTATCATTTGGGTTTGTAATAATCGGCTTGACTGAGTTATATTTTAAACTCAGATGTGATCCGCTGCGACATTAAAATGATTTCGATTTCATTGAGATTATTTTGTGTTTAACGATTTTAAGATTTTGAGTTTTTAAGCTCGAAATTTTAGGGTCGTTACATATACATCAGCTTTACCCTTTTGTTCTAGATTGGTCTGTTATGATGCCCGTATTATAGCTTATCTCTCTTTCTGAGGAATTTGTCTTTCTTTATTGAAAAGTATACCTTAAGTGTTAATGTTTCGAATTTGAAACTAATGTATGTTATTACCGTAACAATAATTTTTTTCTAGTGGCGGAGGATCAACTGCAGTTTCTCCAGTTTGTGATGGTTATGTTCTCCAAAAGGTATCTCATGGTTCCATCCAACACACATGACTTAATGTATCTGTTGAAATCCCTTTTTTTTTTCCTGAGAATGAGGTATACTGATGTTGATGAGGGTGGAATTAAAAATATCCACATTGAAATGATTAGTTTTGACTTTCATGTTATCTTCCTTTTGATCTGAATGTCTTGAGATTGACAAAAAGACCAAATAAATTTAATTAAAACTATGTCCAAATACATTGGCCAACCTGCTGCTGAAAGTGGATCATGACATAAAAAATTAATTGGTTGTTGCTTTGTTTTTGTACGCCAACCTCAGGTTTTGACACTTGTTTTCTTTTCACAGTTTGTGTCATCTGTTCCTATTGGAGGAGAATTTCTTTCTGATTGTTTGATGAAAAGTTTGGAAAGTAAAGGAATGACAGTGAGTGATTACCTATATATTGTTTTTAAAGAGAATCATTTGCTTGAAGTTGCATGGTTTTTTGTTCTGATTGTGGTATTTATTTCGTAGATCAAACCCAGATACTCTTTCAAGAGGAAGGAAACACGACCTGGAGAGTTTCAGGTACTTTTTCAGTTCATTAATTATCAGCAGTTCAAATTTAGTAGCTAGGTTGTCAGAAATTTTTGAGTTGTAACTTGTTTCATCTCAACTATGTATGTACAGTGGTTGCAGGAAAGTCTAAATTGTATTAAAATATTTAGTTGCAGGGGTAAAGGCATTTGAATTTCTAATAATAGTTACAAGACAGTGTAATGGAGTTTTACGGACAAATAAATCTTACATGGAAGTATAAAGAACTAGGTGATGGTTAGAAGTATACAAAGGACTAACGAATAGTTATAGCTAGTCAGAAAATTAAAAGTACAGTGATGTCAAAACCTGTAGGAGACCAATTAATTTGATTTTGTCGACTTTTATGGTTCCAGTTACATTAGAGAATGGCACTGTAACCTGGAAAATGTTCTTCCAGAATTTTTTAATTTAAGTCTAATAGTAACTTGCATTCCCTTACAAATACCTTGGGAAGTTAGAGTAAATCAAACAGAAAACCTATTTTTATATCTTAAGGACCGTCAGCATGTTTCCAGTCTCAATTTTGGGGGCATTTGATTGTTTTAAGTTGTTATTTAGTTCAATGTTGTAGGTTGTAGATGTTGATTCGCTAAACACCACAGAGAGCTACAAGCTATATTCCAAGGTTTGTGATCAACCAGAATAGTTCTTATGAAGAAGTCATATTATGTTTCCCTTTATCGGAATGATCTCTTTTGGCAGAGGATAATTGCCAGTAAGATCAAGGAATGTGTGTGCAGAGCGCCTGACATTCCATATGAAGGTTTGTTATTCATCTAGTCTCTCCTAACTTGCAATGGTTCTGGATTATACCATGTCCATCCTATTAGCTATTAACTTGCAATAGTTCATGCCATTTTGCTTTTCAATTGGGTTGTTTGCTCTTTTGTTCTTTAACCATATTTTTTTGGTTGATATTGAGGCCCATATATAATGATTTATCTTGATTGTGGCCTGTAGGCTCATATATAATCACCTCATAGTGTCCTATATGGACCTCCTGCAAATTTGTTTAAGCGTGAAGATACATACTGGATGAGAGAGTTTAGTTCTTTGACAACTTAATTAGTTGGAGTTTTCAGTTGTCTGGTAGCTTGAATGGCTTATTTGTTTGATGACTTGATTGGTTTTAGTTTTTGATGTCCTCAAGCATAGCAAGTCTCAAGTTTTGCATTAACATTCTCTAATATATGGCGCCCTTTTCTTTTGTGTTTCATCCCTAATGGTCTGTATGTTTCCTATCATATATTAAGTCAGTCGGTATGTTTTCAAGACGATCATAGCTACATTAAGCTTTTATCTTGAAGGTTCTGTATGTGTTGAATTAACAAAATATCTTCTGTTTCAGAAAGCTCATATTCAAACATTCCTATGACCCCTTACGAGCTTCCTGATGGCCAGTGAGTCTTATTCTTTTTTATTATCTTTATAAATACTAAGTTGTTGTCATTATCACTCCCAAAAAGTTAGCCTTCACTAGAAAGTCAACATGCTATGAGTTGCATATGCTCATAAAGTGTAAAAGAGTGTAGATTGACTTTGAGAGTGTCTATGGCAAATAAACAATTCGGTCAATTCCCCTTTTACTTGTCAATGGGGTTACGGTTCTCCTCTTTTGATGTTTCTATAATCATAGTGCACCTCGTCAGGTAGTGATTCCCTTATAACACTCATATCGTATATTGTTGGTTTGATCTTCACTTCTAATATAAAGTTTCTTGATGTTTATAATACATGACAATTAAAATTGGATCGGATAGATTCAAAATCCCTGAATTACTGTTTAACCCATCCTTAGCTCAGGTAATTGCCAAACGTCATCCAATCTTAATGTTGTTTTTTCATGTTGTTGTTGTTGGTAGAATTGGTTGGCTTTTATATTTCAATAGTTTCTAGACTTGTTCCCATTTACTCTTTTTTTTTTGTATATGTGAAATTGTCAGACGATTCCTGGTGTGGAGAGTTTTGCAGAGATTGCTTCTTCTTTTCGTGGCTTACCTCAAACAGTTAGTGGATTCTTCTGCTGAGTTGTTTCTTACTTGTTCCTTTTCTTGCTCGCCTTGTATTGTTATGAATGTTATCTCATGGTTAACATATCTTATTTGTTCTGTCCAGGTTATAGACTGCATTAACAAGTGTGATGTGGACATCCGTCGTGAATTATTTACTAATATACTGGTAAAAATGCATGAAATTATTATCTTCTTCAACTATGAACAAAAATTAATAGCATGTAACAACATCTGGGTGAAACATAATTTTTTTTTTTAGATTGACTGATTGGTGCAAGTTTCCATGGGAAATCTGCAGACCTCGTCTTGGTATTTTAACAAAAGTAGTTGGGTTCATCAATATATCTCAAAAAATTCCCTCCTACATTCTTAAGAGTTTAGACAGTGATCTTGTTTCTTGTTTCATCCGATCCTACAGCTTGCTGGTGGCACAGCATCAATTCAACAATTAAAGGAACGCCTTGAGAAAGACCTTCTGAAGGCAAGACTTCTTCCTTTTTTCCCCATCAATGTTTGATTGGTGAATTTAAACTCCGTTTACTACTTTGTTTAGATGATTTAGAGGTAACACTAACAGCTTCATTTCCGAAAATTCTGAACGGGCAATACTTGATTTCTCAAAGTATTCAAATGATGTTATTACTTTATCTGCAGGAGTCTCCCCAAGCTGCTAAAGTTAAAGTGTTGGCAAGTGGAAATGCAACAGAAAGGAAATTCAGGTATCATGCATGTTTCTTGCTCTCCTTCCCTCTCGTTGTTCATTCTGTCACATATTCACAATCTGGCGGTGAGTCACCAATTACCAATCCCCCTTCTACTACAAAAAAAAAAAAAAACTATTGGAACCTGGTTTTGCTGAAATTATTTTTAGTTTAATATGATGGAACTCTGTTAAGTTGGGTGGGTTATCACAGTAGCTTAATTTGAACTTGTCTAGATATCTCATGTTGCATACAAACAGTTGTTTTCTGGGTAATATAATCAATCTGTACAAGATATGGAGCTTCCGACCAGGGAATCCTTGATTGGATTGGAAATCCTCTACTTTATGCAGTTTCTCATCTCCTGACATCAAGTTGCTTAAAATGTTGCAGTGTTTGGATAGGCGGCAGTATATTGGCATCTCTTGGTTCATTCCAGCAAAAGTGGTTCTCCAAGGCTGAGTAAGTTCCATGAACTGAAAAGTGTTTGGAAAATTTTCTACAGTACTGTTGTAGTTTTATGCACATAATTTATGTCAGCAGATGTTTTAGAGTTTATGCACTGTTCAGCTTGTATTGATTTTTGTGATGGCAATTGACAGGTATGAGGAACATGGGGCTTCTTATGTACACAGAAAGTGTCCTTAATATGTTTTGTCGGGAATGAACTGCAAATAGAAAAGGTTCGTCTTGTATATATTCATATATATTACATATTATAAACATAATTTTACCTTCCTACTTTCAGCTCTCAGTTGCGCTCTATCAAAACGGACATTTTCCAAAAATGTCAAAGCTTTGAGCCAGTGTCCAGTTGTAGATGGAGAAGTACTGTGTTTTTTATTAACCGATTTTTAGCTTATTGACTAGGATTGTTGGTGGTGCTTATTGTTCAACTAGTTTTTAAATATATCTGAAACTCTCCAGTTCTTGTCAGTTTGAATGTTGGCAGTTGTGTTGTTTAAAAATGATAATTTGTAATGACTATAGAGCTTATATTCACTAATCTTCTTTTGAAAATACTAATCACAGTCTGTTTGCATTACTGAGGGCATATATTGTCTGGTTTGTAACCTCAATTGCAGTATAGTACTCGTCAGGTGGAAATAACGAAATGATTTCTTCATTGTGTGGTTTTCTGGCAAACCGTGAATATAGGACGTCGAACTTTTTGCAAGTAGTGAATCCCATTCGGCTTATCTGAACGACTATTAGATTGTGAGTTCATGCTAGGATCTCTGAATTCGGAAGGGTGCAGGAGGATGTTAGGATCATGTTGCATTCTTTTGCGAATGCAAAGGTTGGTTATGTTGGACGGGCTACCAACACTGGCGCATTTTTTTTACCTACTTTTGCTCTTGTCAAGATTGTAATATGGTTTGGGAGGGTATCATTTCTCCACAAAATGAGCAATGTTCTAAAACTCGGTCAACTCGGCCGAGTACTCGACGAGTACTCGGTACTCGGCTGGTTACTGAGGCGATTTTGACCTACTCAGTGCCTCTACTCGACGGGAAGAAAATCGGCCGATTATTCGGTCCAACTCGGCCAATTCGGGTCCAAATCGGTCAACTCGGTCAGAAAAAAAGCAAGATTTTAGGGTTTTTGGATCTTCCTAGTGAAATGGTTGGAGAGGAATCGGGAGTGGATGGTGGCTTAGAGCCTAGGAGAGGTCCTAGAATCCAAGAAATTAGGAAACTTGATGAGGATGATTTGAGGCATAGTTACATATGCTTGGGATTGTTTGTAAGAATTGAATTTGGTTTGCTTTTATTACTTATGTTATTGTAATAGACTAATGGTTGTTTTTATTTTTTAGACATTATTATCTCTTAAATATTGTAATATTTTATGGAATATTTTTTATTATTTTAGACATTATATATTAGATTATATGTTTTAAAAATAATAAAAAATCCAGAAATTAGAATCCGAGTACTCCTCTACTCGCTACTCACCGACCGGCCGACCGACTACCGAGTAGCGAGTTTTAGAACCTTGAAAATGAGTGAATCTCACACCTGCGCACTGTACTAAATTAGGCATCTGGTAAAATATTTCGTCATAAACATTTGACGTCGGAGCTCGTTAGCCTTGCAAAGATGTCACTAGCATCACTTGTCTGGAGCATCGTTAGCCTTGGTCGTATGGATGTGAGAGTGAGCCATGGCCTAGTATAGAGCAATTTGCTTGTTAGGATAGGCTAATCGCTTGTTAGGACGTAGCTGTTATCTTCAGGGAACTCCATGGCAAATCTAAAGTCCATTCAGTAAACCCATGTACGCAAGATCAAGCGAACACCAAGTGAGGCAACTTCAAGAAAGAAACCAAGCAATGGTCATATAAGTTGGACAATCTACAAATTCGAAATGTGAATTCATACTCGTGAAGCTATGAACCAGCCCCTTCTCATTTTGCTCGCACCACTCCCATGAACTCATCCAACCAGATGATCTTTTGCTCGCACCACACCACCCTTCAGATCGAACTGTTGACGGTTGAATGCCGACCAATTTAAGCCAAAATTAGGACTAATGAAGTGTGTTGTTACTGCTTTGGTTTATTCCATAGATGATCACAAAGGCATAAATATGATTTAGACCCTTAATTTCTTTACTCAATTTAAGCCTAATTTTATTGCCAACTGGTCACCGTCCTGAAACCTTTTTCTACTACCCTCGAGATCTTGACAAAAAGCAAAGTTTACGACGACAAGGACGGACGCCATAGGTAAGTTTTATCTTGTGCCGGCCAAGTCTTTTATTCTCATTGCCATGGAGGTTCCAAAGTATGAAGTACTTAACAGATGAAAAAAAAAAACAGTCAAACTTTCTAACATCCCATTCTTCAATCTCTTCTCCATCATCACATGATCGAGTGATCGATTGTAAACCCAGATCGACGAGAAAATGAAACGAGAAACCCAACAAGAATCATCTAAAGACAAAGACGGGGAAGAAAAGCATGGCATCTCGAACAAGTCTTATTCACCTCCTCTCAGTCCTCTGGTATTCCCCCAAACCCATAACAAGCAGTCCTCATCCACATCTCCATCTTCATCACCACTACACGATTCATCTCCAACTCATGAGGAAATCTACCACACCAATGAGTTCAGACTCACACCACCGGAAAATCAGACCAACCACTCTCAGTTTGTGCCGCCGCCGCCGGCCGTGGTGGCCAAAGCCAAAGCCTCCCAAAAGGGGGTTGGTGCGCCAGAAGAGGCTCAAGAGGGAGGAGAGAATAAGACAAGTTCGAGACCCTATTCGTCGATATTGAAGAGGGAGAGAAGGCAAAACTTGGTGAGGAGGGCTATGTTGGGGTTAAGGATTTCTGGATTTGTGTGTTGTTTGATCTCTTTCTCGGTTATGGCGGCCGACAAGAAGCAGGGTTGGGCTTCAGATTCTTACTCTAACTACAAGGAATTCAGGTTTGTGAGTTGCATGATACAGAAAAGTATTTGACCAATTTTTTTTTTACAGTGATCAATCATTGCAGGTTGCATAGAAGTTAGAGCTTTATCCTATATCACTAGAAAGTTGGGGTAAATTGTTGTGTGGTTACAAATGAATTACTAAGGCCAAAAGATCACCTTAATCAAACATCTTTAATTTGTAGTTCACAACTTGAAAGATGTACACGTGGAGTGTTATCACCTAGTCAGCTGTTGAGCACCGACAGCCGTTTGATCTGACTGTTTGATCAGATCAGACGGTTGTTGAGCACCACCTGATGCTCAACAACTGATCAGGTGATCAACAATGTATACATGTGGGTATTTGGGATGAAGGCGTGGCTAACTTTGTCAAACTTCTTTCATGTGTGACATGGTTCTTTCGATGCAAGTTTTAGATACCAAACCTTGTCACTAAAAGGAGTACTCTTCTATATATCTCAATTATTGACCTATCCCTACTTCTTATCGTAGTTGACTAACTTTAGATACTCCAATTTGGAGTGTTGCATTACTAATAGTTTCCTTTTTCCTTTTACTACAAGAACAACAATGGGAATCAAGTGTCACCAATAAAACTAGGGTTGATTATTTATATTTGGGATTTTCTGATGGGGTTTGTAATTCTGATGTGAATCAAATTCTATTATGTAGGTATTGCTTGGCAGTGAATGTGCTAGGGTTTGTGTATTCAGGGATTCAGACGTATGATCTAGTATACTATTTCACCACCGGAAAACATGTAGTGCAGCATTATCTGCGATATTACTTTGATTTCTTGATGGATCAGGCAAGTCACAACTCACAACTACTCCCTGTCTCGTGTGTATATTAAGTTATTAACTAGAGGAACCTCATATCTTATTGCCATAATTATATTATCAATCATTTCACCTAACCTTAGCCCCATGGACACACCACGAGTCTTATCTCCACGACTCCACGTACTCTCTATATTCTCTTGTCAAAGACTCAAGGGGTCCATTATCTTTGAAAGTTGGTTCTTCACCACTGAAAATGATCATTGCTGATTGGCTGACTAAACTTCTTTTTCCTCCTGATCAATGGGCTAATGTCTAGTTTAAATTTTTTATGTTCCCCCTTCATACTTCTCTTGAAATTTAATGTCCATTTGTATAGAGGAAAATGACTCATCTGAAAGTAGAATTTGATTTGCCACCTTAGTTTTACCTTAATACAATATCTTGGTCATTAGAAGGACCGTAATCAAAATTCTGAAGTAAGCTAGGTTTGAGGCAACCAATTGTTATCTGAAAGGCCTACAAATCAGTTCTGACATATTTTCTGATGTATGAAAATTTGGCAGATTTTGACGTACCTTGTGATATCGGCATCTTCATCAGCTGCGACTCGGGTGGAAGATTGGGAGTCGAATTGGGGCAAAGACAAGTTTCCGGACATGGCACGAGCATCTGTGGCATTGTCCTTCCTTGCCTTCTTTGCATTTGCCTCTAGTTCCCTCATCTCTGGTTACACCCTCTGTACTCTAAAAGCTATGTAGATAATTATCTACGTGCCACAGTTAACTTTCAAATATATGGATGAAAATGGTAATCTAGCATCATTCTTATATTCCAATTTTGACAAGTACTGGTGAATAAAGTGAAATGGTTCTGAGGATCGTTTTGTAGGTACTTATGTAGTTATGTTATTGACTTGTTGTTTTTTTGAAAACGATGTTATTGACTTATTGTTAATTCATGTATTGTATGGATGATTTACAAAAAGCGTTAGGGAGATTACAATTAGCGGGCTTTTTAGTCGTTGCTTGGTTAAAACTCAATCTCTCAGACACAACCCCTTGTATATAACCTTTGGCGTTGAAACTAAAGCAGGGACTAAGCATCGGGCGTGAATTTTGTTTTGGTTAAGTATTGAGAAGACTAGTTCACTTAAGTTTAATTTAATGATAAATTTAGTCACTTATTAGTGTTTAGAGGGATGTGATTAATCATATGGTAAATATATATGAACTGCGTTATCGGTCTCCGTGGGGCAACACTTATATCGGTTAGAGGTTCCGATTAATTATTCTAGCCGCCTTAAAGAGGGAAAAAAAAATACCATGTTAATTTGAAACTTGAATGGACGTTGCCAATGACCCAATGTAGTTCTGCATCACAACTTCATAGCCCAATTAAGTTTCGGTGTGTAATAGCACAATGAAGTTCATCAAGTACCTTACCCAAATGAACCTTACCCAAATGAACCTAAGTTGAAATCCCGTCCAAATGAAGTTGCACACTCGCACCTACCTTGGATAGGCATTCCAAGGTTGTCATAAATAGGCAAAGCTTCCATTGTCACTGCTTACGTACGTACGTTCATACAAGCACACAACAATTTTTGTTTTCCTTTGAACGCTGAACCATCTGGACTCTGGAGGCTAGCCTAAGTTACCTTCATTAATAAGTTGGCAGCTTACAGATCGAGTTCTCTCAACCACCACTTTATAAATACAACCAAGTGCATTCACTTCTCATCAACCTCTGCCCCTGCAACTTTCCTTTTTGCATTACAACATCATATCAATGGCTGCAGCTCCAAGTGAATCCATACCCTCTGTAAATGGGGCTTGGATCTATTCACAGTATGGAAAAACTTCTGATGTTCTGAAGTTTGATCAGAGTGTGGCTGTTCCAGAAATAAAAGAGGACCAGGTGCTGATCAAGGTGGTTGCTGCTTCTTTAAACCCAGTTGATTTCGGAAGGGCTCTTGGTTACTTCAAGGACACCGACTCTCCTCTACCTGTGAGTCACCCTCTTTAATTCACCTCTTTTATTGTCCTGAAATGCCTATCAGAGTATCAGACCTTTGTGAATTCTATCCAAAGATCGATGGTATCTTTCTCATTCAGGCAGTCTGAAAATGTTGTTTGGTGCTGTTTGATCTTTCTATGTAGAACTAAACGATGATCATTTCTCTCTTTTCTTTGGGCCAATCATATATCGATCATTACAGGAAAAGTACATTACACTTCCTTAATGGATCTATACATATTGATATTCTATATATAATCAAAAAACATACACTTTTAACAACAATCATCCCTCAATTTCCTTCGTGATTCACGCCAACACTCTCCTTAAGTTAGTGCATACATATCAACATGCCCAACTTGCTAAGTGAATCATAAAAGACATTTTTAGACATTCCTTTTGTGAGCATATCGACAAGTTACTCTTCTGTATGAACAAAAAGAAAACTAATGATTTTTGCGTCTAGTTTCTCATTTATAAAGTACCGATCAACTTCCACATGTTTTGTACGATCATGTTGCACATGATTCAGGAAAAAAATCAATAGCTGCCTTGTTGTCACAGTACAGCTGCATAGTATATTTAGGTATTGATACAGTAGATATTTGATTTACAAATGATTCATATGACTTAGACAATCTTTTGGTAGACATAAAATTTGCCACATGATACTTAGTTTTAGCATGAAGGGTAGGTTCATATTTTTTTGTTGGCTGACCCCGAGTAGACCTATTTGGCAAGACATATTGTATACTATTAGCCTCACTAGTCTTAGTCCCAATAGAATGACTAACCTCAGATGAGTGATCTTCCGTACCAGGAGAGCATTTGTCAGGTGTATAAACAGTAGTACGGGAGACATGAGGGGCAGTTGTGTTGTCATCTTCTGGTACTTGAATCTCTGGAGTGACTATACCGGAATCACCCGGTGGTGCATGTATAGCGGACACATTGGTAATCTCAATTGATCCTGTCACCATATCTTTTGGCTTACTTGTCTCCCCCTCTCCATGATACAACTCTTCAAAATATGAATTTTCCCCCTGAAGAGTAGTATCGGAAGAGGGAAAATAACTCATGTCCTCAAAGAAAGTAACATCCATAGTGACATAGTACTTCCCGGTAGGCGGATGATAGCACCAGTACCCTTTCTGATGTCCGCCATACCCAACAAACACACATTTAACGGCCCGGACATCCAGCTTAGATCTCTGGTATTTTGGAAAATGGACAAAAGCAACACAACCAAAAACACGGGCATGAAGATTATGAAAAGAGGGTAAGGAGACATGAGATGCAAGCACCTCATATGGAACTTTTCCCTGAAGGACACGAGAGGGAATACGATTAATGAGGTGGGCGGAAGTTATGACAACATCACCCCAAAGGTATTTGGGCATATGGGCACTAAAAAAAATACACCGAGCCATGTCAAGTAAGTGACGATTTTTCCTTATAGAAACTCAATTCTGCTCAGGTGTATAAGGACATGTTGTTTGATGAACAATTCCGTGTGTGTTAAGGAACTCCTGAAAGACATGATTCACATATTCCCCCCCCAATTATCAGAACGAAGAACTCTAACTGTGACATTATATTGTGTTTGGACAGTGGTATAGAAGGCTTGAAAAGCGGGAAAAACCTCATTTTTAGTTTTGAGGAGAACAATCCATGAAAGATAGGTGCAATCATCAATAAATGACACATAATACCGTATCCTGACACAATAGACTCTTTGGAGGGTCCCCAAACATCAGAATGAATTAATTTGAAAGGAAGAATATGTTTATTAGAAGTACTAGGGAATAAGTAGATCGATGACCCTTGCCCAAAACACATGTCTCACAACGTAAAAGTGACTCATCCACACTAATGAACAAAATAGGCATAGATTTTTTCATAACACTAAAAGATGAATGCCCTAAGCGACGATGCCATAACCAAACTTCACTTAACTTGTCAGAAGTGGAGATTAAAGCGATCTGAGACTGTGCTCCTGGTTTCTCCACCGCATATGTCTGATCCAGATGAAACAACCGGCCCCTCAGATACCCCCGACCAATTAACTCCCCGGTGAGAAGATCTTGAAATATCACATACATAGGAAAAAATGTCACAGAACACTTAGCGTCATCGTTCAATTGGGGAACATATATCAAATGATGAGATAAAATAGGTATATAGAGCACATTGTGAAGCTCTATTGTGGGAGTAATACGAACTGACCATTTCCCTAATACGAGAAATGTCTCACCATTAACATTAGTAACATAGGGTACTGGTGGAGGAGACAATACGGTAAAATAAGATTTGTCAAAAGTCATATGATCAGACGCACCCAAATCAATAATCTATGTATCAAAACCAACAAACTTAGAAATATTTAAAGCCATACCAATTTTGCCACGAACAGCTACGGATGCGGTATGTATTGCTTCGCCTGCGGTATGATGATCTTATCCAACCACACCATAGATATCGGGTTCCTGGACGAAGTGAATAGATGATTTCGCCTTGGGACAATAATTAGGCCGCTTAGGCCGAAGGTGTGGATACAACTTCCAACAGATCGCTCGAGCATGGTTAGTATCATAACAATAAGAGCACGGATGGCTGACTCCCGAAGCATGGTGGTGGTTCGCGCTGATGAAGTGGAGCTGAAGTGGTCTGCTAAAGGGGTGGCACTGAAGATCTGGCACAAATAGTAAGGCTGGAAACTTCAGCGTGTGTCTGATGAAGACTCTCCTGATGAGATTCATCTTTACGGATATATGTAAAAACAGTAAGTAGGCTAGGGGATTCGATATGTCTGAGCAATTCCCCTTTGGCACTGTTATGCTTAGCGTCAAGACCTTTCAGGAAATGGTGAACTCGCTCAAGCTCCTTCTCACGCTGGTACCAAACAATATCCTCATGATGTTTAATCATGCAAGGACGTTTCACATCAATCTCAGCCAAAATTTTTTTTAGTTTGGTGAAATATTGCGCCACCGGTTGCCCATCTTGTTGCATCGCCAAAGCGGTGCACATTAACTCATGAACTTGTATGAAATCAGAGTCATTAGTATATAAGCCTTCAAGTGTCAGCCATATTGCATGCGCAGTGTCACATGCCTCCACCAGATCAATTATTTCTTCATTCATATCTTTCCACAAGACAGATATCACAAGGCCATCATCGTCGTCCCACTTAGTGTAGGCAATAATATCATCTGCACTAGGAGCTGTAGTTACTCCGGTTACATGCCCCATCTTGTGCATGCCTCGAAGATAAGCCGTCATAAGTCGCTTCCATTTACGGAAATTGGTCGCATTGAGTTTAGTTCCCCCAAATGACCCACTGTCAGAACTCTTGACAGATAATTCAAATTTTGGAACATCAGCTTCGTCTCCAGAACCCATTGAAAAGGAATTTGAAAAAATCAAGAATTATACAGCGGAATTACCAAAAAACTGATATAAACTTGTCTTAGGTGCACGTGCACTATCGGTGAACCTACAATGATAATCAAGAATACCAATTATGGGCCGGGTCGGGTCCGGTTCATCTGGATCGGGTCGGGTCAGAACCAGGTTGGTTCAGATTTGGGCCAGGTCTAATTTGGGCCGGGCCGGACGGGTCGGATCCAAATCCGGAGCTCGGCAGCGGTGATTTCACCGGCGAATGCAGCGGCTTGATGCGGCAGCGTTGGTAGAGAGAAGGAGAGCTCGACGCGGCGGCTCTGGTGGAGGATAAAGATCTCGCTGGTGGAACGCTTGCAGCGGTGGAAACGAAAGGAGAGCTCGGGTGGAGCGAGATGTCACCGGCGCAAGATCGAGGAGATCAGAGCAGTCCCGCGAGGAGGAGCACGGCGGGGAAGACCGGGAAGGAGCAGGGACGAGCGGGGAGCGTGGCCCGGGGACGAGTCGGATATACCGAGTGAATATGCTTGCAGCGGTGCAACCGACTTACTGACGTCGCCGAACCGCAAGGCTTGTGGCTTGCTGACGTCGCCGACGAGTTCCAGGGCGGGTGGCAGCAAGTTCGACGGACGAGCTCGAACCGAAAAAACTGCAAAAACAAACCCAGAAAAACAGAGCAGTGCTCTGATACCAAAAGAAAAAGTATATTACACTTCCTTAATCGATATATACATATTGATATCCTATATATAATCAAAAAGCATATACTTTTAACAATAATCATCCCTCAATTCCCTCCGTAATTCACTCACATGCCGTGATTCACACCAACATCATTATTATCGATGAAGTTTTTTAGGAAGAATAATCACCCATGAAGTTAATTGTTATATACTCCGGTGTTTAATTAATAAACAACGACGTCACATTGTCAGAATGTGAAAAAGAACCATATGCCTCGTTTTTTCAAGGAACTTCTGTCACCTTCGACATGTTCTGACATCTATTATTTATTTAGTATGGTAATGTATTTGGTCTAATATGGTCTCCAATTTGCAGACAGTTCCAGGGTATGATGTAGCTGGAGTGGTAGTAAAGGTAGGAAGACAAGTAACGAAGTTTAAGGTGGGAGATGAAGTATATGGGGATCTAAATGAGACAGCACTGGTGAACCCAAAAAGGATTGGGTCTTTGGCAGAGTACACTGCTGCAGAAGAAAGAGTATTGGCTCACAAACCCAAAAACCTGAGCTTTATCGAAGCTGCTAGCCTTCCCTTAGCCATTGAAACTGCCTATGAGGGGCTTGAAAGAGCTGAACTTACCGCTGGTAAATCCGTCCTTGTTTTGGGAGGCGCTGGGGGTGTTGGAACACATATTATTCAGGTAAATCGATCCATGGATGCTCCTACAGTGTTACAATTCAAAATGCAATGCTAATTTTGGCTTCAAACAATCACCATTTGATAATCATGATGTATACTTTTATGTGATGCAGCTAGCGAAGCATGTTTTTGGTGCTTCCAAAGTGGCAGCTACTGCAAGCACTAAGAAACTGGATCTGTTAAGAAGCTTGGGTGCTGATTTGGCTATCGATTACACCAAGGCGAACATCGAAGACCTGCCAGAGAAATTTGATGTTGTTTATGATGCAGTTGGTAAGAACAACTCTCTGCTCCATTGTTAATTATCCGCATGAGATTTAACTTTTGTGTGCTGATCTTTCGTTTATCAATGGGAACCTAAATAGAACGTGTAAGTGATGATGGAGAGAGTTCAGATTAATCATGCATGCATGATCTAACGTTGATATAAGCAAGATTGATCAAACATTTGCATGTATGTGGTTGCAAGACTTCAGTGACTGATGTTATATATTGTACTTGGAAACTTGCAAAACAAAAACAGGCGAGACTGACAAGGCAGTGAAGGCTGTGAAAGAAGGCGGGAAGGTAGTAACAATAGTAGGTCTACGTCCAGTAACGCCACCGGCTATCTTTTTTGTGCTTACTTCTAAAGGGTCTACCTTGGAGAAACTGGAGACTTACTTAGAGAGTGGGAAGGTGAAGCCAGTGCTTGATCCCACAGGTCCCTATCCCTTTTCTAAAGTTGTTGAAGCATTTGGTCACCTGGAGAGTTCCAGAGCTACAGGAAAGGTTGTTGTGTATCCCATCCCATGAGGTTGAGACTTGAGAGTACGTACATGTTGTGTACGTAGATGATATATATTAATGATTCTAAATAAGCTGCGTCTCCCACATCCCATGCGGTCGAGACTGTGTATAGTTCATTTCCTTCATTGTATGTGTGCAACAGTATATATTTTAATTTTGAAGATAAGTTAATAATGAGTGGATTGAGTGCTCAACAAATTGTCATGTGTATCTTTTGCTTCGTGATCGACTTGTATTTTTTATGATCTTCCCAGAATATCATGAAGTCAATTACCAAATGCTTAATCTATCAGATGCTGAAGTTACTTATAGAAAACAAATGTCAAGCTACTGTTAATTTGCATTTTTTCTTAGTACAGGATGGGATTGACACTCCCAAAATTTATCATGTAACATCTTTATATATTGATTAAAAGACAAAACAAGCAAGCATTACGTGACGTATACATCAATGATATACAATGACTTATTTATTCTCAATCATATTATTTGATTCATACGGGGGGACTAGATTTAGGCGATACTCAGTTATGGATTGTTATCGTCATCACTACCGCCGCCGAATAATGCCTCGAGTCCACTTTTCTGAAAGAGGAAAGTGGTATAACGTGTTAATTACCTTTTAGAATTGTATCACCAAAATTGAATTCAGCTTTTGCATACACCAACTCAAATGCTAGAGACCGGTAGTGAGAGTTCGTTAAGAAAAAACTAACTAGAGGTCACAATAGAGCATTGTTATTTTCTGTCGGACCGTAAAATAGTTTAGCGGATATTATGATAAAGAAATTTTGATACTACGGATTTTCCTACCGCTGCTTTTTTGCCCGTCTCTTCGGCTGCTTCGTTGGCTGCATGTCCGGCGGCTGCTCGTAAGAGCTTTCCAAAAATATTCCCCAACTGTTTCTGGTTACCGTAAACCTACAGAGAAACAGAATAACAAGAACTTAAAAACAACAATAATAATACAATTGCATTAGCAAAACTTCTACAGGCCTTATATATAGATAGTAATGTCGTTGCAGCTAACCATGTCTACTGGAAGTGGCGGACTGTATAAGTCGGCGGGAGTTGGTGTCTGCAATCACAAACAAATCTTAGATCTCTTGTAGTATCACCAGCCCTAATTTAAATTACATAAAACCTTACATATATAACTGTACCTTGAGTTTTCTAGCCTCTCTGTTTTCAAACTCATCACCTGAAACGATCTATAAAGACGAGGAGGCCATCATAATATTACTGAATCTGCTGTGAAATTCAATTGTGCACACATGAAAATAACTAATGTACGTATGATCGAGAATCGAGCTATTACCCGTGTAGTAACTACTAGAATGGCGAAAAAGATGAAGTTGAACACAGTTCTGAAGACCATTTTGGTACTCTGACGCAGCTAAATTGATATCAATTAATCAAACAATAGGAAATGAATGTCAAAAATCGAATGTGGTGATATAAATACCGTCAGAATTAGTTAATTTCTTTTATGAAAAGTGAAAACACTACAAGTGGTTCAGTCTCTATAGTCGAATAGATAGCATGTGGAAATCACATGGCGTGTGGTGGACACTACAGTCGAAATGAGCTTAAATAGACCTGATAGAAATAGAAAGCATTTGCAGGTGTTTCGAAGTTATTAGCATACGACCCAGAAATGAAAGGTGCCAGTCGACAAGGTTCGATCGAAGAAAACCTGCATGTGTAAGTTCAGTTGTATTTAAGCAGAGAACTTGCATGTGTAACTTCAGTTATATTTAAGCATCTCAAATGCCTAATTGTCCGCCATCCTCGATATAGATAGATTGAGAACTAGAAGCTAATCAAACGGACTAAAATTTGCTCATTCCCTAGTTTATCAGAAAAAAAAAATATTACTCATCATTTCCTCAACTAGTTTAAAGATAAAATACTGTCGAATTTGTGATAATTTAAAGAGTGATTAATATTTTATTCCTTATAATTTGACCAGAAAATCCAAACGCTCTGAATCTCGTCAATATATAGTGCTTTGTGAGTTTGGTGTTAACTCGCTATGTGGCAATGGACTTTCAATTCGGCTCAATTAACACCAAAAGTTTACGGAACAAAATCTATAAATGAGTTTAATATCTAGAGTACGTACGTACGTATTGAATAATTTTCTAATATAATCAGAAGCTGAGATACTGAACTGTTGAAACTTAGAAGTATAAGGTAGTGAATAGAATTGTCCCGGAGAAAGGAAAAGAAACGACTAGATCACTAGTTAAATCACTTATAGAATAGTTTTTGGCTCTCTAAATTAAATTAACTCATAATCCAATATAGAACATAAGTATGCAGTGTGTGATGAATTCAAAATAACATTGATGTAGCAAGCGGGGAGTTGGAACAAGTTAACTAGTGAGTTCCAAGACTTGCCACAACTCTTAATATGTCTTTTGTTTTTTTTTCCTCATTTCCTTTCCGTTTATGCAATATTTTGTTAATTACGTACAGCCTCTAAAGAGAACATCATTTGAATTTTAATGTAGACTAAGTAAGAGTGAGAGTAATTACTAATGTAGACTAATAAGAAACTCCTCTCTTTAATTAGCGTGCATGCAATGTAACGACCCTAAAATTTCGAGCCTAAACGTGTTTTATCACGACAATACCTTCATCACTTCACCACAATGCATTGCTAGAATAACGAACCCACCATTCCTTCCTATCAACAAAAAAAAATCTCCTTTCATGATCATCTCATTATAACCATAAAAAGTTGTCGTGCATGATACCCACTCAAGTACCATATTTGTATCGGCAACACGATAAAGAAATCTTAACTCATTGAGTTCACAACCACCACAGAATACCACTTTGGATTTAGAATTACTCTAAAAAATTTCACCAGAGAATCGACTAATATACGCACAAGGCAGTAGAGAACCTCTACCGCCACCACAAGAGTGACGCATCACGCATCCCATCACACTCACCAAAACTTACCGTCAAAAATTAATTACAACTTCTTGCTTCCATGAGTGGTGTGCCACAATTTACAAGTCAGACAAATGATGTATTTTATCCCCCAACGGTGGGACATGAAAATTAAGTGAATTTACAGCGCAAAATCCAACAAGACCACAACTGAGATATTCTTTACCCCCTGGTTCATACATGCCTCAATGCATAACATACAACCTCACTCAACGCCCATGTGGCATCACCTAAATTATTGGTTTCCCCCACCGTTGTAGTACTACTAAGTTCTGAAATCAATTCAACAACAGAAGGGAAATATTGGGTCCACTGTCTCTTCAAATTAACCCAAAATGATTACTACGCTACCACTCTAAACCGTTGTTTCTTTTCTTTCATTAAGAACTCTCATGGCCAATGCATTCGGCCAAAATAACTTCTCTGCAAGCAGCAATATAATTGATTACTCTTATCGTAAAATTTATCCCTTGTTGACCTTGCAGTCAACTTCGCCTTATCCAACAATAACAAAAAAATATGATGCATAGAGGGAAAAGAACCTCTAAGTCTCCAACACTAACACCACTTGCACCCGAAAAGGAAATTTGGTCCTCAACCAATTCTTTACCAGTTGGAAGGTGATTGTCACGACAAATTCGTTAGAACACCACTAAGCTAAGGTCATCTCATACCTTATCTTCAATAGAGTTACTTCACCGCCATTGCGTCTCATGTGGACCCGTGGCATTGTGAAGTTCCAATCCCCAACATCAAAATAATTAAATCCTGAAAGATCAGCGTTCTCATTTAAATGCTCATCTAGCAAATAATTAATTCATATCGCCACATTGAGATTTCTCCATCACCTTATATTTCTTGCTCAGCCAAGAACAATGCGTAACATCAATTGTCTATAACCGAACCAAAACAAGTTCGGAATGTCACGTCGACAAAATGTGAATCTCAATTCAATAATCGAATCACCACCTTAAGAACGTATCACACAAGTCCTCAATCCTAGGTAAATGATACATAGTCTTGATGGTCACCTTAATCATTCCCCTGTAATCCACACACAACCGCATGAGACCACTCTCTCATTCACGAATAACACCGGCACAATTCAAGGTGAGACACCAGGTCTGATGAACCCTAGGTCTGATAGACCAAATATATGCACTTTCGATTCCTTAAACTCGTTATGTCCCAATCCCATCAGGCGCCTACGATATAGGTGCTATAACAGTTACACCATCAATAAAGTATCGACAACTCTCCCGAAGGTAAACTCAGTATTTTACGCAACGTCTCACTATACTCGGATATCACAATAAGGTCTGTGATAGCTATTTCCAGATCCACAGACTCCCCATTGCCAAGACTCAAGCTCTCATGGCGTTATCCGACTCGAGGCAAAGATACGAAACTCTGGTTTCCTGGGTCTATGAAAGAATCCACCATGTCAAAACAATCAATCATCGCGTACTGCGGCCTCAACCAATCTATTCCTCAGATCACATCATAGTGTGGTCCGGAATCACTATCAAATAAGCAGAGAACTCTCTACTTCCAATCACAATAGGACAAGCCTTTCATTGTCTCCAATTTCGAGGAACACTCCAAAAGTGAAGTGACACATAAAGAGTTTCCCATAGGCGTAGGAATCAATCCTAACCCCTCCACTGCCAATTATCAATAAATGAATGTGGCTATCATCCTCTTCTCTAACTCAGAGTACTCAATCATTACCAAGTAAGTCCCAATACACTCGATCCAATGGTCCGCTACCATATGATCCAAGCGTCATGAAATGACAGCACTAGCAGCTCACTCATGTCCTTGATCAACCTCAACACACGACTATCGTGTCAAACGATAGCAACAAGATCAACTTGTCTTTCCAGTGGAGCAGCCTCCTCATGAAGGTTCTCCACATTGTGGACTCGGCCTGCAGCCCTAACTCGGCCTCGACCTCTCGTCCGTCCTCGACCCTGTCCACGGCAAATTTTCCAAATTCATCACCATTCAATAATTAACACTCAGTCATACATGTGAAGTCTCGAATTCGACAAAATAGATCCAACCAGTATCAATCATGAAATTTCATAAGAAGGTGAATCATCGGAGTATCGTCACAATACTCTCTACAGGACCAAACCATAAGGTATGGCTCCTAACACTCTCGCGTACCCGACAACATATCAATACCAAGGAGCATGTGATGGGTGCCCGCCTGCAGTCGGATCATCGCTCCCGGATGGTATAGATAATCGCCAAATATGCACTTAGGCTCTGATACCAACTGTAACGACCCTAAAATTTCGAGCCTAAAAACTCAAAATTTCAAAGTCGTTAGAACACCAAAATAATCTCAATGAAATCGAAATCATTTAACGTGCACAGCGGATCATCACTGAGTTCTCAATACAACTCAGTCAAACCGATTATTACAACCCAAACTTATAATTCAACATTATAACAATTGGAAATGTATAATCCTCACAACAACCTCACAAGATAGTCACACCAAATCCTCACACAAGCTGGAGATAAATAACTTCAAGTCTTCTGAGCGGTCCGTCAATTCTCGCTAATCCACACCTGCGGAGTTATCCACTACACCATCGAATTGGTGCACCGGGATTGTAAACACAAACCCGGTAAGCTTTACAGCTCGTATGAGTAAAATGAAAATAAAACTCGCATATTAATATATATACGAAAATCCACAAATCAAACAAATATAAATGCACTCATGAGTCAATGGACGGCCCATCTGGTTGTCCCAAAGAAATATGAAAAGAAGCTCTCATGAGAAATTAAGTAACCCTTCTGGTTACCCAAATGCATTTATAATACGGGTACTAAGAACGCTGGTACACATCTGTTACCCCTCTCGTAATACACCGCCGATATTGGATAGCCACCCGCTACCCAACATCCAAAACAATCTGAGTACCCATGAGCAGATAACCACCCGTTACCTCACATGCAGTACTAAGGCAGACAGACTAGAGCTCTAACTGTATCGTAACTTTCGCCCGGCCAAAGGCTAGGTTCCGACTTGCCAAACACGTACAATAATCTCACATCATATTGTACCAAATCACGTCCGAAGACAAATCAACATTTTAACAATCTCAATGTTAAAATCACGTACAATAATCTCACATCATATTGTACAAATCAAAATCACATTCTTGATATATCTTGTCATCAAAATGACATCATCACAATACAATCATAATAGTATATTATATAGCAGACTATATATATATATATATGTATTTATTTACCATTTATACGATATATATATAATCCATTATATCTTATACATGTCATAATTTATAAACATGTCCGAAGACAAAACGTTAAACAAACTCCATATTAAGCTCACATGCTTGTCATCGAATTAACCAAATCCAGATGAATTCATAACAGTATATAATATAGCAAATTATATATATATATATGTACTTATTACCATTTATACAATATATATAGAATCCACTATATTGTATACATGTCGTATTTCAATATTAAAAACTCTTGCAAATATCTTAGAATCACCGCAAGGGTAGATTCGTAATTATGTGAGATTTTACTCACCTTATCGAGTCGAGCGTAATTCCACAATTTCCTAAGATAATTCCTTTCCTTGCTTTATAGATCACCTTGAAAAGATAAGAAAAGAATTTAGAACCGTTTCGTAAACCTTTAAATGCCGAAACAGTAATAACCGGTTACTGTTCAGCAATTTTCGGTTTTACGAATTTATTGTTCACCATCACTTTTCAGTGTTACTGTTCACTGTTACTATTCACAGTACTATTCACGTATTAATGTACAAATACATAACCAATACGTATCGTTGTACGAGTACATACTGTTTACGTATTTCTGTACGTATAATTACTATTCAAATGTACATACTGTTTCAGTAAATAAAAGTTACTGAATTACCCTTTCAAAATTACTTTTTACTTTTACTAAAAGTAATTTATATTTACATTTACCGTACGTAAATAAATTTTACATTTACCGTACGTAAATAAAATTTACATTTACCGTACGTAAATAAAATTTACATTTACATTTACCGTACATCAGTAAATTACAAAAAAACCCTTCCGGCATTACTGTTCACACCGCCGCACGTGGCGGCGCGTGGGGCACACGCGCCACCCGCCGGCAGGCTGCGCGTGGGGCTTACTCGCCGACGCCACCAACGGCGCGTGTCACGCCACCGCCGCCCATTTCTCTTCCTTTCTCTTCCCTCTTCTCCTCCACGGCCTCACGCCGCCCCTAGGTCACTCCACGTACCCACACGCGCCGCCTAAGGCGGCGGTACCCTCTCCTTCCTCCTCTCCCCCGATCTCCACCAAATCAACCAACAAAAATCACAAATCCACAACCAAACCATCAATTACATCGATTCATACCTTAATCGAAGCTAAGAACTCCGATTGGCGCAGGAAGAGCTCGGATTCGTCGGTGATGCTTCGACTCCTCGGGAAGAAATCGAGTTGTGGGGTTTTGCCCCTAAGTCGATCGCAGAGGACTCCAAGGGCGAGGATTGGCGTCGTGATGCTCTCCTCCGTGCCCTCGCGTCGTCGAAGCGGTGCTCGCTGGTGGCGATGATGCTTGCAGCCTCAGGTTGGAGCGCGGAGGTTCACGACATCGCGAGGAGATGCGTCGACCTCGGGGTTTGCAGAGAAGAGCCGTGCGGTGCTCCTGTGCTAGGCGGTGGAGACCACGGCCGAACGGCGATGGAGATCGCCGGCGAGGACAGTGAGGGAGAGAGAGAGCTTGGGGAGGGAGAAAATCGCGAGGGGAGAGAGAGAAAAGGAAAAAGGGAGGCGGGGTGAAGGGTTTCCGAAAATGGAAACCCTAATCCCTCAATTTCTCCTTTTATACTATTTTCCAAATCGGAAACTAACTTCCATCGTCAATAACTTTCACCTCCGACGTCCGATTCAAATGCGTCACATGTCCACACACTCGTATCGACGAGCTCTACAACTTTCGTGAAGGAAGTTTTCGCAACCGAGCGACGGAATAAAAGTCGATATATACGTTGCGGAAACGTAACGTTTTTCTAATTAAACGTTCCGAGAACGTTTCCGTTTCTCGTTTCACAATATCGCAACCTATCACATTCATTCTAATTAAATTTCACAATTTTATAGAATTCAAATCAAACTAATATTGTTTGAAATTTTAGGGTTATTACATGCAATGTACTCAAGCTAGCTAACACACACGCACGTACACACATGCAGTCTTTCAATCTATCTCCAATGCGATTGTTTCCTACTGGATTAATTACCATATATAATTATCGTTTCAGATTATCCAATATTAGGCTATAAATGCATGTGTGTTATCATACAATGTATATATGAACTTATGAATCGAAATGATTTCTCCCTCATGATACTCGATGGACTTCGTTTATATGTAGAATCAAGCATTATACATTAACGCATACAAATAGTCCAAGAATATATGATTAATCTTGGAAGTTATTTCAAATATTCCGTAGTTAATCTTCAAAGAAGTAGGTAGCTAGCTATATTATAAGTACGTACAACAAGATATATAGTACCAGTATCACTCAACGTTACATATCCTTCATTTAATTTATTGTCTTCCCTTAATTCAAGGCACTGGGACTAGGTATCCCGGCAGTCCAAGCACCAGCAGTAGAAATCAGACCTGGAAATGTCCAACATTTGTTCAGGGCTCATCCTCTCAAGCTCATTTTGCCGCCACGACGCAAAATTATTTCTGTTTTGTGGATCAGTAGCAACAGGACAGGCCTCTGTCTTGTGAGCTTGAGATCTCATTCGCATGTACAGCTTCATTGTTGCAACACAATCCTCATAAGGGTCTTGAATCCCACTTTGAATGTCATACCTACATGTATATGGTGTATTATTAACATATTAGTTCTATCGATCACTTAACTAGTCAGTACTAGCTCGCACACAAATGTTTGTTAATTTATAATCATTGTTCATTGAGAAATTAACTAAGGAATTGAAACTCCAATATTACCCGAGATATGCTTGTGTTAGATACTTCAGTGAGTTGCTGAGCTTGCTTGTTTTCATCAGTGGAGGATATTTTGCAGTATCTCTATATATAGTCGCATAAAATTGGAATATCAATTAAAACACATTGAAATATCATTTTATTTTTCCTACTTAATTAATTTAGATAACCTCAAATGAATTTTAACCTGAAATTCTTACCTCATCATGACTGCTGGGTATTCAATATGCAGAGATTCGAGGTCATGATCCAAACCATGACCCACGAGAATTCTAGCTTTTCCTGCTCTAGGTCGAATCTTCCACATCGGTTCCCCGTTGCACAAAAAGTCTTGAATCTTCCTTTGCACTTGCCTCTGCGGCATTGCGTCCCTCAAATATTCAGGACGGATCCCAGTTGTTTCGTACCTGAATTTTATTTGAGTAGCACAAAGTTAACTATCAATAGTTCAATACGTATCGATGGTTACGAGCTTATTTCTCTTGCTAAGTATACTGGCATGCATGCATCCATGCATATGTATTAGATTTTAGAAGAAGTACATATGATCGTTATCATATGATTATATTATATATATACCTGTAGTTTGTGACTGGCATTGGTGGCTTTACATAAGAGTGGAAGATGATGTTATCATATTCATCAGTGAGACAAACTCTAGCGCAGAGATCAAGGGAGCCATCACTTCCCCCACCAACCATCTTGCAAGCCAGGGCAACAGTTTGACCACTATTGCCTCTTGTGTAGTTACCATGATCAAGATTGTCACGAATGCCCAAGTTACCAAACCGACCAATTAAACCCTGCATGTATGCCACTAATTCAATTTGGTCTCATATACTCAATCTAAATAAAGAAATTGTACATCACACTTAAGCTACTTAAGTTGATGAGATTGAGATGATCGAGGACTAATTAACACGTACAGCGGCACCGGAGAGTCGGCATCTGTCCTGGTGAAGCCTGAGAGTATAAGGGCTATCAAAGACAGATAAGCAATACTTGCATCCTCTGCTGCTGAATATGTTCTTGCATTCTTGTTTTGGCAATGGCCCTAGTTTTAAGAAATAACGATAATAATAATGAAAAATATATAATTAAAGCCAATAGACTGATAGAGAAAGTATTCATCTCATATATACCAGTTACAATCAATGAGTCGATCATTAATACAGTAGTTTATGTACGTCACAGTCAATTTGATAACAAGTGTTTATGTACCTATAAAGTTTGTCATTAGTTAGAGAATAATTTATATACCTATGACATGTTCCCTGAGAGATTCAAAGGATCTGCAGTGCTTCTTGCAGATTCCGCACGAGGGCTCATGAGAAGAGTGGTATGAGGTTCTCATGTGCTCAACCAGGTGCTCGATCTTGTTGAACTGCCTGAAGCATGCAGCACACTTGTTCCTGAAAAATCAGTTGTAAAATCTAATTAGTACGTATATATATGGATATTCTACAAATTAATAAGTAGTGATCTGATCATATGTATACTCAAGAAAAGAGAGCTAGCTAGTGATTGAGAAAATAAACCTCAGAGTTTCGGATGATTCAAATCTGCTATAGTTCATGATGGTCGGACAGTACCAGTTGTGTTACTCGAAAGCAAAGCTAGCGAAGTTATGATCGAGTAGTGAGGGTTGAGGAGTGAGGACTGGAGGTGGAAGCCTTGAAAGTATTTATAGGCATTAAAGCGAATATTTTCCGTACGTAAGTGCTAAACGTTTAATCAGTAAAAAGGTTGATTACATAGTGTAGTATCGATGCTTTGCTTTGAAAGTGTACCACTTCTCTAGCTAGTTTAATTTACCTTCCTTAAAATTTAAGAACATTCGTAGTAATCTAAAATCTAGGTCTGGGCCCCCCATGTTCTAACCAGAATATTTTCCAGCTAGAATTGCTACCTGCCATACTTCCCCCTCTGGTTATTCACCGTACAGCTTTCCGGAATGGAGCAACAGTTCGCAGAAAATATTTTACTTAATTAGAAATGCTTCAAATGTAATTTGGTAAATAAAAACCCGAGGCATATATTATTATCCCTTATACATGTGGTGTGGAGTTTGGGTTAATCTACTATACATCAATGTATGCTATACATCTCATATCCGACGATTGACAACATATATTATTTTTCTGACTCCACTTACAAAACAATATCGATCGTCGGATGTATGATGTATAACATATATTGATGTATATTATAATTTTCTGTGGAGTTTTCACCGGCCTATAAACCGTTCGGTAATATTTACATGCAAGTCTAGGAAGTTGATATACAAGAGCATCATATATGTGCAGTGAGGTCGTGCATATATAATCAATCACAGATCATACAAGCCTTTCATACTTCATCTCTTTATATCATTATATGTTTATATATATCGAGGTTCTGTTTGTCTTTTTCCCAATGCATCGATCTGTTAGAACTGATCGAGAGGTCGTATAGATAAGTATGCTGGTAAATAAATGACGTCCATCAGCGGAAACTTTTTATCTCCGATATAAAGCTAGCTGGTGGGCTGATAAGAAGTTAATCTTTTTTACTTTCGGCAAAGGATCCGAGTGGTTCATTGACGTAGCTGCAGATAAGAGGTTCGATCGACCAACAAGTAGTGCAGCAGCTGGGTGTGTAATCTAGCTTCCCCGATCGATCGTGCATACTTTAGTTTGGGGTTTAGAATTTAGAGATTTAGGATTCAAAATTCGAGTTATAAAGTCATAACGAAGCATCTAGGATATTTAGAAAAGTCTAGGGGAAGAAACTCATAACAAGGTATCCATATAAGCTCCCACGTACAGGGCCACTGTGACGTCTTTCAATCTCTATCCCTTCCTATCTCTGTTCTGTTGTTCTTGGTACTAAGCTAGTGCAAGCTGAAGTTATTGGCTATTTCGAAGATGGGGGAATGTCAGCAAAAGACTCTCTTTTGACCAGGAAGGAGTCCCCCATTAGATTCTTCATTCGTGATTTGCAGAATTGCAGATACCCCAAAGACCTATGCACATCCGTATCGAAAAAAAAGAAAGACCTATGCACATCAGTTTCTGAATTTGAAATAAAATTCGATTTGGTCCACTACTCGATCGCCCATACAGATAGCAATGTAATGCTTGCATGGAATTCATTGACCATCACTACCATCATGCACTTAATTAATTACGTCTCTCTCTCTCCACCACTAGAAAATGAGCCAGAGTTCTTCAACCTTTCTAGCTGTTACAGACACTTTTGAAGTGGTATATATCTATTGTTCGAGCAAATGGAACCACCACCTCCTTTTTATTTTCTGTTTTATTTGTATCCTAGCTATAAGAGTTATTCTAATACTGTACACATGTCAATTCCCATCTGCAATTCAAATGTCAAACCATTGAAACAAACCCTTTCTGGTATACGTACCCTTTCTGCTCGAATCTTGCATATATATGATCGAGCGACATGCTCTAAAGTATATCCTTTCTGGTTTTAAGAGCTAGAATGAGGACATAATAACGTTATTGAATTAATTAAAACCCGCTGCATCACATTGTTTAGGGTTCTATTGGAGCAATGCAAAACTAGAGCTGTTTTGACGATGATCAAATTAATCATTAACTGTTAAAAGCTGGTTAATTGATTGATACTTAGAAGAAATGTACGTTTTATTTGACTTGGGTTCATAAGTTCAACGTTCGTGCGACAGATGATCGAGGAATTGGTGATCATTATATTGTTAGACATAAACTATAACATAGAGGGGATGTATATATAATTATATATAATAGAGATATGATCATGGAATATGGATTGGTTGACCAACCTGCTCGATCATTTCGGATATTCATGTCTGTGTTATTCGTCCATGCACTTGGTTTCAGAACATAGTCAAACCTGATCCCCAGCCAAAAGGAGATCGATGAAGCTTTGCTTTTGTAAAGCTAAAGATATAAATTGATGGAATTCTTTTCTTCTGATTAATCCTCTGACCAAATAAGGAATATACATACATATATGGTATGGTTCACTTCTCTTCAATTATTTTCTGTCACATCACACGTGTACACGTACGTCTAATGCAATGCAAAATGATTCTACTCGCTGCCTCTTCTTCTCATATTCCAAGTCTAACGAAGTCCAAGCTTCAGACTTGATGCTTGTACCAAACAAATCGAGAAGTACCGAACTCGATGCATGAGTGTAATTAAAATGCGTCTCCTTGAGTATAAGCTAAGGAGATCGATCGATCTCCTATTCTCCTTATGGCTATGTAATAATCCTAAAATTTCAAACAATATTAGTTTGATTTGAATTCTATAAAGTTTTGAAATTTAATTAGAATGAATGTGATCGGTTGCGATGTTGTGAAACGAGAAACGGGAACGTTCTCGGAACGTTTAATTAGAAAAACATTACGTTTCCGCAACGTATATATCGACAATTATTCCGTCACTCGGTTACGAAAACTTCCTTCACGAAAGTTGTTGAGCTCGTCGATACGAGTGTGTGGACATGTGACGTATTTGAATCGGACGTCGGAGGTGAAAGTTATTGACGATGGAAGTTAGTTTCCGATTTGGAAAATAGTATAAAAGGAGAAATAGAGGGATTAGGGTTTCCATTTTCGGAAACCCTTCACCCGCCTCCCTTTTTCCTTTTTTCTCTCTCCCCTCGCGATTTTCTCCCTCCCTAAGCTCTCTCTCTCCCTCACTGTCCTCGCCGGCGATCTCCATCGCCGTTCGGCCGTGGTCTCCACCGCCTAGCTCAGGAGCACCGCACGGCTCTTCTCTGCAAACTCCGAGGTCGACGCATCTCCTCGCGATTTCGTGAACCTCCGCGCTCCAACCCGAGGCCGCAAGCATCATCGCCACCAGCGAGCACCGCTTCGACGACGCGAGGGCACGGAGGAGAGCATCACGACGCCAATCCTCGCCCTTGGAGTCCTCTGCGATCGACTTAGGGGCAAAACCCCACAACTCGATTTCTTCCCGAGGAGTCGAAGCATCACCGACGAATCCGAGCTCTTCCTGCGCCAATCAGAGTTCTTAGCTTCGATTAAGGTATGAATCGATGTAATTGATGGTTTGGTTGTGGATTTGTGATTTTTGTTGGTTGATTTGGTAGAGATCGGGGGAGAGGAGGAAGGAGAGGGTACCGCCGCCTTAGGCGGCGCGTGTGGGTACGTGGAGTGACCTAGGGGCGGCGTGAGGCCGTGGAGGAGAAGAGGGAATAGAAAGGAAGAGAAATGGGCGGCGGTGGCGTGACACGCGCCGTTGGTGGCGTCGGCGAGTGAGCCCCACGCGCCGCCACGTGCGGCGGTGTGAACAGTAATACCGGAAGGGTATTTTTGTAATTTACTGATGTACGGTAAATGTAAATGTAAATTTTATTTACGTACGGTAAATATAAATGTAAATTTTATTTACGTACGGTAAATGTAAATTTTATTTACGTACGGTAAATGTAAATATAAATTACTTTTAGTAAAAGTAAAAAGTAATTTTGAAAGGGTAATTCGGTAACTTTTATTTACTGAAAACAGTACGTACATTTGAATAGTAATTATACGTACATAAATACGTAAACAGTATGTACTCGTACAACGATACGTATTGGTTATGTATTTGTACATTAATACGTGAATAGTACTGTGAATAGTAATCGTGAATATTACTGTGAATAGTAACAGTAACACTGGAAAGAGACGGTGAACAGTAAATTCGTTGTAATAATCGGTTTGACTGAGTTGTATTGAGAACTCAGTGATGATCCGCTGTGCACGTTAAATGATTTCGATTTCATTGAGATTATTTTGGTGTTCTAACGACTTTGAAATTTTGAGTTTTTAGGCTCGAAATTTTAGGGTCGTTACAGGCTAGCTTTGGATCGGGTTTGTGTCGTTGCAGCACACGTTGTCAATTTCAGTTCTTGTTTTTGTATAGGCGGAGAGTTGTAGTTAAGCTAAGGATATCGTTATAGTCTTATAGAGAACCTCAACAAAACTCGTGCACATATCGATGTCGTATCACAAGTACTTATCTATCTCATCGTTTGTTGTACAGTTTGTGCCTAGCTAAATTATGACTTGGGCTAAAATGAAAGCTTCTGACATTGCGAAGCACTCGACTAACTAAAAAGCGAGGGAGCTCTTAAGATCCTTAATTTGCATAACAGACTAAAGGGAGTTTGACCCCGAGTTTTTATCAGATTATGAACTTAAATTCTCAAATAATCTGATTGAGGTATTTGACAAATAGAAATCGTTGGTGATTATCTGAGAATTTCACACACACCAAGGTAAATTCTAAAAGCTATAAATTAGAGCTTATGATTATGGGGGAGATATTATAATATGTCTATTACTTTACTACCACACTTTTCTAAACTCACCACACTTTTATACAAATATTCACCAAACATTTCAAGTACTCACAGCTGATTATTCTCACAGCTCAGCTGCAGCTGATTATTCAATCAGCTCAACTGAAGCTGATTATAAAAAACTCACCTAGGAGTCAAACTCGCCGTAAGGCTGAGTTTAGCCTAGATTATAGGCTTAAATTCTCAATAATTTGACCAATGAATTTAATGAATTAGCTTATTCATAAATTCACAAACTCCGATACATTTTTTAGACAAATTATAAAAACTACAAAACTACAACGGAAGCTGATTAAATCTGCATAACCACATCGGACCAAATTGGGCCGAGACTTATGAGGAGGTGTTAGTCAAAAAATTAATGTTTTCCATTTTCTTTTCAACCAATGTTTGACTTTGACCGTAGCCCTAAAACCCTAAACCCATCCGAGTCCCCTACCAAACTTGAATCCCTTAACATTTCTCAAGTCCTAAACCCCAAATCCCTAAATCCCCAAATCCACCGCCGCTAGTCCGCTAGCACCAGCGCCGTGCGCTCTGCGGCTCCACAACTGTCGGCCGCCGGCCTTTGTCAACGGCAAGGTAGTCTAATTTCTGCCATCATCTCATGGTTTTGTAGTTTGTCAATTTCAGTGTTTCTAATCTACTCTTGTTTATGGGTTTTGGGTATTCTAGGGATGAGGTCTAATTTGATCATGTGAGGGAAGAAATTGTCGATTGGGATTCTGGGTTTGGCTGTGTAGTAATCTAGCTTGTTCTTTCTTCTTTTGCCCTGTTTGGGTTTAGCTGCCCAGAAATTTAGGTACTATAGAATGAAGAATTGATATGTAATCCCAATTGGGTTTTCATGTTTTAGTGTTAGTTTGATACTTTGATTATTATATGGCTGATTTGATTGAGTGTAGTTAGATTTAACTGAAAGGTTTTGGATTCTGTTGTGTTTTTTTTTTGTATGCTGAGATTAAAGTATGTAGCTTTGATGAACTTAATCTGTGTTATCTAGATTGAGTAGATTCTGTTTTACAATTTGAACTGTTGAGTAGTGGTTTTTCTCATGGTGGTTTGATGATTCTGATGGAGATGGAATTGTGTTTTTTTTTTTTTTTTGGGATAGATTTGAGAGATGGCTCTATCTAAGAAAGAATCAATGATGGTTAATGAGGAGGTGCTGGAAGACGATAGTGATATGGGAGAAGATTTGTCTGATTCAGAATTGGAGCAAGAATCGGAAGAGGAGTCTGAAGAGGAAGGAGATGTGAGATTGGCTGAGCCCTCCCAGAATGCTACATACAACAAAGACGGTCTGTTGGAGAAGCTTGCAGATATGAGCTGGCCAGGGAATGCTAAATGGATAGACAAGCTTACATTGGATATTGAGCAAGAGCAGCCTGTGGATGTGAATGATGACCTGACGAGGGAGCTTGCATTTTATACGCAGGCGCTAAATGGGACTAGAATGGCCTTTGAGAACCTTCAGTCGATGGGGCTTCCATTTCTGAGACCTGAGGATTACTATGCAGAAATGGTGAAGTCGGATTCCCACATGGAGAAAGTGAAGAGCCGGCTATTGGTGGAGAAGAAGAACATGGAGGAGGCTGAGGAGAGAAGGAAAGCCAGAGAGGCCAAGAAATTGTCTAAAGAGATTCAGAACCAGAAGTTGAAGGAGAGAGCTAAGCAGAAAAAAGAGTCTATTGAGTCTGTGAAGAAGTGGAGGAAGCAGAGGCAGCAAAGTGGGTTTGCTGGGGGTGACAAGGGAAGCGAGCTGGATTCGGCCTTTGAAGATGGGAAGCCATTTGAGAAGTCAGGTAATAAGAGGTCTGGTGTAGCGCCCGGAGATCGGTCTGGAGGGAAGGGAAAATATGCTGGAAAGGGGAAGAAGCCAAAGAAGAAGGAAATCAAGGATTCCAAGTTTGGATTTGGAGGAAGGAAAGGTTCCAGGAAGCAAAATGTTGCTGAAACCACCAACGATTTGAGAGGCTTCAATAAAGAAGATGGTTTCTCAAAAAATAAGAAAAGGAAGATGTGATGTGCAGCTGTACGGTTTTGTGGTTTTGTTTCTCTTGATGGTTAAGGGCATGCCCTTGTAACCTATTAATTTTGTTTGTGATTCTAATACTACTGAACTTGTATGGAATACATTATTGTTTTTTAAAGTGTCAGAGTGATATTGTTGCTGCCGGAAGTTATATGCTCTTTCTGATGAAGCTAAGTTCATTTGCGTTCTCGTCATTTGTCAATATCTATCTTTGCAAACAAGTTCGTTTCTCATCGTTGTTAGAGATTCAGATTGTTGCTTGGCTTGAGCTTCTTTTTTCTTTGGTTTGAAGTTATTCAATCCAACTCATATTCTGTGGAGCCAAACGCCAATTAAGATCGAGACTTTCCCAATCCAATCTGTTTCCAATTCAATCCAAGTCAAGATTGGATACTAATCCATTCATGTATGCATACTAAGCCATTCCTGTTAGGTATATGCATTGAACTAATACAAAGCATATGGGTAATCATGGCGGTTAAATTATATACAAGAAAACCCTTATCAAGCTAGTATACATAAGAACAAATGGCAATCCGTCTGATATGTATTGCATTTTAGATTACAGTTGGTAAGTCATGACTCGTCGGCCTTTGGTTCAAGTACAACAGGGATTTTCTCTTTCTGATCACCACGCAACACCTCGACAATCACCTGATCGTGTTCAGAGCAATACATTATTGAAAGGTACATAAAACATGTAGAGTCACATCAATTTTGCCCATCTATAATCACCATAGAGACCAGAAATCCAATAAAATTCACCACCATATAGCTGGGGAAAGGTGTAGTTGTACTATGATAGGTCAAAATGTTTGCAAGGGTATTTAATTTGAAAATATTAAATGTACAAGGTCAGAGAAATAGAAGACTGTAGCTCCAGACCCCTTTCTAAAACCAAATATATAAAAATAAAAAATAAAGAAGAAAGAAAGAAAGAAGACTATACCTTATCACCCACGTTACATTGGTCAAGAACTCTATACAGGTCGCTGCCATTGGTGACTTTTTTTCCATTAACAGAAGTTATTATGTCACCTAATATGAGTCTGCCATAGGAATCACGCTTTGTTGGTAGGAGTCCCTGCATATTGGAGGCTCATGAGCTACACTATCCAATAGAAGCACAACATATTTTCATAAAACTATTCTAGAATCATATTAGCTCGAAAGTGGAAATCAATTTCTGCAGTACATGAAACTACGACGAGAAAGAGAGGGGCCGAAAAGTACCGCTTTTCCAGCTGGACCATTTGCTGGTGCATCTAGGACAAGCACTCCACTGACCCCCAACTGTTCAACAGATTGATCTGGTGCAAACTTAATCCCTAAAATAGGTCTGGTGACCTTCCCAAATTTGACCAACTGGTCAACAATGCCATTTACCTAATCATTTTTTTTTACACAAAGGAAAAAAAAGCATCAGAAGAGTCATTTCTCTCATGAAAGAATTGAAGGACTATTAGTGAAAGGAACTTCATTGCTGTCTACTCACAGTATCAACTGGAATAGAAAACCCAACACCAGATGATGCACCTGATGGAGAATATATTGCAGTATTTATTCCAATAAGGCTCCCTGAACTGTCTAGAAGTGGCCCTCCACTATTGCCGGGGTTAATGGCAGCATCTGTCTGTATAACATCTTGGATTGGACGGCCAGTTGCAGCAGAACTGATTTCTCTGCGTAGTCCGCTATTTTTATAGAAAAGGAACTATGTTAAGAAAATACATACTGTGGACAAAAAAAGTTCACTGAAAAGGAATACGACAATACAAGAATTCATCTAAAACTAGCTAACAGCCACCTTCTAAATATAAGGCCCTAATTTCATGTTAGTTGTGCATGGCACAAGAGTGAAAGAATCAAATAGAGATAGAAAAGTGACTTCTTTCTAAGAGAATTTGGTAATGAATTTTCTACCTGATAACACCAGTCGTAAGGGTATGGTCAAGCCCAAACTGCAAGTTACACACAAGGAAATAAACGTCTCAGTTGAGTACAAATGTGTCTATTAAGATGTAATGACCAGAGCCTTCATAACCAGTTAGCCAGATAAGGATCATGCCATTATAAAGCTTTATACAATCAAACAAAATTTCGTATTCAACTGTACTGCAAAACCCTGCCATGGCAAAGCAATTCTAGAGGGGTTGTATTCTTTGCTTCTAACAGAAAAAATGGGTACAAGTAATACATTCAACTTTCAAAGCATTTTCCAAATATAAGGAATTAATACAACATGAGTTTCAAGTGAATAGAGGACCTTAGTTAATCACAAGGTATAATAATGTAAATCATTGACAGTTCTGTGATATACTGTTCTGAAATCTACATCATAAATGAAGCGATAAAAATGAATAGAGGAACCTGTAAATCACAGATTTGATCACTTAGGGTATGTTTAAGGTATTAAGAAGTTACATAAATAATGCAAGGATGGAACAGTATCGAACTTACAGGATTGCCAATAGCAAACACTTTCTGACCAACTAGCAAGTCTGCAGAGATGCCAACTGGTATCGGCCTTAGTTTGTCTTTGGGGGCATCAACATGTAAAACTGCAACATCCTTGTCTTGGTCAAATCCAACCACTTTTGCATCGAAAGTTGACTGGTCAGCAAGCGTAACCCTGGAAACAACTAGCATATCTTTAGAGGAGCAATGAGAGGTGCCATTCCACCGCAAAAGAAAAAAACACCACAAAATGAAATCTCCATCAAACAGAAAACCTGAGCTCAAATTAACAAATTAACCATGTATCTCGCAGTCGTAACTAACCTATAGGGTATAGACGCGACCAACTTATCAAAATTGAAGGCCAAATTTATAGATAACTTATTAAGCTACGCGTTTCATTCCTTAAGCATCAGATAAACAAAATGCCTGAAGTAAAAGAGCACTTGGAATCAAGGGAACCTGAGATCAGAAGCGCCGCGAATGACGTGGTAATTGGTGACAACGTTGCCATCTTTATCCCACACAAACCCGGAACCGGACCCCTGCGGCACCTCAAACACGTCCAATGTAAACGCATCCTGCCTACAGAACACTCCCCACATTCAACAAAAAATTACAGTCCACAGTAGCAAAAACAGAACCGAAAAAACCCAAGTCAGTTACAGCAGCATTACATACCTGGCGGCGAGATTGGTGATGTAAACAACAGAGGGAGTGTTCTCCTGGAACAGCCGCACGGTAGCGAGCTCATCGGTCTGGAGCTTCCTCTGCGGCGTGACGACGAAAGCAGAGGCCGAGTCAACGTCGGCGACGAACAAGGACAGGGCGAGAGCGAGGGAAGTGCAGAGGATGAGGAGGGAGTCGAGGGCGGAGGAGAAGGGGTTCTTGTTGGTGAGGAGAAGCTTGTTGAGGCATGGAGGGCAGTAGGGAAGAAGCAGAGACCGTTTGTGGGGTTTGAAATGAGGAGGAGATGGGATTCGGATTGGGATTTTGTGGAGGGAAACAATGGTGAGCTTTCGGGCTGGGGAGGGAGGAGGAGGAGGAGGAGGTAGAGAGAAGGAGAGGAGGTTCGTGGAGATCAGAGAAGAAGCAGCCATGGATTGAGCTGCAACACTAGTCAAAGCCTTGTATCCAACTATTCGTAAGCATTGGAGACGGTCCGAGAATCAAAGCAAGCTGGATATATACACCTATTTTAATTATCAAAAATATATATAAAAATTAATTGGATATTGTGAACTTGTAACTACTTTTTTGAAAGGAATTTTTCCCTCGAGACAAAACAACTGATACGTCCAATGCTAGGAAATTTCATGCTTATTGTAGAAGTCGAAAGCCGAAATCGTTAATTCGTGATCCTAGTCGGCTTTGGTGACAACGTAGTGAAGTGAAAAGAAAAATTACATTGGGTGAAAAGTGAAAACAGAACATTTCTCTCACCTCTGCAGATGAGAACAATTCATTAGATTAAACACTCGTAGGAGGATCAGCATATTCACAAAACCTCATGATCGAAACTCAGATTTTTATATATCCCTCAAAGGAAGAAGTAAAACCTACTATATATATATGGAGAACATGGCTTTAGAATGCTCGGTGGAAATGTCCAATTGTTCAAAAAACATCTGCTGATATTGATTAGTTGGATCGCCAAAGACGTCTGTGAATGAGTCGCTAAGGAGACGAAGTTACAAGATTTTTCGCAGGGGTCTTAATTCCATTGGTACGCCATCAAAGTTTCCGGCATTTATGTTCGACTCTAGCATTGGTCGTTTCCCAGCTTGCCAAACAAAGCCTTCTGCCAGGTGCTCCTTGGTTGGTGTCAGCATAACAAAATTTGGATCGGCTCTTTCGTAGCTGAAGAAAAACAACAAAAGAACAAATGAACCATCAGAAATATGACCTCAAAATGAAGAGTCGATCGACTCTGCATACAAGTCATTCGGAAGTATAGAAGAAGCACAGTATGTGAACCTGGCTTGTCTGATATTCTCAACACGAATGCCAAAACCATAAGCTGTATCTCCAACAATGTGATCTCTGACAGCTGCACACGGACAAAAAAGGATCAGATGTCAAAAGGGATTCGGAACTAAATCAACTCTTGAATTAGGTGATAGTAGGTCTGATGAGTCTCACAAAAGCTTAACACATGAAGATACCTGAAATGCTGAATGTGAAAGACGGTTTCCACCATGATTTGAATGCTAATGCTAGCGATGAGCTGAGAGGGCCCACCTTTCCCTGCAGGGATAAATAGGAAGTGAGTATGGGTTTCATGATGATGATATGCCCCCAATATTACAAGCATGAGATTGCATCAGATAGGGTACCTTCAGCAAACAGTTCTTATTGGCTTGCCAAGATGCAGCTACTTGAAAGGTAGAGTCTGGTATATTCTTTGAATCTGGTACTTTGTTCGAGTTTGATTCATCGTCTGATGTTTTGGAATCATCAAACCTATCAACCCTATAAACCAGCATCACAATATAATCAATCGCCCATAATTTCTGTTCATCTTTAACAATATTATATATATATATAATATAATGATTTACCTAGATTGTAATTCAAAGCCAAAGTCTATATAATTTGTTATCCCAACAACTTGATTTTCTTCAAGAGGGTTTTTCACCTGTAGCATTGAAGCAGAATAGTAAAATGAATGTCATAGATGACGTCAACTAAAAATGTACCAAAAAGCCATTCTGGATTAACTCATACCCGTCTTTGGACCACCACATGTTGATAGAATGATGCAATGAACTGCAGCACAAATAAAATTGTGTTTGAGATCCACTCAATAGTATAAGAGAATACTAATTATGAACCACAGTAACTAGTATCAGGAAACAGTATAATAATTATTAGCTTGAAATTTTAGAGGTGCAAGATTTAAAATTGTATGCAAGTATAATATGCAAATATATTGGACTTGAACCAACGAACTCTAACAGATGAATTTAAAGAACCAAACTAAACCCAAAAACAAACCTGATTACTTCGCGAAAGCTCAAGCCCAAAGTTGAAGGATGGACTCAAAGGGCTGCCTGATCCCACTCCATACCCAATTGCACCACTCCAATTCTTCAAGTCTTTGTACTTTTGACCATCTTTGCTGCCAACTACTGTAAAAAAAAAAATCAGAAATGATTTCAAGTTGTATGAAGAATTTAAGATCTATTATTTTCAGAAGACAGCTCGCAGCACTGAGTTTAAAGGTCTTACTCAATGCAAGGTGCACAAAAGCAACCAAACAGAAAGTGAATAACTGAATAATAACATAATTCATGTACACATTGTCTTATTCTCTGATAAGAGTTTCTACTGAAAAAGGTTCTCATTTCGAAAAAAAAAAACACAATATTTCCAGAAAGGTATGATATGATAGTCATAAATTTCAGTATAGAAGATTGATACACAATACCTAACATCACAAAAAATGTGAACGATTAGTTAACATGTCCATTTCAGAGGTTTAGTGAACAACAGTCCATGCCGATTGCAGTATAGCATCATTTGCAGGTTAAGCTTATCTAGTTTTTCTTTAATTGTAAGACCAAAACCAGTTCATTTAGCAAAGGCAAAGTCTTTTGAAAAGGAATAAGCAACACAAGTGACAAAAATCAAACTCCATAACTTGGTGACTTACATTCTGGCTCATATTGCACGCCCGCTGTTAGACTTCCCATCTTCACCACCATCCATGCCTTTCTTGGCAAATCATCTTTCACTGTGAAACGAGGATAATGATCACAAGGTCATGTAAAATGCTACCATAGAGTTACTTTCTATCTCAAAACCAGATAATGCCAAAACAAAAGATGATTGTAAAATAGTAATTAACCACAATGTTCAGAGCATCCACAATAGTTACCCAACAATGTTTAACGTTTCCTATATTTTCCCATGGACATTCATAGATACTAACTAAGGATCAACACCCTAAAATAATTTGTTGTTCCAAAACTGTTTAACCCAAAAATCAGAGAATAAATAAAGATCCAACTGCTTCCCAACCCCACCCCAGGAAGGGTCAGACCTTTACGTATTTGAGTGCATGTGTGTGAGAGAATACAACAATGTAGGTAATTATAACTAACATGGGCAGAAACCTCATGAATAGAAGGTCGAGTTATGTACCAGAGAAAGGCATGACGGTGGCTCCAATTGATACGTTTGATGAGCCATATCTCAATCCCATAACACCAAAGTCCTCAGATTTTATTCTACAGGAGTAATGAGATTCATCAATATACATACCAATTGGCACCAAAGATCCCTCAGAACATCACCAAGTTGGTTTTCCAGTATGAACATACCTTTGTTTTAGCAGCAGTGGGAAAACACCAAATGCTCCAAATCCATATTTTGGGTAGTAAGCACATGCCCTTGTCTGCAAAATCCTGAAGCAACCAAAAAGTATGGCAGTGTGTAGTGTGTACATAAACAATGGTTACACTATGTAACAAAATGATACTCTTTTCTTAAAAAGGGATGGTCCTTACGGATCTGAGTTTGATACAAAGAGGTCCACAAATGTGTGAGGATCATGAACATCACTGTAAACAAATTAAACATTAAGAAACTTTTAGCTGTGGCAGAAAAGTTCAAAAAAAAATTAAACTTGATGTACTGATTGGGAATCTGAACTACTAGAAAATCACCTTTGCCAGCGGAAAAAAGCATTCCCAGTAATGTCCTCCTCAGGTTTATGATCAAGTGGACCAGCGAGCTAAACATATTCACGGAAAACATTGGAAGACTTAGAACTATCAAAGAGGTGGAAAGGTGCAATGATATATTCTACAGTAAGGCTTAACAGAAAGATTCTTAAAAGATTACCGTTGCGACTAAATCCACATGAGGGTCATCAATCGGCTTCAACATGATCATTGTGTTGAAATGCCTCGCTTGTTCGAAATAATCCTCAAACAGACCTTTCAGAGCAAGCTTCCCAAACAACATGTCATATGACGACTCCAACATCCTGCATCAAAATAGTTCAGAGTTTTTCTTTACATTGATGAACGATACACGCGTCATCTTCACATCCATTACTTGCTTTCACTCAAACTTCATCATTTAGTTTAATAGACAATCGAGCCGGCCAATGACCTTTACTATATTACTTGAAAGTTGAAAACAGTTTCCTCCATTAATCGAAAACACATTCCCCAGTAAAATACTAATTACTCAACTTCATGAGCTTCATCCATGAACAATGCAATATGAATCAACAAAACCACTTTTATAACAGTTCTTTGTTTTCGAAATCCATCGATTTTCCAAGGTAAGAGTTAATCCATCATCTAACATCACACTAAAAAGTAAACACGAATCTAATTACAAAGAAAAACGATTCTGATGCGCGCATAACAGAGGAAAAGAAATCAAGATTCTGTTAAATCACAGGTCATAATTCAACGAGGAATAGCTCTTCATCCAATTAAGCAATGTAGGATTCGAAAGTAGAGCGCATAACGAAAAGAACAAGGCTCAGATAGAGAGAGCTAGGGCAAAAACCTGTTGCGAGCGGCGAGAGGGGGATAATCGAAAAGCGGCGGGACGAGCACCATAGGCGGCGGCGGCTCCTTGTTGAGGAGATTCCCCATTCTAAACGATACTGTATCGCTCTAAGCTCCGGCTTGGAAATTTCTAGGGTTTCTATGAGAACGGAGAAAGAAGAGAGAGAGAGAGAGAGGGTGGAGAAGAGCGGTGTGTTTAGTAAGAAGGAGCGAAAACCGCGCCTGAAAAGTTTTATAGGAGGGCCAAAGACGTTTTCAACACCTGCCTACGTGGCGGATCGAGGTGGCACTAGCTCGCACGCTCTAAATGTTGATCCGTGTGTTCTATATATAAATATATATATATATATATATATATATATATTCACGTAAGTTTTTTCGTGAGAAATTCTTATATAGTTAACATAGTTAATCCATCTATGTGTCGGGTTCGATTAAACATCTATAATAATTTTGGCTAATTTAATCAATAATCATTTACAATTCTACGTATAGATATATAGTCGTGTACTAAAAGTCTTATGATGTTTTGTATGTTTTGTCGGATATGGTTTTAGCAAGATTGAAATTTATTTGCCATTTTACCCAAGTTGTTTAGTTGATGAGGTGAAAGCAATTCAGTTGGTTGGTTGAACGTCTAATATCACATTTGTGAACACAAGTGTTTTTACTTTCATAATATTAAGTTCGGGTCGTCATAATGGTTATTGGATGTATTTTATTATTGAGATGTATCAAATTCATGTAAAACATTTAAATCGGTAGACAAATTCTAATTACCTCCTCATAAGTTTATAATTGTGTAATGAATTTGGATTGTCTTTCTATACTAAAACGAGATCCGACATCTTACTGTAATAATCTCTTGGACAATAGAATCTCTACATAGCAAATTCATACCCCTCCATGAAAACTCTAACATTCCCTTTGTCAGCCTACACACCTCAAAGAAGGGATCTCGATCATTAACTCTTGGAGGATTGATGGAGATAGGTGTAAGGTGAATGAAGTAATAACTACTACTTACTTGAAGAACCAGAGGATTAGAGAATGAGACCAGAGGCCCTACTCGGCGAGTTGTAGTCGGGTTCTATTTTGGGGTCGATCAGTCTCGACCAGAATCAGAGAATGAGACCCTACCCAGATTGGTTTTTATTCCCTTGTTGGACTCTGGGTGGCCAACTTATGATCACTTTATGAAGATTATGCTCTAGTGGCTCAAAACCCTCATGAATATACCACGAAATTGTGTGTTCTTATTTCCTCAGCTAGTTCCTTTTGACCAAATGACCAGGTTGGAGGTTGGAACCGCCTCCTCAATTTTTGAATGGACAAGTTCATCCTAATCGATCAGCCATCATAAGTAGTCAAGACTCGGGAGGAAAAACAAAGGGAAACTCTTAACATACTTATGGACAATTGCTATATGTGCTTTCTACCATGGACAAATTTCTTGAAATGTTTAGATGAACAATGCAATATACAAAGACATAAGAACTTAGAACTTGTCATATAAAAGCACGTTTATAAAACTCTAAAGTACGTGAAGTTTTAACATTTAATTTTTTTGAAAGAGTCCAGACACTTTTGATTGATTCTACGTATAAAAGAAACAGAAAAACCATAGATACAAATTACGTAAGTACTGTTCAGGTGAACAAGTATATACAGAAGATTACCGTTGAAAATGAAGACAAAAAAAAAAGATTAAAGGAAAAGAAAAAAAATAGAAAAAGAGGGATGGCTGCCTATAAGGGAAGTATGGCGCGAAGTTCCGCGATGGTTCTTTTACTTGTTTGGCAGCAGCAGCAGCAGGAAAAGGCTTGGTTGGTTGGCCAATGAATCAATGAATGACGTGATTCCTTTCCCTCTCTCATTTTCTCCCCGTCTCATATTTCTTGTGTTCTCCCTTTTAATAAAAGCTCTTCTTTATTCCGCAATCTATTTGCTCCTCTCTTCTTCTTCTTCTTCTTCATTGGTTCATTGAAACCCAAATTCAGACACTCGTTCAGCATAGTCTATGTAAGTACTGAGACTCCCAACTGTTTGATTCTGACTTTCAATGGGTTCTTGAATTTGTGGTGGTTTTTGTTTCTGTTGAGAATGGTCTCCGGTTCTTTTGGGTTTTTCTTTGTCTATGGTCATGTTCAATTTCTCAGTTTCATTGTATTAGTCTCTCATTTTGGGTTAAAGTAACTTAATGCGTTGAAATTTGGATTATGCTCATTAAAGGTTGTAACTTTAGCTTGATGGAGTTGCTGGGTGTTCTTTTCTACTTGTTGTTTTGGCGAAAGTTTCATTTTTGATAGATTCTGGATGTCAATTGTTGCTTCTGTCTGTATGGAAATGACATGTGAATTGTTCTGTATGGTATTTGGATCATGGGATGGCCTTTATCGATTGAGATGGATCATATATTGAAATGGGTAGAAGAAAAGAGAAACTTATGAATGTAAAATCACTAAAATGTAAATGGGTGTAAGTGCATGGATCCAAAAAGGGATAAAAGAGTAAGTGTCAGTCTTGGTGAATCAGTTTTTGATCCTTAGTAGGTTCAATTTACTACTTTACTTCATTTCTTCTATTAGAGTTCTATGATGGTGATTTTGTTTGAGAACAACAAGGTTTTGATTCCTAGTTGAAAGTTGAAACTGCTGATGTAATTTATACCCATTCTTGTAAACCTGCAGAAGGAGCAATGACAACTTGTATACCAGCTGGAACTGGTAAATTGCATTTTAGAGTAAGGGACTTCAACGCACAAGGTTGTAGAAAGGCTTCTTGGGTCACATTTAGTGACCTTTCATGGTACTTAATTATCGCTTTAGTCATGCAGCATTTCTTGCTTTTTCGTAATTGCTTGTGCACATCTGGAATCATGTGGTACCATATTGAAGAACTCATAAATCTCAAACATTATTCATAAAAGTTTGTCTATTGATGATACAATGCCACATACATCAACTCTGACATAAAATCAAACCCTCTTTAAGTTTTTTAATGTCAGTTGTGAGGTTGCTAAATTTATCATTTTTGCTCTTTGGTACAACAATCCAGGTCGCGCAGGGTTTCAAAGTTCTTACAAATTCAGAGATGTAACTCCTCCCAATCTCCAATTACTGAGAGCTCAAAGCTCTTAAGAACCGTCACCTCATCAAGGTTGAGAGATGGTGACACTAAGTTTTTCGATTTTATTGTTATTGGTAGTGGAGTTGCTGGCCTCCGCTATGCCCTGGAAGTGGCAAAACATGGATCTGTTGCTGTCATTACCAAGGCTGAGCCTCATGAAAGTAATACAAATTATGCTCAAGGTGGTGTTAGTGCTGTACTGTGCCCTTCGGATTCTGTGGAGAATCATGTTCAAGACACCATCGTAGCAGGAGCTTATCTATGTGATGAGGAGACGGTCAGAGTATGTTATAGAACCAAGAACTCAAACGTATATTATGAAATTTGATCTGTGCCTATGTGCATATTGCCATGGGTGTTGGTTTTAATCTACTAGAACTATATTATAGGCTATCTTTTTTAATCATGCAGCAGTAAATAGCTATTTTATATGGTAACTAACAGCAATAAATAGTTATAAGAAAAAGTTAAATGGAATACCATCCATGAGTCCAAATGAAGCGTAATGCTTGTTCATGTTCAGTATTGGCAGTTGTTTCATGAGATGTCCTCATTTATTACATAGTAAATAACACTCGGCCATAATTTGTGTTGATATACATAGATGGGAAGCTAGATAATGCGCGAGTATCATGAATTTTGGATTGTACTTTTTTGTGCTTTTCCACAGGTTTTTTCTTTCATTCCAGGTTGTTTGTACAGAGGGACCTGAAAGAATTAGAGAATTAATTGCAATGGGTGCATCATTTGATCATGGGGAGGATGGCAACTTGCACCTAGCAAGAGAGGGGGGTCATTCTCATCATAGAATTGTTCATGCTGCTGATATGACGGGAAGGGAGATTGAACGGGCACTCCTGAAGGCAGTTCTTCAGGATCCTAATATCTTCATGTTTCAACACCATTTTGCTATAGATTTGCTAACATCTCAGGTTTACTTTGTTCTCATGGCTTGTTCTTTATATAAAACTATGTGTCACTTCAGTCCAAAGGGTAACTTTCATATAGGCAACTCTATCAAATCACGGAACTTTAGCACACACCTACAAAATAAATAAACATTGTTGGGTGTTAAAACTGGTTCATGGAATTTTGTGATTGCTATTTAGTGTTTAATAACGTAAATTGTGTTCTGGCAATGCAGGATGGTTCTGAGACAGTCTGCCTGGGTGTTGACACTTTAAATACTAAGACACTTGAGGTGACTGCAACCAATACCTAATCTCTTTATATGTTTAAGGCCAATCCTCTTGCCTGCCTTTCACCCTGATTGGTGATCTTATTTCTGGTATTAATTATGATCTCCCCTTTTTGTACTGTCAGGTGAGACGATTTATTTCAAAGGTCACTTTACTTGCATCAGGTGGGGCTGGACAAATCTATCCGACTACTACAAATCCCCCGGTACTTTGAAGTATTCATGTTATTTTTGTTTCGCATTGTGCATCATTGCAGTTCCTTTCTTAAAGTAGTTAGTTGGCTGATATTGGGTGGTAGTGGACTTTGGTCATGGAGTGGATGTGTGCTATATCACATCTACAATGCTGTCTCTGATTGCTTATGATACTCGTACAGGTAGCCACTGGAGATGGAATTGCCATGGCTCATCGAGCTCAAGCTGTGGTTTCCAATATGGAGTAAGTTTCTCTGTTTTGAAGCACTTTTGGTGAAAAAATTGTAGAACTTGTGGTCTTGGCTTATTAATATTTACTGCTATGATATATGGGTTTGTTCATGTCAGATGGGTTGTTTTGGACTTAAAATAAGATATAACTTGGTTACTTTACTTCATAAAGTATTCTTCTGGAATTAATGGTGTGAATGGAAAATACTTGCCTGTTTTCTAATATAAAAAATAAGGGAGTAACTAGTATCTGGATATTAAGAGTAATCTCAAAGGCTTAAATTGGTTTCATTGTCGTGGTTTTGTTTTGCAGGTTTGTTCAGTTCCACCCAACGGCTTTAGCTGATGAAGGCCTTCCTGTCAAACCTACCAAGGCTCGAGAGAATGCATTTCTCATCACCGAAGCTGTCAGGGGTGATGGTGGCATTCTATACAATTTAGATATGGAAAGATTCATGCCACTATATGATGAACGAGCAGAACTTGCTCCCAGGGATGTGGTGGCTAGAAGCATAGATGACCAACTTAAAAAACGTAATGAGAAGTATGTGCTACTTGATATAAGTCATAAGCCAAGGGACAAAATTCTATCACACTTCCCAAATATTGCAGCTGAGTGCCTTCGATGTGGCTTGGATATAACTCGCCAGCCAATTCCTGTAGTTCCTGCAGCTCATTATATGTGTGGGGGTGTTCGTGCTGGACTCCATGGAGAGACAAATGTGCAGGGCCTTTATGTGGCAGGCGAAGTTGCTTGCACAGGTTTGCATGGAGCTAACCGTCTTGCTAGTAACTCATTGCTTGAAGCTCTGGTTTTTGCTCGAAGAGCAGTCCAACCCTCCATTGATCACATGAAGAGCTCTAGCCTTGACTTCAGTGCTTCAAATGGGTGGTCCAGACCAGTTGTGCCCAAGTCACTTGAGCAAAATGCGATCAACAAAATATTGACAAAAACCAGGGAAGTAAGAAAAGAACTGCAATCAATCATGTGGAACTATGTTGGAATTGTACGTTCTACAACAAGGCTTGAAGCAGCAGAGCAAAAGGTACATGATCTTGAGGCAAAATGGGAGGACTACTTATTCTGTTTGGGATGGAAATCGTCAATGGTGGGGCTTGAGGCTTGTGAAATGAGAAATTTCTTTTGTTGTGCAAAGATGGTGGTGAGCAGTGCCCTTGCTAGGCATGAGAGCCGTGGACTTCACTACACAATTGATTTTCCACATGTTGAAGAAAGTGAGAGGCTGCCAACGATAATATTTCCTTGTTCGTCTGTGAAGAGTACATGGAGTTCTCGGCAACTACACAATCAGCCAATCTGTTAGGAAATGCAGTTTTCTGGGATATGTTTTACTCAGTCATGCTTATTGGTATAGAAAATATAGGCTCTCATCGTCATTAATAGTTCATTTTTAGCTTCCAGAACTGTTTTGGTTCAAGTTGAAGCATCAGCGATTTGGGCAGCTTCTGGTGAAAATCCATACAGGTTGCACTTTTAGTCCTTCCATTTTCTTTCTTTCAAGGTTATACTGATTAACTGATTCTTTGGTTCAAATAAAAGAAATGAAAATATTTCCACCGGGTAAGCTCAACACATTAGCATTGATGTCTCTGGGGCTAGAACCATGTGAAATGTAATTTAACTGCAGTTACCATAGTTGTAGTCATCTATTTTAATCTTTTACTCTAGCATTACTTCTCTTACAATACAACGATGTTGTGCGTCTACTATATGCATTGCCATCTCTTAGTGAAGCAAGTTCTGTTACATAATTCTTAGTAGTCTGTACAGTAAGAAACTAAGAGCACAATTGCTTGGCACCAGGCACAAACTAATCCTGCAGAAAATGGGACTGACCACCCTGGCCTTAGCTATCACATCTGCTTTATCATGAAACTTCATATAAAGATGGTGATAATGTGCAATTGGCCGATTACTATCGACCACAGAATATGGAGTTAGGGACCATAAACCGACTGAATCGATGCAAATAACTAATGAAAGTCACTGTCGGTTGATTATTGTGTTAAATACCATACTTACCGTGAACAATTCAATTTTATGAACCAAAAATGATCCCCTCAATTCTATGGTTAAAAAGGTGGAATTGTGTATCCTTAAATGGTAAAATAAACTTTTGTTACCTGGAGTTGATCTTCATGAAAGATCTGGTAAAGTTACACATGTGAAATCACAAGTATCTTTCTTCATAATTGTTGATAAGGCCCAGCAAAGAAACAGACATGGTTGATGTCACAGTCTGTTAGTACTTGTGATAACTTTGGAGGCACATAGGGGATATGAGTTGGTCTCGCTTTGCTCAATGTGTTGATAGACTCCAAATGCTGCTGTCTCTTAGTCTTAAGTACACTTCATAGTTGCTAAGCAAAGCTTAGCATGGATTTTGTGAGGCTACTATGTGTGGTACTTGGCACTATAGCTTTGAGAGTGAATGCTGGTGGTTCTGGAAGTTGTAAGTTTCCGGCCATATACAACTTCGGTGACTCAAACTCCGATACTGGGGCTATTTCGGCAGCCATAGCTGAGGTTCCTCCTCCCAATGGTGAAACTTTCTTTGGACATTCTTCTGGGCGCTTTTGTGATGGTCGCCTTGTAATAGATTTCATAGGTGAGGTAGCTATGCTAAGAGCCTGACTGCCTGAGTTGAGCAAATTGTGTCACTAATTAGCTTGTGCTTACTTTGAGACTTTGTTGTGCAGCTCAGAAGTTGCAGCTACCATTTCTCAGTCCATACTTAGACTCAATTAGGACTAATTTCAGGCATGGTGCAAATTTCGCAACCGGCGGTTCATCCATTCGGCCAGGCGGTTACAGCCCCTTTCATCTTGGCATTCAACTTTCACAGTTCTTAAGGTTCAAATCTCAATCCATAGCCCTCCACAAGCAACAGAGTTCAAACAGTCAGTCTCCCACTCTCATACATAGTAGTGATAATTGTAGCATATTGTGCTGCTTTGATCAAGCATAATCTAAGATATTTGAAGTTCAAGTTCTGAACTACTATGCTGCACTCTCATTCTAATGAAATTGGTGTACTTGGGCACCAGCTCAAAGACTTCCAAGGCCGGAGGACTTTTCGAAAGCTCTGTACACAATTGATATTGGACAGAATGATCTTGCCTATGGTTTTCAACACGGGACAGTAAAGCAAGTTCGAGCCTCCATTCCTGATATTCTCACTCAATTAGACCAAGCCATTAATGTATGTATGCAGCAGCACTAATTCCTTGGTAATGACTAAAATGTTGATTGACAGAATGTTATGTACTAATTCAAATGTATATGCTGTGTTTCAGATACTATACAAAGATGGGGCAAGGTTTTTCTGGGTGCATAACACAGGTCCTCATGGTTGCTTACCCTATAACGTTATCTATGACAAATCAAAGCCTGGAAACCTGGACCGGAGTGGCTGTCTGAAGCCTACCAACAAGGTGGCTCAGGAGTTCAATCGGCAGCTTAAGAACAGCATATTACGCTTAAGGATGCAGCTCCCTCATGCAGTTTTCACTTATGTTGATATGTATTCAGCTAAATATACAGTAATCAGCAATGCGAAAAATGAAGGTGACTTCAAGGATCATCCACAAACATGTATGCAGCATCATGTTACTGATTCCTTTCTAACACCTAATGTATGGTGATGACAGGTTTTGTGGATCCATTCGAATTCTGCTGTGGCAGTTACAAGGGATACCATATTGACTGTGGAAAGAAGGCCATAGTGAATGGAACAGAATATGGTAACCCTTGTAATAATCCATCAAGACATTAGTTGGGATGGCATACACTACTCTCAGGCAGCAAACATATTGATCGCCGATCAAATTATCAATGGCTCACTATCTGATCCCCCGGTTTCAATCACAGAGGCTTGTCATGGGTGAGCACCATGCATGTGAATCAATAATCATTGTCTGCTTGATTAGCAGGATAATTATTTGCTGGACAAGTAATAAGCAAAGTTTTTCAACGATAATTGTTGTTTTAGCCTTCTTACATTAAAGCTCTAATTGCTTGACATGGTGTGTGCAGTGTTCTCAGTCATTTATAAACATGTTCTAGAAAACAAAGAAACATATGTCTGAGCTGGTAAAATTCAATATCAAAGGTTAGTTTCATGCTCTCATACGTGCCAAGAAGCAATATAATAGTATTTTGGTGCACCAACAAAAGAATATGATGCTCCACCAATTCTTTATTGAGTATCGACACTTTGACAGTAAGGCATACAAAAGAAGTATATGACAATGGAATATTATCACACGTCTAAAAATAATTAGAGAAAGAAACAATCTTTTCTTTGACACAAGTCACACAACAATGACCTTTACTTATATTTCAATAAACAAACTCATACCAGAATCTCCTACCCCTTCCTGATGTTCTTCTTGTTATATGCTTATCTTTTTACCAAAGAATCCCAATGACAACCTAACAAACGAAATCAACCAATTTTCTACTAGAATATGCTTTACATATGAAGCCTATATACATACATTGCATCACAATACCTCAATGATGTCACTGCTTCTTGTAATTTGGGGGTAGGCAGTGTCGAGAAGTGTCTCCAGCGATCTGGTTTTCCTGCTCCTCACCCTGCCTGCTTCTTTCAACAACGTGGCTAACCTCTGCTTCTCATCGGCCACATCAGGATTCGCCGTTCCAAGCTTCTCTTCTCTCATCCCAACAACATATTCCAAGATTTCAATGGCATCATCCAACCTGTGCAAGCCACCAAAAAAGAATTAGTGTCACTAAAGAATCAAGCTTTACTAAAGCATGTCAAAGCTTGATAAATACTTCATCTGAGGGATAACATGCTAAATAAAGCAAATGAATGCCAAGAGAAAAAAAAACATAGTACCTGCCCATCGCATCATATGTACCAGCCAAATTACTATACACGCCCAATGTGTCAGGGTGATATGGCCCATATTCCTTTTCTAAGATGTTCCTGGCTTCTTCAAACAGGTCTGCAGCCTCATTTATTGAATAGAGCTGAACACAGGCTAGACCCATTTGGTTTAAAGCGATCCCAAACAAGGCAGATTTCTTTTCTCCACTGGCCCGGAACTTGGTTGTGGAACTTTTGAAGGTGTTGTATGACTCGGAGAAATTTCCCATCATATAATACATTACCCCCATCTGAGCCTCAATTCCTGCAATTGTACTTTGCTGACCTGGGGAATCACCAAACATCTTCAAAGCCTTCTTGAGTAACTTGAGGGCCTGCTCCAAATCATTCATGGATTGATAGATAGCAGAAACATCAATAAGACCGCTAGCAATTTCTTCTGCAGGGATTCCAGGATTTGGCTTCCCATAGATTTTATGTGCATTTTCACAGTATGACTTGGACTCCTTAAACTTCCCTATCTTGTTGTAAAGATCAGCTAACCGGACATACACAGAAGCTACTGCTGGATGTGTCTCTCCTTTAGTGGTCTTAAACACCGTCAGTGCTTTCTGGAAAGAAAAGACTGCCTCATCATAGCGAGCCAAGGACAGGTAAGCATCTCCGATGCTGCAATCAATTGAAGCTGCATCTGTTTCGTGGTCATTAGCAGACATGGACATGCCTGCTAAAACATAATGCTCAAGAGCAGCTTCATAATCTCCTTTTGAATCACAGATGAGTCCCATGAGTCTTCTATCTGCTGCCTCCTCAAGTGAAGCAGGAGAACCATTCTCCCTGTGGATTTCGAGAGCCATTAGACACAGCTTCTCAGCCTCATCAAACTGTAATGCTTGGACATGAGCTTCAGCTACATATCGGCATGTCTCACCAAATCTAGGGTCTGTCTCTCCCAAGACTTGTCGTTGTATCTCCATACCTGCTGTGTAGAACAGTATTGAATTCTCAATCTGACCTGTCATTGCATAAATGTCACCCAATTGCATGCACCCTGCAAACTTGGCCAGTGCGTGGTCATGGCCATCCTCTATATCTGGAATATCAATGGCCCGCTCAAGAACTGGAATTGCCTCATTGTACTGGCCCAAGCTGCAATAGATCGATGCCAAAACATGTAAACACATGACCAACTCTAAACTGGGTTTCTCGGTTGTCCATTTCTCAAACGACTTCACTGCCCGATGAGCTAACTCAAGCGCCTTATGGGGACTTTCACCAACAGAAATCATATCCCTTGCTTGCTTAAGCAAGAAGGGTCCGAGGTCAGGGTTATCCGATCCCTCCACAGAGGGATCATCAATACCATTCTGAAGCTTCATCCCTCGTAAAGCCAAATTCCTTAGCTTGTTCTTCGATATCACTGAACTTGCACTTTTTGGACTCCTCTTGTCAAGCGGAGGCTTCTGACTGGGAGACTTGCTCTTCGGACTCAACTTAGGAGATTGAGCCTTCACCTTTGTTTCCACAGACACATTATCTTTTTCAGGAGTCGAGGTACTCTCCTCTTTGGTTTCCACAACAACCTCTTTCCTTACCTCAACATCTCGATGAACATACCCAACAAGATGATTCAATTCTGAATCAATCCTCGACTCAGCGCCAAATGATCCAAAACTAGCCCTGGATGGAGATTGATCAGAGCTCTGCATCTCACATACATTGTGATACAGCTGCTCAATTGAGGTGTCAATCGGACCATCCATAGGCAGACAAATGGAGTCACTATGCGGACTTTGAGGGCTCAACGGACTCCTGGGAGAGCCTTGCTGGTTATATACTTCCTTGTGAGATGTATACTCTCCACTATGCTCCTCTACAACACCATTCCCATTCACTTCATCCGTATCTAATCCAGGCATTCTCTATTCTAGCTTCACTAGAATATAACAAATAAACCTAATACCCAAAAATTTAAAATCAGCAACATAAGAAAAGTGGAAAACAAACACATAGAAGCAACAGATCATATGTATTGCTAGGACACACATACTGACTTTCCATATTGATCATAAGTTCATAACCTTAACAAACCAATCCATTTTCGGCCAAATCATAGCACAGAACAACCTTCAGAACCCTACTGATTGAAACAACACATGTCAACATATAAACCCAGAAAAGATTGAAACTCAACAGCTTGAAAGAACCTATCTTTGTCTCCACAAAACACTAAAGCCATGTCCTTTCATATGAAAAAGACAAAAACACAACAAAACAAGTGCCATAACCCACTAAAATCAAACAGAACTACATAAGAAAAACACGACCATGCTCAAGTGATCAACATAAGCCAGAAACACAAACAAGAAACAAAGCGTACCTGAAGAACAAGAAGGTGGTGGTGTTATGTAACAGAGAAGAGAAACACATAGAACGAGTCTGCAATATGTCTCAGTTGTTGTTCCATGTAAACTTATATATATACGTCTGGAGAAGACTGAAAAGGGGCAAATTGGGAAATAGAGGAAAGACTGGTGTGCTGAGGAATGTCGAAGCAAATGAGGAAGGCGACCTGTCTCCCACTTCCCTATTCTTCTCTACTGCACTCTTTTAATTCTTTTATTTTTTTTAAATAAACAAGTTGATTAATTTGGGGTGTGACGTGGCAAGTTGGCGGGATTAACGCCTTTTCATCGCCGACGGTGGAAATGTTCAGCTGTGACACCGCTGTTCGTTACGGGGATTTTCAAACTTTAGGGTTCTTCTTTTTCCACGTGGCGGTCCAGGAAAAAGGGAGAAGCCTCAGCTTTTCCGGGCTGTGATTTAATCATTTTGCCTAATTTTTGGTGGCTTTTATGGGATTATAGTGACTAGTATTATCAAGCCTCTGTATCAAAAGTTTTATAATGTTCTGGAGTATTAAAATTTTATGGTCGCAAGTTGGTATAATTTATTAGAATTCATAAATTTTATAATACACCCGAGTTTTTACAGACTATGGGCTATATAAGCACATATAAGCTATATTGTCATGGAATTCATAATGATTTTGATCTGAATATTGATGAATCTATAAGGCTATGTGGGGAGTGATAGTTAAAATTTGAGGTAGCATGTCTCGACTATCTACCCGCAAACAAGACCAACGTCCAAACGTCTCTGATTTCTTTGGTTGATTGTTATTATTTTAAATTGCAAAATCTCTTTTATTTGGTGAATCAAAACATAATTATGACTAGTTGTGCTGTTGTTTTAGTATTAATATAGGGTTTTACAATTATGCAGTATGCTCGAGAAGTAGTGAAAATTGTTGACTAGTAGTCTTAAGAGATTTGATCTTATTCTTAGAAAAAGTTTGAAATTCTTCTCTTATAATTAGAGAAAGAATCTTAAGAATGTAGGGTCATGATACAACCTTTAGACAGAATCAAATTATTGATTTTGTTGGGGAACATCTACTTTTGTTCATATTAGCACAATATTCTGATGGTGCAACCACACTACACTAGGACATGTATAATATCCTTTTAAAGCATTAAACACAATAAACATTATGCTGCATTCTGATTTTGATCTCTAACTCTGGATACGTAGAATCTTACTTGAGTTATATTGATGTTATGAGCTCATATCTCGATACAATGTTGATAGCAAGAAAATCAAGAGAACGATGATATTACACGAAAACATACCGAAATAAATGACCAAATTATGCTCAGGTTCAAAATTAATTATCGTAAATGCTAAATCAAGTTGAGTAGTTGGTCCACCAATTCCATGATAGGGAATCTAAACCAGATGCATATGTCAACAAACGAGTTTTATCATTTCATATAAAATGAGAGAAGTAGTTTAAACTAGACTTCAACTAATATGTATAGGTAGAACTTTCTCATCATCACCAGCAACATAATGACAAATCTCTCATTTCATTCAGATCTGATTCTAAACTATATTACAAATTGCACTCCAGCTATACGATTATGTAACTTGGCGTCTTGGTCGAATGGTTGGTATGATCGATAGTCGGTCAGACTCTATTGATATAAAGTTTGCTATTCCATATATAGTCTTGCCCAATTTATATATATCGATCCTCAATTCCTGCCTCTTCAGAAAACCCAAATATATTGTGGGTTGCCTTATAAGCTTTCAAAAATGAGTTCATGACCAACTGTTCATTAATCAAAAAATGTAATTACAAATCATTATTCTGGGAGAGAATCCAGAATGATCCATGTTCTTTTCACTACGTACAAGATCAAATTGCTCTTTCCTCATTAGGAGTTAGTTAACGACTTGTTGTATCGTACATATTGTTTTAGGATTACAATGTTTTTTCCCTTTTGTATTAATTTGTGTTTCCTACATCAGTTAGAGATTATCTTCCTTATACATGTCTTATGTGATGACTATTTGGTTCATAATTTTACTTCCAGCGAACAGTCAGCACGCTAGCGGTGAACCCTTATGGTTTGCCTTGTTCTTGATTGTGTATGCGTTGAAGTGCTAGTACCTATGAGTCATGTACAACTTACTTCGGCTTGTTGAATGCGCTCACGTACTTCATTATTCTCAAACGACTGAGTGCAAGTGCTTACTAAACCTGCAATTGAGTTCGAATAAGACCTGCGGCAGATGACTGCTAGGATTGTTCTCTACCTCTCTGTAAGATGATCGGTTTTTACTTAAACCACTTGAGCAATAAGTAGAGCTAAATATCAAGATTGCGGGGACGTTGTACTGATTGTTGCTGACTAGTGCAAACTTTAAGTTTGCTATAAGTTAAGATAGCGACTCGATCGACTTGACTTTGTGTCGAGGTAAGTCGGACTTGTGCTACATGCAACGAAGGTGCACACGGTAGCGATGCCTTGTTGACGGTTGAAACTTGAACTTGGGTAAGAGGTGTGAAGCCATCTCCTACTTCCCATTGTTTTCACATTTAAAAAAAATTTACTTTTCTTTTTGTAATTTACCAATTATCCCTCTCACGTTATTTACTATTTTTTTTATCTCTAACATGGATATTATAGAGATTTCAAAAATTTGATGAAATTGTTGACACCAAAGCCACGCTTCCCATTATAGGTGGGTAGATAAGATTATCACTACAACCTGATTGAAGCGAGCTAGAAATAAGAAGAATTAAGGCATCAGAAGATTTTGGATGCCTTAATTGGTATGTCTACATAACCCAATTCATGCGTGATCGAGTTGTATGCGCAATTATATAAGACTGGCAGTAATCAAGAGCTCTAGCCACATAACATCTTTGCAACTGATCAATCACCTCTAGGCTTTAATCCATTTCCCTATAGCTTCCAATGCAGTACCGTAGCCACATCTTTGACCTAACACAAGAAGAGAAACAAAGAAGAAAATTGCAGTATTTAATATGGCTAAACTTTTATGTGTATTTAGTCCCAACCAAAAGAAACTTGTAGTAGTACCTCATCGAAAACGAAACTTGAAGTAGTAATAGAAGGAGAGTCACAGTGACCTCCGTTATATTTATTGGCAAATTATGTACTTAACATGAAAGTGAAAGTAGAGAGTACAATTGTGGATGAAAATTGGAACCAATTATATATGGATATAGGCTCATACGGAGAAGTCTGGAGAAAGGCCAAAATCTACATCCCACAACTCGAAATTTCCTTTGACAAAGTCATAGTAGCCTCCCTTCAATCCGAGAGTCTTGTTCACCAACCCGTCTCTTACAAAAGGATAGCTCAGCAGATTTCCAATGGAAACATTCACAGCCTCCTGCAACGTACATTTAATACAATCCACACATTCAAACTCCAAATCAAATTTATAGCATAAAGCAATCTTCAGACAACTACGAAAGCACTTCGATTTGATCCTACCTAAATTGTGCAATTAATTGTTTATTAGAAATGTTTTTGGCAGTTTGATCTAGCTAAAAGCAATGCCACACGAATCGATCCGCAGTAGCAGTATAGCACATATATATAGTAGAAAATCTATCAAGGAGTGAAAGAATCAACTTTGTTTAGCTATGATTACGTACCTTTTCACAGTGAGTGCATAGTTCAGGGAAGGAAGCACCTTCATGTAATGCCTTCACCTTGCTCTTGGCAGCTTTGCCAATTTTGACCCAGTCTTCAATGAAGTCACTGCACATGTATAAAAATGTTCGTGCATCTCTCAGTCAAGAACAAGAATCCACTCTAAAGATTCTTCTTGTAGATACTAAATTAACTAGGGCTTACGTGGTAGTAGGTCCATCATCTGGAAAAGACAGAAGTCCCTTGATTCCACCACAAGCGCTGTGCCCGATCACCACAATGTATGAAACCTAAATATACATACGTATACGATATCTTGCTTAAATATATCATGAACGAAAACTACAAGCATAAGAAGAAGACCTTTAGATTAGCTAGAGTACCTTCAGATGCAAGACAGCATACTCAATGGCCGATCCGGTTCCGGCGTACTTGGCCTGTTAAACCGACGAAACTTGGATCATGATTTAGATAAGAAATGGAATAGAAAGAAGTTTGGTGATCAGATTGAGTTCATGGTAGATAGCTAGATTCAAGGGTAGGTATACCTGGTCGTATGGAGGAACCATGTTTGCCACATTACGAACCACAAAAGCCTCACCGGGCTGCATATCCAAGGTGTGGGATGGGCAAACTCGGGAATCCGAGCATGCAAACAACATAAACTACAATAGCATGTAATAGTAAAATTATGTTATTGATTATCAAACATGGATTATAGAATAACATTTGATGGAATCAGACATTTAGGGGATTATCCATACCTTGGGAGCTTGACCTTTGGCAAGTTCACCATATAGTGCTGGGTTTGTGCTGCGAATTAGGGAGAAACAACATTTTGATCAAAACAAAAGGCTTTGTCATCATAGTGACTTAGAATAAGAGATATAACGAGATGGTGCTTACTCATATTTCTCTTTCTTGAATTTAATGAAGCCGGTTTTGATTCTCTCCACGGGATCAAAGGGATTGCTGCCGGCGTCGGCTGTTGCCAACTGAGCAGTAATCTGCTCCACTTTCGAAGCTGCAACAGTTTTCAGCTCATCCTTCTCACTGCAACGTAAATTTAACCCAATTGATCAATTAAGCCACTTATAACAAGGTTCAGTTCATATACATATGGATAGAATGAAATGAATACGCTCAAATCACAGAGATGAAAATTACCTGAGCAGTTTCTGAAGAGCTGCAATGGCCTCCTCGTAGTTCTTCCCCATATCTTCGGCCTAGAATGTTTCCAATTGTAACGTAAGTTTGTTAAGAAAAGGCTGAAGTTTTCACCCAAACAATATATATATATATATATATATATATACACACAGCATGCTCATAACAATTAATGTGATTCCGAAACATATATGATTTATATGAATATTATACATGCGAGCCAGGTTGGATATGGGAGGAGAACGTTTCAAAAATCAAAATTAATGTGCACGAGTAACATAATCTACCTTTAATTTCTGCATGAAAATGAATAACAAGGACTACCTATCGGTATATAGCTAGTGGCTCGTTCCATGCATATATATAGTTGTTTTTAATTTCAAAATCGAGTAGAACTAATCAAGTGGTCATATTTTGTACCATACATGTGATATTTGTATTTGAATTCAAACCACACAGGTGTGATCAGCTCATGTGTCTAATGGTAGAGTCGTGAGGTAACAAATAAGTCGTGAATTAATAACTAATGGCCACGTGGTGCCATGATTATGAACTGAGTGACACTAATACAATGCAAAATGATCAAGTAGACGATAAACAAGTGGAAAAAGAAATCATATGTAGAACACTTGTGTGATAAGAACAGCTTTAATGCAGACAATTTTAAGGGTTAGGGTACTTGTTTCTGGTACATTACAATATTACATGCATGGTTCAAAATGTAAACCAGAGCGAGCGAGCAAAAAGGGGAAGATAGAGTGAAAAGTACCGGAACTGGAGATGGAACGGTGAGAACAGGCTTGTTTTGGATGAGGTTAGGGGGAGATCTGGAAGAGGCAACGCGCAACAATGTAGGTTTCCTGGGGTTGAATGAGTTAGGTTGGGAAGAAGGAGAGAGGCCGGAAGAGGATGAGGCGGATGTGGTGAGGCGAACGCTGTTGATAATCGAAGTCGCAGACATTGTGAGCAATGGACCTTGGTCTTGCCCTGGCTTTATACTACTACAAACTCATCGAACCAATTCCCACATATATTGACCGATCGTCTCTGGGCATGCAATGGTTATGAAAGTGAAAGCTTGGTGAACGAGAGCTTCTAACCTTAAAGGATGAGGCTTGGACGTTGTCGATCACTCAATTTCTCCTCCCTTGCCAATTGCATGGTCGTAGATCAATCGTCGTCTCATCCAATATCATCATCGTAAATTGCTTAATCTACATGCAGAGAGAAAGGGGCAGTTTAACACGTGTAGTTTCAGCATTGGCTACCTGTATCATGCGACTCTCATGCATGCAATTGGTTCTTGTGATGGATCCAAATTAATCGTGAAATATAGCTGATCGAGTTGTTTGCGTTATTCTTACTTGTTACTTGTTGGATCGAACGATATAATGATCGAGGTGGTTACAATTCAATTCTTCATGAAACTTAGTCTCAAGTAGGCAGAAAATTTAAAATGTAACCAACCATTCTCAATCGTGGGGCAGCTGCCGCTTCACTTCTCTATATTATACCGACTCAACCGGCCTTTCTTTTTTACTTGTGATTGATTAGAGTCTTATCCATATTTTTTTGATAAAGTAATTTGAGTTTACATCAAAAATCAATTGGTAATGGATGGAGTGACCTAAATTCTTATAAATAAATATGCTAGATTTCAATTCTCAATGTTGGATGTATATTTTTAACACGTCCTCGCACGTATGGCGAATTTTTAAGCCATACACGTGGACAATATTTTAGGTGTCATGTGGTCATTTGGACTTCACACGTGGACGTTGTAATCCGCTCTGATACCATGATAAAGTGATATGACGTCCAAAACCAATTTACAATGAATGAAGTGACTCAAACCCTTATAAACACACATGCTATGTCCTAATTCCCAATGTACGCGGTTGGAATTGCAAATGTAGGAGTCCACATATTCTTCAAGTTCTCGTAGCTTACAATGTAGATAAACTGATAAAGTGAGCTTGTGAGCTTTGCATGTAGACCACAAGAGCCTAGACTTCGAAGTTAAAGGGATCGAAACATATGACATTATGGGGAATAAATGGCTGACATGTCACGAGTGATACTCCAGACATTACCCACATAATGGGTGATGCATTTCAGGGATAAGCCTCTATCCTTAGATATGGTTCTTGTGGATGCTAGCTACTGACTACTGTGGATTCGACTTCGAAAACTCACATTTCAAATGTGTGTGGTTTCATTTTACGAGTCATTTGAGTGCCCCCGCTTCGGGGATGTGATGAGTGAGGACTTTGTGGCGTTGTGGGTGTCCCCTTCAAACCTTCATAGTCCTCTAGAGGTTCGAACTTGAAATTCGAGTTCTAGAGCTAAATGCTTGACCACTCATAATATAATCTACCAGACTACCACCATATCTAACTGTTATAGCATCGCATCATTTACTAATTGGATGCACAACTTGACCAACAAACAAGGATAGCTAAATAAAACAGATGGAAATTTCAGGGGAATACGCACACTAAGACATTAAGTAGTTTTACCTTTCGTTTTGCTTCATGATGCCTAGTTGCTCTACGTTTCAATCATATTGAGGCAATGAAAGCTTTTACGATGGTTAGAGCGAGCCTGGCGAAAGCAGGGTAGTTTATATGATGATCCTTGCCGCCCTCAGATCTGGAACTGATTTGGTGAGACAATGTGTGGTCCTCGTATCAAATCCCCAGGGAAATAGGATCCCTCTTCGGTCATCACCTTGAACTGGAACTAAAGGAATGAAGCTCGCAGTGACTGTTAGGAACACCATGAATGATGAGCTAAAGAGGGCGAGGGGATATGTTGAGGACTTAGGTTCAGCACACGTAAACTATTATAAGCTCTGCCAGGAAATGAAGTGATTGTTTAACATGTCGACATTTCTAACATAGTGTTGACATCGTTATAACATCTGTCCTACATGGCTTTTCTGCAACAAACAACTCGGCTAATTTTGTTGTACAGACCCATCAAATGTCATTGTCAAAAAACCTCAGAACTTACATTTATAGGAGTACATTCTTATTAGGACTATTGGCAGGGTACTTTCTAGTCTCAAAAGATGTATAATCGTGGTTCCGACGAAAGGCCACCTTACTTTGGAGCCAGTCTTATGGGGCATATAGAAAATGCAACACAACGAGCTGCTTTCGCCAGCATGAAGCGCTCATTTTCTGTCAACGGTCTCTCAATCACCTTGATAATGTTCGCGTCCTGAAACAATGAGATATGACCCGCTCCATAAGTGACAGTAATCATACGTTTTAGATCAGAAAGAACAATATACTCCTCTATCATCATCTAAACAAAGATTTTGAAAAACTGTGTATACTGAAACTTTCTTCTGTTGAGTACAAGCAGCAGCTATGTTGTAAATATTGGCATTATTTATGCACTAATGCAGAAGTTCTGTTTGTTTCCTTTTCAATTAACTTTCCAAGGCAAAAGTGTCTATTACATAATAGGAAGAGTTGTAAGAACTGAAAGCGTGTAAAGTAGTCCAGTAACTATCGTATTAATTGAAAGAGAAAACAGGTGCACAAAGTCATGTAATCATACAAGACTACATCAAGGGAAACCAAGAGAAATAAGTAAGATGCACTTACTCTTTGCTGTTGTTGAACAGAGGGTCTCACACTGGCTGTATCACCGATTACGATTACATTGTTGATGTTCCCGCTGTTATCCCTTTCAGATGGGGAGGATGTTGAATGTCTCCATTGCCCATTGACAATGAACTTGTAGTAATACCTGGAAAGGACAGGCATTAGATCTCCTAATTCGCACGTTATGACAATCTGGGAGATGAAGTGTTAAATTGATTTCCACTTACTTTCCTTGTGAAAGTCTAACTTCCCCTTCAAATCGCGATCCACCTTTGTGATTCACCCGAACTGGTTCACTCCAACTATTCGTGAAATCTCCAACCAAATCTACACTTTCCCCCTATCGTAAGAACAAGAAGGATACAGTAATCACCAAGAGAAAACACAGAGATATGCCTTGAAGGGTACTGAAAGTTGTCAATTACCACTTGTCCATTCCATACAAATGTCACAGCATGTGTTGCAGGTCCATCATGTTTGCCATTTTCCACCATGGCTATTAGATCCCATGTTGCCCAAGCAATTGCCGGTCTGCATTAAAATTTCAGGTATAATTTCATAATTCCAAATCATACTTTAAGTAAACACCGTCATAAAAACAACAAGGTGGGTTGATGAAACGAACCTGTCTGGCCTACATAAATGCAACCCAGTAACAAAATTATACGCTGCATGAAGAGAAGTATCAGTCATCCATTGCAAGTAGGCTATCACACAAGTAGGAGATCGATCAAAACCACTGGTACAAGTGACATAAACACGATGATTCTTTTTCAATAGCCGTAATAATAAACCCACACAAAAAGGTAGTTTCTTCCTCAAGTCAAAAGAATCTCCGTCCCTGCAAAAAGAAGCAGACATTTTAGGTGGCCATACTAGCAATCTTGTAACCGTTGAAAGCATGACATTCTGAACCATTATAAGACAATAACATCTAGAATCTATTCCCCCTCTAATGAAAAGTAAATGATATCAAGAGAACATTTCAACCAGAAATTCAGATAAATGTGCCATAAGCAAATCCCTGAAGAGCTGACATTTTTACTGTATAATTTTTTATGAGATAATTGTAGAAAAAAATGCATAAAGATGTTGTGAAACTGCTCCAAAGATAGAGATGACCTCAGAAGCAAAAATTGATGAATGTATTGCAATATATAGAACAATACAATAATCTTTTATTAACTTACCTTATTGGATAATTGATCATCAGGATATCAAACTTCTGACATGACTCATTTATGGAATTGGAATTAATTCCCCAATTTTGTGTCTCGGTTCCAGTTTGGAAATTTAGTATAGCAGTAATTCCCTGTATGAAAAGGATTCAGAGCGGTTAAAGGAAGAACTAAATAACTTAATAAGCTCAACAAATTGTAAGACTTTAGAACATTTTCCTTTGTCACCATGAAAGTTTACAGATCCATTTGACAGAAGCTGATAGTGTGGAATGCATATATGCATAGTGTTACTTCCAAATTTTCCCTCACATTCATCATAGAGATTGATTCGCTAGAAAATTCAAATTAATAGCAGCACTCACCGTAGTATCTGACAATGCCTCTACATCATCTTCTGTTTGTATACATGACCCAACATATATTTGCTCTGTTATCTAATAATGAACAACAGTTTGATGAGAATTTGCAGAACTCAGTTATAAAACTTTTAACGGATAAATAGAATAAAATACTATCAATTCTCTAGTTCCTAGACTAGTATCAAGAAAATTTTGATGACCATCAGACCTTACTGTAGCGCATACCAAGTGAGTGATCATAGTATAACTCGCCTTTCGAGCGGTCCAGTGCTTTAATATATTCTTCTAGTGGAAATTTTCCATAAGCCCATTCTCCATCTCCAGGCTCGTCTTCTGACAGAATACAAACCACTTGGCTTATGGGTTTGGCAGTAGTGTTCCTCTGCACTGATGGTTGAGCAAGACCATTTCCACTCAGGGAATTCCATCCTTGGGGTTTTAGAAACTTTGATGAGAACATGACAAAACCAGAACTGCCACTACTTCCAGCAGATGATTGCAAATTTGAAGCCAATACACTGTTGTTCCAAGTTGCAAGAGGAATTCGACCTCTATTGAATAGATTATCAAGATCATTCATAAGAAGCAGCTGTTGAATTGGAAAGGGAGAAAATGGCCTCTCAAGTACAAGACTATAAGATCCTGTCTTCTCCTTCAGCATCTTCCTGAAGAAACCAAAGACTGAAAAAATAAAAACAAAAACCACAATGAACAGCAATCTTTCATGGTTAATTTACAATTCAAATTTTTTGAGAGGCTAAATGATACGGGTGCATCCTTTAGCTTTTAGGAATTAGGATTTTTTTTCTATTTGGAAAAAGAATAGATAGTCTAACTAGGATAATAAGTAGTCTTCTAGTTGGATTAGGATTTAATCGATTTATAGAGTTTTAGACTCTATAAATAGAGGGTTTCGGCCTAGAGCCAAATCCAGAGCGAAACAGTTAGTATTATTGTAGCATAGGCATAGGCATAGGCACAGGCATAGGCAACAAAGATTGTAACCTTTAAGCACAATAATAAGAGGAGAATAATTTCTTCGACCCAAATACCTATGTTGTGTGTGTCTTGCTTGTTTTCAATTCCGCAGTTAAGTTTCGTATCACTAAAATGCAGACACTTGACCACACCATGCACAGTGAAGAGAAAATGTTTGCCCACTCCTTCAGTAATCATTACTATGGTCCAAAACCAGCTATGGCTCTACTCACTACACTAAACCTACTGAACTACAGGTTCCAAAAGTCAAATCGAATACAAAATTTATCATTACAATAGCAAGATAGTGCAATGAGTGTGCCACGACGAATGTGAGTTAAAGACAACAACTTGGAAATGCAAATGCAGAAACTTTGATCACATACTCAGTGAAACCAAAGCTTGTCCAATGCCATAAATCTCACTCAAAGAACAAGACTACACTCCAAAGCCAGCATTTAGCACACTCAACCTCCCAATACTTCTTCATAAACTCTACACTTCAGATTAAAAGTAAAATCTACACAGCATAACTTTCTTAAGTCGAATCGAATACATCAAATGCATATTGTTCATTATGATAAGGCAATATTACAACTCAAATGGGTTTCAGCTTCAGCAAAATTTAACTATCAATCACCAAGTAATCAAAAGCAAAAGTAAAAAATGGCAATGTCTTACAGTGTATCACCGAAGTCCTTGGTCTCCGTGAGCCTCTCGTCGGAAGAATTACCGGCCTTTTTTCAACGTGTCGCCCACCATTACTATCCTGGACTTCTCCGCATTCCCCTATTAAAAATCAACGGCCGAAATCACTCGCCGGAAAACAAAAATTCAGCACCGTAAAACCTAATGAGCTAATAAAATGACGAAATTACCCCTTTCTTGAGAGCGTGGACGAAGATTTTGCCGTCGACGGAGAGCGCGAAGCGGATTCCGAGCGGCTTCTCGAGAGTCACCATGTACTCGTTCAGGTTCATCTTGAACGTGTTTCTGCTGCTGCTGCTCGACATCGCGACGATCCTCACCGTCCGTTTGTCGAGCCGGAGCTTCACCTCTCTCCGGCCGGTGGATCTGATCGCCGCCGCCGTCCCCCAGAACGCGGCGGCGTGGCACCGAAAAGGAGGTCCAGCTGTGCCAGGGTAGTTATGTAATTTAATTTATTGAATTTTATTCCCGCTTCTTCTTTTTTCGTTAGACGGGAAGAGAATTGTGACCTTGATCGGGCTTTTTGTGTTCACGTTGTTCATAATAGCGTGGTATGAGATTTGCCTAATACTTGAAGGCCGTGTTTGGCAGCAAGGATAGGAAATAGATTGGGATAGTAATTAGATTAGATAAGGATAAGATATGATTTGTTTTAATGATTTCATGTGTTTGGTTGAGAGAATAAGAGCTGGATTGGATGTGTTCTCAACAAAGATTCAAATGCATTGTAAACATACCACCACAACTGAAATGAGTTTGCGTCCTCTTTTTCTCTACCCAAATCTGATCTTGACCAATACTTAAAGTTGAAGGTCTTCACATCAAACCAGTTCTCCATCTCATTCTCCTTCACAAACACCACCAAAGCTCTATTCTTCAAGCCTTCAAGGTCGGAGTCACGGGCGGTCAGGGCGGAGTAGCTCGTGTATTGTTGAGTAAATCGAGCCGGGTCTGTCAGCTTTGTAAGTTGGGTGGATTTGGTTAATCGGAGCTACCTGAAATCCATTAGATCCAAACTTCTCGATGGGTGGGGTGTTTCGGTGATCGGTGATCGGTGATCGGTCGAGGGGTGAGGCGCAGAGGTGATCGGTGGTTCTGTTTTAGTTAAAATGGTGGTCAATTTGGTCAAATATCATTCCTTATGTAATAATCCTTGAGGATTGTTTTATATCCAATCTTTCCAACATGAGATGAAATCCTACCCTGACAAGGGGTAAAAATCCTATCCTAGAACCATCTGAATCACCAAACACAAGATTGGAGATAATTTTCTCCTATCCAGCTAGTAATCTGGGCAAACAAACACAACCGAAGTATATGAATGTGGGGAGAACATAGCCAAAGAGACCATGTATTTGACTATTTGTAGCTTGAATGTTGTTCTGTAGTCTCTACTTACATTGAGGTGAACTGTAACTCTGTGCATATGTGTATGCTATGCAAGTATGTAACGTATGTTAATGACTTCTATATACAGTGGCGGACGTTAGCTACGACTCTCCCAACAGTTGATAGGAGAAAATTTTGAGGACCAAGCTTTAACCAGCATATCGGCAAAAAAAAAACATATTTTTACAATCCTATTACCCAGCTAACCTAAGTCAAACCCAATCAACCCTTAATTAACAAAGTGATATAACTAGGCAATGAATTAATCTATCAACCAAGAAGTAACATGTTAGAATTAATTACCTCAATCTATTTTTCATTCATCTTTCATGTGCAAAGAAGTAATTCAAGTAATAGAAGAATTGAGTCAAGAACAATTTTGCATAATACAATAGAACAGAGCAACAGATCGGTGACTCCGTGTCGTAGTTGTGCCTTGAGAATATAACAGAGCAACATATGTGAGAAGAGAAGTGAGCAACAGTAGTGCAATAATCAATAGCCAATAGGAGAGGAGCCGTGCAAACTCTTCTCAAGAGTGGAACACACGTTTGGTTACAAGACTAATTTATGTTTCTACTGCTATTATGGAACGTGCATTTTCAGCTATGAAAACTATAAACACTAGGCTGAGAAACAAGATGGAAAACATATACCTTTTTTCAGGTTGTATGATGCTTCACATTGAAAAGGAATATGCATACGGTGTTGATTTAAAAATTGTAGAGCACAATTCAGATAAAAAAAATTTATGTAACAGTTCTTAATGACTCTTATTTATTTGCAATTCTTATATTTTTTTCGAATTATTGATGAATAGTATGTAACATTTTTTTTTACCTTAAGAGTTTTCATTACGGTTGATAATTTTTTGTTCCGCTCACCTAATTTTTAGACCTTAGATCTGCCACTTTCTCTCTCTATATATATATATGGTGTTTCCCTCCATGTTGTTGGGGCTTATATTTCAAAATTAATCATGTCGTTGAAATACAAGAGGAGTGTTATCACATGTAATCATCTCTATATAGCTTGAACGTTGTTCTCTACTTAAATTGATCGAGGTGAACTGTAAGCATCCATGCCATGCAAGTTTGCGACGTACCGACGTTAATGACTTATAGAAGTACGTATGTGGTGTTTCCCTCCATGATGATAGGGCTTATATTTCAAAATTAATCATGTCGTTGAAATACGAGAGGAGTATTATCGCATGTAATGTTATAAGGAAATGGTTCAATGATGGAAGATTGACCAAGGGATTGAAGATCATGCCATGCATCATGGTGAAGTAGTTGAATAGCTCGATCATGTAAGTGAAATTTCAACTATTAAGTTTGACATTTGCGTGCACTTTGATTATTTATTTTCAAATATATTTTCGTACTTTTATTATTATTACATTCTTCATCACCAGCTAGCCACTTATCATGGTTAAGGACAGTGACGGATCTAGAAATAGAAATCTATCTGGGCTACTTATTAATAATGTTTTTTTAGGTTAATTTAGAACTCAATTTTAGGCTCATCAAATGATTTTTTTTTCTAAAGACATGAAAGTGTAGATACATATGTGGAAACATTTTTAAATCTTTTATCTAAGCATGCTAAATGATGTTAGAAATATGGAAAATTCATTGTTCAAGCAAACACTTTAATCAGAATTAAGGAAGGTGAAGAAAGTAGGAAGAAGGAAATACAACGTATATGTAGTTTGACGGGAGAGGAGGGAGGTAAAGGAACGAATAAAATGGGGAATATGTTTTAAAAACACACATTTATGGGCATACGAAGACTCGAAACTATGACCTTTAAGAGAAAGAACAAAGAGAGTTGGACAGATAACCAGCTGAACCAATGCTGTTTTCGTGTTGCATGTGCACCTAGTTGATTTATAACCAAAATTTTGTGTGGGCTGCAGCTTAGATAACCCACTACATGTATCCGCCCCTGATTAGGGGTTTATACCTAATACAGACGAAAGTATCTCTTTATACACACACACACACACACAAGGAAAAAAAGAAAGAAGAAAACAAAAGCAACCAATGAGATCATCTTAGATTAGTAGCGTACATTTGATTAGTTAATCGTCTTTTAAATATTAAAAAGCAATACAGCTATAGAAGAAGACCAAATATACGCTAGATTAACTGGAGTAAACGCTTGTGTACGTAGTATAACCTTGCAAAAGCACAACTTCCAATTAAGCTCGATCTTGGATCTCAGATAGTAATCTTCCATGTGCTAGTAGCATTATTATGTTCTGTTAATTAATTAAATTCCAAGCAAGTTCCCGCATATGATGTATCAGGGTTAACTTGATGCTCACTCATACTCATACTTCCAACACAGCTTGTTCACATTTTGTTTCTTCTTTATGTCATCGATCAAAGTTAATGTTTCTGACGCGTCAGCAAAGCAAAGTTTGAAGCTTTCAATCAATCATAGATTCATAAAGCTTGAATGAGACCCAAATCATAATGCGGGGGAGAGGAAAATTTAGGCAGAAATCATTCCAGGCGCGCCAATTTGTCAGTGTTTCTATCTTGATGTTTCTCGATCAGAAGTTCAGAACCATCGAATACATGCATGTATGATTCGTCATTGGTAGAGAAGTAATTGCCAAGGGTAATGATTCTTTCATTGATATATAGTTCTTGATCACTATTCACTAATCAATTAGGTACTACTATGTACGTAAGTTTACCGGATTCTTTTCATAATTTAATTGATATAATCCTTGATCTGTAATCTTAGATTTATGGGAGTTTAATCAGGACATCAAGGTTCACTTGAACCAGTCATGTGCACTGTTAACTTTAATAACACTGTTTATTTGAATCTGAGAATAAAAAGGAGATCAAAAGTCCAAGACTACAAACTCAATCTGTAATCTTTATCTTCGATTATGGCTTCTCGATCACCTCATTCCCATAGTCCATCCTATTTGTTCACCCAAAATCAACCATACCCAATTAGCCATCAAAATGACCAAGAGGCCAAGAGAGAGAGAGAGAGAGAGTCAAAAAATACTATTAAGTTCATAGTGATTTGTAGGGATGCATAGTTAACAAACCTTCTATACCCATAAACCCAAGCTATAACTTTCTTCAAGACCCATAGTAGTCCCATACCTATCGGAAGGATAATGAAGAAGAAGACCTAACTTTCTCCTTCATCTGGCATTTTGGATGTGTTCTAAAAAGAATTTTATAGATTAACGGTGTTAGTATTGGTGTTAGTGCATTTATATGAAGAGATTAAAGGAACGGCTAAGATCATTTTATAATTGGTTCACTTGAATGTTGGGTGCCCTGAATAATTTTCCTAGATTTATAACTAGCAAGCTCGTAAGTAGAAACCATCATTTTCCTTTACATTAATGGCATCAGGAACATCGATCGGATTAGAGATTTAGAGGGATAGAAGAATGTGCATGTCACCTTGGTATCGCCTTCGATCATCACTTCACGGTATGATTTTATATAACATTAGTCAATGCTCAAAGTCTGTTGCATTAATCGAAACTTAACACCCTTGTTAGGAAACCACCCTCTTCCGTCGATATCTCACATTAACTGCAGGCCGCCCTCAAAACTCGATCGAACTGTTCCTTGAAAATCAAGCATGGAGATTGAGACAACCCGATTAATTGCAATCAACCACGCCAGACACGTACTTATCATCATTTATCATTATTGACTAACATCAATTTTTGTATCTTTCTTTTTTTTCTTTGAAGTGGGAAATGGTAGAATTGGAGGTTCATGAAATACGTACGCTGTAAAGATATATATTCCTACTTTTTCCTTTTCAGAATTTCCAGGTTAGTGCAGTGCGAAGTGACGAACTAAGTAGGAATGTAACAAAAGCAATGTACGTATGACAAAGGTGGGGAAGAAATTATGCTGTTCACTGTTTAGTTGTTATCAGTGGTCCAATGTATGATTAAACTTGGAGATCAATCTCGATCACTAATTACAGGAGTATAATCTCGATCCATCAATAGTTTAATTTGAATAGTTTCTCTGAAAATGTCATAAATAGGATGGCTACGGCTAGCTAAATGTGTTATATCCAAGTAATCCAACTTCATAATTTAAGGAAAATGATTTGGAGACTCAATGAATCCACATATTTGTGGCCGCAAATCATAGGTGGCGGATTGTCTTTCAGATGACATAAACTAGATTAGTACCATTATCGAATACGAATATTGCTTGTATGAACCATGAACGTCGAGAAATATTGATATATCGTTTCTATGTACTCTATTGGTCCTCACTTTTATGTATAAATGATGTTATTCCAGACCATTTTCCAACGAGAGTTTTTTGGTTGAAAAAAATGATATTTACGACGGAGTTTCCGATCGTAATTTTGGTCATAACTAGCTATTATTTATTATTAAAATAATCAGAAAAGAGCATTTGTGACCGGAGTAGTACCGACCGAGCCCGATTAGATTTATTGGTCGGAAAGAGTATTAACGACTAAATGAGGTTTTTTTTTTTCAACCATTTTCAATGTCAGAAATTATGTTTTGTGTTGTAGTGACATTATATAGTTTCCTCATAGTGACATTACTTAATTACCTGATCAGAGCTGATCGAGATATATCTTGATGCAGTTTGCATGCGAAACTAAAACGACATTATAGTATGTGTAACACGTACTGAAGCAGATAATTCATCTTTGGAGGAAATGCTGCTTGCAAGAACTAGACCAAGTTCCAGAATTTTAATTTCTTGTTTTTTGTTTCTTTCCAATTAAACAAAATAAGTGGGTAACTTTGTTACCTTCAAGATTTTGGAATTAGAAACGACGTCCATATTTGTTCATATCATCATTGATTGACTATTATAACTAAAAACAGTAAAATCATATCCCGGCCAGTAGAGCTTACTGAACAGACAAATTCAACATATTTAGTGTTATATAATTGAAACAACTAGAGTCACGAAGGCAATGAAACCATCATTTGATTTGCAATCTAGCTAGCTTACAACAATAAAGATTGGCAAATTCAAAAGCTAGCTAGGTTGATCTAATTTTAATGCAAATATAATATATTACGATCATTGTATGTGTATAAAATCATCACACACACCAACTACAAGATTACGAGAGCATTTTAAGTTTCGAATACAATGTCAACCTTACAATCAGTTCAGACGTAGCTAAACTCTTCCACACAATCTTCACACTCAAAAAAAATATATATAATCAACGCTAACAATAGTGTATGCTACCTGGACTACACATGACTATAAACTTAAAGAAAATGAATAGTTCGCAATAAATAATGGGTATCGGAAGAGACAGAGAATTGATAACTCAACAACAGAGGATGTGACTTTATATCTCAAATCTACAAAAGAATTAGATAATGCAATGCAACCCCAAGAGAAGAATTAAGCATCTCAAACTACTTAACTGGGATTTGCTTTCAGATCCATGTGCTTCAATATATTGATTATTGAACGAGAATAAAACAAAATAAATATATATGTACATGTTGGTTTTCTGATGATGAAGTTACTATCGGAATCAAATTAGAAAGTAGGGAAGGTCCTTCCCATGGCGTTCACACTAGCAAAGAACCCCACCAGGTCTTTCCTGTAAGGAAGATACGACTGTCTCTTATTGTACCCAACTTTCTCTTTGCTCTTCGCGTAGAAAACCTCGTGCGCCATCGACACCGCGTTCGGGCCTTTCGTTCTGGCCCCATCAAAGCTCTTCTTCCCCTTCGTCACCGTCAATTTCTCATTAGGGTGAGGATGATGATGATCGTTACCAGCCACCAACTTCTTGTTGCTCGACGATGACGTAAGGGCAGGCGTCAGCAGCACGAATGCGTCCTTCCCGCTATCGCTGTTGCTCCGCCGCAGAAGGTCCCTCAGCCTCCACCGCCGGGACGACGACGTTCCGGTCGACTTGCTCTTCTTGCAATGGGAAGGCGACGAGGCCGGCGTCGTTTTCGGCATCCAAACGCAGTAGCTACCCGCCGGAACGTTCTCCAGTTCGTCCACGTCGGATGAAGCTGACGACGATGACTGCCTGGCGTCGGCGTCGACGTCCTCGGCGTCGTTGGCATCCCGTTGACTTATAAGGTCGCGGTTGAAGACTGGAAAAACAGGGCCGATCCGAGTGTTGTCCCCGAAGAAAACCTCGTCTGCGGATTTCTGAAACGAAACGAACTCGAAGTCATCATCGTCTTCTCCTTGTTCCTCCGCTTGTTCATACTCGTACTCTCTGTCCTCGTCCACTAACCCGAGGTTTCTGAATTCCCGGCAAACCTTGGCGGCAGTATCAGCTGTGGTGGGGGAGAAGTAGGCGTTGAAGCTGGGACAGACCAAACCCTGGTCGGAATAATAATCCTGGTTCTGCATATTTCTTGGAGCTAGAGAGTTTAAGAAAGATGATCGAGGAGGTTGTGAGATGTGTGACACTTTGGTTTGGTATGATTCTATTTATATATGGGAGGTGACTAGTGGTGAGTGGAAGATAGAAAGGTAGAAGGGAGGCGAGGAAGGTGTTTAACTGTTAATTATTTTTAATAAATGGGGTTTAGTTTGGTGGGAGCCTGGGAGGCTTTCGGCTTCTCACGAATTACAGGTGGTGTAATTTAACATTGCTGGTTTTCTAAGTGGGAAGTGAGATCCATACAAATGGACACACTTGCTTAATCCTTGTTTGTTTACGCGTTTAACGTTAAGTGGGAAGCCCTTATATCAACCTTCCCCATCAACCAGGTGTATAATCATGTCCCCGTATGTCTGAATACCACATGTACCTTACAGAAATGTACTTATTGTTTAAAGAAATATGATAAATATATTACGGATGTTTCATTTTAGAAACGAAATAATAACTGTCGCCTCACCATGCTCAAATTAACAATGTTGTGTCGAGTCCAAATTAGTCCGTCATGTTAATTACTTCTATCATTGAACATCGAGAAAGTACTAATAGAATAGTTAGCGCAATTTTTAATCGCGTTATGGAATCATACACTTGCGCGTATGACGAACTTAGAAGATGAGTTATGGACGTACATTGTCCTCGGCCGAGTTCGAACGATTAATTATGACGCAAAATTTGCATGAAATGTTAAGAGGTCTTGATATATATGATAGAAGCTTCTGGGATTTGTAATAAAAGGACGTAAATTGGAAGTATGAACTCGGGCGCCACTGAAGAGGATAAGATAAGTTGAATCTTAATTACATTTGTACAAAGAATGACGTATAATTTGAACATTGAGACAAATTGAAATCGTGGTGTTCTTGAACTTTTTCTTCCACGATGATGGAGAAGTCATGGACGCTAATTGTTGGTGTTCTAGAAATTTTGTTTTTGCTTAGTAATGGCAATCGCCAACCCTCGTGGGCCCATGTGGACTAGCACTTCTAGAAGGAAAATCACAGATATACCGGGAAAAACAGCACGGCCGTAGATACCGTCATAATAGAATAGTAAACTTGGTCCGGAAGCTAATGCAAATCGGCCTAATTATCAAGGAAAATATAAGAGAACAATCCAACCTTGCTTCCTGAAGCACAAGAAGCCAGAAGCTGTGTTATATATTATTGTATGAGTTGAATGCCGAAGACTTGTAGACTTTTGGAAGCTCCTTATATATATATATATATATATATATATATATATATATATATATATATATATATATATATATATATAGGAGTATTACGTTGCTATCAGTAGTAGGGTTTATTAGTTATGTGAGGCTGTGTAAATTATACCTACAAAGCTGACCTTGTGACATATGTACATGCATATAGGATGTGCCTTTCTCACATATTGTTGGGGCTGCCTTCATGTAGCTAGCTACATACGTATGTGCACACTTCATCAACTCTTACTGCAATAATGTCGTCAATTCTTATTGTAATAATGTGGAATTTTAAGATTCGGCGAGAAATTGATTATGCCGTATGCTTAATTTATGGCAAAACATAATAATTAGTAGATAAAGATACACCTAGCTATTCACGCAGAAAGTCAATTCTATAATTTCTATTCGATCGATCACCACATTTTCACTCATTGATCGAGTCTACGGTTAGTTCCGATTTAGTCAAATATATATATATATATAGTCATTCTTGACTGCGGAGGTCCACACCAAAACATAGTTCTGTACCACTATTTTGGTGCGAATTTTCATTTTTGCACCAATTTTTTTATCTCCACTGTCTAGTATCTAGATATATTATGTAGATCATCTCTGCAAAATTTCAGCCAATTTGGTAATCGGTAAGGCCCTAAAAATTGTGTTTTCTGTTAAAAATATGAACGGTTCATTTGTTTTTCGATTTTGAGAACCTTAACGATCAAAAAATTAGCTGAAATTTTGTAGAGATGATCTACACGATATTATCTAGATATTAGACGGTGGAGATGAAAATATTCGACCAAAAAGTGGTTCAAACTGGAAATCCGCACCAAAACCATTGGTGCAGATCTCCTTATTTGAGAAAATCTATATATATATATATATATATAATGCTCATATCTAAACATCATAATTAGCATATCATAGAGACTAAACTCAAGATCAAGAAGTACTCCCATGCAGTTCTATTGTCAAGACTAAACAATGTATTACTACTCGATCTTGACCTCATGAGTGAAGAAATGTACTAATGTATACATGCACATTTCATATGCTTTAGTTAATTACGTACGAGCAGTGATAATTAGCGAATGATAACAATTCATCATTTTATATTGTGACTAATAAGGTTTGGTCATTTTCGCCCTGAAATTCTCTTTAAAGGTTAGAAATATCCACTGCATAAGTGCCTATTGGTATAATACCTAATTTCATACTTCCAAGCAGAAAAAACCAAGTCCAGAAGTTCAACTTACTAAAGCAACAAAGAGAACGGCTGAAGAATTATACTCCAAAGACTTGTTAATCAAACATCACAAAGCCTCTTCAAGTCAATTTGAAGCAGCCATTGGTCATGGATGTCAAGGTCTGGAGTCCTTCAAGGAAATAAACAATGGAGTAAGATAATCACACAGAATCCATATATAACGTGAAGAATTCAAAAGAACCTCAAAAGGGATCGATCTCCAGCCATACCAACCCATTCAAAAAAGCCGAAAATATATGGAGAAAAGATTTGTGTTAAAGTGCCAAGTGCTTGAAAAGTGGTAGCATATCCAGATTGACATTCTTGTTCCAGATTAGCTCTTTAGGGCTTTTCACAATAAACAATGGCGTATCTAGCCAGCCAGCCTGCATGTCCCTTTTTTCTAATGGTTTTAGTGAAGGATTAAGTGAGATCATTAGTTATTTTTTTCCTATTACTGATCATTAGTTGTTTGATTACCGTTGCAGTGCATGTCACAAGATTTCATTGCACTTTCAAAGATATTAAGTGAGATCATCAGTTTCCTTTTTCCATTCCTGATCATTAGTTCTTTGATAACCGAGGTGTCATGAGATTTCATTGCAATTTCTTTGATTCCATCTGTTACATGAGATTATCGTTAGTGATTGTACCTGCTGAGCTATCTTGATACAATAATAACATTGACATTTATTCTTTAAAAGAAAAAAAAAACATGAATCTTCAATTCTTCATGTCATTACCTCCCTAGTTAAGGGATAAATCCTAGGAGAAGTTCCCAGTGACGAGTCCCAAAATACTAAGATTAATTCTTCTATAATTTTCTTGGTATTTTTAGAAGGAAAAAAAAAATAAGGATATGCATTTTCGGTCCAAAGACACGGTTTCACTTTATGTGAGAAATGGTCTCATACAAATTTATATTTTCTTAGAGGAAGCTTCGATGTTGCTTTCCACGGGTTTATGAAAACATATGGCGTCTTTGTATAGCACCATTCGTCTAAAAACCGTTGCTTCAGGAGCCACCAGTAGCCTTATTACAGGTATTGAGAGCCTCACTTTCCATATGCATGAACAAGAACAAGGGTGGCTTAAAATGGTGTTGTTCTTCTGCCGACGAAATAATGTATTGATATAGATATGGCATGCTAATTGAACTTTATATCAACGAATTACAATTAGGGAGTCAAGCTTTAATAATAATGCACGCCAATCGTCTCAAGGTTTATAAACCCACATGTGGATATTTACAATCTTCTACACAGCTTCTGATCAAGTTCTGCGATTACTTAAGTCTTGGTGGATCTTCCACACCTATATATATTACAACTTGAGACCAATGTTGATCTCGAAGATTAGTGGGTAGCTAGTTTACTATAGATAAGATTTGCAATAATCACCCATCTACCATTTTTCCAACATCTATCATAAAAACAAACACTATTGTGCAAACCCAGCAAGACTTCAAATTTGCTGCCTTTTTACTTTAAACGATGCTACTTGCAAACTTGATAATTGGTATTCCTGTTAGAATACAACACCTGAAAAACATGGGCATATCAAACTGGATTCACCTTTGTGTTTCTATAATGCGATATATATCAGCTTTACAAGGTTAACCTACAAAGGAGGGCGAGTTTTGTAACCCTCTCTACTACCTAGACATTCACATTGGCCACTCATTAGCTTAAAACAGAAAAACATACTAATGCCTCTCTCAAACTGTAAAACATATACAGAAAACCACGCATACCTAATCAAACACTAACACTAGTTTCATGACTCTCTTTCCCTTAATCTCTGCCTCAGATGTTGTAGCTTGCCTCTGACTCTTACAGGCAATTCACCGGAAGCATCAATCTGATCATCATTATGACTTAGTAATCGTTTCTGCTGTATCACGTCGTGACGCATTGGTTTAAACCGTGTCTGGAAGGCACGGTATGAGAAATACGGTAGCAGAGTGCAGATGACAACAAGAAGGGTGACTAGCCAATAGAGAGGACTGGGTGCACACTCTTCCACAAACACTTGGTATGCGGTCGTGGATCTAATAGGTGAGATGGAACCATATACGACTAAGAATATGTACCAGAAGGCGATACTACCCCAGATGAACAAGTGCTGGATCCAAGTGAAGTAGTTGATGGAGATTGCCATTTGGCAGTTTACAACCCACACTACGCAAGTGTACATTGTGACACCTAGGACTTCATAGTCTGTAACTTGACCATCTCTCCGAAACGGTTGTGGAATCATAGAATTGGTGGTGAAGAAGAAGATTATTATGGAGCTCAACAATCCATTAAACATCCAGCCGATTATGCGAATCCAGCTAAAGAGGATGTTCTCCACTCCCTCTAGGTATAAGGATGGGTACTGTGGACAGAACATGCATTTACAATAAATTAACTCTTCAAGCTCCAGATTGAGCTTCAAGGATTATAAACAACGATAAAATATACGGCAAGCGATGGAGTAATTTAAACTAGCCTTTGGTTTCAAGAATAAAGACATTGTACCACTTTTCATTTTCCCTCAGTCTATAACACATGGTATTGGAATTGATACTTTTTTTCTTTTCTTTCATTGTAATTGAGATTTACCATATGCTAAGCTATAGCAATGACCATAATGCATATATCAAGATTATGCAGTCAATTATCACCTTAGAGCTATATTCTGTCAACAGTCAGGATATTTCACTAAATTTATTCTGTTTCTTTTGTTTGTATAAAACTTCTCTCAAATGTACTTGCATACCTTCAGGCATAGTCGTGCAGAAACATCCTGATCAAAGACACCAAGTGCAATCACAGGAAGTGATGTGAAGAAGACATTGTAGCATGACATGTACCAATCATTATATGCAGGCAGACCAGAGAAAGAATTATGGGCTTCAAACCAAAACAGAGTAAACCCGAATGTTATGTTCTTGTAGAAGAAGTAGCATATCTGCATCAATCAAATGAACAAAACGATCAACAAGGGATGAAATATCTGCTACCCAATTCTCCAGACCCCTAAATTTTATATTATTAATACCAGTAAATTAGTCAAGCTCATGAGAATTTGGAAACCAGGAAAACCATAATTGCTGCATAATGGATCACATTGACGAATTTAGACTGAAACAGTGTCTGCTGCCTAAATTTATTGAGAAGTAAACATGTTTCTGTGGCAATTTTAAGAAAATGATTTACCATCATTGATATACGTCTGTAACACCAATGCCCGTGTACAAGCAAGAGACGCTCCAGAAAACGAAATTGAGCTATTGAAAAATCACTTGCCATCACTGCCTGCATAAAAAAATTAGAAGGAATCAGCAGCAGCAGGGACTTACAATTTATATTTCAACTTAAATGTTTGAGAGATCTCCTCCACCTTAAAGTAAATATTGGTAAAGACTAAAGAGTGTTATACAAACACATTGTCCACAATTGCTTACTAATTATCCATTACTCAAATATAATTATTCAATTGATTCCAGATTCACCGTGGTAGACCATATATAGATCACTAAACACTTGGACAAACAAGTTGAAGTAAAAAATAAAATAAAATAGGGTGGTAGGTAATATAAAACATTGGATTATGGTAAAGTAAAATACTAAAAAATTGTGTACTGACAATGTTGAACAAGTGCACAATAAGTATGTGATATAGAACCTCTCCTGCAGCTCAAAAGGAGCTGATAAAGGAATGTTGCTTAATTATGAATGTACATCATGAAGATATCAACACAAATGAAATGTAACCTCACCTGCATCCCTTCAACACCACTAATGCCGACCCCAATATCTGCCTCTTGAAGCATGCCAACATCATTTGCCCCATCACCAATAGCAAGTGTTATTTTACCCGTCTTATTTTTTACCAATCTCGTAACCTGCACAAGTTTTATTGTATTATCAGATTATGTAAGTGTCAGCAACTGGCAATATAAACATAGATGAATTAACTCAGTAATCTCATGAGCACTTACAAGAGCTTTCTGTTTGGGCGTTGAGCGGCAGCATATAACTGAAGCACAATTAATTGCAAGCTCAAAAAATGACATTTCAAGATCCTTCTTAAGTGAATATTCCAAGGACTTTCCATCAATTATCAAGCCGAATGCTTTAGCAGAGCTGGAACCTTTTCTAGCTTCATCAATTTGTGAAGAACCTTCTCCAATTTGCTTCCTTATGCTTGCAAGACAGGCCTTTGAACAATCCACATGTCAGGAATAATCCAAGAGGGTAAAAGAAAAAGAAACAACAACTATTTAATGGATTCTGCTTGAGGGTTCTTCTATATCTACCTTCTGAATTGCACCTTTGTCCCCTTGTTTTTCCAAGGCATTTATATCTGGTGAATCAAGACTGATGACAATCCGTTTCATATCTTGGCGAAGTAAACTGCAAGCATACCTGCAAAATATCTTGTCTAAGTAAAGCATCCAATAAAAAGAAATAGAACCAATAATGTAGCAATAAATTCATACCCTATGTTAACTGCAGTTTCCATCTTATCACCAGTCAATACCCATATTTTAATCCCAGCCAGAGCAAGCTTGCTGATACACTCAGGAACCTACATTCCACAGAACAGCATCAGTATGGAATCAGTTTTCCAGACGGGCAAACAAAATTTTCTTGGATGAATAAGTAGCTTCTGTTTTTGTTGTTCTGACAAACAGTTGCAATTTACATAAGGATCAAATAGATAGTTCCAAAAAACATCTAAACAATCCTACCAAATAAAGATAGGTGTGGCAATAGTATCCAAATTCATGCTCACCCCTTTTTGCAGTTTGTCCTCTACAGCTGTCACACCAAGAAGAATTAGTTCCCTTTCAATCTTATCAGCAAGCTCATCTATTAATGCATCTCGGTCTTCAGTGAGAGATGCTTTGGCCTTTAGAAACATCTGTTCCCATACTTTATATTCTTCTACACCTAGCTCACGGTATGCAACCACCAATGTTCGTAAACCTGCTTCAGCATATTTGTGAATGTGCCCCTTAGTTTGAACCTCAAACTGCCGTCCATCTTTTGCCAGCCTTTCAAAAATTGCACTGGATATACACCGATACATGAAAGTTAATAAATGAAGTAACCCAACTTACAACTTCAAATGGAGAACCTAAAGTAAGAGACGTCAAGAGTCTAACCTGTCTGCACCTTTGCAAAGAAGAAACAATCTGTTTTCTGGACTTCTGACAATTACTGACATTCTTTTGCGAGAACTATTGAACTCTAAGATTTGAAGAAGCTCATATTCTCTGGGACAAATAAAGAAATAAGTGGTCAGTGAATTGAATTATACAAAGTGAATGCTATACATGTACACACCCCAAAAGTCATCAGAATATTAACTGAAATGAGTGGTCCATACAGGGCCATGGATCTCCTTTTACTAACAGAATTATAAATATGAAGTGTAACAATTAGATTTGCATTTCTACTCCTGCTTTGTTAGGTATTAAAGATGTTAGTATATGAGAGAGAGAGAGAGAGAGAGAGAGAGAGAGAGCATTTAAGGCTCCTGTCTCAATATTGCATTAAGATGCAACTTCCTTCGATTGCATTACCCAAGCACCATCGAATCAATGTCTTAACTAAAACAAGCATGTTCACTTTCCCTGTAACTTGCTCCAAGGAGGGACACATCAGGTTAGCTGATTAGATATAAGTCATATAACTACAAAACTTGCACCTCATTCAAGTATTTCATCTGAACAAAGTTTTTAAGTCGCTGTTGTTTCATGGGAGAAGTGTTTTCTTATTGCATTATTTCAACTTTACAGCGGAAGGAAAAGTTTGGACCCGAATATCAGAACTAAAAATTAAACATATCCATCTTATAAAATCTATAAATAACTGTAACGTTAAACAGTGATCAGATTAAATGACAAATAGGACGGTACAAAAGGAGCTCACCTGTCAACCTTTTCTCCAGTCTTGTAATCTAACTCATGCAATGATATGCTTGTTTGTGTCCTTTCGAAAAACTCAAATCCAAGCTCCCTGGCAGCTATTACAAATGCTGCTTCATCTGGTGACTCAGCCTCGTAGGATATTTCTCCTGTTTGTTTATTGACAACAGGTAAGGCTGTATGACAAATTGCTAAAACTCGAAGGAATTTCTGGATGGTATCTGAATGAGGTTCATTAACCCAGTGTCCATTCATAATGCGTTCGTCACTGAAGTTGAAACCTTTAATTAATTTTCGGGAGCCATCAGCATCACCAATGCTCCGCTCTGCCACATCAGATGCTATATGACCATTTTCAGGCACTCCCTCCCTTCGATTTGCTAGTGCCATCTCCACTTCTGTCATACCATGACCATAACCAGTGCCAGCTATCGAACATTTAATAAACTCCATTGAGTTGCATGTCAGTGTACCTGTCTTATCAGAAAGTATCATATCAATCTGGCCAAGTTCTTCATTCAGATTAGAGGTGCGCGCACGAGCTGGCCTATCTGTTTCCTCATAGTACATATCCTGATCTCGGTTAATGAATATACTCTGTAATACCTTCACCATTTCAATTGATACATATAAAGATATTGGTATCAGATATCCATACAACATAAGAGCTGTCAGAAAATGGAGAAGAGCTGCAAGTGCTGGCCTTTTGGGGTCATAATACACGACAGAATCCTTAGGGCCTGGACGAAGATACCACCTGGTAATCTTTCCACCACTATCATCTTTCTTGGTATAAACACCAAAAAAGAAAGATCCAGCAAGAGCTATCACAAATAGTATACTGAATAGGATAAAGATGATCTTATCCATTTTCATCTCAATTTTACTTCTCTTTGAAGGAGGATCTGTAGCATTTTGCATGACTTTTGTGTCATGCCCGGTGAAAACAACAACACCATACACATGTTCTGTGTTTTTCAGCTTAGAATCTCTCAGGAGCATCTGTTGCAAGGAAAGTGGATATTTTCCGCCGTTATAGTCCAAAGTACCAACAAATGAATATAGATTCTCATTTGGATCTTCACACTTCATCATTGCCCTAAATCTTTCCAAGGAATTTTCATCATTAAGAAGGGATGTCACCTCCAGTGCTCGCTTCAGTTTTAAATTTGTTTCTCCATCAAGGTTCATAGTTTCCACATAGCAAACACCATCCTCATAGCTTGAAGACAGCAAAAACAGATCAGCAGGAAAGTACTCATTTTTGTGCACCTTCACAATATCACCGACTCTGAGTTTCTTCCATCTGGTCTCAATGAATGTATTATTCCTTCCATACACTTTCACCTTCCGATTGTTTGCCTCCACATCCTGCAATCATTTCAAACATCAGTCAATCATTTGCACACAGCAAACAAATAAATGTCATCGAAATATCAATTACACGGAATTTCCTAGTTATGTTGTTCTTTCCATTTGTACTGCATCCACTGTGAATACAGAGGGCAAACACCAATCAGTAGTAAATGAATCTACACAAATTCTCTGTCGGTACAACAACAACAGTGCCAACATAATATGCCGACTTTTTAACATTGTGAACATCAATAAAAAGTATATATAAACTCCAAATTCTTTTACAATATACAAAGTACTTCAACCATGACTAACTAAGCATGAGCAATAGTTAAAACAAGCATTCAATGGACAATGCAAACGACACCTAGATAACACAAATACAAGGGAAAGTCCATCAGTAACATTACCTGTTTCCTTCGCCTCCAATCTTCTATAGCTTCCTTAACCATAGTAGCCCCGATCACCACCAACAGCGGCACAAGCACACTCACAGCCTTAAAAGGCGCCAGCGGACTGAACGAAACGCAAGCCACAACAAGAAAATATATATTCGCCACCCTCCTAAACTGCTCAAACAACGACTTGGGAATGAAATTCGCCGCCGAGTACTTCGTAGTCGAAACGTAATTCCCCCTATACCTCAACTGCATCGCCTCCGAATTATCAGGCTCATTACAATACACAACTCTAGAGTAACCCCTAGTCCCAATGTCGGCATGAACATCTTCAAATTTAACTCGCCAACACGCAAACGAGTACAATTTACTAAAGAGAATCGTCCTCTTCCCCTCTCTCGGCATTTTTCGCAACCTCAAAACACTCCGAAATGGCGAAATCCAATCCCTAAACCAATCTCCCCTCAATTTCCCACCCACATTGCTCCCTCCCAACTCCTCCACAAAACCTCACCAACCTAAAAGTCGCACCTACTTCTACAACAACACAAAAAATCCCAATCACAAGCTTCACTAAATTCCACAGCAAACAACAACTACGCAAGAATTTGAAGAATACAGTACTGAAATCTAAAGCAAATTGATGAACACAAAATTCAAAACCTCAAGAGCTTTCGAATCCAAGCTGAGGCTTATTCAAAGCTTGTGAATCGAGCGAGCTTAGTATGAGAGAGCTGAAATCGAAAGCTGAGGTGCGGGAATATCCGGAAACCCTAGCAGCGAGAGTATACCTTACTTCGATTCAAGGGTTTGAGAGAGAGAGAGAGAGAGAGAGATCTCTTGCTTGCGGCCTGAGCTCAAAAATGTAGAGAGAGAAAGTGGAGGAGAGAGAAAGTGGAGGGGAGTGGTTAGCTTTGCCGCTTTAATAAGCGAAAAAAAAGGAGGAGGAGGAGAGAGAGAGAGGGGGGAGAGGAAGCGAAGCAGGTGATCATGTAGAGACTAGAGAGAAAGAGAGAGAGAGTGAGGCGAGTCTCTGTTGAGTAGGAAAGACGACGTCAGCAAGGGGACGAAGAGAAGAAGGTCCCAATCTTTGCCGCACACGTGGCGGATTTGGGCTACTGGTACCCTACCAAGGGAGACTAAGTTTTTCCTTTTTTGTTTGCGCGGTCTGAATTGCTCTTATACGGACATTTCTCTAGTGTCGCCCATTACACTAACCCGGATTCATTTCCTTTTTTGGTTGAAGAAATCCGGAGATATAGTTTAAATTGGAAGTAATTTGGTAATTGTGGTTGATACTAGGAAAAATTAATTAAGGACATCTACTTGATAATTTAGCTTGTATAATTTGAAAATTAAAATACGGCTTCGTATGTTATTGGTTCCTATTTATTATATGCTAATGAAAATATTTAAGTCATTTAAAATTATATAAAACTGAATGATCGATGTTGTTTAAACTATGATCATTCAAGAACCACGATTCTACGAGTGTTATTAATTTACATTGGCCTTGAAAAATAGCTTAGGGAACCATGTAATTACAAGTGGTGACACATCTTTTAGAATTCATATAACATGACCTAATAATAATCAAACGACCCAACACAGCTTATTCCATTGTGAACTGATTAACATGCCCCTAATCCCCTATAAGTGTTTATTAGCTTTACTCAAGCAGAAACAAAATTTAGGTAATTTTATTTTCTTTCTGAAATTGTTCCACCTTTTATAGTTATTAAGTTGGATGATATAGCTAAATATATAGTCGTATTTATGAAGGAGTAATCTCTACTCCATGAGGGTATTTACGTCATGTACTACGCATTCAACCATTATCTAACCACAAAACCGACGTGTTTTATTCCATTCATAACTTCCAAGCCTTTCACCTGCCCAGTACTGCACCAAATTTAGAGCTCGACACGGGTTTTCTCCCCTTTTGAATAGAAGAGTGTGCTTAGCACGATTCCCCATGTCATTATAAAACCCAGTCAAGAACAAACTAGAGGTCGCCCTCCACTCGAAGAAAGGAAATCAAAACATAATTATTATACGCGTCTAATTATCACGTAATCGCATATTAATTAGGTGGCTAAGCAGTCTTAATTAACCTCTAGGCTGGTGGGGAAAGGTTAATGTCACGTCCGGTTGACCCCCGGGTCGACAAAGAAAGAGTCACATGCTGGTGACATGGGCCCTAAAATTAAGTACGTAGAAATCCATCAAAAGGTACACTGGCACTGTGCCACGTGCATTGCGGGCCCCAGTCTTTGCCATTCTTGTCTGCCCACGCCCAATCCTTTGTAAGATGGCATACCACGTGGCACCGGTAAAAGATGTGTCACCGCTAACCGAAAAAAGTAAGTGCAATTTTTATCCTGTCACACATTTTGTTTGTCAATAATTAATGAAACTCTGATAATATCAGAGTCCAAAAAGAGTAGGAACATTTTTAAGCGACACAAGGATCATGTCACATGGGAAAGGCACTCCGTAAGCCCCACCGCCAGACCACCGTGCCGCCACCAATGTCAACCGCAACCAGAAGCGGGCCACCTCACAGTGAAGTAGCCACATTCCTTCCACAACTTATTCTCAATCGTGACACAAGAAACCAACTTAAAATAACTATCCCGATTGGATATACCACCGTCACTATGGTCTATAATTCAATATTATGGTTCTTTTTTCTTTTCTTTTTTGTAAAGAATATCATGGTTCTTTCTGTCCAGGATTTAAAGAAGACCTAGACTTAAAGATTTATAATATATAAAAACTTTAAAATTCTATACAAATACAAATTAAAATGATTAAATCATGTCTAACTCACTAATCACACGTATGAAAATTATATGCTTTTCAATCTCGTCATAATATATGTGTTATGAATCTCAATCTAATACGAGGATGCCACTAATTATAAAAAACATTTGCAAGAATGTTAATGAATGATCTTCGACAACTAATCTTGTCGTAATATTAGTCTGAGTACTCTATTTCAACTCAAAACTAATTAACAACTAATATTGCCATAATATTAGTATGAGTACATTATTTATGACTCTAAAACAATATCCGATTAATTACTTACTTCACTCCTATTTCATTTTTATTTTTGTTGATAGCTAATCAGAACAAGAACTCGAGTTCATTAGCAAAATCATAAACACTCGTTTGGTCATTCACAAGTCCAATTCAAAGGGGCTAACTTTTCAAACACGCATCCCATCCCCATTTGTGATTAGTTGACTCTAATTTAGGCATCTCTCCCATATTAGTGAAGTAATCAAATCTATAATTTGACCCAATTGCTTTCCCAATAAGATAAACACACATTAATCTAATCCCGCTTGTTAAATTGACCGGCATATATATCTCCATCTCCACTATTATAATTGGAAGCGTGGCTATGATGTCAACAAATTGACTAAAGTTTTAAAGTCTCCAAAATGAAAATGCTAAAGATAAAAAAATAAAGAGAAAAAATACTATATGAGAATAATAGTATCGTAAACTATAAAAATTAATGAAAAAAAAATAAAAATAAAAAAAGCGAAAACCTATAGAAAATAGGAGATGACTTAAAATAAAATAAAAAGATCGTAGATAGTAGGAAATTGATAAATCAAAAGTAACTTCTTCTTTTTTAAAGTGAAAATCGGTGGAAACACGGGTACATGCTAATTAAATTTAATCAGGGGCCATAATCCAAAAATAGACATAGTCAGTCCTTTTATCAATTACAATAATTTAGTAAATTAGGGAAATATTAGAGTAAGGGACTTCAGGCGATTCTCTCATTTTAAATTTTGGTTGAAAAATTAAAAAAAAAAGCAAAAAAAAGAAAGAAAAAAGGGCGAAAGATTCGATCTAAAACCGTGAAGCCAGTTGGATATAGAGAGCAACAGATAGATAGAATGAGTAGAAAGAGACGACAATCGAGGGGACTTGAATCGACGAAAGTTTAGAGGCTGAATCAACGGCGTCGTTTTATCTGGAAGGCCTTCTAAGTTGTTTCTCACAACTCAGATTCAGTTCTGGACCTCCCTCCCTCCTTCTTCTTCTTCTTCATCAAAGCCGAATCGAAACGAGCTCTACTGCCGAGGCTGATCATCGCTGTTCTAGAGGTTTGTGATGAAATTTTGGTTTTCGATTTTGTTTCGTCTTAGCTTTATTCAGCAGCAATTAGTAAAAGTGTTTCGCCTTTTGCTTCGAATTGAAGTAGTTTTGATGATTTAGTGTGATTGATAAGATGTGGAGATTTGAGATGGTGTATAATGCAGAGTCAGAACTGTAATTTCTTTAGTATAAGATTGATGTTGTTGTGAATTGTTGCGTAAAACTATGAATCGAAGGAAGTGCCACCAGGATGGTTTGTTGTTTTTTTCTGGAATCAATGTTGAGATAATGCTGATCATTGAGCCAGAGAGCAATATCAAAAGAGTTATTTGTAAGGAATTTTATTGTTTCGATAGCTAGGCAGTTTTAGAATGTTTGATAATGATGAGATCATTGCGATTTTCGATGCGTTACAGTTGCCATTGTTTCCTCTGTGGCTAACTGCAATGTCTTTTAATTCTGTTAGTTGTTTTTGCTTGTTATATGCAGCTATTGCCGACGCCAGTGCTAAGTCTTCTAGAAGTGGTCGAGACTGATGCTTAATCTTTTGCTTGAGGTCTTGTTCTCAGAAGTCCAATATAGCTAGTGTTGGTTAGGGGCATAAGTAGCAACTTCTGTGGAGAATTAAAAAATACCGATGAACTTGCTGAATGCGTCCATTATTTTGTGTTGAGCGAAGGGAAAATGCTACCAAATTGGAAGAAGCCCCATTCTAGTTTGATGCTAATCTATCTGGGGTTCAATCTATCTGTCTTTTCTGAGAAATCCAGAAGTAAAGAGGGTTTGTAAAGTGTAATATAAGAACACATCATGGAGCAAGTATCAGAGAAAAGATTTCCTTTAGATGCAAAAGAGTATAAGTTATATGAAGAAGTGGGTGAAGGTGTTAGTGCTAGCGTGCACAGAGCACTCTGCATACCACTTAATGAGATAGTCGCTATCAAAGTTCTTGATCTTGAAAAATGCAATAATGACCTGGTATGTGTACTAATCTCTTTGTAATCCAAATTTGTTTCTTTATTTTCTCCTTTTTGAGTCCTGGTTATTAATTTCTTATTGGCTCACCTTGTTCACTTGGATCCTTTGTCTTAACAAATTTGGGCATTTATAGATAACATACCTTTTTCCACCCATCTACCAAAGCTTGGCTGACATGTAGTTATAGGAAAGTTGTATGGCAAGGATTTGGTTCATGAAAGTTTGCACATAGTAATGAGGCATACAGACTACAGAATTTACCTGAGAAGATATCTTTAACGTTGTTGAGTTAGGATCACTCTTAGACGCATCAGACATACGATAGTTGCATACATGTCTGATTAACTGGCTGATTTCTCAATGGAAACCGTAAATAGGCTGTTTTGTCTAAAACTTTTATAATTGTCTACAACTGTTTGCCAAATGATGCAGGATGGCATCCGACGGGAGGTGCATACAATGACTTTGATTAATCATCAAAATCTACTACGAGCACATTGTTCATTCACAGCCGGCCACAGCCTTTGGGTTGTTATGCCATATATGGCTGGGGGGTCCTGCCTTCATATAATGAAGTCTAAGTTCTCTGAAGGTTTTGATGAACCTGTTATAGCAACTCTATTGCATGAGGTGCTCAAAGCTCTTGTGTATCTTCATGCTCATGGCCATATCCATAGAGATGTGAAGGTCAGCTAATCTTATCACTTTATAATAATTACGTATGCTTGTTATATGTTAGAACTTCTCCTTTATTGATTAATTTCTTTATCAAAAAATGCAAACCTGATTCCTATCTTAATAGATTTCAATGAATAACAAGTACTACCTTATGTATGAGAGATTTTATGTTTGTTGCTTTTGACAAGATTAATTTAATGGTTGTATGAATTTTTGTCCAATACGTTATATATCGACAAATGGACCTGTATGAGTGTGTCCATGCATATGATAAGCTTTAATGAGTTTGCTTCACATGTATTATGCATGTGTTTTCATGTTAAAAATTGGAATGCATCGAGTCTCTTATTGATGATCTCATACCTTATTTGCAGGCTGGAAATATATTGATTGATTCTAATGGTGCCGTCAAGTTAGCTGACTTTGGAGTATCAGCATGCATGTTTGATACTGGGGATAGACAACGTTCCAGAAATACATTTGTTGGAACTCCTTGCTGGTATAACCATGTTATCCCTGAACCTTATATATGATGTGCTAACATAAAAGATTGTTATGCCACTGTTGATACACTTTAGGCAGTGTGGTTCTATATTTTTTCATATACTCTCTTTTCTGTCAGGATGGCTCCTGAAGTTATGCTGCAATTGCATGGATACGACTTCAAGTGAGTGGTTCTTATTTACTCTCTGTGTCTTCCCTTGTTCGCTGTTGCATCAACAATATATACTGGTGAAGTGTCTTATGTTATAACTTTTCTTTTGCTTCTTGAACAGAGCTGACATCTGGTCATTTGGAATAACAGCACTTGAACTTGCCCATGGGCATGCCCCATTTTCCAAGTATCCACCGATGAAAGTAAATCTCTATAGTCTGATATTCATGTGGGATGAATTTTTCACTGGTGCTTATAGTTTAATTCACACTCAGGTTTACCCAATTACTGTAGGTTTTGCTGATGACAATACAAAATGCATCACCAGGCCTTGACTATGAAAGAGACAAAAGATTTTCTAAGGTTTGTGTTGGCCAGTTGAAACTCATAAATTCCTTCTAAAATGTAATTCCTGACACACTACATTTTCCAGTCTTTCAGGGATCTGGTAGCGGTTTGCTTAGAGAAGGATCCAAAGAAACGTCCAACTTCTGAAAAGCTTTTAAAGAACCATTTTTTCAAACATGCACGGCCAGTTGATTATCTATCACGTACGATCCTGGCTAATCTCGAACCACTAGGGGAACGTTTTAGGAAACTGAAGGTGTCTTACTGCAACTCACAGACTATCTTTTTCAACTCTTAGTTTTATGGATCTGTGTCATAACAACCTTATTTCCCTTGGTTTTATGTTATAGCAAGAGGAAGCTGATGTTCTTGTGCAGAATAAGGCTCTCTACGGGGATAAGGAACATTTATCACAGGTGAGAGTTGTTAAAAAAATTACATAAAACTAGGGGGATTGGAATTTACACTCCTGTTTTACAATCAAATCCTCCATGTTTCCATTTTTAGTAACGTGTATTAAAGCAGTGTGAGCTTCATTCTCCAAAACTAGTTACACAAAGTACATGAAGGGTTAGTTGTTTGGCTGTAACAGCTTGTAGTGTTTTCTGCTTGACAGTTTCAATTTTCTTCTCCCATAGCACTTAATATTGTTTCATTCAAAGTTTTACTGGATGTAGTAGTAGTATGTAGTAAACACTTAATTTTGTATGTAGTATGTCTAACTGGATGAATATGATTAGTAGCTTGTAAAGGAGTCAATAAATGACTCCATTTTTATTTACAACGATCATAATTTTTCAAAAGAATGAGCTGTATATGAACATAACCTGTTTTCAACAAGAGGCTTAGGTCTTATGGTGTTAACTCATGGGTACTCTCCATATTAGGACCTGTGTTTGTATCCCTCATAAACATTATATTGTCTGTGTGCTCATGTTGGGTAATCAAATATCAACACGATCCTCAGTACTTGTTAATTTTTGCAGCAAGAGTATATCCGAGGAATAAGTGCGTGGAATTTCAGCCTTGAAGATTTAAAAAATCAGGCCGCCCTTGTAAGTAACGTCAGGCTTTGTTTAGTCCATCTTCTTCGTAGTTATAAAAATTTAATTCATTAGTTAGTGGAATATATCACCATCATTGTAGCTTTCTGTTTCACAATTTAGTTGGTCACCAAATAACTGCAGATTCAGGATGATGGCACGCCACCTGAAGGGAATAAGGAGCAAAGTGACAGCTATGAACATGTTAGCTTTCCAGCAGAAAGGTCGTGTGATGAGATGACAAACCAGTCAAACTTTGTATCTAATCAGGAGGTACAGTATCCCGCGAAAAAATATATATATATATATATATATATATATATATATATATCTTTGTTGCATTAGTTAATCTTTCTAAGTACTTGATTTTCTATATTGAAGTGCTGATTATTTCCTCATGGGTTTTGGCATCTGCCATTTTAGGATGGCTTTGATGACCTTCATAATTTGGACAGCTCACTTGCTTCATTTCCTATGAAACCTCTTCAAGCACTCAAGTATGACTACTTTACTTCTCTAATCTCAGATTATTACCTGATAATATTGCGGGCAGATATTTGAATTCTCTGCAACAGATTGTTGTTTCCGTCTAATATTTGTTATTGTCTGAAGATTTTTGCTGCAAGTTACTGCGTTCAATCTTTTTTTATCCGAACTCTAGTGTGTTTTTCTGAGCAAAAATTCTGTAAATTAAATTTAGTTTGGTCTTCAATTGTCCCCTTCCTGCGAAACTGATTATTTTGATGCGTATGTGGCTTTAGTTTCTTCTTGGCTTGATGTGTTTTTTTGTTCTTTTTATTTTTTAAATAGATTCCACAGTTATCGTTCTTTTGTTACAGCTTCTCAACATATTCAAAGTTTTATATATTATTATTCCTTTACTTGTATATTTTTATTCTTTTACTTGTATTAGAAACCTATGTGTTTTTTATGCAGAGGCTGTTTTGATGTTATTGAGGAGGATGTGACTGCGACTAGTACTCCACCCACTGTTAAAGAAAATGGAAGAGGTGGAGGGGAGACTTCAGGTGAAAGTAGTTCTCTACCACAACATGATATCTCTGAGCCTAAAAAGTTCATGAGTGGTTCATTACTCCTGGATAATATGCTTTCTTCTAATAAGGTTATTGGCGAAGGGGAGAGGTAAGACAATAGTACCTCTATCTTGAAGATAATAATTTCGTTTTGTTATTTGATTTTGCTATGATCTTAAAAATCCCCATAAAAAATCTATGATAGGTGTACATGGTTTTCCTTTTCTCAACCCATAAAACTAACCCCTTCCCATGTATCTAGCATTCTTGTGTCTGTTTTATTACTGACCAAATGAAAAGCTGCTGGTCTTAAAACATGGTTTATTTACTCATTTTTAAATTTCTCTAAATTGTATTAAACATTTCGTTCTACTTGCTGCGAGGTATTAAAAAATTGAATTGAATTTTGAAGGGATCATCCACAATCAAAACACCAACCTGAACGGAAATATAGTGGTCCATTGTTGTATCGTCAAAGGAGAGACGCCAATACCCCTACATGTGGTACGTCTCATTGTAGTTTTCTGCTCTCGCCATGTTTGTCCCTATATATAATTACTGATTGTTCTCTGCATATGTTTATCCAGCAGAGGATATGTCTGAAGGAGCAGTTGTGCAGCGTAAGGGGCGGTTCAAGGTCACCGCAGGAGACGTCAGTCCCAAGGTAAAATATTATTGCTACCCAGCTCGGTCTATATGATAATTAACAGAAACGGTAGTACATTAATCTTATACTTTTTGGCGTTTTGTATTCTTATTATCCTGCTTGCTGAATTTGCAAAATGTAACAGATGCAATTGTATGCTTCGTTTTGGAATAGTGTTGCAATTTATATTGTTATGCACACCTCAAGAGCATTCTTTCTTAGGTTGAGGCATCCCACATTCCCACTTGTTTCAGTTTTCATATCACCCGAGCCCCATATCTGTTGGTCTCTTATGTTTGAGTGTAGATTGTCTATATTGATTCCCCTCCAAGTCTATAATATGTTCAAACCGTAGTGAAAAATTATAATTTAAGCATTCACTTTTTTTCTTGGACAGCTAATTGAAATAGTAATGATGCAGCCTACTAAGATATCTTTTAGGTAGTGGCTGTTAAACCATTTCATTTTCATCTCTTTTCCAGGGTCCTTCAAATAGCTTCTTCAATCCTGTTCCTGGAGGTTCATCTAGTCCACCAACTCCAAATGTTACAGCCGGTTCTGTTCTCTCAATACTACAATCCATGCTGCAGCAAAACGCCTCCCAAAGGGTAAGTGACAGCTATAGGTGTTACCCTGATTCGCAAAGAGATAATATCTAAAATCCTCATGTTTTTCCTATTCTTTTCATTTTCACAGGAGGAATTGATAAAATTGATCAAATTTGTTGAACAGATCGTCGGTAATGCTTCCAACTTTTCATGCAACACTTTCGGCACTTAACTGTGTTTAGGCATCTTTGTTGGGTTTAATACTTTTAGTTTTACAGGTATGCATGGAGAGTCAGCCGATCTAAGCACCAGCGACCTTTTGCAGGTAAAGGCCACCCATCTTATGTACTCAACGCTATTTTGCCAGCCATTTTAAGTTGGGTTGAATAAGCCCCCTGTAATCTAAGAACCTGTCTAATAAGCTATGTATCTGACCAAATTCCTGACTTCCTGTATCCCCAGGTCGTGACATTCTTAGTAACTAAACTTCTGATGGTCATGACATTCTCAAGTTACTTTATAATATTGTTGCTTGATGAGGTTAATAATTAGACTTGTATCAAGAAAAAGAAATTACTTTACAGACTGTAGCCAGTAGGGTGTTTCACCATTGGTGCTATGTGATTCTTGATAATTATAGTTTCTTTAAGCTTCTATCTCATGTTCATTGTGTCAAATGTTGCAAGTTTTTTTAACCTCTATTATTGTTGATGCCAGCTTGAACTAGATTTTGACATTGCCTATATATGTTATGGATGCAGATACCTCCTGCTTCCTATAGGGAGAGAGAGTTGCAATCCTTGGTGATTAATAGTCAACAGGGGTATGAAAGTAATCAAATTCTTATCGGTGATTCAATATTCTAGTTGGCATTCTACTTATATTCTTTTCATTGTCAGTATTAGGAATCTAGAAGAACAGATACAAAGACTGAAGATTAAAAATGCTCAGGTTTGTGTATCCAACAAAAATGGTTTCTTTTGTCGGAGTTATTTTCTTTTGTCTGCAATACAAGTCAAATGCATTTTTCTGAGTTATTTTCTGGTTGCAGCTAGAAAGACAACTGAATGCGGCCTTGGCCAACAAAAATAAGATGTAGAAATGGAAATGAAGTGATGGGAATGCCATGTCATGGGCGAAGTTCACATCTGCAGCTCAAACAAATGTTTCCGCCAACAGAGACTGTTACAGAAACAAACTGGTCCTTCATGACGGTGTTATGGCCATGGCAGGATGATTTTGGTCGGTGCCTCTGATGGTACATGGAGTGCAAGCCTTCTGAATTATAGAAGCAAATTTTTTTTGGTGGGTTGTACCTTATATTAGAGTAACGTATGTGTGAATGTGAGTTTAGTGCAGACATTCAAATTTTGAGAATCCTATTTCTTGAATTTCATTATGTAACATAATTTATTGACCCAATCTTGTAAATTATTTTGCGTTTCACTTCTCTTTCCTCTGCAATACAACTCAGAAACATTAGTTCCTTTGTTGGAAAATGTTAATAAAATCTGATATTTTTCTCTTATAGTTTAACTTTGATACTGGCATCTTCTCTTACAGCGCCTTTGGCATCTTCTTGAACAAATATGTGATGGGATGTCCATTTCTCATATAAGTAAGAATAATTCTAATTCCAGACTTGGGTTTACAGTGGATTGTATCCTTTGTATGCCGTTTTTTTTTTTCAGTTGAAGCGGTTGGTTGGAAGTTTGAATCACTATCCTGGATGATCAAGACACATTTGACATCTCTCTTCAACTAAGGTGATTAGCACTCTTACCAAGTACAACCCTTAGGAATTGAGGATGAGCAAGACTGCAAGAGAACCTACTTTTGTTTTTTTAATTACAATCTCTGACCATTAGGATAAGCTAAACAGAAACCGACAAGTTTGTGGTTGTAGATCTGACTGTAGAATTGACGAGGGGAAATGTATCGTCTTCACTCTTCAGTGTAAGTAATAAGCTTCTGAGCTTTGGCTATGGAGACTGGTGAATGGTGATCTGGAGGTCCAGAATGACAATGTTTACATTTTCTGTACAGTATTGTATAATAGATTGGTGATGAGAATGTTTACACAGATGATTGTCGAATGGTTGGAAATTCGAATCACTGCGCTCTAATGTCATCGATAAATTCGATATTAATGAGAAACATCAACATAATTGTTCTCTTCAAATAAGACGATTAGTATTCTCACCACGTAAACAAATAAGCAAGACAACCCTAATTTTGGTTTCCAAATTTTGGTCTGAAGTGGACAACGGAAAATACAACTTTGATGATGCTTCAAAAGAAGCTACTATGAGTTGCGGTGACGGTTTACTCCAGCTATGAGAACTAGAGACTTCAATGGCAAACTCCATTAGTTCAGCAACACAAATTTACCAAAGACGATTCTCAATTACAGCAGAAACAATGCCTTTTAATGTCTCCTGCATGATATAACATGAATTCAATTTGCTGTTTCTAACAACTTGACAACCAATATTCATAAAACTACAACAGTTTGTACCACTGAATGGTCTTTGAGACCAAGAGAAAGCATTAACGGTCGGGAAGAGCGCGAATTACTGCAAAACCAACCCAATGCATCAGAAAAATAAAACTCCGGCTGGAGTTTTTGATAGAAAGATGCTATTAGATATGTATGTCGAATGGCGTACATGAGAATATCAAGAAATCAGTTTCCTATATATTCTTTAGCCAGCAGTCTCTAAATTCTATAAGATATGAAGATGTACCTGATGTGTTCCACAAGTTGACGAGCACATGCCTCTAGCATCGGCTGCACACAAAACAGTAGATTGAGATCAGTACACAAGTCAATCACCAAACTAAGAGCTATAGCATCGGCTGCACACAAAACAGTAGATTGAGATCAGAACACAAGTCAATCACCAAACTAAGAGCTATAGCATTGGCATGATTACCTCATCTCGCTTGCCAAAGATTACAGATACGCTGTATGTTGGATTGAATGTCGCCCCTTCCTCCTTATTGATCAACAAAGTATACACCACATTGCATGAGGTGATGTTAATCACAGGCAAATATATACTTGTAAAAAAGGTTATGAGGAAAGCAATTTGTTCTATGACGAATGTAGATATAGAAGCTTATAGCAACTTTAGCACAGAGAACTGTAAATGCAGACCTGGCTTGCAGTATAGTCCCCACAGCTCCTATTTGAGTGGCAATAACATGAAACGTATTTCATAACATTAGAACTGGAAACAGAGACCACATTAAGTCCAACACAAGCGAGACAGGAACCCGAAAAAACTCACAAGGAAGTGATCATCATAACAGCAAATCACCACATCTGTTTTGATCCCCTGCCAACCATAATTGCTCGATTTACATAACCCAAAATCATCTGGGTCTCCAAAAACAAGAAATTGAAGCTAATAATGATAATGCATAAACTCTTAGAGGCATTGCATCAGACAGGTTGTGGGCAACAACCAAACGACAAGAAAGATGCGACACCAAAGCTATTTCCATGTAATGAGTGGGGAGGTTTTACCTTGATTTCCAAAGAGAACTTCCTATGGGGAACAGGGAAGCTGATGTCGTCCATGACAGAACACATATATAGATTGTTCGGACCTATAGTTCAAAAAAATTCTAAAATTTGGATATACAATCCAAAATGAAAGCAATTTACTTCAGACTTAACACTAGGGTTTGCTAATGACTTCCCGAAGAAGGCTTAATTTCCTTGTAGTCTTGTACTTATATATGTTACACGTGTGGCCCACATAGAATGATTTTCATTCTTCTATTATTGAGGACGTGTTAATAATACTTCTTCCAGAGGAAGAAAACTCGCCATTCTTTTTCTCCCTCGCTTCCATATCAAACAGCAAATTACGAAGAAGAAAGCAGCAGCAGAGTGGTGTTTCGGTTCTTGCTTCAATCAACTCAAATGGGGATTGCCAGTTTACAGGAGAGGGAAGAAGATCACGAGCTACTACAAGAGCTCCGCCGCATGCTGGTCGCCACCGCCGGCCAAGACAAACCACAGCTTCCACAAAAGTGCTTCTCCTCCAAAAGCGCTTCCACTGATGACTCTGAAGAGAAGCTGGTCTGCGTCACAAGCGGCGTTTCCTTCTTGAGTCTCGCCGTAGTCAACTGCCTCCTCCTCCGCGGCTACTCCGTCCGCATCATCGTCGATAACTCCGGTAATTAATTAATACCTTACGTAGTCAAACCGTTAATGAATTATAATAAAAGTTAATCATTTATCAGGTCTTTGTCTTAAGGAAATTGTTATTAACACACTTTTTTTATTTTTTTTATTAATTAATGTACCATACTACTTCACTTGATTCTTATTGGCTTATATTATTGACGGGGTGTGTCAATAACAATTAAGGGTGTGTTAATAACACCGCCATTGTTTAACCGTACTATAATCTTTAGTTTGACAATTTGTGCCGACCGGAAGTTGCAGTGGACGTAGAGAAACTGAGGGAGATGACGACGGCGAACGTTAACGTCACCGTAGTTATGGCGAAGCTAGCAGAAATTGAAAGCTTGTCACAAGCATTTCAGGGTTGTCGAGGCGTCTTCCACACCTCTGGCTTTACCGACCCTGCTGGCCTTTCCGGGTACACTGTGAGTCCATCTCTCTGTTCATTGTGTACTACTGATGCATACATGTTACCAATACTATTTTGAGCTAGAAAGTCATCTAATAATGCTCAATCATCAAACCTAATATATACCTAAAGCAATTAAATCTTGCTTCTTTTTCTCAACTTTGGTACTCCAGCGATTGTAAATCAAATAATCTATGTTACTTGACTGTATGCAATATGCATCAACTTATTGTTATAATGTCACATCAACTTATGGCGTGTATGTCACGGTGTTAGATCACGGCTGTTTTTCATATTGTAACTTGGATTTTTGAAATGTATGGGTTAGAAATCCATGGCTGAGATAGAAGTCAAAGCCAGTGAGAATGTGATGAAGGCGTGTGCGGTGACACCTTCAGTAAGAAAATGTGTGCTCACTTCTTCACTTGTAGCTTGCGTTTGGCAAGAGCAAGATAACTCACAACATGACCTCTTCACAATGCCTGTGATCAACCATGAGTCCTGGAGCAATGAGTCACTCTGCATAGACAAAAAGGTTCGTCATTCATCCAAAACTAAGCACCAGTTGCTTGTAGATTAGGGTGTTGTCAATACATTCAACTCTTGATTTGAAACATGGCAGCTATGGTACGCTTTGGGGAAGCTTAGATCAGAGAAAGCTGCGTGGACGGTAGCAAAGGAAAATGGGTTGAAGCTGACTACCGTGTGCCCAGGTCTCATAACCGGCCCTGAATTTTGCTCTAGAAATCTCACGGCAACAATCGCATATCTCAAAGGTACCACACTATCCGAGTCCAACTGCACTAAACGTTTTTATCAACGAGATCATAGACTACAATGTTCTTGGCTTTTATTGTGCAGTGGCACAAGAGATGTTCCAAAATGGCGTGTTAGCAACAGTTGATGTGATGAGACTGGCAGAAGCACACATTAGTGTGTATGAAGCAATGAACGCGTCGGCCTTTGGTAGATACATTTGCTTTGATCAAGTCATTACAACAGAGAGAGAGGCAGAGAAGCTAGCAGGGGAGACTAGTATGTCAAAGACCAAGATATGTGGACATGATGGAGGGTCCACTGATCGTCATATTAGATATGAATTATCAAATAAGAAGCTTACAAATCTCATGTCAAGAACACTGAGAAGTTGCTATAACCAAAACCAGCAATACTATTAAGTTCTACTCTGGGATCTAGTCCCTTTTTGTTCTGGTTCAGCGATTTGAGTTCTAGTTTGCTTATTAAGGCCCAATTTGGGATTGATTTCTGACGAGACTGCTTCCGTTTTCAGACTTAAAATATGGTGTTTGGTGAAATCTTTTAAAGCAGCTTTTAGTCCAAATTGTTTCTCCTAACAGTTGGTTTTGAGAAGCTGTCATTTCATTGCTTTTGGAGTTGTTTTGGAAAACACAGAGTAATAGTAACTCATTTAAATGAATTTGTACCCAACTACCAACTATGTCCTCACTCTCTTATAAATCACACAAACCCAGCTATATTCAATTTAGCTTATCGTTCGCAAAAACCATCTCTTACTCCAATTCAAGCTTTTTTCTTCGTGCTCAAATTTTGGATATGGTATAGGTTTTTGTTATTTCCATTGCAATCCCAAAATTTCCATCTTTAAGTTTGATTCTATGGCTTGATTCTCATCTTTATGAATTTTTGTTTATTCAATTTGTTGGTATTGAATTTGAATCTACAGTTTTTGATTTAGCCTCTTTCTAAGCTTTAAAAGAGGTCGTAGAGTTGAGTAAATCTTATGCGGATACTTGCTGGCAATTCGGATACTTCTCATTTTTAATATACAACAAATGTCCTTTGGTTCTAGAATCATGATTTGAATATCAACCAAATTAGAATGGAAAAAGAAGTAATGCAAAGTGGACAAAGGACCATTGTATTTATTTAGAAATAAAAATAAAATTTTAACTTAATTCTAGTAAATCAAAATATTAATGAAAATTTACCATATACATATATATCATTAATATCAAATAGTGAAAGTGAAAGAGGAAGCCAAAAAGCTGTATAGTGCAGGTTCTGATTTCATCAGGGTCAGATTTTATAAAAAAGCGGTGAATTACTCAAATTGGTTCTCGGTTCTTGGAAATCTATGACATCGCCTAGGGCTGTAAGTGGGCTTAAGCCGCTCGTGTTCGATTTGTATTCGACTCGATTTTAACTCGATTTGTATTCAACTCGACTTTAACTCGTTCGGTTTGAACTCGTAAAACTAAACGAGCTAAACTGAAACTCAATATTAAACCCGACTTTAAAAATGAGTCGAACTTAAAGAACAAATATTCAGCTTATTCGATTCGTTTAACTCACGACTTAATTGGAGCTCATTAAAAACTTAGTTCGTTTATTAAACTTAACTTAATAACTTTTATAATATATATATAATATAAATTTTATATGAAAAATAATATTAAAAATAATAATTAAATAAAATTTTAATCTTATTATGCACTATATAAATAACTAATTCGATCCGTTTCATAAATTTTTGACTTCCATCCTCATGGAGCTTATTCTATTATTCCATTCTTTCTTAATTAAAAACATTTTTATATGATGCAATGACATTAAATTTTGAATTTCTTAATTCTAAAATATTAATTTCAACTGATTGAAGTCAGCCGAGCTTGAAAGCCGAGTTTGAACATGACGGAAAAAAAACAAAATTTTAACCCGGCTAGAACTTCAAATAAAAACGAATCCATCAACATAATTTCTTATAAAATTTTAGTTCTAGATTATTTTGTTGGTGGCTAAATTGTTGGATAATTATCATTTGATCCATGTCCATAATCATACACAACCACAAAACTATTTTTTGGAAGTTCCTCTCGCCCAGCAGCTTTAAAACAATTCTGCCCACAGCTAAATAATGCCAAACTGGGCCCAAGTCCTAGTGACTCGGTATGATTCAATTAAACGACGGGAATTAAATTACCAAATGCTATCAGTTAATGTCACAAAGAAGAGTATAAAATCTGTATCTTCATATCAAAACAGCGATTTGTCCAAATTTCATATTTCGCAACCTAATCGGCAGTGATAGATTAACTGAGAACCCAATATCAATCCTTTGGTATTAAAGATTCTACCTTTCTAAATTTAAAAACAAAATTTAAATCCATGGACATGTTAGAGTTGCAAGCATTGTAAGGAAACCAAAGAAAAAGAATTTCAACTAGATTGAACCTTGACGAAAAGAACTGTCCAAACAATATCGTGAACTAAGCAACTTGATTACAAAAGCTACAAATATTCATGTTTTGTAAGCAAAACTAAGACTTTGAGGAACTATATACCAGGTGGTTTCCAGTATAATCTTCAGAAATTAGCAAAACAAAAGCAATTTAATAAAACCCATGTTTCTGAATCAATCATTCATCATATCAGATGATGCAAATCTACGAACCAGACTGAAAACAGAGAGAGAGAGAGAGAGAGAAGAGATTAGAGAGAAAGGCTCAGAGAGTTGCTAACTGTGCTCAACGAAGAGCCCTGTTACAGGCACTTCTCATACAAGAGGTGTCAGAAATTTAAGCACTCATCATCTTTGCCAAATCGTTTTAAACAAGAAAATAAGAAAAACAGAGACTAAACGGAGAAGAACAACAGAGGCGAACCTTTTTCTACTAGGGTTTTACGAATGAGTTTTATGTTTGCTTCTTGCGCCACTATATATAGCTTTGAGGTTGGGCTTTTAGGGTTTAACAACCACAGTGAGCCCATAGTTTGAGCCCACAATATATGAGATTCATTTCTATCGACTTAAAAGTGACGAATCTCCATTGGCATAAGTTTTAAGTGACGAGCCAAGTTTTGGCTCAGTTGGCAAGGGTGGACTGAAGGTGTATCACCCACATAGATTTGATTCCTGCTGTTAGCAAGTCTCAACGTTCGCAATTTATAAATTCTCATACGAAAATCCATATTTGAGAGTTATGTAATAAATACGTGTATGTCGTAAGTCTTTCAGACTTGAAGTTGTGAGTTTGTCATGCTGATAGTGGTGTAGCGTAATTAAACTCTCACCAAAAAAAATTCTATAAAAAGAAAAGTTTTAGTGACGATTCTCCATTGGTAACTAAATGGAGCACTGCGATTAGTAAAACTGTAAAAGTTATATGGTGCTAACGAGTAAGTAGTTGATAATGGTGTTTTTAGAAACACTATAAGGTATAGGGAACACATTTAGTAACGAGTAAGACGTCTTGCTTAGATCGATATAAATTCATGAACAACCTTGATGGATCGACATGCATAGTGGTGGTCATGATTCATGATTGGTATTTGTTTAATGTTGATGTTGAATGAAGTTGAATAATATTGTGAACGTGTGTGTGTGTGTGTGACGGAAAGGTGGCTAGGCCCCTAGGTCTGGTTGAAACTTGCGATCGAACAAAGGACATGCATACAGTAACATTGTGCTAGCTGGTCATACAAATATATAACGATATTCCTCATCCTAGCTAGCTACCACCATTTGTTTAATGAAATCATGCAATGCCCTTATGGGAACTTAAAAAAAGTAGGGTCGAGTTTGGTTCTATTTTGTTTTCAATTGAGACCAGTAACAGCCATAAGACTTATATTTTAGCGTTACAAGAAAAAACATTCGGTGCCCTAATGCGTTCTATGTATTTTGAAATCATACGAACATTATTGTACTGTGAGTATTCTATGTATTCCAAAATCATGCGAACATTATTGTACTGTGAGCAAGATAAATGAAGTAAAATCAATTGTCAACTTAAGATTTTGTATACATAGCCTACATCGAGTATCATAGACAATCCCATGATTTTGCTTCAGTTTTATTTTCATTTATAAGAAACTCGGTTCATGATGGAGATCATTTTGTTTGGAATTGCAACCACAAGAGCCCTAATTGCATGCATTAATACTCGCATTCAAATCAAAGAGAGCAAGAAGGTCCGAAATCTACAAATAAAAGTCCAAGAGTGGAAGCCGAGCTTGGTAAGATTGGAACAGTTCCCTATATTCGCTCTGTCTCTACCAGTTAAGCTCATCGGTACTCACTCACTCATGAAAACAAAAACCAATGCCCCATCTCGCATCTCTCTCTCTCTCTCTCTCTCTCTCTCTCTCTGTGACGACTACTAATTTAATTTCCCATTTCTTTAATCTATCTCCAGTTCTCGACAGAGTTATAAATATAAGAAAATCTTTTGCTTTTAATTTCAACAAAAAGAAAGCTTGCAAGTCAGTAGCTACAGTACTAAACAATTCATCGTAGAAAAGCAAAACCAGAGTCCTCGATCACCTCGATCATCTGAAAGGGAGAGAAAGAGATCGAGTTGAGTGCTGATTCTGCTTTTGCAGCAGAACAATCCCACTTATATAAGCAAATCAGAACAGGATATATATCTCGATGACTTGAAGCTCTTTCAGATCAGATCACACAATATTCTTCTTCGTCTTCTTCTTTTGGTTCTTCTATTGCTACACAAAGAGACCAAGCTTTCTCAGAACCATCATCATTCTCATTCCAGCTCCAATCAAGGTGCGTTCTTCTTCTATATGTCATATACATTTCCCATTTTCATTTCAATGATTTAAATTCATGTTCATTTCTCTGTTGATAAAGAATGTTTCATGTCATGCATATACATTTCCATTTGCATATCAATGATCTAAACTCATTCTCACTTCTGCCGCATTGACCTCTGCGAATCAAGAATGTGCATCATTTAGGATATGAGTCTCACTCTTGATCATATTATTCCATGCATATCAGTGAAAGCTTATGATGCTCGATCATGATAGTGACTAGTGAGCAGTGTACTCTAAATTTAATCTTTTGTTGATGATTGGCCAATTTACTGTGGATCGGCGGCCCCACTACTGTTTTACTTGTTTAGCCTTTTCCTTGTAAAACTATTCTGCTCGGGTAGAAAGTCATTGTCTCTCTGATCTTTCGGGAGCCTTCACTGTTGATCGGTTTTCAGAAACAAAACCATTAACAGATAAAAACCAATGCAGCTTTTAGTTATATTGGCGAGTAGCTAACTAGTAGTGGTAGTACAGTTCTACAGAACATGGCTACCTCTTATTTTATTTTCCTTTGATTCTCAAGTCTCAACCAGTCTGGTCTAGTTGATATTCTCATCATCTCAGATTCTCAGATCCACCCAGAAACTGAAATTTTATCACTGTATCATAAATGTAATGACATCATACTTCTCCATTTTTAACAAAATCAAACAACTTTAATTGGGTTTCCTGCAATAGTTTTTTACCAAATCTGAAAACTCCCCCACCTCATGAGTTTTGGTTTTCGTGTTCAGAGAATCTGCTAACGTGAAATTGATATTGTTTTCTTTTTCTGCTGTTCCCTAACATGTAAAGACAGAGTTTTTAAAAGATAAAGATAATCGTCAAAACTCAAAATTCAATGGGGGTACGTAGCATTATTCTAACCCTTATTCTAGCTGGTAATCACATTTACTAATTTTAGTTGAGTGGCTAGCTAGTTTCTAAACCAACCTTAGAGAAAAATGGCAGAGACATGAAGTGAGCTTGCATCACAACTAAGATGACATTGTTAGCTTTCAGTTGGGAGTAATGCTTTTTAACTCTTAGGCTTGCTCTTAAGTGAATCATTTGGTGGGAAGATGACATTTTCCTTAGTCACATTAGTGTTGAGACCTTACAACGTTTTGTTTTATCGAAATCAAACAGTTTTTTTACCTCACGGACTAATGGCCGTAACGGTTATTTCATTAGATAAAAAATGATTTTCTTAAACTAACTTGGCTGACTGTAACGACCCTAAAATTTCAAGCTTAAAAACTCAAAATTTTAAAATCGTTAAACACAAAATAATCTCAATGAATTCGAAATCATTTTAATGTCACAGCGGATCACCTCTGAGTTTAAAACATAACTCAGTCAAGCCGATTATTACAAACCAAATGATAATTCAACATATAACAAATGGAATTGTATAATCCTCACAACAACCTCACAAATAAAATCACACCAAATCTCACACACAATCCACGATGGAACCTCACCACGACTGGATGCGATCGACTTCGAGTCTTCGGAGTCGTCACTCAATCACCACTACTCAGCACCTGCGGAAGTATCCCCTACACCATTGAAATTGGTGCACCGGGATTGCAACACAAACCCGGTAAGCTTTACAGCTCGTATGAGTAAAATATTGAAATAACTCTCGTCTCATAAAAGACACAACTCCACATCAACACAGTATAAAGAAAATCATGAGAAAACGAGCAACCCATCTGGTTATTCTAATATTTTCACAAAATGGTAACTAATGAGCGCTGGTACACATCTGTTACCCCTCACTTAGTATACCGCTGATGTTGGGTAACCACCCGCCACCCAACATCCAAAACAAGCTGAGTACCCATGAGCAGATAACCACCCGTTACCTCCCATGCAGTACTATGGCAGACAGACTAGAGCTCTAACTGTATCGTAACTTTCGCCCGGCCAAAGGCTAGGTTCCGACTTGCCTCACATGTACAATAATCTCACATCATATTGTACCACACATCACGTCCGAAGACAAATCACAATATTTCACATTTTCCGTGATAAAATCACATGTACAATAATCTCACATCATATTGCACCACACATCACGTCCGAAGACAAATCACAATATTTCACATTTTCCTGTGATAAAATCATGTACAATAATCACTCATCATATTGTACGTTTTAAAACTTTCACAATATATCATAATAAAAATCATAACAGTATATTATATAGCAAACTATATATATTCGTATTTATTTACCATTTATACAATATATACATAGTCCACTATATCATATACATGTCATATTTCATAAACACCTGAAAAATTACGTACGATAATCTCAATCATATCGTACCATTAAAATCACACATGCACAATTTTTCTGTCACCGAAATGACTATTTTTAATGAATTAATAACAGTATGTAATTTAATGAACTATATATATATATGTATTTATTACCATTATACTATATATACGTAGTCCACTAAGTTATATACATGTTGTAATTCATTAAAATAAACACACATGCAAAATTGTTGAATCACCACGAGGGTAGATTCGTAATTCAGTGAGATTTTACTCACCTTATCGACTCGAGCGTGATTCCACAATTCCCGATGATATTCCTTTCCTCGATTTAATGATCACCTTGAACAGATAAGAAAAGAATTTAGAATCGTTTCGTAACCTTTAAATGCCGAAACAGTAATAATCGGTTACTGTTCAGCAATTTTCGGTTTTACGAAGTTACTGTTCACTATTCACTATTCACGGTTACTGTACAATACTCAATTAATACGTATTTCTGTACGTATAAGTACTATATACGTATTTCTGTACGTATAAGTACTATATACGTATTTCTGTACGTATAAATAATAATACGTATTTCTGTACGTATAAATATTTAATACGTATTTCTGTACGTATAAATATTAATACGTATTTCTGTACGTATACGTACGATTTAAATGTAAATACAAATTCAGTAAATAAAATTTACTAAATTACCCTTTTACAAAATTACTTTTTACATTTACTGAAAGTAATTTATATTTACATTTACCGAAGGTAAAATTTAATTACATTTACCGTAGTAAATAAAAATTACATTTACATTTACCGTACACAGTAAATTACCAAAATACCCCTTCAGTCAAAACTAATTACACCGCCTCACACGGCGGCGCGTGTGGCACACGCGCCACCTCCGGCCGGCAGCGCGTGGGGCCCACGCGCCGACGCCAACCAAGGCGCGTGTGATGCCACCGCCGCCGTGATTCTCTCCTCCTCCTCCTCCTCTTCCCTCCCACCACCACAAACCCTCCTAAACTAGCCCACGCACTCCCACGCGCCGCCTCTAGGCGGCGGTAACCATCTATTCTAACCACTTCCGATCTACTTCAAAACCTTCCAAATACAATCACAAATACACGACCAACAATTCCAACAATCGAATTTAACCAACCCATACCTAAAACACGATTTGATTCGTTGATTGGATCGGATCGACTGTATTTGGATCCCGAGAGCCACGCCGAGCTTCACGGTGTCGCCGGGACTGCGCCTTGCTTGTGGGGTGGTCGCATCGTGGTGGTGAAGTCACAGCTGTCGTCGGTGAGGAGCACCGTACTCGGAGGGCGGCGAATCGTAGGTGAGCCGAGAGGAGGCGCGAGTGAGCAAATCGGTGTGTGAGAGAGAGAGGAAGTGAACCGGTGAGTGGGAGAGACTCGGGTAGAGGCACGATAGGGGAGAGAGTGAACCAAGAGAGGGAGAGAGCTCGGGGTCGAGAGGGAGAGGGAGAAGCTCGAGAAGAGAGAGAGAGAGAGAGCCGAGAGAGAGAGAGAAAAGAGAGAGCGGCGGAAAGAGAGAGAGAAGTGAGATGAGGGTTTCTGATTAAGGAAACCCTAATCCTATAATTACCTATTTATACTAGTTTCCAAATCGGAAACTAACTTCCGACGTTAATAACTTTTACCTCCGACGTTCGATTCGAACGCGTCACATATCCACGAACTCGTATCGACGAGCTCTACAACTTCCGTGCAGAAAGTTTTCACAACCGAGCGACGAAATAAAAGTCGATAAATTCGTTCGGAAACGTAACGTTTTCTTATTAAACGTTCTCGGAACGTTTCCGTTCCCGTTTCGTAACGTTTGCAAACAATTATATTCGGTTTAAATCAAACTTCACAACTTAATAGAATTTAATTCAATTCAAATATTGTTTGAAAACGAGGGTTATTACAGACATGATTTCTCCACTCCATATATATCTATTTATAATCTTTCAGACACAAATTAAAGAAGAACAAAAGAAAAAATCTCTTGTCCTCATCTTCTACTAGCCTGATCTCACTGGTATAATTGCACGTCTTGATGTTGGTAGTAGCTACTGTCTTGAAATCTCAAGGATAGACGTTATATGATACCTTACAGCAAACTGGAATACTGATAGCATCTTACCTTTTTTCACTGTCACACTTCTAAGGTATATCATTTCGAATCACATACCAATTCTGACAAATATTTTGAAACTTTCCCAAGTATGTTTTCTTTCCACCTCCTTCAGCAGTTGGCTTTTACCATGATTTAGTTTTACTCTAAATAAATCCAACCTTTGTTTGGCATGCACTAAAAGTACTAGGATAAACCGGTGAAATGAAATCACTTGGCCATTCATAGTGCATGTAAGCATGTTCGAACAGAAATGAGTTCAACTTCCATGTGTTTACCAATGTGAAACCCAGAAACTAATCAACAGATTTTGTTTCATTCCGTAAGACTAAAGGTACGATTAAAGGAAATTATGATAATTTTCCTAAACTAAGTTAGCAGAATTTTCAATGATGTAACACTTTAAATACAAATGGAATTGAAGAGTTATAGTAATAATTATTTCGACAAGAAAGCAAGTAAAGAGGGTAGGGTCGATGGATAGGACTGAACATGGAAATGTTGCAAAGCCAAATTAGGGATGGGACATGGAGTTATCATCTTATTTCTGAAAATTACAACTAGAGAAAATAAAAACCCATTCATAGTTTTGGTCTCTACCCTAGTCTGTCTCGTATTACTCCATGTCTCCATTATACCATTTTCAACATAACATTTTGCTGCTTTGCATTAAAAGGAAAATGACTGTTACCCACTCATATTCACTTTAACAGCTAACGTTCAATTTCGCTTATACTTATCCTTGCCCTCTACAAAGTGATTGTGTTAGGACAGCCCTAGAAATTGTAGGCTAGAGAGAATTATTTGAGTCAGTCAATGGTCAATCACTTTGGATCCACTTAAATTTCGATAATTAAGATCGTGGTTACTACACACTTTTATGTACCGATATTGTTTTCAGCTCTAAAATTCAATACATCTATTGAAATATACCAACTTGCTCACCTACCGAGAGCATCGAAATCATGGTTGTGCTAAGGTGTCTAATTACAACAAAGGATACCGAGGGAAATGAATAAATTTCAACTCACAAGGTTATTCACCCAGTATCGATATAGATTCAATGACTTGTTAATGTTACATCAGTCTTGAAATCGATAAGAAACACCAAATAATTCAGAAAAATTTTAGTTCTCAATCCATGGATGTTGGATTCTGAATTACAGTCCATATTTGTTGCATGAGTTTTAATATGATTTTAGATACTTTGCTAGCTAGTCGATCTCTTTATCGAGTGTATCTATGCATGTTTGATAAATGGTATAAGGTTGAATATGATTTGAGTTTCATCATGGTTCAACTTCTGTTACCTGTTGTTAACTGCGGGTTTCCCTGATCATTTACCCGGTAAAAATAAAAATTACTTATATTACCGATTTCACCCACCCTCAAAATTACCAGGTGAAAATTTGATGCATGAGAATAACATCGTATAAAGGTCCACAGAAAATCAGGAATGGCCTGGCCTTCCTCTTCCCCTGAAACTCGGTAAAGACTCACTCTCTCTTTCTCTTATTCGCTTCCAGGTTTAAAACACGGGTCAAGTAATCCGCAACCCTTAATGGGTCACCAGAGCCCGACTCCTCCGCTGCCACGTAAACACAACGATGGGCAGTCACCGGAGTCGAGCTCATCGGACAGTGCAGCCACCGCAATCAGCAGAGCGAAGAAGAGCCGCTACCCTGTAGACGACGACGACGACGGCGCCGGTGATCGTGTCGAGTGTTCCGGGAAGTACTGCCGGTCATGCAGCGCCGGCATGATCGCCGATTGCGTGGCGCTGTGCTGCTGTCCCTGCGCGCTGGTCAACCTTTTGACTCTGGTTTTCGTCAAAGTGCCGTGGATGGTAGGGAGGAGGTGTTTGAGGTTAGGCAAGAACAAGAACAAGATCAAGAGCCAGGGGCAGACACGGAAGTCGAAGCAAAAGTGCAAGAGTAAGAAGAAGACGAAGCATTGTGGTCAGATGAGTGGTAGTAGTAGTCACCGGCAGAGGCGGTGCGCGGTGGAGGAGGAGTTGCCGGCGGAGATAGCGTGCTATGCGTTCGGGTTTGATGATCGGGAGGAGGAGAAGGAGGAAGAGGAGGACTGTGTGAGTAGTGCAGAGAGGGTATGGTTGGAATTGTACCAGGTAGGGCACTTGGGTTTTGGGAGGGTTTCGTTTAGTGGTGGGGGTGTTCAGGCTGTGCAGGGAAAGTCCAATTAGGGGACATGAATTGTTGTTATGGATTGTATTGATCAAGATGAATTAATCAGAGCCTTCACACCAGTTTCCTAATTAAACTTTCCTTTAGTGATTCATAATGTTAGCAATTTTATTTTATTTTTTCCCAATTTGTTGTGTCCAGGTTCTTGCGGTTTAAGTATGGATTTGTACAGTGTTGGTGTTACAGACTTACAGAGAAAAGAAAAAGGAGAGGAGATGATTGATGAGCAGAAGGCAGCATGCTGCCAAGGGAAAACTTCACATCATCCATTCATGGATTTGTTGCTGAAATGATTTGATTCGAGTCGAGCTGTCAATGAGTCGGATTTGAGTTACATCGAAGTGTTTAACAAGTCGTAAATGAAGTTGTGTACGTTAAATAGAGCAATCCGTAAAGAAAGTAATTTGCAAGCTGTTTGATCGGTTGTTGTGGAACAAAAAATCATACAATCCACAAATTACTTCATATGGTTTGGAGTGGGGTTATTTTCTTTTGTGAGTTCGTCAATTCAAGAACCGAGTAATGGTTGGTCATCATTTAGATGAAGAGTGTAGGAAACAGATTGACATTTTACAAATCACAATCCACAAAAGGAAAGCTGTAGGCTTTCTGAGAGCACCGGATGTGTGGGAGGGAGCTTGAAGCGTTTTGAGGCTTCGATCATAGAGATTGGCCTTAAATCATTCCATTTGATATGTTGGTTGGTTGAAAAACGTTTAAAATGAGAATTATCTTGTTGAAGACTAGTTGAGATGAAAATTTATACAAATAATCTACTTATATAAATCTAAAATCTAAACCGTTTTGATGAAAAAATATAATTAAAATATATGTATGATTAATAATGAAGTTTTTAGTCCTCAACAAAATATTACTCATCGGAAAATCTCCAATATTATTCTATCATGTACATTGACGTTGATACAGGGGCTGGCTGGCTTTTATAACCAGACCAGAAGCCGGTAGTGATGACGACGACGGAGCACCAGTGCTTTTTGGAGCCCAATTCTATTCAGTGACAACCATAGAAAACACCTGCAATCGATGATCCGACTGTGGCCCTGATCATGCCAGTCACTATTTCTATGGCAGTAATTATTTGTAGCTGAGTGATCATATACGGCAGTACGTGTACGTTTATATGCTTTACGTTTGGTACAGTTATTCTGTTGCCAAATCCATAGATCGTAGTTTGTGCTATGAAATCGATCTTTATTATTGTGAAGACTGTCAAGAAGAAATGACGAACACAGTTGAATAATTGTTCGGGACGCCATCAATGTTATATATGGTGTTTATGGTTATCAAGATATGCCTAATGTCCACATCTTAATTCTTAGGTGCCTTAGCGATGACTATCATAGGGACATTGGGGATTGCTTCCCAATGTTTTATCTTTCATAATTCTGTATACATGACACAACACAAACTCTTGCCTTCTCCCCGGCAATGAAGTTTTAACTCGATCATTTCCACTTGTTCTAAAAATTAAGTCACTGCGTTCTTCCCACAACACTTCTAAATACAGAAATAATATCGATGCATGTTGAATATAAGATATTACAAAACATACTTGTCATTTTAAAATCAATTTGTTTGTATTAGACAATTATCTTAAAAATGGTTTGTGACCTAAATTTTTATCTCGAGTCGTGTGTGTAGAATTAGTAAGTGTCCTAAATTATACTAGCCACTCAACATGTGTAAATTCTTTATTTTTAGAAAATTGTTAAAAATTACGGTTGATTTTATAAAAAGATGTTGTTTATAAAATATATAGTGGGAGTGAAAATAAAGATTTATGGAATGAGTTTATTTTAATTTCATAATTAATAAATATTTTGTAATTATCTGGCTTGTCCTTATGATTTTATTTGTTCATAATTTTTTTAAATCTATCTGAGATATTTGGGTAAAAAAAAAGTTAACAAGCTCTAACGCCCTGCTTAGGTTATTACTTATTAGAGTAAAGATAAACATTACCAAAAATTGTTGACTTTGGACGTTGGACCATACCCATTAACGCCATTATTGGGGTAGCGTCGGGGTTTCGAGTCCCCTGCCCTCTTGTTCTGTACCCCTCTCTTCTTTCGCCACCTGTCCGTCCTCCTTTAATCCGTTACACCTGTCCAGCGAAGGCACCGCTTATAAAACAAAAAAAAAAAAGGAAGAAAATGATATTCTAGACTTCGAGAAAAAGAAAGAAGCCGAGCGAGTCGACTGTGAGAGAAGAGTGAGTGACTCAGTGAACGAGTTGGAAGAAGAAGAAGATGGCGAGTGCGGCACCGACTCGGATACTGATGGGAGTGAACGAGTCGACGATCAAGGGCTACCCGCACGCCTCCATAAGCAGCCGCAAAGCCTTCGAGTGGACTCTGGACAAGATCGTCCGCTCCAACACCTCCGGCTTCAAGCTTCTCTTCCTCCATGTCCAAGTTCCTGACGAAGACGGTGCCTCTCTCTCTCAATTACCTTACTCTTTGTTTTTTTTTACTGAGAAATTTTACCGCCGGTGATTGTTTACTGCGCTCGTAGTTGTAGCCTGATCAAGAAATTAAAGAATCGCTGCTTTAAGTAGCTGAGTGGTGATTGTTTGTGATGAATTTGACTAATTACTGTGTGTGTTGTTTGACTAGTCTCTCATTTTGTATATCCTGTTTCTGAAGTTATGCAGTGGAATCTTTAATCATGTATTAAGGAGTTAAGGTGATGATTAATTTTTTCGATTTGTGTTTAATCTAGAAATTTGATTTGAGTTGGAGGTGTTTCGAGAATTGATCATTACTCTCTGTACTTTGTGACATGTTAATATTGTGCCTTGGTTATATGCGGCTTTATAATCCAGTTGGTGTTGAGTGTCCGTGTGTTGAACATGAGCGTAAGGTGTTGAATTTACAGTGACGAGTTTGTTTCGGTGGTGCATTATTGTATGGACAATGTTCGTAGCAGTTCCATTCACACGGTCAGTGGCTGACCATGAAATTCATGCTCAATCACCATTGGATGTAAATCTAAGAGTTGAAAACAAAATAACTTAATTTTAAAAAGATTCTCCTTACCTTTGGGCTTTGGATTTACATCCAATAGTAGTTGAGCATGAATTTCATGGTCAGCTACTGACCGTGTGAACGAGACTGATGTTCGTAGATGCTTCGGCGCTTTCATTTCGGTGGATTAGGTAGTCCGGGTTTATGTTTTGGCATTGAAGCAGAGCGCTAGGCATCCTCATTCCTCAATTGGGAGAATGCTTGCAGTTTCTAATACTTGAACCTGGACTATCTGAACTGAGGATGTACATATTTTTCGTTGTCTTCATTACCCTGTGGCCCTGGCATTTGTTTAGTCTATGTTTCTCAGTGTGCATGAACTCTAAATTGGTTTACTGCTCATTAATATCTGTCACCTCTTTCTGTATCAGGTTTTGACGACATGGATAGTATCTATGCATCACCAGAGGATTTTAAGAGCTTAGAGTGCAGAGACAAGGCAAGAGGGGCTCATCTACTGGAGTTCTTTGTTGAGAGGTGTCATGCTATTGGGGTATTGGGATTTAGACTTGGAACATACTTTATATAGTGATTGCATTTGCAAGAAATGTGCCTGGGCAGCTTGAAGTTGACACCTCTATATTGGACTGCTTGTAGGTTGCTTGTGAAGCGTGGACCAAGAGAGGTGATCCCAAAGAAGTAATCTGTCATGAGGTAAAGCGCTTGCAGCCAGATCTTCTAGTTGTTGGCTGCCGTGGTCTTGGTCCTTTCCAGAGGTATGCTCTCAAGTGCTCGCATAGTTGGTGTTCTTTGACTTCTTTTCACATCCTTTCAGTAATCGCGTACCAGATTGATTAGTACAAATTGTTTGTCTACCCTTAACCACATAATTTCTCTTTTCTATTTTCCATGTAGGGTTTTTGTGGGGACTGTGAGTGAATTTTGCGTGAAGCATGCTGAATGCCCTGTCATCACAATCAAGCGCAGTGCCGAGGAGACACCTCAGGATCCAGTTGATGACTGAAGCGAGGTCTTTGTTCCTAAAACCAACAAGGAAGAACTACATCGATTACTTTATAGGAAATTTAAATTCTTTTCGAGGACTTGTACTACTACAGTTGGATGTTTTCGTATTGAATGTGTGTTCAGCTAGTCTATGAGCTTCCATAATCGGATCTAATAGTATGGTCTGTTTCATATATGTCTGCTCTGGGAATCCACAGCCAAGCTTAGAACAGTCTCGTTGCTATGTCTATTGCTCTGTGGAATCCACATCCAAGATTAGAAATGTAGCTGCTGAATGGCTGCCCTCTAGTTATTTCTGAGGCATATCCCAACTGTTTAGGTCCTACTAAGCGTAGCCGGGAAGTAAGTTCGGTAGAAATGTGCCCCCGGAAGTCCTAGATGTCAGCTTCTTTCACATTAGTGACTGGATGTTATAGTAGTCAAATAACCGGAACGAGCTACTACAGTTGTAGCCGTTGCCAAACCTCACCCCATGGATCCTGCTCATCTCGCTTTTTGGTGGGTCTTCGTGAGAGAAAATCCCAACTGCCCTTACGTAATACGTATGGATAGTAGGCTTGATTTGGTGCTAGGAGAAAGTGAGATCCTTTTCTGTATTTGGTGTTCGAGCAGAATATGAGGACACTGTTTGTGTTCTTCATCACTATTTTCGCATTTGTTCTTTCTCACTTATAAGAATAGCTGCTCTTTTTCACTGATCGGCCCCCCTCACATTACATAAACAGCAACCCACCTTCCTCCTCCCCTCTGTTAATCAAATTCTGGCCTGCTTTTAGTTTTAATCCCTTCTATCCTACGAATCGATGGACGCATAATTCAAGCAGATCAACACTGATTGAAATTGTTTGTGTTTCGGAACATAGTCTTAGAAGTTTCATCTTTTCATCCTGCCCAAGTGCCCAACAGTCGCATTGAATGAAAATGTCCTGTAATAATCTACCCTTCCTAGTCTCGCTAGTGAATATAAACAGATAAAATGGATTTGGAACCACCCGACGAAGTTAGCTAAAATATGAAGCAATTCTCCATTAGTTCAAAATGGCTCACAATCAACCCAACCTAATTCCACCCAAAAATCATACCAAAAACACATTATCAAAAGCTACACAAAGCCAACAAACAGGTAACCAAATTTTCTTCTCCTTGAAAATCTCAATTCCAAATGCAATTGAAATCGAATCCGAAGCAAAATATATCAATCACATTTTACCCTACACAAATATTCCAAAAGAGTAGCGTTGTAGTACACATAAATCACAAAAGCTGCGTTTAAGCTAAAAAAAGAAGAAGAAGAAGAAGCACTTATTCTCTCTCAGACAATGCCGACTTTAGCTCCGGCGGCTTCGAGCTGCTTCTTGGCGTCTTCGGCGTCGTCCTTGGACACTCCCTCCTTGAACTTCTTGGGCAGCCCTTCAATGAGCTCCTTGGCCTCCTTCAACGCCAAGCTCGTCAATGCCCTCACCGCCTTAATCACCGCGATTCTCGCGTTGCTCGGCACCTCCTCAATCACCACGTCGAACTCCGTCTTCTCCTCCACCACGGCCGCCGCGTCTCCCAGGCCGGGTGCGGCGGCGACTGCGGCGGCGGGGGCGAGGGCTGCGGCGGAGACGCCGAGCTTGTCCTGGAGGTAGTCGACGAGGATGCGGGCCTCCTCGAGAGTGAGGGAGGAGATGTCGGCGCCGAGCTTCTCGATTTTCTCGGGGGCGGCGACGGCGGCGAGGGGGCGGAGGTGGGTGGCGCGGTGGGAGAGGGTTGGGGTTTGTGGGGAGAAGGGGAATTGGAGGGTGGGTTTGGGAGTGTGGGAGGGGAAGGAGGAGGTGGCGGTGGTGTAGGAAGGAGTGGTGAGTGTGAGAGTAGACAGTGAAGCTGCCATTGTTACTCTCTGGTTTGAATTAGATGAAGATGAAGAAGTAGGAGAAGAAGAACAAGGAAGAAGGAAGAGGATTAGGATAAGGAGAGGAAATGGGGAAGGTAGTGTCCAAGATGTAGGTGGTGCTTTTTCATATTGTGACGAGTTTGTCCTTGTGAGATGGTGAGAATTACTTGATATTGGGGAAGACTTTTGTTGTTTATGGGAGGGTATAAGAGGTAAAGCAATCTGAGGGGAAGAAGAAGCCGAAGATGGAGGGAAAAAAAAGAGGGGCATTCGGAGAATCGAACTCCGGACCTCTCGCACCCAAAGCGAGAATCATACCACTAGACCAAATGCCCGGTTGTGAATACGTACTTCACAATGTCTCTGGTGATTGCTTGATACTCTTATAATGAAGCTCATGAACCATGATAAGGGCTAGTTAGATTCAGAAGTGCTAAATTGCTAGATTACTTTCAGTAACAGAAACTTGATACATTTGGTGGATTAGAGCTAGCTAGTATATATATACCTTTTTGTATCGTTAAAATTTTTCAATACGGTAACTGAAGTGAAGATTATGATGGGGAGATCAGGCTAAGTGGAAGTGACGTTACTAAAATATGCTTTTCTTTCAAACTCATAGCCTCATAGGAACCGTCAAATACTCTGATACAGTTACTTAACTTGGTCTTTGAAGAGCTACATAGAGCTGGGTTCTAGGGAACCATCTCTTAGACCTGTTAATGCTAACTGAGCAACACAGCTTAAGTCATTACTGACTTAGCTACTCTCCTGCCTGGGGATAGTAAGATGTAGTTTAGAAGTGAACGGGGATGTAGTTAACTTTCGTGTTCATTAATTATTGTGAGCTACAATCTGCTTGAATACATATATGATCAAATAGCAGTAATGATCAATATCCTAGAACCTATAATGCTCGCATGGGTATGATACAATCCAACTCAACCAAATCTTCACCACCTTCTGCGCTTTCTACCGTACCAATATGCAAATGCAGCTATTGATGCAGCCAGAAGAACGCCGGCAGTTGCATGAAAAGCGTATATTGGTCTGTCCACAATGATGCCAGAAGCAGCAACTTCACGAGGTGGTGATGCTGGTGGTTTCTGACTTACAGACAATGCAAAACCCAAACCTTGCCTTTCTAATTCGGCCACGTCTTCAATTGCTGGCTTCAGCCTGGTGGCCTTGGCTATTGCTTCATACTCTTCTTTGGTTCCCCCTTCAAGAAAAGACCCAACAAGATGACCATTGCTAACCCAATAAGCCCCAAATGTGCCTCCAGAAAAATCACCATAATGGACTGCATCTCCTAAATTGTCCCCATAAAACTGCCAAGACAAGGTGAACACTCTGGAGTAAAAGAATGGTAGATAGTCAAATTCAACCGCCTTGTTTGGTTCCATAATTGCAGCAACAGCATGTCTAGCAGTTTTTCTTGCCGAGTCAACATGTTCAAGCCTACGGGAGTCACCAAATAGTTTGACTGGAAATGCTGCAACATCTCCAACTGCATAGACTGAGCCATTGCTCGACTGCATTTTTCCATTCACTTTGATCCCACCTTTCTCCAGCGTCAGCTGACCTTCAAATAGGCTTGTGTTTGGACGGATTCCTATTCCCACCACAACCATGTCCGCAGGTAGACTACTTCCATCTCTAAGATTAACAGTTGTGACCTAAGCATAAGTTGAGAACCAAGATTCAGTACATAAATGTTTAGTATTTAAAAAGAAAACTATTCTGTTCACATGCTCATCGCCAGTCTTGATCTCTATTCAGATGTAGGAAGGGGAAGTCAGAAGGAAGGCTTCTACTTTTCTAGAGATAAACTAGTACAAGTCGGACAGCTTTCTATATGAAACTACATCTTTTCTATAAAATTGAGACAGCTTTTCAATAGTTTCTAAATGTTTAGACATAAACTCATAAATGAATCCCAAACAACAGAAAAATGAGCAATACCATCAGCCATTTTCACTCTTAAAGAATACATAATTATGAATAGAGAAAGAAAGAAACCAAGGAGGCAATCTTCATATTTACCTTCCCATCAGGGTCAATGTCAAATGAGGACAATATGGTTCCTTTAACAAAATTCACTCCTTTGGACTTGTAAAATTCTTCATAGTAACTTGCAATTTTGGGTGTGAATAATCGTGCCACTGCAAAACGACAGAAACTATACATAATCTCTTTCAGGACTGAGAAAATAAGCTACTTGATATCTACCATACAAATAAGGACAGAAACTATTCATATACTCTTTCAAGACTGACAAATTAAAATATTTGATATCTATCATACAAAACAATATGCGGCCAAACAGGTTTGATATTAACAAAACAAACACCAATATACAGTATGACAGAAGAAGAACTTACTGCAATGTTCTTCGGGAAAAACCATTTTCACATTCATTCTATTGATCACCAACGATGCAGCACACTCCATTCCAATGTAGCCACCACCAATGACAACAGCATTCCCGCCAGGGGAAGATTGCACTAAGTTGACAAGTCTATTTGCATCAGCCAAATTTCGTAAATAGCACACGTTTTCAGAATCTGATCCTTTGACTCCAAACTCCTCCAGCTTCAATGCCTAATATCCGGATATAGAAGCATACAAATCGTTAAAGCAATAAAATACTGATCCTTATCTTCTCTCTGAGCTATGTCATTTTTAGCGATTACAACTTCCCATCTACACATTTACATAACCTCAATATTTGAAATCACTATTAGTCTCATTCGAAATGATAGGGCTACATCCTGTAAAACTAATATCTAATGCAAGTTCAGCAACACAGATGTAGAATAAGTGAATAACAGTTTTAATAGGTTACAGTTTCTCAAGTCCGCAGTTTATTTTGGGTTGAGTGAATCTGTGGCTACATAGTTATTATGTACAGTTGTATTTCCTAATTCTTCAACTCTTAAATTAAGATGATCAAAAGCAAGAAAATGTAGAAGAAAATTATAAAGATCAGTTTCAATACCCGAGCACCTGTTGCAATAACGAGAAACTTGTAGGTTATTGTTTCTCCAGATCCTGTCAATATCGTCTTGCGTCTGACATCAACAGACTTAACTCGAGTTCCAAGAACTAATTCAATCCCTGTGAAGAAGACACCAAATAACTAAAATCACAATCACACTTCAGTAGTACATATCCAAAACGCATATGCTCACAATTAAGGCACTTACTACAATTACATAACCATAGAAGGAAATAAGTAATGTAATTACCATGTTCCTTGTACCATTTTGGAGTTAACCTTTCCTCATTAGCACCAACACATGTGTGAAACGATGGAAGGCGTGAAGGGGCTGCACAACAACAACAAAAACATAACAGTTCAGGAACACGACACTGATAAAGCACAAGTTAAAAGGATGCAAAATTTAAGAATTAATGTTCTGTTAGATGTAAGGGGCTGCAGTTATAGACTGGCCAAAAATGGTTCAATGAAAACAGACGAATTATAATGGCTGAAAGAGAAGAGACTGTACCTTCCGGAAGTAGAAAGCCTTTGCTCAAAGCAGGCCTCTCATAAGGGGCAACCTGAAACATAATTGTGGCCCTGTTACTTTCCAAATTAAGAAACTTACTTAAAAAAAGACACACTTGATCACTGATCTTACAAGCAATAATGAAACAGAAAAGAGATCAACGCATTCAGAACAACAACAACAACAACAAACAAAACAAGTTACAACTGGGTGTTCCCTGATCTCTTTTTTTAATACGAAATCAAGAGCAAGAGCCCAATAGAGAAGAGCGAAAACCCAAGAAGACAATGAGATGTGGAGATGAAGGAAAGAGAGTCTTACAGGCTCCTCGGAAATGATGCAGAGTTCACCGTTGGAGATACCTCTCCGGGTGAATTCAAGAGCTGCATATCCAGCTGCCACCCCTCCTCCCAGTATCACATACACATATGCCCTCCCCATCTTCCTATTCTTCTTCTTCTTCTTCTTTAGAGGTTTCGATTTTGAAGAGAATAATTCGATTGATAATATAACAACTAATTATTTATTATAATAATTCTGGGGAGAGCTTGCTTTGAAGACACTCCCAAGAAAACATGATCACCATCAGAATTCTCTCTATCCCAAATCGTAGTGTGACTCAGGAAGAGTCGAAGTTACCGTACTACCCTTTTGAGTTTTGATCGGGCGCCGCGGATTGGGTGGGGCCCGTTTGCTCTTCGGGTTTGGGTCGGTCCGGGGAGTGGCGCGGTGACACGCGTCCTGGAGCCATGGGATGGTCTGGTACTGGGGAAATGTGGAGGGGATTTGGATATAATTTGTTTGTCAGAATTCAGAAACCAAGTTGGGGATTTTGGGTGGTTTGTGTAACTGAAAATTGGATGAGGTTTCGTCCCTATGCCACACATTTGTGTTCTTTGGAACTTAACTATCTCCTCCAAATCATTTGAGGAGTATAATTTTCCAAGACTTTGCTAGGGTTTATCATGTAGTAATTGCAGTCGTTTGATCCATATTGTTCAACTATATATTGCATTCCTAAATTTCTTTACCGTGATTTTAATTTACTCGTTATGGCATAAATTGAGCTGACATGCATATCCATCGAAACGAATACTTGGTTATCCAAGGTTAGCCAATTTGCCACGTGCAACAAGAGATGCAACTATGAGTCTTATTAGGGCAACTCCAACCATGGTTCTATAAACCAAGATTGGTCCTATAATTGAGAAATTCATCTCCAACAAATAAATATAGAGGGTGCTAGTCTCCGAAATATGGGACTTGTCTATTTGAAGTCATATATCTAAGCCAATTCCAAGACCAAAGACTCAATCAATTTATGGCTCTTGCATCAGTTTGGTAGGTCATTGTTTGGATGAAACAATACAAAATTAGTAAACTAAGTATTAAGTACAACACCTCATATTAAACTTTATTGTTGGAGATGAGATTTATAGGACTCATAAAAAGAGTGTTAAAATTAGAATATCACCTCTAAATAAAACTTATTGTTGGAGTTGTCCTTACAGTGTTATTTTGTAAAGATAACAATAAAAAAGATATTTATGACAAGTAAATAATTCGCACTTGATTCTCTCCAATACGCCAATTCAAAAGGATTGTATAGAATTTTAAGGAAATTCTGGCATATATGAGTAGAAGATACGTACATGTCAGAATCAACCTTTGTCGATGAGATTGTTAGGGATTCGATGAAACACCCAGGGATATACATAGGTACGTGGCTGATAAAGCTGGAATATGGATAATTATTTGCCGGAATAGGGATTCCAGTGACGGACTCGTAAGCAAATCGGTCATGCATGGTCGTCAGTCTCGTCACTACCCTCAAATGATATACTGTTCCGGCCAAGGACACATACTGCAGGCATGAACCACGTACCAGTATATATTTAGTTTCCGGCACAACCGATTGCGAACAACACTTGTTGATCATCTGAGTAAACTTGCTTCAAAGTAGAGAAGAAGATGGAAAGATGAGAGGATAAATCTGGACCTCTCATATTCATACTAAGAGGTGTTGGGCCTTGAAGAAAAACAAACTCCCGATTGTGATTTAAATCACATTGTTTAATTACAGAAAGGAACTCTCTCCTAATCGTACAGGGTTAGGTTCTTGAGAAAAGGTTTCCTCTGCTTTTTCGATTTTCTGTTTAGATATCACATGGTTAGGTTTACAAAAGTGATGTTTGTGTATATACACTATACACATGTGATGATTTTTCAATGGACGAGTCTCCAGCATATTTAGGTTGGCACACCAAGTCTCTGAATAAATAGGAGTTTTCCCGGCCATTAGAATTCGTGTGTTCTTGTTCATCTAGTAGTAAGCAAACCACTCTCCCACAATCTTCTTCTGTTCCATTCTGCTCTAGGTATTCAGTGTATGGTGATCGATGTTCCGAGCTTAATTTCCTTCCATTCGTGTTCATCAAGCCTCTATTAATGCTGAAAAGGATCGAGTGTGTTTGTGGTGCACCGGCCGGCTAGCTAGCTTGTTCGAGACGACGTGTTGAGACTGATGACGTGTAGTTTAACGGTTGAATAGTAGCGTGGCGATCCTCGTGAAGACTCGACAACCACTATGAATGCGTATAGTGATTGTGCAGGTTACATTTTTACGTCTCTTTTCTTATGGAAGTGAATTGATTGATTAGGACTCGGAAGGCCTTATGTTTTTATTACTTTGATATAGGAAAAGAAAAAGAAAAATTATGACTTAATCTATACGTCGTTCATCGCCATATATGTCCATAACATGCATCAAAATTGAATTTCAGCTACCCAAATCCGAATAATATTACTAAACTTGTTTTCCAGGGATGTTCTTCACTAACTCTCTTGTAGTACGTAGAACCGCATAGCCTCCGCCAGTACGTGAATCTGGCATGCATGTCGTAAGTTGAGTCACACACATATATTTTTTGTATAATCAGTAGTGATTTTGATTGTGCTTCATAATGAAATATCATTGTCATATAATCTTGAGATGGGATAGATCTTAAATAATCTTGAGATATATTTTCTCTGTGTTCGATCATATATACATCTATACATGATAATTAGATATAAAGGTCAAATTTAGTTCACCCAAGTCTTATTTCATAACCTCATTCCCACTCAACCAAACAATGCATGCACCACTCAATATTTTACGTGATAATAATTCAAGAGACATGGTAATTGTTATGGCACATGCACACATAAATGGACAATGAAATTAGCCATAAAAGGAAAGACATCCCATTTGGAGTTTACGTCTCGAATGACCTTCCTTTTTCGTATATCAAATCAATCTTTTTTCTGTTTCCCACTCGTCAAATGAGACTCATAGAATCACATAACTCCATTCATATACATCTTCTTCCTGGTCGGCACTTCATTATCAGTACGTACATACATATATAGAGATTAGAGAGAGAGAGAGAGAGAGAGAGAGAGAGCGGGGGGGATAAGCCTTGAATTGATCAATTATTTGAAAACTCCAACATTAATTAATTAAGTTCAAACAATCTCCTAATCCGTTAGTTAAACTGGTGTTATAGATGCACTATTTTTGGTATTGATATAGATATATAGTTGCAACAAAAGTTAAGCAGCACTTTTAGTTATTGATAAATAAAAGGCTAGCGCTAGTTAACTGGAACTTTCATATACAACTTTTTATTTCAACTTCGATGGTAGCGCACTGTGTTTAAAGTTTTGAAGAATTGAAGTTATATATAAAGTATTGAGAGGAGGCGAATTAAAATCACAAATATTATCTAGAAGAGTAATGATTTCAGCAAGAGCAGCTGGACGAAAAGTAATATTTCTATGGGAGATGCTGTAATAATGTAATATAGAGACTCTCCCATAACTTCTCATACCAGACCAACGTAACCCACTGCAGCAGTTAAACCTAACCTCGTGTAGAAACTCAAGTAGTTATCACAGGTTTGTTAATTATCCGGGCATCCGGCTGTGCTTTTAACTTAGTTCACGAATAGTTACCATACCGACATTGAATGTTCTCATTTTCGACTTCCATGTCCTCTGTTCTTTGATGATTCTAACAATATCTTATATGATCCTTAATTTAGGCATCTATAGACGTCTTCCCCAAATGCTAGTAGCTCTAACAAATCCGAGCTAGGTATTATAAACTTTCTTAACCCCCCCCCCCCCCACCCCTACCCCCCCCACACACACACACAATTTATATATATATATATATATATATATATAAAGTAGTCTTGGATCGAAACCGTATATCCATCGTATATAGGTGTTAATTATATTTGCTTGATTGATTACTCAAGACCTCAAATTATGTCATTCCGAGCTATCTAAGAGAAAATTATACAAAAGATTGGGGATATGAAGAACAAAACCAACATCGATAGTTAAGAGCATGAAATTCATAATATGATAAAGGAAACTCGAGAATTTCCCGATCAAGTTCCGCTTGTTCTAGCTAGGGTTTGCAACTCGTCCAGTAATTCTCTTCCTTTCATTTATAAAACCCTAGCTAGAGGAGATATTTTTGTTTGCAAGCTCTTTCATGCATACATGCGAATCTTGGCAATCATGGCCGACCCAACATGTGAATCTTCGTTATCCACCACGTGATTGTTATCTCTTTTGTGCTTGGCATTCAATTCAATTCCGCACAACAAACATGTGATGGAAAACTACGAGTGGCTACAAGACAAACTTGTTTTCGTATGAGCCTGGGAAGCTGGCAATTCCAACCAACATATGAACTGTCCTCCTTCATCTTTTGCACTTTTAGACAGTGCAGAGTGGGAGATATGGGCCTTGCAGGTTAATTTCTCTCGAATAATAAAGGATTGGATGCTAAAGTTTCAACGATGGTTGTTGTAAATAGTAGCAATGACTCATCCAGGACGACCTAACTTTGTTTTTATCTGTTGGTCATGATCATCGATCGAGTTGGCTGTATGAACTTTACATTATGAGAATGTGAAAATATTCCGATTTTCGCACGAAAAAAATGTAAATATATCCTCTTGTCTCCGTTATAAAGTTGATGATTCAGTCGAATTAAGAATAGATATAACATATATAGGGTGATTGGGGATCTCCTTTATCAAAATCACTACGAAAGTTACGAAAGCTAAGCGTATTTACACTCCATATTAGAGTATGAAAAGTACAACAGACGTCAAACTATAATCATTATGTGCTGTAGAAAAACTGGGACATGTAGATACGATAGATATATATATGAATACGATTATGGTGAAGAGGACTGGAGGAGTTAATAAGACGTAAAGCTGTAGAAGGAACATGTGACTGGATTTCTTTTGCAGAAGGGTTGCAAGTTAGGTTCCATACATACTTCCGTAGTTCCGTTTACGCCCTAGTTTCAGGTTTTGCATGGCCATAACTCCGGGGGAAAGCCCCAACGGAATCTTACAATAATAGCTCGTATTGCTCTCTACGTGTCGGTTTCTTGTTGGTCAAGCTAGTCCATCTCGCTGTAATTTTACGTATAGAGGTCTCTAAATAGTATTTCACCCTAGTATACATCAATGCTATACATTCTACATCTAACGGTTGATAACCGATATTATTTTTCTTACCCCACTCATAAAACAATATCGACCGTCGGATGTGAGATTTATAACATACATTGATGTATACTATAATTTTCTTACATACCTTTGTGAATTTGAGTTCTAATATGAGTGATATCAGTTCCAGATTTCATGCAGCATCTGTTATATTAACAGATTTATTTCAAGCACGTGCGTAATTCTGGTGTGGACCGGAAGAAACAGCAGGTCTCTATCTCACCTAGACAATTTTCTGCACTGTGATCTTTTCCAAAAGTTTCAAGATTATTAGTACTACATCAATCGTACAAAGCTAAACCGCCTAAACGGCACCTCTTGTGAGGCAGACGCATTAGATTAATGATTAATCCAGTTGCTAATTAGGCTAATACGAACAAAATGTAAATATCATTTTCTTTTTGCTTTAATCACTATCGATCACAAGTCAATCGGCAATGATGAACTGCAAGAAATGACCTAACTTATGTCATTGTTAATTTACGTACTATCGAACATGATTAGAATGACATATATGACAAACACTCTTTAATTAACTATAAGTAGGATAGCAAATCTCAAGCTTTAGGATAACCCTATTACAAACTAAGTTTAGGTATAATCTATTAAATAACAGCTCAATATATATATAAAACAGAAAGAAAGAAAAACGTTATTTATATACGTACTAATAAATATGTATATAGACAGACCTAATTACATATGAGTAACTAAATAATGCAAATTATTTTATAGTATATGAATGTAGACGGTGAGTTGGGGATTTTTACTCTCCGTTCAGTAACTGCATAGACCAGAGATCCTCCATGCTCCAGTAATTCTCTTGATGCGAATCTCCAGGGGGTAAAACATTTGGATGATCAGGAGGCTGAACCAGAGTTGCAGCGTACGACGCCGTCGGGGCGCATAAAGGGTAGGTGGTTTCCATTGCGTCAAGACCAGTACTGGTGCTCGATCCCACATGGCTCGTGCTTGCCTGATCAGCAGTTCCATCGGAGCTTTGTCCCTGTGAATTGCTCTGATCACCTTGCTTGATGTGTTTTTGGATTCGGGTTCTCCAGTAGTTCTTGATTTCATTGTCGGTCCGTCCTGGCAAATGCTTTGCGATTTTTGACCACCTTCATGAGCAATTAGACCAAATTGTTAGAGTTGACGTACGCAAATAATTGCTAGAGTTGCATCAACCAGATAAAAAATAGATAATTGAATAATTAAACCTACTAGATCCAACTCATATAACCCATAACAAAGGAGACCAATAATGACCTACTGAAAGATCCTAGTAACTTATATGTATCTGTTCAGTGGTTTCACGGTCTTGCATGTAATTAGTACATATAACACAGTTACACAGATTTAAATGATTTTCGAGGCTACTCCAAGCAGCATGCATGCATGTATACGTACTACGAGCTAACGTGAATTCTACCAACTTATGAATGAAACACACACTATATTTAATTAACAATCGGACTAAATGCTCGATCATTTAATCGATCTTGCTGTCAGTATTCTCTACTGTGTGAAGCGACTTAGAACAAAATGATCGAAGGACCGAAAGTTAATACGAATCTCAATAATCAATCCAAGAGCTCAGTTGCTACTCAATATGTAACCTAATTCAGTAATTTTGATAGTAGTTCATGTCTCCGGCACCGTGCAAAAGAAAAAACCGTCGACGATCATTTATTTTTCTTCAACCGACAAGGTGTACTCCGAGGAAAAAAAAACTCTTTGGCAAACGAGTTCCTTCGATAAGGTGCTAGCTCTAGAAATCTAACGTTGATTAATTGGCATAGCTGGTATCCAATGTCTTTTTACGCGGAACTTTTACCAAGGAATGAATCAACATTTTGTTGGGAAACAAGCGATAATGCTATTTACTTATTTAGATGCAATCATACCAACAATAAACAAGAGTAACAGTTGAATGGATGAATTCCCTGAAGTCCTCATGTGCGCTCCCTCATCTTCTGGCCGATCGTGAACGCGGATTGTGACATTACAGATAAGAGTGAGTAAAGCTAGATGATGTCCTCTACAACGTAATGGGGCTAACCCTAGCAGAAAGAGATCGATCCTCCTCAAATGGGATAGAGCACCGTACCAAACGTTAAACTCTGAAAAATCCGGGAGCCTGTAGATTTCACGATTCATCATCACCTTGGGGAGTAACTATGGTGGAATTTGAACAAGTGAATAACCCTGTATAACAGAAAGATCGATTGACCAAAACCGAGATTCTAAAACTAAATGAATTTAGAACAATTTTTTTTATCAATTATACCCTTTTTGACAAGAGAATTTCGAACAACCCTAGAAGTATTTTAGTGACTCGAACCCCCAAGGTTCAATTTTCGGCAGAATAGATTGACCTTCGTCAGATAAGTCCAAACAAATGCCAAAATAAGTGTTACTCACTTCTAATCGAGTACTATGCAAGACTATATATAACATATATATTATAACACAAATGGCTACGTGGTTCACCTAGTTTGGCTAATCGATACTCTTAGACCTGGTTTGGACTCCCTGTAAATTAATCAAGCATACTCAAAGAACATAAAAGATGGTCGACCAGTACATTAAAAAATAATAATAATAATAAAGTAGTTATACAAAAGCATAAAATTTGCAAATCAAATCACTCTTCCTATTCTAATCACACATTTCTAACGAAGAGTGTCTGAATCATTTATATAATTACTATGCGAAACCTACAAGATGAACAATTACCAATTAAAATTACCGTGTAAATCATGGAAGGGTTGTTGCCTTGTTGGTTTGTGGAAGTGAATGTCATGGAAAGGTTTATTATTTCTATTTTCTTTATAGATTATAAAAGGGTATCTTAGAAAATTTATCAACACATGTTCTACGGGCGAGATTTAAAGACTTTCAAGTTGGACATTTCATCATGCGTATAAATAAGACAGACCAGACCTGGGAAACCAAATGTTGCCACAAGAGAAAGAAAATAAAAATACATCTACAGAGACTTTGCGTGTGTGCATATGACAGAGTAATAATATTACAACAACTCGATCCCAGTTGGATATCGTAGTTGAAGAAACCTCTGATATCAGATCTGGGGCTTCAAAGACAATATGACCGGAATAACAGGTATGTCCATATATACTTGCTTCGAGTATATATAAATATTTGTTGGATAGTTTTCTTTTAATGTACGTAACTACTCATCATCTGCTATTTGTTCCCAACCTAAGAGGTTTATGTATGTATGCTGCATTTTTCTTCTTCTTTTCCTTATCAGACTGGTGTGAATCTCTTGAAGATATATAGTTTCCTCAACTAACTATCTCGATATATGGATATTTTTGACTAAATAGCAGAGAAGAAAAGGTATGCTGAGCTCATGATTGTGAGCCGCAGCCTTGCATATCTCCGATGATCCGAATCCGATGATTCGTGATGTACGACATAAACTTATAGAGGGAGGGGCCTGAGGGGTCAGCCGGCCGGTCGTTGTCTTAAAGGTGCCAAAACAGTAAGGTTCATGTCAGCTTCAAAGCCAAATACGGCAGAAGGGAATTTTCTTTTCTCATAAGTGAGAGGTTTGGCATGTGACCAATTTACTAAGGGGTTCGACTTAAATTGGAAACATTTCATTGGCTTCTATACTTTTATTTCGGTTCGAGTTCCGAAAGTAGCCCTTTAAAATTAGGTATTTTTCTACGACAACAATTTCCTAATCTTTGGACTTTTTTGAATGTTTGTTAATCATGGATGGTATCCTAATTTGGACACCATTACCAATTTTAACAAGTATTGATTAAAGTGATGGGATGCTAGGTAAGCATGCACATGCAAACTTAAACTTGCTTATGGGAATATCCCAATTCAGTTCGGAGCTGACAAATCCCTTACATGGTGTAACATACGATCAGCGGCGGCAATCGGAATTAAATACGAGATGGTAAGAATAGAACTTATACTTGTTATCCGGTAAATTGTACGATAGTTCCACCTTTTAGGCACGCACGAGTGTAAACTCTAAAACGTACTCAAGAGTTCACCGCACAAATACTGATTATGACTCCGTCACAGTCTGAAACACCACAGATCTCAAATTTCACATATAGAAATTAGAAAACTGGGGTAGTATGAAATAACTACATTAAAAAAAGAAAAAGAAAGAAAGAGCTAGATAAGAAATATGCTGAACTAGCAAGCATATGAACTAGATAGGAAATAGGTCCACAGCACTGATACGCCTCCAAGTCTTTCCCGTATGACACACCACCTAAGAATTTTGGTTAATTTAAAGCATCTAAGCACTTTCCAAGTATCCAGAGTCATCCACTCATCCTCGTACGGATGATAAGAGTGATTTATGGAACCTTAAATTAAAAAAAAAACAGAGAAAAAAAATCCTTAATTGGTCACCATCACATACTGTGTGCTGTATGGATCGAACACTCAAAGTTCCCAGGTAATACGTCGAATATCTTGACTTGCCTCTCTTAAGTCTACCCATACAAATAGCTAGGGCCGCTGACAAGATCAGATCTCTACATGAGATCAGTAGTAGTAGAAGAAGAAGAACGATTAAAGTAAAACAGATATCCAAACTAAATCAAAAGGTGCACAACAATCAAATCAAAACAGGGTATAACTAATCAATCAAAGAAATAAAAGAATAACAAAACATATTTGGTCTATAAAGTTAAGAGTCTAAACAGAAATGATTGATCAAAGGATCACCTGTTTCCCCACTTGGCATGCAGTTCCATGATCAAGAGCTGTTCCTCTGGTGTGATATTGCCTCTCCTAACGTCAGGTCGGAGATAGTTTAGCCATCGGAGTCTGCAGCTCTTCCCAGTACGTTTCAAACCTATATATGGTCGGGTTTGTTAGCTAGGTTACTCACTTATATATTTATTAGGTTTTTAGAAAGAAAAAGTACGAATTGATGATCGGAGTTTGAAAACCTAATTTCATAAGAAAGGTATATATACCAGCAGATTTGGCAAGGGAGTTCCATACACCTTCACCATGGTTTGCAATATAGTTGATCAGAATCAAATCTTCTTCCATGGTCCACGGCCCTTTTCTCACTTCAGCATCCTGGGATGATGAATTGCATGGTTTTTTATCCATTCTTTCTGTTACAGAGATGGATAGAGGGATATAGGGATAGAGAGAACGAGAGAAAGAGAAAGAAAGAGAGAGAGAGAGAGAGAGAAGAAAGTTATGCAGACATATCAGAGCTAATGGGGTAGCTGTGGGCTTTTATAGAGGCGAACTTAAGATGGTTTTTCCTCAGTAAATATTGCTGTTAATCCGAATTAGAGAGTGCAGAGCTCTCGACCTAATTATTTTTGTGCGTAGAAATATATTACATATCAGAACAAATAAATGTTTTCATGCATGACGAAATATCTTCTTATTTGGAGTAATAAATCTGAAATTCGATAATAGATTACATATATGCAACTTATATACATGCTCCTGCAGCTAGTAGCTACTCTTACGTAAGCATAGATCTATAATTTTTTACATCTCCAATGAAAAAAAATTGAAATACGTAACCAGAAAACACATGCATGGCCAAGTGCACACTGAGAATAATTGGAGATTCACTTGGAAAAATAAGATTGAGTATTCGATCAATTTTTCATTTCAGTAAGCATGCAGGTTAATTGATTAAAATTCAAACCCTTCAAGGGGATAAGATCGAGTTGGTTATATATATATATATGGTCTGATTGATTAAATTGCGGACTAATGTATCCCTATAGACGATTTCGTCAACTTGATAGAATATGGGAGTTGCATGTGCCCTGCAGGTTGGAAGTTCTTGAAGAAACCCAGAGGTTGTATCCCTGTAGTACGAAGTTGCTGCCAGTTTCTTTTAGTGAAACAGAACTTGGGGTTTTCAAAAGCTATGGGTTCCATACGATCACAAACTATTCTTTTGTTTTCGGCTCTTTGCATGGCTTCCAGTTTATCAGAAACTAAAATCATCGACCTGTACAACTATAGCAGCCAGTAAGTGATCGATCGAGCTCTTTTATTTCATAATTAACTGTACACATATATGCATATCATATATCCAGATCGATCAGAGTTTGAATCGACTGTATCCTGCTGGCCACCAATCAAAAGCGAAGCCATCATCTAAAAGAAACCCTAAAGTTGTTCTTGACCTAATCATATGAAAGAATCTCAGAGTAAAGATGTCGGTGTCATCTTTATTAGACTACTGTGTTCAAGTCGCTGTGGAATGTACCACGTACAGTCCTATAAAACTAAGGTTTTTTCCCACCATATCCTGCCATACCCACAATTACATTACCAATTCTCCAGACTCATCAACTCAGCAACCCTAACTGAACTTCCATATATATATATATATATATATATATATATATATATATATATATATATGTTCTAATTACTCCTGGTCTCCATTTATAAACAGCTTCGATTAGAAAACGTATTTACTTACAGATTGATCGAATTCAACGGTTTGGGATATCAGGGAACTGGGAGTGAAGGCATTTATCTTAAGCACCTCACTCAAATCCTAAACCCTAATATCACTTGACTGACTCAAAATAAACGAGAAAAGATGGAACTAATTGGAAATTACGTTTGTCTTTTTCCTTTGAAACAAACATTACGTTTGGCTTTTATGGATTACAAAGTCAAGAGAGGACAAGTCTACATGTGCTGCATCATTATCCTTGATCTTATAGGAGCGAAAATGGGAAAGTGAAAATTAACGGATTAGGGTTTAGTTCCTAACAAAAGGGTCCATTAGAAAGTATAAGCCACACATTATGTACTAATTCAGAAAGTCTTCTTAGTCATTGGACCCATCCCCACAATAAAGCATAAATATATGTTCTTAATGTGTGACACTTCGTACAAGTCATTTGGAAGCAAACTAATATTGGAAAGCCATGATGTGGCTCTCAATTAGCTCGATCAAGCACTACAAACCCACGAAATCTTGGATAATCAAACTCTTTGTAGTTTCCCTGGTTTAATATTGCCGTCTTAATAAATAGCACTATAGCAGTATCACAATATATCCATATGATATCGTAGGAAAACAACAAAAATTCAGAGATGTATTATCAACAAATATATATATCCATATGTATTGAAGGATGTGAAATATACTGTTAAAGTATGCCGATTAGTAGCTGTTGATAAGCTCATGTACTTGAACGGTTACAATCTACGTACTGTTAAATGAAGATTGTAGTACGTAAGTTCTAACTAGTGTCATATCATTAAATTAACTAGACAATCAGCTTCAGTTTTCTTATTGTGTCATGTTCATCGACTAAGTCTGGATGACATCACGACTTTGTGGACTGTGGTTCTTCAACTCCATTATTTTTCCTCGAAGGTTGGATTGTGGCAAGTCCAGTTTTATAAATAGAACTTGTTTATGAAACTGTGAAAGGGATGATTTTCAAACAATCAAGTATGAGAAAGGCGAGATTAAGAGAAGTGAGGAGGTATTAATTCAACCCAGAGTAAGAAGTGGCTGGAAGAGAATAGAAAACGGAAATCAGATTAACGTTCATGACCTCGAGTGAATATACGTGCGTTCTCAATTATTGGAAACTACTTTTTGATTAATTTGATCCCACTAATACACATTATGTTCTTGCATTGTGAGATATGTTTCAGAATTATAGAAACAAAATAAGGTTAGACAGAAGCAAGTGCTTAAAGCAAAAATAATGGGGGATTTATGGCTGGCAAGTCTTTCAAGCACGTCCATGATCCTGGGTTTAAAGCATGGCATGTGAGAGCACAGCTAGCTATCTTAGTTTATGACCACATAATTTTCTCAAAATCGAAATCAAGACCTAATATTTCTAACCACATACGAGATTGTGGATGATCCTTTCAGGGTAAAATAAGCTAAGCTGTCCAAAACTTGAAAGCCATGAAAATTGGAATTGTGCACAAATAAGGACAAACCCACATTAGGGGTTTAATGGTGCGCTTCTTTATAAAAATCTTAATGACACTTCAAATTAAGTTGTGACATTTCATTCAATTCTTATCATGGTGGCGAGTAAGATCACTTTCCTGGCCAAATCTTATGTTTGCACCTAGTCAAGATAAGTATTAAACTTGCTAGATTTTATAATAATCCAGTTTTCTTCAATGATATCTGATCGGTAAACATCTATACTAACAAAAAAGAGAACCAGCAATGATCAAATCCTTCACTATAGGTTAAAGAAATGGAGTAGATAACCCAAAGAAATCACCTCGTAAGCTCCATATACGGACGAAAAAGAACTAATTTCTTGTCTCCCCACTAAATAGATCTAATTTCCTGTCTCCCAATTCTTGATTTTCCTTCTTACTCATTTGTTGCTATCTGTACTATCGGTATGAACTTCCCAAGGTCATTTTCAAGTTTACAAAGCGTACATAGTTGTTGTGTAGCTTCTTACGCTGTTTTCTTTTACTTCTAAGACTTATGGGCACGTTTACTAAACCGTAATGGGAATTAGAGGGATGGGAGAGATGAGGAATGGGGGAGAGGAGGAATGGGGGAAAGGAGGAGTCATTCCTATATCACATGTTTACTTGTTGTCAAGAATCGGAAACAATCCCCGGATTGATTCCCATGTATGTGTTTACTAACATGTAGAAATGAGAATCATTATAAGTTGATTACGAAAATGCCCTTACATATAATATAGTTGTGAAAGAAGGTTATACACTTATAACATTTGAAATACATTGGAATACAACAAATTCAATACAACTAAAACCCTTTGAGAAAATGAAGTTAATTAATATGCTAAATTAGAAAGCTAAATGACCAGCAAGGTTGTTTGTATTCAGATTCTACCATAATTATATGCATAGCAAATGCCCAATCCCATTACAGTGTTGCTGCAGTTTAACTAGCTGCTGCAGTTTTGGGCATAACCAGCTGCATTGGTACTACCTTGTTTTGATTTCCATGTTTTTGTTGCCTTGATAATTCAAACATCAAATCAAGCAGAAAGAAAATAAAACACTAACAAACTTGCAAGCAACAACACAGACAAAAGAAACTGGAAATCTATAGCTTCACACCTTCATACTTTCAGCTTCCTTATCAACCTGTAATCAACTATCAAAATATTACTCATCGACATTCAATATATAAAGTTACAGACTCCATTTTAATCGTTCAGAGACTTGTATTAAACACGTGAAATCAGCTGAAAATTGCTCAGTGACTCAAACCTGCTAAAAAAGCTTCCAGACTTCATAGGTTGGCAGTGCAAGTTAGTTTCCAAGAGATAAAAATGATGGAAAGCTAAATTATTGTTGCTGCTCACTTTTGTTGCATTTTGAAACATTCAACTTGCAATGAGTGTTTTCTATACTTCTGTGCTAGATGAGCAACAGGCCAAAGAAGCAAAGGAACCTAGTGGTCATCACAACTTGGAGGCTAATGGCAGGGCTTTCAAGGTTTGCACCATCCGCATTTGCTCGCAAAACTATTATGTTAAATCTGTGATTACATTCACTGCTAAACCAAAATCCTTTCTAGTTTCCTGAGGAAAGGTAACATATCAATTTATATTTCTGCTTTGTTATCTTTTCAGTAATGATAAATGCTGCTATGGAAACAAAAGTAAGGTGTAGATGATGTCTTGGGAAGCATACCGTGCCAAACACCAGTTAAGCCCTCAAGTTGAGATGCCTTGATCGAAAATGTGTTTGAAAGAGCGCGAATGATCACCTCCTCAAGTGACTTGAGGTACCAATAAAGATCCATTTTATGATTCCGGAGATTCATAATGGGGTACATTACTGTCTACACTGCCACAGATACGAAAATCATGACTTAGTTATCAAAAATTACAACCAAACAATAACTGACCATACCCTAACAGAGCATAAAGTTCATTTAACTACCTGACCAGGACAATGTTATGTAACCTCGCCGCCGCATTCAGTCCGGTGAACATCAAATGGAGCATCCTTGAGGTCAAAATTGAGGAACTTTTCAGAGCTACCGGTGCCCATTGTGTAAACAGGAGGATGCTAAAGAACTAACAGCGAGTCAGGGCAGTCTTCATTCCTCTCAATCAGAGCCTTCTTCTCTTTCACTATGCTCTTCTGCCAAGACCAAGCTTGCTTGTACGGATTGAAGCACTCACAATCTGACCTGTGTACAAGGAAAGGTCCATAGAATCACATAAAAAACCCAATTGTAGAGACCAATATTTGTCAATCCGACCTTTTTTCCCTTGAATGGAATTAAAGATGGTAGGATCAGCTCTTATAAGAAGAGTAAAAACAATTAAGCAAAAAAAACAATTCCCAATTCACAATATACATTGATTATAAATTATAAACCCAGAATTTGAATCTTAAATATGAAATTCAACGAAAAAGAAATCAGAACAAACATGGAGAAGAAGACGAATATGATGAAAGACGAAGAGGAATTACAAAAGAAGCAAACGAGAGAGAGAGAGCTTACCTCAACATGAAGCAGAGAAGGAGGCAGACGAGGAAGAATTCGGAGGACATTTTAGGAATGAAAATTTGATTCAGGCTTTTTCACGGAATGAATACTTACTCTCCCCTCCGGAGTCGGGATGGAGGATTGATTCCTGAAAATCAAGTGGGACCACGTCGAATTCCATTCCGGGAAAGTTAGTAAACATCATTTTTGAAAGGAATCTTGCGGAGTCATTCCCTTTACCGGAAAGTAAACACGCCCTATGTGTCTGCTACTTTGATACAAAATCATAAGCAAGAGCATCGAACACCAAGAGTTGCACATGTTTGCAGTTTTGGAAATGATTCCCTCAAGCCTGGTTAGTTTCCCATGTGGCGCCAGCTATGAGTTTCGTTACGGCCTTGAAACTCTTCACTTTGAGTCACAATCTATCCAAAGATAGTTGGGATCCATCTAATAAAGGGCTAACATTGCTGCCACACTCGGATCTCTAATTTGAAATCAGCACTACGTAAGTTGTCAACTTGTCAACCACAAGTATATAATGAACACACAAGGCTTGATATTGGTTCACACTTAAGAGTGTTAAGACAAACTGTAACATAGTAATTAGCAACATTTGTTTACAGCTATATATAGTATAAGCTAAAGTAGCAAATACACAACCCAAAATCAGAAGACAAAGTCTCGCCAAAAGGTTTTCCTATTACAACATTCACTGAAAACAAAGATAACTAACCAACCCAGAATCTCCAAGGCAAAACCGAACTCCTTGACCTTCTTATGCCTGTAAAGAGAGGAGGTTCTCAAAAATATAGTATTAACAAATTAATGCCGTGACAGAAAATACCCTTTGTATCATTGTGAAGTAACGTTTTTGATGTGACCAATAAATTACTTGCGAATGTTATAGACTCTGGGAAGAAAAAGAAAGGAAACTAACTAACACCATGAGCAGATTGTTACTGTAAAAAGTTGACTTTAGTAAACTTACCTTGCTAGCAATGTTGTTGGAAAGCCATTCCAATCCCTCGTACAGTCCCTCTCCAGATGTTGCACATGTGCTCTGAATGTACCTGAGAGAAAACACCATAACACCAATAGTTTAGGCCACAATTCTCTTATCTATAATAACATTAGGTCCTACAATTTCGTCCAAGATATTTGTATAAATGAACATAACATCAGGTTCTTAGTTATTTAGCTGACTTTAAGACATCCACTAGTTTTCTAGCTCCTATCCAAAAGAACTATATTAAACATCTGAATAAATAGATAAAGGAGTTATGTCACCCTATTCAGTTTGTTCAACCATTTACAGTTTACAGTCGTGTTATGTAGACGGATGATTCACAGCGGACAACTGCTTATATATAAAGTATATGGAATGAGGAGTGAAATATAACAATATAATTTACCAGTGCCGTTGGCGGAGAGAGTGAAGACCAAGCTTATCAGTTATTTCTGCAGCATTCATTGCATTAGGAAGATCTTGTTTGTTGGCAAATACGAGCAAAACAGCATCCCTCAGTTCATCCTGAAACCAGATCAAATGTTTACCATCAAACCCTAATACTGATGAGACCGTAAAGAATATGTGCAACTGTTCACCCTTGACAAGATATAAAACTTTCTAATTCAGTTATGGGCCATGCAACAAGAATTGTTCATAAAGCAATATAAATACAACAAGTGAGTGGATAAAACTACAGGAGTATGTATCCAAACTCTATACAAACATATGAAAGCCAACAATTTAGAACAACAAAGCACTCTAGCTACACAAGGTTCTGAACCTTGTAATGAGTGACAGGGCATGCCACCAGAATTACTCATCAAGCAACTCAGACATAAAACTATAAACTACAGCAAGTAAGCAGACACAAGTTCAGGAAAGTAAAGAATGTATCCAAACCAAAATGAAACTTAGTGAAGCAATTCAGATTCTAATATATTCGATTGTACAGGTGAAAGAAGCAATCCAGGACTTGCTTTGAAGGGATCCCATAATATTTAGAATGAGAACTAATGTAGCACCGGCATTAACAAGCAGAAATTAAAAGACATAAGAATCAGTAATTACCTCATTCAACATCCTGTGCAACTCATCCCTTGCCTCAACAACTCGATCCCTGTCATTGCTATCAACCACAAAAATAAGACCTTGGGTGTTCTGGAAGTAGTGCCTCCACAATGGACGGATCTGTAACAGAAGAAACAACATCACTCAATAAGAATGCATATATAGACGTGCAATCAGATTCTCCTCTTCAGAATAGGAGAAACCATACAAACAAACAAAAAAACGGCAACACACAGGAATCACACAGCCTTTTTAAAAGATCATACAAAAACAATTTGTTTTCATATAAGCAAGCATCAGTAAACATCCACTAACCATAAAACGGCCACACAATCATAACGTACGCTTTTATCCATGCGCATATACACTGGCACATGAAACTATATACACACAGAAAGAGAGCAAGTAGTTTACCTTGTCCTGACCCCCGACATCCCACACGGTGAAGCTGATGTTCTTGTATTCCACAGTCTCCACATTAAATCCTGTAAACAAACCACTCACGCAATTTAACCGAGACGCAACAACACTCTGATCTCACAACAGCAAACACACAACAGTCATGAGTCTTAACAGAGCACAATGAAAGCGAAAACCTAACAGCCAAACTAGCATACAAAATTGAGCCGAAACATAGCAATTTCGATCAATAATACAAACTAGACAACAAAGCTAGGGATTTGGAGAGACTCACCGATGGTAGGGATGGTGGTGACGATTTCGCCGAGCTTGAGCTTGTACAAGATGGTGGTCTTACCGGCGGCGTCGAGACCGACCATGAGAATTCGCATCTCCCTCTTGGCGAAGAGCCGGCTGAAGAGCTTCGTGAACGTCAGGCCCATTTTTCTTCACTATCAAAACACAAATTCCAACCAGAATCAGCACTAGTTTACGTTCTAGGGTTTCATAAGCACAAATCAGAGCAAACGAATCGAATTCAATTTCAATCAGATTGGAAAATCATAAGCGATTTGAATTACGTGGAAATCGAACAGGATCGGTTGAGTAGAGCTAGAAATTTTAAAGAAAATTGAAAAGCGTGAAGATTAAATAGCAGAGAGAGAGAGAGAGAGAGAGAGAGAGAGAGTCATACCTGGAGGAAGGAAGCTTTTTTGTGAAGGATGTAAAAATGAGAGGAGGAGCCAACGTAGCAACCCCGCGATTTTTATTGGAATCTTTCTTTTTCGGTCTCTCTCCCTGACCCTGGTCAGTTACTTAACGCTTAGACCCACGACGTCGTTTTGGAAGCCCTTTTTGTATACTTTTTTTCTTTTCTTTCCTTTTTTTGGCTAATCTGAAATACATTTTTATTTGTACTAGTTTTTTACTTATGCATTTGCACGGATTCAACTTCTCACTACCCATTAAAATAGTGTTAATCACCACTTTTTTTTCCTTTTTTTCTTTTACAATTTTGTTTTATTTTTTCTTTTACTGTTTTACATTTTGGATATTTCAATATATTATTATTTTAATTTAGCATTTTTTATAATATGGATAGTTCTGATAGATCTATTTTTGTTTGAAGCTGTTGACCCAAAAGAGGGCTTCTAGCTATGGCAGTGGAGATATTCTCGACTGTCATCACTCTTATCAGTTGTATGCTCATAGATGATGTAGATTGTGTTCGTGTCATGTCATTTTTTTTATATTTAATGTACAAATGATTGAAATGAAGTGTATATCACGAATGTGATCGGGAATATGTTGATTTGGTTAGTCCCGTGTGTATAAGGTAGAGAAACTAAATCTCGAAAGAAGTTAGTTTGTGCTTGATTGCTGCCTGTTTGAAACTCAAATAAGTGATGTGAGAAACTATAGAATAAGTTCACTAGAATGAAATTCAAGTATCTATATTCATTTTCATCGAAAAAAAAGTATCTATATTCATTGAATTTTAAAATGTATGGGAGATTATTCACGTTTGTGTTTACTGATGATCATTTCGAACTTCCTTACTCTAGATTTAAATCAAACAAGTTAGAGGTCAATTCTAGCTGCCGTGTGACGCGTGTTTGATTCCACTTATTTTTGGTGCTGTGGTCAGAGTCGTGAAAATACAAGGACACCATTGAAAAAAAATGGAAACGGATTCAATGTACGAACGAGTAAGTACGCCGGTCGATCTGGACCGTCTATTTATAATTTATACACGTGGATCAACTTGTTGAATTGGGACGTTAGTTGCTGTTAAGTCAGGCGAGTGAGATTTCAACAGAGAACGCGTATTTTGTTTGTCGAGCTACACTAGTAGTTTTATGGCCATGGCTTCCGCGGCTTGGCTGCAGCCAGCTCACTCTATCTTCCCAGCTCTCTACCGCCGCCCCACTTTTCCCGCCGTCTTCCACCGCTTCAGCACCAAGTCCTCAGCCGGCCGGCCGATATCAACTTCGAATCGGCTCACTCCGGTCCGCGCTCAGGCGAAGCGAGGCTTCTCAATCAAAGAAGACGAAGTAGCTTCTGGTAAATCAAATTCCAAACTCAAAACTAGCAATTCTTTGTGCTCAAATTGTGCCCTAATTGAGTTTGAAATGAATTGAAATTAAAGCTGCTGATGTTGAATTTGAGACGCCTCTGAAGATTGTGGAGTATCCGGATCCTATACTGAGAGCAAAGAACAAGAGAATTGAATTGTTTGATGATAATTTGAAGAAGTTAGTTGAAGAAATGTTTGATATAATGTACAAGTAAGTTTGATTGGTTGTGATTATTTGGTAATTGAGAGTATAAAGATTCGAGATTTCGAGAAATGGTTGATGTTTTTTGACACGAGTTGTTGTTGTTGTTGTTGTTGTTGGCTTGGTTTTTTGACAGAACTGACGGCATTGGGCTCTCTGCGCCGCAAGTAGGAATCAATGTGCAGCTGATGGTGTTCAATCCGGTTGGGGAGCGCGGCGAGGGGGAAGAGATTGTGCTTGTGAATCCTAGAGTGAGTAGATATTCGCAGAAAACACGACTGTTTGAAGAAGGCTGCTTGTCCTTCCCGGGGATCTATGCTGATGTTCAGGTGCTAGTCGTCGCTTTTCGGTTGCATTGTCATTTGAAAATGATTATTGGTGTAATAGTTGCTAGATGTGTTGTTTACATGGAAGGCAATATTTCTTGCTTGGTAATTTGTAGTCTAGACTCTTGATTTTGATGTCTTAGCTTCTTTTTGTGGTTGCAGAGACCAGAAAGTGTGAAAGTAGATGCACGGGACATCAGTGGTGCGAGGTTTACTGTAAACTTGTCCAGTCTTCCTGCACGGGTGTTCCAGCATGAATTTGACCATTTGCAGGTTTTCTTCTACTTCAACTTACTTTCAAGCTACAATGAGTAGTTTAGCAATACATTAGCGAAAACATAACTAACAGATTTCGGTGGTAGGGTTCTATGGACAGATGAACTTGTTGCTTACTCTGATTCTACTACTGTGAATCCATTCGATAATCTGCTATGCATATTTCAGACCATTTCATAGATATTTACTAGCAAGCTTAAATAATGGTAGACGTACGTAGTTCTGATGGAAGATGCTGTCAACAATGGCTAAAACCATGATGTGTGAGTATGAGTTAGTGGGTGTCATTTGACACAAGTAATGTATGGAAGGTCACAACTTTTTCCATTTAAACATCTTTTTGAAGTACAATATCGAAATAAGATGTGACAGGTGGTTGATGAGCCACTGTGTACATTCCCCGAGTATGGAGTGAACAAGTAAAATGCATTAAGGGCATCTAATATATGGTTCTTTCTGAGATTTGAGAGGAAATAGATATATGAAATATGATATTATTTATTTGTTGGGCTTTTCATTATGGTAAAGTAAGCAATCACAAAAAGTCGAATGGCTTAGAACTGATCCTCCTTCTTTTGTGGCTCCTTTGAATGTAGGGTATGCTATTCTTTGATAGAATGACTGAAGGAGTACTTGAAAGCATTTCTGAACAGCTACAGGTTAGTACTTTTTTTTTTCATCAACTACAAGTTAGGCTAGTTAGTGCATTGAAAAGCCTATGCTTGTCCTCAACAAATATCGCCCTCACCATTGGAAAATATTCTTAGATCAAGGTGGACAAGCAACAAACAGTCACTTTACTAGTTGAACTTAAGAACTTATTTTCTTTCTTTGGTAATTTAGTACTTCAGGATATGTGTTTGCTTGATTTGAATGTTAAGATCACTAGTTAAGTAATTTGTCTATAAACTATATTTATTGCTGCTACATAGTTTACTAATTGAATGACCACGCTGCTGGTATAATGGGGATTCTTGTAGATTTATCATCGTTAAACTTGATATTGGTTTCCTTTCCATGGAGATTGAAACTAAATAATGTGTCTAATGGTCACAGGCGCTAGAGAAGAAGTACGAAGATAAAACAGGACTTCCAAGTCCTGAAAGGATAGAAAGTCGTAAAAGGATGAAGTTGAAGGCTGCTGCTGGTTTTGGGAAATCGTAGTTGGGATAGATTTCTGACACACTCCTTGTATGTTTATACAGAACTCCCAGCATTGTAATAGCATTTTTACTGCTATAATTGATCATATTTAGGCACACTAAGAATTCCTCATAGGCATAAGATTACATTATTGTCATATAAAATTGATTGAACAGTAAAGTATATCTTAGATATGGGATAGAATGTCAAACCCAAACTTGACCTTAGCTGGTCTCACTTAAATTCAATCACCTAAACTGTTAGTCTCCTGATTGGTGTTTTAAATTAGTGTCACCACTCGCCACCAAGGCACCAGTCAAAACCATAACAGGACACTGCCTGGTACGCTGTTGAATGATATTTTACACTTCAACTCTCATGGGTAACAAGTAGATTTCTTATAATTGATAGTTAATTTGAATAATTTCAAAGGCCACTTATATGAACCAAAATGTTCCGAGCAGTAAACGACACAATTGCTGGTTATACCTAAAGGCGTGTTTATCGTAGTATAATCTATACTAGTTGCTCCCTAGGCTACATTACATAAGGGATAAACTTAGCAAGAATAACCACCAGCTGCAGACTGGACTGAGCTGATGCTTGAAGATGGCTTTCCTTTCATCAAACAATCGATCGGGGGTAGAGTGTTTGTCTTGAGATCTCCATATGCCTCCCAGCAGAAAGGGTCATACAAGTGCTTCCCTGATTGAACTGATTTCAGTTCTATGGTGTCTAGGGATACACCGGTACATGGTATACTGTCACTACATGCAAAATGTGCAGGTTTTGATGTATAGGTTCCCTGAATGTTTACGTAGTTTATACCGGAAACTGCCACAGCTGAGGTCTTGTTTGCGCAATGCCCCTTGTCACAGTAGAATTGATCAATCATGATAGGGAATTCAACTTCAGATACTTGAATGTTTGCAAACATGACATTTTTCACTGACCCTGATCCTCCCTGTAGCAGTATAAAATCATTAGAGCCTTATAACTAGTTGTATGGATGGTATAATCTACGAGTATATATGTACCTGCCAGGTCTTAATTCTGACTCCATTGAGCGTATTCTGCAGTTTAACATCTCGAACGGTGATGTTTGACACACAAGCTCTGGTGGCATCCTTTCCTAGCCCACCAATGCTGACTCCATGTCCAGGTCCACAGTTTACATTGTGTATGTATACGTTTGAGCACCCAGTTTGTATTGATATACAATCATCCCCTGCAGAATATATATAAATAATTGTCGTTAGGGTTAGTTATATATATATCACAAAATGTCAAATTCCCTTGGTCTGTGGAGGTCTTTTTGTGATATATCTTATAATGTTTCTTTCAACATGCTTACTGTTAGAACCCTGATTAAAAGTTGATGAGGATATTTAAATATGTTTTTCAACTTTATATTATAGTTTATTTGGTAATTGATCTCCCATGATATTGCTTGAAAATGCCAACTTCCCTATGTTCCTCTGATCCTCTCTAGGCCTTTTAGGGTCAGATCAAGCTTATGCTGATCTATAAGATTTGTGATCCTCACTATGAAAGATTTTGCCAACTCTTGATAATTAGATGTTGAAAATTACCACAAGCAAGGCTTGCGCCGGAAATGACCACATCCTGGGAGTTTTGAAGGTGGATTCCGTCAGTGTTGGGGCTGTCGCCGGGGGACGAAACAGTTACGGCAGAAACTTGTACATTAGTGCAGGAGTCAAACTTGAGGTGAGTTTGAGGGCTGTTCTGGAGTGTTATGCCCGTGACTGTCACACCGTTGCTTCCATAGAACCTAAGCGCCTGCACAGCAAATTAAAATCAATCTCAGCCACCATAATAGAGTCGAACAGTATCAAATGATCAGGGAGGCGCAATGTTATTACTGTTGGTTTTGTTCTTGGCATTTTTCCACTGTAACTATCTACGGTCTGCTGCATAATAAAACATCAGGAAAAGGGTATTAGTGCTTTGTTTATAACTAGAAGCGACAATAATAATGGGTATATTAGCTTAATATATATGTTTAGCTCAAAGCATTTGCCGGCTTGTTTTGGCTTGACATAGGTGAATTAGAATAGTGAATTACCGAATCTTCTGTACTATTCTCTGCTGTTTCATCTGTAGGATTGTATGTGGGGGAGTCGTTCCACCAAACTGCACCTTGTCCATCGATCACACCTTTACCTCTGATTGTAAGTCTTTGAAGCTTTGTGAACTCAAGCCATTGTAGAAGGCCTGAACCCCAAGCTCCCGCGCCTGTCGGAGCTATAATTTTTCCGTCTAACTGCATCAGAATATGTAGATGGACAAGGTTCACATATATAGCTAATATTTCGAAACCATATATGCTTGCTGCATGATATTAGAAATGTACCTGAAAAACAATGTCTGTCTGACAATTAGGGCCTGCGAAGGAGATAGGTTTGACAAGGAATACAGAACCAGATGGAACAGTGACTGTTGATCCTTGCACTTTGCACGCTGCAGCCCACGCTACTGCGAAAGCCTGTCTTGCGATGCAAGAAATTAGCAGTTGAGAATTTGTAGCGCTAGTAGTATGAATAATTTGAACAGCAATGTTTCATTTGAAACTCTTAATGTTTGAAACCTAGCTATCAATCACCTTAGTGTCATCTGCCTTCCCATCTCCTTTAGCACCGTAGTCCAATACATTGTAGATGGGACTATTCTTGGCCGCTGCAGTACTTACTTTAGTATCTTCTTGTGTGATGTAATTGTCACTTTTCAAAGCAGACACAGTATGCCCTGATGAGTGATGATGGTGCTGATGTTGATCTCGGTAACCCCTTCGCGCCACTCGGTGTTTCCTCCATTGATGATGCCTGCCTTTTCTAGCTTCACAAGTCACCAATAAGCTGGAAGAAAAGGCAATGAGCAGAAACAATGCCAAGCTTAGTTTGAAAGTAGTCATCTCTTTGTTTATGTTGAAGCAATGAGGCTTCAGTTTATGGTTTTTGGACTTGATGAATTACTATTGTATATCGCATATATATAGGTAAATAGCTCACAGCACTGTGTGCACACATGAACCTACTTTATATTAACGACAAGTTCATACCTTCCAAGGTTTTCGTTTTTCAACTTCTAAATTTTGTCCTTTAGAAATACTCCAATTTCCTCATACATAATTTAATATATGGTTACTTTCGCCGTAGTACTCATATCACATGCTTTGGGTTTACTTTAACAACGAACGAAAATACTTGGAACAGAAAACTTCCATGACTGGCCAACTGCAACATGTATATGAGCTTATTTTGCTGATGTAACTACTTGTTAAACTTCATTATCAAACACTTATTTCTTCATGTGAGTACACTTCTCGGCCATCTAGCTAATCTCTTTGTACTTTGAAATGTATTTATCTATAATTATTAAACTGTAAGGGGTAATTCATTATATACCCAAAAATCTACACTCATTTGAAATTAAACCCACCACTTTATTTCTATATGATAGACACTTAAATAAATACATTTTACTATATATTAAATCCTATTTTTTGTATAATTTACACATATTGCCAACATTCAAATATAACATCAACGTAATGAATGAGCTTAATTGACTCTAAGTCTTAAATACCTTAATTATGTTTTAAATCTTTAATACTAACTATTATGCTATTTCAAGAAATTTCATAATTATTGAGAAAATCATGGAATTTTTGTATAAATTTATGAAAATGTTAGGCGAAAATGAATTAATTCTAGCTCCATATATAGATAAGGTAATTAAAATCATAAATATGATATATGGGTAACTTTTGCCTATATGAATATGTAATGTAACTATTAAGGTACGTTTGTAGTCCTTGAGCTTTTGAAACTCATCTGGTATATAGGAAATTTATTTTATGTTTGTTTTCATTGATACCTCTATATTAGACTCCAATTCAGATTATACATTTTCGTTAGGTGTACGTCTTTCTATATTATACCTATGTTTTAGTTTGAAGGTTCAATGTCATATTACTCAAGCCCTACTTAATAGGTAAATTACAAATGTAAATAGATATGTAAAAAATTCTCTCGATCATAAAAATATACTTAAAACTAAGAGAAAAGTTAGTAAAAAAACCAAGATCACCATGTACCTTACTGATAGATATCATTCGTGTATGTAGAGAGTAGAGACACATCAAATGTGAGTTTAAGAGTAAAAATGCAATCTAATTCGCAACTATACAACTAGAAAATTGCTTATATAAAGAACTAGCATATATATACAATCAAGGTACAAAATTAAGAAAGTAAGAATGCAATTGATTATGATTGATGCATTTAGTTCTAGCTAAAATTTAGTTCATCATTTGAAATTCAAATTTATGTTGAGATTGAGAAAATACCAAATTTAGCTTTATACAATATGAAGGGCAAAAATGTGAAGACATATTAAAAATGAATAAAAATAATAATGAGAAATGCTATTATATATTTGAATTGGGTGTAAATCTATAGAAAAATATATAATGGGTTTAGTTTAAAAAGGGGTCTTCAACATCGGGTTGATTTCTAATTTTCTCAAACTGTAACCCACTAACCTTCAGCTTATTGTCACATCCCTTATGATTGTTCACATGCAGGCTAGGAGCATTTACTTGTTCATTGTTCCTGAATTTTGCAGCTACATTTCTTTTCACCATCAATCTGCAGTAATGCATTATAGCTCGAACAGTGATGCACGTACTAATGGATCTATTCGTTTAAGTTTATGAATTCCTTTTCTTAAATACGAGACTTCATTTAAGTTTGCAACACAGGGCTTACCAAGAAATTAAGGATAATACTCTTTCACAGCCTCATTAGCGAGAAAGAGATGAGCAATCTATTTCTTTAAAAGATTTGGATCACGTACACCTAAAAACAACTGGAAAGAAGGAGACACGATCGTATTCACGTATTGAACAGCTAATCGGGATTACGTGTTAAGCTATTGAACTGAACCAAGTGTCAATGTAACATCATGCATTCTTATATCTAATATAATATGTATGAAAGTTTGGCTTACAGTTCCAAAATATATCATGGACTCCAATACTCGGACGTGAATACCATCTTAGTTGAAAGTTCTTGTATTAGGGGAAAAAATAGAATGCTAAACAAGTTTGAGTACATACATTCGATATATACAATGATGATGTGGTGTGTACTGGATAAGAACATATATGTGTTTACCTTTTAGACTCCAAAGTCTTACATGAATTCTCCATAACTTAAACTATATTATTGTGTGTTTGAATAATGTGATATTTACGATATCACAATCTATCGGACATTCTTGATAGGTTTTCCACTTAATGCCTCATTATTTGCTTCGAAGCCGTTAGAAGCGGCAGAGGACATGGCACAATTATTAATTGGAAATGTTGATCTTGTTTAATTTGGCCCCATATTGATTGTTAATATTCACGAATCAAAAGGGTCGACCAAAGACAATGAGGTAAGTATAATTATATAGTTAACTATATAGCTAGTAGATTGATTAAATGATCGATATCGTTGGCTTGTAGGCACCTTCAAACCGTTAGCAGCTAAATTTCTAGAAACTTTTTGGTGAAAGTGAAGGGGTTAATTTGATAGCTCTCAGACAACAGAAAAATCCGTTCCTCCAGAAATCATGCCTTTGCTTTTGGGATTGGCATATCATGTAGGGTGGTTTTCATCATCTTTAATTATTTGTTACGTACCTGGAGTTCTTTTAAAATTAACTTAATTAAGAGCTGATTAGCTATATCAAAGGACTTGTTATAGTTTCTAGCAGGGAGAAGTTATTCAGAGTTCTATACAAGTCGAAACGGATCTTACGGTACTTACCCCCTTCCGATTTACACACACACACACACACACACACATATATATATATATAGCCAAACATGATTGAATACACAAGCTTATTAGTCCGACCACCCTCCCATGCACAAAGAACCCTCTCATAATATCGATGACCAGTACGTGTTGAAATAGTAAACTTAACCTTGGGAGATAAACTGTCATATGTCATGTATTTATATATCTGATCTATCGAGTACTTGATGTATGTATCTTTTTGTCATTTGGCCTGTCATGTGTGTCTTCACTTGATGCATTATTGTAGAGGACGTTCTGTACAATAATTTGATAATGTATTTGAGATTTGAGATATATATATATAGCTTCTTACCTCCGGATGTTCGGACCGTCCAGATTCGTCCGTTTCGGCGACCGGTGACGCGCAATGATGACGCAGTTGGTGCCCACTGCACTCCCCCCTCCCGGCGCTCTTGTCTGTGCCGGTTAGAGCTCCAACACCGGCGTATGACAATCGGAATATTGAAATTTCAAGTTTATGGATATTGTGCGGAAATTGCCAGATTTCAACCACCGTGGGCTGGCACTAGAGCTCTGACCGGCCCAGACATGAGCGCCGGGAGGGGAGCACGGCCGGCACCATCAGCGCTGTCGTCGTGCGTCGCTTGTGCTGGAATGCCGAATCTGGACGGTCCCGGACGTCCGCACCTAAGAATTTATATATATATATATATATATATATATATTATTTTTTTTTCTCTTACTAGACAAATAGACATGAAAAATTCTCGATCTGTACCCTCTTATATATAGTTTGAATAGACACTTTGCACGTACAACTAATTCGGATTGTGTCAACTGTTAACCCTAGCTTCTTTCTCTTATGCATCATATATCGGCAACTCTTCTAATTGATACCATATATGATATAGAACGAGTATATATATCGAGTTACTAGTAGCATCGATATAATTTCGTACGTGAAAAGTTTATATAGTGTGAGTACGGTGTTGCATGGGAGCTAGGCTATGTTAATCTTAATTAATGATATATGGGAATAGTGTCGATGTCTCAATCAAACAAATTCCCTTATTCCTTTGTGTGTTTAATAAGCTTCCCAACTTCCACATGATCATATATGCATTTGTGTTTATAAAATAGTACGCTGTTGCTTCTTAAAGCCACCTGAAGCAATAGATCGAAAACACAACTTTCTAATAGAAGACGCAATGTTTGAAATCGTAGATTGATTAGTCTTGTAGTCATCGATCATGTTCATGTGCATGTATAAATCAAAAGTGGTTTAACAATGATCGCGCCGTGGTATTAGCAATCTATTGACTATTAATTAAGAATATATCAGCTCTGTGATTTAATATAAGCTCGATTAATTACGTATGACTAAGATGTCTATGCAGCCGTATTTCACAAGACAAATATGATTTAGCATCAACAAGATTTTTGCTGGAAATCGGATCTTCTTATTTGGACGTGATTTTTTGCAGCAAAATTCAATGTATTTATAAATCGTCTTGCTTCTATAAACTTCCAGTACGTATGTACGTACCTTGATTATATATTGAGCAATGAGCTAGGTTGATGTTCTCTTATTAATGGAAAAATAAATTTGGGACCCTTAGCTTCAAACGGGTCGACAATGTCATAATCAGAACAGTATTAGCTACCATGATCACAGTCACATGTTGCTTATATATTAACGATTCCTTTACATTGATATATATCTTGATCTTGGCTTGGAGATGCTGCTTTTCTACCAATTGATCGAGCTACTTATATTTAAACGCGAAGGAAAGAACAATAATCTAAATAAAGAATCGTGTTGGCCTATGGGCTAATTAATTTCAAACTTACTAAGGATTTGATCGCAATAGGAATTATTGGTACCTCTCTCTTGACTGCATGCTTCACTGTGTGTGTGTATATATATATATATATATATACACACACACGTTGTTCGAACAGTTCCAGCAGTCCCCGATTCATGATCAAAATAAGATATGTTCTTGGCGAATTGCACGGTCGACTTGAAATGTGATTACGGAGTAGTAGAATATTCTGGAATGATCATCAATAAGATGATAGTCTCAAAACAAAAGCCACTAACTCCTAACATAGTTACTCGATCGATCAGCTTGTCCACGTACGCCGGCAGGAAGCAAGTAATTATCGGCAGTCATAAATATAATATCGGTATCATTTCATTCAACTTTGCCGCTGCAATATATAATGTTCAATTAATTAATCAAGTTGAAACCGATGAAGCGATAAACTTTACAGATATATATATATATATTATACAAAAAATAAATATAATAACAAAATTTTAGTTTAAGTAACTCAAAATCTCAAATAACTTGGTGTTCAACATTCGAAATAATACAAATATAACGAGAGAACTAGGTATTAACAAGAGAGAATGAGGGTCGGCGACTTGGCGGGAGGTTAAAAATATGTCGAAATAAGTCATTTGACTCGACGAATGTAGGTCTAGCCCTTCATTTAAAAAAAACATAAAAAACCTTTATTTTTTGGAAACTCGTGTTTTCACCGTGTTTCCAAAACTCATTTTTCTGAAAACACGTTTCCGGGCGTTTTTAACACGTTTTCGGGCGTTTTCAAACATTTTATGAGTGATTCCGCTTCGAAAGTGGGAAACGTGAGTGTAGGGACGTTTCCGTGCTTCCTTGGTTCTCACTACTAAAAATGTTGACAAATGCCACATTTCTAAATCCCACGGTTAGGTCTTTCATGGATAGTCAAGGGTTTTAAAGAGGTGTGTCACAATTGTATAGAATTGTGAGAAACTTATTATTAAAATATAACTCAAATGTGGCACAACTAATCAACATTCATGGTCTGGCTTTAGGAGAAACACGTATAATATTTAATAACAGCTAACTCTCTTATCTCTTCAACTATGAGACTTCTTTATCATAATATCTTTAACAGTCCTACAAAATAAAATCAAAATATGATATTAATACACTAGAGTAATCAATGCACTCACTAAAAAAAACAAAGCACTAGAATTGATGAGGAAATATGAGAGGAGTGCTTTGAGAACGCGCCTCACGCACTTGTGAAATTGGGGATCTAGGGTTCCCTCCAATTGTTTCTCTTGCTCATCTTTAGTTGTTTTCTCATGGATTCAAAGCTTATGGGTTGCGTGTGTGCTACTCTGAAGGTTATATAATTGGCCTGACTGCGAGATTCCTCTTTGTGTGTTGACTGGAGTTCGAGTCGGAGATGTTCTTTTGATTTTTCTTGCTGCGACAACGGTAAAATTGAAGCCCCTGCAATTTGGGTTTCTCCGGCCGTTGCATTTGTCTTCATGTTATTCCCTCTAACTACTCTTTGCTTCTGTTGTTGGGTAAGTTGATAACTACTGCATAACCAAGATAAGTTTTTTTAACTCTATCTCAATTGTTTAACATCTGAGCTAGAGTTCGAAGATATAATTATTATAAAGAAGTTTAACATAGTTAGATTATGTGATTTGTGCTATTGGATCTATTTGATAGGTTGTGTGTCTGATAACATCTCTGCTAGTGTTGTAGTGAACTTATAATTTTGTTGGATTGACCATTACCCATCATTTGTCTTGTTTGTAATCCATTCATTGGGAATTTTTGTTCTCTGCACTCCTATATGTCTAGGATTTTTATAAGAGGTAGTTAGTTTGCTTTTACAGCTTAATTTTCTATTTGCGAATGCTGCTAGTCCGAAGAAGAGAATAAATTTGTTAAGAGGTCTCGAGGACTTTGCAGGATGAATCACACTACTAGGACAAGAACAGATGCGCAAATGAGGTATATATATATATATATAAGTGAACATTATGAATGCATTCAGTAGATACAACACTACAAAAAATGTGTGCATAGCCCATGTTTCTATCCCCACGTTTACGGTGTTTTGTGGGCATTGGCTTGCCCACAATGATTCTGACAAGTTGTTTTGTGATTTCACCAAAATGTGTGAAACTATAATTATTCCCCTACTCTGAATCTCTCTCATTATTCAAATTCAGATTTCTCAACCCTCACACGCTCACATATTAGGTATGGGTATTACCAGCAAAAGGATAACAAGAATAAAGATTGGGCGATTTGGACATTGGATCGAGTAATGGAGGGATTTTCTTATTTGAGTGATTACCAATTTGTAACTCTTTTACCATAAGTAACCCTGAATCCCTTATTCTCTTTAAAGTAATTTGTTTCTTTTCTTTATATGACTAAAACTTGATTGGGTCATTGTCTTCTTGAGTATCATGAATCTCTTCTGATTTTTTTAAGATAACTTTTGTCTGATTGATCCTTATTATGTTCAAATTTTGTGCATATGGGTTTCATGTATTTGAATAAGTTTGTCCATAAGAGGGATGAAAATATTAATAAATTCATTTAACAAATTTTAGAGAGTAAATTAAATTAGATTAATAGAGGGCTAGAAGCTACTAAGATTCCATAATATAATCCACTTTGATATATTGAAGGTATTGTTTACTAATCATGGACTGTTTTCTTAGTTTGTTGCAGTGATTGTGTGCCAGAACAACATAAAAGGCATGACATAAGTAATTATGTCTAAAGTTTGTTGTGCACAAGCTATTACGATCAATCCAATTAACCACTTATATGTTAATTGAACTTTTAAGTTTTTCTTTTTTCATTGTTAACATTTAACCTTAGGATATATACTACAAGGAAATTGTATCAATTTGTTTCATTTCCACCTGCCTACACCCCAATTAATTCATTACCATATTGAATGGTTCTCTTAAGTATCTTGTTTTGATATCTTATACTTGCTAATTTGACATTACTTTTTAGATGAATAGGTGTGTTATGAGGATTGATATAACACATATAAGTGACCTTGTGTGATGAGAAACAACTTCTATAAGATGTGGCAAGGCAACCATGTGAGTGCAATTATTGCTGCCAGTAGATTTTCTTTCCAGTTCTACATACACTTCTACTCAAATGGTTTGTGTTAATGGTCTTAACTATATGTGATTGAATATATTGATATTCTTTAGATGTGTCAAGTTTGTATATTTATTTATGTGATAAATAGGTTTTAGGGGTTTTCGTTTGAGTTCGTTAAAACATGGTTATATGAAACAACTTCATCATTTGTAGGTTGTGGTTCAAAAAGAGCTATGAAGCTTCTTTCTTTTATGCTTTTTGTTTAATTCGTTATGGAAGCTAGAGTGAAATAATACTACATTGTGTGTTCAATAACTATGTGAGTTAGATTCTTATATTATTACATTTTATGAGATAGGTGAATACTACGAGTGAAATGGAAAATGTAAAGACTACCATTAAACCAGCCCAATTGTTTTAGGTGGTATCATGTGATACTCCAAAAGTATCAGAATGGTATTGGTGTTGTAAACATAATGAGACACTGAAGTGGTAATGACCTCTCATTTCAATGTGTTCGTTTTCATATTCTGAAGAATAATCATATTGCTTAATTATTTTAATAGTCATGTTCTAATTCCCTATGTTTTTCATCTTAAAAATGGCTTTTTTAATGCAGGTGATACATTGATACTCGTTATTCTAAAAAATGGATTGTTGTTTGATTCCAGAAGTAGCTTATTGGTTTTTGATGACAATAAATACAGTTCTTACTTTTTTTGTAATGACATGATCAAAAGGAGATGTAACTTAGAACAAATTATGAATTTTTATTAATATATTTTATGGTTATTTTCATATTAATTTGATTGTGTTAACTTATATATAGATATATATATATATATAGTTGATTATATAGACTTGTTTGTGTGGCACAGGTTGAAAGCAAGAAATAAGAACAAATTGAATTACTAAATTCAGCTGGTAAAAGTAATAAAAAAAATACTTGTCAAGTAAAAATTAAGAGTATTTACGTGGTCAAAGCAAAATGAGGCTTTGGTCAAATATTAAATGAGATACCAAGTGGGCAACTACGCGTCTAAATACATGTGAGTGAGTCTACTACTTTGTAGCACGGAACAAAACAATCATGACATAGTTAATCTATGATATTGTGGGTCACAAAATATTTACCCATTGGACACGAGAGTAATCGGCATATTTCCAAAAAATGTTGCTGCACTAGGTAATGGACATTGGACACGATTGCCCAGGAATAATCGTGGGGAACTGGGCTATGCATAGAAAAGGCAAATTGTAGTGTCTGGGTGTCCACATACACATACATAAAAGCACCAAGCATGCATGCATATAGATAATCTTGTTGGTCACTAAGTTCGAACTTATAGTTCAACTCTCAACTAGCTAGGTGTTGCGACATAGATGGATTCGATTTTCTTTGCATTTGCATATGATCGAAGTTCCTCCTCGCCTTGTTTGATCGAAGTACGTCGTCTAGGTAGCGCACCAAGTTTTTCATAAGCTCGATCGATCTGTGCTAAACAACCATGCAGTCCAAGTCACAATTAGACGTAACAAGCACGCACAATCAGAAGTCGTTGCTCATCGCTTTATACACTTTCGGCCCAAATGTTGTGTAATTTTGACACTATGAAACAAGTTTTTAATAAGGAAGCATTATTCCAACTGCTAATCAGATTAATATTTGAGAATATGAACCATTACACTAGATATTATTTCACGTATGCGTGATGCATCACACATTATTCCATCCAACAACATATATATAGAGCAAACCATGAAACACACTTGGATCATCACTCAAACTTAACCTCTCGTCCTTCTTTCCTACTTATCCAAGCCATCAATCACCCTATTCACCCACACTCTCACCCTATATATTCACAAGCAAACCCCATTGTTCCATTTCATCTTCTTGTGCTCTTTTCAACATTGTCTTCTTCTTCAAATTCCAGGGTCAGATTCGCCATCCATCACTTCGCCCCATTTGACAAGAAAGCCTTTCACCAAAGAAGAAACACAAACGTCAAACCCGCCCAGTACGTGTCGCACACTTGCTTTGAACTTCCTCCTCCAATGGTCTAATCTAAATCATTCCGAGCCCCGCTGACGTCACCGTCCCCACAAGCCGACTCAGCGCCACGTAGGAAAAAGGAGACCCGGTCGCCCCCCCGAAACGGATCCAACCAACTCTCATAACCGGATTTGATAAAACCCGTTGGGTCCCGCGCTCGGAATCAGAAAAGGCGCAGAGTATCCAACGGGGCGGGTCTTCACTCGGTCAAACCTCCTTGAAATTACAAAAACCCCCCCCTCTCTCTCCTTCTCTCTCTTTTCCCTCTTTCATTTCTTCACATTTATAATTTAATCGCGTCAAGAAAACTCAGCTAGGGTTTCTCTCCATAGCTTTTTGCTCCGATCGCCGAGGCTCGTCAAATGTGAGCGGGGATCTTTCGTTTCAGCTCTGCTTTGTTTTGTTTTTTTACCTTTTCAGTTTTTGCCTTTCTGATTTCTGCAATTTTTTTTGTTTGGATTTAGATTGTGAAGCTCAGATTTAAGAGGCTGCGAGACGACGACGTTTTGAAGGGCTTAGGATCAATGGCTTCAGCTGGTGCGGCGCTACCGCCGGCGTCGGGTGTTGAGAATCGGGACGGTAACAACGCTAGGTTTGCTGATAAGCTGCCCGAGGAAATTAACGAGATGAAGATTAAAGATGAGAAGGTGAAGTTTACTTTTGTTAAGTCTTTTGGTTCAGTAAAGTTGTTTTTGAATTTCTCTGTTTAGAATTTATTTATTTGTTCATAGTTTTTATTTTAATTTTAATTTGGTGAAAATTTTGATTATAGGAAATAGAAGCAGCTGTGGTGAATGGGAATGGGACTGAAACTGGCCACATTATTGTGACTACAATCGGTGGCCGGAATGGTCAGCCTAAGCAGGTACATTTCTACCAAGTGTTTTGGTAATCGTACTCGTGTTGCTAGTTTGCTAGTTGTTAAAATGATGAAGTAAGCATTAGGTGAGTTAAATTGTTCCTTAAATGAACCGTACTAAGGCATTTGGAATTGATGAGTAATTGAGTAAATTACAGAAGAAACTGAGCTGGTCTGATGTGGCTGTTAGTTGTTGAACCTATAAAGCACATGCTGATGTGATAGATACAAAACATGTGATCTTATCAACTCCGAATTGCATATTAGTTAATGGTCCTGGCTCAAGTGCTACGAATATAATCTCAATGTGTAAGTAATGGGAAGAGAATGTAGTAATATGACGTAGAAGGAAGAGAGATGACAGTATTAAGAATTTTGTATAATTACCACCTGCCGCGAGTATCTGCATTTTTGTGTCAGTACATGGTAGGTTAATTGCATCTTGCAAGTTTTAGTGCTATTATCTAAATAGTACAGTGGCTTTTGTTCTTATATAAAACACTGGAATGGTTAGTGTTAAAGTCCTCTTTGATTGTTAATGCAGACTGTCAGTTACATGGCAGAGCGTGTTGTTGGGCAGGGTTCATTTGGTATTGTCTTTCAGGTAATATATGTCCTTGAGTACAGTTATGGCTTTTTGTGGAAGAAATAGAAGCTTTCAAGATAGGAAAACTGACCTTCGTCACGATCGCACTATTGAAGCCTCAATTGTTCTGTTTTGCAGGCTAAGTGCCTTGAAACTGGAGAAACTGTTGCTATCAAGAAGGTTTTGCAAGACAAGAGATACAAGAATCGTGAGTTGCAAACAATGCGCCTTCTTGATCATCCTAATGTTGTTGCACTCAAACATTGCTTCTTTTCAACCACGGATAAGGATGAGCTCTATCTAAATCTGGTGCTTGAATATGTACCTGAGACTGTTTATCGTGTGGTAAAACACTACAGCAAGGCAAATCAACGGATGCCTATGATATATGTCAAACTCTATACATATCAGGTACAGTATATTGTTGTTCGTGTCTTCTTGTGATAGTTCACTTACTTTTTCTTTTTTTGAAAGTTCTTTTGCTAACTCTGTTCTGCTCTTTTTGTTTGTTTCATCTGTCTTGTCAGATTTGTAGAGCTTTGGCATATATTCACGGAGGCATAGGAGTATGCCACAGGGACATTAAGCCACAGAATCTCTTGGTATGCACTACATCATCTTTCTGTTTCCCCCTCTATATTACAGTTGCATCATATGATAGACTATATTTACTATACAATGTGTTGTATCAGGTTAATCCCCATACTCATCAAGTCAAGCTGTGTGACTTTGGAAGTGCAAAAGTCCTGGTATACCCTTCTCCCAGTGTTTCATATCTTAGAGTAAAACATTTTGCTGGTGATAGAATAATATATAAAGCCTGGATGATTCATTCATCGTACATACTTGCCAATACATTCATGGAAGGCATTGAGATATGTATGGTTCCTTGTTCTTCTCTGAACTTCTTTCATCAATAATGATAGGTGAAAGGCGAACCAAATATATCATATATTTGTTCACGCTATTATCGAGCACCTGAATTGATATTTGGGGCAACTGAATACACTACTGCCATTGACATCTGGTCTGTCGGTTGCGTGCTTGCTGAACTGCTTCTTGGACAGGTTCTATGCAGTATAAAAAAATATCACTCAGTTTGTTTAGGTTATAATCAGAGGGGTGTTTCCAATATGTTGTTCCTTAACTTTACCCTCTGTGTTGTCTTTTGTAGCCTCTCTTCCCTGGTGAGAGTGGAGTTGATCAGCTTGTTGAGATTATTAAGGTAAAAGTATTTTCTTGTATTGGTCATTTTATCAACTCAAGGTTGATCACTCAGCATATGCCATTTCAATTGAGTTTACGTCTTTCTCTGTATGTAGGTACTTGGCACCCCAACTCGTGAAGAAATCAAATGCATGAACCCAAATTATACAGAATTCAAGTTTCCTCAAATCAAGGCTCATCCGTGGCACAAAGTGAGTTTCTCGGTTCCTTGCTGACCATTGTTCTTTATTCACTAAAGATGTGGGGTTCAATTTTCATTCTATTGCATCATCTTTGTGTGCAGATATTCCACAAGCGCACACCCCCAGAAGCAGTAGATCTTGTGTCAAGACTCCTTCAATATTCTCCCAGCCTAAGGTGTACTGCTGTAAGTATCTCACCAGTTCCATTATGTTGGAACTGAGTTCTAGGGAGTCGAAAGATATCGGACTCTTCAGGGACTTTATAAAACTGTACACATTAATAATATAGGTCTGCATTGTGCCAAATTATCAACTGGGGGTAATCGAATTTTAATTCTGTGTTTCCAGCTTGAGGCTTGTGTCCACCCATTCTTTGATCAACTCCGTGATCCTACTACTCGTCTCCCTAATGGACGACCTTTGCCTCCTCTCCTCAACTTCAAGCCCCAAGGTTTGTTCCGGTTTACTTAACTGCATGCTAATTCATGTGTTTGTCTGTCTTATATGGTGTGGTAATGTTTGATCGGAATAATAATGATGGTTGATGCATGTGCAGAGCTGAAAGGAGCTACTTCTGAGCTTCTAACCAGACTGATACCTGAGCATGCCAGAAAGCAATGTGCGTTTCTAGGTACCTAGACAAACCGCAGCTACACAGATTCATGTGAGGCGACTGTACCACTGTAATGTTTCTTCTCGTATTAGTGAACAAGTTAGGGACATCTAGTTTATATCTGTTGATATAGCTCCCTGTACTTATCGCTTAAGCTTTTTCCTGTGATACATTACTACTGAAACTCATGACTACGCTGACAGGTGATTGAATCATGTATGTACCAAGTATTATTGACTTATTAGAACCTCTTCACCCTCTCCTCTCCTTTTCTATTTGTAGTGATTTGATCAGCAAAATGCTCGATTATTAATGTGGAATAATTGATTCTTTTGTGATCTGTTTGAATAGCAAAGCTGATCGACAGCAGCTGTAATTACCGTTACGAGTTTCGAGTTGAGCTTACTATAGGTATGAACGAGTTTCTTGACATCTAGGTTCGGGTTTAGTTTTTTTTTTTTTTATCGTGGTGTTTGGTTTGCGTAGAAGAACTATCGTCAACAACTATTTCATTTCCATTGATCATCAGAGAAACTTTCTCCAAATAGTCACATAAGTACATACAGACATGCAGTTACTGAGCAACAACCCAAGGGAAATAAGATCATTTATAAAATGTATTCCTATAATATGGATATTTTCTTCATCACAAAAAAACATTTACGGCGAACACTAGTCATTTAGCGAATGAATGAGGAAGGAATTATGAGAGCATGTTTAACAACTTTTGTATAATTTCTCTATAATACGGACGCAACAAATTACATTTATAAGAAATTTATGCTCCAACTCCAATGGTTTCCACATGAGGGTGAGAATCTTTTCACAAGTTTGAAAGACTATCTTATCCATATTACACATTTTTCAAATTTTACCATCATAACCTTCATTTCTTAATATTACATTTTTCGATATTACTAAAATCAAAATTAAACTAGAGTATCAAAATCAATCCTCAATAATTGTTAAAACTGAAAACTTCATATAAATACACAAGAGATGTGAGTTGTGCATAAAAAGGAGATGAAGGACAATTCACTGCATCAATGATTCTCAACCTTCAACATAACTCATTTATTGGGGGTGTGGAGATGATTGGGGGTGTGGAGATGATGACACTAGTATTTGATGCCCTGGAGCACTATGTTTTGATTTTTTCTAATAAAAATATCTCTTTTCCCAATGCCACTTGAGTTGAGAGAGAAAGATATATAATCTTTCTCCTCACTCGCTTGAGAGTATGAAACATCTCATACTCGCTCATCTCCACCACTCATCCCACCTCACCAAATCACATCATAAGTGTGTTCTAGTTAGGTGAGCCTGTAATTGATTTTCCCAGCCCATATTATAACAAGAACTTTTCCAAAAAAAAACAAGAAAAACAATGTTTTTTTCACTCTCAGTTTTTATACTCTCAGACCATACGTAAATGACTAAATGTTAATATTTTTCTTGTTATATAATTAATTTCTAAAATTTTTAGTGAAAGAAAAAAAATCAAATTATTATTAAAGTAATACAATGAGTGCAAGAGCGAGTATTTGAAATCCGAGCGTGTCGTAGTGCGTCTGGGGCTTAAAACCCGAGAAACCCAAAAGCTCAGAGTTCTGAGTTCTCTGAATGAAGGTCCACGGATTCTCTCCATCACGGACTTGACCGGAAATTTTCTCTCTCTTTACCTCTAAAACGCTCTCATCTTCTTGCTCTCTCTCTCTATATTTCGGTGCTCTTATGTAGTAGCTTCTGATCAACTCCGCCGCCTCCGGTTTCGGTTCTCCAACGGCGTTTGCCTCTCCGTACAAGAAGGCCGCTTTGTACGGAGACGAAGTGCATTACGACGACGGCGTCGGAATCGGACTCCGGGGAGGTGAGTTTGTTTTGTGAGATTTGGATAAATTTGTAATCGCGGTAAAATTTATGTGCAAGTAAAAGCAGATTGGTGAAATTGCAATTTGTGATTGATGATTGTGTTAAATTTGGGATTTTGTTGCTGAAAGATGTAAGAAAGTGGGTGAAAATTATGTAGGAGCAAATTTATGAGGTTATTGATGTGTGGATTGATACAGTTTCTGATGTCATGCATGTTATGGTAGTAGAAATGTAGGCAGTGAGTTGTTTGGGAATGTTGAATTTAGGTTTAGAAGAGACCTTGTAAAGTAGAGGTGGTTGTGTAGCCTTTTTTGAGGTCAGTGGAGTACTGTTCAACCCTAACTTCCCATTGATCCTAGTGAGTTACAATGTCATCAATATTCATATGAGAAGACTTGTGTACCTGAGCCTGTAATGGCATCATTTTGTCTTTCTTTTCTCAGCTCTGTGCTTCTATACATCTTCACTCTTCAAATAGTATCTTTGCATACATGCCTTGAACTATATATATTCCTAGTTGCTTCTTCCATAAAACTTTCTATGCAAGTTAGGGAATGACATTTCTTTATTGCCTTTATGATCCAAGTTTCCCTTTGTGTGGTACTTAATCATTCCCTGTTTTTCTTGGACAGCTTGCGAACCTTTGTGCGGGTGACCATTACATTATAAAGACATGGTATTTCTTTTCTGTTCTATTCTTTATATCCCTAAAATTCATGTAGTCCGGAATTTACATTCATCATTGAATTTACTAAATTGGTGCGGTTGACAGACCTTAAAATACCTTAAAAATTTAACCAACCAAAACAAAAGAAAAGCAAAGAGGTTATGAAAGGAAATAAAAAGAAACTAGTTGATCTTCTTCAAAAGTGTAGTGTTTTTACGATGGTTTATGCAAATAGTGGGAGTGCATATTGTTGGAAACCTTCTACCCATTGTCTTCCAAATCTAAAGATTTCCTTGCAGAATTGTGGCAGCTATTTTTCATTCTGTTACGATTTTTGGTTTGTGGTCTGGGGCTCTGGGCTGTATAGCTCCACCCTCATGGGATTCTTTTATAAAAAAAGTAAATGATATTTGCAGGACTATTCATTGATTTCTATCTCTCAAATTTGTACATAACCTTTTCAGGATGGAAATTCATCTGGGGTAAACGGAAATAATGTTGACTGGGATACTGAAGACGAGCTGGACGAGATTGAAAATTTCACTTTGTCTTCTTCAGCTAATCTGGGCTATGGGGAGGTAAATGTTTCTTTTATGATGTTTGTAAAACATTTAGGTCAGCTTATTACTATTAAAGTAGTAAGACGAATTTATGCCGCTTTAAGACTTGAAAATGTTTTGAGACCAAGAAAAATGAATCTTTAGTGTGATAAGTTTCATTTCAGCCTTATCAAATACTTTCCAACTAAACTGAAGAACTCTATTTTAAGAAATTCGTAATCACTAGTCCTTTCCTTCTTTACATGTACCGTACCTTGCTGTCTGGTTGAATGTGTTGCCAATTCGGTTTCCCATGTGCACACTTAAGTCCTCTTTTGTCTTTATAATTTTATGGCTTTGATGTTCTTGTAAACATATACTGATACTAGATGCATATGCACAAAAGTATACATGTAGAAGCATGCTCGGTGTTTAGATGGAGTCATGGAAATATAGTATATATTAGACCCTGAACATGCAATTGCTTATATTTTTTTTCCCAAGCTACAGGGGTGCTCATCAACAGAACCTTGCAAGACCAAAGTTTTTGATAATTTTGTCAGCATGGGATTTTCTCACAAATTGGTAGCCAGAGCTATTAAGGAACATGGTAAGAACACTGTACCATATTGTTCTCTGTGCTTTATAATTGTAATGATTCAGTTTCACCATAATTTACACAGTACTATGATGAAACATACAGGTGAGAAAGACGCAGATTCAATTCTGGAAAGCCTCCTCTTATACACTGTGAGTTTAAACATGTTTGTATCTACTGTTGCCTTCTTGGATAAAGAATATGAGTTTTGATTGGTTATGCCTGATGTTTTGGTTCAAAACTAATGTTCTAGTTTTCAGACTGAACTTGCATGTAGTAGACTAGGATGTTAATTGACCACAAATTGAATATTCAATTATTGTCTTTCATTTCCCAGCTATATAGCATGTTATTTATTTTAGTGAATAATTATACTAGTGTATTCTCGTTGAGCTGGCCTCTTGGTTCTCACCACTTTCAGTTAGTCTTCTTTTTTTTCATCTATACTATCTACATCTGACCTCAATATCGCATCACTAATACATTTTTCGTTGGTGCCCGACATTGGCATTATCTCCATCTTTTTTCCTATCTCTGATATTGATGAAGAAGAGATAAACAGTATATCTTTAATAGGCATCACACTTCATTGTTACGATCTCTGTCGAGTGGCATCTCAATTGCCCTCCTTCTATATTGTTAATCAAGTTATTAGATTCATCTAGCAAATAAGATTTTACATTCAGCTGTCTTCATACAATTATTTTGCAGGCTCTTGAAAATTCAACTCCAGAGCAGGATTCTCCTCCAGAGCAGGATTCTCCACCAGAGCAGAGTTCTCATCCGGAACAGTGCTCTCCTCCACAACAGCAACAGATCGATTCTGATCCCTTTTCTTCAGATTATGAGGGGAGCTTTCTGGATGGATTTTCAGATCTAGATAGCTCTGATAATGAGGTAGTTATTGTCTGACCAGTTTTTCTCCAAAGGATGAATGCCTTTCTGTCTTGTATGAATTTAATATGTTTTTAAAAATACTTATATATGCCACCCTTTTTGCAAACCTTTTTCTTCTGTATCCTACAAGCCACATGACATTATATACTTCTGAAATCTTGTTAAAACCTAGTGTTTCCTCACCATTCTGCACATGTAATCCACATTTGTGTACTTAGATACTTCATACAAAGTTTAATTAAACTCTTCTTTTCAGTGCATTCCAACATCTGAGGAGGAGAAGAAACTTGTGTCCTTGGTTAATATGGGGTACACAGTATGGGAGGCTTCAATTGCAATTGAGAGATGCGGTAAAACTAGTGTCAAGTTTGCTTAGCTTTATTCTCTTTCAGCGTATTTCAGTACAGCTTTATCTTTTTGGTGTTTTTTTTTTCCAAGGATTCTGTAGATAATCTGTGAAGTGCTAAGTGTTCAGTATAGGTGGATACCTTGAACTGAAACACATCTGCATTTTATATATAGAACTTACATATCCAGGGTCTAAGATTTCATCTACAGGGCAACTGAAACACACACACACACACGCACGGAAAATTGACTAGGATGTAACCATACCATATAAAGGCCAGTAATTTTGAGGCAACTAATCCTTTCAATATTCTCTATTTAGTGGGCATATGAACTCAGTTTACTGCTATTTCAGTCACTTACTGATACATCCATATATTATGGTGACCTTGCAGGTGTTGACTCTACCATAGATGAATTGACTGATTTCATATCAGCTGCTCAGTTTTCAAAGGCAGAAGATGTCCATTTTCCCCTTGAAGAGAAGGTATTATTATTATTTTTGGTTGTTATAGACCTCTTCACTTAACTAAAGATTCAGTTTTATCTATTCAGCTGTGTTTGGTGGATTGTGATGGCTGGTTTTACTTTTACAGCCTAGACGTCTTCACATTGATGACAAGAAGAAAAGGAAACTCTGTGAAATTGCCATGTCAAAAAGAAAAAAGAAGGTGGGGCTTGGAAATGGGATCATTGATGAAGATGATGAGGCACTTCATCTCCCAAATCCAATGATTGGATTCGGGACTCCAACACATCTTTGTCAAATCCACAGGAGTATTCCAGAGGCAGCCAAAGGACCTCCTTTCTTCTACTATGAAAATGTGGCATTGACTCCTAAAGGGGTCTGGAGCACAATATCCCGATTTCTGTATGAGATCCAGCCTGAATTTGTTGATTCCAAGTACTTTTCTGCAGCTGCTAGGAAAAGAGGTTATGTTCATAATCTTCCAATAGAGAACAGGTTTCCTCTCATTCCCCTCCCACCGCAGACTATTTTTGATGCATTTCCCATAACAAGGAGGTGGTGGCCTAGTTGGGACGAGCGCAGACAGCTGAATTGCCTACAGACTTGCTATGCTAGTGCAAAGTTGACTGAGAGGATCAGGCTGGCTCTCAAAGACTTTGATGAAGATTCGGTTCCACCAGAAAAAGTTCGACGTTCTGTTCTATATGAATGCCGGAAGTGGAATCTTGTATGGGTAGGGAAGAACAAGGTTGCCCCATTGGAGCCCGATGAGGTGGAAATGCTGTTGGGGTTCCCGAGGAACCATACAAGGGGAATTAGTAGGACTGATAGATACAAGTCACTGGGAAATTCATTCCAGGTAAAGTTCTGTTTGCTTTCATTTGCCTTCATAATCAGTGATACTATCTAGTGATAATTCCCGATATCTTCAAATATTCTATGTTCATGTTGTAGACTTCAAACTATTGTCACTTTTGTCTATCTGCTATTACATATCACTTATGAGATCAATTCATTCCAGATTGATACAGTTGCCTATCATCTATCTGTGTTGAAAGATCGGTTTCCCAATGGCATCAATGTCCTCTCTCTTTTCTCTGGGATTGGGGGCGCAGAGATAGCCCTCCATCGGCTTGGCATACGGATGAAGAACGTTGTGTCTGTTGAGATTTCAGAGGTGAGCAGAACTGTGGTGAGGACTTGGTGGGAGCAAACCAAACAAAAAGGAAACTTGTACCACCTTGCTGATGTGCAAGAGTTGAATAAGGACCGGCTTAAGCATTACATCAATACCTTTGGAGGGTTTGATCTTGTGGTTGGTGGGAGCCCGTGTAACAATCTTGCTGGTAGCAACAGACATCATAGAGATGGGCTTGAGGGAAAAGAATCGTCTCTGTTCTTTGATTATTTCCGTATATTAGACGTAGTGAAGGATCTTATGCCAAGAAACAGCTGATCAATGTATTATTCGAGATCTAGATACTTGAACCTCTAGTTACTTATGCTCTTAATTTAGATGAATAAATATTGGATTTCTTTGATATTTAAGTACTCGGATCATAACATTCTTTTCATCTCTCTGTTTTCCTATGAATGGCATAAAGTACTGTATCAACAATTGATGATCATCATCGTGGCTGTAAGCTTCACACGGCCCTGAAGAAGCCAAAAGTTAGCAGCCAACATATTTTGCCACTCAGAGTTGAAGGCAAGTGAATACTTTGGCCTCCGTAATGATTTGAGGGCTCGCCCTCTTCCACAGTCGGCATTGAGTATCGACAAATGGGACACAGGTGACTCGTCTTCAGCCACGGGACAATGCAATCCAGATGATAAATGTGTGTGCAAGGCAAATGAGCAATCAGTTGATCAACACCGGCTTCAGTAAAGTAGTCCATGCAAATAACACACGAGGGATTCCGTTTGATAGTAGCTTCTTCTAAGTTATCAAGCCTCACTTTCTGCAAGCTGTTAATTGATGATGTCGTTGCACGAAGAAACCTGAACCTGCGAGTTTCAAAGGATTCCCAGGTAACCCTCTCAGGGTTACTGTTATTGTGATAGTCTACCTCACTCAATGCATATGTTTCGGTAGTCTTCACTATCCACGCGAGAATAATCTACGTGAATTCTAATGGGGAAACATTCCCTGGTAACTAAACTGATGTCAGTATGGTCAAGATCGTTAGACACCGTCACATCGCCAACAAACACAACAATCCGGCGCCCTGGGACGGCAGCTTATACCACCTGAAATAGTTTTCCAAGGATAGGTGGGTGCTGCTCTAGGGAAACACCTAATTCTGAAATTGTCACTCCGCTTCTAATGAACAAGGGGGTTCCAAAATTTATAGAAACCTTTGGGTCGACCAAAAGGGTCTGGTAAGAAGAATCTCAAGTGCAGGGAAAATCTTTTCTTATATTCAGGAAATTTATTATTATTTGGATGATAAAGGCTTGCTTTGTGATTCCATAATTCTAGCTTTCAAGCATAACCAGAGTCCACTGTCGCCAAAGTAACTTGTAAAATTCACTAATGGTTTTACCATCCACCAATCCTTGATAAAAGCTTTGATTTCAAAGCTACCTTCTGGCCTGTAACATGACTTTGTTTTGTTTAATTCAGGATTCAATCACTAATCAGCAGTAATCAACACTCAAATAAGGATACTGCGGAAATTAGCAAATCACAAGAGTGGTTTAGTTTAAAAGTAGCATAATAATCCAGCAGCATCGACATGATTCACATGAAAAACACTACAGGTAAACCATGTGAATATTTACTGAAATTTTATATAGATTATTGGTTCACTTGCACCTTAGTGTTAATAATTACATTTGATAAATTAGGTAAGAGAACATGTTTATCTATTTTTACTTGAAAATTGATAATCGATCTCAGTAACGGCTCAAAGACTTATATTGTGGGAACGAGCTCTTAGATTTGATCTTTCATTTGTTATCGCCAATGATTAAAAAAAAAACAGGAACCAAGAGCTTTTGGGTTGATTGATAGGGTCATTATAGGTTCACTCTATATATCGGTACCAAATAAGATAAGAAAGCTTATAAGAATCATACAATAATTTGGTAAAGCACATGATGTCCCGCCTCCACCACCGGTCATTCCTCCACGTCCCATCGTCCCGGCTGTTGTTCCTGCATCGGCCTTCCCAGCTCCAGCTGCTGCTGTTCCAAGAAAAAAAAGGTATCAAGCATTTGTTTAAGCATGGCGTATTTGTGTCATCTAAGAAGGAGAAGAAGTTTTATTGTGAGAACTGTGAACGGAGCATGGATGAAATCGATTGGGATGAACACACTGAGGTTTGTCAAGGCGAAGATTGAGTTATCTTTTCCCCAAGTTTTTTTTTTTAAGAATCGATAATTGAGTTATATATTAATGTATGAACGTAAAATGAACATGAAACACATTTAGACCTTCAAAACAATAGAACCATGCGAGCCAAATAAGTAATACACATCTAACTCTATGCTACTAAACCATCAATGAGAACACACAAAGTAACAAATAATCTAGAGCTAGAAACAATTGTGAGTCTCCTCATTTATTATCATGGGCGGACCTACGTTGAGTTGTGAGTGGACTCAAGTCCACCTGAAAGTTTTTGTATAATTATTGTAACATGTCAATATAGACCATAATGAATGCGCAACATGCTTGGTTTAGTATTTTTGATTTATAAATTGTCCACCCGAGTTCGATTCTCATCCACTGCAATTCATTTTTTTTTCTTCTACTTCTTTTTATGTGGATTTATTCTTCTAAATATTTTTTTTCATTACATTCTCTCAATGGAAATGGGCTCAAAATTAAAATTGGACTCAAAAACTCAAAGATTGTATGGTTTGGATGTTTTTATAGGCTTACAAATATTTTTAGTCTAATATTTGACATAATGAGTCTAATATACAAAAAAATTTCTTATCACTTCAATTAGGAGAAAAATTTCAAGTCCACCCTAACTTAGAATCTTTGGTCCGCCACTGCTTATTATCCAACCAGGGTAATCCTGCTCAGAGGAGATCACTTACCAAGATCTACAAAGTCCACCCTACGTCAAGGGGGACTCCCAACCGGGACCACATGCAAAACCTCGCCGGGGTCATCTTTGCCAAACTCCTTGTCGGGGCAAGACCCAACCTCCTTCGATGCCTCGTCAATAACCACAACATCAAACAAGACCCAAAATAGGCTAGAGTCGAACACCACCCTCACGTCGTCGTTGCCCACGATGTCTCGCTCAGCTTGGGGAGTCGCCATCTTAGCAAAACCCAAAGCCCACTTCCAATCATACCACTGAACCATCATAGCCTTCATTAAAGAAATCTTGAAGCTGACATTGCGGCACAAAAGCCTTCGACTCGAGCCACCACCACGGTGTAAGGCCATCAAGATCCCCCAAAATTGATCCGACCCAAACCATGGGAGATCTATTAATATCTCCTCCATAGCCGAAGCAAGAGAAGAAAAAAGAAACGGCCGCAACTGCCTCGATGCCCAATGCCACCAAGAGAAGTTGTTGCTAATTCCATTGCCTTTCCAAGATCCACCACTGCCGCCATCAGATAGAAGAAGTGTTAGGGTAAAAATGAGAGAAAAAAGGCGGCTCATCTCAATCAATAGTCTCTTAGTAATTATTAGTTGTTTGATTGTGTTCTTGGAGGTTGAAGATTGAGTTAACTTTTCTATAAAAAAAACATGATGTAAGAAATAATGGACTCTCATGCCTTTAATTTTTCGTGTTTAATTTTTATGATTAAATTTAGTTTAGTACTCTTGAGGTTTGGGGGATGTTGTTTTTATTCAAAATTTTAATTTCAATAGAATATTCCATAGACTCTCTAGTTTTGAATTGCTCATTCTCCGTCCAAATAGGAAGTTAACTTAGATAATGTGACTCATTTTAAGCTAAATTGGGATAGATTTTTTAGTGATATCGTAGTACTACGTGGCAATGCCTAGTGGTCTACCATTTCAAATCACAATTTGACACACAAGATTTTAATAAGAATTTTTATATTTTGAATTTCTTTCTAAAACTATACACCATATACTCTAATACCCTAAACCCTACACTTTACACTCTAATACCCTAAATTCTAAACTCTAAACTCTAAACTCGAATTTTTGGTGTAATAAATACACGTGTCGAAATAACAAGTATGGATTACCATTATGCATTGTCATGTGGTACTATGATAACATATAAAAATTTCTCCTAAATTGGACGTTAACTTAGTCAATTGTATGCATTATATCATAAAATTATCATTTTAGCCATTAAAATGGGTCTTATTGTCAAAGTTAACGTAAAAAATGGACGGAAAAATGAACTGAAGGATATTAGAGAGCTCAAGGTGTAGTTTGATGAAACTGAATTTAATCATTTAGTCAATTACACTAGTCACTCACACATATTCTGCATGTGTAAATTATTTATTTTTAGAAAATTAGAGAAAAAAGAATTCGGTTGATTTTACAGAAAAATTGTTGGTTATAAAGAGTATAATAGAAGAGAAAATAGTGATTTAGGATGAGTTTTTTATTTTCATAATTAATAATTTTTTTATAATTATCTGATTTGTCTTCATGATTTTATTTGTTCACAATTTTTTTTAACCTATCAAAGACTTTTTAATAAAATAATTTTATTTTAGTTAGCAAGCAAAGTATGAGTTATTAGAGTATAGATTATAATTTGGTTCCGAAGCTGATATTTTCTTCCAAAGGTCTACGAAAGCGACACAAACAAAATTTTAGCAAAACAATTACCCCTTAAAAAAAAAACCATTTACCAGAGTACTTTGGTGAAAGTAAATTGGTTAAAAACATTTACTATAAATACACCACTGGCTCCTCAGAGGAGTCTCTCTCTCTCTTCTCTCTTCTCTCTTCTCTCTCTACGCTTCTCACCCACCGGAAGCGTAAGCTCTACTTTTTTCTAGGGCAGAGAGAGAGAGAGACACACCACCACGCCACACCTGAACCACTCAGATCTATTTACCGCCTTTTCTACCCAAAAAGTCGCCGTCAGGTTCGTTTTTTCCTTCCCTCGCCGTCTTCCCTAGATCTCCCAGATCTGAAATCGTGTCCATTTCGTTTCTCTTAGGTCTCTTGATGGCTTCGATTGAGTTCGTTTTAGGGTTTCTGCTTCTCCGATGATTTGTTAAGCCTGTTTAGCTCGGAAAGCCGAGGTTTTTAGTATCTGATTGCATGCTTGATTGTGTTGTTGGCAAAAGCTGCTTGCTTTTGTGTTTTTAGGGTTCGCACCGAGCTTGGTAGCTTAGGGAAATTAGAAGAAGCTATGAGGGTGCTTATTACTTTGTGCTTTTGTGAGGAAAGGAGCTTTTTTTTTTATGGAAAGGACAAAACTTGGGAGGCTTTGCTTGTTTTCGAAAAGCTCTGTTTGTGTTTTAATGTGTCTAATTGTTTGGCTGTATTGCTTTTATAGGCTGTTGTGTGTTGCATCTGTTTGCTTTGGAGTCTCCCAAAACTGTGGAGAGGTTTCGTTATCGCTTTCTTGGACATTGATCGGTGTGAGCCTTGTTGTTGCTTTAGTTTTTTTTGTATATCAGCTGTTTGGTAGTCTCGAGGTTGCTTATAGTTCGGTGGTTTTGATGAAACTAACTAGGTTTAGCTTTGTATGTTCTAAGCATTTGTATCACTTTGTATGATGTTTGCTACATTGGTTGGAAGGTGGAGATGTGTTCTTCGTAGTCTGGTTCTTTGGTATCAGTAGTTGATGCATGGGTGAACGGGTTTTTAATTATGTTTTCCTTTGCATGTTGTAGGATAGCGTTTACTTGCAATGGCTGCCACTGCAACTGCCTCTGCTGGTCCTCGTTACGCTCCAGAGGACCCAACTCTCCCGAAACCATGGAAGGGATTGGTTGATGGTAAAACTGGGTATCTTTACTTTTGGAACCCGGAGACAAATGTGACCCAATATGATAGGCCTGCAAGCTCAGCTCCTCCACCAAAGGCTTCTCCTGCACAGTATATAAGTTCTTCAGTTCAAGTTCAACCATCATCACAAGGACAACGTCGGGATGAGGGAGATGATCGATATGGCAGGGGCAGCAATGTGGGATCAAAATTTGAGCCAGGGCCCAGGAATGTGCAGGTAATTGCAGTCACTTGATGCAGTTTCAAATGTATATGCCCTCACATGCAGTTGCGTTTTTCTGAAACCTTCAAATGTATATTTTGCTCATATGGGAACTAATATTTTCCTTATTCATGCATTAGACTGCAAGAAGTGCTCCGGTTTCTTCCAACAATGGTCCAAGTGGGTCATTTAGTGCACATGGAGGATCTCTTACTAGGGAAAACGGACCATCAGACACTGGAAGTGGTTTGTCTGCTGAGGCTTATTGTCGCCGGCATGAAATATCTGTCATTGTGAGTATCAAGAGTTTTTTCAATAGGTGTGCTATGAAATTTTCATGGTAGATATTGGTGCATTATCTTTTGCTTCCCCCCACCCCAAGGTGTCTTTCAGTTTTTTGTAGACAAAAATTTTCTATTGGGTTTTTTTTTCTTTCTGAAAGCTGAATTGAGTGGTCTCCCTTCTATAAAAGATGGTAGTCATCATGCACATGCCTTATTACTCGTATCTGGAGTTGGTGGCCTTAGTAGTATTAAACATGAAGCTTTATGAACTTTCTTTCAATATATTATTTACTGTATGGCCAATGTTTCTTTACATTAGATTTATTGTCATTGGAGTCTACAGTAACAGACATGCACAAGTTAATCTGGTTTGTTTAGTTTTATACGGAGGTGCCATTTTTTCAATATTCTCTAGCTTGTGATGTTCACTTTTTTCCTTGTTACCTGCCATCATATGGTTCAAAGTTTCTGTTTGAAGTAACTGACAAAGTATTTTGTTCTCTCTTTTAATAATTTATTTTCTGTACGGCCAATGTTTTCTTTTTTTATTAGATTTATTGTCATTGGAGTCTACAGTAACAGACAAGCACAAGTCAATCTTGTTTTTGTTTTGTTTTATATGGAGGTGTCATTTATTCAATATTCTCTAGCTTGTAATGTTCACTTTTGCCCTTGTTACCTGCCATTATGTGGTTCAAAGTTTCTATCTAAATTAACTGACAAAGTCTTTTGTTGCCTCTTAGGGTAATAATGTGCCCCCACCACTCATTACCTTTGAAGCTACTGGCTTCCCATCTGAGATTCTTAGAGAGGTATGGGCTTATGCTTTTGTTCTTGTTGTCTTCCATTTTTAGCCAACACTCGTAGCCAGTAACTGTTGTAAGTAACCCAAGTTGAGTCGTGCTTTGTGCAAAATTATGTGATTGCTGAAGGTCCAATAATGGGTTTCAGACTCATGTTAATTCTATTGCCATCTGTACTTTTTGTCGCAGGTGCGATATTTGCTCCCAGGAGGAGCCAATGTCGTACGCTGCGCTGCCCTCTTGTGGGGGCTTGCATTTTATTTGGAGCGCCCTTTTATGGTGGACCAATTTTTGTGAAGGGCTTACCGAATCACCCAAGTTTGTGGCTGCAACTGCTGTTGGTGATGATTCAGTCTGCCACTGTATGAATGAAAGAAGAGGCCTCCTCCTGCTCCAGCTTGCTGATGCAAGCTTTGGCCATCAGATATGGGGGTTGCTTCTTCTGCCATTCAACTCCTCTATAAGCCCAAAAAAATGAAAAATGAAAAAATTCAGAAATGTCTACTCCTGTACTTCTCTGCTTTAAGGATACTGAAATTTTGCCTTTTCAGGTACAAAGTGCTGGGTTCTCTGCCCCAACTCCAATTCAAGCTCAGTCATGGCCGGTTGCTCTTCAAAGTAGGGACATTGTGGCCATTGCCAAAACAGGGTCAGGGAAGACCTTGGGGTACTTGCTTCCTGGATTCATGCATCTCAAGCGCACCCATAATGACCCTCGGATGGGTCCGACTGTGTTGGTGCTGTCACCAACAAGGGAGCTGGCAACTCAGATTCAAGATGAAGCAATGAAGTTTGGGAAGTCTTCAAGAATCGCTGTCGTGGTATGTACATGTTGTCCCTTTAGGCAGATGTCTTGCTATTAATATACTGATAGCATATCATTGCTTGTATAAAATATAGTTATATAGTTTTTGTAATTATAGTGTATTCGAACCTATTGCGGCCACTAATTTTTTTTTTTGGGTATTAATATTAATGATCTGTCATAGCTGGAGAACTGTGGGTTCACTGGGTTGGTACTACCGTGAAACTATTGTATTTATCCAACATTTGTCAACCCAACTCCTTTAATGGGTGTTTTATTTATTATTTTGTACAAGTTGAATAAACTTTGATTGGTCATGTAGCCATTTTGTTCAGTGTAACACGTGGCCGTGGTCCGTTGGTTTAATTGAATTCATAGTAAATATGTGAGTTTGTACTACCTGCCAACTCATTACAGCTGAAGTCCCAAAAAGTACTTGTATATTATCTATACACTCAAATTGTTAGCGGTTATTGGTTGATATTTGCACCCCCCCCCCCAAATTATTTGTTACTAAAATCATTTTTCTTTTTCTATGTATTTGCAGCACCAGTCCTTGGTTGTTAGTTAGATATATTGTTTAGACTTCATGTATGTTAACAATGATTTTTTGTTTGTTTTACAGTGTTTGTATGGAGGAGCGCCAAAGGGACCACAGTTGAGAGAAGTTGACAGAGGGACAGATGTTGTGGTTGCCACTCCTGGTCGCCTAAATGACATTCTAGAAATGAAAAGAATCAGTCTCCATCAAGTTTCTTACCTAGTGTTGGATGAGGCTGATCGTATGCTAGACATGGGTTTTGAACCTCAAATTAGGAAGATTGTGAATGAGATACCTTCTTGCCGCCAGACCTTAATGTATACCGCAACATGGCCCAAGGAGGTTAGGAAGATTGCATCAGACCTGCTGGTCAACCCCGTTCAGGTGAACATTGGCAATGTTGATGAACTCGTCGCGAATAAGTCAATCACACAGGTACTTGAACTAGACATTATCCAAATCCCTAGGTAGTCTCATGTTTGCTATGTTTCCTTACAAGGATCTTAGTGAAGGTGTAGGGTTTTACTTTTAAGTACGAAAACAATTCTGAACTTGTTTGATTTTCCTCCAAAATTAAGGAGTAATTTAAAATTTTGGTTTAGCATTATATGGGCATGTGTGTGTGTGTGCACATATTCTTTTAATGTAGTCCGTTATTATTATGTCCTACAGCATGTTGAAGTACTGGCGTCCATGGAGAAGCACAGACGATTGGAACAGATATTGCGATCTCAAGAGCCGGGGTCCAAGATAATTATATTTTGCTCAACCAAAAAGATGTGTGATCAACTTTCTCGCAACCTGACCCGTCAGTTTGGAGCTGCTGCAATTCATGGTGACAAATCTCAGACTGAGAGAGATCATGTCCTGAGTCAATTTCGCACTGGAAGGACACCAATTCTTGTAGCAACTGATGTTGCAGCTCGAGGATTGGATGTTAAGGACATAAGGTTCGCACTCTCCCATGTAGAAATCTAAAGAAATGGTGAACCTGTGGTTTGGTTTGTGATTCATTTAATTGCATATTAGGTTTTTGGTTGTGGCCGGCGATGTCTAGTACTCTGGATCCCAGTCAAAAAGAAAAAAGATTCCCTTATTGAAGGATAAAATTGTCAAGCTTAATTAGAAGTTCAAAACACATGGGTTTGAGCCTTTGGCGCATTATCTAATTAGGGAATCAAATTCATTTGCATTGCATGTCTAACTGGTATTGTGTTGAGAATAGTTTACCAAACTGCTTCTGTTTCAAAGAGTATTATCCCACTCTTCTGCTTACTGTGCATATCCATTTGATGCTCCTGGCTGATTTTTTTTATTACCTTGTGTTTCTTCAAGAAATTGATGGTTAAAATTGCAATATATGCTACAGGGTGGTTATCAATTATGACTTTCCTACTGGAGTGGAGGATTATGTTCACAGGATTGGAAGAACTGGAAGGGCAGGTGCCACTGGGTTGGCTTATACATTCTTTGGTGATCAGGATGCAAAATATGCTGCGGAACTCATCAAGGTTTTGGAAGGAGCCAACCAGCGTGTTCCCCAAGAAGTTCGTGATTTGGCTTCACGTGGTGGTGGGATGAACAGGTTCAGACGTTGGGGCTCTGGGTCTGGTGGTCGTGATGGTGGACGAAGTGATTCAAGCTACGGTGGAAGGGGCGGTGGGTTTGGGTCTTCTTTCTCTTCGGGCAGGTAATGTGCTATATCGTATTGATTTTTTTTTTGTGGGATCTGATTGAAGATGATCTTGTCATGTCACATCATGTGATGTCGTTTCCCATTTGGAACATTTCATGTGATACCTTATGCATTGTTGTATGCTACAGATATGACCGTGCTCCAAATAACAGTTATGATGACAAGGGGTCTGCTTGGAGCAACAAAGGTTTTACTCGGGAGCGCAGTCGTAGTCCTGAAAGGTTTAACAAGGCTCCGCCAACAGCTGTTGGGTCTGGAGGTTGGAGTTTTCACAAAGCGATGATGGAACAACGTGGACGGTCATCACCGGAGAAAGGCATGATGCCACAAAACTGAGGATTTGGATTGTTGTTTCATGTCCCTGTAGTGCCTTCATTTTTGTTTCGACAGTGTTGTAACTGTGGAAGTAGGGCAAGCTTTACAAGAGCAACCAGGATGTGGCAGTTACTATCTTTGATTATTGAGGTGGGCTGAAAAGCTTGATTAAACTCCTTTTAAGTTATCCTAACTTGCTGGAACTCTTCTTCCTCCTTCCCTCTGTTTTTCCTCTCCTGGCCTCTATTTTTGTGGGTAGATAAGAAAGGGCAAAAAGCTGTAGGTACCGGTAGCTTGTGTTTAAATGTAATGGCCTTATAGTTCTATGAAAAACAGTTTTATAGTTCATGAGCACATTTGTCATCTGATTCTAGTTTGGTTGATGTGTTGGTTTCAAAAAAGTGTTGTAACTTGTCCAAAAGTAGTAGAGGTGTGCAACTATACTCAGCATATCTTTGTTGAGCAAGATATTCTCCAAAGTAAATTAGGGTATGCAACTATAGTCGCATTTCTTTGTTGAGCAAGATATGATAGCTCAACCGTACATATTAGCCATGGAAGCAGATTTTTCTCCTCCTAGACACTAGACACTAGAGGTAACTGCTTGTCTACGTTTATTGTTTCTGTATGATTGCTTGATAAGCTGATAAGGAGAAAGAAATTATAGAATGTGTTGATCAGTTGCCTCGATCATTCATTTTTATGTGAGAATGACCTGGTGAGGCAATTTGCCAAGTAATAGAAGTTTGAGGGCGAACCCTCTCTTTTAGGTCCAAAGCAAAATGAACACTGAGGTGCAAATTGATCATATATAGGTGCATGGCATTAAAAGTGATTTTTTTTTGTTTATGGCAAGAACAAATCTCTGTTGTAGTTCATACTCCCATTAAGAAAAAAGGGTAAGAACATATAATTATAAACACCAATAAATCTGTAACTAAAGGTGTTTGTAAGTACCAGGTAGAAGGTGCAACAAGTCTTTATCTAAGGCGTTAAACAGACGATTTAAGTAACTAAAATCAGAACTTACTACCCTAGCTTTTAGCCGCACATGTACTTACATCAAGTAACCACATTAACACTAATCATACTAGTTAATGACAACACAGCAAATATTAGCTGGGGAATAATTATCAAATTTATTACCCTTATATGCATTTCAAAGTCCCATATATTCTTTTCTATAATTGCTTTCCAATTCCAGATAGACTTTTACTTGAGTAAATGACTACTTTGAATCTCTAACTATGTTCAGATAGATAAGTGAAATAGAATATTGATGCAAAAGTAATGGCTTGGTTTTTTAATCACACTGTAACTGTAAATTTGAAAAATCCGAAGTTAAATTTGGAAATACCTTAATTATTAGGAAATAAATATAACTAATATAGACAGTAATTCAATTAGATAGCAATTTAGGGAAGGAATTAATTTAGCTTCAAAATCAGCTTCATTAACCTGAATTGCACACAACTTGTAGGAGACAATTCAACAATCTCATTTTACAGGTTATATTTCAACTCTTTCTGCCGAGAGGACAAAATATTTGGTTACAAGTTACAACAAAACTCGCCCATGGAATTACTTGTTTGCCCTAACCCGGCCTAATCCTTGATTCTTGAGCACTGGCTTTTCTGTAAATTTATTTTCAACACACATATTTGGTTGAATTGATAAATTGTAATATTTGGTTGTTTGCAATAATTACAATTCAGTTGGAGCCAATCAAGAGAAGCATCCATATATGGTCAAATATATGCCAAATTTTTGGTCCTTCCTGAGGAAAGATTCCACTTTCTATATAGCAAATTACATTGGAAAGCTTTTTATTCATGCACCAACCCCTGAGAAAAATTATCTGGCACTTTCCTAAGTAGTAATTAAAACTTGGGGGATAACTTTGACTGAGAAAATTAAGTTATAATAAAAAAGAATCAAAACTAAAAAGAAATATAGTTGAGGAGTAGGTAATTCCTTATTGAAGTTCACCATTTTTTTTGTTAATATTGAGGTGGAACTGTTGAAGTTTATTATTGCTAAGATACAACTTGAAAGTAATCTAAATGAGGTGGAAATGTGTTTCCTCTTGGTTGAAATTTCAGAGAGATACTCCATTGATGTGTCCTTAGTAATTAATTAAGGGAGTGAAGTTTTGCACATCTTATATACAATCACATCCTCTCACTCAAATTTTAACAGATGTGGAATGTAAATAATTGTTTATTACCATCTTTCACTCATTAAACCTTAAGCGTGAAATTAGGTAAATATCTAATAGGGTAGAAATATGTCAAGTAAATTTTGCTATTACTATCAATCAAACCTTAGTCATCTACTTGCAAGTAATGCATATGACATTCTCTTTGCAAGCTAATCACTTCATAACGCAGTAAAATCAAAATTACCGTGACAAGCATTGCTACCTTAGCTATAATAAGGTCACAAAAATGTCCACCATGTGTCACTGAACCCTAGCTGAGTTTTCCTAAAGATGCAAGATCCTATCTATAATTCTATATACATTTCTCTTTTACTCTCATTTTTACCTTAAAAAATGACAAAGATCAAAATGAGAAGAAAATTTACCAAGAGAGAAGCTCAACAGTCATTGTGAGGAGCAAATATCAGCCGTCGGATTTCTCATGGGCTGGTGGTGGGTCCCAAGATGCACTAAGATAGAGCCTTGCTTTGTTGCTCTCTCCCTTGATAAAAACCCCCTCATTTACACACCTCAAGCACATTAACCCACCCTTCCTTTTCTTCCCTGCCTTGAGAGCTCCTAATTTTCTTTCTCCCTCCTCTGCTATCTCTTTCAATTCTTCCTCTACTTGCATGGATTTGCAAGAAGCAGAGGGTCTTCCTTTCCTTTCCATCCTCTTCTCCGGGATGAATCCGGAGCCTCCCCCGGAGAATCTCTCCCTGAATTCCGGTTTTTTCAAACCGCCCTCACCTCGTGGTGATCACTACAGGCCAAACAGTACTCTCTTTAACAACCCCTGTCACTTTCAGAACCATGACAGGAGAACTGATCTAAATTACTCCAATCGATACCGCCATACCTCTCCTTTCCTCGGTGGTAACCATTTCGGTGGTGCCTCCGTCGAGGGCTCTTCATCGAACCCCTTCTCCCAGGTTGATCTCCCGACCATCGAAGGATTCAATTCTTTTGATGCATGTTACAACCAGGCTGGTCATCACAACCAGCAATCAAACGATGTCAATGTTTTCCCTTATGCATCAACGGCATCTGTTTCATTTGCTGACAGCCAGAAGGGCGTCATGCATGGCGGGTGGGGTGACTACGATGACGCTCCACTCCAGCGTCACCAAGACCGCCACAACCACCACTATCAGATGCCCTCAGAGCAGCCGTTGCCTGAGACTGCACAAGAGTCTAGCTGTGTAGTCCAGCTTCCGCCCCTCATCAATTACCAGGATCAAACCGAATCATCAGCTGCATCTGGGGTTATGTTGCCAGCAGCTGATGAATACTCTTGTAACATCACCTCTATGGAAATTGATCAGCTTCGCAGGAAGAAGCGACATTACATGAACAAAGACAGTAATCAGGACGACGAGAAGCTTGTAAAAGGCCAGTGGAGTGAAGCAGAGGACAGGTCGATCCACTGTGTGATTGTTTGGTTTAGAATTGAATTTTGATCACTAATATCAACTTGAATTTTATTTCTTTGAAGAAGTTACTCTGATGTCTGTAATTTTCTGTGAATGATCGATAAAGAATTCATTAATCTGTATTTATAATTTGATTAGTACTGATGTAGTTTTTCTTCAATTTGCAGTCTGTTGATGAAGCTGGTGAAGATGTATGGGATTAAGAAGTGGTCTCAAATTGCTAAGGCGCTGAATGGCCGCGTGGGAAAGCAGTGCAGAGAAAGATGGCACAATCACCTGCGCCCTGACATTAAGGTTTTGTTCTCTCACACCGGCCACTTCCATACATAGATAATATGATATACACTTTTTTTTACATACAATTAGATTAATCTGGTTAATTTGATCTTGCAAATTGGCCATCAAATCATATAATAAAGATATATTAAATCTGCTGTGCCTTTGCACCTATTTAGTTATATATTTATGTGAAATTATTAATAGTTTATTAGTTTTAGACGCGTCATAAAATACATAAAATCTTACCATACCATTCTTTTTTTCCGTTTATTCAAACATTTGGCATGTCATTCATTTGTCAATTATCTGGCTACTCAGAAAAATGTACAAGCGTTACAAAGTTTGCTAGATTAGATTTATATAATTTAAAATGGTATACAATTAAGCGTGACATGTCACGAGTTTACCAAACTAGATTTTCTTAGTTGGTGAACAGTCTCGTTCACATGGTCAGTAGCTGACCGTGTAATTCATGTTCAACCACTATTGGATATAAATCCAAGGGTTGAAAACAAAATAACTTAATTTTAAAAAGATTCTCCTCACCCTTGAATTTACATTCAATGGTGGTTGAACATGAATTATACAGTCAGCTACTGAACGTGTGAACGAGATTGAGTTGGTGAATTGCTGTGTCCCCGTCCGAGAAATCGGATTCCTCTCGGATTTGGATCATCCGGTTATCATTTTCATAATAATACAAGAACACCTAATTTGGATGTAGTGTATATCATTATTTTTCTTTCCTTTGCCCTATTAATTTGCTTAACCTTGAATTGTATAAGTAAGTAAAATAATTTAGTTCTTTCTATTGGAATCATTATGCTCTAATTATCTAACATAAACTACATTTTACACACACACACAGCCCTAGTCTGTACAATCAAACACTACATGGTTATGAAATGTCCTTGTTTAATAGTTTGATTTTCATATTTTCGAACAAAGTTGACTACTTAATTTGCATAAAGTATAAAACCCTAGCTAGAGTTTTAGGACGTTAAGAATAATTATAAAACCCTAGCTAGGATGTTGAGAATTATATGCATGCAGTAAGTAGGTACGTAAAGTACGTGCATTGTTTTTTGTAGTAACGTGCCCATGCAGATCTTGATTGTCCGAGTAACGTAGCTATCTAGCTAAAATTTACATATTTACTAAGTGTGTTACTATTTCGTGCGGGCATTAATTGTTAACCGATCTTTACAGAAAGAAATGTGGAGCGAAGAAGAGGACAAGATACTTATAGAGGCGCATATGGAGATCGGAAACCGGTGGGCCGAGATCGCCAAGAGGCTTCCTGGACGGACCGAGAACACTATCAAGAACCACTGGAACGCCACCAAGAGAAAGCAATACATCAAGAGAAGACCGAGTTCCAGTATCAACCTGAACACCAGAGGCTCATCCTCAACAAGCCCCGTTGTGAATGAGAGCATCCTCCTGTCCAAGTACATCAAGAGTGTGGATAAATCCTCGGCCGCTGCTTCGGCTGAAAGGAAGAAGGCCACGGCTGCTGCTGGGGTGTACGGTGAGCAATCAATATTGCAATTTCAACCTGAGTCTGATGACGTCTATCGTCCCCGGTACGAAAAGAAGAGGGGCAAGGCTACTGCAGTGGTTCTTGGTGAGCAATCATGCCTGCACGACTTACCTGACTCCGAGGTCTATCGTCCTCAGTTCGAGTCCAAGTACATCAAAAAGTGCAATAGGGATTCAACCTCTCCTTCGGCTGAAAGGAAGAAGGGCAAGGCTACTGCAGTGATGCACGGTCAATCAAGACGTCTCCATGATTTACCTGACTCTGAGGTTTACCGTCCCCAGTTCGAGTCCAGCCCCTACGGATGGTTGGCTACGGTGGCAGATGCTGTTTGGAATGCGAAGAGCCAGCAGGATAACTCCAGCATGGCGGCGACTATGGAGAGCAGCAGCTCTTATATCTCTTCAGAAAGAACCTCGTATCCTGAGTATAACGGGTTTGGCAATGGCAGCCGTACTAGTCTCTCTTTGAACGGTCTTATGCAGGAGCATGCTCGCTCGAAGAAACCAGATGTAGATTTGATGGAGATGATGAATGCAAAGCGCCCTTAAGCTTTATCGGGGGAGCGATTGAGGATTCCTGCTGGGTGGTCTGGTGTGTTTGCCTAGCTAGCTAGCTAGTGTTGTTTTATGGTGCAATATTTAGTAGTACACAGCGTCCAAGAGGTAGCTAGAGATCTGGGACTAGAATAAAAGAGTTGTAGTATGTGAGCCTGCAAGAACTGGCTTCTGTTTCTGTGTGTTTGTGTTTGGTAAAAGAGTGTTATATCTAATTAGAAGCGCTTCAGGACTCTTCTCGCATGTATAAGCTATCAGCTTGTGTCGATCTCATTGGGTTACCGTTGCTCCGTTTGCTACTTTATTACATGCATGAACTAATATATGTTACTGCGCTGTTATATATGCAGACGGGCAACGTAAAAAAGAGGAAACAAACTTGAGCGTATACAAAAATACGAGAAAACTCGAACAAGTTCACGATGATCATATGACTCCGACTTTCCACTAGAGAGTTGCATTCCCAAATCCCAATAGAAGAACATGCATGGAAAGGTTCTTTCTTTGGCTTTTATCACTAATTCACTGAAAAGTAACGTATGTCCGGTGTAAAATCTAAATACATAAATGAAATTAATTATACATGATTGTAATACTAGTGACCAAAAGAACAATTATATCACTACCAATTAAATCGTACGTCAGATAAAAGGATTTAAGCAATAGCTAGACAAGCTTACACAAACATGAGAACATGCATGCATTGATAGAAGTCATAGAATGAGACTCGGAATAGTTTATATATTGAGATATGTACGTTTAATGTTTACTTTGTTAACATAAATTTTCTAGAGCAAGTATGCGCATGCCATTTAGAACTTGTTGCAATTGACGGAACCAGTCATATTGCTATGAAATTGAATGACAAATAACCGACAAGTATCCATCAATTTGATGTAGAACTAATTTTCTCTTCCTGGGGGACTAAAAGTCATGACGTTTAGTTTCCTCGCGGCCGAGCATGAACTACGTACAGTTGGTAGTTTATAGTTATTTTGTATTTTCTTCCCACAGAAACTTAATTATTATGAACTATAATACTGTTACATGACGTGAAGCACAAATACACATCAAATAGTCAAATACTATAAACTTCTGACATTTGAGATCGATCATTTAACGACACGATAACTCTCGTCTTTAATGTGTAACATCTAATTAAACAAATCTCATTGCTTGGATGTATACTGTAAATCATTGGACAATTCAATTTAAATGGCTCGAGCATTTATAGTTTCATTTTTAATAAATACTTTATGCAGTTGGTTAGAAATTCTCAGACCATGCAAGATCGATCCTTAAAATTATTAGCTTCCTGACCTAACCTATCCTTTTATCGATTTCTTTCAAATTTCTGAGCTCTCAATCATTATCTGGGGTGTGAACTGATCGGAGTCACTTCCGTCACCCCACTAGGCCACTACTAATAGTCTAATATTGTTCAAGGCCTTAATATGTTCTTTTCCACCTTACGACTTCATCCCAAGATTGCTCCACAAGTTGGCAATATTCAGTGCTGAAATCATTGAAGGAGCTAGAGTTCGGAGCCATCAAGAAGATCCACTGTGGTAAGGAAGCGATTATAGCTCATGAAGCACAAGACTTGACGGGGTTGGCAAAGATATATAACTTCGTGTACGTACAAGTATGTATAGTCTGATCGACGGAGATCGACGGTATATCGAACTTGAGAAAAATCTCTTATGAGATACTACCACACCAAGGGCGAGGTTGAGATCAGAGGCAAAGAGCTGCTGGCTGTCAACAGTTAAGAACAGCCTTTCGGGTAATGCTGATGCACACAACCGATCGAGGTTTTTCTTAACAGTTTTTGTTCATCTTCTCTATATACGAGGCTATGATTAAACATAGATCTCAATTAAAAAGGAAAATTCTACTTTTCAGATTACGTATGTAGTGCAGCTACATCTCCCTGAACTCGTGACACATTATGTTATCCATGCAACTAAGTTGCTACGTACTGATGCAGCTAGTGGCACCAACTTCCCTCATATCTTTCATACAAGATGATGAATGATGAGCACAGAAATAATGCATCTGTATCATTTCATGATTTTCTGTCACTCAACTCAAGCATCCTTGGGCTTTGGCTTAATTCTTTTGGCTCTTGAATAAAAGAAGACTCCAGCAAGAGCCATAGCAGTTCCTGAAATAAAATCAGTACCAATTAAGAACTCTGCACACTATATATGCCTGTGGTTAAGCTTACGAGTTAAAGGAGCTCACCGAGGGAGTTTATAGGTGAGACCGGTGTTTGGAAGAAGATGACTGAGGAGATTATGACCACCACTCGCTTTACACAGTTTCCAACTGCGTGCGTGACTGGTGATACCATCTGCAGTATCATATATGAGACCTGCATACACAAAAATGAAAAATAAATAACGATTCGTAGAACAGAGAAAATGCAACTTCACGTAAAAAGAATACGAGTCGTGTCACCTGCTGGTAAGTGTGAAAGCAGAAACCCGCCAGAAGTGATCTCACACACAACTCTTTTATGTTCAAGCCTTGGTTTGCCTGAAAAGTATAACAAAACAACAAAACAAAAAGGATCAATAGTATTGAGCCAAAAGTAATCCTTTTCTGTTAGAAATACATAGGATTAGTACTTTATGGTGTTACTCACAGCAGATTGCAGGTATGAAGGACTAAATTTAACGCCTTCCAAGAGAATAGCAGAAGGAAGCAACAGTAAGAAGGAAATGATGGTTATCACTGAGAAGAGATTGATATTGTCCAAAGATTCCTGGTACAAACAAACAAAGTAAAGGCTTGTCATAAAAAATGTCATTTCCTGGTATGTAATTTATGAAAATTCAGTAGAAGTTTTATGAAAATTGAAAGATTATCATCTTCCATACTGGCTAATAGCTCATGGGTTGAGCTTTTATGGTTTCAAAGAATTCTGTAAATGAAGAATAACAAGCTTTTACCTCTTTCTTCACCATGAACTTTTTGCTGAGTACATTGCGTGACTGGTTAGTGATATTAGAAGCCATTGCACTACCAAAGCCAATCCTGTTTCGAAAGGAATGCATAATCACTGGTAAGTTGTAAGAAGAAGTGGCATTTGCATACACGAGTCTCTTGTCATTAGATTAGAAAACCAGTACATATAGAACTAGTTTCTTTATAGTTAGCAAGAGCTAACATTCCAGTCGATTGTGCATAATATGGGTTCCAGTGAAAAGGTATTAAGTTTTGATGAGAGACAAGTGGAATCGTCTGTTACCAATTAAAAGAGGCCTCCGTGAAGGATGCCAATGCAACTCCACCTACGATTGGTACAAGAGAAGAAATCACCCAGATAGTTGGCATCTGTGTGCACAGCATGATAAAAAAACTGAAAGTCAAATCACTCCATCATCAATAACATACATAGATTTTCAACTGTATAATGACCGTAGTATGCAACTACCTCCTTATATTGTGAAGTGCTTACGCTTTATAAATCACTCAAGTAGGGAGGAATCGAGTTTATATGTATCTTTTCAAACCAATAACATGGAGGGATCAATTAAAATGGTTACCTCTGCAAGCAAGAGGGCTGAGAACAGTACGGTGAAGAAGGGCTCCATAGATTTAATCGTGTGAGTGAATGAAACAGCAACTCTACCGAGACTGATGTTGGTCAGTAGGTTTCCCATCGTATGCGCCACAGCCAGTGGTAGAATTGCTGCAAGCTGCCAAGTCAAAATATGTTTAGTAACTCTCATACTGATTAAGCAAAAGTGGTCACACAGTATGGATCATACTGTTTTAGTATATAGAGAGCAACAGTACCTGTGAGCGAGTGAGCTTTGGTCTGGGGTGGAGGTTTAGAACCCACATCAGGATGATCATGACAGTCCCACAGCCAAACTGGAAGGCTGTAACCGTGGCTGGAAATGGATAGACTTTCAGAACCTATATATCAACAACCTCTCATCTTTAAATATTAGCTTTTTTTCACTCGCCGAAAGTTAATCATCTTTTATAGCTACTGCTGTGTTTGTGTTAGGAAATGGATTTGCCTTACTAGTTTCAAGTGACAAACTAATTTGAGTGGAAGTTTTTATGAGGAAACTGTGGTGAAAATAAAACCCAAAGTACTTAGATGCTAATGGGTTTCTTATGCGTGTTTCGAACACAGGCCCTGTGTCAATGACTATGGGGTACCAAAAAGTTCTATGAAATTGAAGGTGGAAAAAAAGTGATGCAATAAATTCATCTGTGTATCATAAACTAAGTACAGTAAAAATGCAGATTAGAACAAGAATTGACAATCCAAAATGGGAGATCAGATGTATAAAGAAAGAGGTAATGAACCTGTTTGTTGTAGATGTTGAAGTATATGTTCAAAAGGTACCAAATACAAAACATGGCACCGAGCTGCAAAGTTCGAGCCAATCCACTTGGTTCTGAAGCCTCCCCAGCACTCTCCGGCCCTGGAGCAGCAGGCTGAGCAGCCTTGACCTTCAAACTATCACATCTCCGATTTGAGGCAAGGAAGGAGGCATGGTTTTCAGCATTGTAAGAGGAAGAATAAGATGAAAATGTGCCAAAAGCTGTTTGGCTGTAAAGTCCTTGAACATAGCTGTTATGATGACTTTGTGGAAAAGAAGTCGAGGCTGAAAGTTGAGAGAGTTTACAGATCGCGATTTTATGTGGAGGTTTTAGAAATGGGGTGGAAGGAGACAGAGCAATCGCACTGCTCTGCATCTTTTGAGAATGTAAAGCAAGCAAGGAGCGGAAAGAAGCTGAAGTTTCAAGTTCTAACGTTGCATAAGTACAAAACTGAAAAGGACCACTTGTTACGTTTGGAGTCTCAAAACGCAGCAGCTAAATGAATGGATGACATGGACTTGGCATTCTGTGTTCTAAATTAGCTTGGACAAATATGTGGCATTTAGTGCTTAAATTTTGAGGCTGATTTCTTAGCTTCTGCAGATAAATCTTCCAGAATCCACAAATTAGATTCTCATTTTATTTATTTTTTTCATCTATTAGAATTAGAATATTACATTGGGTGACTAAGATATTAAACTAGAAGCACTGTTCATTCAAAACTTTCTGATCAATGATCAAAAGAATTCCACTTACAACAACAAAAGGTTATCCCAACTTCTTTGGGGAATTTCCCTGGCAAACAGAAGTAATTAAATATAATACTCAGAGTCAAGAATCAAGATCTCATAACTAAATAGGCTAAATCAAAATGCATACTTTATGAGAGGCATTTGAGTCTTGCAAACGTCAAATAGCCAGTGTGGCCTTTGGCCTCACTACAAGGCCTAGCCATGACCATGGGAGCACCTGTAGTTTTGGGCTCATTACTTCCTTCACTTGGTCGCTGCCGCCTCTTACATGGTCGAGATCCAACAGAACCACTTTCCTGAACCTGGAAGCCATCCATTTTCCCTTCTCGAACTTCATATGTGCGAAGGAGTATCTCAAATGTCCTTATATCTACACACAAGCAGAGATGCCGATTCCAATTACTTAGATTTATTTCAGAGTAACAGGAAGTGAAGTCCACTTAAAAGAAACACAGGATGTACAACATAAATAACATTACTACATCAAGCTAACCTGTAAATTTTGATCTCAAAGTCTCCGATGCTCGTTGGACCTGCTCAATGCATGGGGAAAAGGAGCATACAACTCCATCTTGTTTTAACATCTTCTCAACTGAAGGGATGGCTAGCCAGGGTTGGGGAAGGTCTAGGAAGACCGAATCTGCCCTTCCAGAAAACTCATCTGGAAAACCTTCACCCTGAATATCTCTAACTCCTACTGTCACCATGTTGCTTATCCCTGTCTTCTCAAAGTCCTCCCTATATAATCAAAGATAATTTCAGCATATCAAGACATCTAACAGGTAATGCAAACCTTCTTCAAACAGCTAAACAAATTCTTCTATGTTATGGTTTCATCTAAAACAAAATCTGCAAGAGATTTATACACAAGCTACTCAATTTACTCAATCTCAAAATAATGAATGCCAGCAAGCAACAAACAGATAGTGAACAAAAGAAGAGATCATAAAATCTTTACCTAGCTGAGGCCGCCCTTTGCTCATGAAAATCGAATGTATACACATGACCCTTAGGAGCCACAGCCCTAGCAAGCGACGTCGTCAAAGACCCACTCCCAGTCCCCGACTCAAGAACAACACAACCCGGAACAATCTCCAAGAACATGATCACAAAACTAATATCAGCAATATAAAGAATCTGAGTCCTGTGGCTCAGAACCAAAGTCCAAAGCTCGGGGGTCGGAGCCAACAAGTAAACAAAGCCACCTTTGCTGCTGAAAACCTTGGACCCAAATTGCTTCCCTATCCAATCCGAATGCTTAAACACGCCGAATCGATTCTCCAGTGCTGAACCATCACACACTTTAACAGCCTTCATGTTGTCATGTCTCTCATACACAATAACCAAATCCCCATCTTGAATACACCTAGTGAAAGATAACTTCTTTTCAATAGGCAACATCCTCAAAAATCTGAAACAAGCAGAAAAAATTATTCAATTAAATTCTAAGCATAAACAGCTGCTCATAAGTCATAACTATTAGACCCCTCAAATTCAGCATTATACATAAAAAAAAGTCAACAGCTTTATACTGATTCTGCTTGTTTATCAATAACCCAAGTTCACATTCAACAAAGAAAAGCTGGCATTACTAGTTAAACGCTTAAACCCTAAGAACTACAATCACAGAGCTAAAAAGGACAGACCTTTCAGAATAGAAACAAATCAAACAAATAAATAAACCAATTGTAAGTATAAAGATATAATCTTTGAATTGAAACTGCAAATTGGACTCACCTTTTCAGATGCTTAAACCCTAAAAACGAAGAAGAAGAAGAAAAAAGAAAGGAAAATTTGAGCACTGAAGAAAAGGAAGGAAGAAGCAGAAACCTTTTTATAGAGCGGGACAAGGTTTTTGGGCCGTTTAGTCGGGTCGACGAGGAAGGCCCAAAAGCCCAATGTTCTAATCTGCTGACTTTTATAGTCAAAACTTTTGGTGTAAAGTGATTTGTAGAAAGCTCGGTATGAGGTTCCGGAATTCCGATGAAGCTTAGAAGAAGATAGGGTGGAGGAGCTCAGGAATTAACTGACATAGGAATTTTAACTGGGGTAATTTTCAGGTACACACTGCTACCCACCTCAATAGTGTTACTGTTTCATTATCTGAAGCTTAATGTTCATAGTTGAACTTGAACTACGGTTTGGTTTTGATTCTATCTTTGTTCCATGCCAATACAGAATCTTTTTTTTTAATGCAAAATCATTCTCAGGGTATTGTTGTTTTTGTGTTTTCTGGTAATGCAGTGATCTTATAATTTGTGGTTAGAGGTGTGTAATGACTAATGAGTATCATTGCAAATTTGACAAGCCGCTACTGAAGAATTTAAGAAAGAAAGCTAGAATTAGGGAGCTAGGTGATGTCAATACATTAGATTTGGGCATTTTGAGTGGAATAACTGTGCGAAGTATGCAGCTCAGGCATTCTCAAGAAATTGGATGTTAGGAATTGAATCTTTTTTTTCGTATAATTGTTTGTAATTGATATAGGTAGATGATAGAGTAACTGGAAATATTGATTTGTATAGCAGGATGGAGCTGGCGACTACCGCTGATACCACTGCCCTGAGCTATTGGTTGAACTGGAGATTCTTGTTGTGTGCAATTTGGGTTTTCACGCCTATGGTGGTAGCGGTGCTGCTGCTATTTAAGTATGAAGATTTGGATTATTGGAAATTCCGCCGAGGAGGAACTCAGGAGGACATAAAGAAGGAATTCTGTGGTGATGAAGGATGGAGACCATGCCTGAAAGTAATTCACCCCTTATGGTTGATGGCTTACCGAGTGACTGCATTCTTTTTGCTTTTGGCAATACTGATTGCCAAGGTTTTTGTCAGTGGTGGTGCCATATATTACTACTATACTCAGTAAGACCTGTCTTAGCTCATCTGGCACCATTCAAATCTAGAGTTTTTTTTACACATTGGGTTAAACATGAAAACTGAACCTGGATTCCATTTTAATTCTTGTCTAACTTTGAGCAGCGGACACTATTTTCAATTTGTTACGAGGTTCATCTGTTCAGTCAGAATATCTAATCTATGACTATAGTGAAGGGTTTATAGATGGATTTTCTTGTTAGGCATTTCTTGTATTTCATCAAAACTAGCTAGTGATTAAGTTTACTCTTCGCATATTATATATCTGATCATACTTCCAACTTCAGGTCCTAACGTTTTCTGGATTCTGGACAGGTGGACGTTTACCTTACTTACCATTTATTTTGGGGTACGCGTTCTTATCTTCGTCTACTTTAGATCTTTGTGATCTAGTATTTGATTATTTAGATGCTACCACCAGCAGACTATACAAAAGCCTTTGTAAAGCCCAGTATTTGACTTTCCCAGTTGAACTTTGTTCTCAAATTTCGGTGTGCTCTTTGTAGTTTGGATCTCTTCTATCCATTTATGGTAGTTTCTGGTGTTACAAAACAAGAGCAATGGGTTTAGGTGTTCAACATGTAAGGTCAGATGCAGAGAATGGAACATACGTGCTCCTTCAACATGAGGAGAACAACCAAGAGGAAAACTATATTCTCCCAGTAGCAGTCAAATGCAGTTATGTCTTTCAAGCTATATTCCAGGTTTTGCATTAACTCTGATGCTAGTAAGTTCATTCTAGTTCTCTTCTTGGCTCTTGCAAGAATTCTCTTGGGTATGAGCCAGAGAAGCTATTGTGCATGTTACTATACTCTCATTGGTCATGTTGTTGCATCCGTCAATTCTAACTCCATCTTTCCATTCGATTTTGATGTATTATATTCAGACGAATGCTGGAGCAGTGATGCTTACTGATTGCATTTACTGGCTCGTAATCTTTCCATTTCTCAACATCAAAGACTACAAAATGAGTGCGGTATGTACTACGATACTCAATGCATCCTCTATCCCCCTACGCTTGATTGTTCTTCTTGCCTTAGGCACAAACAGATGTGTGCCTCAATTGGGTATTGTAAGATCAGTCATTTGATGGCCAAGTGTAACTTGATTATGTCAAACCTTACTACATATTATACCAGAGAACACGTAATGATTTAAAAATTTGGATAGTTTTCACTTTTCAGCAATGTCTTCGTTTTCTATCTAGCTTATGCTTTATATTTTCTGTTGAGGTTCCTTTTTGTGTCAGTTGACGGTGAGTATGCACTCAGTCAATGCTGTTTTACTCCTTGGGGACGCAATGTTAAATTGCTTGGTAATTTCTCTGAGACATACTTCTCTAACCTTGAAATAAGAGTGGTTTATATAGGCTTGTCACATGGTTAACTTTTCCAACTTACACTTTCAGCAAGTCCCCTTCGTTCGGATGTCTTTGGTTGTTTTATGGACTGGTGCTTTCGTCACTTTCCAGTGGATCATTCATGCTTGCATATCAATATGGTGATGTTGGTTATATTTTTTTATATCTCAGAACATACTTATTCTATCAAACAAGAGAAGTTGAAAGTTCTCTTTGTTGTAGGTGGCCGTACCCATTTCTCGACTTGTCATCACCATATGCCCCAGTTTGGTATGTTTTCTCAACTCACTTTGAGACCTCCCCTCATTGTTGGTATATCAGATTTATAGTAAAATGCCATTCTTTTACTGAAGAATCTGCCGCATGATCCTTCTATTTGAAATTGGTCTGGTGGGAGAAAACTTATTAAGGGTCAAAATGACCTGAAGATAAATTCCTGCAAGCTTGAGGAATGATGGATTTTATAAGGAGTTATAAGTTGGTAATCACCTGAAGATATTAGTTTATCCCTGTAATTGTGAATGAAATGCCTTTTATTCCCATCAGGTCTTTAGGACATACATGTTTAGCAGCATTTTGTATATCTGATACGTTTCATTTTGTGGTACTGAATTGCAGGTACTTAATGGTGGGATTGATGCATATCCCATGCTACGCTTTCTTCACACTAATTGTCGGGTTAAAACGTCACCTATTGTCAAAATGGTTTCCTCACTCATGTCAATGTTAAGGAAGCTATGGAATGCTTGGTGCTACTACCATCGGTAGTATTCCAAAAGGCATCAGGTGTTTCCTGTTACAAGCGGAGAGGTATTATCTAATCAGCCATTCAAGCTTCTCCTCTCCTATATGATACAGCGAAGGCAAAGCTCAGATGTATCGTTCCTGTGCTAACCAACATTTCTGATTGAATGGAAATTGAAGTGATCGATCATAAGAGAAGGAAAAGAAGAAAACGAGCCTAAACAGATTATACTCATTTCTCTGTTTGTAACCAATATTCTGATCTTTATAACATGAAATTGTTCATGTATATCAAGCATCAAACTCATGATTGGTATATCCTGATAATAACATGAATGTTCTCAAGCATCAAGCTCATGATTCAATCTATGATCCTGTACAGTGAACTGGCCATCAGTTTCATTAATATTCGTTTCTATTTCAAGTTTCTAACGAATATGATTACAGTAATTTAGACGAGACTCAGAGACAGTGAACCAGATTGTCGAAACTGAGGTATGGAATGGCTAACGAATTCCCCTCTCAATAGGATTCATCCATTCCAAACGGCAAAATACAAAAAATATCTGTACGTCGCAAAAAAAAAAACTACTGCAGAAATTCTTTGTTCACAAACTGAATCGAAATTATCAAATCCAAGATTAAAATATACAATTCAAGTTTTATATGCATCTAAGTTCTGGAAAACGGAACGGTGCACAGATCAAGCAGAAGCACATAAACGAAACTATTCTACTTTACTCCAAAGTTCAGACTCCTTTTAAGTAGCTGTCAATGAACACATCCACCAATTTGGTTTCCGCCAATGAACACATTCGGCACGGTCCGCTGTCCTGTCAGCTCAGCCAGTGCTCATTGTAGCTGACTTCCATCACCTTCAAATCAAAAATCCCCCAGCAAACATCAGTCACTTTTAACCCCTCTACCCTCAAACAAAGGTAACAATCAAAACCTCATTCATCATATCAGGTACTCCATAACTGTCCAAACAGATTTTTAATCACCACATTTAGTAAAATTTCTTAATAAACCTAAAAGGTCAAACAACTCCAATTGCCTTTTACTAAAAACCTCAAATGCTACTCACAGAGATATTATATTTAGACTAAAATTGAATTCCAAATATTCAAACACTGTAACTAAACTCAATAATTAAAAAACATAATAACTTTGAAACCACAACCAAACTTAGCCAATCAAAACCCCATTAGAGATTTAAAGCAAGCAATCAATCAGATTAGATTATTTAGGCTCTCATCAAAATTTGAAACATAGAGACAGATAGAGGTACTGACTCTCTTGGTCCAATTCAACGGCCTTGAAATTGGCACCCAATTGAGAGAAGAGCTTCTTCACAGTCACGCAGTAAGGACAATACGACTTGCTGCAACCAAATTCCACACATCCATCACCATCTTTCACATCAAATCAAAATTGATTAGGAGCAGAAATAACAGCGGTTAAAAAAAACTACCTGAAGACGACGACCGTGTTGGACGAGACGAGGTCCTTGGCCTTGGGCAATGCCATAACGACGACGTTTTGGCGTTTCGCTCAACCCTAAATTCCAAATTGGCTCTTCAAATGAAAATCGTGGTGTCGAAGAAGAAGGCTTCTGGAGGGTTATATAGGTGCGGGTGGTGAATACGCGCCACGTGGCGGGTTCGACGTAATGGGTTTCGTTTACCACAAATGAGGTATTCGCTTGACGTGGATGAGGAGTAATAGGAACGTCGTCTAACACTCTCCGGTGGCTATGCAGCCGTGCCGTCGTGTGCCATGACGTTTTTATTTTTTTGAGGGGGCGTCGTGTGCCATGACGTGAGTGTACTAATATGCAATAATACATACATTACGACTCACATATGGCATGAGCCACACCATCCTACATAAATTTATAAATGAGATAAAAAGAAAGAAAGTAGAACTCGTTGTTATCGTCAACCATAATATGATATTGTTACTGTGATCAGGGCGTCCCGGTGCAATACCGGGTTAGAAACATTTCACATGAGTCCCTGTAAAGATTAATCTCATGCCGAAGATATTACTTTCGGCTGTGGGGAAATCATACAGCTCTGATTGTGGACTACCTTCCGTTCGCACACGTGAGTGCGCATGTGCATGAGGGTCTCGAAATGGACATGTCTTTGCTGTGAATAAAAAAATATATTACTAGTTGTATTAAGATCCATATGCAGACGGTAACAAAAAGAGAATCACAATTTTCAACTAATTTTAATCACACCAAAACATCTCATCTTTACTTTATTAATAATCAGATTTTTAATAAGAATCGGTTATTCACTAATTAATATACAACTAATCATCTTGCTGCACCTTGAAGAATTTGTAGAACACTAATAGCGCACTAATATTCTTAAGAATCACACGGTATGAAATACTGTTGCTTAAAGTGAATTCCGATCACCGTCTCAAATATTCCGACGTAACTTGCTTCCCTCTCAAGTTTTACGCATGCCACGCCATCCCCGTTACATCTCAGACCATATGCCAAGTGGCGCATCTGTGTTTGAAAATACCAAAGTACCCCTCCAGCCGATAAACCCCTAAACCTCATTTTTTTTGACGTCAAAATTTCCAGAGCTCCACCGAAAACCCGCCACCGGATCTCGGAAAAAGTTGAATGCTCAAAGCGAGACTCCAACTCAGCGCCATGTCGCGCGCCGCCGTGATATCTTCTTCTATAGCCCCTAGAAACCTTAGCTTCTCCTTCACTTCCACTCCCAGCCTCTTCAATTATGGAGTCGCCAATCGCGTCTCCTTCGCCGCAACCGCTAACCGCACTTCGCTCCGGTGCTACGCCGCTGCTCCCGCCGGCTTCGAGAGAGTCAAGGTTCAGAATCCGATCGTCGAAATGGACGGTCAGTGATCAAAATCACACTTCAACAGTTCAACTTTATTTGTGTAGGTTTCTATTTAGTGCTCTAACTTGAAATGAGGAATTTGAAGGCTTTAGATGATGGAAGTAGTGTATGACTATGACTTTTCGCAGTTTTCGGTTTTCGAGAGCTAATTGGAGCTGTTGTTATTGTGTGATCTTTTGTTCAGGTGATGAAATGACTAGGATCATATGGACTGCAATCAAGGAAAAAGTAAGAGGATTGATTCTTTTTCGTTGCGAATTTCATTTTCGCTATGGCTTGTTGTGGAATTTTGGTTTGGTTTGATGAGGAATTTGTGTGTTGTTATTGCAGCTTATTTTCCCCTATGTGGATTTGGACATAAAGTATTATGATTTAGGGATTTTGAACCGTGATGCTACTGATGACAAAGTTACCGTAGAGAGTGCCGAAGCCACTCTTAAGTAAGTGGTTTGAATCATATTTGAATTGTCTGTAATTCTTTTTTTTTTTGGTTGTTTTATTGATTTCTTTTATTGGCTGCAGGTACAATGTTGCTGTGAAATGTGCAACAATAACTCCTGGTGAGTTGTTGTCTGTGTTGTTTTTGGTTTCACTTACCATGAGGAACTTAGACCATGCCATAGGGACAGTGTGGCTGTCTTTAACGTGTTTATGTACTAATAAAGCAAATGGAGACTGTTCTTATTTTTGTCTTATGGAAGATAAGAATTTTTGTGTCTAACTTTTCATGTTCATGATACATTGTAGATGAGACCAGAGTGAAGGAGTTTGGATTGAAATCGATGTGGAGGAGTCCCAATGGCACAATCAGAAACATTCTAAATGGTATGTATCTGTCTCATCTGATATAGTAAACAATTAGAATGCTTTGGAAATTGTTCATTTTATCTTTAACCATGCTGATTTTTTAGCTACTATGATATTCCCCTCATGGTTAGAAAGTTGCAAACTTTTTGTCAGATGCCCTGATGTTAACTTTGTAGTGCTTGCTGATTGTGGCTATATATGTTTATTGTTAAAGGGTATGACTTGTTTTTGTAGGTACCGTCTTTCGTGAACCGATTCTATGCAGAAACATTCCTAGAATAGTTCATGGTAAGGTTTGGACTTCTTTCATATATTGAACATAGGTAAGTACTGTGGAAGCTGCTGAATGCTTGTTGAATTCACAGGTTGGAAGAAACCCATATGTATTGGTAGGCATGCTTTTGGTGATCAGTATCGAGCCACTGATACAGTTATTAAGGGGCCAGGAAAGCTGAAAATGGTATTTGGTAAGTAGATTAAAAAAACAAAATTGCTCGTGTGGTTGAGACTCATGGAATTTACTATAACTTTTGCTTCACGTCTCTCTCTTCTTTTTGTCAGTCCCAGAAGGAGGAGACGCTCCTACGGAGCTGGATGTTTATGATTTCAAAGGTCCCGGTGTGGCCCTCGCTATGTATAACGTTGATGAGGTATATCTTGTCTCTGTTTGGCATACTTGCCAGAAATTTTCGGTAAATTGGGCCTAATATGTTGATCAAATTTTTCTAACAATCTTTTGTGTTCTCATCAGTCTATTCGAGCTTTTGCTGACTCTTCTATGTCCATGGCATTTTCCAAGAAGTGGCCGCTATACTTGAGCACCAAAAACACAATTCTTAAGAAATATGATGGCAGGTAAAAATATAATCTTTGTTTCCAGTACATAACTTAATTTATTTTTGGTAAACATCTTCGGTGGTATAGGCTAAACCTGTTTATTCTTCATACAATGTGCATATCAACAAACTTACATTTAGAGTTTTCTTTAACATGGAGTCATGGACATACTACAATTTTGTCTTATAGCTAGTGAAAATGATTAAAGGCGTGAAAAAATGCATTTTTTTTATCAAGTTCTAATTTCACGTTTCTATCACATTGGGTTTTCTGTCTTAATGAAAGTAGCAAAAAGGTTTGGTTTCCTCTTTCAAGTTTCAAGACATGTGACTGAATTGTATGTTTGGCCCAATTGTTAACAAACAATAAGGAATTAATTGGATATTAAATTTTTTGGGGCTGGACCACAGGACCAAAAGTATAGAATTAGCTGTTGTTCTCTTTTTTTCTCTTCTATTTCGTAAGAATTTGTTCAAATATTGATTTCTAAAGCTGACACAGGTTTAAGGACATATTTGAGGAGGTTTATGTGGAGAAGTGGAAGCAGAAGTTTGAAGAAAACTCTATTTGGTTTGTATCTTCAGTTGTGATTTAGGTATTCATATGAATGGTTCCCGGTATACTTTGAAATAATTAAGCTAAGATTCTTTGGGCTTAGGTATGAGCATCGGCTAATAGATGACATGGTGGCTTATGCACTCAAAACTGAGGGTGGATATGTTTGGGCTTGCAAAAACTATGATGGAGACGTCCAGAGTGATTTGCTTGCTCAAGGTGCTGTTGGAAATATTGCCTGAGATTGTTTTGTTTCTGATTACTGCTACTTGTATATTACTGTCTCCATCTGATATGTGCATGTGGTGTGTGGGTTGTGTGTGCGTGCGCATGTGATGGCATAATCAAGCAGATTTTCGTGTTTTATATTAGATGATTTTCCTACTATCATCAGTACAGCAGATGACTAGTATCAGATTCATTGCTAACTTTCTTGTAAAAAAAAGATGTATAACTGTCTTAAAACAACAAGAAAAAAAGAAGTATAACTCATCTCAGGTATTCTGTGAGTTGGGAGGTGGTTGAACTTGAATCCCGTTTTGATGAGTTAACCTGTGCTTCCAACTTCTATCTACGAGTGGAATACCTCTTTTTGTTTCAACTCTCATGTCTGTTTTTCTTTATTCTTTTTTCTTTTTGCCCCTTTTTCTTTTCGCAGGATTTGGATCTTTGGGCCTCATGACATCTGTGCTGGTACGTATCAAATGTTAACATGATCAGATTATCCATTTCTATGTCTTCCATTCTAACGAGATTTAGTGCAGTTATCGTCAGATGGGAAAACAATAGAAGCTGAAGCAGCTCATGGGACAGTAACTCGTCATTTTCGGTTGCAGGAGAAGGGACAAGAAACCAGTACAAACAGTATTGCTTCAATATTTGCATGGACAAGAGGCCTAGAGCATAGGTATTGTCTGCAAACCAAAATTTGGGGGGTGCATCTTTATATACTATGTTTCATTTTTGTTGATGAACTGCTACAACATGCTTCACGTACAGTGGCAGTCTGCCTCTCGCTAGAACTTTTTTATCATGGTTTACCTATCATCTAAAAAACTATGGCATGCATCTTTTCTCTGGGTACCAGATAAGCTGATGGATTTTATTGGTTTCAGGGCCAAATTAGATAAAAATGACAGGTTGCTAGATTTTGTTCGAAAGTTGGAGGCTGCATGCATTGAGACTGTGGAGGCAGGAAACATGACCAAGGATCTTGCCCTATTGATCCATGGCCCCAAGTAAGTAAAATCTGTTTGAATGGGTCATTTACACTTATGCTTAGTTGGGGCTTGTCCGTACTGTCTTTTGTTCCTTGACTTTCCTCTAAACTGTTTCGTACACATCTGTCAATTAGTTTTCCTTCTCTGTGTTCGACTATCAGTAGTGACTAGATTAGCCTAGAGGAATGGTTTTTGGTTGTCTGAACTGACAACTTTCTTTCCATGCAGGGTATCAAGGGAGTTCTATTTGAACACAGGAGAGTTTATTGACACAGTGGCTAAGAATGTTGAGCAAAAGCTTCGGGAACCTACTCTGGTCTAATTAGATGCCTCTTTATATGAGTATAAACGTAAGAACCTTTAAGTATCAAATAAATTTTTGAATCCTTTGATAAATGAAGCCATTGCCGAGGTTAATTACAGCTTTCTTTGTGCCAATTAGGCCATTAGGGAGTATTAGCTATGTGATCTTAACCCCTTCTCTTCTTTCTGGTTATGTTGGAAAGAGGGAAACCTCACTTATTTTAGTCGTATTAACTTATTCAATCGCTTCGTAGTATCTCTTGGTGCAAGCTTGAGTTTAGGCCGATGAAGGTTGATTTCATTACTTGCACCATTACCGTACCAAAGCTTCAACTTGAAAGTTAATGATCGGTTTTGAAAAATGGTAAAATGGTATGTTCATACATCACTGGGGGTTAGTCACTAGAACACCTCCTTTGACCTATTGATTCGGTTTTGGAAGTTAATTAAGCTGGATATAGGGTCACATTTCAGATTAGATGCTAATGTAAATTCCTAAATGGCTCATCAGTGGTACAAATTACAAGTGCAAAATGATCTCTCAGTTCAAACTTCGAGCACAGTTCTCTCTACACTAATCAGTAATCATACAAATCTTTCGGTACCCGTAATATTGCAATTTCTTTTTCTTCCTTTTTTTCTGTAAAAGACAAGACAATGGTGACGAGTCTGTTTACAGTTTTACAGTCGTACCAATTGGATTCTTGGTTGCTTTGATAACCCTATTGTCCTCCATATATAAATACTGGTAAAACCTGTGGATGTAAGAGAGCTGAGGGAGAAATAGAAAGACTATGAACTGGGCTAGCTGTAATATTCCACATTTTCCATTTATCGAGCCTGGGAAGCAACTCAAGCAAGACTACAAGCTCCCTTAAGCAAAATATGAGGTATAGTTACAAATCAGTTCTAGTTGCAATTCTTGTAGTCTATATGCTGCTGGAAGGGATGTTGCTACATGTCCATCTTGATTTGAAGATACATTCTTCAAAACCAAGCTCGTCAAAATCTGTTTTCTTCAAGGTGTGGAACTTCAACTACAACTACAGGGAGAGGAATGGTAGAAGCTTGAAGCACAGAAGATTTGGCAACCATGGCTTCAGAGCAAGGAACCATTATCATCTGACAAATGAAGAACAGAAGAGAAACACACCAAACGGCGCAAATCCACTTCACAACCGGTGAGCATGATTAGTCGAGACTAATCGAGCATTTCATTGATGTCCTCATGCCCATACTTCCTGAAACTTTATAGCTGGGCATTCAAGTACTACGTTCAAGCTTTGTGCAAATGTCAAGCTATATATGGATGAATTTGCCAGAACAACTCCCTTGAAATTGTTTCATTCAAGCTAGCTGTATCTCTTTTTATATATATTTTGAAGTAATCAATCCTGGTTCATCTTCTTCACGCTACACTTTATGTACAAGGACATGGTGTTTTTGTCTGTTTGATAACCTTTGTAATCGTAGTTCTTCTCTTCATATTAATACGGAAACTGGAAACAAGAACTTGATTCCTACTGTCAAGTGCTACTAATTACTTATTTTCAGTCTGAAGTGAAATAGATGTTCTGACTTAAAACGAAAAATTGATCCAACAAGTAAGCAAGTCATATATTTTACATCAAAACAAAGAATGATATTGTCCGAAAGAAGTAGAAAAAAAATACAGAATGATACAGAACCTGAAAACTGAAAAGTTGTCAAAAATGATGACCAAGATCTACGACATTTAAATGATCAAACACCAACACACGTAATATTTTGATCGTATTTGTAGGATTTTAGCCATATAAACATAAGAGACCACCCAATTGTTCTCCGATCGAGCCATCTTTCACTACTACTATTGAAAAAGGACCAAAGGAGAAAAACGAATATATATATTGATACTAACTTTAATCCATGGCAGTAACTTTTCGCTGGAGTAAAAATAATGTTATATTGCATAAAAAAAATCCCCACACTACTACTGGTGGCAGTGGCACTGTGCAAATCTGAAAAAGTTGGGAAAATTGCTAATGCCTGCAGGCAAAAAGAAAAGTTATAGCTAGCTCATTCAGGTTTCGAGTGACTTGTCACCTTGCTTCGAGAGGGCAATTCGATTAATGAAACCGAAGAAATAGACGTTAAGTAACAAAATGCGAATACGAAAAAAGCAGATGAATTTAAACAAACTCGGTCAAAACTCTCTTTTGTTTCACAGCTGGAGAAGATCTTCATCTGCTTTATCCCCAACTGTGGCCGGATATATAAAGAACAGTGACCCTACAACTAACCCTACAGAGATTGCAATAATACACAGATCATTAGGGTTTTCAGAGACGTCAGACATTCCCTTGGGCTCGTGAGTTAGAGAAAGGTTAAGTTCCAAGCTTCCAAGAAATTGAAGAAACCCAGAAAATCAGATCCCAGTTATCAATGGCGGGTTTTGAAGAGTCAGTGTAAGGGAATAGGGACAAGAGGACTCAGCTACAAAATGGGCTTTAGGGCAGAGGCCCCTGTGGTTGTGCATGTATGGATGGACCATGGTCTTAACTTCATGCATGGATAGAGACCGTCGCCTTTGTCAGTCTCTCGGCTCGAGCACAAATATCAGAATCGCTAGCATGTGTGTTCTTTTTCACTATATTTTGCATGGTCCTACAATGTAGCGACTATTCTCTTCTGCACTTGCAAAGAATACCAACGTGCAAGAGTACGTGCACGCAAAGCATGTAAAATACGTACAATGCCACAAGCTAGCGACTATTCTCTTCTGCACTTGCAATGAAAGGAAAAAACGAAAAAGATGACTTGAGTGGATAACATATCTTTCGATTTGCATAATTGTCAATATATATTGAAATAGGCCGGGTGTGCTAATAGAGATATTGAACGTGTGCTCTACATTTCCTATCGACAGTCATGTTCTAAGACCACAAACTTTGAGGGTACCAATCAGCCAATGTTCTAACACCGGTGCCAATCAGCCAATATTTTGCCCTAAAAGGTTTCAGGTATATGATCCTACAATAACTAAGAATAAACCTTAAAGATTATTATATGACCTAAGATTTGGTGTTGTCATGCAGCTATGCATAAAAGGACAAAAAATATAGAATTAGCGCGCTGTTATTTACTATTCTCGATCTCTCGTAAGGATTTGTTCAAAGAATATTGATTTCTAAAGCTGAGACAGGGTTAAGGACAGATTTTAGGAGGTTTATGTGGAGAAGTGGAATGATAAGTTTGAAGGAATTAAACTCGATTTGGTTTTATTTGAAGATTCATATTGTGAGTTATTGTATAATTATTCATCTAAATGTTTCCGCTGGCATAGTTTGATACAATTAATTCAAGATTCTTTGTGCAAATAGGTCTGAGCATCGGCTAATAGCTAGATATGTCAATATGTCATGGTGACTTAATTATGCACTCAATCGTGAGGGTGAATATGTTTGGGATTGCAAAAACTATGATGGAGACGTCCAGAGTGATTTGCTTGCTCATGGTGCTGTTGGAAACTTTGCCTGGAAGTGTTTTGTTTCGAATTACTGCTACTTGTATATCAGTATTGTCTCCATATGTGCATGCGGTGAAAATTGGATGGTCGAACACTCGAACATGAATGCTGGTTTAATGAGTTAAACTGTGTTTCCAACGATAGTTAGTAGAATTACTAGAATAGTTCTCTCTCTCTCTCTCTCTCTCTCTCTCTCTCTCTCTCTCTCTCGATCGAATCTCATGTCTGTTTTCTTTTCTTTTTTCCCCCTTAATTTGCAGGATCTGGCTCTTTGGGCCTCCTGACATCTGTGCTGGTACGTGTCAAACGTTAACACGATCGACTCTAACCACAATTAATTCATCAGCTATCCTCAGATGGGAAAACAATAGAAGCTGAAGCAGCTTGTTCATGGGACAGTACGTAACTTGCAGATCGGTTGGAGCAGAAGGTACAAGAAGGAAAACAAACAGTATTGCTTCAATATTTGCATGCATGGACACGAGGCCTAGAGCATATATACTGTGATAATTTACTGGCGATCGACGCTCTTGCGTGTCTGCATGCATTTGCTCGACTACGTACCAATATATTAATACTCTAGAGGTATTGATAGGTCCTGCCGAATGTGTCTTGCCAATGCCTTAGTAATTGTAAGCCCGTCCTAAAATTAGTATTCCCTTAATTGATCTTCAATCTGTCAAAGTTTGTAGATGTTTATTTCGACCAGAATTCCTCACGTTTTTTTTGTACGTATTGATAATTTCAATGAATTCATGTTGTCACCTTTTCATGTTTTATTGTGATTGGCTCCAATCAATTTTATTTGTTTCGTCAATAGGCACTTAAGGTGAATTGGTGTTTTATTCTCATTAGTTCATTGGGTTTTACTGTTTTAGTCACACCAAGTTCAGTAAGTTTTTGGTACAAGCTCATTCCTTCATAGTCCTTAGAGCTACGATAGAGGATACTGAAGTACTTGTAAACAATTAAGTGAACACTCCCATATCGCTTGTCCTAAGTTTTTACGTAAAACCATCTCGCTAGTACATTGAAGCAAAACGTATTTGGAGTATTGTAAAAAGGGTGCCTAACTCTCGATAACTATAGTTGCTTCTTTATATATACATGTGCATAATCTTTAACAATTGCCGAAAATCCTCATTTCAAATGCTCTCGAAAATTGCTGTGTAAAGCCTTAACATGTTGTCAACAAATTAGAGGCTTCCCTAGTTGTCTAGCTAGTCGTGTTAATTACTCGATCGGGTGTGCCTACTGGAGTTTAAGGAATATTTACTCTCGTTAATTTCAATTTAGAGGCTTCCCTTCACTTATTTAGTGATTGAAATCAGGTGGTAAACATTACTCTCGCGGTCCAAGTTTACGATAAACCCGATTTCAATGATCACTAAATAACTAGTCATCCATTGGGGCCAGAAGCTAGGCTGCACGGAATCGGGTATGGGTACAGGTACGTGGAAGCGAAACGTTTGGAAACGCAGAAACATGTTTTTCAAAATTGTTAGGAAGCGGGTTCGTTTTGGAAACGTTGAAAAAAATATATATAAATTATAAAATAAATAAATATAATAACAAATTTTTAGTTTAAGTAACTCAAAATCTCAAATAACTTGGTGTTCAACATTCGAAATAATACAAATATAATGAGAGATCTAGGTATCAACAAGAGAGAATGAGAATCGGCAACTCGGCGGGAGGTCAAAAATATGTCGAAATAAGTCATTTGACTCGACGAGAGTAGGTCTAACCCTTTATTAAAAAAAAACATAAGAAAACCTTTATTTTTTAGAAACTTGCGTTTCTAATTCGGAAACTCGCGTTTCCACCACATTTCCAAAATACATTTTTCTGAAAACACGTTTTCAGACGTTTCCGAGCATTTCCTAACGTTTCCAGAGTGGTTCCGCTTCAAAAGCGGGAAACGTGGGTGTATGCACGTTTCCGTGCTTCCTAGGCCAGAAGTAGTTTAACTTGAACCGCGTCACACCAAATTAAAACCCCTTAAACCCCAGAGGTGTTCTCCCTCTTATTTCTCAGTGCCCCTCTCTTCTTCTCTTAAACCCTAAACCTCTCTCTCTCTCTCTCTCTCTCTCTCTCTCTCTCTCTCTCTGAGTCTCATTGTCACCACCGCCCATGGCCGCCGTGGCCCACCGCGCCAACCCACTCTTCAGCCGCCTCCCTCATTTCCTCACATGGCGATCCCTCGGCTTCCGCACCATCTGCAGCGGCCGCATGGGCTTCTCCTCCCGCGCCCGACCCGAACCCGAACCCGAAACCCCTACTCTCCCCGGAACCAAGCTCCTCGAGACCTTCACCGAGCAATTCGAGATCGGATCACGCTTGATCACTCTGGAAACCGGAAAGATCGCCCGCTTCGCTAACGGCGCCGTCGTCTTGGGCGTCGACGAGACCCGAGTCCTCTCCACCGTCTGCTCCGCTAACGGTGGCGCCGTTAAAGACTTTCTACCCCTCACCGTATGTCCTCTAATTTTCAACCTTCACTTCTATGCAATTACTCTAATTCTTCAGTAAAGTTTGAGTTTTTAGGAGAGGGTTGTTTAAGTTTGGCGATTTTACTCATCACTGTATGTATTAATTCACCTTGCATGTTTATATTACTATAAAAATTGTTGAATTTGGGTTTAAAGTTTGAATTTTTAGTAGCTCAATGCTACAATGCTGTTATTCTTACTGAATTTTGCGGGGTTTGTACTCTTACTGTGGGTCTCTATTTACCTTATATCTTTGTATTACTCTAATTTATTTGATATTTGGGGCTTAAAGTTTGAGTTTTTAGTAGCTTAATGGTACAATGCTGTGGTTTAATTGGGGCTTTTACCCTTACTGTAGGTCTCTGAATTTAACTGTATATTTCTGTATTACTCTTGGGTAGTTTAGAGTAAAAGTTAGGTGAAAAGAATTGGATTTTGGTTTAAAGTTTGAGTTTTTAGGTACTCAATGTTTTGGTTCTTATTGGCAGTTGGTGTTTTTTATACTTGTTAAAGGTTGATTATCAAGAGAAGCAGTTTGCACAAGGTGTTATACCAAACACATTCATGAGGAGGGAGGGTGCGCCGAAAGAGCGTGAGCTCTTGTGTGGTCGTTTGATTGATCGGCCGATTCGTCCTTTGTTTCCTGCAGGATTTTTCCATGAGGTTCAGGTATGGTGTTACTGTTTTAGGCTTGTTTGATGGGGGATGTTTTGTTGAAATTTGATGTTGAATTGTTGTTACTGAATGTGGGATTAATTTGTAGGTTACAGCGAGTATTCTTTCTTCTGATGGGAAGCAAGATCCAGATGTACTGGCAGCTAATGCTGCGTCTGCTGCGCTTATGTTATCAGACATTCCATGGGCAGGCCCCATTGGAATGATTCGCATCGGGAGGATTGAGGGGAAATTTATTGTTAACCCAACTATGGACGAGGTGATGCTTAATGTTATTTCTTCCCTTGCAATCATCTGTTGCAGATATTATTTCTTACTTACATTTTTTTCAGCGTCTAATTCGATTTCTTATTTGGTAACAATTCAGCTCAGCTTAAGTGATCTCAACTTAGTGTATGCCTGTACAAGGGACAAAACATTAATGATTGATGTGCAAGCTAGGGAGATTTCAGAAAGAGATCTAGAAGCTGGGTTGAGATTGGCTCATCCTGAAGTAAGTGTTTGAGACCTGCAACTAGTTGTATATGATGTCTGTTTTCTACTGGAGTTTTATTAAGGAATTGTAAATTGATTATCCAGGCAGTTAAATATCTTGAACCTCAAATCAGACTGGCCGCTAAAGCTGGCAAGCATAAAAAGGAATATAAATTGTCACTGATGCCAGAGAGAACTTTGGAGAAAGTTGCTCAATTGGCAGAAGCTCCCATAGAAGAAGTTTTTACTGATCCTAAGTATGGAAAGGTGCATAACATAATTTTTTGGACACATTTATTTCAGAAATTTCTCTCCTTCTGCAAGCATGGCAGTTCCCTATTGAATCTAATCAGGAGTTTCGTATGTGTGTGAAATAATCTGACATCCAGTTTGAACGGGGAGAAGCGTTGGAGAATATTACGCAAGATGTGAGAAAAGCACTTGAAGAAGAGTGTGATGAAGAAAGCTTGAGACTCTTACCAAAAGCAGTAGACACAGTGAGGAAAAAGGTTAGCTGTGCCAAATGAACCTAAACTGAAGTTTACAATAATGACTTGGATATGTCTGATTTATCATAAAGTTTTTTCTGGTTCTGATTCTTTTGATTGTAAGTTATTTAATGATATATTAGGTTGTCCGTAAAAGAATAATAGCAGAAGGATCAAGGCTTGATGGGAGGAGACTGGATGAAGTTAGGCCTGTGTACTGTGAATCTGGTAATTTGCCTAGGCTGCATGGATCGTCACTTTTTTCTCGTGGAGACACACAGGTCAGTATACCGCACTTTGCTTTGTCTGAAACCCTGTTCCAACAATTGGTACATATTTGGCGTTACAACTAATAGTACATATTTGTCTGTTGACAGGTACTCTGTACCGTAACACTTGGGGCGCCTGGTGATGCACAACGCTTGGAATCTGTGGTTGGCCCCCCATCAAAGCGCTTCATGCTTCATTACAGTTTCCCCCCATTCTGTATAAATGAGGTCGGTAAACATGGTGGCTTGAACAGGCGTGAAGTTGGTCATGGTAATTCTTACTTACCTTTTTTAAAAGGAGCACTTACTTCCACCATTTAAGTACTCAATTGGATACCCCAACTGCATAGATACCTAGTTCCTCTGAATGAATGCCTTCACATATGTTTTTTCTAAAGCCTATTTTCAAAGGTAATAGTTGGACTGGTGTTGCATATATATTATTTACATAATTTAACGCGGTTTGCCTGGGGGCATGAGTCTGGGATGACGTTCCTTAAATTTTAAGCTTTTCACGGATGTGCGTGTGTGTGTGCGTCCTTAAATTTGTTTGATTGATATATTTCAAGGTACTATCTTGTTAATGTATAGTGTCACTTATCATAATTTGGAATCAGATGGCTGCAAAACTATATATGCATTTCATCCTTGATTTGGAACTATCTTTAGTTATTGAAGTATTGTATGAACTAGTAGCATTTAGACCTTGAGTGAAAAGGCATTTAAAATAACTCCATTTTTACAACCCATCTTCAAACTACGTAGGAAGTGAGCTTGTGTATATCGTTTTGTTTCTGATTAGATTCCAAGATTTCCATTTAGATGCTCAATAATACTGAGAAATTTGCACTGCATAGAGGGAGTAGAAATGTAGTTGCTAAACAAGGTAGTTTGGTGTGGTAATGATTTGTAGGAACTCTGGCGGAAAAAGCGCTGCTTGCTGTGTTACCTCCTGAAGATGAGTTTCCATACACTGTCCGTATCAATTCTGAAGTAATGTCTTCTGATGGCTCAACATCTATGGCCTCTGTCTGTGGAGGTACTCTTTTTGCTGCTACAGTATCTATTTCCAAACATTAGATGTATTATGTGGAATACATAATTACTACGACTTCTGATTCGTTTTATGTACATCCATGCCATGTCTTCTTATTTAATCTTCAGAATTCAGCATGATTAATTTTGTATACTACATAACATGCTAGTGATATCTTATCTATAGGCAGTATGGCTTTGATGGATGCTGGCATTCCGCTGCGCAAACATGTAGCTGGTGTCTCTGTAGGTCTTGTTAGTGAAGTTGATCAATCAACAGGCACAATACGGGAATACCGTATATTGACTGACATTCTGGTGAGAGCTTTTTGCAGGGCTTAATGTTGAGTGTGTTTCACTTGATGGCTTTTTGAAAAATGGTCTGTAGTTTCTGTTTCTTAAAATAAATAGAAGCTGAAAATCTGTTACTGCTATTTTGAACCTTCACTTGTCATGATCTTTGTAGATGCAACTGCAGCTTGTGGTTTCTATTTCAGAAATTCAAGAATTACACCTATAATTATGTTCAAACTTTTTATTTTTTGGTTGATTTACAAAGATATGAATGGAATTTTCAGGGTCTGGAAGATCATTTGGGGGACATGGACTTCAAAATTGTTGGCACAGAAGATGGAATCACAGCAATTCAGTTGGATATAAAACCTGCTGGCATTCCTTTAGATATTGTTTGTGAAAGCTTGGAGGCTGCACGTAAAGGTCGTATTCAAATTCTTGATCACATGGAGAGAGAGATCAGTGCACCGCGTACTCAAGATGATAGAAATTCTCCTCGATTAGGTTGGGTTCTAAACTTTGGTTATTTTGCTTTGTTCTTGTTTCATTTGTGGGGTGAAGTTTTTAGGAAATCTATTAATGTGGTTTTCCCAAGGGGATGACTTACCAAGAGTCCCTGTATAATCTATATCTGAAGGAGCATTACAGTCCTAGTAAAGGTGAAGGGAAGCAAATCCCAAGGGGGGCTGGAGGGTCCAGTTCACCCCTCATTTAGCAGGATTTTTTTCTCCAATCTTGCACTTACTGAACGTGGAAACAGAAATAATTTCCAATCTTGCCTCTAAGCCGTTGAAACCAACGAGGGCTTAAAAATATATGTTTTGTTAATTCTAAATGGTTATAATTGTTTTGCAGCCACCTTAAAGTATAGCAATGATTCACTTCGCCGCTTGCTTGGGCCTATGGGTGCTCTTAAAAGGAAAATAGAAGACGAAACAGGTAGAATCTTTGTTATATTTGATGTCTTAATAAGTTAATAGAGTCTAGTTCAAGCATGTGAATATTTGCAGAAATCACAACCTATTGAACCTTTTCAATTGGTAGTTATGTCCTTGATATTTGAATCTCTATTCAAGTTTGGTTGTGATATCTGTAGCATTAATTTGCTATATCAAGGTGATCTTTTGGACATTGTTGGTTTGGTTAATCTATGTGATGTTTCACTTCAAAAAAGTGATAACACGGATAGTCAGATACACATATTGTGTGTGTGTGTGTGTGTGTGTGTGTGTATATATCCATGCGAGGTTGAGAAGAGTACCTATTATCAGTAGACTGTCCTCCTTTGCTCTCTCTACTCTGGTGCTGAAACTATCGTGCAGTGCAATTACATTGATATGCATGCTCACACTGTATTGCCACCCTCAGGTACACGGATGTCTGTAAGTGATGGAATACTCACCATAGTTGCTAAGAACCAATCTTCAATGGACAAAGTAGTTGAAAAGGTATGGTCACTCAATTAGCTAATACAGGCTTACTGGTTGAAGTATTTTTCTTTTGTGGCTGGAATTCAATTGCATGCTCTAGAGGTCTGATTGATCCCCAAACCCCCCTAGCTCTTCTTTAAGAAATAGATGTGGACCTCTTTGTAGACCCTTACTACAGCCTTAAGGCAAGATTAATTGGTTTCGTGAGTAGTATAAAACTTACAGTATTGTTTGCCCAAGACTCCCCCAACAAAGAGGGAAGAGGCAAGATTACACTTTGAGATCATAAGCTTCCCATGATATATTCGACCTGAAAAAAGAAAAGAAAAGAGAACATTGAACTTATTCGTGCAACTTATTAAAATCGCAATTCTGTAGAACTATATAATTAGAGCAAGTAGGAAATAACCTCAGTGTTTTCTTTTATTTTCTTTTGGCTAGTTGTGAGGGCATATTGTAATATTGTACTGTACTTCAGGTTGATTTTATACTTGGACGTGAAATTGAAATTGGCGGGGTTTATAAAGGGACCGTGGCTTCAATCAAAGAGTATGGTGCATTTGTGGAGTTTAATGGTGGGCAAGCAGGCCTCTTACACATTTCTGAGTTGTCACATGAACCGGTATGTAGCAGACTGCTTTGCCTTACAGTACCTCATCATTTCTGTAAAGTAGATCAACTCTATGTACATAGACAAGGCATTTTCTTTCCAGTGTGATTTATTTTGTTCTAAATCTTATATGTCGTTTATGTTATCAGGTGTCACGAATTTCAGATGTAGTATCAGTTGGTCAGCAGCTCTCTTTGAGGTGCATAGGCCAGGATATACGCGGTAACATTAAGTTGTCCCTAAAAGCTACATTACCTCAACCACAATCTCAGGCAAATGATCTAGCTGTTAGTGTTCCATCTCTGAAACAAGCTCCTAGTGTTTGGGCTGCTGGTGGAGATGTGTCTAAGGGTGAAGAAAAGCATAGCCCTTTGTCTGAAGAATTGCCAGTGAGCAAATATGAAGTAAATGGTGTGAAATCATCTACTTCCTCGAGTTCACCAGTTCTAGTCAGAAGTGTTGAAGAGTGTGACGAGGAGGAAAGATCTACTGGTTTTCTTCAAAAATCTAAAACTACTGCAAAACCCATTGGTGGTCGGAAACCAGAGCACAAGACAGTTCAAACTACTCCGAAGACATCAAAATCTATCTCAAGAAAGAAAGGAGATAAAGATGATGTGTCTAAGGAGGAAGAAAAGCATAGCTCTTTTTCTGAAGAATTGCAAGTGAGCAAATATGAAGCAAATGGTATGAAATCATCTACTTGCTCGAGTTCACGAGTTCTAGTCAGAAGTGTTGAAGAGTGTGACGAGGAGGAAAGATCTACTGGTTTTATTCAAAAATCTAAACCTACTGCAAAACCCATTGGTGGTTGGAAACCAGAGCGCAAGACAGTTCAAACTACTCCGGAGACATCAAAATCAATCTCAAGAAAGAAAGGAGATAAATATGAGAAGGAACAAAATATTGCATCCCAAACCCACTCTAGTAATGATTTGAGTAACAAGGAAGAACTTGTAACTGCAAAAAGTCTTAAGCTAGGAACAAAGGTTACTGCCAAGGTTTATCAGGTGCGCACAGGTGGCCTGGTGCTTGATCTGGGTGGGGGACTTCGAGGAATGTATCGGTTCAAGGTATGTGTAATTCATTTTTTCTTTATGTCACATCTTACTGTCTTCATTTGATGATAATTAGACCCTTTGCATTGTTTATTCCCGTTTCCTGTATAGTAGTATTGTTAGCCTTTTTGAATATTGTCTTCCAGCACCATCAGTCTTTGTCTATTGTATTGTCTTCTGGTATGATCTACTGTCTGAGGCAACCTCCATCTCTGAAATCTCCTTATGTTACCTCAGCCAATGTCTTTTAAAACAAAATTAACTATTAAGCCCCACCTTTTTTGTTCTTTCAGTGAATTTTTGAGCTTTCCTTTAGAGTTTCAAGTCATATACTTGTATATCTCTCAGATTCTCAGTCCATATACAGGATTAACATCTTCCTTGTTCTTCCTTTTCAATGGATAATCTTCCACACCTTCCCTTGTAGAAAAACTAGCGCATCATATTGAAGCAGTAAAAAGTTGTAGTTTCTCAATCATCTTGCTTTCTCGCCTCAAATGGAGGATTGGGAGGCAGCAACATGCAACTACCTATGATAAGAAATCTTTTTCTTTAAAATGATTGGTGGGATGGGACCACGAACCGAACCAAAAGAATGCTAACCTTCTAAAAGAGATGTACTTACCAACCTTGTTATTTTCAATGCAGGCTAATGCTAAGGACTTTGATATCAATGATGAGTTACGAGTTGAGTGCGTTAGTTTCTCTAGCAAGGGGATTCCTGTAATGTCTTTGGTGGATGATGAATGGCATTGTATAAGCCATTCTGTTACCCTTCCAAGTGGAAGATGACTGCCAAGATAATTGCCTTGAAGAACTCTGATGGCAGTAGCCGGAGTGAATTCCGCTGAGTGCAGAAAGTTGAGCTTTTGAATGTTTCGTATAAGCCAGTTGGAAGTTTTCGGCATGATTGAGTACATATTGGGCATGGTAATTCCCAATCTGAGATCTTGAGATCAGGAGTAGCTGTGTGTTTTAACAGTCACACCACAATTTTCCGAAGTTGACATCAATCTCTCGGTTACTTCGGTGCCATTTTGACATGTTACCATTTTGTAAATTATGATCTCTACTTTTATTGATGTATAAATAGGGGTTAGATGCCTGCCTTTACCGTAAACTCTTAAGGCTATTTTGGGGTACAAATAAGGATACCAATGCTCTCCCTTCTCTTGCTACCGAGATGTCGTTGTAAAAGGGGACTCCAAGCTAACCATTGATGCAGAAAAGGAGTTTCCAATACCCCGTGCCCGTGGAGGGTGAAGAAGATAATCGATGATATGAAGGAGGATGTGTAGCAAAGAAAACAGAAGCCCAGCCAACCTGATTCTATGTTGCCTAACATAGACCATCCCTTGCCCTTGGTAAGCACTCTTTGAGTTGAATCGACATTAGTTACTGCCACCTCCTGCCACAAATTGGAACCTCATTGACAGGCTAAGCCAACCGAAACATAACGAATGATATAGCACACTAAGATGATACTAGCTAGCATGCACCCCCTTCTCTTCCTCTGGCCATTATCATGGGATTTTTGGCGGCCATCGAGGTCTTGGTTTCGGTCCTAAAATTGCTTCTTTCATACACTTGGTACTTGCAGGGCCTTGAAACGGAGCTGGTTGCAAGCGCATGCAGCCATGCGTGTGCAAATCACATATAAAGGGGCTGTCCGGCTGGGATTTTCCGGGTCGTGCCACTCTTGATCGGCTTTTTGTTGGTGCAATGCATGACATATCTTTCAGTCAGCGACTCTGAATTTATGACATGCTGTGAATTGCATATTGGAATTTCTGGTTCTGTATCCATTTTACATCGTGGTGGCGGCGGCGGAACTTGGATTTAGAATTAGGGGTGCAATTTATAAATTTTGTTGCTATACTTAAAAATAAAAATATAAGTACAAATGTATGTATTGGTATCTTAAAAGAATTACAAATATATAATTACAAACATGAACATATAGTTTCGCCCGGATCGTGGATTGTCATTTTTTGGCTCACCCATATTATATAGGGTCTATTATATATCTCAGTTTCATATAATGCAATTCATTCATTTTTTTCTAAAAAGAACTGTGAAAGCATATCCATAATCCACTTCAACCTGAATCCAATTATGTTCACATACACCTCAATCACATAATTGTTATGTTTTTCCCACTCTTTTTTAGCTTTCTAGTCATTAATAAGTTGTGCCTATATCTTTCATTGTTATTATTTGATTTTTTCATTATCATGTATATTATATGATTTGAGAGTTTATATAACAACTCATGTTGCTGACCAAAATAATAAACATAACAACTCATGATTATAACACTTTGTATCCGGTTCTGTGAACATGAATTAGCTAGCATAACAAATGCAACTATGTATTATTGTGCTTTTGATGAGATATTGAAAGATATTAAATTCCTCTTAGATTGCAAAGTGCAATAAAAACTTGGGTGTTTATGCTGACGAAAACAAATTTGGGTATTAAATTCCTCATGATTTCGTAATACATATGCTAACGAAAAACAAAATTTCTGACCAAGTTTGGTGTCGTCACCATATGAGGCGCAGTGAGGGGTAGGTTAGAGAGGGCAAATCATTATTTCTTTTTTAATTTATTTTGTATGAAAAGCATTACTTTGACATCATGCTGGGACTTATCATAATGTGAAGTTAAAAGAGTTAATTAATTTTATGTGATCCACATGCATATGCTAATAAATTTACAATTCTCATAATCTCATTCTCATGTTCATATAGATATAAGTTGATTTTTGCTTCAAATTGTAGACAAGACTGGCTTGGATTTTTGCGTGATGTAAAAATGAGAACCAAACATACATCGTAAGAGTATGACAAACGAGAGACCACAGAGCCTAGAGAAGCCATTCATCACATTCCATCAATTACGGAGTTATATACGTGGGCAAGTGTACGACCGACATGTAAATAATGCAGGTACAGGTCCACCGACGGGGTCCCTCTCTAGGACGGTGCCGTTGTGAAAGCTAAAATCCAACCAACCATAACACCCGACTTCAAATTCTTCACCTTCTTCAATCTTCTGAGAGAGTTTCTCTCCTCTTTCTCACGTCAACTTCACACTCTCACTGTCTCACACTAATGAGTAATGACTCATCTACAAGTTCACATAATCACATCTACTCACCTTTTCGCCATTAAAGCTCTGACCCAAACTTCTTCCATACAGACAAATTGTGCTGCAAACTCTGATCGATCACATTTTGAACGTTGATCGTGTATATATATATATCATTCTTACGTATATATACAAACATTTTTGTTGCTCTCCCATTGAATCTCCACAAATCTACGGAGATGCATACCAGAACGTTAACATGGCTCTTCTTCTTCTCCATATTCTACGTCACCCTCTGTGATCCCAGAACCTCTGAAGCTGGCCTCCGCTGCGGAGCTCTCAAGCCGCCGCCGAACGCCAGCTTCATTCCAACCTTCGTTACAGAAATGGAGTCTCTCTCTGAACTCATCACCAAACACCACTGGGGTACCCATTTCGTTAACTCCACGCCGCCCATGTACGGCCTAGCGCAATGCTTCGACGACTTGTCGCACACCGACTGCCTCCTGTGCTACGCTGCCAGTCGGACGGAGATTCCTCGCTGCCTTCCATCCCTCTCCGCCCGCATTTTCCTCGATGGCTGCTTCCTCCGCTACGACAGCTACAGCTTCTACTCCGAAGGTTCCGACCCCGCCGTGGACTCCGTCGTGTGCGCCGGGGAAGAGGCGGCGGAGGCGGCTGTGTTTAAGGAGAATGTTAAGGAGGTGGTTGAGAGAGTTAAGAGGTCTGCGGCGGAGAATGGGGAGTTTGGGGTGGCGGAGGTTGGTGGGGAGGTGTATGCTTTGGGGCAGTGCTGGAAGACGGTGGGTGGTGATGGGTGTAGAGAGTGTTTGGAGAAGGGAGGTGAGGCCCTGAGAGGGTGTGGGGTGAAGACAGAAGGGAGGGCTTTGAATGCTGGGTGTTACTTGAGGTATTCGACTCACAAGTTCTATAATGATCAGGGTGAAACAGAGCATGAACATGGTTAGTACTAACTATATATGTTGTAATTTCTTATCGATTTTTCATTGTTATCGAACTGGGTTCTTAGATGAGTTGATCTTTAGTTGACTGCTAACTCCAAACATTGCATTGTGAAGATCTTTGATGCATGACAAAACCCTGTTTAATGTGTTTATGAAAATGGATTAGGATGTAATTGGTTGTATGATAATTGATTTGTGGAGTTGGTATTATGTCTTACTTGCTTAATCTTGGTATTCCTGTTCGATTCTCAGTTTCCTTTGTTACCAACCAGAATATATTGGAATGAATTTAGCTAATCTGAATTTCTATATGCAGGGTTTACAGAAAGAAGGGGAATCATTACAGCAATTGTTTTGGCAGCAGTTGCGTTCACAATGTTGTCTCTCTTTGCTGCTTATGCAGGCTATAGAAAGCTGGTGCAGATCAGAAAAGGTATGAACTTTCAAGAAAAGATTGTCATTGTTTCATTCTTGCATTTAGCGTATAGATTTTAGGCATAAGTAATTAAGTATTGAGAATTGTTTGTTCAGAGTGCAGTAATCTAGGCTTGGTGTCATTAAGCATTAGCAAGTATTCTAGCTTGACTTTCAAGTATGAAACACTAGAGAAGGCCACGGATTATTTCAACTCCTCGAGGAAAATTGGGGAAGGGGGAGGCGGTTCTGTGTTCAAGGGGACTCTCCCTAGTGGAGAAATTGTAGCTGTTAAGAGATTGTTCTACAATACCAGGCAATGGGTAGATGAGTTTTTCAATGAGGTGAACTTAATCAGTGGAATTCAGCACAAACACCTTGTGAAGCTTTTGGGTTGCAGCATTGAAGGTCCTGAGAGCCTTCTGGTGTATGAATATGTGCCTAATAGGAGCCTTGATCAGTTCCTTTTCGGTAGTAGTCCTCTCTCTCTCTCTCTCAAACTTGTAGCAATTTGATCACTTAACAATCAAGATATGTTGAGAGAAATTGTTTGACAAAGATTGATGGTCTTTTATACTATGCAGATAAGAACAGTCATCAGTGTCTTAGCTGGAAGCAGCGGTTTGATATCATTGTTGGAACAGCTGAAGGGATTGCTTATCTTCATGAAGGCTCTGAAGTAAGAATAATCCATAGGGACATAAAAAGCAGCAATGTTCTTCTAGATGAGAATCTCAGCCCCAAAATTGCAGACTTTGGCCTAGCTAGGTGTTTTGCTCTCGACAAGTCTCATCTTAGCACCGGCATTGCTGGAACACTGTAAGTTCTAATTTATGGTCTCTGAATCATCAGCTACATCATTTACTAGATTAAGTTTAGCAGCTTCAGCACTTTTTGTTAGTCTAATTACTGCCTGTAAGAAATGAAGCATCTGTTCTTTCTTCACCTACCTTAGAAACCAACAATGTTCTAATCAAAAATGGCTATGCAGAGGTTATATGGCTCCGGAGTATCTAGTTCAAGGGCAACTCACAGAGAAAGCAGACGTTTATAGCTTCGGAGTGCTAGTTCTCGAGATTGTGACTGGTATGAGGAATAGCACCTTCAAACAGGAGGACTCTAACACGGATTCACTCCTGCACAAAGTAAGTTTGCAGCTCTTATACAGTTATACATAGCAAATGAGACTGTTGAAAGAGGTTACTAGACCATTAAACCTTTTGTTCTCAGGTATGGAAACACTACATATCAAACAACTTGGCCGACATGGTTGATCCTTGCTTGAAAAATCAGGAGCTTCCGGCAAATGACGTATCAAACGTTCTTCAAATCGGACTTCTATGCACGCAGGCTTCAGTTTCTTTGAGACCATCTATGGCTGAAGTAGTTCTAATGCTTACAGCCAACCAAGACTCAGACATTCCAATCCCACACCAACCTCCCTTTCTAAATACCTCAACGCTAGAGCAAGCAAGCTCCATTAGGTCTAATAATAGCGCAAACAGCTCAGTTTCAGATACATTAACAAAAGTTGGGACGTCCTACACCTTGTCGGAATCTTCCAGCACGCGGAGTTTGGTTAATATGAGCATATATCAACGAAATGAGCAACTCTTGCAGAAGTAACAATACATCTTAAACTTGTTCAGAAAAACATGCTTGGAGGTCAGGTTAGTCGATGGCTGTCCGAAAAATCTCTATAGGTGTAGTTTTCTCTATTTATAAGCTAGCGCACACATTGCTTCAAGATCACATAGGTGATAGGTGACATAGATCTGTTGGAACAGATGTTACAAGTTCCAATGCGACATTGTGGACTAGGAGGAAAATCTTATAATGAACTAACATGAATGTCTTTTTTCTACACCATCGATGTAGACGTAGACGACATTGTTTAGAGGAACTCATTGAACCATTGACTTGTTAAACTTAGAACTTGTCTGCGTCTGATCACTCTTATTGATTTTTTTTCCCTGCAGAGCTGTTTCTACATGGGTTCGCATAGATAATAGACCAGTAAAATTTATCTGTAAATCAAGTCCTGCTATACTCAATTACTCATCACTACATTTGCTTCAACATACCACAATGGCTATGCAGTATGCACATAACTGAATGAAATTTAATCATTTCATACTTGACCATACATGCTTTGATTTTCGTGGTTCAAGACGAGCAACACTTCTAGCTAAGCTGTAGATATATTGACATTGATCAGATCTCCATTTGCATTAAAAAATCGATAATGTCATGTCTTGTGATGCATTTGCATGCAAAATTAACACGGTTCTTATTTATGTGAAGAGAGATGTCCAGCTCTTATAACTTCAGTGGATAAATAATCACACATGTAATCAAATAAAGTTGTCTTTCTCCCCCTATGTGAAATTTGCTTCCTTTAATTGCTTAGATCTTGTTGGTCTTCCTTTACATGTTCAGATCCTGTTGTTTTTAGTTGTGTTTCGAGCTACATATCCATACCATCCCTACTTTCATCCGAGATAGATTCGGTTAAGCTTGAGATGAGTCTTCACATAGGAAGTAGATCCATCTCAAAGACCACCTGAGATGAGTCTTAACATAGGAAGAACATCTATCTCAAAACCAATTCCAGTGAAGTTAAAAAATAGTGAGTCTTCAAAAATAGATTTGATGTTTGGCCATACGACAACTATTACAACGGTGTTGATATATGTCGTTCATTATCCTGCTTCCTAAACCTCTTATTCCAAAATGTGAGATATACGGGGGAGGGTCTGCAGCTACTAAGTGCTTTCATTAAAATTACTATCTTCAGATCCAGAACAATTGTCAAATGTATATGCTAGTGTGGGATCGGAGAAGCATGAGCAGTACATGTGCTTTGAGATATGTAGCGCATGAAGTAGCATGTAGGTTTTGTGCGAAACTTTTTTTTGTGAGAAACTTAATATGACATTGAATATGAGGTTAACAAGGACAACGGAGATCATCAATTTATCATCTCTTCCTTTAAATTAGCTTGGATTAAAGTGCTTAATCCCACCCATGCTGTTCAGCTCTCTTTTTTTTTTTTTTAGAAAGGCTGTTCAGCTCTCATCATGTAGAGTGATGTTAAACATAATCTCGACATGCAAAACTAAAAAAAAATGTAAGAAACACTCACAGAGCCAGCTCTAAGTAATCCGGCCGATACAAACCCAACTAACGAACTAAACCACATGAAATAAAGGAGTCTCCAGACAGAATTAGTAGACATAGGGAAGAGCGAAACACTGAATTGCTGCGACCACTAAGCTCGAATATCATTACCATTGGTACTTCACCATGAGCTACTAGTGTGACCAATTAAATGACGAATGGCCAAAAAACCAAAAATATCATGACAACACTAGAAGATTATAATGATGATTCCATAAAATGAATTCCAGTGATCAGATCCCTCTTGGGTCAGCTACAATAACAACTGACCTATTGAGGTATTACTGGCCAACTAAGATAACTGGGATGGTAAAAAAGGAGAGCTGATTCAAGATATGACCTTAAATCAAACTGTTTAGGATTCACTGATCTCAACCTCACCAAACTCTGTGGAAGGTACAGAAGCACACGCATGATATAAGAGAGGCTAACGAACATAGGAGGGATATTATCACAGTGCTTAATCCCGTCCCTGCTCAACAGCGCTCATCATATAGAGGGAAATTTACATTTAATCTCGACATGCGAAACCAGATTAAAAGAAGAAACACTTGCTACTGACTGCTAGCTCTAAGCAATCCACTACAAACCCAACTAATGAGGTAAACCATACTCGCGAAGTAAAGGATTCAACACACATAAAACTAGTAGACTCGTAGCTAATGCCAGATCTACTCGTCTTCGACAACGACAGTGATTTCACCTGCATCAAGCCGATCATAGAACTCCTTTTTCCTCCTCTGCTCGTTCCAGTGATGCCTTTTCCACAGGTAACCGGCCGCGAGTGCAACAGTCATCCCGTAGAAGATCTCCCTGATTATACTTGGACCGTTATATGCAGCACGTCGTATCTCAATTACCATTATTCCTATAAGATAATCCAGACAAAACTCATCAACTGTCTTACCAATCAGTTTGTAAATCCAACCACAAATTACACATATCTACAAAACTTGCAAACAGAGAGAACAAGAACCTGATGTCAGTGAGGACGATGACCAGAGGTGACAGGTTCAGGAAAATCAGAGAAAGAAAGCTGAGGGGGAGAAGAAGGATATAAGGCAAACATGCAGACGGGAATCCTAGCTGGGTACTTCTACGTTTAACACCTGCTCACGGTGACACCTGGTGCCGATGTGTCCAACGTCATTTGGTAGTGATGACAGCTCTATTCCGGCAACTGGCTCCTCATTGTCGTGTCGTATATTTGTGTCAAACGATGATCTAGATCAACACTAAAGTGCGATGTTTATCTACTCTATTTGCCCCATTCCTTTCAGCTATAGGAAAGTGGTAACTAGACGAGTAGATAATAAGTAATAACCTAACAAGCATCTATCTATTTATCTTAATTACATGAAGTTTATAACCTGAAACAACATATCAATCTTGGGAAATATAAACTTGTTAGAAACCAAGGCTGTGATTCTTGATCCTGTAGTGGCAAATATCCTCGCATTTTCGGGTTTTGAAGAGACATCAGAGAAAGGAAAAGACACTCTCGAACCCGAGAAATGTTTCTACTTCCCTGGACTTATTAACTGCTGTCAATGAGCAGTGCCTTGGTGGTACAATTGGTGAGCGCTGATGCTTCTTCCTAGCATTCTCCATCGTGCTTCCAAGGTCTGCAGGTCGCTTTGGATTCTTGAACATGGAGATATCGAAAGACAGCATGTTACTTGATGCAACATTGGCTCCATTGCGTATCCCACCAGAAGAAGCATCCAATACTCCAGATGGGTTGCGGGAGCTTACGGAGAACAACCTCCTATCACGTTCAGTATCTCTGAGAACTTCATTTGGTTTTGTTCCTTTCAGCGCGGCAGTAGTGCTAAACTCTCTGTCAGTCAAATACGGGCATTCTTTTCTCTGGATTAAAGACTCGGCCTCCACCACATTCGGTTTACTGATCACCGGAAAATTCTTAGCTTTTGTGCGTATGTGCTCAAATATTGTTTCTCCTGTTAACGTTTTCAATGTGCCATCTTCGAGGTGATCAGAAGGATGCCCTGCTACATTAGGAAATAAATAATGATCATCTACTCCATATTAATAAGAACCGAAGAGTTACTTAGGTTCAGACCAAAAAAGAAAAAGAAAAAGAGAAGAGATACTTAGGCAAGTAGTATGTGTGAGTATCTGACAGTAAAAGATATTACCTCTGTCATCCATGAAGTTAAGGGCAGCTGAGCTTCTGGGAGTCTGATGATTATTGACATGAGAAAGATGTTGTTCTGCCTTTTTAGGTTCTGAAGATGGATTGACCACAGTTTGTCTTGGAACTTTATTCCATTCTAATTCTTCCAGAACATCTGCTCCACTCTCCGGTCCAAGCTTCTTCTCACGAGCATGTTTCCTTGTCAAAACCAAGGGCTCTGATGATGGAGGAAACACATTATTTGGTGGCACCAAGATAGGGAAGTTCTTTGCCTTTTCACGTATGTGGTCAAATACAGTTTGTTGTGTCACAACTTTGGCATCATTTTGAACTTTGGCAGGAAGCTCATCTTCATGAACAGGGTTAGCAACCTCATGGTCCTCATCTGCAAAAAATAAATTTGAATACAAGGTTTTAGAGTTTGAATTGGGAAAAGAGTTTGAATTGGGAAAAAAAATCAACAAATTATTAGTATTGAACAGATTGAATTAAGTATACCTTCTTCAGAGTCATCCTCCAGAAGCTTGAAACTGGGCCTGGTATAAAAAAAAGTCCAAATAATAAAGTAAAAGATATCAATTATTCCGACCAAGAAAGAACAACCTTAGAAAGCAGAAATGAATCATTGAATATCAGTGAAAGAGACACTCACATGGAATCATCTACCCTTTTGGATTTTGTCGAGTTTGGGAGACACTCATTTTGAACTTTAGCAGGAATCTCATCTTCATGAACTTTACTTAGGCTTTCAAAAGTATCATCTTCTATGATACATATTTCCTCTGGTAGAGGAAGAGCGGATGCTCTTTTTCCTCGTTTGTTCTTTGAGCTTAAGTTGCTTTCCTTATTAAATAAAAGCTCCTGGTTTAGATCAATACCAACTGCATGGATGAAGTGACAAATTATACATTATAACTCAGGACTATAACAATCGATTTTACGTTGTAATATCAAGAAAACTAGAATTAAATATATCAGGGAGGAACTTTACTGTAGTCTTCAAATATAAGATCAGCCTTAACAGTCAGCTTTCCTTGTTGAGGATTCTGGAGAAGAACTGTTGCGCTATAGGGGCTGCAATGCAAACAATATAAGTCAGACTAAAAAGGATAATAATCATGCAACCTGAGCACAATCTTCAAATCTCAGTACATTATATATATAGTCCATCTCTGCTGCGGACGACGTCCGCATGGTCTGCACTGTGCGGATTCGGCTATATATATGTGTGTGTGTGTTAGGGAATATTACTTATATATATATTATTGTTGTTAGCTTTATTTAAATCTAAAAATCATAGTAATAGCTATTCTGACGACAATTTATAGCGACCTTTTTTAGCAAAGTCTTTTCCAAGGCATCATTTCTTAGTCATACTGCCTGAAAGTCTGGATATCCTAAACAGACAGGTACATCTAACATGCTGTGTGTTCTCAAACAGGAAAAAAAATTTAAGGTTGTCAGCCTACACACCTTGAGAATTCATCAACTCTGCAGCCACAAATTATGAAGTGGAAACAAGGTCATTACCGAACCACCTCAGGCCAAAAGGAAAAGGCTGAATATTAGATATACGAAACATCTAGTCGATAAGACCCCTTGGTATTGTACTTGAATTCTTGTGAATAACCAGCAACTAAAAGTAAGCATAAAATTGTGCCCACCTTATTTTCTCATGAAAGAGAATCAGATTATCTTCTTCTGAAGCTACAATCTATAACAAATAAGAAATTAGAGCCAGATTTATAACAATGAACCTATATTGTTTCACAAAGATTTGAGAAAATCATCTAGAGCATTCATATTACCATGTCAGCATAATGTCGTTTTGTTGATTGGAGTGTCGGTGATAGCCTAGTTAGTGTAATCATTAGCTTCATTTTGCCTTGCCCCCGACATTCAGTTTCCTCAATTTTTAAATCCACTTTTGGAGGTAGAGAGAGTAGAGACTCTTTTATATGGTTCCCAAATGGGTACTTTCGACCAGTGACAATCTCTATTCTTCTAGGATCAGCCTCAGCTAGCGTCTCAAATGATTTCACTCCCATCGAATGTAGTGCCTGAAAGGAGCATAAAGATAAATAGAAGATAAGGATAGCAAAGAGTCAGTATTTCAGTGGTCTAAGAATATCAAAAACAATGTTTCATCCTATGTATACAAAGAAGTGGAAGACACCTTTGCAGTCACCATTCCAATCCCTGGTAATTGTTTCAGCAAGTATGGACTGTCATCCCAGAGTTTTTGATACATAGACTTTGCCAAAAGCATTGAGTTCAGAGCTCCCTTGTAATTCTTTTGGTAAATAAAAAATTCTTTCATGCACCTGGCAATTCTACAGCCATTTGAGCATATGGAGTTCATATCCTAAGGCACAGAAACCAATTTGATTTCAGCTCTGGATGATACCAAATACCACAGTTATGAAGATTACTGGTGGACTGAATAGAGATAGAAGAATGAAACCTGGGTAAGGGATAGATCATGAACCGAAGGATCACCAGTTAAGCAGTCATTAGCCAAAAGAAATATCTTTTCTTCTCTGGTTTGAATACGCTTTTTTCGCTTCCCTCTGTCACCAAGAATGTGAAAGCGGAGTCGCCCATCTTTATCAGTGTTTATGTCATTTAGAAGCTTCTTCTCATTGCGTCTGAGCTGTATCCCTACATATTCCAGTAAATAGATGATACATCATTCACTCATTATTTACTGTCAAAGAAAAGTCAAGAGCAGCAAGTAATTATATATGCATTACATGAAATTTCCTCAGCACGGCATATAACATGAAGAGCATCCTCCAAACTGCAGTTTACAGGTGTCTGAATAATGTATTTCATCGTGTCGAATTTCAAATAGTATTTTGTCATCAGCCTCCCAGGTTCTAACAAGGAAATGAAGGAAAATTTAATAAACTTTAATTTTCTCAGAAAGGTAACACTATATGAGTTTAAGGGTATGTATACCTAGTGGCTTCAACAAAAAACCATCTTCATCAGTCCATATCATCTGATGCCGCGATAACTCATTAATTTTCTGTACACAGACCTCTGAAATAAAATAATACTGATAAGAAGAAAAGCCAGGACAAATTGAGGGTGAGGTGAGAGAGAGGAGTTGCACCTAGCATATGCTTCTCTATACGGTCATTGGAAATCACTTTTTTTATTGCATAGTGTGCAGGGTTCTGATTGTACATTAAACATTAAGAAATTAATTAGATTGGAAAGTTAAAAGAATATATGAAAGCTATCATTTTAAAGAGTAGGAATACATGCCTTCTTCATTCTCACATACAAGAACGAACACTTCATCCATTCAATTGCCCTTGTAATATCAGAGACCGTCAGTTGAACTATCTCCGCAGTTAAATGCTCCGTCAAACATGAAAGCAATCTAATGAAAAACAGTCAATGAAACCCCATTAGAAGACATTTGCTATCAATTGGCAGTATAAGCTCCAAAGACCAAAACTTACTGTGATTCTACCATTTCACATCCATTCAAGAGATTCTCATACAAGTGAACCTGATGTCCAATAAGAACATAATTAATGGATATGAAGACTAAGTTTCTGTAACAGAAAGAACAAGCAAAATCCAAATAAAAATGAAGTCAATGAATGAAAAAAAAAAGTTGGAAACCAAAAATCAGCAGGAGTAAAGACAAAGGTAGGAAGGTGCCAAACTACCGTATCTCTTCTTGTCATGATTACAACCATTCCTGTATCATCAAATGGTGGCCGACCTGCCCTTCCGCACATCTGCATAGTGATACATCTCATATGGTATTAAAATGCAGTTTGCTAAATTACATAAAAGTGCAGAAATGCATGTAGAGACAAGAAGAATTTTTCTATTCAACCCTTCCTGGCCACATTTCTTTCAAATAGAGCTATGGTGTACTATTACAAAAAATATAATGGCTCTGTAAGTTATGTCCCCATTTTATCTACTTGAAATATCCTATTTAAAAGGGTCTGATTGGCAAACCTGCAGTAGTGTAGATCGATCAATTTCCATGTAGACTCCTTTTTCTTTGTTGCTGCACAAAATATACGTATAAATAAATAAACACATCAGAACATTTCATCATGATAACATGAAGAAATGAAAGTTCACCATACAAGTGCTGTGTTGATTTGATAACTACTGTATGTGCTGGTAGGTTGATTCCATGAGCAAGAGTATTTGTTGTGCACAAAATTTGAAGATCACCCTTCAGGAAAAGACTTTCAACGAGATTACGATCTTTGAGGCAAAGGCCACCGTTGTGATAACCAACTGCAGAAAATAAATTTTATTTGATACCATGTCAATGTGGGGAGCTGCAGTGAGTTATAGTTAATGCAATGCGAGCAAGAAAACAAGTAGTTCCATACCACCATAAATCATATATGATTGCATATGTTTGTCAATGCATGACATTGAAGCTTCCCTTAGCCTCTCTTGCTGTTCTCTGCTTTTAATGAATGGATTTGAATGGCCAAAGGCCATGACTGTCTGAGAAAGTACCTGTGCTGCTTCTTGTGCACCTTTTCTAGTTGAGCAAAAAACTAGAGCAGACTTCCCTCTTGAATATTGCATAAGGATATCTGTGAACCAAATTATATGTGTATAAGTTCGTCATGACCTTATTTAGTGATGAATTCACAATCTCAAAGCATCTTTATTCAAGATGGGTCGAGGGTTCATCTTTGAAAAGGTTAATATTGTGGTGATTGCTTACCAAAAATGTAGTTTTGCAGGCGCTGGAAAAAGGATCATATAAAACAATCAGTAAAATGAATAATGGTATGGTCTGTAGTTTTTATCAATACTTTCTTAGCATGACATTTCTTATAAAATAAGCATATGGCTTAAGATAGTTACTTTGGAATATACCTTTTCGAATAGGAAATCATTTTTTGCTGGAGCATAGCCTGCAAATCAAGCAGTTTTAAACATGCATCAATAAAGGTGAACTATATATACAACCATGCTTCAGTACATCTGTAAGATCAAACTTGCATCAGTGATCGAACCAAACCAATTGATTACTACAAACAGGTGTTATCCTCCCATAAAGGAGAAACTGGAGAGGTCTTTTTCATATCAAAAAATTGAAACTTACAAAATAGGATATAAAAATTTAGAAAAAAGGCAAATATGTCTTAGTGTTCTGATAGAAAAGGATACTATCATAGGAGTGCTTTATTGTATTTTTCCAATTATATACAAAAAATAGAAGAGTCTACAAAAAGTGATAACTGAAATGAAAAGTAAGAAAAGAATATATAGTTGCTTTATTGTATTCATGTCACATAGACACATATATCTCCTCTCAAGAAAATTCAGGTCAAAAGTCAGTAAAAAAATCTACCACAATACCTAGCTAAAAAAAGGAAAACAGAATTTCATCCAATTCTGATAAGAAAGATGTGTGAATACCGAAAACTTTTGTAGTCAGCTTCACTGGCCTCATTTCTTCTCCAAACCTACATGCAGAGAAGAAAGATTAAGAGATCAGAACTGAATACTTGTATCGTCGTATTAAACAGTATATCTTAATCCAATAGCAAATTAAAGTTCAAATACCTTTTAATCCCTTGGACAGGCACCGTGAGCCACTCCGCTGCCGTTGTTTTATGCATTGCATAGTTGTTAAAAATTTACCAATCTGCACTCTTCTAGAGAATGTGAAAATATAAAATTTGATTCTACTGAGTATTTTGACAAGCAGTTATCTCACCAAGGTCCTCAATATTTGGAATTGTGGCAGACACAGCTAGAAAACGAACATGAGCCAGAGCACTTGATTTCATCTCAGGGTTGTGAGCAAGCATTTTTATTCTACTAACTATTGCTTCCAAAACTGCTCCCCGGGGATCATTCAACAGATGAACTTCATCAATAAGTAACAGTGCTATATCGCTGAAAAAGCCCAATCCACCGTCTTTCACACGATACCGCGTTACTGCATCAAATTTCTGTATAAAGAAGATAATTGATTAGTTATGTTCCTATGATATCAACTAGAACAAATCCAGTTGTGAAAGAATGGGAAAACTGAATATGAAACCAATTTTTCTAGAGGAATAAGAAGAAGCCTATAATGTATACGCATATGAAAGCTGATAGCATTTAGAATTAATGAATGCAGTTGGACTTAAGTTCAACCGGTTATAAAGGAGGGAATAACAAAACTGCAGAAACCTAATGCACTTGACACTTGACACTTGACAGTCCAACATAAGGAAGCTTTGTCAAATATGTTTATTAATGATAATTATGCTGTTTGATAAAACAGTTGAATCATTATAGATAATTGGGTAAAGCATTTCAATATATTTCATGATCTTTAGAGTGTGTTTATCTGTGTAACCTTACACCTTTACACTAACCTCAGGAGTGGTTAAAATAATGTCTGCTTCCTGTAAATTCCTGGTGCTGTAAGATTCATTATCTCCTGTGAGCTCCAAGCAAACTATGCCCCGAGATCTGAACTTCTGGGTCCAATCACGAACCTTCTCCTGAACTAAAGCCTTTGATGGGGCAATATAGATCTTCATGCCACATTAAAGGAAGGTAGATTGAATAAAGTGCTTCATAATTAGATTTCATAAACTTGTAGCTGAATACAATGCACATGTGCAGCAGTGAAGAACAAGGATTTCATATAAAAAGGCGAAATATAACAAAGAAAAATTGATTAATCGGAATGATACATTTCATGCAGAGAGGTAATTTTGGGAGAATAAACAAATCATTACAAAAATTTGAAAGAACCTCAATAGAGGTGTCTGTAGTTCCTTTAAAATCTTAAATATATCAAAACAAATGCTCCAACACGTTTATCCTAGTAGCACCGTAGTGTTAGGAACTTAAGTTATGGTTCCAGAGACTTACTGTCTTGAGAGTTCCATTTGTAGGTTTAAAACTTTCGTCCTCAGAGATGAACCTTGAAAGTAGCCTCAAAATACAAAGCTCAAAAATGACTGTTTTACCACTTCCAGTTGGTGCTGACACAACCATGTTCTCATCCGAGTGGAAACAAGCAGGAAAGCATTCACTCTGCAAAGAGTTGAAATACCTGCATGCGTAGGAAAGGAATACATGTAAGCTACAGGCATACACCAACCTTGTGTATAGCGCAAAACTAACAACACCATGCTGATAACGAAATAACAATTTGTGAGATCACGTAGATTCTATCATCTCAAAAGTTCAACTTCTTTGTTAGAATTATGCAGCTCCAACCAAATAGTACTACATGCAGCAATTGCACAGGTGGTAAGGGAATATGTAATCAAAGTGACAGCAATATGCACACTTTTATTAAGAACAAACACGCGATGTCAATATTCATGCTTTAACAACAGCCACACCATGCACAAAATCCCCCTCTCAGTGAAACACGCGATGATTACCTAAAATTAAAACAAGCTCGAAAAGGAGCCGGCAAGTCTCCCACAGACTTAAGCGTATACGAGTCCATGCTCGAATCCCTCTCCTGCTGAAAACAACAACAACAAAAAGTATAATCAAAGTTCATAATCAACAAAATCAGTGGAGTTCTCTGAAATTTCATCCTATAATTCACAGAGATCAAACACAAACAATACACACGTGTGAAGAACCAAACACTTCTTCGCAATTGATATCTCTCTTCTGCGAATCCTCTACTTTCTCTTAGCTCACCGAATTCGAAAGTGATAAGCTATCAGAGCCAAAATCTAAACATCTAAGCACACAACTGCTAAATTGATTACCACTCCGTGTTTAAATCCTCGAAAATCTAACTAAATGCTAAGAGAATCGCAGATCTGAGAACCTGAACCACGAGTTTCTCCATCTCATAATTCAAAATCTAAGCAACTACTTGACAATTCCATTCAAAAATGCTTGGGTTTTTTAGAATTCAAAGCTCAGAAAAGAGAAACATTATCGATCCGAAGCGAACAATACCGAGATGCATCGACGAAATGTCACTGAAAACACTGATTTAGACCTAGACTTGCCTCGATTGGATATGAGATTCCGGTACCGGTCGTCGATCGTCGATCGGAAAACAGATCGGGATAGACTAAGCGCGTGGGCGCGTGGAGAGCGAAAGAGAGCGATTCAGAGGCCGATTGTGGTGAAGAGGTTGGGGATCGGAGTAGAGAGAGGTCTGGACTGTGCGAAGTGAAAGGAAGACGATGAGGACTGAAATGAAATGGATGGGTATTTATAATCCGGGTTTGTCCCTTTTGGCGGGGTAGAATTTGACCCGGATAGCGCTTAACGGGGCCCCTGTAAGGTGATTTGTTTTCTAATTCAATACAGAAATCATCACTAATTTAATTCTATATCATTCTAGCCCGACTTTGATTTTGTATTATTCAAAATAAGTTCTACGCAACATTTGGTAATTCATGTACACGACTGTGATGATGGATTGATGTGATCCTTACCTCTAAAACACGGTAATGTTAACGATTTTAATCCATAACAACAAGGACTTACTCTAATTTGATTGTATCTGGAGCTCGATCTTAAGCTATTTGTTAACATTTTCCCTCGACATGGTAATTTTAAGCGAAATTCCCCCTTGTTCCAATCGTCAGGCCCGCATGAGTTGATCCAGCAGTGTAGGGCGTTGGCTCGACAAGTCAAGTCACTCTATCTCCGGCTCAGGCGACGTCATTAGCGCTGCCTAGAGTAGCTCACCAAAGCAGTAAAATCACATTGTACGGGTACGCTTTCCCACATCAGAAAAAAGGAAGCAGCACTTCTCCCAATGCACTTATAAAAGCAACTAGAAAAACCTCATAAAAAGGGTAATGTATTCTTAAGTTCTTAGCCTACGAGCTTGAGTTCCGCCCCGTAATATAACTCAAGTTTCGGAGGGTCATAAGTCAATGCACCGCTAACCCTTGATTTTAACCCCGGTTTTTGTGCAGGTTGTACGGACCAATATTGGGATACAAGCTTCGTGAACAAGACCCCCGAATTTTGTTGGCAGCACTATCATATTCTTGGAAAATCTCTAAAGCATGGTTGAAGTACCATAGGACGGGACAAAAATAAACAAAAAATATGATTACCTAATGTTGTTCCTATGTAATTTTTTTTTTTAAGGGTATAGGAACCAGCCCAGAAAAGGTTACCTTCCACTCCCCCTTCCACTCCCATTATTTAAATCAATAGGATTGTGTACAACCGGAGGGGACATAAGGCCAAGACGCTGGTGCGCACTAGAAAACATTATAAAAATCCTTGAGCATGACATCTTGAATAAAATTAGGAACTTCAAACACTCGAAATTCCACTACCCTACCAAAACTAGCAAAATATGCCAATTTATGGGGGCCACATTATTTGCTTTGCGATAAATATGTTTGTCAGAAATAAAATCAAACTCACTCATAATAAAAACCTTACAATCCTCCAAGAGACGACTAACCTCCATCATGTAGTGATCAGTTCAACTGTTCAAGCACAGCACAATCACCCATACTATGTAATCATCTTGGATGCTAAAGAATTTTTGGCAACTTCCCCATACATTCACCCTTTATCGCTCTTCCATCTTAAGTTCATAAGCATAAATTTAATAAAGCATGAACAAGATTTTAATGTTTAAATTTTTTAACTACAAAAAAAATCTAGAGTTTATTAATTTTCACAAAACTGATTATAATGTATAAAATATAGTATCGTTATTTAGACATTAAACTGAAAGCAAAATCACTCAGAAAATTATATGGGAGAGTAGAGAAGAAATATGTACAGATAAGAAGGCTAGTAAGCATTAAAAAATACATTTAATTCACAAGAATCTACCACAATGACCCGCTCATAGCCTACTACCCATTCATCCTTAAAATTGTATTTTTTTACTATAAGACCCATAATATAAATATCTCATACATTTTCCCATTATACATATATCCACATCTCAAAGAAGAAAACCCTAAATATGTCGAAAAAGAGATCGCAACTGCCCTCCTCGAAATCGCCACCCGCGGCGATCAACAATTTCAAAGCTACACCCAAAGAATCATTGTCAAAAATGGGTTAAAATCATTGTTAAAATGGTAAAGTTCTCTAAAAAAGATCTTGAGACTACAAAGTTTTATGATCTACCAGCAAGAAGACGGGTTAATCTAATATACATTAATGTATGCTATACATCTCATATATAACGGTTGACAACGGATATTTTTTTTCTGACCTCACTCATAAAACAAATTCGACCGTCGGATGTGGGATGTATAACATACATTGATGTATATTAGAATTTTCCCAAGAAGACATCTTGCAAAGAGTAGATACAACTTAATAAAAAAAATGCGTGTAGCGGAACCTTCCTCGACCCACTCGTATTTACATTTCGTCTATATATCTAACTAAAGCAAATCAAGAATTTTCCATAAATGGTAAGATTCCGTGAATCCTTACTTCCGTCACAAGCTAAGTAAATCACATTTATGGTATAAACTCGGTTTCCATTTCCTTTCTTCCTGACCATTATTGCTCCCATTGTCACACCCCCATCAAATTACAGCTTTTAGTTTCATCTCTGACATCAAACCCTTTCCACACAACCCTCTTTTCATCTCCCCAAAATACCCTCTCCTGTTCTGATTCTGGGTCCCCTTTTGTCTGTCTTTTAAGTACTCAGAGTTCTCTAATCTTCAGCTTGGTTTCTGCAAACTTGGGTCTGTGTTTCCTTCTGGGTTTTACATCCATTTCAGACTTTCAGCGTTTTAGGTGCCGGGTTTTATCTCCTTTTGCGTTTTGAGTTTGTAATTCTGATCAATCTTCCATGCATGGCTTGTTGTTTCTTTGTTGATTGAGCTGGGTTTGTGTTTTTCTTTGCGGGTTTTCGGAATGCAGCATAAATTAAGCTTCTTTTCTATGGTTTGGTTTTGGGTTTGTATTGGGGTTTTTCGAATGCAGCATAAATTAAGCTTCTTTTCTATGGTTTGGTTTTGGGTTTGTATTGGGGTTTTTCGAATGCCGCATAAATTAAACTTCTTTCTCTTGTTTTGGTTTTGGGTTTGTTATGTGCTCATCAATCTTTTTGACCAGGTTGTTGGGACTTGGGACCTTGTTGTCTTCTGTAGTTTCAGTTGTTAACTGTAATTTTTTAGCAGCTCTTTTTGTTTGACTTATGTACTTGTGATTTTCTGGTGTTACAGAAGCAATGAGAAATTCAGACTATGTGGATTTATCCAGTGATGATGAGGAAACTGGCGTCTCGAACTCTGTTTCTCCGGCGCTGATATCTCGGCAATTCTGGAAAGCTGGACACTACAAGGTTGCACACAGACAGGGTCACAGAGCCGGAACTGAAAGTAAATATTTCTAACCGCTTGTAATTATACCATGCATTGAGTACTTGAAGTTTGTTTTTACTGGATTAAGAAGATCATATAAGGTTAAGACATTGGTGTAGCATCTCTTGTATGGTTATTATCCACCAGCGATCAGTCAATATTTGTTAATGGAAAGAGTACCTAGAGGAGCTATAACAAGTGAGAGCTGATACATGTCATGGTTTGTGAAATAGGCTAACAACCGATTACACATAGGAGTACAGAACTAAGAATGAATGCTATATTAGTTTGAGTGTCTGCATGAGAATTCTTGTTACGAACTCCTAGTATGTAAATCTGATTTTTGTTCCATCATCTTTTGTGTTGCAGATCAACAAAATCATATGCGCATACATCCTATGTTTCTTCATTCAAATGCCACTTCACATAAGTGGGCTTTTGGAGGTACTAATTTGCACTTGTGTGTTTCATCTGCTTCTGCTTATCATGTGCTGGCTTGTATTCAGTTCCAGCGGCCTTATGTTCATTTGCAGGCATAGCAGAGTTGCTTGACAATGCAGTTGATGAGGTAATTAATTTTTTTTGTTCCCATTGAAAGGTTCCTTCTCATGATGCATCAACTGCAAGCATGCTATCTCCTCTTCTTTTACAATATGCTAAAACTGAATCATCAGGATTCGTGGACTGTTAGCAACCTAAATTCATCTTCTTTCTTCCTGTATGTGTGTCTGATCATGCTTAACCATGGCAGCTCTGCGTTATGATGATCAGCGCTCATGTTTTTTTTTACTTTTGTTTGTGTGAGCTAGATACAAAATGGAGCAACTTTTGTTTCCATAGACAGGAGTTATACTCCATCAGATGGGAAGCCAGCTTTGCTAATTCATGGTCAGAGTACAAATCGTTTGAACCTATTACTAGTAGTATGGACAAGATTCTCATATTAACTTTTGGCTTCTGGAATGATTTATAAAAAGATGATGGCGGCGGAATGGACCCAGGGGCTATAAGGCGCTGTATGAGCTTTGGATTTACAGATAAGAAATCAAAATTTACCGTTGGACAGTGTACGACTTGTATTTAGTTCGTTGGATCTTTTTGCATAATGTACTGTGTATGTTTATTGATTAGCATCCTTTTAGCATTTCAGATGGAAATGGTTTCAAGACCAGCTCTATGAGACTTGGAGCAGATGCTCTGGTCTTCAGTCGTCACAGGTCTGATGACACTGACTTAATTATGTATTATTTCAGCTTCTTGAAGATTGATGGTTGCTTCTGTATAGCATCATATGTGAAGCATCCATTTACTGATAAATTTATTGATTTTTGAATAGACAAGAGCTCCTCTTACCCAAGAATTCCCTAAGAAAGACATGTATGTGTGTGTGTGTGAGAGAGAGAGAGAGAGAGAATACTCAGGTCGTCTCATGAACTTCTTCAAATACTGTTCTAAGATATTATTATTATTATTATTATTATTATTATTATTGTTATTGTTTTATATAAGAAGAAATCAATTGACAGTTCCACTTACTAATCTTGGTTGTATTATGAAAGAGGGATATCTCTTTTATGTCAAACAGATTCCTGTACGCTTGTTTTTATCTCTAGTATTAAAAAGTGGAGAAACCAACAGTGTAAAAATTAGGATACAAATAATATTAAGCTAATATTGATGTATGTGAAAATACAGTTGGCGCTTATTTCTGTAATATCTGTTCATACTGATGGTGAACCATTCCAGGTCACTGACTCAAAGTGTTGGACTTCTTTCATATACATTTTTGACGCAAATGCGCTATGATCAGATACTTGTACCAATGGTGAGTTTCTCATAATCCTGTATAGTTCATGCATGAATAAATCTAGTAATCTATGTTAAATTGGGCAATATAAGGTGGACTGCAATGAGACTAACTCATCCGTCTTCCAATGTTACAGGTGGATTATGTGTTGAACAGCTCATCTAGAACATATCAGCCCTTAATGCCGCATGGTAAACAACAATTTTCTTCTAATTTGACCATGATGTTGCAGTGGTCACCTTATTCAACAGAAGAAGAGCTGCTGAAGCAAGTAAGCCTGCTAAATTATATTTTGGGATTTAATCTTAGCACTAAACTCTGCCTCATGACAAGTACTCCTGAAGTTTTATACCTGTTACTTTATATACCTCTCTTTGTTGATAAGTGATTTTTCCCAATGCTCAGTTTGACGATATAGGGCCTCACGGAACAAAAATTGTTATATACAATCTTTGGTTAAATGATGATGGAGATATGGAACTAGATTTCAATTCTGATCCTGAGGTGTTGTTTCTGCCTTGCTCCATTTTATGATCTATCTTTTAAGGACATCAGAATAATCTCCTTCCGTAACATTTTTGTTGCAGGATATTCGAATCAATGATGAAAAAACAAGTCAGGAAAGTAAACCAATTTTTTACCATCATGTGGCCAACCAATTTCAGTTCTCTCTTCGTGTAAGTATATATATACTTCAATTCTAATGTCGACTATGATATATTGTTTTGGTAAATTCTGCTTTTATTTCAACCTCGCAGGTGTATGCATCGATTTTGTACTGGCGGTTACCAACGTACTTCAAAATAATATTGCGTGGACGAGATGTTCAACACTACAATATTGCCTTGGATCTTAAGTTTCATGAGATCATCAAGTATAGACCACAGGGAAATCTGAAGGTTCGTGCGTCCTACAAATTTTTTTCTGTAAGAATGTAAAGCTCAATGATACTTTGTAACAAATGAATGAATATATGGAAAACTGGGTCTATATCAAAACAATTGCCCCTACCAGACCCCTTTCCCAATTTCTATTCACTCTGGGTATTGAACAAATGAATGCATGTGCGAATATTATGTTTATAAAATTGCATGTGATTTTTGGTACTCACTGGCTTCCCTATTGCTAATATTTTATTGTTCATTGTTCAGTCTGAGTTAACTGCCGATATAGGGTTTTTGAAGGAAGCTCCCCATGTGAATATTAATGGTTTCTGTATCTACCATCGAAATCGTCTAATACTGGTAGTTCTCTTCTCTAACATCGTGATTATCTGATAATCTACTGGCCTTTTGACAGTTTACATACTAGTAAAAAGATATTTCTAATCATCAAACTAATCAAACTATGAAATTGGATATATTTGGTTGATAGATCTTGATTTATATACTATGCTCTATAAAATCTCAGAAGGAAAATAAAAAACCAAAACTTTTTTTTCAACTTTTTTTTCTTATTCAGTATCCTTTACTTTTTGGCAGCCATTTTGGCGTGCACTTAAAAATTCATCAAATATTGGGCGAGGTGTTGTGGGTGAGAACTCCCGAATGCATCTCCCATTCTCAAGTATTTTTTTTCAAAGGTACGGTGTATCTAGTTTAAACTGTTTGTTAGGGTCATGATTATGTAGTGGTATTGTAGGTGTTTTGGAAGCCAATTTCATGCAGCCTACTCACAATAAACAAGATTTTGAAAGAACTCCCCTCTTCCAAAAGCTTGAAGACCGTTTGAGGCAAATGGCATCAGAGTACTGGTGAGCCTCATCTTGCACAGTTGCATGGTTTAGAGGAATCTAAAAAGCTATTCTGATAATGATGTAGATGTGTTGCAAGATATTTGAAAACTATATAAATATGCTCTGAAATGTCTAATATGTCAAGGGATCAGGGATTAGTAATGTCCAGAAATGCGTGCAGATTAGCAACTAGTAACCCTGAACTAACCAAGTATAAATTCAAAATCCATTACTTAAAGTAGATCAGACTCTGAAAGTGGCCACTGCCTTGCTAAAACAATAGGCAAAATGCAATGAGATATTCTTACCGAGTGCCACTTATTGACAGTGATGACATTTCATAGAACAATGGACGAAGTGTTATGTTCTAACTCTGCTAATGCTTCTATCATTCGATCCTATAGATATTATGCTCTTTATTATATTTTTTTTGGTCGAAAACAAGGTATGTTCTTTATGTATTAATGATTTTTCAGTCTCACATCTTGATTTTCAATCCAATAACTTCTAACTCTGTAGCTTGGCAGGCGTCTACACTGTGAATTGATTGGTTATCCAAAACCGTCAAAAAATCCCCGCATAGAATTGGATCATCAGGAATCGCCTTCGTCGAGAACTCGAAATTGCTTGTACCAGCCTGAGCCTTTGAATCATGGTTCTCAAAATGAAAGTTCAGGAGCCTCTATGAATGCAGTGGGTTTCTTAGAAGATTCTGAAGTCACTACATTAGAAGTCTCATCTGGATTACTGGGAAAGTCAACAGACATACACAAAATTAGGAACCAAGGAGGTAAACACTTTGCAGTCAATAGTGACCAATCAATGGGAATTTTGTGGAGTTTCTTTCTTGACACCTATAGGATAGTGCAACGAGTCGAGTCTTAACTTGAATTGTGCTTGTCTACTAGGTCTCATGCTAAAGAGGAAGAATATTGATCCTCCAGCGAGCCTACACCATGCAAACAGGCACATGGGATCCTATACTGAACAGGTTTTTTGGATGCTGAAAAACAGCTAACTTTGTCATGCTTCTTAAAGTGTGCATCAATTAGTTCACTTTATAATGTTAAATACTTATTAATTTCCTTGTGGTGTTTTTTGACAGCCTGATAGCGCTGTAGATTCAGAGAAGATGTGTCTCGTGCAAGCAAATAAAAATCTCCGTTCACTGTAAGTACGAAGTAACTATAGTAGTTATCTAGCACATAACTAGTTCTAGCTAGCGTTCAGGTGATTTTGTTCTGGGGTTTGAAGACAACTACCTTATGGCTACTAGAGCTGATTTAGGTGTTATTACTTAGAGGTCGCCTCATTCGAATGATATTTAGTTTTATGATTTAACCGTAGTGAAATTTGGAAATTCTCACGTTTCTTGTCTATTCCAGGCTGTCAGAAAAGGAGAAAATGGTGGATGACCTCAATTTGAAGGTATTTCAGGCTATACCTTACATATGATAACTTTATGTCGAACAAGATGTGTTGCATTTGCAAGTCTTGTCTTCTTTGACATTTGTTGTTGATTTATTGCTAAGCATTTAGCTACATGCTAGATTGCTAATTGGGTTCTTAAGTTCTGTATATATCAGTACCAAAATTAATATGAAATTAAAATTACGGCAGGCTCAACAGCTTGGAATGGAACGAGAGAGCTTAATGATAGAATTTACACAGATGCTGCTCGAAGCAAAACTGTTGGAGGGGAACAGTGTAGATTTTTTCTAGGCGAAGAAGAAGTCACTTTTACCATTTGTATGGAAACTCATCAGGTCAGCAGATATCACATTAACCTTACCCTTTTAGAAGGCGGGTAGATCACATAGCATGTCCAATCTATATTGGCGACAGTTTTTGTTCCTGGGGACGTGCTTTTCTATATAGGAGAAACCGAAATCATGCTTTCGCAAATAGTCTAGTCACTGTTTTAGCTTATTTGCATTTGATATCTACTTTAAATGAAGTAAAAGAATGTGAAATTACAAAAACCAATAAATTAGTTCAGATTAATATGAGAATGTTCACTTCAGTAGTTGGAAAAATCAATGAATTGTTAAATATACATTATACTTCGCTGATAACATGATCCTTAACCTGCATTTCAAAACGTAAGAGTTCCAAAAGATCAGAAGTCTCAGCCAACTGGCAGTGAGATGCATCTTCTGCATAAAAATAGTGGACTTTATCTTTCACCTCAACCCAACTACAACCGACTGTCTTCTTCAATCCCCTGTCCCTCATTAATCTCCTAATCTTTCGAACATCAATCCATCTCCCAGCCAAAGCATAGATGTTTGACAACATTACGTATCCTGCATAATTTCTTTCTGCCAACTCCAAGAGCTTCCGGGCTGTCCTTTCTGCTATCTTCTCATTCCTATATCTGTTACAGCCACTCAATAGAGCTGCCCAGGCATTGATTTCAGGCTCAAATGGCATGGACTCTATGATGTCTTCAGCTTCAGAAAGGTGTCCTGATCGAGATAGCATGTCCACCACAGAGGTGTAGTGTCTTCCCCTTGGCTTTATACCGTAAACACATTCCATTGAATTGAAGTACTGTAATCCTTCGTCGATTAAGCCAGTGTGAGCACAAGCAAAAAGAACTGATGAGAGCATGAGTTCATTAGGAGCAACAATTGAAGTTCTTCTCATTTCCTCAAACAGCAACAAAGATCCTTCAGCAAAACCATTTTCTGCTAGCGCCTGAATCATCACAGTCCAACTAACTTCATTCTTCTCCGGCATTCTATCAAACACCTTCTTAGAGCTCTCAATATCCCCTGATTTTGCATACATGTCAGTGAGGGCAGTACCAACAAAAACATCGTATTGCATACCATGTTTAATTGCTATTCCATGGAGGTTCTTTCCTTTATCTAACGACGCTATGCTCGCGCAGCCACACAGCACACTCGAGAAGGTAGATCGATTAGGGGTTTCTCCACACATAAGCATCTCATTAAACACTTTAAATACATTATCGAATTCCTTGTTTTCTAAGTAACCTCCAACCATAGTGTTCCAAGATACAGTATTCGGAACAGGTATCCTATCAAATAACAATTTAGCTTCTTCCATTTGTCCATTCAGACAATACCCCCCAACCATAGAATTCCACGAAACCACATTCTTCTGTGAAAGCAAGTCAAACGCTAAGCGCCCATCCTCAGTTTTCCCACACTTGCAGTACAAGTCTATAAGCGAGCTACTGATAAACACATGTTTCTCGAGTCCAAATTTCAGAACATGTGCATGGATGCTCATTCCCAATAGCAAACCCTTGAGGCTAGCCAATGCACTCAGAATGCTAGCCAAGCAAGACACATTTGGAACCAAACGATTCTCAATCATCAGACCAAACAGCTCCACTGCCTCTTTAGGATAGCCGCTCTGACTGTACCTGGCGATCATTACACTCCAAGAAATCTCATTTCTTTCCGGCATCTCATCAAAGATGCGGCGCGCTTCTCTCAATTCTCCGGTCCCAACATACATGTCGAGAATCGCAGTCCACGACACAACATCTCTCTTCCCCATCTGATCAAACACCCTCCTAGCCAAACCCATTTCACCCATCCTCACAAACAAAGTAATCAACGAGTTCAAAACTGACACATTTCGCTCAAATCCAACCTTAACGATCAGCCCCATAACACTCATCCCTAAACCAAACTCAACAAAGTCTACACAACCCCTCACAACCGAACTAAACGTGACATCATTCGGCCTCACTCCAGACTCAAACATCGTCCGGAAAAGCTTCAAGGCTTCGAAGCTCCTTCCATTCTGCACCAACCCACTAATCCCCGCCGTCCAACTGATCACATTACGAAATGGGTTCCTCTCAAAGTACCACATTGCCTCCTCCACCTTGCCACACTTCATGAGCCCCGAGATTAACGCGGTCCACGAGACGTCATTTCTCTCGGGCATTCCGTCGAACAAGCGACGTGCCTCGTCGACATTTCCGGTCTTGATGTGATCATTGATCAAACAGTTATGGACAACAACAGGATCGAAACCTTTGAACTCCTCCACTATCTGAGTAGCTTCTTTTGGTTTCCGTGAATCCAGGTACATGATGAGTAGCCTAACGGCTATGTGTCTCTCGGATGAGAGACCAGTCTTGACGAAATGGCCATGCAGGACTACTCCGTCGTTGATGGAGTTATGAGTTTTGAAGAAGGAGACGCATTTTCGTACGTAAGTTCCGAGATTGGTTGTTGGGTTAGTGGTGAGGAGGGTTTTGATGGCGGCTTTCATGGTGGTGCTAGGTAGTTAAGTTAGTTGGAGACACGGGTACGTGAGAAGAAGACGACCATTATGGGAGAAATTTGGCCTAGGTTATTAAGGGCTTGACGGGTTTTGATTGGTTAAGAAGCCCTAAAGTGCAGTTTACCCTTGTTCCTTATTTTCTACGTGGGATGTTGTATCATACGACATAATTGGACGGTGGATAGAGGGGAATATATTGATGCGCGTCGGATGGTGGTGTGAATGTGTGATGGATGTTATTGTTGTATGACAGCAGCAGCGCATCATATAATTTTTCCATTATTTTGAGGGTATATATCATTTTTGTTCTTCATTTTCTTTCTTTGTTAGTTTATTTGACTCGAATTAAGTGTACATATAGAGAATCTTACATTCTCATCAACCTACAATTTCTTCTTTCCTACACATGTAATTCTTACTTTGGTGGTCCAATATTATTGAATCAAATATTTTGGCACCAAGAACATGACGGGATGAAAAGATATCATAACCAATACCATGATTCCAAACTCAATGATTTTAATTTAGGGCGATGTTGTCTTCTAGACAAAGTTTATCGTACCGCTTGTCACTAAGCAAACTTTGATTTAATGCAAACTTGACATGATCGAATAAAAACATACCAAATTTCTCCAAAATCATGTTGTTTTTCAGACTGGTTGATTATATCCACATATATGAGTGATGTATCATGTCCCTCTTCATCACCATTATCGTCCCCCGTCGACGTCAATATCATCGATCTCATCATCTTATTCCAGAGTACCTTGTTTGTATTACTCGAAAGTAGACAAGTTTTACCAACCCAGAAAGTTACTCCGGCTCTATGCTTAAGAAGAACTTCTCCCATGTGTATATGGCGTGCTATACTTACAATCAAAGGATTCCTAGCTAGTTATACGCTTCTCTCGTATGAATACGCGCGTGTGCAACTTTAAGTCATGTAATTTAACTGATCGAATAGAAGTACGTATAGAACAATGGTTTACGAGGACCGCCCTAATGTCTTGTTGTCTGCTTTATTGCTTTAGTTTGGTAGTTGTGTTGTTTGTTGTAGTCTTGTGTTTCTTTCTTCTTGTTTGTGTTCTCTGTGTTGTTCTTCTTTTTTTGGGCTTTGCCCCGGTTTATTGAAGTTTCACTTTGACAAAAAGAATAGAAGTACGTATAGAACAATGATCGATAAAATTTATAATTTGAAACTTTAATCAACCTTTATCATCATAACCAAACCAATCAGCCAACGAATTAATTGTATTTGTACTGCATCCACAATAGCGATAACCATGAACTGACATGTTTCAGAAACTGGTGATAGAGAACTGACCACGACAAAGTTTGAAGTGTTTGTTTTTGTGCCTCAAAACCTTCCAGGCCCCAGCTGCCAGCTGAAACCTGGATTCGTCGTAGTATCGAACTTGATCAGTATCACAAATCCATGTAAAAGGCACTTGTTCACAAGTGCGCTAAAGAAACCATCCCCAGCTGAAACCTATAGACATCGATCCATGTTGATCACAAATTCACAATAGTAGACTTGAGAACAAAAGAATGAGGATGATGATGAGCTAAGCCTAGATAGAGTTAAACTAAGCTTTGAGATTCTAGAACTCAGCAAGAGCTACCTACCTAGCTGGGTGGGTAACCGTCGTTTTGGCAAGTAAAAAGACATTGCAAGGCAAGAAGTGTCGCCATGCAACCATTGCAACGTACAATTTGACATCACCAACACAAACGTCTAATTTTTATTAATTGAGATTTGCAAACGTCTATCCCTTTTGTCCCTTTGCTCATAATACCCGCCCATCGACAACGAAAGGCTTGAAAGATAACTAACATCTGATATAAGAGGCTGAACTGGTGTAGGGAGCATTTACTAATTTGGTAGTACTTGCTATCGCTTAAAGAAATACCATCTTAACATTCTTAGCGAAAGGAGATGCCAAAAACCAAAACTAGCACCCAATATATGCCAAATCTTCCTTTGCAGCTAAACGAAGTTGGTCTGTAATTGTGCACAGCTGCCTGGATATAGAAACCTCGAAACAACTCACACAAGGCTAGCTTGAGCAATAACAACAAAGCAACGTATGTAAATATATAACCCTCTTGGCAACAGTATAAATTTATACACATCATGCAACTAATATCGATCTTCAGAATCAGCAATAACCAATAATTAGAAAAGAACAACGAAACTTGGGAAGTCCGTAACATATCAGCTTACAAGTACATGTGAAGCTCCGTAGGAGGGGAAAGCATACCAAGTAAAATAGTAAATAAGTCAATTGAAATAATTGGATTCGTCATATTTTTGTCGACTGATGCATTCCCTAGCCTTCTTTGAATTATGAGTACTACGAATTGCGTTTTTTGGATTATCTTCCGACAGATTTGCCATCCAATAGAATCACGACTAGCTTGGAAGAAATATATCACACTAATAGAAACTTTTCCCACTACACCATTTGCGTGTCACATAATGCTGCGTTATTATATATCCAATATATATAGTTTCTTTTCCAGTTTATTAGAGAAATTAAAATCTGTTTTACCAGTGACATATATATTCGATCACTATCAAACACGCCTCTAACTAAACCTTTCGCTATGCATAGCACTGTAGCAGAATGATATAGCATATGGGTCAGACGAAAGAGTGGAAGATATTCCCTCCCAGAAATCCTCTGAGCATTTTTGAACCTTTTACCGACAGAACTCAAATGTCGACACTGCAACCACCCACTTATGTGCCCTATAAAAATCAACACCAGCGCGGCTTTGAATTTTGCTTCTACGCTTATTCTCTTTGCTTCAATTCCTTCTCCAATAATAGTACCACAATTGCATCGAAATTGAACAATTAAGCACCACAACCATGGAAGATGATCACCACCATGAACAAGTCCCTCTGAAACAAGCTGCACCTCATCTCTTTGCTTTACCAGTTGATGAAGATGGAAAAGCCACAGAATTCAGACCATTCTCAATGGCATCACCACACATGCGAGCCTTCCACCTCGCATGGTTCTCCTTATTCGCCTGCTTCTTCTCCACCTTCTCCATCCCTCCACTCATCGCCGTCATCCGCAGCGACCTCCACCTCACCGAAACAGACACCTCACGCGCCGCCATCGCCGCCTTCGTCGGCTCCATCTTCTCCCGCATTGCCATGGGTCCTGTCTGCGACCACCTTGGCCCACGCGTCGCCTCTGCCTCCCTCTCTCTCCTCACCGCCCCCATTATCCTGGCCACCGGCTTTGTCTCCTCCCCAAACGCCTTCATCGCCGTCCGCTTCCTCGTCGGCTTCTCCCTTGCCAACTTCGTCGCCAACCAGTTCTGGATGAGCTGCATGTTCTCTGGCTGCGTCGTCGGCCTCGCTAACGGCGTCTCCGCAGGCTGGGCCAACATGGGCTCCGGCGCCACCCAGCTCGTCATGCCACTCATCTACTCCTTCATCATGTCAGCATTCAACTTGCCATCCTCCACTGCCTGGCGGCTGGCTTTCATAGTCCCAGCCGTGCTCCAAGCCAGCACGGCGATACTAGTCCTGACCTACGGCCAAGACCTACCTTATGGGAGCTACAAATGCCGTAGTTCCCAGAAGGTCTCGAAAGACAGCTTTCTCGAGGTGTTCTTCCACGGGATTAGAAACTACAGAGGTTGGATTTTGGCCTTGATCTACGGGTTTTGCTTCGGTGTGGAGCTGACCACTGACAACATCATTGCTCAGTACTTCTACGACCGGTTCGGTGTGAACATTCAGGTGGCCGGAACTATAGCTTCCAGCTTCGGACTGGCTAACTTCTTTTCGAGGCCAAGCGGGGGCTTGATTTCCGACTTGTTGGGGAGGAGATTCGGGATGAGAGGAAGGCTGTGGGGGTTGTGGGTGACGCAGACGGTGGCGGGTTTGCTGTGCTTGTTACTCGGCCGAGTGGACTCGCTCTGGGGCTCCATACTTGTCATGTGTGTGTTCTCTCTCTTTGTTCAGGCTGCCGCGGGTCTCACGTTTGGTGTGGTTCCATTTGTCTCCAAAAGGTAAACGAGTTTTATTACGTTCATGTCAAGGAGACCGATGATGACTCATTGGTCTTCGTTGGCTGTGCGGGTCTTACTTTCTGTTTGATTCTTCATGATCGATGATGATGACGATGATGGTGCTAATTAACTGCTAGTGCTAATTAAGCGAGGAGCTGTGGTGTTTGGTCATGAGGTTCATGACTCACCAAAGCCTCTCCTTTTTGTTTCTGGCTTTCAATACAAGCACATTACTCAGTTTGTTTGTATTCAAATAATTCAATTGTTACAACTGTCGTCAAGTCCTAATCAGGATAAACTTTGCATGCAAGCTAAGCTAGTAGTGTACAAATGCATTTTGTGTTCTCTGCTTTATACTTACTAATCAAACATATATACATCACCATATTGTATTGCATGAGATATGTCGTATTAGATTAGCAACATTTCATAGTCGGATTGGTTCATCGAGTTTAACGATTCAAATATGTCCACGACTAAAAGAAGTTTTATCTCTTGGCAAATAGCTTACATCACATATATAGCTTGACTAATTGCCTGATTTATACTCTAATTTCTAGATTATGGAAGACATAAAACATCTTCTGCGTGCATGCAGCACTGCAGCATGACGTACATATATAATATATATGAAATAACATATGTGTGATGTGTTTTCAGGTCACTAGGAGTGATTTCAGGGATAACAGGCGGAGGAGGAACTATGGGGGCGGTCATAACCCAGCTCTTATTGTTTTCAGGCTCTAAATACTCGAAGCAAACAAGCATTTCTCTCATGGGAATTATGATGATTGTATGTACTCTCCCACTTTCACTCATCTATTTCCCTGAATGGGGTGGAATGCTTTGCGGCCCTGCCCATAATTGTGATCTTGATAAAGAAGCTGCCGACCAGTATCGCTTGATCGAATAGATCGAATTATAACAAACAACCAGTATCGCTTGATCGAATAGATCAAATTATTACAAACAAGATTACAAGAACCACCCAGAACGATCAGTTCCATGGAGCAATTAGGAAGCTGAATCACTTATGTAAATCTAGAGATTAATATTTTGATAGTGTTTTATATACATGCAGATCAACAGTTAAAAGAGGGTCTGAGGAGGTAGTAGCCTTTCTTTAAAGTAACGAATGGCGTTTGAATCGCTTACACTCGTACCATGAGACGCTTCCTTACCTCTTACTAAGCTGTAAATCACTAAATCCTGTAATAACTACTGCCTTAATTAAGTTCCATGTAGGGGCATAATTTATGGGTCGTTCTCGAAGAGATGACAAATGGAGGCGGTGAAAACCCAGCTCTTATTGTTTTCAGGCTCTAAATACTCGAAGCAAACAAGCATTTCTCTCATGGCAGAGCCGTAAGCATTTCGCCCCACCACTACCACTACTGCCCTAACAATACACAGCAATCTACAGTCCTAACTCCTAAGCTAAATCTAATCAAGCACACGTACATTTTCATGAACTTTTTGCGGCATCTTTCTGACAAGATTTCTGGAATTTCGTTGTGCAAAATTTTAGAGAAGATGTTGAAGATCAATTTAGAATCAAGAACCGTCCAGAAAGGTGGAGGGATGAAGGAGATATGAAGCCTCAAAGATGGACGGAAAATAAGAAAAGCTGGAAATTTAGACCAAGTACATCGTCGAGGCTGTTTATGTCACAACCCCGAAATTCGAATGATAAAAATTCGAATTCGAAGTCATGAAAACTCTAAAACAATCTCAAATTTATTGAAATCATCTTATAATAACTAGGGTTGTTAATCAGTTCCGGTTCCTAAAGGAACCGTTGGAACCGAACCAATTAACAACAGTTCAGTTCGGTTTGTTGGGAGAAAATGATGTTATATAGTAGAACCGAACCGTTTGAAAACAGTTCGGTTCGATTCGATTCGGTTCGGTTCGGTTCTAAAGTCTAAAATGCATAGGAATCGTTGGATTTTAAGTATAACAAATACTAACCGTTAGATCTTAATCTTAGACCCACTTTCCCTTCAGTTACCCTAATCGAGTAGTCGCAGGATTGCAAACTCTCACTCTCTGAGCCTCTAAGCCCTCTCTTCATTCCCAAATTCTTCGCCAAGTTTCTCAGCCCTCCGCCTCCGCCTCCCTCATTCCCTCCCTCTCCTCAACCTCGATCTCCCTTTCCTCTGACCGCGGCATCTACTTCCACCATCGTTGTGCCAATCCAATCGAGCACCATCGCCTCCACCTCCACCTCCACCTCGTAGTCTAGACCTTCGATTCTGACCACCACCGACACTTCCCAGTAAGCACCGTGGCGTCCAATCTGATTCCAAAATCTTAGCCGCAGTGGCTCGCATTGACAGGGTTTGTGATTTTAGGATTTTCTGCTTGTTTAGAAACGAAGAATCGTTTCTTTTCCTATGTCAGATTTTTGTGTCTTCTGATTAAAGTTTCTTGTCATAGATTTCCTGTGTTGGTGGCTTTGGCTCCAATTCTTACGTGTATAAGATCAATGGGACCATAAACATCAATGCAATTAAATCAGCTTATGAGCATGGTATAGACTCATATTCGATTGCTTTGTCTATTTGGAGACATCTTTGGTATTGTAGTTACATTATTGTTTGTTGGATATATGTTAGGTCTGAAGGATAAAGATGTTCTAAGTTGTGATTAGTTACTTATAAAAAGAGAAAGCATTTAGATTAGTTACTTATAAAAAGAGACAACATTTGGAAGTTGAATATGAAATCATGTAGTTACTGCATATATTTGAATTTTCATTACTGGCTTAGTATTCAATAATATTATGGGCAATGGGCACTGGCTGTTTGAGTTACTTTTCTAGGATTAGTTGATAGAACATGTTGGGCGTATTTTAGATCTTCATTATAAGGTACTGGCCTTTTTGAATGTACTAGGGAATAGCTAGGAAATTGGATCTAGAAGAGATATTTAGGATGAAAGAGGCATAGGTCATAGAGATGTTAACTTCTCATAGTTTTTCTTGGAAGTGATTGAAATTAGTATGATTTGTAGTTATAACTCATAAGTTCACTGCTATCCTTGCATCCAACACTAATCTCTCTAAGCAATTTTTGTTTATTAGACTGATATTCATGTCCCTGATGATCATTCCCTAGGATAAGTTTGGGAGTTCTAAGTATATGACTTAAGAAATCAATGTTTTGGCTTTGCTTGGGTGTAATAATTCGAAAAATTCATATCTAATTTCCAATGAGTTTACGGATATTATTAAGTTGGTCATTGTCCAATTTTATTAGCCGATAATGAAAACAAAAGGGTTCGAAATATTAATTGTTTAGAAACGTTCAATTTGACGAGTCTAAGAGTTGACTTTTGACTCATTGGGATTCTTAGGAAACTTCTTACATGAAAGTCGTAGAGCTCGTCGATACGAATTAGTGGACACGTGGCACACCTAAATCGGAGTCCAAATGAAGAAGTTACGAATCAAAAGATATTTGGAAAATTTTGGAAAATAGTATAAATAGGGGAATTAAAGAGAAAAATGAGAGAAAAATCAGAAATTCGGATCGGTACTGTTCACGGGTACTGTTCACCCCCGAAAAATATCCAGAAATTTTTCTCCCGAGCAGCCGACTTTGGCCCGCCGGATCTCCGCCGTCCGGCCACCATAGAGCAGCGCACCAGTCACGTTTGAAAGGTTGCTGCATCCCCTGTCGATTGGTGGTAGCATCACCCACCATCTCGCCGCCGTTTAGGAGCGGTTGTAACGACCCTAAAATTTCGAGCCTAAAAACTCAAAATCTTAAAATCGTTAGAACACCCGAAACAATCTCAATGAAAATGAAATCATTTAACGTGCACAGCGGATCATCTCTGAGTTCAAATACAACTCAGTGAAACCGTTTATTACAAACCAAATTATAATTCAACATTATAACAAATGGAATGTATAATCCTCACCACAACATCACAAGATAGTCACACAAAATCCTCACACAACTGGAGATAAATATCTTCAAGTCCTCTGAACGGTCCGTCAATTCCCGCTAATCCACACCTGCGGAGTTATCCACTACACCATCGAATTGGTGCACCGGGATTGTAAACACAAACCCGGTAAGCTTTACAGCTCGTATGAGTAAAATATAACAATAACTCTCGTCTCATAAACGACACAACTCCACATCAACACAATATAATGAAAATCATGAGAAAACGAGCAACCCATCTGGTTACTTTAATACTTTCACAAAATGGTAACTAATGAGCGCTGGTACACATCTGTTACCCCTCACTTAGTATACCGCTGATGTTGGATAGCCACCCGCTACCCAACATCCAAAACAATCTGAGTACCCATGAGCAGATAACCACCCGTTACCTCACATGCAGTACTAAACTGATATTGGGTAACCACCCGCTACCCAACATCCAAAACAATCTGAGTACTCATGAGCAGATAACCACCCGTTATCTCACATGCCGTACTAAGCTGATATTGGGTAACCACCCGCTACCCAACATCCAAAAAAATCTGAGTACTCATGAGCAGATAACCACCCGTTACCTCACATGTAGTACTATGGCAGACAGACTAGAGCTCTAACTGTATCGTAACTTTCGCCCGGCCAAAGGCTAGGTTCCGACTTGCCTCACATGTACAATAATCTCACATCATATTGTACCACACATCACGTCCGAAGACAAATCACAATATTTCACATTTTCCGTGATAAAATCATGTACAATAATCACTCATCATATTGTACGTTTTAAAACTTTCACAATATATCATATAAAAATCATAACAGTATATTATATAGCAAACTATATATATTTGTATTTATTTACCATTTATACAATGTATACATAGTCCACTATATCATATACATGTCATATTTCATAAACACCTGAAAAATTACGTACGATAATCTCACATCATATCGTACCATTAAAATCACACATGCACAATTTTTCTGTCACCGAAATGACTATTTTTAATGAATTAATAACAGTATGTAATTTAATGAACTATATATATATATGTATTTATTACCATTATACTATATATATACGTAATCCACTAAGTTATATACATGTTGTAATTCATTAAATAAACACACTTGCAAAAATGTTGAATCACCGCGAGGGTAGATTCGTAATTCAGTGAGATTTTACTCACCTTAATAACTTGAGCGTAATCCCACAATTCCGAAGATAATTTCCTTGCCTCGCTTTATAGATCACCTTGAAAAGATCAGAAAGGAATTTAGAATCGTTTCGTAAACCTTTAAATGCCAAAACAGTAATAAACGGTTACTGTTCAGCAATTTTGGTTTATACGAAGTTACTGTTCACTGTTCACTATTCACGGTTACTGTTCAATACTCAATTAATACGTATTTCTGTACGTATAAGTACTATGTACGTATTTCTGTACGTATAAGTATTAATACGTATTTCTGTACGTATAAATATTAATACGTATTTCTGTACGTATAAATATTAATACGTATTGCTGTACGTATAAATATTAATACGTATTGCTGTACGTATAAATATTAATACGTATTTCTGTACGTATAAATATTAATACGTATTTCTGTACGTATAAATATAAATACGTATTTCTGTACGTATAAATATAAATACGTATTTTTAAATGTAAATACAACCTCAGTAAATAAAATTTACTAATTACATTTTTACATTCACCGAAGGTAATTTATAATTACATTTTACCGAAGGTAAAATTTAATTACATTTACCGTAGTAAATAAAAATTACATTTACATTTACCGTTACACAGTAAATTACCAAAATACCCTTTCAGTCAAAACTAACTACACCGCCTCACCCGGCGGCGCGTGTGGCACACGCGCCACCTCCGGCCGGCCGCGCGTGGGGCCCACGCGCCGACGCCAACCAAGGCGCGTGTGATGCCACCGTCGCCTCCAAACTCTCCCCCTCCTCCTCCTCTACCTTCCTACGGCTTCAAATCCCTCCTACGCTACCCTACACCCTCCCACGCGCCGCCTTTAGGCGGCGGTACCCAATCTCCTCCAAACCTCCTCCAACCCCCTCCGATCTCCACACATCCATCCCAAAATCATCCAAAATCCACACACAACATCAATATCATCAATCCTTACCTTGAATCTCACAGTAGAGCTCTTGAATCGACGATGAAGGTGGAGGAGATCGAGCAGCAGTGGAGGCTAGTGGCTCATCCCTTTGGCGCGGGTGCGAGGGTGAGATGGGCGGTGGCGAGCTCGCCCGAGCTCGTCGACGAAGGAACTCGGGTTTGAGCTGAAGAGAGGGGACCTCGAGAGAGGGAGAGAGAAGAGAACCAAGAGAGAAAGGGAAGAGAAGAGAGAAGGGAGCTCGGGAAGGAAGGAGAAAGAGAGAGAGAAGAGAGAGATTAGAGGGAGAGTGAGGGTGTGCGGCGGGGTGGGTGAGGGAAAGGGGTTTCCACTAGGGTTATTACAATCTACCCCCCTTAAAGGAATTTCGTCCCGAAATTCAAACTCACTCAACAAACAACTGTGGATATCTAGTCATCATGTCTGACTCTAGCTCCCAAGATGCATCACCCTCGTCATGGTGACTCCACAATACCTTGACTAGCTCCACATCCTTCCTCCGAAGCTTCTTTGTGGATCTATCCAGGATACGAACCGGTTCGACCACAAATGTAGCATTTTCCTTCACCTCAATGGTGCTATGATCAATCACATGTGACTCATCTGGTACATACTTCCTCAACATGGAAATGTGGAAGACATTGTGAACACCCGACATACTAGTAGGCAAGGCTAGTCGGTAAGCTAGTTCGCCCACCTTCTCAAGTATCTCAAAGGGCCCAACGTACCTCGGTGCCAACTTTCCTTTCTTGCCGAATCTCACTACACCTCTCATAGGTGAAACTTTCAAGAACACATGATCACCGACCTCAAATTCCACATGTCTCCTCTTCAAGTCTGCATAGCTCTTCTGTCTACTCTGAGCGGTCCGGATTCTATCTCGAATGATCGAGATCTTCTCCGTGGTTTCCTGAACCACCTCTGGACCCATCAGTGCCTCATCACCAACTTCGGCCCAACATATCGGAGGTCGACATGGCCTACCATAAAGTGCCTCATACGGTGCCATGCCAATGCTAGAATGGTAGCTGTTGTTGTAGGCAAACTCAATCAATCTCAAATGATCTTCCCAGCTACCCTTGAAGTCCAACACACATGCTCTCAACATGTCTTCCATCACCTGATTCACCCTCTCTGTCTGTCCATCCGTCTGAGGGTGAAAAGCTGTACTCATATCCAAGGTAGTGCCCATCGCCTTCTGCAAACCACCCCAGAACTTCGAAGTGAAACGTGCATCTCTATCGGAAACAATAGAAACTGGAGCACCATGAAGTCTCACTACCTCATCCACATATAGTTTCCCAAGCACGTCCACTGAGTACTTCATCGACACTGGGAGAAAATGAGCCGACTTCGTCAATCGATCGACAATCACCCATATGGCATCGTGACCCTTCTTCGATCTAGGCAACCCGGTCACAAAATCCATAGATATCTGCTCCCACTTCCAAAGAGGAATAGTCAGTGGTTTCAACATGCCAGCTGGTCGTTGATGTTCTGCTTTCACTTGCTGACATGTAAGGCACTTCGATACAAACTCTGCCACATCTTTCTTCATACCGTTCCACCAGAATTGTCTGCATAGGTCCTTGTACATCTTGGTGTTCCCTGGATGGACGGTATAGCGTGAACGATGTGCCGTACGAAGAACCTCCTCTCGAAGATCATCACAAACTGGGACACACAATCTTGCCCCAAACCTCAACCCTCCATCGGGTCCAACTCTCCACTCAGAAGGACACCCATCAAGCGTATCAACTACAAGATCCGCTAACTTAGCTCGCAAGAGTCTATCCTGCGCCTGACCCTGTATGATCCTCGTGATCAATGTGGGTTGCACTGTGACACTACCAAGAAAGACCCTTGGTTCTCCTCCCGATGGTACCAAATCAAACTCTGATGCAGCTTCTAGCATGAACCATTCCTGGACCATAAGTGAAGCTACTACTCCTCTCGGTTTTCTGCTCAAGGCATCAGCCACCACATTTGCCTTCCCCGGGTGGTACTCTAATGTGAAGTCATAGTCCTTGAGGAGTTCCATCCATCTCCTCTGCCTCATATTCAGCTCCTTCTGTGAGAACAAGTACTTCAAACTCTTATGATCTGAAAAGAGTTGAAATTTCTCACCATACAAGTAATGTCTCCAAATCTTCAGGGCAAATACAACTGCCGCAAGCTCTAAGTCGTGTGTCGGATAATTCCTCTCATGAATCTTCAGTTGTCTCGAGCCATAAGCAACAACTCCTCCATGCTGCATCAACACACAACCCAAACCTTGGAGCGAAGCATCACTGTAAATGACATAACCACCACCACTAGAAGGAATCGTCAACACTGGAGCTGTGGTCAGTCTAGTCTTTAGTTTGCTGAATGCTTCCTCACATGCATCCGTCCACACGAACGGAGTATCTTTCTTGGTCAACTTGGTCAATGAAGATGCAATACTAGAAAACCCCTCAATAAACCTCCTGTAGTATCCTGCCAAACCGAGGAAACTACGTATCTCTGTAGGGTTCTTTGGACGACTCCAATTCTTTACTGCCTCTACCTTTGACGGGTCAACTAGTACTCCATCTTTTGAAACAACATGACCAAGGAATTTGACCTCTTCTTTCCAGAACTCACACTTCTCTAGCTTGGCATACAGTCTCGCCTCCTTCAAAGTCTGCAACACTGTTCTCAGGTGCACCACATGTTCCTCTCGTGTCTTGGAGTATATCAGAATATCATCCACAAACACCACTACGAACTCATCCAAGTACGGACTAAATACTTGGTTCATCAAACTCATGAAGACAGCTGGTGCATTCGTTAGACCAAATGGCATGACGACAAACTCATAATGTCCATACCGGGTCCTGAAGGCTGTCTTCGATATATCTTCTTCCTTCACTCTGAGTTGATGATAACCGGATCTCAAATCAATCTTAGAGAACACTGTAGCACCTTTGAGCTGATCGAACAAGTCATCAATCCTAGGTAAGGGATACCTATTCTTGATGGTCACCTTGTTCAGTTCTCTGTAGTCCACACATAACCGCAGAGAACCATCTTTCTTCTTCACGAACAAAACAGGTGCTCCCCAAGGTGAAACACTAGGTCTAATGAACCCTTGGTCTAATAGCTCATCGATCTGCACCTTCAGCTCCTTAAGTTCATTCTGCCCCATTCTATATGGCGCCTTTGACACAGGTGCTGTACCGGGTACTACATCAATGCAGAAATCTACCACTCTTCGAGGAGGTAGCCCCGGTATCTCTTGGAACACTTCACCAAACTCCGATACTACCACAATGTCTGTGATAGTCACTTCCTGATCCACTGACTCCACATGTGCCAAAACTCCTGATCTCATGGCGTTGTCGGACTTGAGGCAACGATAACGAAACACTGGCTCTCCAGGTCTATGAAAGGACACTACCATGTCGAAACAGTCAATCACAGCATGCTGTGGTCTCAACCAATCAATTCCCAAGATCACATCATAAGTGTGGTCCGGAATCACAATCAACGAAGCAGAGAACTCTCTACTCCCAATCAATATAGGACAAGCTTTGCAGATTGTCTCTAACTCAAGTGACACTCCAAGGGGTGAAGTGACACATAAGGCGTCCCCGAGAGGTGTAGGAATCAATCCTAGCAACTCCACTACCGAACTAGCAATGAATGAATGCGATGCTCCCGTATCAAACAGCACTCTAGCAAGGTAGTCAAAGAGCGATAATGTACCTTCCACTCCTGTGTCTCGCTGACCCACTGCGAACACTCTAGCTTGGCCTGCTGGTAGCTGTCTCTGCGGCCGTTCCTGTCTACCCGGAAGTGGTCGGGTACAATCTCGAACTATGTGCCCCACCTGCCCGCACCGGTGGCACCCTCCTCTCCTCGGTTTCGGACATGCTGAGGCGTAATGTCCCATCTCATTGCAACCATAACACCTCACTGCTGCTAATGGTCTGACTGGTGCTGCCCTG